>NC_044388.1:80660177-81910177 GCF_006542625.1 Nomascus leucogenys
AAGCCAGGCATAGTGGCTCATGCCTATAATCCCAGCAATTCAGGAGATTGAGGCAGGAGGATCCCTTGAGGCCAGGAGTTCAAGACTAGCGTGGGCAACATTGTGAGACACTATCTCTTTAAATAATTTTTTAAAACTACTTCAATAATTAAGTTTTTAAAATGATACCCCACTGCCCCTCCCCCATTTTTGAGTTTATTTACTGGGAAAGTGTTTTGCCAATAACAAGATAAAGATAGTTAAAAGGAAGAACGAGGCTGGGGGAGGAACATGACGCCAGTGGAAATAGTAGGCAGTTGGAAATGGGGTCTGGAGAGAGAGGTCAGAGCTAGAGATATGGGCTTGGGATTGTAAAGCCCAGAGAGCTGTTACTTGAAATAATATGTTTATATGAGATCCGAAGAGAGAACATGTGGAAAGAGAATCACTGACCACTGGGAAAGGCACTTATGTCTAGAGTATAAGAGGAGGGACAGTAGGAAGGGCAGTCAAAACAGATAGAGATATAATGTTTCCATACAAGCCAAGGGAAAATAGCTTCCAGAAAAATGTGGTCAGCACTGTCCAGTGATGCCCAAGGTGGTAGAAGATCACCTGAGAAAAAGCCATTGGCTTTTAACCAGGTGCTCAGTGCTGACTGCAGGGAGAACAATGTTAAGTAGAGCAGGTAAGAAGAGGTGAGGGTGGTGGATGTGAGAATCGAATTGCCAGGACTCACAGTGAGGAGCAGGCTTGCCCAAGCCAAGCAAATGGACTGACTGACGTAAGGAGCCCCTGGAGAAGAATGGTACACCCCTGGGCACAAAGGCAGAAAGTGATGGCCAGAACAAGTGGGTGAAAGGGCTGAGGCCCAAAGCTCAGGAAGAGAGAACTTTGACCAAAAGGAAGCCCCCTGCCATCTCCTGGCTGTGGCTGCAGAATGTAGGCTGGAAGCTACAGGTACTATTATTTTCCTCATGTTAAAGATGAAACACTGAGACCCAGAGAGGTTAGAAACTTATCCAGATCACACAGATAAGTAAACGGCACAAATAGGACTTACTCCAAAACCAATGCTTTTAAGCACTGCACTATACTGCCTCTTACTGACACACTCACACATGCGTGCACATATGCACATACACCCAGGGACCTGGGCTGTGTGCCAGGAGGTTAACACTGGATAGCTCTAGATAGTAGGAGTAAGTTTATTTTTTTCCTTTTTCTTTTGTGCTTATCTGGACTTTTTACAGTGACTATGTATTCCTCTTTTTTAGATGTTTTTATTTTTTATTAGCTTTTCTTAGATCGGGGGTCTCAATACGTTGCCCAGGCTGGAGTCAAACTCCTGGACTCAAGCAATCCTCCCACTTGGGCCTTCCTGGTAGCAGGGACTACAGGCATATACCACCACACCCAGCTCTCTCGACTCTTGGATTTAGGAAAAGAAATAATTATTTTATTTAATTTAAGTTTTAAGTTTTGGTGCTCTTTGCCAGATTTCTGTGATATCTATGAGGGAAACAAAGCCAGGTGCATTCTGCTCAAGTGCAGACAAAAGAGACTCTACCTTCTCTGCAGCAATACAGGCTCTGCAGTGACAGGAAGGAGAATCTGGCATGCACGTATATGCGTGTGTGAGTTTGTGTGTGTGTGTCCGTATGTGTGCAGCAGCTGCTGAGGGCAGGGGAGGAGCTGATGAGCTGTCTGTTGATTTATCACATGGAGAATTCCCTTCCTCCCCTATGGCCACTTTGTCCCCAAGCCAGGTCTATTTTATCCTGAGCTTCCAGAGGGACTAGGAGATATTTTTTCACCACACCAAGATCCTCTGCCTCACCCCTTGAAAATCTGGCCAGGCAGCCAGGCTGCTGGCGTGAAGCCCAGGCTGCAGCCGTAGAGAGAGATTGGAGTCATGCAGGAGCTACTTCAGTTCATGTGGGCCATGAGTCCAAGCAAGCAGTTGCTATCAACAATGGGCAGAGATGAGCCAGTGGCATTTAAGATCGGCATTAACCAGCAGGCAGGGCTCTTGCCCAGAGCCTCCAAGGACTTAAGGGGAGGTGGTTCAGAACCCTGGAGAGCTCCTCCTGTTCGTGCCGAGTCTGAAAGGCCTGGATGCTGTGTCCTTAAGGTCTTGTGCCCTTTTAACTTATTGTTGTTGTTGTTGTTGTTGTTATTATTATTATTTGGAGACATGGTCTCACTCGGGCACCCAGACTGGAGTGTAGTGATCACTACTCACTACAGCTTCCACCTCCTAGGCTCAGGTGATCCTCCCACCTCAGCCTCCCGGGTAGCTGGGACTACAGGCATGTACCACCGTGCCCAGCTAGTGTTTTTTGTTGTTGTTGTTTGTTTGTTTGTTGTCTTTTTTTTTTTTGAGACGGAGTCTCATTCTGTCACTCAGGCTGGAGTGCAGTGGCGCGATCTCGACTCACTGCAAGCTCTGCCTCCCAGATTCACACCATTCTGCTGCCTCAGCCTCCTGAGTAGCTGGGACTACAAGCACCCACCACCACGCCAGGCTAATTTTTCATATTTTTAGTAGAGATGGGGTTTCACCATGTTAGCCAGGATGGTCTCGGTCTCCTGACCTCGTGATCTGCTCACCTCAGCCTCCCAACGTGTGTTTTCTTTTTTTGTTGTTTTTGTTTTTGTTTTGTAGAGACAGGGTTTTGACATGTTGCCTAGGCTGGTCTCGAACTCCTGGGCTCAAGAGATCCACCCAACTCAGCCTCCCAGAGTGCTGGAATTACAGGGATGAGCCACTGAGCCCTACCATGCCTATTTAATTTTGATTAGCCTTCCTGCACATGTCTCTGGCTGTGAAAGGGGCATGACTTCTTCTCTTTCCAAGACCAGCCCTGTAGGTCTAGGGATTCCCCCTTATCCCCTCCAGGTGCTGCCCTACCTCCCCCCACACGTCTAGCTCTCTGTTGAGGTCACCATCACTCTGAAGGTGAAGTAAGCTTGCAAGACAATTATGTCATCTCCCAAGCTGTCCCTGGCCAGGGCCTGATACCCTAATACTTCAGGATAGTAGGAGTCCTGAGGATGGGGTAAGAAACCAGTGGAACAAGGGAATATTAAAAGGTCCTCTGTCTCTAATACCCCTGTACTTCCCTCTTCAATCTGGGAGAAGGGAGCATGAAGGAGGGGAAATTAAGGAGAGACACTGAGCAGGTTTCAAGGCCTGAAGCAGGATCCTTTCCTGAGCCATCACTGGACTTTTCGGCCTACCAATAGGAATATACTTAATTTAAATATGTGGTTTTTTGTGGGGGGAAGGACATTGACATGAGTTGGAGGGGCGGGTTGTAGCAAATGGAAGCAGAAATAAAACTAGCGAGTCTGGAGCTTGCAACCTGCCATCCCAGCCCTGGTCATGCACATGGCCCCCAGAGCCCACAAGCAGAGAAGAGTTAAATTCACACTATAGAGGGATTTCCTCCCAATTCCCCAAGTCATGTGTGAGGAGTCTGAAAGGTCAGAAGAATCATAATCATATACTAGGGATTAAATTTTCTGGTTGAAAGTTCCTCCTCTACCTCCAGGTCTCTTCCATGGCTAAATGAATCAGAGCAGCTCTCACTTTATGATTCCCTGAGCTGGTGAGTGAGGAGGGTAAGTGTGCCTGGGTTGAGGCTCAATGAAAACACTCAGGACCCTGTTCCTCTCAACCAGCCCTGCTCTGGAATTTGTGCAAGGCCCTCTTCCTTTTGAGACCTTGTTTTTTTCACCTCTCTTAGGCTTCTGGGTCCCTTATTGAAGGAACTGTCAAGCCCAAAGGCATGCATTATACCTCAAAGAACCTCCTGGTCAAAGAAATTGATGCTAAATAATGAAACCCTGAGAGAACAGCTGCAGGCTCCCTCTTCTAGCGCCAACCAGTCATAATGGGAGGGGATAGCAAGGAGAAGAAAAGAACTTTTGGTGTTCTCTGAGCCTTGAGTACGCCTGGCAGAATTTGGGCTGGAAGGACTAGGGCTGCCCCCAGCCCACCTCAAGAGGTGTTGCATGATAGTGCTCCTGGAGATGGAGCCATTGACAATGTAGTAATGAATTTATGGGTGAAAAAATGTTCAGAGGATCTGGATCCAGGCTGTCCCTCAGCTTGGCCTCTCTCTTGCTCCTGGAAACAGCACATTCCAGCTTCCAGCAGAGGCCCTTACTGTGGGTTTAAGCAGAGGCTCTTTTAATGCACAAGGAAGCCTGGAGAAGAAACAAGAACAGATGAGGACTTTGCCAGATCCCAAGAGGGTTTGTTTTTATTGGGTTTTGTTCAAGTGGAACAGACCTAAACTCAGCCAGAGCTCACTCTCAGTCTGCTCTCAAGGGCAAAGGTGCCCAGTGTTTGTCTTCCTCACAGTGGATGCTCTGTAGTAATTGTTTTATTTAGGAGCTGTGATTATGTGTCCACAAACCTTACTAAATTGAATACAATCCTGAGCATTCAGAAGAAGAAACTGCAGGACTCAGGGGAGGGCGCAGCTGGCTGCAAACAAGGGCCCATGAATTCTAATCCCAGGGCTGCCATCTGGCATTGACCTGGGACAACTCATTTACTCTCTACCCTGGAGGCTCTTTCTGGGATCTCAGGGCCTGAATAAAAACAGACCTAGAAGCTCAGAGAGTGAAACAACCTGTCTAGACTCTCAGAGTCAGTGCAGTTCACAGGTATACTGTTCATAGGCCCTACTCTCCAGCCAGAGGTTGTGTTTACTATTCCAGGAGGTTTCTTGCATTTTCCTTTGCCATCTGTTTGCCCTTATGTCTAAACCCTGAAGAGTTTCCCTGCCTTGGGTGTTTACTGCCTGGTGAACATGGTTACAAGAACCAGGTTGTCAGAAAGCACTTTGAACAGACAGAGGATCGGAACAGCCCCACTCCTCTCTCCCTCCAAAGAGTTTTCTGATGGTTTGGATTCCAAGCTGGTTTGCCATTCTTCTGAACTCAGTAACAAGAGTTGGGCCTTAATCATTTGATTGTGGAAGTATCTATCTGCAAGCTAATGGCTGATCTTAGCCCTTTAGTCACAAAGAAGGCTGCATCTATCTGCTCAGTTTGTTGTTAGTCTCCATGAGAAGTTGACCTGAAATTGAGTTGCTGCTTTGGCTGTGGACCTTAAGTGGAGTTTTAACTAGGCCAAGCCTTCAGATGAGTTGAGGGAGGGTTTGGGGGACTCCTACTTTGGCTGTTCTCCAAAATAACTTTCAGCCCCTGACCAGAGGCTTACAGTGAAGAAGTAGTCCTACAAAGAGCACAAAATGCAACATCTGTCTGTGGCACACCATTAGACAAGACTCCAGCATGGTCTGATAGGTCAGGAGTGTTTGCCACCTCTCTGTTATAGAAAGATCCTTGCCATGCCTTCAAATCAAGTAGAAGGCAGTGTTTGTCTTTTCAGATTATGGCCTTTCATTTTCTATGCCAAGCATTGGGAGGACACAGTGGAGGCAGGCATGGTCCCTACCTTCACGAACATTTATTAAACAAATTATACAAATAGTCATTTAAATAAAATTTGCTAAGTGCATGAAAGAAATGTATGGGGGAGCAGGGGCTGTGAGACTACATTATAGAAGGATCTAACTGAGCCTGGCATTTATGGGAAGCTTCTTTTAAGAGGTGATGTGTCCCAGCCTGGGCAACATAGACTCCATGTCAACAAAAATATGTATGTATACAAAAATTAGCCAGGTGTAGTGGCATGCACCTGTAGTCCCAGCTGCTTGGGAGGCTGAGGTAAGTGGATCACTTGAGCCCAGGAGGCTGAGGCTGCAGTGAGCCGAGATTGCGCCACTGCACTCCAGCCTGGGCAACTGAGTAAGGCACTGTCTCAAAAAAACAAGAGGTGATGTGTGTCAGCTGAGGCCTGAAGGATGTAGTAAAATTTAACCAGAAGGGGAGCATGAGGTTAAAAAGGATATCAATACCCCATCAGGAGTAAAGAAGACCAGTGTGCAAACTAGTAAGCCTGGGGAAGAATGGCACAAGATGAGGTTGGGGAGATAGAAGTAAAGGCAAGTGACTGCTCCTTTGCCATCATTCTTAGCCTGGTCTGGAGATTTAAAAAAAAAAAAAAAAAAAAAAAAAAAAAAAAAAAAAAAAAAGGGCTGGTTGAGACCACCCAAACTGCTGTTCCATCTTCCTAGCAGCAGGGGCCTCACAGGAATGCTCAGGGAGAGGTGCTTCTAGCCCCAACCTGGGGATCACACAAATGGAGTGGTCCTCACCTGGCAGCCCAGTTCAGAGGAGGGAGGAGGAAGAAAAACTAGGCACTCACTTTCCCTGCAATCCTCTCTCTATTTTTCCATTGCTCTGAACTGTTTATTAATACATGACAGAAGCCATTTCCCTATTTAGATGGTTCTGCTGGGAATTCCACCACCATCCCTCCTGAGGCAGATTTTAAAGTCAGCTTTCAAGATTTTATACTTGGATTTCAGAAACTAAATTACATTACTACGTCCAGTGAGACGGCGCCATTGCCTGTTCCTATCTGCATGCTCCAGGCACTGTGAGGCCGATAACATCAGCATGTCGAAGCAGCTCGATCCAGACAATTTGCAGCTAGCTAGGGCTGGGCTAGTGGTGGGGAAGGGGAGGATGCAAAATTATCTCAGAATCCAAAACAGCCCAGGGTGTACTATGGACTAGGATCTGGGATTTTTGGGTTCTTTCCATATACCATCATTTCTCCTATCTATAAAGATACAACTCATCTTAGCCCCACCTGGACATAACAAAGAGCTGAAAATTCCTCTCCTAAACATAGGAACAGGACAAAATCACTGATGTTTCAACATTTGGGATGTTTTCATTGGAGTGAAAAATAGAAGGGAGTGGTGGAAAGAGTGAAAGTCATTATATAAAAAAATTCAAGATCCTACTGCCTGTGAAATTAGGTGTCCGTATAAAAGCCAAAATACTCCTTGAATGGCTATTCTGTGCTTCTGTGAAGCCCAGATGTGAAGGCCTTATAACTAACCCTCTGACAGCCACAAGGTTGCAGAGTAGGTGAAGACAAACTATTGCTCCCCTGCCAGGAACAAAGGAATTTTGGAGTTTCTAATTCTAACCAAATTTAATTGTACAGAACAAGCATTCCTTTCACAACAAAAATATTTCAGCCTATTGGGTTACTTAAAATGCACCAAATAGCATAAAACATTCATTCAACTCTAACAGCATTCACAGACCTACTTTTGTAAATAGCCAAGCACAGGCTGTTCTTTCCCAGAATATGATTTTTTTTTAATAATGCAGTAGGTCCCCAAGGTCAGAGTTTTGGGAAAAGTCAGTCTAACCTCGTTGAGGCTGCCAGTCCTCTGCCCTCGTGTGAGCCTGGCTTTCCTGTACCTCAGTGCACTGCCCACTCACTCATAGGTGTCAGTGTTTGCATGCAGGAGACAGAAGAACAAGGATCTCCCCTTAACACTAACTGCACATTTTTCAACTTCTCCAAGCACAGTGGAGGCATGCAGGTTACTGACTACATTACTGGCTCTGAAGACTAATAATTAAGTCAAGTGATTATTTTTATTTATTCATTTGTTTATTTTATTTATTTATTTATTTATTTATTTAAGACAGAGTTTTGTTCTTGTTGCCCAGGCTGGAGTGCAGGGGCACGATCTTGGCTCACTGCAACCTCCGCCTCCCAGGTTCATGAGATTCTCCTGCCTCAGCCTCCCGAGTAGCTGAGATTACAGGCACCCACCACCATGCCCAGCTAATTTTTGTATTTTTAGTAGAGACGGGGTTTCACCATGTTGGCCAGGCTGGTCTCAAACTCCTGATCTCAGGTGATCTGCCTGCCTTGGCCCCCCAAAGTGCTGGGATTACAGGTGTGAGCCACTATGCCCGGCTTCATTTGCTTGTTTTTATAGAAAACTATTATTGAAGGGTTTAAACGTGAGAAAGTTTTGACTGGGCATGAGGAATAATAATAAAAAAAGTGAGAAAGGGCTGGGTGCGGTGGCTCATGCCATAATTCCAGCACATTGGGAGGCCGAGGGGGTAGATCGCTTGAGCTCAGGAGTCTGAGACCAGCCTGGGCAACATGGCAAAACCCCATCTCTACCAAAACTACAAAAAATTAGCTGAGTGTGGTGGTACACACCTGTAGTCCTAGTTACTCGGGAGGCTAAGGTGGCAGGTTGCTTGAGCTGAGGTGGAGATTCCAGTGACCTGAGGTCGTGCCATTGCACTCCAGCCTGAGTGACAGAGTGAGACCGTATTTCAAAAAATAAAATAAAAAGGTGAGAAAGCATGATTACCACATAACAGAGTATAGGTTCCATGGTTGAACCTCCCTCTGGATGTTCACTGTTGGTGGAACAAGTGTTGTGGGTTCTGGGAAAATCGCAACGCAGGCTGCTCCTCTCTGTGTTCTGGATTCTCAGGCCACTCCTGGTAGGTCCATATTGGCTTTGGCCCCCTGCCTTAAGGACTAGAAGTCAAGGGTCTTTGATGCTTTTTGCCATAGCCTGGGGAGGATAGGCCAAAACTAAGTCAGGGGACTCTGGTGCAGCCAGAATTTGGGGCGACTACCACCTAACTGCTTACTATTACCTCTAGTTTGGCCAAGCCCTGGTCAGCCTCCCTTGCCTTCAGCCCACCCCTTGCCCACACTTCCTAAAAAATAGCAGATGTGCCATGATCTCTGGACCGTGACTAGACTTTTCTACTAGAGAATGTCTCTCTGTGAGGACCTGGAAGCCTCACAAGAATCAGACCCATAATTTCTTAGAACAAAATAAGTTTTTGCTGAAATATCAGCAAGCCTGAGAACAGCGTCTTGAGTCCTCCCTGATGTCTTCAAACAAGTGGCCATTCTATGCTGGTTCTTTCTCCTGGCCTCAGCTATTTTCCAGTCTCTCTTGTCATACAAGAGCCCCTCTAGGACTCTGGTTCTGGTTCCTCTGTCTTACATTATTCTTCTCAAAACTCTGCCTTTCCTAGACATCCATGACTCTGATCTCTCCTTGGTTCCCTACCTCTCTGACCATAGCTGTCAGTCTTCTGCTTACTTTTTCAATATTAGTGTTCCTCAGTTTTTTTTCTCTAGCCCTTCTTATTTATAAACATACACATATTTACACACAAAACAAAACCACAAGCCTTACTCTTATTTCTGTTTCTCCATCTTATTTGGTGGCATCACAATTCACGCAGTCACCTGAGTCAGGAGGAAACCTGGGAATCATCCTAGCTCAAGTCTTTTCCCTCACACCCAGATCCAATCAGCCTTAGTGCCCCAGCAGTTTGACCTCAACATGTTTTTCTTCTCCACCTCCTTTTTTCCAACTCCATTGACACTGACTTTTTCAAGCTTTGTCACCTACTGTAATGACCTTTATCTGGTCTCCCTGCCTCCAGTTTAATCATTCCTGCCCATTCCTTAGACCTGCTCCCAGAGCAGTCAGTCTATCTAAATCTGACAATGGGCTGAAAATCCTTCAGTGGCTCCCCATTATTTCCAGGTAAAGTCCAAAACCCTGAACATATCTTACAAAGCCCTTCATGATTTTAAGTCTTCCTGTCATTCTAGACTCATCACCTGCCACTTCGTCCCCTAACATTAACATTCTAGCAAAATTGACCTGTTCTTTTTGCCTGCTCTATAGTCACATGCATCTTTCCCACCAGTCCTTTCTCTTCTTTTTTCTTTTTGTTTGCCACTCCTTTCCTCATCTGGTTCACTAATACTTCCTATTCTTGCTTCTTCCGTCAGTTTTCTTTGGAGAAGTCCTCCCTAATTCCCCAGAGTGGGATAGTTGCCTCTGTCCTGTACACATACAAACCTGTGTCATAGCACTCAGCATATGATTAAAATTATCTGCTTATTCACTTGCCTCACTCACTGGCTTATGAGCTCTTCATGGGCACAGGCCTTATTACTGTTATTATTATTTAGAAGAAGGGGTCTCACTCTGTCGCTCTGTGCAATCATGGCTCACTACAGCCTCAACCTCCCAGGCTCAAGTGATCCTCCCACCTCAGCCTTCTGAGTAGCTAGGACTACAGACACCTGCCACCATGCCTGGCTAATTTTCTTTAATTTTTCTGTAGAAATGGAGTCCTACTATGTTGCCCAGGCTGGTCTCAAACTCCTGGGCTCAAGCAATCCTTCCACTTCAGCCTTCCAAAGTGCTGGGATTACAGGTATGAGCCACTGCGCCCAGCCCATATTATTTTTATATGTCCAGAACCCAGCACAGTGCCTAGAATATAGATGGCCTTAAAATGTAGGACCAGAAATGAATTTGGTGGCTAAGGCCCCTTTCATCTCCTTTTCTTGCACTGCCCTCTTCTTTTGTCTCCTGGGCTCACCATTCTCAGTTTCCAACGCATTTTCTTTCTTGTTGCTTCCTGCCAGTCTCTCTCTCCATCTTGAGCTATCGACTGCTTCAGTGGCTCCAATATTTCCTTCCTGTGGAGAACTCATTGAGCAGGAGGCTTGTGATCAGAAAGCATCCATGCTATTTTCTAAAGAGGGGCTACAAGTGTGTGTTGAGCTCTAGAGACATGATTGGACTAGGTACCAACCTTCCAAGTGACTGCTTTGCAAGACAACAGTCCCACAGAGGTGTAAGTTCTGGTGCGTTGTTAATCTCATGACTTTATCTAAGTCTCTGAGAAGGGGCTGGGGTACGACAGATGAGGAAATTAGATTCAAATTGCCTACCAGGTGTGACTTTGGACATATTACTTTATGCAACCTAGTTCTTCAATTTTAAAATGAAAATGATATTTGCCCTACTTGGTTTTGGGGAGGATTCAATGAAATAATATAGATAAAGCACTTAGCACCATGGCCGTACCTCTGGCAGGTATTTATGCAACATTAACTAAGTGACTGGATGAGTTTTGGAAGAACTACACCTGGGCTAAATTGTTCCGAACAACTCCCTGCCTGGATCCAGCCAGAGTTCTTAGTAGAGCTGCCTCCCCAACGTGAGCTTTGAGAAGTCCCTCCTCTTCTCTCCTCTCTTCCCAGACTATTGTTCCCTCTTGCCACTGGGAATGTAACCAGGTTAAGGTCAGGGTGGAGGGCTCTTTTGTCTGGGGATGGTGTGGGCGTAGAGATGCTGGCCTAGAGCCACACTATTCCAAGTGTGGCCCCTATATTAACAGCATTGGTACCACCTGGGAGCTAATATGAAATGCTGACAATTCAGGTTCCAGACCTACTGAATCAGAATCTGCATTTAAATAATATGCCCAGATGATTTCTATGCACATTAATATATTAAGAAACACTGTCCTAGGGGCACAGATGGGTTCAGCAGGGGTGGAGGGTTGAGGCAGTGCAGGTGTGTCAGCTGTCTAGAAGAGGTAGAGATTGTATGGGGGCGGGGGAGGCTGTGGCAGGGGGGTGTACTCAGAGAAAAGGAAGTGTCCTCAGAGATGTGGGCTGTAGAGCTGTAGGGGGCTCTTTGGGAAGTATTGGTCATTTGCTGTTTCAGGGCCCCTTCCTATTGATGCCTTGAGTACGAGGTGGTACTCCTTCCTATTGATGCCTTGAATATGAGTTAGCCGGTGAGTGTCACTGCACCAACCAGGGAGTGACAGGTGGGCAGGGAAAGGCTCTCTACTGCCCTGAGCCTGCAGAGACACTCCTGCAAGGACCCTAGGACCATCTAGCTTAGCAGTTGAGTATTGTTTTCCATGGAGATGCATAACTAGCAACTGGCTAGCCTCACCCGTGAAAACATACCCCGAGCTGGTGTTACTCTACAATCTCCCCTCCTTACCTCTGTCCCCCCAGCTGGCACATGCACACCCCTATAACACACACACATGAATTTTCTTCTCTTGGGAGACTCAGATGGGAATTCATAAGGAGGGTTAACCCTCCCCTTCCCCTCTCTGACCTGCTTGACCCCAGGCTGGCCCCCAAGCCTCTATGGGCCCCTCAGCCCTGACCTCCCTGCTTCACGGAGCAGGCCTTGTGAGAGTGACTGCAGGCCCTAGGCTTGGCTGGATGCAGCAAAAGTTTGTTTCAGCAGAGCCATTCTCTCTCTCTCTCTCTCTCTCTCTCACACACACACACACACACACACACACACACACACACACACGAGTTTCACTCTGTCACCCAGGCTGGAGTGCAGTGGTGTGATCACAGCTCACTGCAGCCTCAACTTCTCAGGCTCAAGTGATCCTCCTGCCTCAGGTTCCCAAGTAGCTGGGACCACAAGCACATGCTACCACACCTGGCTAAGATTTTTTTTCTTTTTTGTAGAGATGGGGTCTCACTTTGTTGCCCAGGCTCGTCTTGAACTCCTTGCTCAAGCAATCCTCCCACCTCAGCCTCCTGAAATGCTAAGATTACAGCCTCATGAGCCACCACATCTGGGCTTTCTCTTTCTTAGGCACTCTTAGGACAGGACTCTCAGTCCCTGATTGCCTTCTTAATAAAAACCCTTTCCAGCCACCCACCTAGAGCCTCTTGACCCTTCCCTTGGGTTATCAGTTTATCTCAATGGTAAAGGAAAATGCCCTGCTACAACTGACCCCCCCAAAATGAGGTGGGGGGTAAGTGAGTGCCCTGTGGCAGGGTAGGAACTACATCAGCAGCAATGAAAAGTCGAAAAGTCGTAAGGGTAGAGTCCTAGCCCCCAGGGCGGAGCTTCACCAGTAGTTGCTTTAAACCCTCTGCCAAAGTACCCAGTGACCAATAGCCAGATCTCCGCTTTAACCTGGCTCCTGCCCAGGCCCAATCTTGTATGTCAGAGAAGATAATATCACTACCATTATCACTCTCCTCTGTGCTCCTACCACCCTCCATGCATTCCTGCCTCTGCTGTTCCTCTCTCTTCCTTAAATAGGCTGATCTGTGTGCCTGTCATCTCTGCACTTTTAAATTCTTCTTGGCAAGAACTAGGGCTTGGTGTTTTTCCCTCCCCAGTGTACATTGTGCCCTCCCCCTTGTTGGTGTTCAGTGATTATCAAAGTTCTAAACAAGTGGCAAGTTCACCAATGTTTAATTATTGGGATGACAAAAAGGAAAGACTAGGAGACTGCTCTGGCTAGAGAGCTGAGCTTTAGAGCTGCAAATTATCTTTGTGGGCAAAGAGTAGTGCCTGCCAGGCATAATGGGGGTTAGAGACTTAGAACAAGCTAAAAAAGGAGAGGAAGGGCAGTGACAGGAAATGCCACAGAGGGGAAAAGCTATTTGATACCAGCCCTCCAAGTCCATTGTCCATTGCAGACAAGTTGGTCCTTATTCTTCCAAGGCCAGAGGGAAGAAATCCCATAGACTCTGCCAATTACTTTGCTTTCCTGGGAAATTAAGGAGCCCCAAAGATTTATGAACCAGTGCAGGCCAGGCTCAGTTCCTTGAGTAATTGAAGCTTCTTGAAAAGCCTTAAGTGAGACTTGGGGCCAAGATTCAGACAAGGATCCACAAGTCAATCTGGCCCAGACAAATGTCAGTGTCTGCTGGCATTTCTCCTGCTTCCACTTCCTACCAGGTGTGGGGCTCTCAAGGAGTCTCCAACCACATGTCCTGTACTGATTCCTGGGCAGTATTCTCCTCAGTGTCTATGCCTCCTCCCTTACCTTGAAGAACTGGAACCCACATTCTAGAAGGAAACTGAAAGATCCTCTGGACTGTGCTCCCTAAAGCGCTGTTAACCTTGAACAACCTTGCCATCTTCCTGTCCTCTGGGCCCTGTCTAAGGGGCACCTCAAGTAGAAAGCCCCAAGAAACCCAACCCCAAATCCCCAGCCCCGTCCAACTCCCCTGTTCTGAGAATAATTTTCCCTCTCCTATGAAAGGCCTCATCCCCAAAAGTCTGTGTTGTCTGAATCTGAATATGAAAAGAGAAGGGACTGCCTCCTCCCCACTGCCCACCACACACCTTCTTATTTTTCTGCCTAGGTCCTGCTTCTCAGTCTTTTTAAAAAAAATTGTATTAGAGTATGCATAACATAAAAGTTACCATTTTAACCATCGTGGGGCTTTGTTTGTTTGTTTGTTTGTTTGTGACAGAGTCTTGCTCTATCACCCAAGCTGGAGTGCAGTGGTGCAATCTTGGCCCACTGCAACCTCTGCCTCCCAGGTTCAATAGATTCTCCTACCTCAGCCTCCTGAGTAGTTGGGGTAACAGGTGTGCAACACCACACCTGGCTAATTTTTTGTGTGTGTTTTCAGTAGAGACAGGGTTTCGCCGTGTTGGCCAGGCTGGTCTCAAACACCTGACCTCAAGTGATCCACCCACCTCGGCCTCCCAAAGTGCTGGGATTACAGGCATGAACCACTGCAATTTTAACCATTGTAGATCTATTTTTAAAGAACTTTGTACCTTAACTCCTTTCTCCATTAAATTAGATGATCTTTCCCTAAAGAGATTGAAATGGGGGAGATGAGGGTGATGTGGGGTTCAAAGACCTTGTAGGTCACAAGACTTGACATAGGCCAAGACCAATGTCTTAAACTGGTCCAAGTGTAAGGCAGGAGCCTCCTTAACATCTGGCTCTGGGGATGAGGGTCAGGAGTAGGCCAAGCCAGTCCTCCCAGAAGAAAGTAAGCCTTCTCCACTTATGACTCTGGCGTCTACCTCCTGGGTCATGAGGCTTGGCCCTTAGGCCCTTATGCACAGGCTTCCCCCAAGCCATAGCTACAGTGATTATCCCTGAGTTGAGGTATTTATCCTATCTCCCAAATGAAGGCTTTTTGATGACAGGGTTTCCTGGTGAATGGTGATAGGAATGAATAGCAGAGCATCAATCTAAGACATCAGTCTTGTCCTAACCATGAAGAAGCAGAGCAGGATTCTAAATCATCTTTTAAAACATTCTTTGGCCCCGTCTCTTCATTTCAAAAACAAATCCTTTTTTTTTTTTTTTTTTTTTTTACCATCTCACTACCAGCTTCATACTTTCACCATCCTTTTCTCTCCCTGTTCCTGAGTAGCTACTTCTGAAAACTAAATAATAGGTAGGGTAATAGGAGCTGCTGCCCTAGCTGGGGTAACTCCAGAGCCATTTTGGTTAATTCTTCCACCCCACATCTAAAAGCAAGGGAGACATTCTGTGAGATTTGCTTTCTGGCTCCGTAATTACCATCACGGTTCCTACAGCTGACATGCTGGCACAGGGGAGGACTGGCTAAAGCACAGTGCCCAGTTGCCAGGCAGCGCCAGTGCTCCACTTAAAGCCCTTCCCAATCTTCAGTGTAAGAGTCTTCCCTCCTTTTGTTCTTAATTGGTGGCCTCAACTCAGGAGTATTTTGTCTGGCAGGTGATGCCCAGAGGAAATTCTGTTCTATGAAAGAAGATTCCCCAGAGGGAACCAGGTAAATGAGGACTGGAACAGAGCTCTCATGGAAGATAATGGGTAAATGTGATGACCTGAAATTCCCTGGCACACAGTGAAAAATAAAGCATTAAAAACCAGCTATACTCTCAGTCATGACTGGAGGCATTGTAAATTGGAACAATCCTTTGGGAAAGCATTTTGACAATATCCATCAAGAAACTTAAAGGCACTCATGTTTTTTACTGAGTAATCTACTTTATTTAGGAAATGATCTTAAATGTAAATATATGTGGATTTCAGTGTAGCATTATCTATAATAGTGAAAAGTTGCAAACAATTTGAATGTCAAAAATAAATGAATGGTTACAAAGTTACTCTGCATCCTCTCTATGGATATTATGCAGCCATTAAACTGATAGTTACAAAAACTGTGTAAGAATATAAAGCTAGGGGCTGGGAATGGTGGCTCACACCTGTAATCCCAGCACTTTGGGAGGCCGAGGCAGGAGGATCACTTGAGGCCAGGAGTTCGAGACCAGCCTGGCCAACATGGCAAAATCCTATCTCTACTAAAAATACAAAAATTAGCCAGATGTGGTGGTGCACGCCTGTAATCCCAAGTACTCAGGAGGCTGAGGCAGTGAGCTGAGATCACACCACTGCACTCCAGCCTGGGCAACCAGCCTGGGCAACAGAGCGAGACTCTTGACTCCAAAAAGAAGAAGAAGGAGAAGGGGAAAGGGAAAGGGAAGGGGAAGAAGGAGGAGGGAAGAGGGAAGAAGGAAGAAGGAGAAGATAAAGCTAGGTGCAGTGACATGTACCTGTAATCCCAGATACTTGGGAAGCTGAAGTAGTAGGATCACTTGAGTCCAGGAGTTCAAGGCTGTAGTAAGCTATGATCGTGCCTGCGAATAGCCACTGCACTCCATCCTGAGCAACAAGAAAGACCCTGCCTCTATTTAAAAAAAAAAAAAAAAGAATATGGAGAGCTGATTATGTTCTGATACTAATTTTAAAAATACAGAAATACAAAATATACTTTTTTTTTTTGAGACAGAGTCTCACTTTGTTGCCCAGGCTGGAGTTCAGTGGCATGATCTTGGCTCACTGCAACCTGGGTTCAAGTAATTCTCGTGCCTCAGCACCCTACCACACCCAGCTAATTTTTATGTTTTTTAGTAGAGAAAGAGTTTTGCCATGTCGGCCAGGCTGGTCTTGAACTCCTGGCCTCAAGTGATCCTCCTGCCTCGGCCTCCCAAAGTGCTGGGATTATAGGCATGAACCACAGTGCCTGGCCACAAAATATACTATGTTCTCTAAACGTTGTTCTATGCACGTGTATTAGTTGCTACTCTCTGATTACAGTAACAATAAAAAACCCAACTGAAGCTAAGAAAGAGAACAGACTATGAAGACACTAGGTTTCTTTCTTTTCTCTCTGCTTCCTTCCTTCCTTCTTTCCTTCCCTCCTTCCTTCCCTCCTTCCCTCCCTCCCTCCCCCTTCTCTTTCTTTCTTCTTTCTTTCTTTTTCTTTCTTTTCTTTTCTCCTTCCTTCCTTCCTTCCTTCCTTCCTTCCTTTCTTTCTGTCTTTCTTTTTCTTCTCAGGATCTCACTCTCTCACTCACGCTAGAATGCAGTGGCACAATCATAGCTCACTCCAGCCTCAACCTCCTGGGCTCAGGCGATCCTCTCACTCAGCCTTCCGAGTAGCTGGGGCTACAGGTGCGTGCCACCACACCTGCCTAATTTTTTGTCTTTTTGGAGAGTCACCTTCTTGCTATCTTGCCTAGGCTGGGTTTCTTATAATGCCTAAGCACAGCATGAAGTCAGGCTTTGGATGGGTAAGGCAGGCTCTAGAACCAGAGACTGAAACCTAGGGAGCACTCTCACCATCTCTTGTGTTCACTTCTTTCTGAACATCAGCTGTATTCTTGTTTCCCTCCCCAGTGGCTCTCTCTGTTACCTAATCCACAGTCTTGAACTTTACATCTCCATTTAAGTCCCACTTCCCGATTCTGGGGGAGACTAATTTGCTCTGCCTCATCCAGGCATTTATTCAATTGGGTGGAATCACATAGAACCAGCATAGTTCCTGGAGGCTCACTCCTATGACCATGAAGATGGGAACAGCACCAACTCCCAAAGAAGGAAGGGAAGCCCCAGAGTGTTGCTGCTGTAGTATACGCAAAAGACTCACATACCGTAGAACATTATCAAATGTTTTTCTCAAGGTGGTGAAACTAAAGGTGATTTGTTAAAATTTTAGCATGTATTACTTTATAGTAGAAAAATCTATAAAACTTTTCATAGCTACAGTTGTTACTAGGCCTGGGGGCAGTAGCACCCTCCACCATTTTGGTTTCCCAGTGACAAATACCATTAAAGATACTAAGGCTTGGCGGTGCTTACTTTTAGTAATGAATTCTATACTAGCAGCTGTTTAAGGAGTCAGAAAATCCTCAGCTACTCCCAAGACCAGTTGGAGCTCCCAAACTCTAGCCCGAGTGTGATAATCCTTCCCTTTATTCCAGAAGTAGCCTTTATTCCAGAAGTAGCCTTCTAGCATTCTCCAACTCAGAACTGCCTCCCCTAATTAGCCTTAAAACTAAAGGAAAATTCTTCTGTGTTCTGTGAAGAAGGGTTAGATAGTATTGGTATGAGCGCTTTGCTTCTTCATACGTATAATCCATTTCCATTTTCATCTTCCTAAGAATTAGCACTTGGAGGTGAGAACAGAGGTCACCTTCTCTTCTTGGGAAGGCTGATATTGAATCATGTCTCTACCCTGGATTATCGTGTTTGGTCCACAAGACAATGGCAAGATTGTTCAGCACCACGGAGAGTGCCTTCCATCCTCGGGACTGGATCATGGCTGGGTAAAAGATGAGGATTGTAGCTGAGAGCCCAGCCAGTCTGATCTCCTTCCACTCTGGCCAACCACCAAATATTCCTCTTTTTCCCAACCCCTTAGTGTTCACCTTTTTCCTTTTACTAATGAGTTTTTTTTAGGAAGGCACTCCCCTTACTTTCCATCCCCTTTCTGCCTCCATGTTATCTGAATCCCCCCACCTCCCTTCCTCCTTTCCTCTCCTCCTCACCTCGCCTTCCTTACCTCCCTTCTGTTTTGTTAAGGAGACTCCCTCCTATGGTCCAAAGTTCTGGCTCCATCTGCTCATGATTCCTCAAAGACCATGCCCCTTCAAACATCTCCTTTTCTACACAGCTTCCTTCCCCTCAGTCTAGGACAGGTCTGGTATTCCCTAGCTCTAAAGAAATTCTAGAACTCTAAAGCTCTCTCTGGCTGCCACCCTTTCTCATTCCTTCCCTTCTCAGTCTTGCTCCTTTAAAGAACGGCCTGTGGTCACTCTGTCTGCTTCTTCATCTCCTATTCTCTCCTAAATCCCTTGTCATCTGGGCTCTGTTTCTACTCTTCAGCTAAAATTGTGTTCACTGAGACTACCTATGACTTTATTTCTAAATTTTGTTTTTATCTTATGGACCCATCTGCTTATTTGACACTGTTGATTTCTTCCACCTTGAAACTCTACTTGAATGGTTCCTAGTTCTACTCTTACTCCTCTCTGCTCCTACCCAGTCTCCTTCCTCCATTCATTACCTAAGGTTGGATATTTCCCAGAACTTCACCCTTGGTTTTTTTTTTTTTTTCACTCTGTTTATTCTGAGAGACCTTATTCTTCACTGTGACTTACATCACCACCAGCCCACACCCATTTTCTGAGCTCCCACACTTCAAATCCTACCAACTAGTGGTATCATCTGGGTGTCCAAAAGACACCTCAAAATTCAACATGTTCCCAAATGAACTCATCTGATTTTTCCCTAGCAATGCAGTTGTGCCTTCTTCTGCATTTAATAACATGTCTTAATAATTATTACTCTTCCCAATTACCTCCAGACAGAAAACCAGGAATGTCCAGACCCTTTGTTTTACATTTTATATCAGAAGCCTGCCAATTCTACTCTTTTTTGACATCTTCCTTTCCGTCCTTTTTTCTTCTGCTGCTGCTTGGTTCAGGCCGCTATTATCTCTTGCTGGCATTGTTGCAGTAGTTTCCTAATTATCCTTACCTCCAGTCTCACTCCCTTCCCACCCGTCTTGCACATGGCTATCGGAGGGTCCTTTTCCATCTCGAATCTGACCATGTTACTCCCTGCTTAAGGCTTCATTGGCTCCCCATCATCTTCTGAGTAAAGAAAAAAATCAAAGCCCACCTTCCAGCATAATCTGAGCCCCCTTCCTGACTCCACCAACTTGATTTCCTGCAACTTTTCACCATACCTTCTGAGCTTCAACTATAGCAGAATGCCGACTATTCCTTGAATGCACTATGCTAGTTTCATGCTTCTGAGACTTTTCGCATGTTCCCTGAATGTCCTTACTCCTCGCTCTTAAACTGGTGACCTAATGTTTTAAGATCTTTTCAAGTGTCTCCTTTGACCACCCTCCCTTTGTCCCATTCCCTCTACTTTTATATGGCTCTTGGTTACCTTTATAATAATTATTGGGAGCTTCTTAAAGATGGGACTGTTCTCTTTTTCTTTTTTTTTTTTTTTTTTTTGAGACAGAGTCTCGCTCTGTCGCCCAGGCTGGAGTGCAGAGGTGCGATCTTGGCTCACTGCAAGCTCCGCCTCCTGGGTTCAAGCCATTCTCCTGCCTCAGCCTCCCGAGTAGCTGGGACTACAGGCGCCCGCCACCGTGCCTGGCTAAGTTTTTGTATTTTTAGTAGAGATGGG
This sequence comes from Nomascus leucogenys, assembly GCF_006542625.1. Classification (NCBI taxonomy): domain Eukaryota; kingdom Metazoa; phylum Chordata; class Mammalia; order Primates; family Hylobatidae; genus Nomascus; species Nomascus leucogenys. The sequence continues at coordinate 80,680,188 of NC_044388.1, forward strand.
GTTTCACTGTGGTCTCGATCTCCTGACCTCGTGATCCGCCCACCTTGGCCTCCCAAAGTGCTAGGATTACAGGCATGAGCCACCATGCCCAGCCCTTTTTTTTTATTTTTAAAGACAGGGTCTCAATATGTCAATATGTTGCCCAGACTGGACTTGAACTCCTGAGTTTAAGTGGTGCTCCTGCCTCAGCCTCATGTAGCTAGGACTACAGGTGCATGCCAGCATGCCCAGCTGGGACTCTTTTCTATTTGCATTTGTGAGCCCTATCATCATTAAATAAATGAAAGAATTGTATCATGCTGGAGTGAGAGAAGAGAGGAAACAGGGTGCCCTGTGATCAGGCCTTTCATCACCCTAAGGAGGGCACACCTTTTCTACAGATACTTCCATATATAAGCCAGGCTCCAACCTATGTGGTTTCAGGGCTACAGCTACAGGCCAGCCACTCCCAGGGCACGCTGACCATGATAGTATAGGCCTCACTGAACCTATACTAATGATATCTTTACAGTTAACATGGATATAGTGCTAAGGGTATACTATGCTAAGGACTATTCTAACTGCTTTAATACATATTAACTCCTTTTATCCTCACAAGAACCCTTGAACTAGGTATTAGTGTTAGTCCCGTTTACAGATGAGGAAGCTGAAAACCAGATTGTGCAGTTACTAACTGGAGGAGCTGGAATTTGAACCTAGGCACTCTGGCTCCAGAGTCTGTGCTTTTAACCATTACAATCTTCCTTTCAGTCTGTGTGGCAAGGGGGATGGGATTGTGTAGATTGTCTTCCTTTAGTCAGAGCATCCCTTTAGCACTGAGAGTGAGGTCAGCTCATCCAAGCCATGTCTGTTGCCCAGTGGAGGAGGAGTATAATTTGAATGTTGGGGAGGCAATCACATGTCTACTGGGTACTTATGAGAATCAGATAAGCTCGTGGATCTGAAGACATACATTAGGAACTACAAGACCCTCTACAAGTTTTATTTTTTGCCACCTAGAGTCCTACCAGAGTAGCCCGTAAAGGTCTGCGGGTCATTCAGGAAAGCAGACTCTTCCATCTACTTATCCAGATCCTCCTTCTTAAGACTCCAGGCATGAGCCTTGAAGGTTCCACACTTTGGTTTTTTTCCTTTGTTTCCCTTTTTTACCACCCAATTCTATCCTGCTTATTTGGGATCTCTTGGGTCCCAGCCTACCATTGTATTGACTGCACTACCCACAGCTCCAACAAGTAAGGCCAGCCAGCTAAAGACAGTTCATGAGTTGGTACAGCCCTGGGGCAGGGGGACAGGGGAAGAGGTTAATATGCAGACTGATGCTTGGGCCTACAGGAATGGAGCAGCCTCCCAGAGGGCCTGTCTTTAGCCCCAAGCCCAAATCATGTTCTCTTCCCTATGTCCCTCCCTACATGCTTTGAAAGGTTATTGACTCCATCACTGACCTTGGGTAAGACACTTCCCCTCTTGGCCCAGGTTTCCTCATTTTTAAAAAGAATGGGTGATAAGTTGATACTTGTTGAAGCTGTTGATAGGTACCTATGATCTCACTATACTGTTTTCTCTACTTGTTATAATTTCCATAATAAAATATTTTTAAACATTTAAAATCAAAAGATTTTAACCTTTTTTAAAAAATAGAACCTTTTCTCCAACCAAAATGTTGCAACAGGCTGATACATAAATGAAATAAATGTGAATCTACTCTTATTAAAGGGAAGCCAGACCACCATCCTATAGCTTCCCCTTCACAGTCACTCAGGGAACACAGTTTAATGAAAATCAGTGGACCAAACTATTATAATTCTAAGGATTCTTCTGATGCTTTTGCCTTCCTCTAGCTATAATGGCTTTGCACTAGCCATTAGCCTGTATATCCTGTCCCAGAAACAGTGAGGCTGGGCTATTAATCATCTCTGTAGTCTTCGGAGAATTTACGTGAAGGGTTGCAGAACATGGGCTGCTGTTAGAGATGCATTTCAATGTCTGTCTCTGCTGAATGTTTATTAATAATCTTGTTAATCCCCACTCTAGTTCCCGGATCTAGCTAACGCCTTCAGATGTCCTTGGGGGGCACTTTAAATTCTCCCTGATTTCTTGGAGCCAGGCACTTCCTTCTGCCTGGAGTCTTTTCTGGTACTTAAATTCATCAATATTTTACATTTAATCTCCCTGATTACATTGCCATGCAATGGTTGTGGTGCATTGGCTGCATTTCTAAGGGAAGACATAGAGGAAGCTCACAGTAAAGGCTTATGTTTGCAGGCACAGTGCCAGAGATCTTTGTGCTTGCCACTAAGGTGGCCTTCTGTCATGGATAGTGATGGAGGAGATGCTGAATGGTGGGCTTTGCATGGGACCTCTCAGCCTAGGGCTCTGCCTCCTGGTCAGGCCCTCCTGAGTTGTGGTCCAAAGGAGCTGGCAGTTTCACCCAGGATCAAATACCACCAGGAACTGCCCAGTAGGCCTCAAGGACCACATGTGAGTCCCTGTGACCAGAGTTGCTCAGCAGCTTCCTAGCCCTGTCCTTCCTGTGAAATCTACCTCCCGTGTTACCATTTACACCCAGTACCTCCAGACTGAGAGAAGAAACTTTGATGAACTCATTTGCACTGAGGAGTAAAAAATTAGCTCCAAATGTCTAAGGGCTTGTGTTTTTAAAAATCAGCCCCAGGGAAAGGATGGTGAGGCCTAACACTCTCATGTGATAGATGGGTTAGAACGTTAAGGAGGAGAAGCAGGATTGAAACGCCACAGATTTAGAAGTCATCAGTGTAAAAATGCCAATCAGAACTATAGGAGACATCAGGGCTCCCCAAGGAGAGAGAGGAGGGCCAAGGGCAGGACCCTACAGAGGAGGCAAAGGGTTGTGGGAGGACAGAGAAATGATAGTCAAAGAGGCAAGAGATGAGCCAAGGGAGGAAGCCTTTTCCAAATGGATGTGGTATATGTGACATGTGACGAGTGCTACCAAAAAAGTGAAGGAATGTGACTTGGGACTTGGAAATGTGCCAATGCTGCCCTGGTAGGGTCCTATCAGCATGTTTATGGGATTTGCTCTTTAAAAAGCCCTCCCTCTGGCTGCTTTGCAGTGAGCAGTCTCTGTGGCCCACAGGAAATCCAGAGCCCAACTGTCCCATCTCCACCTCCCTTGCAGGTAGCAGCTGAGAGGCTGTTTTGGCTGCAGAGAGGCACGTGAGGGCCACTAGAGGTTTGCTTCTCCAAGGCTGTGCAGGACAGGTGCTGTCTATTAGTCTCTCAAGGAGGTTGCTGAGCCAGGGAGGATGAAGAACTTGCAGCATGGGAAGTTGCCCAAGATGCAGGCACTGCGGCACCCAGCCTTTCTGAGCAAAGCCTCCTGCCCTTTTACTCAGTCAAGGCTAAGGGCTAGGGATCAAAGCAGAGGAGGGAGGCACAGGTTTTGCCCTCCGGAACTTGCAAACCACTGTGGCAACACAGCCCACCCAGAGCTTTGTGCTCTGGATGGCCTGAAGGAACACAGACAAGGCCAGGATTTCCCTCTCAAACCTGCTAGACTTTTCCCTTTCCCGTTAGTGACAAGCATGTTTTCATGCCCACTGCCTCATTTTAAAGGGAACAGAAGCCACCATAATGGTTATATATCCTTCTCTTGCTGGGTCACCAGCAGCCACTCAGATCCCTGGGCCTGACACTGTGGCAGCATTCTACATGCCCATCTGTCTACTCCCTGCATCCACAGAGGCAGAACAGGCAGCAGCCTTGGATCCCCTCTGCACTCCTCACACCTTAGGCTTAGCAATCTATAGGCCCTGGTTAAAATGCAAAGACAACTAGGATGGCAGCACCCCTGTCAATATTTGGTCCTCACAGTCTCAGGGAGAATGTGGATTACTTCAGCCACTTCCAACTGACTGAGGCAGGCTGGGCCACGGCCCTGGATCTTGCAACAGAAGAGGGTGTTTGGGAGGGGATGGCAAGGCTAGATAAGGACCCTTAGCGAGGCATGGTGGCTCATGCCTGTAATCCTAGCACTTTGGGAGGCTGAGGCAGGCAGATCATGAGGTCAGGAGTTCGAGGCCAGACTGGCCAATATGAAACCCCGTCTCTACTAAAAATACAAAAATTAGCTGGGCATGGTGGCATGTACCTGTAGTCCCAGCTGCTCAGGAGGCTGAGGCAGGAGAATTGCTTGAAACCGGGAGGCGGAGGTTGCAGTAAGCCAAGATCGCACCACTGCACTCCAGCCTGGGCGACAGAACAAGACTCCGTCTCAAAAAAAAAAAAAAAAAAAAAAAAAGACTCTGGACAGCGCACAGTTCCCAGCCCAATTAGAGATTAGTGAAGTGAAGAGGGCAGTGAGGAGGATGTCAAAGGTTCCAGACTCAGGACAATACACAGAATGTGTGCTTTCCTATCTTCCTGACCATCTGTAGAATGTGTTTTGCACTCTGGGCAGCAAAAGACTAACTGGTCACCTGCTGGTTTGTCATTATTTGTCTTCTCACCTACTGTACCTAGCCAACTTTTCAGCTTCTCCCAGGAGACACTCTTTAGGCATCATTTGTGAACTGGAGAAGTCCTCATTAGAACTATTTTTCGTCCAGTGGCTGTAGCCTTGAAGGCTGGTGTGGCTTGGCCAGTCAGTTCTCTGGATCCTGTGAAGGGACCTGTCCAGCACAGGGAAACAGAGGGAGAAGACCCATCTCAGACAGCACCTGCTCTCCCCTTAACCCAGACTTAAACTCACAGGAACCTAGGAAGACCTTGCCAAGCAAGTACACAGGAAGGGCCTGAGGGGAAGGGCTACTAGTATGGGAGTTAGGAGAAGGAAGTCCTGTGAGTTTAAAGAAATCATGATGGGCTTTCTGGAGGATGCTGGACCACTCAGGACTTTGAGGACAGACACCAAGTTGGGTGTACATGGAACCCAGATCCTTGGTTCTTCTACCTAGCCCAGTGTTTTTGTCCCACGGTAGATGGGTCTGCCCCTCTCTCCCTGAATGCCCTGCCTGCTGTGAGGGGTGAATGCTCACAGAAGCCCAGAGGGCAGGTGGGAAGGCTAGCTTCAGGACTGAGAGCAGCCCCCTGTCTTCACTCCCTAACAACTCTCTGTCTTACTGCTTTCTCCCCACAGGACCCAGCCGCCGCCTCCATCTCTGACGGAGACTGTGACGCCCGGGAGGGTGAGTCAGTAGCCATGAATTACAAACCATCCCCGCTCCAAGTGAAGCTGGGTGAGTGTGTCTGGGGGGTGAGGGAGATGTGGGGAGTAGGCAAGATGCTCTGGGCTGGGTCTACAATGAGGTGCCACAAATAAACCAGCTCAGCCTAGATGATTCCAAGACTCAAGCCTTCAAGTCATTGGCACTGCCAGGCACCTTGTCTCCTGCAGGCAAAGAGGGCAGTTACAGTTCTCTGCAGGAGCCTGAAACTCTAAGAGGCATCTCTGAAGCCAAGAACATTCCAGGTATTCTGGGGGATAGCTGCAGGGGGAAAAGCATGGAACCCCAGAGAGAGGACTTGGAAGTCCCATCACACACTGGATCAGACTGAGAGGAAGCTGCCTTAGAATTGGAGTGTTACTTGTTATGTCTAAGGGATAGAAAGGAATGAGAGTTCCAACCCTAGAAGCCGAGCCCCTCTCCCGATTACAATCTCAGCCCATCTAGAGATCTCTGGTCCCAGTTGGCACCTATTTGGGGGAGTTTTCCCTTAGTTTCTTAGAAAACCCAAATATCTCCCTTCCTTTACGGGTCACACTTCCCTCGTGGCTTTGTCTCATGTCCACTCCAAAGTCAGTTTACTGTGCAGCCTGATCCTGTGAAGTCCCCTCGCTTCTGGCCGCTGTCCACAGCTCCTGCCACTATTGCCCTCCCTTCACCCCATGTGCTGTCCCTCTCCCTTCAGGGACCAAAGTTTCACTGTCTCATGGCTGCTGTATATAACACACTTTTATGAAAACTTTGGTTTCTTGAAGAGAAATTATAAAACAGGACATACAGGAAAGAGTTTACAATTAAATATAGGTCATTACTATCCTTCCAAGTTCCTCTGCCATCAAGGCCACCCTCCTGTCCATCCTCCTCCTCAGGCTCCAGCTGCCCAACAATTACTGATGCCTCCTCAGTCCTAAGGGCCTTTTGCCTACAACTTTCTCCTTCCTTTCCACAGAGGCCTATACTTTTATTATTCAACTACTATCTTTTTTTCTTACCTTGCTTGCTTCTCTCCTTCCAGACCACATCTAGGGAGCCCCTCGAGCTGTTTTTCTAAACAAGAATAGTTCTCTCCTTGGAATTTGTTTCTATTCCTAGGACATCAGATTAAAACTGCAGCCAATTTTATTTATCGGGGGGGGGGGGGTTGGTTGTTGTTGTTGTTGTTTTTTGTTTTTTTGAGACAGAGTCTCTCTCTGTTGTCCAGGCTGGAGTGCAGTGGTGTGATCTTGGCTCACTGCAACATCCGCTTCCCCAGTTCAAGCGGTTCTCCTACCTCAGCCTCGCAAGTAGCTGGGATTATAGGCGCGCACCACCACACCCAGCTAATTTTTGTGTTTTTAGTAAAGATAGGCTTTCGCCATGTTGGCCAGGCTGGTCTGGAATTCCTGGTCTCAAGTGATCTGCCCACCTCGGCCTCCCAAAGTGCTGGGATTACAGGCATGAGCCACCATACCCAGCCTATTATTGTTTAATGTAACAATACAAGTATTTTAACAAGCATAACTTCTTTACTCTCCCCCATCACATTCTACTCCTAAGAGGTAACCATTCCAAGCCTTTTTAGTTTTTGTAGTTTTACTTTGTATTTTAACATAAGTGGTATCATATTGTGCACATTTTCTGAAACTTGGCCTTCCCTCTCCCACCACCTAAATCTTGGAGCTCCTTCCAATGTCAGCATATTGTGGCTTCATTCTTTTAAATGGTTGTATAGTAGTCTGTAGTTTGGTTTTGCCAGTTTATTGTTTGCTTTTTTCCCACTGTTTCAAACAATTTCAGCATGCTTTTAAAATAACATCTTTTTTTCTCCCCATTACATTACCATCAAAGCTCCTCATGAAAATTCACGGCATTGTCTCAGTTGCACCTAGTGCCACCAGGAACTTTAAGGCAAATTGCACCCCCTAGAGGCCTGGAGTGGTAATGGCAGCTGCCACCTGCTGGAAAGAAGCTGGGAAAAAGCTGGAATCAGCTGAGCAGTGGCAAAGAAAGAGGGTCAAAGAGTAGGAGACAGAGATTCAGAGACATGAGGTCAGGGGAAATTTCAAAGTGAGTCACAGTAGCTGTAAAGGTCCTTCCCATCCTTATCCTCTGCAGCATTTGGCTATTTTATGAGTCATTTTCCCTAGTGTCCCTCTCCACCTAACAGTTCCTTTTCCTAGATCTGGGCTTTACTTAAGATGAGTAGGGAAGAGTAGATGGGACTCCTCCAAGACCCAGGCAGCTACTTCTGGTAACAGTTGTCACATACAAGGCAGTGGACTGGGTCACCTGATGGTGAGCTCCATGAACCTGGTAGGCTTTGGAACCTTGGAGAACTCAGACCTTGGCAAAGGAGTCAGGAGCACCACTCAGGCAGCGTAGCCAAATGGGCTCCCCCAGCCTCCTGCCCCTTACCTTGTAGCCCCATCCTGCCCCTCCCACACCATAACCTTCAGTGGCTTCTTCTTCCTTCTGCGTTAATCCCAAACTCCTCTGTCTGGCATTCAAGTCCTTCATGTTCTGAGTTTGTAACCAGAGAGAGTCTTCAGCCCCTTAGCACAGGACCTGACATATACTTAGTGACATGGATATTTGTTGAATAAGTGACTGAATAAATGAATTTTACTTCTCTAACCTGACCTCTCTCTTCACCCCTCTATCCAGAGCCACACTTATGCTCGCTTTTAAATGCATTTTTGCACGCACTATCCCTCCTTCCTAGAATGCCCACCTCTCTCCAGGTCATGGTGTCACCTAAAGGAAGCCCTCTCTGACTGTGCCATCCTTCTGTGATTGTCTCTCCCCCTCCAGCCTTTCCCTGGCATCAAGTACACACTAACTACCCTAACATGGGAGTTGTGGTTCCTGGAAAACAGGGGGCAGCCTCCTTTTTGCCCCCCACTGTCTGCCTCAGGTTGTGCAGGGCCAGGTACTATCTCCACCAGGCAGCAGGGGCCTGGAGTTGGGATCCCTGCCCCAGTCCTTCTAGAAGCAAGTGGTTTCACAGTGGAGGCCCAGCCCAGGCTGCCCTGAGTATAAGACAGGGTGGCCTCAGGGGCAGGACACAGCTTCCTTCCCATGTTCTCCTGCAGAGAAGCAGCGGGAGCTGGCCCGGAAGGGCTCCCTGAAGAATGGCAGCATGGGTAGCCCTGTCAACCAGCAACCCAAGAAGAACAATGTCATGGCCCGAACAAGGTAGAGGCCCTCCCTACCCCACCTGGACCCTGCCAGCCAGGACCTATTTCTGCTGCTCCTGAGCCTCCCCCTCTTTCCTCCCTCCTCAGGCCCAGCTCCTCTCTGAGAGGAGACAGCCTTAACAGGATCCAAGGTGGGGAGGGAGGGAAGGAAGGAAGTGGTGGGACGGGGCCCAACCCAGTCCCTTGCCAGGTTTCTATGCTCCACTTTGCCACTCTAACTCCCGAAATTCTTCACCCAGGCTGGTCGTCCCCAATAAAGGCTACTCCTCGCTTGACCAGAGCCCTGATGAGAAGCCACTGGTAGCCCTTGACACGGACAGGTGTGTATGGGGGGTTGGGGGTAGCTGGGCAGCCCAAAGGAACCTGTGTAGCACAAGTGGGCTGTACAGGCCACACCTGCTATAATGTCAGAATTGGGGTATTCTTCAGCCAGAATCTCTCCAAGGGTGAATTCTCCAGGGATGGAAATTTTTTTACACCAGGGACTGGGGGTTGAAGAGAGATGGCAGAGAGAGGAAAGGGGGGCCTGCGCTGTCTGCTGTCATCCTGGGACAACTGATCCAATGGTTGTCCCTAATTGGCCTGTGATGTTGTCTCTGGACAGCAGAATATGATGCTTAATGCCCCATCCCCTCAGGGAGGAGCCCTCCTCCCTGGAAAACACCTGGCTAGACTTGGACTTTGGGAATATCCTACAAGTCAGGGTGATTTGAGTCTACAAAAAAAAAAAAAAAAAAACATGAGAAGGAAGGGGGTGAAAGGAGTAATATTTAGAAGGAGGTTGAGAATAGCAATTGATTTTAAGGGTGGGGCTAGGGAACTTGTCTTTAAAATCCTGCATTTGCACAGCAAGCACAGTTTGTATTGAGATTTTGCTATTTGGAACTGTGAGGGAGGTATGGGATGCTGACTAATGGGAGGTGGGATTGCAGAGAATTTTCTGTGTAATTTCTTGGTATCACTTTCCCTCTCTTTCCTCCATGGCCAGCGATGATGACTTTGACATGTCTAGATACTCCTCCTCCGGCTACTCCTCTGCTGAGGTGAGCCCCTACCCCTTCTCGCCCTAGACACCACCCTCAGGATCACCGCCATCCAGGGGGAGGGCTGGGGCCAACACCCAAGTACAAGGAAAAAGAGGGCTGGGCAAGGCTGGGTGGTGCCCTGCACAGGGTGGGCCTGGGATAGGATGCAAAAGAAGTGGTTACTGGCCTCAAGTGCGGGGAGCCCAGGGTTAGGAGCAGGGCTTTAGATTGCAGCAGGCCATTTAAATAGAACGGGTGTAAAATACAGCTGATACCCTCTAGTAGCCGGCCTGAGATAGGGGCAAAACCCAAATAGGAGCAGGACCAGAGGTGTGAAGTTGACCATAGAATGGGGAGGGGTGACTAGAAAGAAAGTGAGGCCAGAGGCGAAGGAGGGTGCCTAGGCAGGAGCGGGGCCTGGGGGTATGGACAGACCCGGGACAGGGTGGGGCTGATATCCAGGGCCCTGGCTGGACTGGGGCGCAGACAGCCTGGAGTGGCCACAGAGCCGTGGGTGGTGCCTCCCTGCCGCTCGGGCCTGACCTCCCTCCCCTTTGCCTACAGCAGATCAACCAAGATTTGAACATCCAGCTGCTGAAGGACGGCTACCGGTTAGATGAGATCCCCGACGACGAGGACCTAGACCTCATCCCCCCCAAGTCCGTGAACCCCACCTGCATGTGCTGCCAGGCCACGTCCTCCACCGCCTGCCACATTCAGTAGCGGGCGGTGCCGCTGCGGCTGCCTGTGAGGGGCTGCCAAGGGCCGGGTAGGACGGGCAGAGGCCGACCCCTTCCCAGCTCGTCTGCCTGCCCCCGGCCCCGCGCCCCTACAGCCGCCAACCTCGTATAACAGTCATTGCTTCCTCCTATGGTAGGACGTGTACCTCTGTGTGTTCATGGAGCTGGAGAAACCAAAACCGGGTCTCTCTCCACCTGGGAGCTGAGGAGGGGTGGGGGCCGTTTGTTCAGTTACCTGGGGGAACCTCACCCAGCACCCTGCCCCGCTTCCCAGGGCTGGCCAAGAGAGAAGACTGGACGGCAGGGAGGTCAACATTAATGAGTGGGGGGATCACAAAGCCAGGGGCTTGCCCCCCCCCCCCCCCCCAGGAAGCCATGAACTCCCAAGCCCCGGCCTCAGCCTAACCAGGAAAGGGGCTCAGAGGGAGAAAGGCCCAGGGCAGTGGGGACGGGTCCCAGGACCTCGGAGCCCCCTTCACACGCCCCCTACCGGCCCATGTTTCTATTTGCATTTCCCCGTCCTCAGATGGGAAGCCTGGCAAAGCTGCCCAACCGGGTAGTGCCCCTCACCCATCGGATCACTGCCTTCTTCCTCCTCTTGCCCCATTCACCCGCTTCCTTGCTCTCTGGGAGTGGGGCAGGGTAAGGTGGGCCTTAGAGACAGGCTGAGGTTTGGGTGGTGTGATCTGTCCTAATTGGCCCCTCACCAATGCATCTATCTGTCTGCCACCAGCCCACCCACCCCACCCCCACCCTCACCCACCCTTCTGCTCATTGGTCTCAATCCCAGCCTGGAAGCAGGGAGTAAGGCTGGACTCCAGTGGCCCATTCCCCTCACCCCAGCCCAAGACCTGGGAGGCTGCTTCCCAGTAAGAATCCAGGAGTAAGCTTTGGTGAATCCAGTGGGCTGAGTGGCTATATGGATGTGGTTGTTTGGACGTGGCAGGGAGTGCTTAGCAGAATGTGTGTGTATCTCTGAGGCTGTCAGGGGGTGGGTGGGTGTGTGTCTCTGTTGGACCTGTCTCTCCTCAGTCTATTCCTGTCATAGATGTGGGTGTCCCTGGTGGGGAAGTGCCTGTGTGGTCTGTTTACAGTGCAGAAGGCGGCTCAGCAGTGCAATGGGCTGACAGCCTTGGACCGGGAGTCAGAAGGCTGGGTTCTGGTCGTAGCTCTGGCCCCTCCCTGTGATCTTCAACAAGCCACTTGCTTTCTCTCGTCTTCAGTTTCCTCAACTAGAAAATGAACAGCAGCTGAAATTATGTTGAAGATCCTTTTATATCTGAAAGAGTTTCTTCATAGAAATTTCTGTGGTGGGGAGGGGGCAATCTCTGTGTGTCTCAGTACACCTACAGGTTGGGATGGGGCGGAGTTGTGTGTCTCTGTAGAAAGGCAAAGGGGCAGTTCCTATCAGGACTGTGTATGTCTGAGCACATGTGGCTCTGTTTGGGATTACGTGTTTGTCTGTAAATGTGTATGTGTGTTGGAGGGGTGTCTATTGTGTGTGGCTGTATAGGGTGTCTGTAAATCAAGATGCGTATACAGCTGCTTCTGCTATTGCTGGTTTGGGGGAGGGGACTGGAAAGCTGAGGCTGAAAATCAAGAGGGAAGAGGTAAGGAAGGCCCACCCCTAAATGAAAGCACAGATAGCCTAAGACTGCACAGGCCTGTGCCCACATACCTTATAGAACAGGCCCAGGTGGATCATCTCATGCTAACACCCTACATGTGCTGGTGGATCCACTCCCATGGATCCACTCACATGCTGCAGGCATGCAGTAAGTAGACTCATCCACAGCCCACTCTCTGGACACCAGTCCTGGGAGGTGGGAGCTGGAATGGGGAGCAATGAGAGGAGGGAGTGAGGCTGTTGGCTTAGGAAGGGTGGCACCTCTCCCTGCATCATACCCAGGAACTGCCAGCTCCAAAATATTGGGGTGCAGCTCACCACCCCCCACTCCTCCAACCCATCCCTACCTCCTCTAGTGCAGGGACCCAAGTTAGATGATGAGAAAATGCCAAACAAAGGGAGACAAGGACAGAGAAGGTACCTGCAGGACCCACAAGGCCCATACTGGCCCCCATCTGAACCCACCTCTCCCACCCAGATCAACATCCTCCCAACCCCTGTGCCCCCATCATCTGGACCCCAGAGCCAGGCCTCCCACTACCACCACCACCACCCCGGGGCTCCTTGGCTCACCTTTCTAGAACATGGGTACCTCCTCTTTTTGGGGGCTCATTTAGACTGCTGCCTTTGCTGCTGACTTACTGTGTGACTCGGGCCCATTGTTCAATCCCTGTGGCCCTGAGACACCAGGGAAAATCTCCCCCCTCCACAGGACATACTAGTTCCCTGGCAGGCAAGGGCTTCCAACTGAGGCAGTGTATGTGTGGCAGAGAGAGGCAGGAAGCTGGCAGTGGCAGCTTCTGTGTCTAGGGAGGGGTGTGGCTCCCTCCTTCCCTGTCTGGGAGGTTGGAGGGAAGAATCTAGGCCTTAGCTTGCCCTCCTGCCACCCTTCCCCTTGTAGATACTGCCTTAACACTCCCCCCTCTCTCAGCTGTGGCTGCCACCCAGCCAGGTTTCTCCGTGCTCACTAATTTATTTCCAGGAAGGTGTGTGGAAGACATGAGCCGTGTATAATATTTTTTTTAACATTTTCATTGCAGTATTGACCATCATCCTTGGTTGTGTATCGTGTAACACAAATAATGATATTAAAAGCATCAAACAAGCCAGCCTCAGCTCCCTCCCTGGGGTGTGGGCAAGGGGCAGATGGGCTGGGAAGCAGAGAGAACCGGTCCTCTGGGCACACATGTTACTCCACCTCCACCTGTGGGTTCCCAGACATGCCACTGACCTGCTGCATGACCCTGGGTGAGTCACAACCCCTCCGAACCTCTGTTTCTCTCCAACAGTGAGAAGCCTGACCTAGAAGATCTCCAGAGGCCCTCTGAACTCTTAGAAATTGGGCTCTTTTGATAGGCTTGAGGCATGAGGGGGTCAGGAGCAGGGAGGGAATTAGACCTCCTCACCTTCCCAGGGATGGGGCTGAGCCAGGTGATATCACAATGGGCAGTGCCCATCCTAGAGGGGGCATCATTGTGGGGTGGGAGCAGGAAGGCTGTTGGGGAAGGAAGCTGAGAGATCCTCTGCAGGAGGGGATTATAGCAGCTAGGGGCACCTGCCAGGCTGGAGGTGTGGCCTGTCTAGGGGAAGGGTGGCCACTGATGTCCAGCAGAAGCCCTTGACAGGTAGAGCCCACCACGGCATCTCCAAGACCACACCATGTTCCTGTTCTCCCGTAAGACCAGGACCCCTATCAGTACCTACAGTGACTCCTACAGGGCTCCCACCTCCATCAAGGAGGTCTATAAGGACCCACCTCTGTGTGCCTGGGAAGCCAACAAGTTTCTGACTCCGGTAAGTGGGAGATTGGTGGGGAGGGGCAGGCCAGAGCGTATGGCCAGTCTGGATGCCTGGCAATGTGTGTTTGTAATTATTTGTAGCTCTGTGTATGTGTGTGCTTTATTCATTTACCTAGGCACAGAATTTACAATGGTATGTAAAATAGCACAAAATCCTGCCTTCATGGAATTACATTAGGGTAGAAAGTAGGAACAGGCAGATAATAAACAAGAAATAAACATGAGTTTTATAAATTCTTCAAAAATACTGTAAAGGAAATAAACAGAGTAGTGGAAGTGGGAATGGAAAGGGAGGGCTACTTAGGTCATGGAAAACCCTCTCTCAAGGTGACAATAAACTGAGACTGGAAAGATGAGATAGAACTAGCCACATGAAGACCTGAAAGAATAGAAGAGCTGAAAGTTCCAGACGAGTGATCAGAAAGTGCAAAGGCCCTGAGGCTGCCTGTGGAATATGCCGGAAACTGTCCTATATGCATGCCTTTATGTGTATGTATCACAGTTTCCTTGTGTCTGTGCTTGAAGATTGGTGGCCAGGTGGGAGGAAATCTGTGAGTCTAACTGTGACTCTGCCTAAGAGAATTTATCTGTGTGTACCATCCAACTTTGCTGAGTATCTTCATCTGTAGGCAACCCAGGATACAAAAGGGAAGGGCCAGACCTTGCCTTTGAGGAGCTCACCGCAAACAAGTGAACAAAGTAGAGTTGGCCAATGTGGAACATGCACCAGCAGAAGTGGAGAGCCAGAAAAGGGAGAGCACTGCCCAACCTGAAGGGCAGATCTACTGAGGGATCCTGGAGAAGGAGGCTTCCAGCAGAAGAGAGTCATGAGAAAAGGCAGCCTGTGGGCAGGGACCTACCAGAAACTGAAACTGTTAGAGCAGGAAAGTTTAGTCCTTGGGTGAGAGAGGAGTCTGCAGACCAAGAAGGGCTCTCTGGCTATGTTGTGGAGCGTGGACATAAGGCTCCAGGTTTTTGAACCTGGGAGGGAGAGTCATGGTTCAATTGTGAGTTAGGCCACTCTGGCCACAGTGTCAGGGAACTGCACAGGCTGGGGTTGAGGGCAGGAAGGCCAGCGAGGGGTGAAAGATGAGGAAGGAGGATGTAGGTGGGAGATAAGGAGATTGTCACAATGAAAAAAGGAATTTGTTGAATAGGAGAGAATTTTTTAAATAATTTCTTTTGTCTAACTACAAAATAAATATACGCTTAATGTAGAAAATGCGGATAACTCAGAGAAGCACAAAGAAAAAAGGTCTAAAATCCTACTACCTAAAATAACCATTGTTAATGTATTATTGTATGCCCTTTCAGGAAGCAAATATTGTTTATTATAAAAATAAATAAAATTTATTACAAATGGTTTATTTAAGGAATCTTATTGAAAATTTAGGTACTTTACAAAATTTTGCTAGTATAATCATTCTTATACATGTATCTTTGTACACATTTCCAATTATTCCCTTAGAATAAATTACTAGACATGAAATTGGGAGAAAGGATTTACACATTTTTAAAACTTTTGCTATATACCTCAAATTGCCATAATAAGTAAGGGTTGTAATAATTTACATTTCCACAAGTAAAATATGAGAGTACCTGACTCCATACTCAATAGAAGGGAATTTTAAAAAGTAGATGAATGGATTTTGGTCACCATCTGGATGGTAAGGGGAGAGATTAGGTTGACCCTTGAGTTTTTGGCTGTGGCAACTGGAGGAATGCTAATGCTATCAACTGAGGTTTGGGATAGCAGATTAGAGATTTGGAGTTCATTTTAGAACAAAAATATTTGAGGATATTCAGGAAAAGATGTTTGGCAAGTAGTTAGATATACATATCTGAAGCAAAGGAAAGAGGTCTGGATTATAGATAGAGATCTTGAAGTCATCATCATATAAATGGTGGGTGAAGTCATAGGAAGAGATGAAATTGCCAAAGAAGAGAGAGAAAATGACCAAGGACATAACTTTGGAGAATATAAATATTTAAGGGTAGGTAAAGGAAGAAAGCCATAAAAGAAGACAGAGAATTATTGCCAGAGAACTAGGAGGAAAATCAAAGATAAACCAATAAAGACAGCGTTATTAGACAAAGATCAGTGTCAAGTGTTAGTGACAGAGAAAGAAATCTCTTGGATGTAGTAACTCCTGGTAACTTAGCCAGACAGCTTCAATGAATGGCGAGGAGCGAAAGTCAGATAGCAGTGGTATTAAGAATGAAGGAAAAGCCAGGCATGGTGTCTCACGCCTGTAATCCAAGCACTTTGGGAGGTTGAGGCAGACAGGAAGATAGATTGCTTGAGCCTATGAGTTCAAGAGCAGCCTGGGCATCATGGTGAAATCCTGTCTCTACCAAAAATACAAAGATTAGCCAGGTGCAGTGGCATGTGCCCATAGTCCCAGCTACTCGGGAGGCTGAGATAGAATCACTTGAGCACAGGAGGTTGAGGCTGCAGTGAGCCTTGATCACACCACTTTACTCCAGCCTGGATGACAGAGCAAGGCCCTGTCTCTTAAAAAAAAAAAAAAAAAAAAGAATGAAGGAAAGGCTTCTGCTTTTGGCAGTATGGTGGTCTAGAAACTCTGAAGGGCCCTGTTGCTTCGAAACAACTTAAGTTCTGAATAAAAATTAATTTTTATTTCGTGTTGGACTCTCATGGAGATGAGTGGTAAGTATAGTTACGAAGACAGGATTGTCCTGAGGACAAATGCCATTATTAGCACTATAAACAGGCATTTAAGCCTTAAACTAGCTGAAAGATACAGGAATTAAATCTGTAAATTCTAAACTTAACCAGAAAGTTCCATGTCTCTGCCCCCCAACACACGCACACACACACACACACACACACACACACACACACACACACCATGAATATTTATCTTCAATGGCGGTAAACATTCTCAATGTAGGTTTCCAGGTATCCTTTGAAGAATGGCCAATTAAACATGAGCTCACAATAAGAGATAAAAGAAAACAAACCACCATATTACAGAATCTGCAGACACAACAAACAACAAACAATAAACTTAAACTCCCAAGAATTTCGGATATTAGAATTAACAGTTAAATAATATAGAATAATTGGGCCAGGTGCAGTGGCTCGCACCTGTAATCCCAGCACTTTGGGAGGCCAAGGCAGGTAGATCATGAGGTCAGGAGATCGAGACCATCCTGGCTAACACGGTGAAACCCCGTCTCTACTAAAAATACAAAAAATTAGCTGGGCATGGTGGTGGATGCCTGTAGTCCCAGCTAATCGGGAGGCTGAGGCAGGAGAATGGCGTGAACCCAGAAAGCAGAGCTTGCAGTGAGCCAAGATCGTGCCACTGCACTCCAGCCTGGGCGACAGAGTGAGACTCCATCTCAAAAAATAATAATAATAATATAGAGTAATTATGATTTTTTTAAAAATGTGAAATCTGGCCAGGCATAGTGGCTCACGCCTGTAGTAATCCCAGCACTTTGGAAGGCTGAGACAGGAAGATCACTTGAGGCCAAGAGTTCAAGACTAGCCTGGGCAACATAGTGAGACCTTGTCTCTATTTAAAAAATAAAAATAACTAAAAATATGAAATCATTAAAATAAGCAAGCAATAAGAGATTATTAAAAATGAGTAGACAAATGTAAAAAGGAACTGAATAGAATTTTTAGAAATGAAAAATTATTTGCTAAACCAAAAACTCAGCAGGTGGATTAAAGAGTAGAGTCAACACAGCTGAAAAGTCCAGTGAAATGAAAAATAGACTGAAAGAATTTTCCCAGAACGCAGCACAGAGAGACAAAGAGATGAAAATATGAAAGAAACATTAAATGATATGAAAGACAGAATGAGAAGATCCCACACACATCTAATGGGAATCTCAGAAGGAAAGAGCATAAAGAACAGTCATTATCTAAAAAGAAAAAGGCTCAGAATTTCCCAGAACTAACAAAATAAATGAATCCACAAAGAGAGAAAAAAAATAGAAGAAATTCCACAGTTAGGCACCTCACAATGAAACTGCAGTTCACCAGCTTAAGAGATGACCTTAAAAGCAGACAAAGAAAAAAAATTTTCGAAGTGTCATCCTTTCAAAAGCTAAGGAAAGATAAGACATTTACAGGAAAACAAAAATGAAAATGTTTATTACCATCAGGTCTATATACAATAAGGGAAATTCTAAAGGATATACTCTGGGGAGAAGGAAAATGATCACAGAAGGAAAGTCTGAGACGCAAGAAGGAATGGTAAGGAACTGATAAACATGAGGTAAATTTAAGCAAACATTATCTATAGAAAATAATTATAATGGCTTTTAATTTGTTATATTTAAAGGAAGAACAAAAATATTAGAAAACTATCATTTAAGTTGGAACAGGACAGAGTTAGGTGTTCCTAGATTCTCCCATTGTTCTAAAGAGAGCATAAGATATTATAATTTTGTACTGTTAACTAGCTGGAACTATACTTGCAAGAATTCCCTTTCCTAAATGTTTCCTAATTGGCCATGAGAGAAATCTGCATGATATTTGGAAAGCATAAATGAAAGAACAGCCATTTTTACCCTCTGAAGAGTGATGTGGGGTACCAAGCACTGTGGCAGCTTATGCACAATGTTGCTGACTTAGTAGTTCACCTTATTGCCATAGAGCAGCATTTGGCCACAACTCCTCTAGCTCCCACTGGATCTCCTTCAGCCTCTCTGGGTCCTGGGCCAGGTGTATGTACAATTCCATGGCAAAGGGCACCAGCTTGTCCTGAAGGCCATCCGTATCATCAGTGTTGTAGGCAATGAGACAGATGTTAATTCAACTTTGTCCTCCTCATGAGTTCCAGTTTGTCCTTGCTCTTCCCCACTTCATGTCCAGTTCTCCTTCCTGATGCCAGCCACTGACTTCAGGCTTAAAAATGGATGCAAAGACAACAGCTTTGCAGAGTTCTTAACCAGTATCCACAATTGTGTAAAGTCTTATCTCTCAAGTAAATCCCTTATGCTATATCACTAAAAGTGGTTTCTCTGATCCAAATTTGACTGATATGGATACAATAACAAAAAAGTGAGTAAGCTAAAAAATAACAGACAAAAGAGATTTTCAGATTAAACACACACACACACACACACACACACAAACAGTTTTTAGGTGGATCACTACATAAATGACAAAGTTTCAATTCACCAGGAAGATATTATAATTACAAACTTGTATTGGCCTAATAGAATTAATAGAAGGACCTGTAATTCTAGCACTTTGGGAGGCCCAGGTAGGAGGATCATTTGAGCCCAGGAGTTTAGGACCAGCCTGGACAACATAACAAGACCCCAACTCTACAAAAAAATTTAAAAATTAGCTGGGTGTGATGATGTGTGCCTATACTCAGGAAACTGAGACAGGAAGATGGCTTGAGCCCAGGAGTTTGAGGCTGCAACGAGCCATGATCACACCACTGTGCTCCAGCCTGGGTGACAGAGTGAGACCTTGTCTCAAAAAAAAAAAAAAAAAAAAAACCATGCCAGCCTGAGCAACAAAGCAAGATATCATCTCTACAAAATTTTTTTAAAATAAAAATAAAGAATTACCAGATGGATAAATTGGCAAAATATACCATATTAGATTGTAACACACTACAATTACTTATTGGTTAAGCAGACATCCCCGACCCCCCAAAAAAAGTAAAGATCTAAAACTCTTGCAATATAATTAGTATACTTGATTTATTTAACATAAATAAAACCCTGAACCCAACAACTACAGATTTAAACATACAAGGAACATGATAAAAGTTGACCAAGTACTAGCTTATAAAACAAACATAAACAGAATTCAAAGATTGACATCATGCCAAATAACTGTCTCTAACCTCAATGTAATAAAATTACAGATCAACAACAAAAAGATAACCAAAATCCTTTGTAAGTTTAAAATTTTGAAAAACACCATTCTAAATAATGGGTCAAATAAGAAATCAAAACAAATGGAAATATACTCAGAACTGAAAAGACTGCATATCAAAACTTGTGGGGTACAATAAAAGCTGTAGAGGAAAACCTATATCCCTAAATCCTTTTCTAAAAAAATGTGAAACATAAATGACCTGAGCATCAAACCTAACAACTTATGGGGAAAAGAATAAATGTAAAAAAAAAATAGAAGAATGGAGATAATGAAAATAAGAGCAAAAGTTAAACTAGAAAGCAAAGATTCAACAAGATGAACAGGGAAAAGTTGTTTCTTTGATGAGGCTCATAAAATAGACAAATCTCTAGAGAATTAAGAAAAACAAGGCACAGACAAATAAAAGAAGGGTCTAACAATGGATGTAGAAGAAAATAAAAGTAAGAGAATGTTCTGAACAACTTTATGCTAATAAAATTGAAAACAAATGGACAAACACAAGAAAAATAAAACTTGCCAAACCAGTTCAAGAATTGGAAAAAATCTGAATGCTCCTATAACGATTCAAAAAATTAAACCAGTAATTTGAAAACTTTCCACAAAGAAAACACCCAGCATAGATAAACAGTTACATTCCTCAACTGTTCAGTTGTCTTATACAAACTCTGTCAGAGAACAGAAAAAAAGAGGATAATTCCTAACTCATTCTATGAACCCAGCATAACTTTGATACAAAATTAATAAAGAAGGCCAGGTACAGTGGCTCACACCTGTAACCCTAGCACTTTGGGAGGCTGAGGCAGGAGGATTGCTTGAGCCCAGGAGTTCAAGACCAGCCTGGGCAACATAGCGAGACCCTGTCTCTACAAAAAAATTTAAAAATTAGCCAGGTGTGGTGGCACGCACCTATGGTCCCAGCTGCTGCAGAGGCTGAAGCAGGAGGATCGCTTAAGCCCGCAAAAAAAATTAATCAAAAGTGTATAAGAAAATAAAAGTATACAGGCCAATTCACTCATAAATACAAAAGCAAAAATTCTAAATAAAGTACTAGAAAACCGTATCCGGTAGTGTATAAAAAATAATTTATGATGGTTATATTGTATTTATTTCATAAATGCAAGGATGGTTTAACATTAGAAAAATAAATATCATTCATCACATTAACAGATTCAAGAAAAAACCACAAGATCATTTCAAAATATGCAGAAATGGACATGAGATCTTATTAAAAATTCTTGAACTGTACACTTTGAGCGAAATTTATGGTATGTAAATTATACCTCAATAAAGCCATTAAAAAAAGATGCAGAAATAGCAGTTACTAAAATTTATTACCCATTTATAACTAAAAAAGAAAAACTTAGCAAATATAACCTGATAAAAAATATATACCAAAAATATACAGCCAACATTATTCTGAATAAGTGTTAGAAGCATTCTTTTAAAAATTGGAATCAAGGCAAGGATGTTCACTACTTTTTTTTTTTTTTTTGAGATGGAGTCTTGCTGTGTCACCCAGGCTGGAGTGCAGTGGCACAATCTCGGCTCACTGCAAGCTTGGCCTCCCGGGTTCACGCCATTCTCCTGCCTCAGCCTCCCAAGTTGCTGGGACTACAGGCACCCACCACCACGCCCGGCTAATTTTTTGTATTTTTAGTAGAGGCAGGGTTTCACCATGTTAGCCAGGATGGTCTCGATCTCCTGACCTCGTGATCCGCCCACCTCGGCCTCCCAAAGTGCTGGGATTACAGGCGTGAGCCACCGCGCCCGGCCGGATGTTCACTACTTCTATTCAGCATTGTACTGGAGGTCCTGGCAAGGACACCACACACACACAAAAAAAGTAAAAAGATATAAGAATAGGAAAGGAAAAAACAAAATTGTCATTATTTGCAGATAATACAACTGCATATATAGAAACTACAAATTGGCTGGTCCAAGGTAGTGAGTTATCTCAATTGATTTTTCACAGTCAGTTACAGATCAAACTCCTTGTTCCACTCTTTGTCTCCTTCTCACTAGTGTGCTGGACTAGTCTTAAAAAAAAAAAAAAAAGAATCTACACACATTGTTAGAATAATTGGATAAATATTAAAAGTCAATCACATTTCTTAACACAAGCAAATATTTAGGAAGCATAATTTTTAAAATATACATCATTCTAGCATCAAAAAATAAAGATAATTAGAAATAAATCTAACGATGTATGTAAAACTGTATGGATAATATTATAAAACTTTATTGAATACTTTTTAAAAAATACTTAAATAAATGGAGAGATATAACATGCTCACAAATGGGAAGAGTTACTATCATAAAGATTCAGTGCCACCGGGCGCAGTTCTCAGCACTTTCGGAGGCTGAGGCAGGCAGATTGCTTGAACTCAGGAGTTCAAGACCAGCCTGGACAATATGGTGAAACCTCATCTCTACCAAAAATAAAAAAATTGGCAGGGCATGGTAGTGTGTGCCTGTAGTCCCAGTTACTAATTAAAATCCCAACAGGATTTTTTGAAGGCTTCAACAAACTTTTTTAAATTTATAGAGAAGGACAAAAGTTCAAGAAATAGCTGTAACACACTTAAAGATGAGTTATCCAAACTCCTGACAGATTAAATACAGAAAGTAAAACTGTTTTGTGTTTACAAGGAAATACAGAACATTGTCTCCATTATCTGAGAGTATGGATGAATTTCTTAAATAATTCACAGAAAGCACTGACCACACAAGAAGAGGTTCATCAAGACACTATAAAGAAAAGTAAAAGCCAGGTGCAATGGTTCACACCTGTTCTTTGGGAGTCTAAGGCAGGAGGATCACTTGAGCTCAGGAGTTCAAGACCACCCTGGACAACACAGGGAAACATCATCTCTATAAACAAATTAAAAAAAAAATCAGCTGGGTGTGATGGTGTGCACCTGTAATCCCAGCTACTTGGTAGGCTAAGGCAAGAGGATAGCTTTAGCCCAGGAGGTAGAGACTGCAGTGAACTGTGATTGTGCCACTGCACTCCAGCCTGGGCAACAGTGAGACCCTGTCCCAAAAAAAAAAAAAAAAAAAAAAAAAGAGAGAGAGAGAAAAGAAATGTAAAGACAGAAGCCACAAACAGAAAAGATATTTGCAACATGTATAGGTGCCAATAGTAAAGGACTAATATACAGAATATATAAAGAATTATAATTCTATTGGTTAAAATTGAACACATATTTTGACTCCCTCCTAAAACCCCTCTAAAACTACAGTAAATGAATATTTAAGAGATAAACTCACGAAGAGAGTGAGAAGGAAGAGGCAATGGCAACACAAATTTGGAAGCTGGAAAAGATGATAAATAAGTAGTAACTGACTTAGCAGATCTGAGAAAGCTGAATCTAAAGCCAGCAATGGAAAAGCCAAGCCATAATTCAACTTTTCAAAATTTTCAAAAGGCTCAGGAACTGGTAATCCTAGGCTTCTCTGGAACTGAGGATGGGACAGGACCAAGGCAAAAATAAGGATTATTTGAAAGCTGTTAAGAAGCAGTTAGGCCAGGTGGGGTGGCTCACGCCTGTAATCCCAGTACTTTGGGAGGCTGAGGTGGGCGGACCACCTGAGGTCAGGAGTTTAAGAGACCAGCCTGGCCAACATGGTGAAACCCCATCTCCACTAAAAATACAAAAAAAAAAAAAAAAAATTAGCCGGGCGTGGTGGCAGGCGCCTGTAATCCCAGCTACTTGGGAGGCTGAGGCAGGAGAATCACTTGAACCCGGCAGGCAGAGGTTGCAGTGAGCCAAGATTGCGCCATTGCACTCCAGCCTGCATGAGAAGAGCGAAACTCCATCTAAAAAAAAAAAAAAAAAGCAGTTAAACTCACTAATCACCCCTTCTATTTCATGCCACAGAGTAACTGCCCACCTCTGTCTCTGCTAAAGTCAGGAGACTAATTTTTGGCAAGGACCTCAGGACTGGGGATACCAATTGAGGACAGGTTACCGTTTTGAAAACAAGTGAACCTCCATATACTGAATGCTAAAATCTCCAGCGCAATCTTCAGCCCTGGATTCTCAGAACACTGGCAGCTAAGTCATTACCCTCAGGCCAAAGGTTGAAGGAGTCTTTTCTGAAGAATCTCATCAGCCAAGAGGAAAGACCTACAGATATTGACATTAGAGTTTGCAAAATATTGTCCAACGAGATCATCCTACAGTGATGCTGATGGTGGACAAAGCCCACACACAGCTCAAAGCCTTCAATAAGCTTTTATAATCTCCTACTTATCAACAGGAGCAGACAAAGAGGAAACATCTGAGGAAAGCATCTAACAGAAAAATTGATGATGTCTATGAATTCTTCTAAATGACTGTTTTGTTTGTGTGCGTGTATCTGTGTTTAGTGTGTAAGTGGGTGTATCTGAGTGTGTATGTATGAATATACACCTATATGTGCATCTATGGGTGTATCTGGGTACACAGGGGTGTGTGTGTGTGTGTATGTGTGTGTGTAAAGCTCGGAGAAATGCTGAGTCACGGGACCCATGTACCCACATCTCCCACATTCTGCCCTCCACCCACATAGAAGTGTGGCTGTGCAGGATCTGCTCACAGAACAATGTCAGCTGGGCACAGTCGATCCCAGAAGCCCCTGAGCAGAGAGGTTTTGAGGATGGTTGGAGCACTTGGAGCAACCAGGTCTCAGCCTTGGCCAAGAGAAGGGCCAGGTGTGGTGGCTCATGCCTGTAATCCCAGCACTTTGGGAAGCCAAGGTGGGAAGATCCCTTGAGTCCAGGAGTTCAAGACCAGCCTAGGCAACATGGTGAAACTCCATCTCTATGAAAAATACAAAAATTAGCCAGGTGTGGTGCACATGCCTGGGAGGCTGAGGCGGGAGGATCACTTGAGCCTGGGAGGTTAGGGCTGCAGCCATGATGGTATCACTGCACTTCAGCCTGGGTGGCAGAGTGAGACTTTGTCTCAAAAAAAAAAAATCATAAGGATCAAGTGTGGGTGATAGCATCACTGTCCCAGCACCTCACTGCCCGTTATGAGGAAGAAGCCCTATCTGACTTTGCTGGGTGTCCCACCCCTGTGACCCAGCTGCCTTTTCAGACCAGCTGCCTGCAGATACCTGTGGGTCTACAACTAACTTGTCATTCAGCCCTCAGCTGAGGAAAAAGGGGCCCCGTAGGGAGGCCCTGATCCAGGCTTCACAGATCTAGTCAGACAAGAAGTGACAGGGTAAGTTAAGGTGAACCGCAAAAAGCAGAGGGGCCCAGGGCCTGGACAAAGAACAGGAAAACTGTCAAGGTAGGATGAAGACCAGGCCAAATTGAAGGTCAGGGTCAAAGGCAACAACTGGTGTCAGGGCCAGAGCCACAGCAGAATCAGGGACAGGCTGCAGTCAGGAAATTACTTTTTTTTTTTTGAGACGAAGTCTTGCTCTGTCGCCAGGCTGGAGTGCAGTTGCACAATCTCAGCTCACTGCAACCTCTCCCTCCTGGGTTGATTCTCCTGCCTCAGCCTCCCGAGTAGCTGGGACTATAGGTGCTCGCCACCACGCCCAGCTAATTTTTGTATTTTTAGTAGAGACAGGGTTTCACTATGTTGGCCAGGGTAGTCTCCATCTCTTGACCTCGTGATCCGCCCGCCTCGGCCTCCCAAAGGGCTAGGATTACAGGTATGAGCCACCACGCCCAGCCGGGAATTACATTTTAAAGTGGGTGCCCCTCTAGCACTGTCCTTCATTTTCTTTAAGATGCTAGATTCCCAGAGAGCCTTTCCTGTCCAAGACAACTACATAAGGCAGCCAGCTCCCAGGGTATCCCTCTTTTCTGAGACTGGGGCCTGATGCACTGTTGGCAGAGACCCGGCCCTGCTCCCAGGCAGCATATAGTCTAGGAGAAAAAGGACAGGTCTATGTAGCTCTGACCTTCATGAGCTCCCCACCAGGAAATGGCAGAAATGAGAAAGTCGGAAAACTACTCTGACGTAAGGCCACCGCTTGGCTCCAAGCCCCAGCCTTGGATGAAAAGAAAGGAGGAAAGGGTGATTCAGACAAGAGAACTGTGCAGAGGAGCCAAGGCTAGCATGGGAATCCCTCTGACATGGGGAGGGGGGTTGGGAAACCCACCTGGGCTGACCTCAAGAGAGGCTGGATCTAGTTCCAGCAAGACCCCAGGGCTGGGGTCTCTGTGCCCCTAACCACTTCTCCCCTTTCCCCTTGCCCAGGGTCTGACTCATACCATGGAGAGACATGTGGATCCTGAAGCCCTGCAGAAGATGGCCAAATGTGCCGTACAGGACTACACTTATAGGGGGTCCATATCAGGCCACCCCTACTTGCCTGAGAAGTACTGGCTTTCTCAAGAGGAAGGTAGGCCTCACCCTTTGCTGACCCCTAAAATGACCCCCAACCTGAACCCAACCACCTAGATCGTGACCTCCATCCTGATTCTTTTTTTTTTTTTTTTGAGACGGAGTTTCGCTCTTGTTGCCCATCTGGGTGCAATGTGCAATGGCATGATCTCAGCTCATTGCAACCCACTTCCACCTCCCAAGTTCAAGTGATTTTCCTACCTCAGCCTCCTGAGTAGCTGGGACTACGGGCATGTGCGACTAGGCCCAGCTAATTTTTGTATTTTCAGTAGAGATGGGGTTTCACCATGTTGGCCAGGCTGGTCTCGAACTTCTGACCTCAGGTGATCAGCCCGCCTCAGCCTCCCAAAGTGCTGGGATTACAGGCATGAGCCACCATGCCCAGCCTTCATCCTGATTCTATGTCAACTTTATCTCCACCCATGACCTAGATTTCTTCCCTAATCACCCCCCACTCCCAACCACCTGACCTGACCCTGGCCCTAGAGGAGATGACCTAGGCCCTACTTTTTGGGGTTCTTGTCGGTGGAAAAAAAAAAGCTGGAAGGGCCCTGGGTCCCATCCTTAGAGAGGTGGAGAAAGGATTAACCTCCCACAGACAGATCCCTCCAAGTGCATTCCAGATGCCATCTCCTCCCATCTTCCCAGCCACCCTGCTCCCATCAGCTCCCTCCATCTCTCCTGCATCCCTCTGCCCCACCACACCTCTTTCCCTCAACCTGGAACCTTCTCTAGTTTCTTCCCAACTAAAAATTATCTCTTGCTCCTCTCCTCAATAGCCTAGGTTCTTGGAAACATGGTCCATACTCACTGTCTCTATTTCCTCACCCATTCTTATACCTTATGAGAAACTGTCTTTCTCATTTGCTTGGATGTCTATAATCTGTCTGGCTGTACATTCGGAAAGAGCCAAGTCTGGTCTTATTCACAGCTGTGCCCCTCCATCGAGCACAGCGCCAGGCTTCATAAGTCTTTGTTGAATGGACTGAGAATTCCCAGTGGAAGTTGGGAATGTGCATCTCCTATGATGAAACAATAAATTGCTCTTGCGTGGCTCTGATTACCAAATCCACAGGACTCTGCAGTCTTTACCCTCTGAGACCTTTACCCTCCTAGACCAATGAAGTGC
The DNA here is from genome assembly GCF_006542625.1 of Nomascus leucogenys. NCBI lineage: Eukaryota > Metazoa > Chordata > Mammalia > Primates > Hylobatidae > Nomascus > Nomascus leucogenys. The sequence continues at coordinate 80,707,116 of NC_044388.1, forward strand.
ACTCTTCTGACCACTCTCTACTTGTTTTGTTGTTGATGTTGTTTTGTATGTTAATCCTCCAGCACACACGCTATGACCACACTCTACTTCCTGAAACAACTTCCTCCTCAGCTTCTCTGATTCCTCCTTTTCCTGTGCATCCACCATGGAAACATGGGGTTCCTCGGGGTGTTATCCTGTACCCCCTTCTCCCCTTGCTTCTCCTCCAAGGCCATTTGATTTAACACAAGGCTTTAATTACTGACAGCTTCAAATCCTAATTTCCAGATTTGTCCTCTCACCAGAATTCCACTCTTCTTCATATGCTTATAGTCATCTTGACCTGGATGTCCCCAAACACCTGTTTCAGTATGTGCAAACCGCCATCCCCGAACTCCAAATCCCAGCACTCCACCCCTCCCCTCACACAGCTGCTTTTGCTAGGACTTCCTCCACACCATCTCGCATATGTATTCTTTCAGACTGTTGGATCATGGAGGGCCTTGTAGGACAGGCTTAGGTGACTGGGGGCTAAGGTGGACAAACCCTATAGGGTTTTAAGTAGGAGAGTGTCTTGGTCAAATTTTCATTTGTGAAAAAGTACCACAGCTGCTATGTCAAGGCTGGATTATAGGATTTCAAAGGTGAGGCAAGGATAACAGTAGAATAATCATAATAGTTTTTTATGTGCCAAGCATCATTCTAAATGTCTTACATATACTAACTCATTTAAACCTCACAGCAACCCTGTGAAGTAAATAGTACTATTATCCCCATTTTAAAGTTGGAGAAACCGAGACACATCAAAATTAATTAACTCGGTCAGGGTCACACAGATAATAATTGCAAAACTGAAATTTAAACACAAGCAGTCTATCTGCAGGATAGGTATCTATTAACCAAGACATTATATTGTCTCCTGGTTAAGGTGCTGCGAAGATATGGAAGTGAGATCATGGGGCACTGGAAGAGGAAGTAGATTCAAGTTATTTATTTATTTATTTATTGAGACTGAGTCTTGATCTGTCACCCAGGCTGGAGTGCAGTGGCATGACCTCGGCTCACTGAAACCTCTGCCTCCCTGGTTTGAGCGATTCTCATGCCTCAGCCCCCTGAGTAGCTGGGTTTACAGGCGCACACCAACCATGCCCAACTAATTTTTGTATTTTAGTAGAGACAGGATTTTGTCATGTTGGCCAGGCTGGTCTCGAACTCCTGACCTCAAGTGATCTGCCTGCTCTGGCCTCCCAAAGTGCTAGGATTACAGGCATGAGCCACCTTGCCTGGCCAGATTCGAGTGATTTTGAAGGAGGCAGAACAGGCAAACCTTAGAGCCTAGAGTAGAAGATAAGAGAGAGGGAGGAATTGGGAAGAGGCCCCTTGTCCAGGCTGGGTGATTCAAAAAGGGTAGTGGCAGGATGAAAAGTGGCTGGCACAGTGGATCCAGACTAAACTCAGAAGGTTGCCTTAGGTGGGACATGGGCTGCATCTCAGTGTTTAAGACAAGTGTAGGCCCGGCTGGGCTTGGAGTCTGGCTTGAGGACAGTCTGTGAGGGTCAGCTTCGTGCTGGGAATCGGAAGAGAAACATGTAGGGGATCTCAGATCCTGGAGTAGAGTAAGAAGTAACACTATTTGACATCTCCACCCCTATTATCCAGCAGACAAATGCAGCCCAAACTACCTGGGCAGTGACCGGTACAACACATGGAGGATGGAACCTTACAACAGCAGCTGCTGCAACAAGTATACCACCTACCTTCCTCGGCTGCCTAAGGTATCTGTTGCACCCAGCACAGATGCCTGGGGACTGGGACATGCATACCCCACCACCTCCCAAACCACAGTGACTGATATTTCACCATTAGGTCCTCATTGCTTTCCCAACGAATGCCCCAGGGCTCTTCCCCTTCTGTGAAATAATTAGAGTTTGTATTTTTTGCTTTTTTTTTTTTTTTTTTTTTTTTTTAGATAGAGTCTCACTCTATCACCCAGGCTGGAGCGCAGTGGCGCAATCTTGGCTCACTGCAACCTCCGCCTCCTGGGTTCAAGCAATTCTGCTGCCTCACACTCCCGAGCAGCTGGGATTACAGGCATGCGCCATCACATCTGGCTAATTTTTGTATTGTTAGTAGAGACGGGGATCTTGCCATGTTGGCCAGGCTGGTCTTGGACTCCTGGCCTCAAGTGATCCACCTGCGTCGGCCTCCTAAAGTGCTGGGATTACCGGCCTGAGCCACTGCACCTGGCCGGGTTTGAATTTTTTTAGTTGAAAACGGAACCCAAAAGTGGGGCTGTGCTAGGCCCCTGGCTCTCAGTCTCTGGGGATTGGGTGCCCTGGGCCCCAATCCCTGGCTGGGCTCTGTAGGGACATGGCTGGTGTGCACTCCTTGATATACTACCTTTCCGAAGCTTGCCAGCTGGCCCCTCCCCAATATAGTCTGGCCTCTGTGATACTGGGGCTAGCCAAGGAGTCAGCGATACAATGAATCTCCCTGCTCCACCTTCTCCTCCTTTGTGATGTGAGCACAGACGGAAGGAGAAAGACCAAGGCTACTCAATAGCAGTGCAGATACAGGAGAGTCTTCCGAGGACATAGGAGAAGGTCCAGCCACGGCCGCAAACTCAAGGGCACCTGAGAGGACCCAAAACCAGAGCCGGGGCTCTTAACTGCAGACTGATGGCTGACCCTGGGTTGACGGAACCCTTCTGAATTAGAACTTCCTCAAGAATCAGAATCTTTCACAAGTTCTCCACGGAATGGACAAGCAATATTGAAAACCCCCTATTAGAGAGACACCCAGACACAGCTAAACAGAGTCAGCTAGACAAAGAGGGGTAAAATCAAAGGCAAACGCTGAAACAGGGTTGTCACAGGCCCAGGAGCCAAACCCCATCCATCTTCAGCCCTTCCCACCCCACCCCGCCCCTGTAGGCGGTGTAAACGCGTTGCCCGGCGACAGCCGCCAACACAGAGCCCTGGAGAGGTGGGGAGTTGCTGAAGGGCGGGAGAAGGTGCGGCGTGGTGATAGGTCTGGGTGTTCTGGGAGGACCCCTAAAAGGGAGCAGCTCTGCCAGGTCAGAGCTTGAGGTAGCATGTGTGCCGCTTCCAGGAGGCCGGGATGGAGACAGCAGTTCGAGGAATGCCCTTGGAATGCCCTCCTAAGCCGGAGCGGCTCAATGCCTACGGTAAAGAGTGGTAGTGGGGCGTTGGAAAGAACGGGTGGAGAGGGTTGGGGAAGGCCAGGAGGAGGGCGAGACGGGTACCTGAAGGACGGGGAGGAGGCCGAGGGTCCTGGAGAGGGTGGAACCTTGAATCTATCCGTCTCGGCTTTTGTCTCCGCCTCACTCTGTCCGTGACCCGGCCTCTTCCCATCCCTGTGCATCGTCTTTGGGTCTCCTGCGCTGGGGACCCGCGGGCGCAGAGCGCGAAGTGATGGTGAACATGCTGAACTCACTGTCGCGGAACCAGCAGCTGCCGCGGATCACGCCCCGATGCGGGTGCGTGGACTCGCTGCCCGGCCGCCTGCCTTTCCATGGTTACGAAAGTGCTTGCTCGGGCCGCCACTACTGTCTGCGCGGGATGGACTACTACGCCAGCGGGGCGCCCTGCACCGACCGCCGCCTGCGGCCTTGGTGCCAGGAGCAACCGACTGTAAGGTTCGCAGGGCTCCGCCTGCCTCAGCGGGGCTCCACCCCACACAAGCCCCGCCCCAGAACCCCGCCCCCTTCCAGCCCGGCCAGCCTCCGTGCAGACCCCCAGCCTGCTCTAGCCCCGCGCTGCACGCTCTCGAGGCCCCGCCATGTCCCGCCCTCGGGCTCCAAGGCCTGAACTAACAACTGAGGCGGGAGAACCAGCACGAAGGTTACTCCAAGTGCCCAACCCCTGTCCCTCTCAAACTGGGCTCAAGGTCAACCTGGCCTCTCTATATGCTCTGGAGGTCCCGCCAGAGGGTTTCTGAGGAAGAAACCCCGCACATCAGTCGCATCCTCTTCCCCCATCTCCTTGGCCCTGCCCCCTTTCCTGGACTCCTGGCCCTAGAGACGCAGGTTCTAGCCTGTGGAGTGCCCTGCGTTCTCAGAAAAATGTCCTCCCTTGCTGGTCCCCCGTCACCGTCGGTAGTGGGTGCGGTCATTCCTGGGGGCTACGTGAGCCGGGAAATGGTGACCACTTTACCAGAATGGCCCTGGCCTCCTCGGATCCCGCACCACCTGCGGAGGTAGGCACCCTCGCGTGTTACTGCTAAGAAAACTGAGGCCCGAGCGCACAGCTGGAGCCCAGACTGCAGTTCGGCATTCGTCCTGCACCAGGCGGCAGCCAAGCCCGGGAGAACTTTGTCCGCGTTAGCCCAGAGAGCTGTGCAGTGGGGGTCCATAGTGATCCCCCGCCCCCTCCAGGCCGAGAGAGCCTGATTCATTGTGCAAGACTGAGTCTTATCCCTCTCAAGGGCATAGGGTAGTGGGAAAGTGTCTGAGCCTCTAGGAAGCTCAGAAACGATGCCTCGTCCTAGTGCTGGAGAAATTGCTGTCCAGTGGCGGGGATCCGGTGGTTCCAGGTCCTCAACGCCCGGAACCCGACCTTCCCCAGGGTGCAAGCGCTCTTCCCTCAATGGCAGAAATGAGGCCCTGCCGGGAGTCTTCCAAGGGGGGTTCCCGAGTCGGTGCTGCAGTGGGGGTTTTGATGGGTGAGGAAGAAGGACAGGAGGATTTCCGAGCCTTGGGACGGACACCTGAAGCGCCGCCCAGGGACTTGGTCTAAATCGGGGGTTGAGAGTCAAAAGGCCTAACCACTCCCTGCTCGCGGCTTCCTCCTTCTCCAGATGTGTACCTCCCTACGAGCACCGGCCCGGAATGCAGTGTGCTGTTACAACTCCCCCGCCGTCATACTACCCATATCCGAACCTTAGGTAAGTCTAACGCGCGCACACTCATTTGCACACGCACCCTGAAGGCTTGGAGAGACGGGGCTGGGGGAGGATGGCTGGTAGATAGGATGAGAACGCTCCGCGGTGCACTGACAGGCACATACCACCAGGGGGAGCTAGTGCAATGGAGCGGTCAAAGGTGGTAAGGACAGAGGACCTTAGGAGAGGGTTAGGAGGCCAGTATTGAAGGGGTTACAGGTTGGCAGTGGGCTTACAGCCAAAGGCGTTGGTTCAGAACTTGAAGTAACGAGTAAGAAGTCGATGTTAAGGAGGAAATATTGGGTATCAGCAACTTAACAGTTCTAAGGTCAGAAGGTCAGTATTGGAACCCAAGGTCAGTGCTATAGGCAAAGTGTAGGGATAAGGTTAGCATTGCAAACTGGAGTCAGATATTCACTTTGACATACGAGGATCCAAAAGGGCTGACCCATCTCTTCCTGTAGATGGGACACAAGTCACTTCAAGAAGTCTGGTGGTCCCCAGAGAAACAACTATGTTATCCATCCTGAGTTCGTGTCTGAGACCTATCCCGACTATCGTTGCTGGTAGAGCCTGGGCTTGCTGGGCCACGGGGGCAGAGCAATAAATAAACTCTTCGCCCCCAAAGCCTGCCTCCTGTGTCCTTACCCAGCAGGATCTGGAAGTGAAGGGCCAGTCACTCAGGCCTCTAACAAACCCCTTCAACTGAGATGCAATTTTTCTCAAAGTCACCCTTCCCTGGGCCCTTCCAACCCCATCATCTCAGTACATCCCTGAGTGCCCTCCTGACACAGAACAGTAGCCTTATATGCAGCTGCTGTCCTCCTCCCGTGAATCCCAGAGCCCAAACGGATGGGTCCACCCTGCAATGCAGGCAGGAGCCATCTACTTTCCACCCCACGAAGACCCTCCAGCTAACATTTCTTCAGTATGCTCCCAAACTTAGATGCCCTCCCACTCATCAGAGGACCCAGAATCCTTCCTTCCACAGTCAAAGCCCTATCCCTACACCCAAAGCTCTGGATCTCTGCTTCCAGGAGCCCCATCACAGCCTCCCAAAAGCCTCTCTGTGCTCAGACACCCTTGCTGCACAAGGGGTCAAGTCCAATTCCAAGTCCAACTGGTCAAAACATAATTTTGGAGGGTCTCATGACAAAGAAATTTCAAGTTGCAAAACAAAGCCCTGTTTCTCTGCCCCTCAGGGAGCGAGAAAGGGCCATTCTAAAATCTCTGTGATCTTCAGTATTTTTATTTCTGCATCAAATTGATATGAAACCAGCTGGGTGCAGTGGCTCACACCTGTAATCTCAGCACTTTGGGAGGCTGAGGCAGAAGGATCACTTGAGCCCAGGAATTCGATACCAGCTGGGGCAACATAAGAAGACCCCTTCTCTACAAAAAAATTTAAAAATTAGCAGGGTATGGTGGCACACACATGTGGTCCAAGTTACTCAGGAGCCTGAGGCGGGAGGGGATAGCTTGAACCAAGGACATTGAGGCTGCAGTGAGCTATGTTCACGCCACTGCACTCCAGCCTGGGCGACAGAGCGAGACCCTCTCTCAAAAAAATAAAATAAGACCGGACGCGGTGGCCCACGCTTGTAATCCCAGCACTTTGGGAGGCCGAGGCAGGTAGATCACCTGAGGTCAGGAGTTTGAGACCAGCCTGACCAACATGGTGAAACTCTGTCTCTACTAAAAATACAAAATTAGCCAGGCGCGGTGGCACGTGCCTGTAATCCCAGCTACTTGGGAGGTTGAGGCAGGAGAATTGCTTGAACCCGGGAGGCGGAGGTTGCAGTGAGCCGAGATCGTGCCATTGTACTCCAGCCTGGGCAACAAGAACGAAACTCAAAAATAAATAAATATAAAAATAAAAGAAAATAAAAGAAAAGCAATGAAACCTCAGAGTCTTGCCCAGCCCCCGGGGGAGAGGGGCATGGCCGGGCACGCCCACTTTCCCGCAGCTTGGGCATTTCTAACTAAAGGCTGTAACTTAGGAGGAGGGGCTGGACCCTATAAATAACTAGTCTGGGGTGGCGGTCTGGGAGGCGGGTGACGTTGCAAAACACCAAGCAGAAACCGGTCTTCTCAGTCCCTGACCTCGGACACTGCTGGTTTGGTCCGGTGGGAGCTGACAGCTTGGACTCCCGGCGGGCTGGAACTACAGCTCCCTCCGTGGGGCCCTTGATTGGAAGCACCCTGCACTGGGCGCTGAGATACTCGCGGAATTGCGCCACCACTTTTCCTATGGAAAACTGAGGGCTTGTGAGAGCGTTATACCGATATGGCCTCCACCTGCCCAAACAGGGAAGGAAGGAATTCCAGTGGCCAGCTCTGCTCCTTTACCCTGCAGCTCTCTCCCTCTCATCCTCATTCCAAACCTAGCCTAGAGGTGCAACAACCCCAACCTTCCGCAGCTGCTCCTTTCTGCAGAACTACATGTCCCAGCAGGCCTGGGGCCGAGCCCCGCCTGCTTGCGGGTTAGCAGTGACCCAGCAGGGGCGGGCCCGCCGGCGGGAGTCGGAGCCGCGGGGCGCAGGACTGAGCAAGCCTGAAATGCCAGGGGCAGAGCACAGAGCGGTGGGAGGAAGGTGGGGCTGAGGGGCGGGGCCACAGATCCGCCTGATAACCTGGGAGGAGGGGTCGAACGTCAAGGGCAGGGCTGGACTCTGAGGCCCCAGGCGAGACTTGATGACTGGGGCGTGGCCAAGGAACCCCAGGGCGGGGCCCGAGGAGGGGCTCAGCTGTGCCCTGCCAGACAGAGCCCCGCGCGGCGCGGCAGCAGCTTCACTCTGGTTCAAGCGCAGGGGATCGGCGGGAAGCTCCTTCACCCCCGCTTCTGCCGGGCTGTAACTGCAATGGGTGAGCCCAGCGGGAGGGCTGTGGGGGGTGGGGGGCTGCTGAAGGAGCACTATTCCTGAACTTTCGTTCCCACCGATGAATGGGTGGAGCGAGCCTGAACACCTGGGCCCATCCCACGGCCGCGATTCCCGTGGGGCGACACGTCCCTTGACCTCGGTCGGCCCCTTCGGACAGTATAGCCTTCGGGTGGGGTGCTGAGGGCGGCTGTGGAGTATTCCAGGCTGTGTAGGCAGTCACTCGATCCCCGCGGATCCCGTCGCCCGGACAGGAGAGGGAGATGGGCCGGATCGAGTTGCCTTTGACATTTCCATCCCCCCTGGGAACTGTGTCCAACTAACGATTCTATTTGGAATGGCCTCCCCTCAGTTGAGTCGGGCGGGGCCCTCCCCTTCAGACCAGACTAGCTGTGGCAGCCAAAACTGAGGTTGAGTGTCCAGTGGGGAGAGGCTCAGCAGGGGCAGAGCCCAGGGAGACCCGCCCTGCAGACTCCACCTGCTAGCACTAGCCTTGGGTTGACTAGATGGCGGAGGCGGCAGATTACAGAGGTCTCTGGCACCACTGTTAACACCGGAACCACAGACTTCCTCCCCCAAAGCCCCAGTACCAGATGCCATTAAAATTGCCCTCTTTGCTGCCCTCGTGGTGCTCGTGGTCCGCGTGGAGCAAGCAGCAGCACCAGCCCTTGGAAAGACAGGCCTCACCATGCCATGTCCATCTGACGGAAGCTGGTCCCACCAGCTCAGCCCCAGGGCTTCTTTCTGCTACTGCATTCAGGCAGCCAGGTCAGATCATTATCTCCCATCTCCTAAAACTTAACACTGCGGAGAGCTAGGCTGGGATTTTAGATCCAGGCAGCCTTGCTACCTGGCTAACTTCAGACAAGTTCGTTTTTCTGTTTGGGCCACGTTTCCTCATCTGTAAAATGGACACTGTAGCTATGTCTGCTGTTCCACATTGTTGATAGAACTGGATGCTGTGGTGGCATTTGGGACACTATCATGGTGTCTGGGGTGGGTGGGTGCCCAGACCTGTGGGCTTCTGTCTTTCATCAAAGAACTTCAGATCCCAGAAAATTAAGATTCTCAAAACATAACTGTTGGAAAGCGCTTTTGAATCCACCTTGGTGGCCTCTTCCTGCCTCCAGGGCTCATGAGATAGGCTGACTTCATATGAAAGTTTTGAGGATGAGGAAGTCTCTCTCCTCTTCAGATACTGACCCTCTCTCTCCTTATTTCCTTGGTGCCCAGAATAGGGCTTTGGTTATCTTGAATGAATGAATATAAACTCGCAGGTGTGATCTGAGCCACCTAAGGCCTTCTTTGGGTTCTGCTCAGCTTGAGGGCATCAGCTAAAGGCCACTGGCTGCATTTTCCAGGAGGTGTTTTCTAAGCTGTATCTATATAGGAACGGGGAGGAAAGCTAAGTCGTTGTAGACTGAGAGAAAGGGAATAAGAGTCTGTTCCAGACTAGCTAGGGCTGACAAGCTTAGGCAGCTGGGGGCAGAGGGCACTGAGAATGAGGCCCTGAGCTAGCACCGTGTGGGAAGTGCCTATGGGAGGAGCTGTGTATTGACATTTAGGATCAAATTCTGCTCCACACCTTGCATTCTTGCATGGGGGAGGTGAAAAACCTGAGTAGTTCCGGCATCTCCTTGGAAGTCCCTGGGGACTTAGAGACAGACACTGACATCTGGGAGGAGGCTAATTACTGTTTGCCGGTCTCCTTCTCTTCTTCCCCCGAGCTGCAGCAGTTGGGCAACCAACTGGCTGGCTGTGTGTATGCCCATGTGTGCACCTGGGTGGTGCTATTTCTTTGTTGGACTCTGCTCTGAAGCCTGGGACAGGAACGGTCAGTGGCCTTGAGTGGCAGAGTAGGACACACCTCTTCCCCTGAGCCTGTGTTTCCCTGTAGTCATATCTTTACTTTTTTTTTTTTTTTTTTTTTGAGATAGGGTCTCACTTTGTCACCTAGGCTGGAGTGCAGTGGCACAATCTCGGCTCACTGCAGCCTCGACCTCCTGGGCTCAAGTGATCCTCCCACCTCAGCCCCCCAAGTAGCACCAAGGGACTACAGGTGCACACCACCATGCCTGGCTTTTTTTTTTTTTTTTTTGTATTTTTGGTACAGACAGGGTTTCACCATGTTGCCCAGGCTGGTCTCAAACTCCTGAGCTCAAGCGATCTGCCCTCCTTGGCCTCCCAAAGTGCTAGGATTACAGGCATGAGCACCGTGCATGGCCTCATATCTGGATATTTAGCATATAGTGTGTCAAAGTTTATGTGTGTTAGTGGTAGTGGTGGGTGTCTGATCCCTGGAGAGCAGGTAGGTGGAGGAGGTGCATTGGCCCAAGCTAGGTGGGTGAAATCTCCTGAAGCAGGTGGCCTAAAGGATTTAGCTTGGGGAAGGAACGAGCTTGGTAATCACAAGATAGGCCTGGCTGGAAATGGAATCAGAACCATAGCTGAGAACACATCATGCCTCGAGCCTCCAATGCAAAGCAAACACTTTAAAGTTTCATCATGGAAGTAATGAGCAGCTCTCGAAGCTAGGGACAGATATGGCTTGATAAGTGCTTTAGAAAGATCACTATGGTTGCCGTGATCAGAAGGCACTGGTGAGAAAGAAGTTAGAGTCAGAGAGGCCCGTTGGGGGAAGCGTTCAGTAATACAGGGGAGAAGTGACAGTGCCCAAACTATGACAGAAACAGAACAGTGGGTGAAACAGAGCTAGGAAATAGCTGGCCCACAGATGTGGTGCCAGGAGCAAAGCAGGAAGGCAGGCAGGGAAATGGATGTGGTGATGGATGATGGCTGACAGCAGGGTGAGTTTGAGGGCAAAGAGAGGCAGATGTGAGAAACAACTGGCCCCCCATGCCAGGCTCCTGCCCCAGGCCCTAATGTCTGAACCCAACTCTACCTCCCTCCAACCCAGGCCCTGGGACTAAGTCTGGCTTTGGGTGTCTTCTTTAATCTCCAGACTTCATCAGGCTTTTGACTCAGGATAAAAGCACATTCTTGAGCTGTTCTCCCTTCCTCCCTCCTCTCCTGCTCTGGGGACAGGGAAGCTAGCCTACCGCCCTGTTAAAAGTCTCAAGGGGGACTGGGCGAGGTGGCTCACGCCTGTAATGCCAGCACTTCTGGAGGCTGAGGCAGGTGGATCACTTGAGGTCATGAGTTCGAAGCCAGCCTGACCAACATGGTGAAACCCTGTCTCTACCAAAAATACAAAAATTAGCTAAGTGTGGTGGTGTGCGCCTTTAATCCCAGCTACTCGGGAGGTTGAGGCAGGAGACGCGCTTGAACCCAAGAGGCAGAGGTTGCAGTGAGCTGAGATCATGCCACTGCACTCCAGTCTGGGTGACAGAGGGAGACTCCATTTCAAAAAAAAAAAAAAAGTCTCAAGGAGCTGGCTGGACAATCCCTTCTCCCACCCTGACCATCCACACCTCTAGGAGAGCAGGACTTTTCTAGTTCCTTCCCTGTCTCTTCAGCCCGAACGGCCCCATGTGTGATCCGGGGAGGCCTGGCTTATCCTGTGATCCTGGAAAGCTCCCTGACCCTCTCAGGGTTTGTTTCTCCACTAGGAAAATGAAGACGCGTGCCATCTCCCAGTCACATGCGCCGCCCCCCAGTCACAGAGTCCTAATTTGGACAAGCATTAGGTCCCATGAGAAAGGGTGGGTTAGGCACAGATTGTCCTGGTAAGGGTCTCACCTTTGCCACTCTTCAAGCCCTCAGGTTCCAGTATTCACCTTCCCAAAGTATACACCTCCTCTTAGCTTGCGGCAGCAAATGGGAATATCATGGGATGAGCTAGCTCAGTTCCATCTCTCTCCTCCTTTCAGAGCAGGGTGAGAGGAGCTCAGTCAGATGGCCCCACGGCCCGCTCCTTTCTTAGCAGCCCACTAATGCTCCAGAACCCTCAGGAGAAGAGCCAGGCCTACCTCCGCAGCCGCCGGCCTGGCTGCTACGCATACCGTCAGAACCCCGAGGCCATCGCAGCCGCAACTATGTACACCTTCCTGCCAGACAACTTCTCGCCTGCCAAGCCCAAGCCTTCCAAAGAGCTGAAGCCGTTGCTGGGCTCCGCGGTCCTGGGGCTGCTGCTTGTGCTGGCCGCGGTGGTGGCCTGGTGCTACTACAGCGTCTCCTTACGCAAGGCGGAACGACTTCGCGCAGAGCTGCTGGACCTGAAAGCTGGCGGCTTCTCCATCCGCAACCAGAAGGGAGAGCAGGTTTTCCGCCTGGCCTTCCGCTCCGGCGCGCTGGACCTCGACTCCTGCAGCCGCGATGGCGCCCTGCTGGGCTGCTCGCTCACGGCCGACGGGCGGCCGCTGCACTTCTTCATCCAGACTGTGCGGCCCAAGGACACGGTCATGTGCTATCGCGTGCGCTGGGAGGAGGCAGCGCCGGGCCGGGCCGTGGAGCACGCCATGTTCTTGGGAGACGCGGCGGCCCACTGGTATGGTGGCGCCGAGATGAGGACGCAACACTGGCCCATCCGCCTGGATGGCCAGCAGGAGCCCCAGCCGTTCGTCACCAGCGATGTCTACTCCTCCGACGCCGCGTTTGGGGGCATCCTCGAGCGCTACTGGCTATCTTCGCGCGCGGCCGCCATCAAAGTCAATGACTCAGTGCCCTTCCACCTGGGCTGGAACAGCACGGAGCGCTCGCTGCGGCTTCAGGCGCGCTACCACGACACGCCCTACAAGCCACCCGCCGGCCGCGCCGCAGCGCCAGAGCTGAGCTACCGAGTGTGCGTGGGCTCGGACGTCACCTCCATCCACAAGTACATGGTGCGCCGCTACTTCAACAAGCCTTCAAGGGTGCCAGCACCCGAGGCCTTCCGAGACCCCATTTGGTCCACGTGGGCGCTGTACGGGCGCGCCGTGGACCAGGACAAGGTGCTGCGTTTTGCCCAACAGATCCGCCAGCACCACTTCAACAGCAGCCACCTGGAAATCGACGACATGTACACACCTGCTTATGGCGACTTCGACTTCGATGAGGTCAAATTCCCCAACGCCAGCGACATGTTCCGCCGCCTCCGCGACGCCGGCTTCCACGTCACGCTCTGGGTGCACCCGTTTGTCAACTACAACTCGTCGCGCTTCGGCGAGGGCGTGGAGCGCGAGCTGTTCGTGCGCGAACCCACGGGCCGGTTACCCGCGCTGGTGCGCTGGTGGAACGGCATCGGCGCGGTGCTCGACTTCACGCACCCAAAGGCCCGCGACTGGTTTCAGGGACACCTGCGGCGGCTGCGCTCTCGCTACTCCGTGGCTTCCTTCAAGTTCGACGCGGGCGAGGTCAGCTACCTGCCGCGGGACTTCAGCACCTACCGGCCGCTGCCGGACCCCAGCGTCTGGAGCCGGCGCTACACTGAGATGGCGCTGCCCTTCTTCTCGCTGGCGGAGGTGCGCGTGGGCTACCAGTCACAGAACATCTCCTGCTTCTTCCGCCTGGTGGATCGCGACTCTGTGTGGGGCTACGACTTGGGGCTGCGCTCACTCATCCCCGCGGTGCTCACCGTCAGCATGCTGGGCTACCCATTCATCCTACCCGATATGGTGGGCGGCAACGCCGTGCCCCAGCGTACAGCCGGCGGCGATGTGCCCGAGCGCGAGCTCTACATTCGCTGGCTGGAAGTGGCCGCCTTTATGCCTGCCATGCAGTTCTCTATCCCGCCCTGGCGCTACGACGCGGAAGTGGTGGCCATCGCGCAGAAGTTTGCCGCCCTGCGGGCCTCGCTTGTGGCACCGCTGTTGCTTGAGCTGGCGGGCGAGGTCACCGACACGGGTGACCCTATCGTGCGCCCCCTTTGGTGGATTGCGCCCGGCGACGAGACAGCTCACCGCATCGACTCGCAATTCCTTATTGGGGACACGCTGCTTGTGGCCCCGGTGCTGGAGCCGGGCAAGCAGGAGCGCGACGTCTATTTGCCCGCCGGCAAGTGGCGCAGCTACAAGGGTGAGCTTTTCGACAAGACGCCGGTGCTGCTCACCGATTACCCGGTCGACCTGGATGAGATCGCCTACTTTACCTGGGCATCCTGACCCAGCCCAGGGCCCGGTAACTGCAAAGCCCCCAGCCTTCATGCAGACCTTGAACCCTGCGTCACACTCGCACCATGTACTCCCAGGAACCTCCACCTCTATACCACCCATTAAGTGGCTGCTGACTTAAATGTGCTGGAACCAGCTGCCGAAGGTGGGGCCTGGGGAGGGGGCACTGAAGCAATCTCCTGCTCCAACGCACAGTCCTTACTGTGCCCTTTCAACCCCCACACTCACACCAATCTGCAGAAACCTCTTCCCTGGGGTGGAAGCCAGAGAGCTTAGAGGAAAAAGGTCAGCTCTGTTCCTGTTATACATGGTTCGGGTTTAAAAGCACAAAGAGAAACCTTTCCATCCTGGCTTTCGTGGCCATCTTTGTCCATCTTAGGTGGGGACTTGATCTTATTTAAGGTCTCCAAATAGCCCCCACCACACTTAGAAAGTGTGCTTTCTTAGTGTTAGAAGCCAGGCCCTGAGTCCCCAGCACTCACCTGAACTGTGGCTGATTTGGTCCCAGTCCAGCTGGGGAGGTGTTTGGCTAACTGACAAGGAGGCAAGAGATCCCCTCTCAGGGAACAGGAGGACTGGGCTTAGCACAGGGCCGTCATCATGTTCCCTATTTGTGAACAGACTCCTAACACTGCAGTAACCCATTTGTGTACATACATGGGATCAGCCCTGGGCCAAATGTGCCTGATGGGAACAGACTTGCAGGGCCATGCAGGCCAGACTTTGTGCCTTAACTCAAGAGTGTGCGTGTGTGTGTGTGTGTGTGTGTGTGTGTGTGTGTGAGAGAGAGAAACACGCATCATGGGTCCGTGATCTATGAAATGAACACAACCTCTCTGAGGCTGGATAACCTGGAGGAAGGGGGCATGGAGCAAATGTGAGGCTCTGATTGCTAAGCCAGCCTCCTCCCAGGTGGTTTCCCCAGGACTCTAGTAGGAAATAAATAGCCCTTTCAAGATTCCTCAGCTGCCTCACCCCCTGCACATGTGCCTGGGGTGTGGCCTAGAAGGGAGTGATGTTCTTATCCCGGTGGTCTGTGCTTCTGAACACAGGCTACATGCACACACTGACAACTACCAATAAACAGACAGGGGAAGGTCTTTCATCTCAGCCATTTTCTCTTTTTTTTTTTTCCCTAAGATGGAGTCTTGCTCTGTCACCCAGGTCGGAGTGCAAGGGCACAATGAGCTTACTGCAACCCCCCCACCCCAGGTTCAAGCGATTCTCCTGCCTCAGCATCCCGAGTAGCCGAGATTACAGGCATGCATCACTATGCCTGGCTTTTTGTATTTTTTAGTAGAGATGGGTTTTCACCATGTTGGCCAGGCTAGTCTCGAACTCCTGACTTAGTGATCCACCCACCTTGGCCTCCCAAAGTGTTGGGATTACGGGCATGAGCCACCACGCCAGCCATTTTCTCTTTCTAAGAAGAGCAACCTCAGCCGGAGTGAGTTTTTTGTGACTTTGCAGCTGAGTCTGGGGAAAAGTGGCATGCCAGAGCGGGTCGGTGGGAAACGGGGTGAACTTTAGCTTCCATCAACAGCTCTGGTAGCAAAACCAGTCCCCTACCCCCTAGAGAATGCATCCGTTTCCCCACCTGATATGGTTTGGCTGTGTCCCCACCTAAAACTCATCTTGAATTGTAGCTCCCATAATTGCCATGTGTTGTGGGAAGGACCCAGTGGGAGATAATTGAAATATGGGGGCAGTTTCTGCCATACTCTTCTGGTGGTAGCGAATAGATCTCATGAGATTTGATGATTTTATAAGGGGTTTGCTTACTTCTCATTCTCTCTTGCCTGCCGCCACGTAAGACGTGCCTTTCTGTCATGCTTGTGAGGCCTCCCCAGCCACGTGGAGCTGTGAGTTCATTAAACCTCTTTTTCTTTGTAAATTACCCAGTCTTGGTTATGTCTTTATCAGCACTGTGAAAATGAACCTATACAGTAAATTGGTACCAGTAGAGTGGGGCGCTGCTGTAAATACCCGAAAATGTGGAAGCAACTTTGGAACTGGGTAACAGGCAGAGGTTGGAACAGTTTGGAGGGATCAGAAGACAGGAAAATGTGGGAAAGTTTGGGACTTCCTAGAGACTTGTTAAATGGCTTTGACCAAAATGCTGATAATGATTTGGACATGAAATCCAGGCTGAGTTGGTCTCAGGTAGCGATGAGGAACTTGTTTGGTACTGGAGTAAAGGTGACTCTTGCTATGTTTTAGAAAAGAGCCTGGCTGCATTTTGCCCCTGCCCTAGAGATTTGTGGAACTCTGAACTCGAGGGAGATGATTTAGGGTATCTGGCAGAAGAAATTTCTAAGCAGCAAAGCATTCATGAGGTGACTTGGGTGCTGTTAAAAGCATTCAGTTTTAAAAGGGAAACAGACCATAAAAGTTTGGAAAATTTGCAGCCTGATGATGAGATAGAAAAGAAAAACCCATTTTCTGAGGATAAATTCAAGCCCCCTGCAGAAATCTGCATAAGTAACAAGGAGCCAAATGTTAGTCACTAAGACATGGGGAAAATGTCTGCAGGGCACGTCAGAGACCTTTGCAGCCGTGCCTCCCATCACAGGCCTGGAGGCCTAGGAGGAAAAAAATGGTTTTGTGGGCCAGGCCCAAGGTCCCCCTGCTGTGTGCAGCCCAGGGACTTGGTACCATGCATCCCAGCTGCTCTAGTCATGGCTAAAAGGGGCCAAGGTACAGCTCAGGCCTTGGCTTCAGAGGGTGCAAGC
Organism: Nomascus leucogenys; assembly: GCF_006542625.1. Taxonomy (NCBI): domain Eukaryota; kingdom Metazoa; phylum Chordata; class Mammalia; order Primates; family Hylobatidae; genus Nomascus; species Nomascus leucogenys. Next base: position 80,723,655 of record NC_044388.1, read on the forward strand.
CCCAAGTCTTGGCATCTTCCACGTAGTGTTGAGCCTGCGGGTGCACAGAAGTCAAGAACTGAGGTTTGGGAACCTCTGCCTAGATTTCAGAGAATGTATGGAAATGCATGGATGTCCAGGCAGAAGTTTGCTACAGGAGTGAGGCCCTCATGGAGAACCTCTGTTAAGGCAATGTGGAAGGGGAAGCCCCCACACAGAGACCCCACTGGGACACTGCCTACTAGAGCTGTGAGAAGAAGGCCACCGTCCTCCAGACATCAGAGTGGTATATCCACTGACAGCTTGCACCATGCACCTGGAAAAGCCACAGACACTCAACGCCAGCCTGTAAAAGCAACCAAGAACTAGGCTGTACCCTGCAATGCCATAGGGGTGGAGCTGCCCAAGACCATGGGAACCCACCTCCTGCATCAGTGTGACCTGGATGTGAGACATGGAGTCAAAGGAGACCATTTTGGAGCTTTCAGATTTAACTGCCCTGCGGGATTTCAGACTTGCATGGGGCTTTTAGCCCCTTCGTTTTGGCCAACTTCTCCCACTTGAAATGGGTGTATTTAGCCAATGCCTGTACCTCCATTGTATCTAGGAAATAACTAACTAGCCTTTGATTTTACAGGCTCATAGGCAATCGGGACTTGCCTTGTTTCAGATGAGACTTTGGAATGTGGACTTTTGAGTTAATGCTGAAATGAGTTAAGACCTTGGGGGACTGTTGGAAAGGCATGATTGATTTTTAAATGAGAGGACATGAGATTTGGGAGGGGCCAGGGAGAGAATGATATGGTTTGGCTGTGTCCCCACCCAAATATCACCTTAAATTGTAGCTCCCATAATTGTGGAAGGGACCTGGTGGGAGATAATTCAATCATGGGGGCAGTTTCTCCCATACTGTTCTGGTGGTAGTGAATAAGTCTCACGAGATCTGATGGTTTTTTAAGGGGTTTCCCCTTTTGCTTGGCTCTCATTCTGTCTTGCCTGATGCCATGTAAGATGTGCCTTTCGCCTTCCACCATGATTGTGAGGCCTCTCCAGCCACATAGAACTGTGAGTTCATTAAACCTCTTTTTCTTTATAAATTACCCAGTCTCGGGTATGTCTTTATCAGCAGTGTGAAAACAGACCAATACACCACTCCTCTACCTTCTTTATTTCCTCAGTGTGGAAAATGCCTGATGAAAGCTTTGGGGCCCTCACAGACGCACAACTCAAGTGCTGATTCTATCACTCATCTACCAGCTCTGTGACCTTGAACAAGCTGCTTAACCTTGCTAAGCCTCTGTTTTCTCATATGTCAAATGGTGATAATAATGCCTACCTCCTGAGGTTATTGTAAGAATTACAGGCACAAATGTATGTAAAGTGCCTGGCACAAAGTAGGTGCTCAATAAATGGTAGCTATTATAATACTATTTCTTGTTTTATTGATTAAAAACAAGGATCCTTCTAGAACCCAGCTCTCAGCCTGGATGGCTTTCTCTGGGCCTGCTGTGACACCCCGTCCCCAGTCCTCTGCACATAGCACCCAGTTGAACTCTGAGTTTGTGACCCAAAGGACACTGTAGTCCAGGAGAAAGGCAAAAAGAGAGATACCTCAAGGTGGGATGTCAGGAGCCAGGATTCCTGGGTCCCTGGGAGATGGAAAGTGAATATAGTTTCTCTCCTTTTCATCAAGTGTCTACCATCTACCAAATGATACTCACTGATAAGCCTCCCCAGACCCTGGTGTCCAGCCATGTGCTCTGGAGTAAGTGTAGAAGGAGAACCCCAGGCTGGGCCCTGGAAAGTTCCTTAAATGGCTGGAGAACATGACCCACATTTGAATGGTTCTCCAGCTTTCTATGCAACCTGAAACCAGTTTACCTAACCTTGGTTTCTTCATCTTTAAAATGGAATTTCTAGGATTCACTGAGATGTGTATAAAACCCTATGCAGGGGGAGGGGGGAGGAATAGCATTAGGAGATACACCTAATGTAAATGACGAGTTAACAGGTGCAGCACACCAACATGGCACATGTATACATATGTAACAAACCTGCACATTGTGCACGTGTACCCTAGACCTTAAAGTATAATAAATTTAAAAAGGAAAAAAATAAATAAAACATTTATGCAAAAATTGGCAAAGAGTAAATGCTCAATAAATGGTAACTCCTATGAACTATTATAAACAAGGAACAAAGAGAGAAAAGCCTTGGCTAGAACCTGTATTGTCCAATATAGTAGTGAGTAGCCACATATGGCTTCTTAAATTTACTTCTAAAATTAATTCAAATTCAGTTCTTTAGGCACATTAGCCACACTTCAAATGTTCAACAGCCATATGTGGCTAGTGGCTAATATATTGGACAGTGCAAATTATAGAACTTTTCCATAGTTCCAACAAGTATTATTGGACAGCCCTGGACCAAGCAGTGTGTGACATGGGGAGGAAGAAGATAATCTGTGAGGCTTCCATGGAGGAGGAGTACCTTTTAGAAGGGCATTGAAGGCAGGCAGGAGTGTCTGACGGCCTGGATGGAAACCAGACTGCACACCTTGTCTGGCCAAATTCCAACAAACTGGCCCTTGGCTTGGGATCTGGTTTCTTGTCTGGCTTCTGCCATTGACCCCATTAATCACAAAAGCACAGATGAACAAACTGAAGCTCTGAGAGAGGAGGGTATTGGCCTGAGGTCATATGGAAAATTAGTAACCACAGCTGCACTAGAACGTTGGTATCCTGTTTCCAGGGATCTAGAATCTCAGACCCAGAACTCACCCCCTTTCAACAGCATGGCCCATCCCAGTCTGTATACCTCCAAGGATGGGAGCTAGCTGAAATGTGCATCTCTGAAGCTGCCACCAAGTGGGCCTGATTCTAGGCCGAGAAGTGTTTCCCCTTTCTCCATTGATGCTAAAAAAAGATTCAAGTAATTGGGAGGGCATGCTGAAATGTGAGGATTCATGAGGATCTTTCTTGGAGCTAGGGAAAGAGAAAAGAACTGGGCTGCCAGCTATCCCTATCCCTAATTTCCCAGGGTGCCAGGAACTCTGGCTCCTGCCAGCCTTGTCCAGTCCCTTATCCCTGCACATTCCAAATTTATCTCTCTCTGCACATCTGGATCTGGGTGGGGGCGGGTGCTGACCCTCCCCTGTGGAGCTTCCAGCAGCCTTGTCGTAGCCAGAATTCCTCACTGGTCTCCCCTCTACCCCTGGGCTGGTGGGCAGTGGGTGTGATATGCATAAATGGGAACTCCCTTCTTCAGGAGTAATGGGGATGAACTGAGTGGCCATTGCAGGAAGCCTGGGACTGGAGCCTAGGCTCCCATTCTGTGACCTTCTGTTCCTGAGAGTGTGTCTCAGTTTCCCTTCCAACACTATATGAATGGGTTGAGCCCCAGCCAAGCCTGCTCTATGAGCCCAAGCTATGGGTTTTCTGGGAGAGTTTTTGTCGTTGTTTCCCCAGATTTCTGACCCTGGATCTGGCTCCAGAGCAAATCTTATTCTCCTGGTTCCCCTCACCAAGTACTCTGGTCCTTTCTCCCCTCCCTGAGTAAGGGCCAATGTTGACCTCTTTGTCCCCTGGCCACTCTCCCACATCAGACCTAATCAATTGGAGCCTGGACCACTGTAGTGGTCTCCTAATCCTTTCCGCCCTTGGACCCGGCAAACCACCAATCCACACAGCAGCCAAGGAAATCTTCGTGAAATTCAATCATGTCATTTAGAAAAAAATCAAAGCTTTGGTATTCAAAGCCTCTATGATCTGGCTCCTTTTCGCTCCTCTGTTTCTGCTTCTGTGAGGGAGACACACACACACAAACACACACACACACCCCATCATATTTTGAAAAGCATTTGAAGAAATACTACCTTTTATTCTGGAAACAGCTGTACAACCATCCCTTCCAGGAAAGGTCTGTGCAGGCTCAGCCTTGAAGAAAAATGCAGTGGCAACTGCGTGGTTTCCTTTCCTGCCATTGTTCGACTCAGTGGGGCTTCTGCTGATACCCTACCCTCTCCAGACACACCCCTGCTCCCAAGGAAGCAGCCTGCTTTTTATCTTAAGGCTAGTCCTGCCCAAGGATCTTTCCAGCAGCTTGAGGGGAGGGTAGAATACTTGGCCTTATGTGGCGAGCCCTGGGTTGCATGGCTCCAGGGTTGCAGGGAGGTATGGGAGAAAACAGAAGAGGAGGCCCCGTTCTGGGGAGCTCTCAGTCTAGAGAACAGGAAAAGGTTGTGCCTCTTGTGCTCTGTATTCTTGTGCTGTTTTTCCCTCTCAGGCCCCTTTTCCCTCCCCAGGGAGTCTAGTTGAGAACTTCATATTACATAATCCCAAGCAGGATGGGGGCGGGAGGGGACAGAAAGTGGATTTGGTGGGGACTGAGGAAAGGCAGACAACTGGTCTCACCGAGACTGGGATCCCGTAGCACAGCTTCAAGAGGGCAGCGGCAGGGGGAAGGGGGAATGGCACTTCTAGAAAAGAAAGAATGAGTTGAGCCAAAGGCTAGATGGCTAGAGGTCAGAGCCTCTACTCCCCAAACATAGGGGCCTCACTTGGGGTCACATATCTGCACAGGAATTTCAATTGAGATTCTACCATTATAACTTCATTCCTTAAAGTCTTCAATTCAGCAAACAAGCACTTTCAGTAAAGGTGTAAGGCATTGTTTTTTAAGGTCAAAAGGGTATTTTGGTTTTCTACTGCCTCTATGAAATGCCACTAGGAGGTAGAAGTTTAAGACCACCCTGCTAGGGAGAGGATCATTTGACGCTGCTTCACCCTGAGCAGTGAAGGGGTAGTGGGGAAACACGTGGTGCTCCAGGCAGATCCTCTTTTGTGTGGGTGGGAAAATAGGATGAGTGGTTATTAGGGAAAATTTCTAGGAGGAGATGCTCTGGAGCTTGGAGGGCTCCCGATTGAAGGGGAAATTGAGGTCTCAGCCCCACATGTCCCGTCATAGGTGAAACCACATCTGATACAAGGAGGTAAACTACCCACCTTCACTGACTCCCACAATATTTACCTAGTTGCCTTCCCTATCACCCAGCCAGAATCCACCCCACAGGGGCCAGAAGAGGTGCATAGTTCCTTGCACATTTATCTCTGTGCCTGAGACATCACAAGAGATATTGGCCACTTTCTAAACCTTACAAACCTTGGGGGCCAGAACCTGGCTGGGACCAGTTCTTTCAGGCACAGGGACATACATAGTCTGTTGCACTTAGAACACTTGCTCCCTCTTCCCTCCCTAGTGCCCACAATTGGCCTCTCAATAGTGTTATGCTTGAATTCCACTCCTAGCTATACCACTGAGCCTCCCAGACATAACCACTCTGGACCCCAGGTTGAGCCCTGACCCTGACCATTGATGATTCTGTCTGGACTCCACATCCTCTTAACATGACACAGAAGCCAGACTAGGACTTTGTGGCCCCTGTTCAGGGGCAGGGAAGCTTTGAGTCTATGTTAAAACATGACTCTACCAAATAGTGCTTTTTCAGGTGCTGGGCACAGTGGCTCATGCCTGTAATCCCAGAACTTTAGGGGCCGGAGGAGGGAGGATTGCTTGAGACCAGGAGTTGGAGACCAGCCTGGCTAATATAGTAAGACTCCATCTCTTTAAAACAAATAAATAGTGCTTTTTGTATAAGTAAATTTCTAGAAAAAATCAAAAGCACAAAATAATTTTTTTTTTTTTTTTTCTGAGACAGAGTCTTGTTCTATCGCCCAGGCTGGAGTACAGCGGTGTGATCTCAGCTCACTGCAACCTCTGCCTCCCGGGCTCAAATGATTCTCATGCTTCAGCCTCCCGAGTAGCTGGGACTACAGGTGCGCACCAACACACTTAGCTAATTTTTTATATTTTAGCAGAGACAGGGTTTCACCATGTTGCCCAGGGTGGTCTTGAACTCCTGAGCTTAGGCAATCCGCCTGCCTCAGCCTCCCAAAGTGCTAGGATTACAGGCATGAGCCACTGCGCCTGGCCACAAAATAAATTACATTCTATTTAAAAAGTGATATACAATGATAAGCAAGATTTTAAATGTGTAACACATACAATTTGACCCACTTTTAATGGACTTCAATGATCAATTATGATTTAGTCTAACTCTACTTTTAGCATAAAAGTTGGGTGAAACAAAAAGTCCAAAGAGACACACAGCAAAAGCTGTTAGAATTGAAGGAAGACTAGACATTTCAATAACAACAGCCAGGCGCAGTGGCTCACACCTGTAATCCTAGCACATTGGGAGGCTGAAGTGGGAGGATTGCTTGAGCCCAGGAGTTCAAGATCAGCCTAGGCAATATGGTGAGACCCCATTGCTATTATAAAAAAGAAAAGGGGCTGGGTGTGGTGGTGTGGTGGCTCATGCCTGTAATCCCAGCATTTTGGGAGCCCAAGGCGGGCGGATCACGAGGTCAGGAGTTCGAGACCAGCCTGACCAACATGGTGAAACCCCATCTCTACTAAAAATATAAAAATCAGCTGAGCGTGGTGGTGGGTGCCTGTAATCCCAGCTACTCAGGAGGCTGAGGCAGGAGAATCGCTTGAACCCGGGAGGCGGAGGTTGCAGTGAGCCGGAGGTTGCAGTTAGCCGAGATCGCTCCATTGTACTCCAGCCTGGGCGACAGAGCAAGACTTCATCTCAAAAACAAAAACAAAAACAAAAACAAACAAAAAAATATATATATACACATATATATAAGAATAACAATAATATTGGAAAATCACCGTTTTTACTGAGCAATGACTGATGAAGTGTGTGTTGCTCTTTTGTTTTATGTTTTAATTTTTTTTTCTACCAAAGTAACACATTGATGGGTTGTTTTTTCCCTTTACTTGTTTATTAAATACTTGATAAAGTTGAGAAGCACATTACCAGAATATACCGTATTGGCCCTTCTGCCTCTTTTCTTCCCTAGTTAATTTTTGGTTTAGTTAGAAGAGAGGAGGGTCCAAAACCACTGTCATTATTGTGAGTTTGGCTTATAAACACCATGGTGAAGAGACACCTCAAGTATGTCTGTTTTTAAAATTCATCTTACGGGTTAACAAGCCAGCCTGGTGGGATGTTTGCCATCATCACTTAACCAGTAATGGTTCTGAAAGTTTTGTGTATCCACATGATCTTAGACCTTCTTTTAATGATTGTATTAACTTATAAGCTCGGGTACTATTTTCCTTAAGACAGTCTTAGAGCACACTGACTGAATGTTAATGTGTGTAGCAAAGTGTTTACTTGCTTTAAATAACCAGCTCTGTAATCATTCTTTATGTTTCTAGCAGTCTCTGTAGTTGTCTTTCTTCAGAGAAATATTTTTCCTGGGGTTATCTTGTTTTTAGGGTGGTGAGATTTCATTCTTTTTTCCTTTTCTCCTGAAATCAATGCAGGTAGGTTGGTAAGGGATGTTGTTTTTTACTAGCATGTTAGGTATACTTGGGTAGATGGGAGGGTTGTTAGTATTTTTTTAGAAACTTGCTTAATACCGTCCATTAGACCTTGTGCTATATTGGCAAAATGCTTTATTTATTTATTTTTAAGACAGGGTCTTGTTCTGTTGCCAGGGCTGGAGTGCAGTGCTGTGATCATGGCTCACTGCAGCCTTGACCTCCTGGGCTCAAGAGATCCTCCCACCTCAACCTCCCAAATAGCTAGTGCTTTATTTATTTATTTATTTATTTATTTATTTATTTATTATTTTTATTTTTTGAGAGAGTCTCACTCTGTAGCCAAGCTGGAGTGCAGTAGTGACGTGATCTCAGCTCATTGCAACCTCCGCTTCCTGGGTTCAAGATATTCTCCTGCCTCAGCCTCCCAAGTAGCTGGGAGTACAGGCACATGCCACCATGCCCAGCTAATTTTTTTATACTTTTAGTAGTACAAAAAGACCATGTTGGCCAGGATGGTCTCAATCTCCTGACCTTGTGATCTGCCCGCCTTGGCCTCCCAAAGTGCTGGGATTACAGGCATGAGCCACCGTGCCCAGCCTAGTGCTTTAATTTTTAACTGCACAAGATATGATTCAGTTGAGTTTATTTTATTTTTTAAGACAAAAGTGAATGCAGAATTGGAGGGATTAACATGGGCATGTTGCCTATGTTAGAATGATTAAGTTAAACCTCTTAATTTTTATTTGTCCAAGGCAGACATGATTCAAGGACTGTGTACTACCAAAACAACTCCCCTGGCTGCAGAAACCATGCTGTAAGTTCCTCTGGGGTGCTGACTCCCTTTTGCCTCTTTTAACTGGGTATTGCCATGGTGGTGTGAATTCTGTCAATTCACAGGATGGGTGGGGAAATGAACATTTCCCCCAAAGCTTTAGGCAAAAGTGAGTTTTTGTTTGTTTTTCTTTTGGCTTTCACTTTTAAATCTTAAATGCTATGATTGCAGGCTGCAGGTATGACAGGCAATGAGCAGGTCAAGAGCCAATGGAAAAGTGTTCAAAAACACCTGCGTTAGCTAACAGGCTTTTGAATGTATTGCTGTGGTCCACAGAGTAGGCTGGAGAAGGCAGCGGAGATGCTATATCAACTACTGCAGCCCTAAAACAAGGTTGGTGTCTCTGTAGACTTTAAAATTGTTCCTATGCAGCTTATTTTATTTTTGTTTAATCAAATAAATAAGAGGGTTTTTCCATGGCAAAAAAACAATAGTTGGAGATTTCCATACCCCACTTTCAATAATACATAGAACAACTAGACAGAAGATCAACAAGGAAACAGAATATTTGAACAATACAAACCAACCAGACCTAATACATCTATAGTATACTCCATGAACAACAACAGAATATATATTCTTCTCAAGAGCACATGGAACATTCTCCAAGGTAGGTAATCTATTATTCCATAAAACAAGTCTCAATGCATTTAGAAGGACTGAAATCATACAAAGTATATTCCGTAGTCACAATGGAATAAAATTAGAAATTAATAACAGAAGGAAGTTGGAGAAATTAACAAATGTGTGGAATTTAAACAACCTAGCCAAGATGGTGAAACCCCGTTTCTACTAAAAATACAAAAATTAGCCAGGCATGGTGGCGGGCACCTGTAATCCCAGCAACTCGGGAGGCTGAGGCAGAGAATTGTTTGAACCTGGGGAGCAGAGGTTGTAGTGAGCTGTGATCATGCCACTACACTCCAGCCTGGGCAACAGAGCGAGACTCCGTCTCAAAAAAAAAAAGAAAAAAAGAAAAAAAAATACTTCAAGATAAGTGAAAATGAAAATATACTAAAACGTATGTGAGGCAGTGAAAGCAGTACTTAGAGGGAGATTTATAGCTATAAATACCTATCACAAAAAAGAAGAAAGACATTATGGAAAACAGTATGAAGATTTCTAAAAAAGTTAAAAATAGAACTACCAGATGATCCAGCAACCCCACTTCTGGGTATACAGCCAAAGGAAATGAAATCAGTATGTTGAAGAGATATCTACAATCCTATGTTCACTGAAGCATTATTCACAATAGGCAAGATATGGAATCAACCTAAGTATCCACCAGTAAAGGAATGGATAAAGAAAGTGTGGCATATTTATATAATGGAATGCTACTCAGCCATTTAAGAGAAGGAAATACTGTCATTTGTATTGGATGAATTTGGAGGACATCATGTTAAGTGAAATAAGCTAGGCACAGAAAGACAAATACTATAAGATCTCATTTATATGTAGAGTCTAAAAATAAGTCATACTCAAGATACAGAGAGTAGAATGGTCACTGCCAGAGGCTGGGAGGAATGGGGAGATGTTGGTCAAAGGGTACAAAGTTTTAGTTAGAACAGATGAATTAGTTCTGTGGATCTATTATATAGCATGGCAATATACTTAATATGTATTGTATACCAAGGAAAAATAAGAATATAGTTTTTTTTAACAAGAAAGATTTCATGCCAGGCACTGTAGCATGTGACTGTAATTCCAGCTACTCCAGAGGCTGAGCTAGAAGATCGCTTGAGCCTAGAAATTTGATACTATCTTGGATAACATAACAAAACCCATTGAAGAAGGAAGAAGGAAGAAGGAAGAAGAAGGAAGGAGGAAGCAGGAAGGAGGAAGGAGGAAGGAAGAAGAAGGAGAAAGAGAAGGAGACAGAAGGAGACTGAGATGGAGATGGAGATGGAGACGAAGACGAAGATGAAGATGAAGAAAAAGAAGAAAGAGATTTCAAATCAATAACCTAGGCTTCCATGTTGAGAAACTAGAAGAAGAAGAGCAAATTAAATCCCAAAACAAATAGAAAGAAGAAAATAATAAAGACTAGAGTGTGAATAAATGAAATACAGTATAGGAAAACAATAGGGAAAAATCAATAAGAACAAAAGTTGGTTCTTTTAAAAGATTAACAAAATTGATAAACCTAGCTATGCTGATTAGTGAAAGAGAGACTAAAATTACTAAAATTAGGAACAAAAGAAGGGACATTAGTACCAACCTTACAGAAATAAAAATGGATTATAAGGCAGTGCTATCAATAGGTATATGCCAACAAATCAGATAAAATAGATGAAAGGGATACATTCCTAGAAAGGCACAAATTACAGAAACTGACTGAAGAAGGAATAGAAAATTGAACAGATGTATAAAAAGTAAATAGATTAAATTAGCCATTTAAAAAACTCTCACAAAGAAACACCAGATGGGTTCACTGGTGAATTCTATCAATATTTAAAGAAAAATTACGCCAGTACTTCAAGCTCTTCCAAAAAATAGAAGGGGAGGGAATGCTTCTCAGTTCATTCTATGAGGTCAGTATTACCCTGATAACCATAATCAAAGACATCACAAAGAAAACTACAAACCAATAGCCTTTATGAATATACAGTTGACCCTTGACCAACATGGGTTTGAACTGTGCAGGTCCACTTATATGCAGATTTTCTTCCCCCTCTGCCACCCCTGAGACAGCAAGGCCAACTGCTTGTCTTCCTCTTTCTCCCCAGCCTACTCAACGTGAAGACGACAAAGACCTTTATGATTATCCATTTATACTTAATAAATAATAAATCCATTTTCTCTTCCATATGACTTTCTTAATAACATTTTCTTTGCTCTAGCTTACTTTATTGTAAGAATATAGTATATAATACATATAACATACAAAATATGTGTCAATCAACTGTTTATGTTATCAGTAAGGCTTCTAGTTAACAGTACACTATTAGTAGTTAAGTTTTTAAATTTTTTACTCAAGTAAATCTAGCCACAGTTAAGTTTTGAGGGGGTCAAAAGTTATACATGGATTTTCAACAGTGTGGGGGGTTGACACCCCAACCCCCAAGTTTTTCAAGTGTCAGGTGTAGATGCAAGCACCCTCAATAAAATACTAGCACACTGAGGCTGGGCGTGGTGGCTCATGCCTGTAATCCCAGCACTTTGGGAGGCCGAGGCAGGTGGATCAACTGAGGTTAGGAGTTCAAGACCAGCCTAGGCAAGATGGTGAAACCCTGTCTCTAGTAAAAATACAAAAATTAGCTGGGCATGGTGGTGGATGCCTGTAATCCCAGCTACTAGGGAGGCTAAGGCAGGGAGTTGCTTGAATCCAGGAGGCAGAGTGAGCCAAGAGTGTGCCACTGCACTCCAGCCTGGGCAACAGAGTGAGACTCCATCTCAAAAAAAAAAAAATACTAGCATACTGACTGAATCTAACAGCATAAAAAAAGGATTATACACCAAGACCAGGTGGGATTTATCCCAGGAATGCAAGGTTGGTTCAACATCCAAAAAGCAATCAATGTAACACCCCATATTGATCATGTAAAAGACAAAAACACATGATTATCTCAGATGCAGAAAAAAAGTGACAAAATCCAACACCTTTTCATGATTAAAAAAAAAACACTCAACTCACCAGGATAAAATGGGAACTTCCTCAATCTGATAAACAGTATCTACAAAAAACCCACAGCTAACATCATACTTAATGGTTAAAAACTGAAAGTTTTTCCCATAACATCAAGAACTAGATAAGAATGTCACTTTCACCATTTACTTTCAAGGTTGTACTGGATTTGCTAGCCAGGGCAATTAGGCAAGAAAAAGAAATAAAGGGAATCTAATTTGGAAAGGAAAAAGTAAAGCTATCTCTTTATGATATGATCTTATATTTAGAAAGTCCTAAGGAATCTACAACTAAGCCATTAGAACTAATAAACAAGTTCAGCAGTGTTGCAGGAAAAAAAAATGAAAGTCATTTGTATTTCTATACACTAGTGATGAACAAAACAAAAACAGCACAGGCCTGTAGTCTCAGCTACTTGGCAGGCTGAGGTCAGAGAATAGCTTGAGCCCAGGAATTTGAGACCAGCTGGGCAATATAGCAAGAACTCATCTCTAAAATAAAATAAAATAAAACAGCAGTGTGGTAATGGCATAAGGATAGACATATAGTGCAATGGAACAGAATTGGGCGCCCAGAAACAAATCTTCACATTCATGATCAAATGAATTTTGGCAAGGGTGCCTAGACACTTCAATGGAGGGAAGAATTGTCTTTTCAACAACTGATGCCAAGACAACTGAATACTGTATTCACATTAAAAAAAAATACAAAGCTGGATCCTCTACCTCACATAATATACAAAAATTAATTCCAATGGATCACAGACATGAATGTAAGAGCTAAAGCTATAAAACTCTTAGAAGAAAACATACATCTAAATCTTCATGACCTTATATTAGGCACTGGTGTCTTAGATGGGACAATAAAATACAAGCAACAACAGAAAAAAACAGACCAATTTAACATCATTAAAATTAAAAACTGTTGTGCTTCAAAGGACACCATCAAGAAAGTAAAAAGATAGTCTGCAGAATGGGAGAAAATTTTGCAACTTATATATCTGATAAGGGATTTGAATCTAGAGTACATAAAGAACTCTTGCAACTCAATAGTAAAAGGACAAATAACCCAACTTAAAAATAGGCAAAGGATCTGATTAGACATTTCTCCCTAGAAGACAAGCAAATACATTCTTAGGAGAAATTAGACATTTCTCCTAAGAAACACTGCACAATAGGCCAGGTGCAGTGCTCACGCCTGTAATCCCAGCACTTTGGGAGGCCAAGGTGGGCGGATCATGAGGTAAAGAGTTCGAGACCAGCCTGGCCAATATGGTGACACCCCATCTCTACTAAAAGTACAAAAATTAGCCAGGTGTGGTGGCGCACGCCTGTAGTCCCAGCTATTTGGGAGGCTGAGGCAGAAGAATTGCTTGAACCTGGGAGATGGAGGTTGCAGTGAGCCGAGATCACGCCACTGCACTCCAGCCTAGGCGACAGAGCAAGACTCTGTCTCAAAAAAAAAAAAAAATGCTCTAAATAATTAGCCATTAAGACAATGCAAACCAAAACCACAATGGGATACCAATTTACACCAAACAAAGTGACTATAATAAAAAAGACAGGTAATAACAGATGTTGGTGCAGATATAAAAATATTGGAACCTGTACACATTGCTGGTGGGAATGTAAACGTTGAAGCTGGAAAGGTTTGGGGGAAATGAGGAGTGGCTGCTAATAGGTATAGTTTTCTTCTTTGGGAGGTGATGAAAATGTTCTAAAATTGATTGTGATGGTTGCACAACTCTATGAATATATTAAAACTTTTGAATTGTCACTTCACTTTATTATTATTATTATTATTATTATTATTATTATTATTATTATTTTAGAGGGAGTCTTGCTCTGTCACCCAGGCTGGAGTGCAGTGGTACGATCTCAGCTCACTGCAACCTCTGCCTCCTGGGTTCAAGCAATTCTCCTGCTTCAGCCTCCTGAGTAGTTGGGATTACAAGTGCCCGCCACCATGCCTGGCTAATTTTTGTAGTTTTAGTAGAGACAGGGTTTCACCATGTTGGCCAGGTTGATCTCGAACTCCTGATCTCAGGTAATCCACCTGCCTCGGCCTCCCAAAGTGCTCAGATCACAGGCATGAGCCACCACGCCAGGCCTACACTTCACTTTAAATAGGTGACTTGTATGGTATATGAATTATATTTCAACAAGGCTGTATAATAATAAATATGGAATAAAGTAATAATAAATACTATAACATGGATAAACCTTGAAAACACTATGCTAACTGAAAGAAGTCAGACACAAGAGGCCCCATATTATATGATTCTATTTTTTTTTTTTTTTTTTTTTTGAGACAAAGTCTCGCTCTTGTCCCCCAGTCTGGAGTGCAATGGCGCAATCTCGGCTCACTGCAACCTCTGCCTCTCAGGTTCAAGTGATTCTGCTGCCTCAGCCTCCAGAGTAGCTGGGATTACAGATGCATACCACGCCCAGCTAATTTTTTGTATTTTAAGTAGAGATGGGGTTTCACCATGTTGGCCAGGCTGGTCTCACACTCCTGACCTCAGGTGATCCGCCCACCTCAGCCTCCCAAAGTGCTGAGATCACAGGTGTAAGCCACCACACCTGGCCGTGATTCTATTTATATGAAATGGCCAGGCATAGATAGAAAGTAGGCAGCAGTAGCCAGGAACTGGAGGGTTTGAGGGTGGTTGGGGGATTGAGGGTGAGTGCTAATAGATATGGGGATTTCTTTTTGGGGTGATGAGAATCTTCTAGAATTAGTTAATGGTGTTGATGATTATACAACCTTGTAAACAAACTAAAAACCACTAAATTGTGCTCTTTAAAAAGGTAGATTTTATGATATATGAATTTTTTAAAGACAGTTTCTTCCTCTGTCACCCAGGCTGGACTGCAGTGGCATGATGTGAGCTCACTGCAACTCAACCTCCACCTCCTGGAGCTCAACTGATCCTCCCACTTCAGACTCCCAAGTAGCTGGGACTATAGGCACATGTCACCATGCCCAGCTAATTTTCGTGTTTTTTGTAGAGACAGGGTTTTGCCATATTGCCCAGACTAGTCTCAAACTCCTGGGCTCAAACGATCCACCCTCCTCAGTCTCCCAAAGTGCTGGGATTACAGGTGTGAGCCACCGTGCCTGGCCATGATACATGAATTCTATTTCTTTCTTTCTTTTTTTTTTAGATGGAGTCTTGCTTTGTTGCCAGGCAGGAGTGCAGTGGTGCAATCTCAGCTCACTGCAACCTCTGCCTCCCAGGTTCAAGCAATTCTGCTGCCTCAGCCTCCCAAGTAGCTGGGATTACAGGTGCACGCCACCACGCTCAGCTAATTTTTGTATTTTTAGTAGAGACAGGGTTTCACCTGTTGGTCAGGCTGATCTCGAACTCCTGACCTCATGATCCGTCCGCCTCGGCCTCCCAAAGTGCTCAGATTTCAGGTGTGAGCCACTGCGCCCGGCCAATATATCTCATTTTTTTTTTAAAGCCTGCCAGAATGAACATAGAAACAGAGAATTCTGGTTCTAGCTGTAAGGAATAACTGTGACCTGAATGTCCTCTTCAAACTGGGGACAGATTTTACTTTCTCTTTGCCAGCCCCCACCCCGCCCCCCACTGCCTTTCCTATCTCCCAGTCTTATGAAGCATAAGTTCTGTTAAAAATTACATTGGCTCACAAAGCACTTGGCTAGCCTTTAAACATTTTTTGCCCATGTCAAATCAGTGTTTATTTTTTTCCATAGAGGGACCAAAGTCTCTTTTTCTTTTCTTTTCTTTTCTTTTTCTTTTTTTTTTTTTTTTTGAGACAGAGTTTCACTCTTATCACCCAGATTGGAGTGCAGTGGCGCAATCTCGGCTCACTGCAACCTTCACCTCCTGGGTTCAAGCAATTCTCCTGCCTCAGCCTCATGAGTAGCTGGGATTACAGGCACCCGCCACCACACCGGCTAATTTTTATATTTTCAGTAGAGACAGGATTTCACCACATTGGCCAGGCTGGTCTCGAACTTCTGACCTCAGGTGATCCACACTCCTTGGCCTCCCAAAGTGCTGGGATTACAGGCGTGAGCCACCATGCCCAGCCCAAAGTCTCTTTTTCAAACTTTAACTTTTAACAACATCTAAATAGAAATAAAATGTTTTAAAAGTCATCATTTCTACAAAGGCAACACATTGTCATTATAGAAAATTTGAAAAATTCATAAAAGTAGAAAGATGACAGTATCATCCGTCTCCACATCCAAAAACAACCAATCTTAACAATTCCTTTCTTGCCTTTTTATAGAGATGGGGTCTTGCTATGTTGCCAGGCTGGTCTGGAACTCCTGGGCTCAATCAGTCATCCCACTTTAGCATCCCAGGCATACCACAGTGCCCAGCTGTCTTCTTGCTTTCTTTTTTTTTTTTTTTTGAGACAGGGTCTTACTCTGTCGCCCAGGCTGGAGTGCAGTGGTACAATCTTGGCTCACTGCAGCCTCGACTTCCCAGGCTCAAGCAATCCTCCTGCTTCAGCCTCCTGAGAAGCTGGGACCCACAGGCATGCACCATGATGCCCATCTAATTTTTAAAAATTTTTTTTAGAGACGAGTTCTCATCATGTTTCCCAAGCTGTTCTCGAACTCCTGGGCTTAAACAATCATACCGCCTCAGCCTCCCAAAGTACTGGGATTACAGGTGTGAGCCACTGTCCCTGGCCTCTTCCTGCCTTTTTTTAAATGCATAGTTTTATTGCCTAGTTGAGACCACGCTCACACTCATTGTTTCCCAAATTTTCTCATGAAAAACTTCATATATACAAAAAAATTAAAAGTCTAGTATATGAGCACCCATATATCACCATCTTGAGTCAACAGTTGTTAAAATTTTGCTATATTTGCCTTATTTATGTATGTGTGAATTTTTTTTCTGAACCACTTTTTTTTTTTTTTTTTTTTTTTTTTAAGACAGGGTCTCGCTCCCAAAGTAGAGTACAGTGGCACAGTCATGGCTCACTGCACTCTCAACCTCAAGCAATCCTCCCACCTCAGCTTTCTGAGAAGCTGGGACTGCAAACATGTGCCACTATGCCTGGCTAATTTTTTTTTAACTTTTTTCTTTTTTTTTTTGGAGAGACAGGGTCTCACTATGTTGCTCAGGCTGGTCTCAAGCTCCTGGGCTCAAGTGATCCTCCCTCAGCCTCCTCAAGTGGGGGATTACAGGCATGAGACACCCAGCCTGAACCATTTCAAAATTGCATTACTTACTGACATTGTGACACTACATCCTAAATTCTTCAGCATGCATTTCCTAAGGCCATTTTCCCACACAACGGTTTTCATATCTAAGAAAATTAATAATTCCCTAATATGATCTAATATCCAGTCCATATTAAAATGACCCCAATTCTCATTCCTAACTTTTAAACAGAGTTGCACAATTGTTCTTCACATTGTAATTCTCTGACTCCTGCCAGAGAAGCTAGACCATTGGAAAAGACATTCAACTGACTAGAGAAAGATAAGTGCCCATATGTCCTTGGGAATAAATACTATGCATGATCTTGGGTAGGAGTGATGGAAGAAATGCAAAGGAGATAGTTTGGAAGATAGAGTTTATGCTATTCTCACCTTCCAACAGGTGTACTATTATAGCTCCACTAGAAGTGGCGATTAGGTCAAGAAGGAGCACAACATTATTCTCTTCCTTTACCAAACCAATTTCAGACAGCCATGTTGGCTTCAGCCCTTTGGCCTGGCATTTGTCCTGGGAGTCGTCATTGTCACCCTCAACATCCACTCAAGAAAGCAAAACTCTACATCGGTGTAGTGTGGGAAATGAAAGAAAGAAAAAGAGAAAGAAAGCCAAAGTGCTGCAAAGAGCAACATGGCTGACTGCTCCATCCCCTATCCTGTCCCAGCTGGCCACCACACTGCATCAGACCCCTGATTCCACTGGTGGCCAGATAGCCCCACATATGGCATTTTGCTTTTGTTCTTATTTAAATTTATTTATTTTTTTGAAATGGAGTCTAGCTCTGTTGTCCAGGCTGGAGTGCAATGGCATGATCTTGGCTCACTGCAACCTCCACCTCCCGGGTACAAGCAATTCTCTGCCTCAGCCTCCCAAATAGCTAGGACTACAGGCACATGCCACCATGCTCAGCTAATTTTTGTGTTTTTAGTAGAGAGGGGGTTTCACCATTTTGGCCAGGCTGGTCTTTTTTTTTTTTTTTTTTTTTTTGATACGGAGTCTCGCTCTGTCACCCAGGCTGGAGTGCAGTGGCGCAATCTCGGCTCACTGCAAGCTCCACCTCCTGGGTTCAGGCCATTCTCCTGCCTCAGCCTCTCCGAGTAGCTGGGACTACAGGCGCCCGCCACCACGCCCGGCTAATTTTTTGTATTTTTAGTAGAGACGGGGTTTCACCGTGGTCTCGATCTCCTGACCTCGTGATCCGCCCGCCTCGGCCTCCCAAAGTGCTGGGATTACAAGCGTGAGCCACCGCGCCCGGCCTCAGGCTGGTCTTGAACACCTGACCTCGTGATCCACCTGCCTTGGCCTCCCAGAGTGCTGGGATTATAGGCGCGAGCTACTGCGCCTGGCCTAAATTTAAATTTTAATAGGTACAAAGGTTCTATGTAAGGACCATCCTGTTTTTTTCTTATGGCTGCATAATATTTCATATCATGCATGTGTCAAAGTTTATTAATCCCTGGTAATGGGTATTTAGGTATTTTAAATTATATACTATTCTAAGCAATACTTACTGAATAACTTTACACTTAGCACTTTGAACTTCAAATTAGAAAACTAGAGTGTCTTAGAAAAATAGAATAATCAAACAGAGGAAGCATCTATCGGAGCTTTGATCTTTACACAGTAATCTGAGGAGTCAAAATTCAAACCCAATCCTACAGGTTGTCAGATCTCGAAGAAACCATTGAGATCATCTTCATCTTGTCCAACTCCCTTGTTGTAATGAGGAAAATAAGGTCCAGAGAGGTTCAGAGCTTACCCAAGATCACGTATCCAGGTAGTGACAGAGCCAGACATAAACACCAGACCATCACTCCACGCAGCTTCTCTCAGCCCTGTGCCTTTTGCCTCAGCATGTGTGTCTGAGAATGATGGTCTTTGAGAGTGTCTGAGACACAGTGCACATGAGATAGGCGGGGAGGAAAAGGCCTAAGGTTGGAGGGCCAACGACACTGGTAATCTTTTTTTTGTTTTGTTTTGTTTTTTTTTTTTTTTGAGGCAAAGTCTCGCTCTGTTGCCCAGGCTGGAGTGCAGTGGCACAATCTCGGCTCACTGAAACCTCCATCTACTGGGTTCAAGCGATTCTCCTGCCTTAGCCTCCTGAGTAGCTGGGATTACAGGCGCCCGCCACCACTCCCGGCTAATATTTTGTATTTTTTAGTAGAGACGGAGTTTCACCATGTTGGCCAGGCTGGTCTCAAACTCCCAACCTCTGGTGATCCACCCACCTCCGCCTCCCAAAGTGCTGGGATTACAGGCGTAAGCCACTGTGCCCAGCCAACACTGGTCATCTTGAGAGGGTGGGTGGGAGGGGACCCCTGAGCTAAAGGAGCAATGGTCATACTGGATACAGATTTTTTTTTTTTTAATGAAGCAACTTCCTAAGGTGCCAGATGAGTTTTGAGAGAGGGGAAGTAGCCATAAGGGAAATGGAAACCAGCAATTTCTGAGTATCCTGGGAAAGCTATTTGAAGGAGGCAGGACTTTAGGAGCCACAAAAGTGATGACATAAATGTTTAAACAAAGGTATCTCAAGCCAGAGGCTGCTCCTCTCCAAACTGTGGTTCTGCCTAGGTTCCTTCCCTAAGTGACCCTCTATGGAGAACTTGGGAAGGACTGGTCATTTTTCTTCTTCTTCCTTTTTTTAAAAAATTAATTGGTTGGGCATGGTGGCTCACGCCTATAACCGCAGCATTTTGGGAGGCCAAGGCGGGCAGATCACATCACGAGGTCAGGTGATCGAGGCCATCCTGGTTAACATGGTGAAACCCTGTCTCTACTAAAAATACAAAAAAAAATTAGCTGGGTGTGGTGGTGTGTACCTGTAGACCTAGCTACTCAGGAGGCTGAGGCAGGAGAATCACTTGAACCCGGGAGGCAGAGGCTGCAGTGAGTTGAGGTTGCGCCACTCCACTCCAGCCTAGGTGACAGAGCAAGACTCCGTCTCAAAAAAATAATAATAATAATAATTAACTTTGAGATAAGGGTCTCACTCTAGCACCCAGGCTGGAGTGCAGTGGCACAATCTTGGTTCACTGCAACCTCACCCTCCTGGGCTTAAGCAATTCTCCTCTCCTCAGTCTCCTGAGTAGCTGGGTCTACAGGTACACACCACCATGCCTGGCTAATTTTTTTTTTTTGGTAGAGATGGAGTCTCACTACATTGCCCAGGCTGGTCTCTAACTCCTGGGCTCAAGTGGTCCTCCTGCCTCTGCCTCCCAAAGTGCTGGGATTACAGGTGTGAGCCAATGCCACATGCCCAACCTTTGTCATCTTTCTTCTGATCCCTGTAAAAAGAAGCAATAGGCTACACTCTGGAGCCAACTCCATGATGGAGCAAGATGCTCTTCTAGCTCCCCACTCCCTAAGCTTATTCCCCAGGGAAACTCCTGTGGAGTGTAAAGACGACCACATCAGCAATCTCTTTGCTTGCCCTGCTCACTTAATCCACTGAAACTCTACATAAAGAACCTGGGCCACAGGAGGCGGAGCTTGCAGTGAGCCGAGATTGCACTACTGCACTCCAGCCCGGGGAACAGAGAGAGACTCTGTCCCCCGCCCCCCAAAAAAAGAACCTGGGCCAGCACTTTGGGAGGCCAAGACGGGCGGATCACCTGAGGTCAGGGGTTCAAAACCAGCCTGGCCAACATGGTGAAACCCCGCCTCTACTAAAAAATACAAAAATTAGCTGGGCACAGTGGTAGGTGCCTGTAATCCCAGCTATTCGGTGGGGCTGAGGCAGGAGAATTGCTTGAACCCGGGAGGTGGAGATTGCAGTGAGCTGAGACCGCGCCATTGTACTCCAGCTTGGGCAACAGAGTGAGACTCCATCTCTAGAAAAGAAAGGAAAAAAAAAGAACAAAAGAACCTGGGAAAGACTGGACTCTAGAACTCTGGGACTCTGACAGCCAAAGAGCTGGTAAACTGGCTGAGGTCCCAGGGGAGAGCTCTCCCTCAGAGGGGCTGGGGCAGGGCTCTCCTCCAATTTTAGATTAGTTCTGACCAGCCCCATTCTCTGGAGGAAAACTTCAACATGGAAGCATCTCCTGAACTGGTACAACTCTGCTGAGGTCTCCCTGAGGCCTGGACTAACCCAAAGTGCAGCATCGGCAGAGTGCTGCTCTGCCAGTTGAGAGGGGGGTGGTGGGGCCTGGGAGCTGGACTTTGTAATGCTCTGGGGTCTGAGTTCAGGTTGAACAAGCCCCACTGGCCAAAAGCAAAGTGGTAATGTTGTCAAAGCCTACTCACCTGCCACATCCTAATCTCAGCTCCTCTCTGCGACCCTCATCCACCTCCCATAACATGCTTTAGTCCCACCCTACTGTCAATTATTCCTGCAAAGAATACAACTTACAGCCGGGCACGGTGGCTCACACCTGCAATCCCAGCACTTTGGGAGGCCGAGGTGGGTGGATCACGAGGTCAGGAGGCTGAGACCATCCTGGCTAACACGGTGAAACCCTATCTCTACTAAAAATACAAAAAAAAAAAAAAAAAAATTAGATGGGTGTGGTGGCAGGCACCTGTAATTCCAGCTACTCGGGAGGCTGAGGCAGGAGAATGGCATGAACCTGGGAGGCGGAGATTGCAGTGAGCCGAGATCACGCCACTGCACTCCAGCCTGGGTGACAGAGCGAGACTCCTTCTCAAAAAAAAAAAAAAAAAAAAAAAAATACAGCTTACAGGGGACCTCTTCACCAAAGTACCTACATTTTAATGGAACACTCTGTAAGGCCCAGAGGAATGACTCCAAAGCCATATATATATATATATATATATATATATATATATATATATATATATATATATATATATATTCTAAAGCAGTCTTCCCTCTGGCACCCCCTCCTCAAAGCACCCCATCTATAGATACAGCCAGGGCCATCTATCTTGTTAAGTCTCAATTTCCCCAGCAATAAAAATGAGCAGCCAAATCAGGTCATTTTCCAGGTCCCTTCCAACTTTGATGTATGAGGTCTTAGACTTGAGATTCCACAGCCTCCCATTCTGAAAGTGTGGAGCCGGCCAGCCCTTGTTAGGAGGCAGCTCGTCTGTGGTTTGGCACTACCGCCCAGCAGGCATTTATTAAATCAGTGCGACGTGGTCCCTGCTGGCCTGGAAAAAGAACATTAAGCTCCAAAAACTTCATGCAGCAGGCCTCCTTCAGAGAATGCTGCTCAGAAGGGTGAGGAACAAAACCATTCAGGCCCCTGGCTGTGCTCCAAGATCCTGTTCACTAGTACTTTTGCCCTGTCTGCACGGAGAGCTGGGGACTAAAAACATCTGGAAGTCTGCTTAAGACCTGGGCGAGTTGTCTTTTCTTCCTTTGGGGGTGGCTGTTCTTGACCCTGGTAATCCAGGCTGACCTCTGCCAATGTCCCTTCACTTCCAATCTTCTGCACTTCATTGGGCAACAACTTTCTAATAAAATCCACATGAATCCAGCTGCTAACAGCTCCTGGAAGGGCTGTGGGATCTAACACCTGCTCCTGCATTCCTTGAGCCCTAGTAGCAAGGGAAAACAGGGCTGAGACCCAACTCTTGCACCTCTGGGTCTTACAGTGGAGTTGTGGACAAAGAGAGTAGATAGGAAGGCTGGGCGTGGTGGCTCATGCCTGTAATCCCAGCACTTTGGGAGGCCGAGGCAGGCAGATCACCTGAGGTCGGGAGTTTGAGACCAGCCTGACCAACATGGAGAAACCCCATTTCTACTAAAAATACAAAACTAGCTGGGCATGTTGGCACATGCCTATAATCCCAGCTACTCGGGAGGTTGAGGCAGGAGAATCACTTGAACCTGGGAGGCAGAGGTTGCGGTAAGCCAAGATGGCACCATTGCACTCCAGCCTGGGCAACAAGAGTGAAACTGTCTCAAAAAAAAAAAAAAAAAAAAAAAAAAGGTAGATAGGAAGAGAGAAACATTAATGATGAGGTTTTGTTGAGGGTAGGGAAGGCAGCTGCAGGTGAGGAATGCACAGGTGTAATGATGTGACTGCTGGGTGGCCCAGCAGATTCCTTTGGGTCTGGGCTTGCCTCATTCCCAGTGACCTTAGTCATGTTGACAAGGCTTATCACTCTGGGAGGCAGGCCTGGGCTGAGAGCACAGAGTACACGTGTCACTGACCTGGGGGTCCAGGGTTGCCTGTCCCTCCTCTCTCTGTTGTGACTTGGTGAGTCTAAAATTCCTTCTGTCTCTATTTATTTATTTGAAGTGGAGTCTTGCTCTGTTGCCCAGGCTGGAGTGCAGTGGTGTGATCTCAGCTCACTGAAACCTCCGCCTCCCGGGTTCAAGTGATTCTCCTGCCTCAGCCTCCCAAGTAGTTGGGACTACAGGCATGAGCCACCATGCCAGGCTAATTTTTGCATTTTTAATAGAGAGGGGGTTTCACCATGTTGGCCAGGCTGGTCTTGAGCTCCTGACTTCAGGTGATCCACCTGCCTTGGCCTCCCAAAGTGCTGGGATTACAGGTGTGAGCCACTGTGCCCAGCCTATTTATTTATTTTTGAGACAGTCTCACTCTGTTGCCTAGGCTGGAGTACAATGGCACCATCTCAGCTCACTGCAACCTCCACCTCCCAGGTTCAAGCAATTCTCCTGCCTCAGCCTCCCAAGAAGCTAGGATTACAAGTGTGCACCACCATGCCCAGCTGATGTTTGTGTTTTTAGTAGAGATGGGGTTTCACCATGTTGGCCACGATGGTCTTAAACTCCTGACCTCAGTTATCCACCCACCTCGGCCTCTCAAAGTGCTGGGATTATAGGCGTGAGCCACCACGCCTAGCCAGTCTCTAATTATTTAAGGTAATATTTTTATTTTTTGAGACAGTCTCGCTTTGTCACCCAGGCTGGAGTGCAGTGGCAGGATCCCAGCTCACAGCAACCTTCGTTTTCCAGGTTCAAGTGATTCTCTTGCCTCAGCCTCTCGAGTAGCTGGAATTACAGGTGTGTGCCACCACCCCCAGGTAATTTTTGTATTTTTAGTAGAGATGGGGTTTCATCATGTTGCCCATGCTGGTCTCAAACTCCTGACCTCAAGTGATCTGCTCACCTAGGCCTCAAGTGCTGGGATTACAGGTGTGAGCCACCATGCCTGGCCCTATTTAAGGTAATATTTACTGAGTACTTACAACATATGTGCCTGGTGCTGGTAAAAGATATATTAGTGAGTAGGGCAGACCCAATTCCTGCACTCCAGTCCCACTCACTTGGAAATTCTGACTATGGGTCACAAAGTCTCAGGGCCCCTGGTGGGGGTGGGGTGGGTGTGCTTGGCATTCCAGAGGCAAGAGAGCCATCCTGGCAGTGCTGGGTCTCTTCCATTTGGATCCCTAGCTCTTAAGTTCTCTGGGGATACCGTATGGACACAGAGTTCCCTCTGGTTAAGGTCAGAACTCTGATTCACTTCAGCTTTCTTCTCCCCACCAATGCCAAGAGTGCAAGAAATAAACCCAACAGGTTAGAAGGACAACCTTGAGCTGCTTGAGGTTTATTTATAAAGTACAAGGTACACTTACTGGGCCTGGCCTTTTTTATTTTTACTCTTTGCCTTCCTTTCCACCCAGCCAAGATTTTTGCTTGCTCTCACCTGGGAGTTGAGCCGATTTCACAAATCTATCTGCTCTTGGCTGTGATGAGCCAAATACCAGCACAACCTTCCCTGGACCTGAGGGTGGCTTCATCTTAGAAGGCCCACAAGGATCCTACTGAAGCAAATGACTCTGCTCCAGTCAGCTCAGGCCTCTGTGGAGCAAAGAAACTGGTGTCCTTCTTGGAGCGCTGCCTTCATCTCCTTGAACTGAGCCAACTGGCAGGCCTCCTCCAGCCCCAGCCAGCGGTAGGCTTGGTGCTCATGGGAGAGGCGGATCTCCACGTCATAGTCCTTCACCTCCGCCAGCCAGTAAATGACTGTTTTAGGCTTGTTCCTGGCCACATAATTGAGTTCCCTTTTGAACCCCTCAATGATGGTCAGCTGGCCTGCTTCTATGCCCGCTTCCTCTTGAGTCTCCCTCAGGGCTGTTTCCAAGTCATCCTCTCCTGGTTCCACATGGCCTAGTTAGGAAAAAAGAGGAACAAAAGGAGGAGGAAATCTTCCAAAGTTCCCAAAGCTGGATTTTCCAGACAAGATTTTTTTTTTTCTGTTTTGTTTTGAGACAGGGACTCACTCTGTTGCCCAGGCCAGAGTGCAGTAGTGCAATCAGCTCACCACAGCCTTGAACTCCTGGGCTCAAGTGATCCTCCCACCTCAGCCTCCTGAGTAGTCAGAACAACAGGCATGTGCCACCATGCCCAGCTAATTATTTATTTATTTATTTATTTATTTGGTAAAGATGGGGTCTTACTATATTTCCCAGGCTTGCCTCAAACTCCTGGCCTCAAGTCATCCTCCTGCCTCAGCCTCCCAAAGTGTTGGGATTACAGGTATGAGCCACCACACCCAGCCATTCAGTGACTTTTCTAGGTGTTCCTAGGCTAAAGGAAGCCCGGAGATTGGCAATATCCTAACATGCCTGGGAAGGGGGTGCAGGGCAGGTAGTGTCTAGTTCTTGGGGTTTGAGCAATCCCACCTTCCCACTCCAGCTTCTCTGCAGAGAGTGAAACAGACCATGTGTATAGCAAGCCAGGTTTAGAATACTGCTCTTTTATGGTGTGAGATGACCTTCTTCAGACGTCTGCTTTCTTATTCTTTGGAACTTTCTTCATCCCATGCTCTAAGGAATCACTTTTCTATTGGAGACCTTGAAGTGATTTTTCCAAGGAGGGGGAAGTCCTTCCTTAACAAGTGGAAGTTAGCTGACAAGGAAGTACTTTGCCTACAATCCAATGAGGACTTAACATTGTCTGCAGGTGGACCCTGACATTCCAGGGCCAACAGGCTCAAAACCCTGCAGGGCTGAATGAGCAGCTGTTTCCATGAAGCTATCAAGGCTTTTTCCAAATTGTTTTCCTCTTTCTTACTGGGCAAGGCCAGATTTCAGTTTCATAGGGAAACCCTTGATAGGAACTTAGACTAAGGGCCAGCTGAGAACCACTTCTAAGAAAATGTGTTAGCAACACCCAAACCCAAGAAGACAGCTGCCAAGAAACTGCTGTAGGAGAACTTGAAGCTCTGCAGACTGGAGCAGCTCTCAGCTTTACCTCTAGGCCCCTCCCACAAATCTTCAGCTTCCCCAGAGGGGGCAAAGACTGGGAAGGGTCTGGCAGACTCTGTCTACACTTGGCTCCAGTAAGTTTCTAGGGAGGCCTCCTGGCTCACAGGCTCATGGGGAGCAGGAACTCTCAGTTGTTCCCTCCTTGGTTTGGAGATGGGGGCCCTCCTCCTTCCCAGGGGTCTACAATGCCCAGAGCCAGCTTCTGCACAAAAAACTCCCCAAGGGCCGGGGGAGGGTGGCTCATGCCTGTAATCCCAACACTCTGGGAGGCCGAGGTGGGTGGATCATCTGAGGTCAGCAGTTTGAGACCAGCCTGGCCAACATGGTGAAACCCTGTCTCTACTAAAAATACAAAAATGCGCTGGGTGTGGCAGTGGACGCCTGTAATCCTAGCTACTCGGGAGGCTGAGGCAGGAGAATCACTTGAGCCCAGGAGGCAGAGGTTGCAGCGAGCCGAGATTGTGCCATTGTACTCCAGTTTGGGCAACAGAGCAAGACTTCGTTTCAAACAAACAAACAAACAAAACCCCCAGAAACTTAGCACTTAAAAACCATTCTAGCTTACGGCTTCTGGGGAATTTTCTCTGCACAAGCACCTCCTTTAGTGGTGTACACAAAGACAGACAGGTAATGCATCAGGGGAGCAAGGTGGGAGGGATGCTAGTAGTGACGGGTGATACTGATTCAGGACATCCTACCTCCCCTCAGAGGTATATGGAAGTCCCTGAGCACACCCCTCCCAGGGCCATCTATTCAGTATTCTGCCCATCAGTGTTAATTAACAGGGTAGCTTCTGCCGAAGCAGGAAAGGATTAGGAGAAGTCCACTGACATCAGGTAGTGAGAGGAACAAAGGCAGTTTGACTCATGTGATCTGGAGACAAGTGTGAATATTCCTATTCATAGTATTTGTGAAGCTTCCGTCTCTTTTTTCACCTTGTTTCTCCCCAGTACAACTCAAACATGCAAAATTTATTTCCTGTTCCCATTTCCTTATTTTCCTTCAATCCTGGATCTTTGTCCATCCCTTCTAACCCCACTCCCTTTTAAAGCCCCCGCTTCCGGCCAGGCGTGGTGGCTCACGCCTATAATCCCAGCACTTTGGGAGACCAGGTGGGCAGATCACTTGAGCCCAGGAGTTCAAGACCAGCCTGGGCAATATAGTAAGACCCTGTCTCTATAAAATAGTAATAATAATAACAAAATAATTTAAAAAATAAAGTCCCTGCTTCCTTCTGTCTGAGGGCTATTCCTCATTCCAGCAGGCACCTGAGCCACAGTCTGTCCCTCCCAACTCAAACCATCCCAAGGGCCTCAGCCAAAAAGGGCTCCTTTTTCTCATTTCTCCCCACACAGCCTGGCTTCTTACTGCAGCTTTCTTACTCCTAGAGGTGGGGTCAGCAGTGCTGGTGGATGAAAACTGGCCAGCTTACAAACAGATCTTGGCCTGGCCTAAGGCCTCAGGCCAGTAGTCTTCACTGTTCTTCCCTCTGGAGACTTGGCCAACTCCACCCTCAGTGCTGAGTGATAGACTCAAGGCACAGGTAGCTAGCTGATCAAGCTGCAATCTCAAGGTCTCCATAATCTTTACAGTCTAAGAAGGCCCTGCCCATCCCCTCCTGGTCTAAGAAGGCCCTGCCCATCCCCTCACTCCTCCACTCCTGCCACAATCTGCAGATGAATCTATGATCAGGGAGCCCAACTTCTCTATGCTCCAACTCAAAATACAACTATGTTCAGAAACACTGTAGAAGTCATACTCTCTGTGTTTAGTTCAAAAGAAAAACCTGGCTGGGTGCAGTGGCTCACGCCTGTAATCCTAGCACTTTGGGAGGCCCAGACGGGCAGATCACCTGAGGTCAGGAGTTTGAGACCAGCCTGGCCAACATGGTGAAACCCCATCTCTACTAAAAATACAAAAAGCAGCCGGGCGTGGTGGTGGGCACCTGTAATCCCAGCTACTCAGGAGGCTGAAGCATGCTTGAACTTGGGAGGTGGAGGTTGCAGTGAGCTGAGATGGCGCCACTGCTCTCCAGCCTGGGTGACAAAGCGAGACTTTGTCTCAAAAAAAAAAAAAAAAGAAAAGAAAAACCTAATGATAGGGACACTGAACTAGGAGTCAAAGGAAATTGATCAAATGAAATCAGAGACAGGCTGGAAGAAAACTTAGAATTTTCTTTTTTTTGAGACAGGCTCTGTTGTCCAGGCTGGAGTGCTGTGGCACGATCTCAGCTCACTGCAGCTTTGATCTCTTGAGCTCAAGTTATTCTCTAACCTCAGCCTCCTGAGTAGCTGGGACTACAGGTGTGCACCACCACACCTGGCTAATTTTTGTATTTTTTGTAGAGACATGGTTTTGCCACTTTGCCCAGGCTGGTCTCGAGCTCCTGGGCTCAAGCAATCTGCCCACCTCGACCTCCAAAAGTACTGCGATTATAGGCATGTGCCACTGTGCCTGGCTGAAAACTTAGGATTTTCTAGTCAAGCCCTTGTTTGACAGATGAAAAACTCAAAGCTGAGAGGTGGGCACATAGCTCAGTCAACTTCAAGGTCCCCAATTCCCTGCCCACTGTTTTTTCTCTTACCCAGCCATTCACCACAGAGGTTGGAGAGCTGGCGAATGATACTCATAAAAACACCAGGTGCTGTTTCTACCCTGGAATTCAGTCACAGAATTCTCAGCTCTACTCTGGCCTGGTCTGGAGACCTTGTATGTAGAAAGGGTCAAGGGCTCCTACCTTCCCTACCCCCCCTTTTGCTACACAGTCACTGGGAATTAAGCCTTGGGGAGGGCCTGGCAGGGTAGATTTCTGAGCAGTGCTTGGCAGTTTCCCAAGAGCTGGCCCCTCTGGCCTCTACCTTTGGGAGGAGTCCAGTGATGAATGCCATCTGATGCCTGCAGCAGTAAAAACTCAATTGCATTGTTGTCCACTTTGGGAATGAGGCATCTTCGGAAGATGATCAAGCCACATGCTCTCAGGGCCATGGTCTTATCCTAAGGACTTAACAAAGAAGATACAGAATATTGAGAAGTTACACAAAATAGGAAACTCCATACTGGGGGGGTAGCAATCTGGTGCTGGATAGTAGTGCAGACTAGCTAACTGTGATCTCATAGCCCACAGAAAAAGGCAGCATGCCCAGGACCAATGGAGGGCATCCAGGAATCAGAAACTGACCTTTGTGTATAACTGCAGGACCCTGGCAACTACCCTCAGTCAATGTGGCCTCTATCCCAACTCCTCCAGGGCTCCCTGTAAAACAGGGCTGGCATGCGTTTGTTGTGACACTGGAGATCCTCAGAAGCAAACGCACTGAAACAAGAGAGATGCTGAGAATCGGAGAGAGGCAGTACAAGTTTTATCATCAAATCTGTAACCCCATTTCCCCCAGCCCATATCCTGAGCCCCTGAAGCACAGAACCCCCCAGCAATGTTGTTTCTGACAATGCAGAGAGGTCATCTATGGAGGGTAACTTCATATAGAAAAAAATATTTTGTTGAGTTTTTTTTTTTTTTTTTTTTGAGACAGGGTCTAGCACTGTTGACCAGGCTGGAGTGCAATGGTGTGATCATGGCTCACTGCAGCCTTGACCTCCCAGGCTCAAGCAAACCTCCCACCTCAACCTCCCAAGTAGCTGGGACTACAGGCATGCACCACCATGCCTGGCTAATTTTCTTTTTTCTTTTTTAGACACAGGGTCTCACTGTATTGCCCAGGCTGGTCCTGAACTTCTGCGCTGAAGTGATCCACCTACCTCAGCCTCCCAATGTGTTGGGATTATAGGCATGAGCCACCATGCCCAGCCTGATATTTTTTTAGTCTTTTATTTTATCTTTTTTTTTTTTTTTTTTAAAGAGACAGGGACTCACTATGTTGCCTAGACTGGCCTCAAACTCCCGAACAGAAGTGGTCCTCTCCCCCGGGTGGATCATGAGGTCAAGAGATTGAGACCATCCTGGCCAACATGGTGAAACCCTGTCTCTACTAAAAATACAAAAATTAGCCCGGCGTGGTGGCACACGCCTGTAATCCCAGCTACTCGGGAGGCTGAGGCAGGAGAATCGCTTGAACCCGGGAGGCAGAGGTTACGGTTGTGGTGAGCCAAGATCGGGCCACTGCACTCCAGCTTGGCAACAGAGCGAGACTCTGTCTCAAAAAAAGAAGTGGTCCTCCCCCCTTAGCCTCCCGAGCAGCTGGCAATACAGGCAACATGTCACCACTGCCTGATATTGCTGGTGCCCAGGGGTAGCACAGCTGATGCAGAGAGGGCGGCTGGAGCAGGAGCTGCTATCCTCCACAGCCCCTTTGCTGGTGCTCAATCAAGATGAGTTTGCAGCTATCAAAGGCATAAAAATGAGGCCCAAACAGAAACCTACTCCAGGGCAATTCTCAAGACTGCCAACAGATGGTAATGTTACTGTAGAGAATAGCAGTTTCTCACCAAAAACCAAACACCCAACACCAAGACCTTTCCAAGCTTTTCTAAACCTGTAACAAAAGTTTTTAAGGATTGGAAATAATCTCAAAGGGGATTTCTGAAATGGTCTGTGCTCTCATATACTGTTGGTAGAAAAGTAAATTAGCATATCCCCTTAGGAGGGCAATTTGATAATAATTATCAAAACATAAAATGCACATTCCCTAAGAGCCAGCAATTCCATTTCTAGCCATTCTCACATAAGAAATATAGGTTTAAGATGTACACACAACGGGCCGGGCGCAGTGGCTCATGCCTGTAATTCCAGCACTTTGGGAGGCCAAGGCGGGTGGATCACCTGAGGTCAGGAGTTCAAGACCAGCCTGACTAACATGGAGAAACCCCGTCTCTACTAAAAATACAAAAATTATCCGGGCGTGATGGCACATGCCTGTAATCCCAGCTACTTGGGAGGCTGAGGCAGGAGAATCACTTGAACCCAGGAGGTGGAGGTTGTGGTGAGCCGAGACGGGGCCACTGCATTCCAGCCTGGGCAACAAGAGCAAAACTCTGTCTCAAAAAAAAAAAAAGATGTACATACAACGATGTTCACTACAACTTTGTTTGCAATATTAAAAAGGAAAAGAGCCAGAAACAAATATCCATCAATATGGGAATGGGCAAAAAGTACAGTATATCTATATGATGAAATAGCATGAAGCCATTAAAAAAATGAGGTCGAGGCTGGGTTCAGTGGCTCATGCCTTTAATCCCAGCATTCTCGGAGGCTGAGGCAGGAGGATTGCCTGAGCCCAGGAGTTTGAGACCAGCCTGGACAACATCGTGAGACCTTGTCTCTACACAAAATAGAAAAAAATTAGCCAGGTGTGGTGGCATGCACCTGTAGTTCCAGCTACTTGGGAGGCCAAGGTGGGAAGATTGCTTGAGCCTGGAAGGTTGAGGCTACAGTGAGCCATGTTTGCACCACTGCAGTCCAGCCTGGGCAATACAGTGAGACCTTGTCTCAAAAATAAAAGAAAAAGAAAAAAAAATTAGGTCAAGCCTAATGTGTTGCTTGTAAGAAAAATTTTTAGACACATGAAAAGAAGATAGTTCTGAATAGTATGTATAATGAAATCCCTGTTTGAGTTTACAAATTCATATATAAAGTGGTAGGCTTTCATTTTTCTGTTCTATTTCATTGTTCTATTTTCCTGGACTCCCTATTTATGCCAAGAACTTACCCCATTCCAGAAGCCAAAAGGAAGCACCCCATCACTGTAGAACTGGTGAACAAGGATCTCATATTATTGGTCCATGGTTAAGGCAGAAACAGGTAGCTGATCCCATGCCCTCCCTATAAAGATGCTCAAAAAGCATTAGAAAGTTATAGATGTGGGGTACCTTGCTCCTGCCTCAGGTCCCATGGAATGAATGTTAGAACCCCTAAATAAGCATAAGGATCCAAGACTAGAGGGTCCCACGGAATGAATGTTAGAACCCCTAAATAAGCTTAGGGATCCAAGACTAGAGGGCACAGTGCCCTGCCTAAGACAGGAACTCCATACCACTACCACCATCAACACAGCATGGACAAGCAAAGATGCCTGCATGGGGAGCCAAAAAGACAAGCCTGGGTTAGCCATATGGAACCACTGGGGAGAGGAAAGCAG
This sequence comes from Nomascus leucogenys, assembly GCF_006542625.1. NCBI lineage: Eukaryota > Metazoa > Chordata > Mammalia > Primates > Hylobatidae > Nomascus > Nomascus leucogenys. The sequence goes on from NC_044388.1 coordinate 80,755,943, forward strand.
CGGTGGGGTGGGGGAGGAATCTTAGGGTAGTGACAAGGGTGTACCTTAGCAAGAAAGTATTTCAGTGGATGCCAGTGTATTAGGGATGACCACATCTAAGAACCACATCAGCTAACAGTTCATCTCAAAGGCGCCAGAAAAGCTAGGATCAGATGCTCATTCTCCACCTATATTCTGGACCCATGGAAAGAACAGTTCTTCTAGAAATACAGAACTCCTCACTGCTCTTTCAATTGCTTGACTTGAGCCAGCTATTTTCTAGAATTCCTCCTACCCACTCTATACACACAACCTCCTACTCGTCAGAAGCAGCTCAGATGTCACCTCCTCTGTGAAGCTTTCTGGCTTCTAATCACTCCATGTTCTGTGTCCTTAACACGGCTTGAACAAACTTAAAGTTCAATCAGGGAAGCAAATGCTGTGAGTGACAGAAAACTAAAGATTTATTATAAGGAGTAGACATTGTGTATCTTTGGAAGTTGGTGGATAAATCCATGCAACTCTGTTGCCTCTGCACCTGGTGTTGGGCCCGAAGTCTGTGAGGCCAGCAGTTGGGAAGAAAACTGGATGTGAGGTGGAAGAGAACAAAGACAAACTGGAACCTCTGAGAACAAACTGGGATCTACAAGGACAACTGGAACTCATGAGGACAAACTGAAACCCACAACTTCCTTTCACTGGTCCCAAGCTCAGCGACTCAGGTGATCTGGAGAAGCCAGAGCCCTCTGCTACAGAGCTGACTGTACACATGGCCCAGGACTCAGAGGAGCTGAAGGAGGAAATTCAGTAGGGCTAGGGGTGCTGGGGGCTGTGTGATGACCTTCATCAACAAGGTGAGCCAGATCAGAGAGAAAGTACAGGTACTGCCACCACGCCTGGTACCCTGTTCTGTCCTTCACAGCGTACAGACCCTGCTCTGTCCTTCACAGTGTACTGGCTGCTACTTCAATTTAGCTTTCCAAATCTCTCATGAAATTTTCTTGTGGACAACCCTCACCTGGAAGCAGATAGGAAGGATACTGGGAATCCAGCTTAGCTAAACTCACACAGTACAATGCCACCACAAGCACATATACCTAGTATAGTAAATCTCTGCTGATACCTCTGGCAGGGAAGAGCCAGATTATAAGCTCTGTTTTCTTGGGACCCAGCACAGCAGTTCTGAACAGATGTTCATTGACTCAAAAGAACTCTCTCCCCACCTCCCACTCAAACAAATGTTTGAGTATGTTCTGGGGCCCTGGGAAATAGCCCAGTGTTTTCCTGAAGAGTGCCATTTACATAAAAGTGAATGGAACTATTGTTGGGGGTTTTCTGTTTTTCTGGAGACCACAAAGCTGAAACTGTCCACGGGTTTGAAAGTAGCCAGCTTTCACACACAGACTCCAAGTGGATTCAAACCTCACGGGGTTAAGGAACACAGCATCCAATATGCAAATATGCCTGCAGCCAGGATTGCGGAGGTGAGAACTCCAGGCTGACAGCAGGCAATTCACACTTCAAAAAAGTGGCAGAGTGCCTGAGGTGGTTAGAAAAAACCTGAACAAAAAAACCCTCAATGTCATCAGAAGGTTCTAGAAGCTAAGGAAAGATATTCTTGGCTTTCTCCATATATAAAATTCCCTCAGAGCCTAGGAGATTCGGGACCTAGGTACCAAAAAAAGAATTTACGAATACATGGCTATGCTGTTTGTTTCAATATTTTCATCAAATTAATCACAGTAGCTGTAAAAAGCCCTCAGAAATGTAACTTTAGGTACAGGAAGAGCTCTCCAAATTTTCCCTCTGACCTGTTCTCCATAGTCTAATATCCCTTTAGCAGAAACAGTGTTTCATGCCGCGTTATCAATTAAGCATCTATATATACTGTGCCAGCTATACTGTGCAAGACTTTTGACAACTATTGTTTCTAAAGCTCAAAACAACCTTTCAAGAACAGCATTATTATATCTAGTTTACAAGGACACTGATATTATTTCAAAAGGTTAAAATACTTGCACAAGGGCATAGCTGGCCTGTAAAGGATGGGATCTCAGTCCAAGTAAGTCTAACTCCAAAGTCTATAATTTTTGTCCCTTTCATAGCTCTGTTCACCATGAAAGAGTAGGGCTTAGGACACAAATGGCCCTGAGAGAGGACAGACACACAAACGATTTACAAAATCATTTCCAGTTTCAAAATTCCCAGTCCTTTTTTTTTTTTTTGACAGTGTCTCTCTGTGACATCCAGGCTGGAGGGCAATGGTATGATCATAGCTCACTGCAGCCTCAAGGGCTCACTGCATCCCTTCTGGGCTCAAGGAATTTTCCTGTCTTAGCCTCCTGGGTAGCTAGGACTACAAGCAGGAGCCATCACATCTGGCTAAATTTAAAAACACTTTTTTTGTAGAGATGGGGTCTTGCTATGCTGACCAAGCTAGTCTTGAACTCCTGGCCTTAAGTGATCTTCCCACTTTGGCCTCCCAAAGTGCTGGGATTACAGGTGCAATCTACCGTGCCTGGCCCCAAATTCCCAGTCTTTAATCTATTTTCATTTGGAGGTTAAGATGTCTAGCTGGGATCATTTCCACCAAAAAGGTTTTAGTTGGGGGGAGAGGGCCGTAGATGTTAAATCCTGGTATCCGAAGAAGACTCTGAAGGAGGGGTAAAATGTAGCCTAAGGCTCCTAATAGCACACATCTCATAAGGGTTTCTATGCCTCCTCTGCTCTTTTCTGGGAAGCGGGAACCTAAAACCACATGTTCCACTTAACTTAGGACACTAGTGTCCAGAAAATTTGCCCAGGCCCTCCTCCAGATGAGGAGGAAAGCCAACTGTTTGCCTGCCCACAAGCAATTCTATGTGACTGCAATTCTATATGACTACTCCCTCACTTCCCACATCATCATCATCTTTTTTCCAATTTGCCAGTTTCTTTCTTCCCTTTTGGAGTGGACAGAAATGAGGCACCCACCCATGAGTAAAGCTCTTTCTTGTAAGAACAATAACAAATGGAAGAGAAGAAAAAAGAAAGAAATGTAAAAGAAAAGCCCCAACTGCCATGAGACAAAGAAAATATTCCCTCAAATGCACCTTTCCCTGGACATCTGCCACTCCATTCTTCTTGCAGAGATGAAGCTGCTGAGTCATTTTGCTATTTTTGCTATTGGCTGAGGGAGGAAACAGGAGATTTTACCTGTAATGGCATAAATATTGGCTTCTAGGATAAGGCCAAAGTCAGACAAGGTTGGGACAAAAATCATTCTTAGTGAAGGGGATTTGTTAAGCAGCCTATTAGTGCCATCTGCCGTACAATTCTAGAAAGCTAACTCAGGGAATTTGTTGTGTGTATCCCATGCAACAGACAGTGTGAAGGATTGACAGATAGATATGAAGCTGAATACTACCAAGCACCAACTTCCTAGAGATTCACAGGCTAGTGAAAGTAGAAGACATTCCAACAGACAAGTTACAGTGTGTTTTGTGCCACATAAGATGGAAAGGCAGCAAAGAAGCATCTTTAGGTTAACAAGGTACCCCATGAGGATTCTGATGGGTCGCTAGTTTACCAGGCAGAAGGGAGGCGGATGTAAAGGCACTGCCAGCAAAGGGAGGAGTGTGGGCAACACCCTCAAGTACAAAATGACATCTCATTGGTAAATAGCTTAGTTTATATTCTGTAGGCAATGAAGCCTCTGACTGGTTTTAGGCAAGGGTATAATTTGGTCAGACTGACATTTTACAAAGATATTCTAGCTGCAAGCAAGCTGGGGAACGAATTAGGACAGATTGGAGGCAGAGAGATTAAACAGTTACAAGTCTACTGCAACAGACCAGTTAACAAATGATTCCAGTTAGATCAAAGCAGAGGCTGTGAGAAATGAAACGAAGGGATGAATCTGAGAGATATTTCAAAGTAAAATGGACAATATTGATATTTCATTGTCTAAGGGACAGAGAGATGTTTCATAAGCCAAGGGAAAGAGAAAGGCTTTGGTTTGAGTGCCTGGGTGGAGGAGGGGGTGCAAGTGAATCATTTGTTTGGGACAAGTTGAATTTGAAGTGCTATAGTCTACCCATAAGATAAATGAACAGATGGGTCTAAAGTTCAGTGATCATCTCATCCTATCTCTTCATTTCCCAAGGTGGGAATTTTCTTTTTTAAAATTATTTTTATTAAAACAATTTTTTTCTCCTTCCCCTCTACCAAGACCACGGTGAAAATTTTCTATTAGGGCAAGATATTGCTCCTACCACAGGTACCTCTGCAGCCCACATTCCCTCCAATTTAGGTAGGTCAAGCTGTCCAACCTGCCCCTGCATCTATCTGGTATTCCAAGCATTTTCATCCTCCTTTAGTCAGAAACACAGAAAAGCATGGCTGTCTATGCAGTCAGAAAGGCCTAGCTATTGAAGTTAATAGAGCAAGATACTTAACTTTCTCATTTGTAAAATGAAGTTAACACCTACTTTGCATGGTTGTTGTGGAGTTTATAAATGATATATACAGAGGGTCTAACATTATCAGAGGTACTAAATATATGAGTTACTGTTACCTGTGTGTCATAAAAGACCATCAGAAAGCTTCCCTGTTTTAAAGAAATGACTTTTCATTTTGTCTGTAAAACTGCTCAACACTGTTCACCACAGTATATATATTCCTTATAAGGTCCCACAGCATAAATTCCTTTTAATATAGAAACTAGAAAAAATAATTTATCTTTTGAAGAATGGATTTGTTTCCTTATTAGTAAGAATTACCTTTTTTTCCCTTAACTGACTAATTTTGGGCAAAATTGGGTACTCAATTACAGTAAGTACACCAACGCACTGACTAGTGTATTTGCCTGTTCTTATTATAAGAATAATAGCTACCTTTTTTTTTTTTTTTTTTGAGACGGAGTCTCGCTCTGTCGCCCAGGCTGGAGTGCAGTGGTGCGATCTCTGCTCACTGCAAACTCCGCCTCCCGGGTTCGCGCCATTCTCCTGCCTCAGCCTCCCAAGTAGCTGGGACCACAGGCACCCGCCACCACGCCCGGCTAATTTTTTGTGTTTTTAGTAGAGACGGGGTTTCACCGTGTCAGCCAGGATGGTCTCGATCTCCTGACCTCGTGATGTGCCCGCCTCGGCCTCTCAAAGTGCTAGGATTACAGGCGTGAGCCACCGCGCCCGGCCGCTACCATTTTTTAGGAAGTTACTACTTGCCAGGCGTTGTGTCAAGTGCTTTACCTTCATTATTTCACTTAATCTTCACAACAACCCGCTGAGGCATTACTGCCATTTTTCAGAAGAGTAGAAAGGGAACTATAGCTCAGAGATGTCTGGGTAAGTGACTCAAATGTAGGTCTGCCTGACTCCTAACATCAATGATCTTAACCTTGACTCTGTAATAGCGTTTTACATTTGACAATTTGATTGCATTCAGTTTTTTTTTTTTTTTTTTTTTTTTTTTTTTGAGACGGAGTCTCGCTCTGTCGCCCAGGCTGGAGTGCAGTGGCGCGATCTCCGCTCACTGCAAGCTCCGCCTCCTGGGTTCATGCCATTCTCCTGCCTCAGCCTCCTGAGTAGCAGGGACTATACGTGCCCGCCACGACGCCTGGTTAATTTTTGTATTTTGTTTAGTAGAGACGGGGTTTCACCGTGTTAGCCAGGATGGTCTCGATCTCCTGACCTCGTGATCCACCCGCCTTGGCCTCCCAAAGTGCTGGGATTACAGGCGTGAGCCACCGCACCCGGCCTGCATTGTTTACGCTGTCACTTTTTTTTTTTTTTTTAAGGCGGTGGGGCTCTTGTTCGACTTTCTTTACTTCTGCTATAACTGCCACGACATTATCCATTCAATAACTGAAGCAATTAGAAAACATAAAATCTCTTTTGGAAAGCAGGCGGGGTTTAATGGGTAGCAACAAATGAAACTGAGGCCCAGGGAGGGGAAGGTTCGGCGCCCGGGCCTCTGGGCCCTAAACCTGGACCTCTCCCGCCTCTGGGATTTGGACGACCCACCCCATCCCCACTCGGACGGGGGCAAGCAAGGCTCACAGGGTCAGGGAACCTTCCTTCTCCCGGTGCAGACAGGAAAACTGAGGTCCTGTGAGCGGTTGGGACCTGGCCTGCCCACACCTCACTTGCCAACTTGGAGGAGGACGCATCCATCTCGGGCCCTGCAGCGACCAGAGGTTTGCCGGAGGCAGACTCCCATCGCTCCAAGGCTCATTTCCTCCACTGAGAACTAAAATCAAGTGGGCCCTAAGGATACTCACCCGAAGCAGAGGGAGGCAGGAGGCGGACCTTGGACGGAAACTGGAAGTACACCGGCCAATCAGAAGAGCCTGGTTACCCTTGGGCCCACCAATAGAATTCGGCAGAAGGATGTTCGACCCGCCTCAAAGGGGCCTATCTCACACTGAGAACGTCGCGAGATCTTCCCTCAAGCAGAACGATTGGCTGAAGGTCGGAAATTGAGAGTTACGCCCACGGTTTCTTCAGACCTCTGATTGGTCTTCTAGAGGGGAAGTCAACGAACGCCAACCGATTCCTTGGATGCCCATTGGTGGGCGGTGCGGGGCTGGCGACGCGCGGGCCGCAGCGCGAGCGTTCGAACTGGCGCGTGGCGGCGTTGCCATGGAGATGCGGCCTGGCTGCCGCCGGTGACTCCCGGGTTGACGGGACTGTTAGGTTGCGGGCTTTGGGGCTCACTCCTGACGGCACTGTCTTCTCCTCTTCTCCGACAGGGCAGACCGAGGAGTTTGGACCGAGGTGAGAAAGGGCGGGGAGAATAGAGGAGGGGTAGGTCTGGTCTGGAACCGTGGCGCCTGCCTGCGGAGAGGGGTGCGCGTGACGTCCGCTGAGCGCGGGAGGAAACTGGCAGTTGTGAGGGAGCCGGGAGTTGGCCCCTCTTGGTTCTTCCTAAAGTTCATCTACTTTCCTTTCATCCCCATATCTCTGCCTTTTCTTCAGCAATTATCTTGAACGCCACTTCTCTCACTTTGGGACACTAAACTCTTGAGTCCCAAAGTCCTCTTGCTTTTGAACGGATAACCCTGACCGGCACCTCTCTTAGGACACTTCTGTTCTGCCTTGGGTTGTTTACTTCCGGGAAGTCCATTCGCTTCCCTTTTCCCATAAAATTTTGAAGCCTTTGAGGTAAGGCAAGCATCGTTCACGATGTCTTGCACATAGTAGATTTTCAGGAAATATTTGTTGAGTTGAATTTAATTTACAAGAAATAGATTGGATTCCTCTTCATGCCCTGCCTCGTTGTCTCTCCGCTTCAGAGACGATTTTTTATTTCGAGGCTAGGGGGAGGCCACCCTAATCTTAAATGCAAAAAAGACCTAAAAGTCCACACACAGTCCACAGCTGGCCTTTCTACTCTTTGTGAAAGGCTAAACTTTTTTGGATTGGTTGCTACAACTCTTCCTGCATTTGTGGCTTTTAGCCTTGGTCTCCCGATAATTTTATTAGACTCCTTTTAATCTTTGCTTAAAATAAACCATTCCGTTGCTGTATGCCAAGAGAATATATCTCCCTTTAGCTTCTTAGTGACCGGCAGCTATTGTCACATTTTAAGTGTGCTTTGGAAAATGTTTTAAAGCATCTTCTTTGTGTTTGTATTCTACAAGTAGAGAGGCTCTGTAGTCTCTGTATTGAAGTGCATGTAACAGCTGCTCAGGTGAACGCCCATCTGTTCATCAGGTGTCTATGATAGAATTGCGTTCCTAAGACTGTTTCGTTGTTAACTCGTGGATTATATATTCACAGCCTGATTGTTGGTGTGATTCTTCCTTATATCAAATTCATAGCTCACTGGTGGCCTTAATAAAAGGAGTGAAAAAGTTCAGCTATGTTCTCGTTACCCTTTTATAAAAGTTTGAAACACTATCTTATAGCTGTGACGTGTAGTGGAAACCCACTACATGTGGGTTTGGCTTTGGCTCTGTCTCTGTCTCTAATCCACTGTGGGTGGCTTTGCAAGTCATTTAATCCCTTTATTATTATTATTATTATTTATTTATTTATTTTTTAGAGAAAAGGTCTTGCTCTGTCACCCAGACTGTAGTGCACTAGCATGATAATAGCTCACCGCAGCCTTGAACGCCTGAATCTAGCCCCTTTAGACCTCATTTTTTCCATCTGGAAAATCAAAGAATTGAATTAGATTAAAATTCCTGTGTCTCTACTGTCAAGTCAAGTAGTTGATGTCAGGTAGACCACACACTCTCAGCCTTCCAAAGACCATACAGACTTTTTTTTTTTTAGCTGCTGAAAGTAGTAGTTACCATTTATTGAGTGTTCACCTCGTACAAAGCACTGTATTCAGGGCTTTATATACATATTACATTTTTCTTAGTATAGCACATTAATGTACTGCTAAGATAGCATTTTATTTAAAATTTGTGGTTTTATATTGTTAATGAAAATCTTTAGTTATTCAGAGTGTGTCCTTGGGGCAACCTAAGGTATGATCTTCTCAGTTTTTAGTTTAGGGAGAACCACAGTTTCTTTCTCTGGGCTGCTCTTTTGTCATTTGTAAAGTGAGGGGCTGAACTCTTCTAGATCCCTTCCAGATCTAGTATTCTATGATGCCTGACCTATTAATCCAGTTTCCCTATGCTGGCTCAGCAAACCAGTTTATAATTTGCACAGTGCAGATCCTCAACACATTTTGTTAAATAAATAATAGAGTTCTACTTCTTAAACCTTGAGTGTAGGGTCATTGTATACCTCCCAAGTTACTGTCTCAAGGGTTTTGATGTTCATATCGTGTTGAATAAGAAGAGTTTTCTGTAGGTATAAACTAATAATAATAGTATAATATATTGTTGAGTGTTTATATATCAGACACTAAATTTAGCAGTTAATTTACATTATTCTAATTAACCCTCATGAAAGGAAACATTTTTTCCAAGTCAGCATTTTTTTTTGTCAGTTCAATGCAGTAGCTTCCTAAATGATCTCCCTGTTTCTACTTTTGCCCACCTGCTGTGATCCATTCCTCACAGAACTGGGAGAGTGAACTTTAAAGACATGTATCATAGTGTATACTTTCTTCACTTAAGATCCTCTAATGACTTCCTACTTCACTTAAAAGTAAAATTCAGACACTTTTATGTGGCCCAGTACACCCTACATAATCTGGCCCCTACCTTTCTCTCCTCATACTATTCTCCTTCTCAACTACTATGCCAGCCAACCTGTCCGTGTTTGATGGCTTGATCATGCCATGCTCATTTCCACCTTTGGACTAATGTGCTCACGTGGAACCCTCTTCCTCCTGATTTTTACATAAGTGACTCCATGTTATTTCAGGTTTCACCTCAAATATTCTCTTCTGAATGAAGCCTTCTCTGATCATCCAATGTAAAGTAAGCCCTGCATCCGGCTTTGTTCTTCTGTGGTGATTATCATCATCTAAAATTACTGCTTATTGATTATTAATTATCTCTTCCCATTAAAATAATAGTGTCATGAGGGCAGTGACCTTATCTGTTTTTTTGGGGGGTTTTCTTGAGACAAGCTCTTACTCTGTCGCCCTGTTGTCCACACTGAACTGCAGTGGTGTGATCATGGCTCACTGCAGCCTCTGACTCCCAGGCCCAAGCAATCCTCCCACCTCAGCCCCCCAAGTAGCTGGGACCACAGGCATGTACCATCATGCCCAGCTAATTTTGTTTATTTGTAGAGACAAGATCTCACTATGTTGTCCAGGCTCGTCTCAAACTCCTGGGCTCAAACAATCCTCCCTTGGCCTCCTAAAGTGTTGGGATGACAGGCATGAGCCACTGCGCCTGGCTGACCTTGTCTGTTTTGTTCACTTATATTCCTGGTGCATAAAACAGGGCCTATCTTATACAAGTCTCAGAAAATATTTCTTGAAGATTAGATAAAGGTTCCTCTTGGAACTGTGACCATATCTGTGTCCATGTCGATTCATTTGAGTAATACAAACTTGCATAATTTTGGTGTCCAGGAGCAGTGACTCAGGGCACCAGCATCTCTGTCACGATTTTCCTGAGTAATCAAATTACCCTGATAAATAGTTTCTACCACCCGTTAGCACAAATGATATCAAATGCTTTTATAGAGTTTTAATATAGTGTAGGGATATTTATTCATTAAACAATTATTGAATATTTATTATTTCCAATCACTGTTTTATTTATTTATTTTTATTTTTTTCTGAGATAGTCTTGCTCTGTTGCCCAGGCTGGAGTGCAGTGGCGCAATCTTGGCTCACTGCAACGTCTTCCTCCCAGGTTCTAGCGATTCTCATGTCAGCCTCCTGAGTAGCTGGGATTACAAAGTGTGTGCCAACATTCCCAGCTAATTTCTGTATTTTTTGTGGAGATGGGGTTTCACCATGTTGACCAGGCTGGTCTTGAACTTTTGGCCTCAAGTGATCCACCCACCTCAGCCTCCCAAAGTTCTGGGATTACAGGCATGAGCCACCGTGCCCGGCCCCAGGCACTGTTTTAGAACCTGGGTATAAAAAGACTAATAAGACATATTGCTTTTTTTTTTTTTTGAGACGAAGTCTCACCCTATTGCCCAGGCTGGAGTGCAGTGGTGTCATCATGGTTCACTGCAGCCTCAACCTCCTGGGCTCAAGTGATCCTCCCACCTCAGCCTCCCAAGTAGCTGGGACCACAGGTGTGTGCCATCATGCCCAATTAATTTTTATTTATTTACTTATTTATAGAGATGGGTTCTCCATATGTTGCCCAGGCTGGTCTTAAACTCCTGGACTCAAGTGATCTTTCTGCCTCAGCCTCCCAAAGTGCTGGGATTACAGGTGTGAGCCACTCTGCCTGGGCAAGACACATTCCTTGACCACAAAGAAATTATACTCTATTAGGGGAAATAGACATAGTCAAATAATTATCATGTAATAATTATTAATATAATTAACTGTAATAATAGAGATATGCAAAAGGTATGATGCAGACATGAAAGGGACATCTGATCACATTGGGGGAGGCCAGAAAAGACCTCATTTGTTGTTATAATCAGTAAGAGGTAGACAGGTAAAGGAAAGTTTGATGATAGTGGAGGAGGCCGCTTAAGAGCACAATGTGAATAAATGCACAGAGAAATACAATGGTCTAAGAAGTTGACTAAACTGTAGAGCGAGGAAGGGGCTAGATTATAGAAGGATTTATGGGTCATGCTTAGGAGTTTGGACTTTGTACTGTGTGTAGATGATAAGATGCCATTGAAGGGTTTTTAATAAGGGAGCAGCATTGTTATAACTGCTTTCAAAAGAGTGATCTGGCTCTACATTCTGGAAGATGGTTTGAGGAGGGGCATAACTGGAGGCCAGGAGAACAGGTATGAGACGTGTAATGAATAGGTGGAAGATATGGGGCTGAATCACCAGAGCAGTGGTGGTAGAAATGAGGATAGGAGAGGAGAAATTTGGCAAGTATGTGGGAGATTAAATTGGCTGGATCTATTGATTAGTTTTGGGATTAAGGGAGAAGAAGGCCTCTAGCATGCTTTCTCGTTTAGTTCTGAGTGACTGCATGAATGGTATTTTCACCCCCCTTCCAAAGGAGAGAAGTGGGGGGGCAGATTTTGTCAGGAGGTATAATGAATTCTGTTATTGACAAGTTCAGATGCTCAACTGCGGAGACATTTTTATAGTAATTCCTGCTGTTTTTGCTGCAACACATAGCAATGAGATTGTCTGTTTTACTACGAGGTGAACTAAAGTTACATTGGGATTCTGGAAGTAACCCACTTAATAATATTGCACAACATCCAGACCAGAGAGACTAGTTGAGATTTCACCAGCAATGAGGGGTGGTACTGTGTCTATTACAGTCTTTTAAATTAGCCACTTGCTTATGTGAGATTTGATTAGTTAAAACTAGTGGTATAGAATTATGTAGCCAATATATGGCTATCTGATCACTTTCTAAAACAAATTTATATCATGGTTTTTAATAAATTAAATTATCTGTGCCTCAGTTTCTTTATTTGTAAAAAGGGAGATGATACTAATTGCCATCTATCACAAAAAGTCTTGGAGGATTATTCAGGTAGCACAATTAATTACATGTTAATAATTTTGATTACAGTGAATGAAATTATTGTTTTAGTCGTTCTTTGCTTTCTCGATGTCACTCTTTTGGAAATAATTCCTGGTCCCATGGTGGCAACAGTTCCCAAAGGGACTCAAAGAATGTCATCTTGTTAATTTATGAAAACTGATTGTAACAGTTATTTTTCTGATTGAACACGTGAAATATATTTTGTTGAAAGTATTTTATGACTGCAGTGTGGCAAAAATCTGCAAATGACAACTTCCTGCAGTTTGTCAGACCAAGATTTTAAAAATAAAGCACTGAATTTAAACCCAACATTGGTTACCACCTGTTACTGAGAAGTCTTTCAGAATTAAACGTCTATATTTAGAGAAAGTAATACTTGCACTGGTTTAAGATAACTAGGTTATAAAATTTTGTTATGTTTATTTTTAGGTGATTGCTCATGCTTTTCACCAAATGTAAAAACGTAGTAAACTCATTGTGGGGCTCTTTAGGGGAATTGTAGTAATTGTAGAGCATTAGCTACTTAACCATAAACAAACTTGAAACTTTTTTTTTTTAGTTAAAAACAGAAACAATTTCTTGAAAACTACTTTTTAAAAATGGATATAGTTTACATGATTTATATCCCAAATCCACATCTTGCCTTAAGAATTCTATTAAGTATCATATATTCTAATTCCTTTGCAGCAGCTGTTTTAAGCAGTTGTCTAGTATCATCTGTCTTCTGTTGAGATCAGTAGTCTATAGATAGAAGAATCCCTAGAGTTTGAAATAAGTTCCCTTGTAGGGGGAAAAGTGTATACTATATTTTTCACCCTTTAATCTCTCGCTGATAATACTGAATTTATTGTGTTCTTAGTGACCTTATGCCTAATATGGGGTACAGAAATGTTTTAATAACAAAATTGATTGAAAATGCTGATTTTCTTTTGTATCACTTTCTTTAATTTGTTTTTTGGAGACGGAGTCTCACTCTGTTGCCCAGGCTGGAGTGCAGTGGCGCAATCTCGGCTCACTGCAACCTCTGCCTCCCGGGCTCAAGCAGTGCCCTGCAATATCAGCCTCCCAAGTAGCTGCGACTAAAGGCATACATCACCACACCCAGCTAATTTTTGTATTTTTTGTAGAGACAGAGTTCCACCATGTCGCCCAGGCTGGTCTCAAATCCTGGGTTTAAGGGATCCAACCACCTTGGCCTCCCCAAGTGCTGTGATTATAGGCATGAGCCACAGTGCCTGGCCTTGTATAAGTTTCTAATAGTCCAGTGGGCCCAGTGACTTTGTTAGTAACTTCTTTAAAAGTGATTATTATTAGGCTGGGTGCAGTGGCTCATGCCTGTCCTAGCACTTTAGGAGGCCAAGGCAGGAGGATTACCTGAACTCAGGATTTTGAGACCAGCCTGGGCAACATTGAGACCTCATCTCTTAAAAAAAAAAAAAAAGTGATCATTATTAGTGTTTGTCTAGGGCTAGATGGGTTGGGGGGAAATGGGGAGTGACTACCACTGGGTACTGGGTTTCTTAATGTAAATGAATAAAGTTGGTTGCTATAAAGACTAGGAGCAGGTAGGACCATGGGGTGTATTAGAAGAGTATATGCCCTTCTAAAGGGGACAGCCATTACTCTGTTTTGGTCTACTACTTCCTTATCTAATTGCAGGCCCGATGTAACTACATCTTTTAATTTTCAGGAAAAGCAGGAACTGGGTATTTTTAATTGCTCCTAATTTTTTAAACAGTACAACAAATTAAAAAAAATTTTAAACACTTTGCAAGCCAGACTGCAAAATATGAAGATAATCCTTCATGGACCAAATATTATAGGCTAGATCAGCTACAGATTAGATTGTTGACCTGGCTAGCTGTGGGACTCCTTTAAAAAAAAATCTTACAAAAATATAATGTAGGACAGGCACAGTGGCTCATGCCTGTAATCCCAACACTTTGGGGGCTGAGGCAAGAGGATCGCTTGAGCCCAGGAGTTCCAGACCAGCCTGGGCAACATAGGAAGACCTCATCTCTACAAAAAATAAAAAAAAATTAGTCAGGTTTGGTGGCATGCACCTGTGGTCCCAGCTACTTGGGAGACTGAAGCAGGAGGATTAGTTGAGCCCAGGAGTTTGTGACTACAGTGAGCCGTGATTGCACCACTACACTCCAGCCTGGGTGACAGAGTGAGACCCTTTCTCTTAAAAAGAAAAAAAAAAAAGTATGTATGTATGTATAGCTTTTTTTTTTTTTTTTTTAATGCTATCGGTAGATCACTGTGCCTTTTTTGTTCCAGACGCTTAGTAGGTGTGTTACAGAACCTGTCTCCTGCAAATGCGTAATCAGTACACTTGTAGAGAGTACTTTAACATATCTAATTTTACTGTCAATGCCTGTATAAATTATTTCAATTTTACACTTGAAGAAGCAGAGACTCATAGATGTTAAATAATTTGACCATGTATCACACCTGGTTCTTAGCAGCGCCTGACTGAGTCCTCGGTTTTTTTTGCCTCCTAATCTAGTAATCTGCTATACTAGTTACTACTGCACAAACACTTTGGTAGTCTACTGACTTATTTAACATCTTGAAATAGAAAAAATAAACCATGTACGTATTTTGCTCCCTGTTCAATTCCATCTCCCTCCCTACAGAATAAGAATGTGTTTGGTGGCAGTGGTAGTTCAAGGGCCTATGTTTATTGGATGTCTCTGATGTGTTATACCAATGCTTTAGTGTTAGTTACCTTCTAAATCTAGTGACATGTCAATAATTATGTTAATCTATTTCTAAGAAGGATGGAGGGAGGTCTTACTATAAAATATGTAGCTACAAAGAAAACAGTGAATAAAAATAAAAGCACACATTTGAACAATGCAGATATAGCTAAGTACATGGTAAGCCTGTCTAAAGAGATCTAGAGCAAAAATCCTGGGGTACAGGTAAAATAAAGGTCATTTCAGTAACATTTTGGCAACTTGAATTCAAACATACTTAAATTTGTGGAAAGAGAAAAATTAGTTTAGGTCCTCCCCTCTCCCCTCCTTCCCAAGGGAGATCTGAAGCTATTTGTAGGTTATAGCCTTTTCCTTTTCTTCCTTTTTTTTTTTTTTTTTTGAGAAGGAGTTTCATTCTTGTCGCCCAGGCTGGAGTGCAGTGGCACAATCTTGGCTCACTGCAACCTCCGCCTCCTGGGTTCAAGAGATTCTCCTGCCTCGGCCTCCCGAGTAGCTGAGATTACAGGCGCCCGCCATCATGCCCAGCTAATTTTTGTATTTTTAGTAGAGACGGGGTTTCGCCATGTTGGCCAGGCTGGTCTCAAACTCCTGACCTCAGGTGATCCGCTTGCCTCTGCTTCCCAAAGTGCTGGGATTACAGGCACGAGCCACTGTGCCTGGCTGGTTATAGCCTATTTCTTTTCTTTTTCTTTCTTTTTTTTTTTGTTGGAAACATTTTATTGAAAAAAAAAAACTGTATAAATAAGTTCTTGGTTTGATAGCAACAAAGGCTCATGTTCCCCCTTTCCTCCCCATCTTTGAAGAACTAAAAAAGAAACAAAAAGTTCATCCCTATGATGCCATTCTTGACCAGAGTCTGCCCAGAAGCCTGTCCTGTGAGCTCTTTCTCGATCTGCCTCAATGGGGCCATGTCATTCTGGGGATGCCTGGTCCCAGGGGCTGCAGCACCTAGTTTTGTAGTTGGGAGAGACTGGGATAGAGCTGGGGAGGTGGCTGAGGTGTTTTAGTGTCAGGAGAAGAGGGCTGGCTGACCCCCCTAGCTCAATTTGTTCTCACAGGTGAGAAGGTACTTGGCTATAAATATGAACACTGATTGAGGCAGGCTTGATCTGGGACTTTGAGGGCAGGCAGGATGACTATGGCCCAGGTCCCACAGGATGTGGAGTTTCTGGGCTCAGCATCGTGGTACGTCCAAGTGGAGTAAATTCTAGTGGGAAGGTCCGTTCAAGCACACGGGAACCCTGGTTTGTTTGTCCACCCCCACCCCATGGAATATCCAAGGCTGGTACCTCACCTGCCCCGAATCCCAATAGCACCCATGTGTCTCAGAAGCCTTTGGCTACCTCCTGCCATCCTGTGTGCACCCTGAGGCCCTACTACTCGTCTCGCATCTTGTCAACCTTAGGCCGGACTAGGCGCCCAGTGAACAGCAGGGAGCTGCTCTGGGTGTCCCACACCAGGAAGACGAAGGGGTGGTCGAAGTAGAACAGCTTGGGGCTGCGCAGCTTCTCGCTCCCATAGATGTCCTGGTCAAAGGAGTTGCCATCTGTGTCCAACTCAAAGGCGGTGGCATGGAACACGCTGGTCAGGTACAGGTCCTTCTTGCATGGCATGCGTGACAAGTTTGCCTCGTTCTTGTCAATGGCCTCAGTCAGGCCAAGCCCAGTGAGGAGTTTCTGCAGGTTATGGGAACCTCCACCACACCCTTGGGCAAGGAGATGGCGACAGCCTTCTGCTTCTTCCCCATCCCAATATTCAGCTGTTCTTTGGTTAGCAGCTTTTTAAGGCCTCCAGGGGCTCCACGTGGTGGGGCATGAGGATGATGAGGCTGGAGAGCTTGTGGGTCAGGGGCATCTCCACGATTTGCAGCTTTTCCTTCTCGTCGTCACAGTAGTTGTAGAGGCCTGTCTGGTGCATCATCATGACACCCACGGTATAGAACTGAGTCACCATGAAGCCACGGTTTTCCACCATCTTGTGGTGGAATTTCTCATTCCACTGTGGCTTGAAGAACATGGCGTTGACAAGCAAGGCGCCATCCATGCACTCCATGTCCTTGGTGACCTCGGGCAGCTTGCCGTCGGTGGTCTGCGCGGCCCACTCATGGATGGACTGCAGCGCGCTGCGCGTGTCATGGAAGTTGATCTTGGAGTGCTCGCAGTTGTAGTGCTGCTTGCTGCTGCGCACGAAGTCATCAGCGAAACTCACTGAGCTGGGTCCCTACAGGCGGCTGCCCAGTTTCCAGGTCACGTTGCGTGGAGTTGCTGAGTGAGCGCAGCAGCTCGCCCATGCCGGCGTGCACCTCCTCGTCGCGCAGCTGCTCGGCACTCAGCACTGCCTTGGCCTGCGACGCCATGGTCGCCTTGCCGCCCAGCGACACCAGCCCCAGCAACGAGGCCACCACCACGGGCGACACCAGGATGTTCACCGCCTGGTCCTTGGCCATGGCCTGGTACAGGCTGAAGGCCAGGCCGGCGCCATGTTAGGCCAGCGTGGCTGCCTTGGGGCTCAGTTTCTCTCCGGTGCCAGGAGCTGCTGTGGCTGCAGGTTTCTTCACCTCGGTCGCCAAGGCCACCGCCAGGAGGCAGAAGGCGCTGAGGAGCAGGAGGGAGCGTATGGCTGGGAGGTGGTTTGCGTGCACCACGGTGGACCTGTCAGGGCTGGGTCGAGCTGGGTTGGGCTGGGTTGGGCTGGGCTGGCTCCGAGACGGGAGTCTCGCTCTCGAGCGCGACAGGATTCTACTCTTCTATAGCCTATTTCTATGTAAGTTTTACAACTTATAGCTGAGGGTTACCTATATGTTCATTATTCATGTCTTTTTTTTAGGGGCGGGGTCTCACTGTGTTGCCCAGGCTGCATTATTCATGTATTTATCTTGTTAAACCACCAGCTTTAGACTTGTTTGTTTTCCTCCCTAATTTTCTAATCAGGCTTCTACATGTTGAGGAAAGGATTCTTAAAGCAATCCTTTGCTCCCATGCTCCCCTAACTACTGAAAAATAAATCCAATAATACAATTTGAATTAAAAAATTAAGATTTTTAAGGGTATGGTAGTATCCCACCCGTATTCGAGGAGGATATATTCCAAGACCCCCGGTGGATGCCTGAAACCATGGATAGTACCAACCCCTATTATAGGTTATACTTTTTCCTAAGTCTAGAACTTTCATTCTTTCACTTAAAGGAAGCACTACAGATTCTCTTTGGCATATCTGAATTGCCGGCTTTACTACTCTTTTGCTTTGGGGCCTTTATGTAAGTAAAATAAGGTTACGTGAACACAAGCATTGCAATACCCCACAGTTGATCTGGTAACCAAAATGGCTACTAAGTGACTAATGAGTGGGTAGTTTATGCAGTGTGGATAGGCTGGACAGTGGGATGATTGACATTCCAGGAAGGGGGAGCCGGTATTGTGAGAGATTTTAATCGTGCTACTCAGAATGGTGCACAATTTAAATCTTACAAATTGTTTCTTTCTGGAATTTTTCACTTAATATTTTTGGACTGGTTGACTAAGGGTAACTGAAATGGCAGAAAGCTAAACCGGAGGACAGGTACTACTATAACTTACACTGAAATTGTCAATCTAAAAACAACAACCAGTAAATAAGCACTTTTTTTTTTTTTTTTAAGACAGTCTCCTTCTGTCGCCCAGGCTGGAGTGCAGTGGTGTGATCTCAGCTCACTGCAACATCTGCCTCCCGGGATCAAGTGATTCTCCTACCTCAGCCTCCAGAGTAGCTGGGATTACAGGAGCGTGCCACTATGCCTGGCCAATTTTTTTTTCTTTCTTTTTTTTTTTTTTTTTTTTTTTTTTTGAGACAGAGTTTCGCTCTTGTTGCCCAGGCTGGAGTGCGATGGCGCAATCTCGGCTCACCGCAACCTCCGCCTCCCGGGTTCAAGTGATTCTCCTGCCTCAGCCTCCCGAGTAGCTGGGATTATGGGTGCCTGCCAACCACGCCCAGCTAATTGTTTTGTATTTTTAGCAGAGACGGCATTTCACTATTTTGGCCAGGCTGGTCTTGAACTCCTGACCTCAGATGATCCACCCGCCTCAGCCTCCCAAAGTGCTGGGATTACAAGCGTGAGCCACCGTGCTCAGCCGCCCGGCCAATTTTTGTATTTTTAATAGAGACGGGGGTTTCACCATGCTGGCCAGGCTGGTCTCGAACTCCTGACCTTGTGATCCACTCGCCTCAGCCTCCCAAAGTGCTGGGATTACAGGCATGAGCCACCACGCCCAGCCAGTAAGCACTATTTTTACTTTAGGAGTTTGCTTCAACAGAGTTTTTAAAAACGGAATTCTGACTTAACAATAAATAACATTTTTTACATAAAGCATCTAACATAGTACTTGGCATAAAATAGAACTCAATACATTTTAGTTTAATCAGATCATCAAAGTAGTATGGATGTGGACTATCTGCTGACATAATGGAATTAGCCTTTTACATAAAATGCTTTTTTAAACCATATGAAGTGTTCAGAGTGAAGTTGGTAACAACATTGTGGATATTCGGTTTCTTAAAGTCGTAAGGGCCCTGAGGATGTTGCCATTACTTTGGGTGATGGGACTTGTAAAGAATTAGGAAACTCAGAGAAAATGGCTCTATGGCCACATAAGCAGGTGTCATGGAATCTTTTAATCACTTCGTTGCCTTGGGCAAAACAGTAGAGATAATGGAACTTTTTTTTTTTTTAATACAGAGTCTCGCTCTATTGCTAGATTGGAGTGCAATGGCGCAATCTCAGCTTACTGCACCCTCCACCTCCCAGGTTCAAGTGAAACTCAGCCTCCTGAGTAGCTGGGATTACAGGCACATGCCGACACGCCCAGCTAATTTTTGTATTTTTAGTAGAGATGGGGTTTCACCATGTTGGCCAGGATGGTCTCGATCTCCTGACCTCGTGATCCACTCACCTTGGCCTCCCAAAGTGCTGGGATTACAGGCATGAACCCCCACGCCCGGCCGATAATGGAACATTTCTAAAATTTTTTTTTTTTTTTTTTTTGGGGGGACGGAGTCTTGCTCTGTCACCCAGGTTGGAGTGCAATGGCACAATCTCAGCTCACTGCACCCTCTGCCTCCTGGGTTCAAGTGATTCTCCTGCCTCAGCCTCCTGAGTAGCTGGGATTACAGGTGCGCGCCACCATGCCTGACTAATTTTTGCGTTTTTAGTAGAGACAGGGTTTTGCCATGTTGGCCAGGCTGTTCTCAAACTCCTGACCTCAAGTGATCCACTGGTCTTGGCCTCCCAAAGTGCTGGGATTACAGCCATGAGCCACTGTGCCCAGCCCATTTCTAAATATTTTAAATGAACAGAATTTAAGCGGATACTATTCACTTAAAATATTTGTTGCACACCTATCTAGCACAGTGCTTGACTGAGTGGGATCATATTGCTTTTGTCTTTAATAATTCACACAGTAGTACAAGGCAGAACCATCTTATATTATCTCTGGAACAAGACTGGCAATACATTTTTTTAAAAATGAGTATGTATGTCATAAATGCCCTATCAGTTTTATCACCAAAACTCTGCAGGAGTTTAGAGAGAAGTCACGTTTCTCTGAGGTAATTAATCTAGTCAAATATTTATGATAGTATGGATTGTTTTTTATGGCTGTAACATATAGCGTATGAGAATGTTTATGTTAAAACATAGATTGCAATGTAGTTATGAGTACAGTGTTATATACAATTTTTTAAAAGGCTAGAAAGCCACCAAGATCTTAAGAAACAATTGTATCAGGTCAATTTGGGGAGGCTGAGAGGGAGGAAGGGAGGTGAAATTAGAAATATATATAATTTTTTATTTAGAAATATATGTTTAAAATAAATACTACAGTCACATAGTTTCAAAATTTAAAAAATAAACTGTTTTAGGTCTTGCCCTGGGTGATAGAGACACCAGTGAAATAGAAATGACAATAGGAAAAGTAATAATAACTACCAGCATTTAAAAGTATATGGTAGTTTCCTTCCCATAATCACCCTCTACCACCTACTCCCCTCACCCCCTCAAGACCACTATTATTGTGCATCCTGCCAGTGACATTTTTTGTCTGATAAGTAAATATATAGATTTATTATAGATCATTTATCTCTGTCTTTTACAAACTGTTCTGTACCTTGCTTTATTAACAATATATTGGGTAGCTTTCTTTTTTAAATAACAATTTACAGTTACTTACTCTTTGTAATTGTCTCATAGCATTATTTCATTAAATGGACTATCATAATTTATTTAACCAGTCTCTATTCCATGACTTTGCTATTACAAGCTGTGCTGTAATGAATAACATTATACTTACGTCATTTTGCACTTGTACGTATTATCTGAAGGATAAGGATAAGTTCCTAGAGGTGGAATTGCTGGATCAGTGCATTTGCATTTGTAATTTTGATAGATATAAATCAGTGGCATGCAATCATAATCACCTAGGGAACTTTTCTGAAGTTCTTATGTCTGCCTTTCCTAAAACCTGGGAGTTACTTCTTGTTGTTTTTTGGTTTTCTATAGATCTGGGATGGGGCTCAGGTATCTATATATTTTAAAGTGTCTAAACTGGGCTGGGCATGGTGGCTTATGCCTGTAACCCCAGTACTTTGGGAGTCTGAGGTGGGTGGATCACTCAAGTTTAGGAGTTTGAGACCAACCTGGCCAACATGGTGAACCCTCCTCTCTACTAAAAATACAAAAAAATTAGCCGAGCGTGGTGGCGTGCGCCTGTACTCCCAGCTATTTGGGAGGCTTAGGCATGGGAATTGCTTGAACTCGGGAGGCGGAGGTTGCAGTGAGCCAAGATTGCACCACTGCACCCCAGCCTGGGCAGCAGAACGAGACTGTCTCAAAAAACAAACAAACACTAAACAACAACAACAAAAAAACCCAAGTGTCTAGAGTGATTCTGATGTTTATCTCAGAAGAAGGAGGAGGGGCTCAACATTGTAAAATGGAATGTGGTACGCAGAAGCATATTTAGGCTAGGCTCAGTGGGTTATACCTGTAATCTCAGCACTTTGGGAGGCTGAGGCAGGAGGGTCACTTGAGCCCAGGAGTTTGAGACTAGCCCGGGCAACATAGGGAGACCCTTTCTCTACAAAAAAAAATGTAAAAATTAGCCACATGTGGTGGTGTGCACCTGTAGTCCCAGCTAGTTGGGAGGCTGAGGTGGGAGGATCACTTGAGCCCAGCGGGTTGAGGCTGCAGTGAGCCATGATCACACCACTGCACTCCAGCCTGGGCAACAGAGCAAGACCATCCCTCCAAAAAAAAACAGATAACAGGGGGAAGTTATACATGTGAGAGGCAGGGGATATATGGGAAGTCTTTATACCTTCCACTCAATTTTGCTGTGAACCTAAAATTGCTCTAGAAAATAAAGTTTAATAAAAAATAATTTTAATCTGGGCATGGTGGCGCACACCTATAGTCCCAGTTACTTGGGAGGCTGAGATGAGAGGATCACTTGTGCCTACAAGTTTGAGTCCAAAGACCCTATCTCTAAAAAATAATAATAATAATAATAATTTCTAAAAAACTTGTTTTAAAAAAATTATTATTATTTAAAGAGAGATATTGCAGTTATCTACTGCTGTGTAGCAAATTACCCTCAAAACTTAGTGGCTTAAAACAATTATCATTTTATTTGCTCAGAGTTCTGTGAGTCAGATATTTGGGCTGGGCTTTGCCCAGATATTTGGGTTGTTCTTTTCCTGATCTCACCTGGGGTCACTCATGTGGTTGCAATCATCTAGTGGTGCCACTGGGCCTGGATAGTCTAAGATGACTTCTTTCACATGTCTGGCTTTGGTGATGGCTGTTGGCTGGGCCCTTGAGGCCTAGGCATGGAAGTTGCATAGCATTACTTCTACCATATTGTATTGGGCGAAACAAGTCACAAGGCTAGCCTAGATGAATGAGGGAAGAAATAGACTTCACTTCTTCGTGGAAGGACCTGCAGAAAATTTTTGGTCTTTAAAAAACAAATCTGCCTTCACAAAACAAATCTACCGGCCAGTGTGGTGGCTTACGCCTGTAATCCCAGCACTTTGCGAGGCTGAGGTGGGTGGATCACCTGAGGTCAGGAGTTCGAGACCAGCCTGGCCAACATGGCGAAACCCCTTCTCTACTAAAAATACAAAGATTAGCCGGGTGTGGTGGCACGCACCTGTAAATCCTAGCTACTCAGGAGGCTGAGACAGGAGAATTGCTTGAACCTGGAGGCAGAAGTTGCAGTGAGCCAGGATATCACCACTGCACTCCAGCCTGGGCAACAGAGTGAAACTCCATCTCAAAAAACAAAACAAAACAAAACAAAAAACAAAAAAAACAAATCTACCACAAATAGAAAAGGCCAGGATTAGTTTAGGATGTGTTACTCAGCCCATTTAGCCTTTTAGCCTAAGTAGTATTTCCCCCAAAGCTAATTATTCAAGGTTCTTTGGTTATCTTTATTACCTTGCCCTCAACTCTTTATTTCTGCTAGAAAGAAGATGAAATAGAAATTAAAATGAAAACAGGAAAGTTGTACCACTAGTTACCTAACTGAATTTTTGAAAACTCTGAATTATGAAACCATTTAAAAAAAGAAAATGTACTGTATTTACTTTTGGATAGTCTCATGAACTTGATTAACAGCTATATAGAGAGCTCAGGATCCTGACTTTAATAATAGACCAGGATTATGTGTTATTACCACATTATTTATTAGTATTTAATTAAATATCTCGATGTTAAAATTTTTAAAAAACATTTAAATGTACAACTATTTAAAATCTTGACCTTACTATTAATTTCCTGGGCAAATTACTTGATTCATATTCTGTACAGGTAGAGATCGATGACCACCTTTTAGAATGATCTGAAATCCTGAATTGGCTGATGCTGAACTGATGATGTCTTTACTTCTATTTAACTTTTGCCAGTACTCAGCAAATACAAATGCTATCTTCCTTTGAGTTACATCAGTTTATAATCCTCTGTGGTATGCCATTTAATTCTGCTTTTCATTCTGAAAGAGTTCTTAGCCCCTGTTCATTATTCATGGGAAACAGTTGTGCAGCATGCCTTGACATTAAGTTGAGCATCTAAAATTAGTCCTGCTACAATCAGTTGTTGGGAACAAGGTTTCAATAGTTGTGGCATGTGTTAAGTAGACATTGCAAGGTTGGAAGGAACTCCCTAGAAATAAGTAAGTTACGTGTTATGTATGTGTTCATTTGTGTATCTATGTGTGTGTGTGTATATATATATATATACACACACACATATATAAAATGGAAGGTCTCTTTTTATTAAGCAAATTAACAAATTATATGTTACCACAAATTCTTCATATGCAATACAAAGCATCTTTGTTCATGCATTATGCTATTTAATCAATAATTTCAGAAGAAAAATATGTTATTGAGAACTTGACAGATAAAACATTTTTTGCATGTTTGTTTTGTGGTTTTGTAGTTTTCAATTTTTAAAATAAATAATTGTATTACATATATCTATTTCAAGCGAATGGCTTTTCTTTCTCTCTTCAGAGTTTATAGAAACCTATTCACCAAAATGGCATCCTGGTTATATGAATGTCTTTGTGAAGCTGAACTTGCACAGTATTATTCTCATTTCACTGCCCTTGGCCTTCAGAAAATAGATGAATTAGCCAAGATTACAATGAAGGACTACTCCAAATTAGGAGTCCATGACATGAACGACCGCAAACGTCTCTTCCAACTTATCAAAATTATTAAGATTATGCAAGAAGAAGATAAAGCAGTCAGCATCCCAGAGCGTCATCTTCAGACAAGCAGCCTGCGCATCAAGTCTCAGGAATTAAGATCTGGCCCTCGCAGACAACTGAATTTTGATTCTCCTGCTGACAATAAAGACAGAAATGCCAGCAATGATGGGTTTGAAATGTGCGGTTTATCAGATTTCTCTGCAAATGAACAGAAGTCCACTTACCTAAAAGTGCTAGAACACATGCTACCAGATGATTCCCAGTACCATACAAAAACAGGAATTCTGAATGCCACAGCTGGTGATTCCTATGTGCAAACAGAAATCAGCACTTCACTCTTTTCACCAAATTACTTTTCTCCAATACTGGGGGATTGTGATGTTCCCATTATTCAAAGAATCTCTCATGTTTCAGGGTATAACTATGGAATCCCTCATTCTTGTATCAGGTAATAAATTTTATCTTTCTTTCTTTTGAGGGAAAGTAGCCTCAGGCAAGGGCAGGCCTCTCCTTCATGTCCAGCAGACAGCATCTACTCCTTATTTACAGTAAATGAATATAACAGAAATTAGCATGAACAGCTTTTGCATCAATAATAGGAATACCTGGATGTGGGAAAATTAATGAGAAATTGGGAGTTTCTAGGTGGGAGAAAGTTGATATTGTTCATGTACATCAAAACAGCTGCTACTTGCCAGGATCTGTAGCAGATCTGTTTCTATTATTTATTATAGCGTAACATGATACATCTAGTACATCTGTGAAAGTGAAATAGTTAACCCTTCTACAATGGAGAAAAAAATTACACAATCCACAGGACTTTTTTAAGGTTATCAAATTCACTTAACCCAACCAGGAGACTTAAAGATGCTTTGTTAAAAACAAGGGCATGTAGTTTAATTAAGTAGGTCTTTGGAGCAGTTAGTTCACCTACACACATTGAAATATGATCCTGATTTTGAGTGCTTTCTGCAATTTCAACCCTGGAAAAAAAAACAGATAATTTTGGTGATTACAAACAGACATTGTTGGTGGAGATGAGAGTTTGAGAGTCAGGGTGACAATAAGTTATTTTCACCTAGTGCTTCGAGTTAGAATTTGAAATAAGGTCCCTAAGAGGTGAAATAACAAGTAATCCCTAGTACTAACGATGGTATAATAGGAAATATGTTCTTGTAAAAAAAGAGAAAAGTACTCCTTGTTTTATTTTAAACATTATATATGTGAGTTATGGGAAAATACAATTCATTCTTGAGCCATATTTTCTTTTTAAAAATACTGTTATTCATACCTTAAGATAAAGAATTTATATCTGGTCTTACATTGGCTAAGGTTTCAGAAGATCTCATGATCAGTTATTTTACTCCATAAAAATAGAAGACTCAGTTTTAACAGTAAAAATATCTTTAATAATTTGAAATACATAAGTGAATTTTTATTATAATATTTCTGAAAACATTTTGTTTGGTCTAGGAGATCACAGAGCATGTAATACTGTTTTCTTCTTTTAACTCTGAGAGGAATAGATTGTTCCTTGACTATAAAGGCAGATTGTTGCTATTCTATTGGTTACCTCAGCGGTGAAGGAGTAAATATTTTCTTTTTTTTTTTTTTTTTTTTTTGAGACGGAGTCTCGCACTGTTGCCCAGGCTGGAGTGCAGTGGCGCCATCTCTGCTCTCTGCAAGCTCCGCCTCCCGGGTTCGTGCCATTCTCCTGCCTCAGCCTTCCGAGTAGCTGGGACTGCAGGCGCCCGCCACTATGCCTGGCTAATTTTTTGTATTTTTAGTAGAGATGGGGTTTCACCATATTAGCCAGGATGGTCTTGATCTCCTGACCTTGTGATCCGCCTGCCTCGGCCTCCCAAAGTGCTGGGATTACAGGCGTGAGCCACCGCACCTGGCCTATTTTCTTGAGTATTACTTTTTTACTGAACAATACATAAAAATCTAAATTGGAATTACTTATAAATAAAAATACCACTTTGCATTATTTAACACCATCAAGGATAGGATGGATATTTTAGTTTAACCATTACCATTTCATTTATTTGACTCTTTGTTTATTTGTTTGTGTGTTTGTTTTGTAGAGACAGGGTCTTGCTCTGTCACCCAGGCTGGAGTGCAGTGGTGCAGTCATAGTCCACTGCAGCCTCAAACTCCTGAGGTCAAGTGATCCTCCTGCCTCAGCCACCCAAGTAGCTAGGACCACAGGTACGCACCACTGTCCCCAGCTAATTTTTCAATTTTTTGTAGAGTTGGGGATCTCACTATGTTACCCAGGCTGGTCTTGAACTCCTGGCCTCAAGTGATCCTCCCACCTCAGCTTCCCAAAGCACTGGGATTACAGGTGAGAGCCACTTTGCCCTGCCCGAACTAGAGCTTTTTAGAAAAACATGCATGTCTTTTTGCCCCTTGAACTTGAAACTATGGGCCTTTTGTTCATATGAGTCATCCTAGAGCCCTGGACAATTTTAAAAAGGACTAAACATTTTCTGTCCTCTTTGATCAGCTTTATATGATTAGGTTATTGATATCCAACAACTAAAGATTTTAACACAAAACCCTTATTAAAATGATGCATTAGGCCAGGCGCAGTGGCTCACACCTCTAATCCCAGCACTTTGGGAGGCCAAGGCGGGTGGATCACCTGAGGTCAGGAGTTCAAGGCCAGCCTGGCCAACATGGCTAAACCCCATCTCTACTAAAAATACAAAAATTAGCTGGGCGTCATGGCAGGTGCCTGCAATCCCAGCTACTCTAGAGGCTGTGGTAGGAAAATCGCCTGAACCCAGGAGGCAGAGGTTGCAGTGAGCCAAGATCACGCCACTGCACTCCAGCCTGGGTGACACAATAAGACTCTGTCTCAAAAAAAAAAAAAAAAGGCATTAAAAATTTTCATTTTTGATGAGCACAGTGGCTCATGCCTGCAATCCTGGCATTTTGGGAGGCCAAGGCAGGCAGATTGCTTGAGCCCAGGAGTTCGAGGCCAGCCTGGGCAACATGGTGAGACCCTGTCTCTACAAAAATACAAAAATTAGCCAGGCATGGTGGTGTGCACCTGTAGTTCCAGCTACTATTGGCTGAAGTGGGAGGATGGCTTCAGCCCAGGAGGTTGAGGCTGCAGTGAGCTGTGCTCACACCACTGCACTCCAGTCTGAGTGATAGAGCAAGACCCTGTCTCAAAACAAAACAAAACAAAAAATTCCCTTTTCTTGTGAAAAATCAAACATATGCAAAAGAAGAAAAAAATAGAACACTGAATCCCAATATGTCCATCATCCAATTTATTTTTCTTTTTTTTTTTTTTAGACAGAGTCTTGCTCTGTTGCCCAGGCTGGAATGCGATGGCACTATCGCACCTGTGAACTCCACCTCCTGGGTTTAAGTGAGCACACCCAGCTAAGTTTTATATTTTCAATAGAGATGGGGTTTCACCATGTTGGCCAGGCTGGTCTTGAACTCCTGACCTCAAGTGATCTGCCCGCCTCAGCCTCTCAAAGTGCTAGGATTACAGGCGTGAGCCACCGCACCTGGCCTGTCATCCAGTTTTAATGATTGTCAGGATTTTCCCACAGTATCTCAAAATGGTACATTTCATTTATTCTTTCATTTATTTATTCCGCCTGCAGTTTCATGCAAAAATGATGCATTTTAAAGTTCCTAAATGTTGGTTAAGAAAATAAAATTTGCTTTAAAACATGCCATAAAAGTAGTGCTTTATGCATTATATTAGAAAATTATTTGCTGGGTTTTTTTTTTTTTTTTTTAAACCAGTTCAGATCCCAGTAAAAAAATTATTTTCCAGGCTGGGCGTGATGGCTGATGCTTGTAATCCCAGCACTTTGAGAGGCCAAAATGGGAGGATTGCTTGAGGCCATAAGTTCAAGACCAGCCTGGGCAGGATAGTGGGACCCTGCCCCTACAAAAATTACAAAAATTAGCCAGCTGTGGTGTTGTACGCCTACAGTCCTAGCTACTCGGGAGGCTGAGGTAGAATTTCTTGAACCCTGGAGGTTGAGGCTGCAATGAGCCGTGGTTATGCCACTGTACTCCAGCCTGGGTGACAGAGTGAGATCCTATCTCAAAAAAAATTTTTTTTCAGCAGCCAATTGGAGGGCTAAGGAAATCAGAATTGATATGAAACAATTGTATAAAATAGTATCCTATATAAGATCTCTTAGGGGTTTTTTGTTTGTTGGTTGGTTTTTTGTTGTTGTTCTGTTTTTGTGTTTTTGCAGGGAAAAGGGTGGAGTAGGGTGGGGATGGAGATAGAAGAACTTTCTCAGGGTTGACACTTTACTTTGTAACTTTAAGAAATCTATTATGCCTAATATACAGCAAAATATAACAATGCTTTTTTTTTTTTGAGACGGAGTCTGGCTGTGTCGCCCAGGCTGGAGTGCAGTGGTGCGATTTCGGTTCACTGCAAGCTCCGCCTCCCGGGTTCACGCCATTCTCCTGCCTCAGCCTCCCGAGTACCTGGGACTACAGGCGCACGCCACTACGCCCAGATAATTTTTTGTATTTTTAGTAGAGATGGGGTTTCACCATCTTAGCCAGGATGGTCTTATCTCCTGACCTCATGATCCGCCCACCTCGGCCTCCCAAAGTGCTGGGATTACAGGCGTGAGCCCCCGCGCCCGGCTAAAAAGTACCAATACTTTGAGCTGTTAAGTAATCTTGTCCTATTATTAAAAATTAAAAGCCTGTTTATAAACATACTAGACAGAACACTTCAGAGAAACAGAATCCTTGGACTGAGATGGAGAAAATCAGAGTTTGTGTTCGAAAACGCCCCCTGGGTATGAGGGAGGTACGTCGTGGAGAAATTAATATTATTACTGTAGAAGACAAAGAAACTCTACTTGTGCATGAGAAGAAAGAAGCAGTTGACCTCACTCAATATATTCTGCAGGTATGATGTTTTCCTTTTACGTTTGGAACTAATATTATCAAGTATGTCATTTTTTTTGCTTTTTGTTTGAGTGGTGGCATACAAGTTTCTGTTAGAACACTGAAAAAATCAAGCTCTGGTTCAGGTGTTGACATTCATTCCTGATGTGACACTGTATTAAGTCATTGATATCCAGGGCCTTCGTTTTTTAAAAAGATGGTGCAATAGGGGATACAAAAACAATTTCTCTTGTGCAGTGGAGCTACATCATATATTCACTTAACATGCTTTGTGTGAATTTAATTATACATATTCAGCAAAAAAAGGAGGAATGAAGGAATAAAAATAATTTAAATAATGAAGTGGGGCCAGGTGTGGTGGCTCATGCCTATAATCCCAGTGCTTTGGGAGGCTGCAGTGGAAGGATCACTTGAGCCCAAGAGTTTGAGACCACCCTGGGCACCATAGTGAGATCCTGTCTCTCCAGAAAAGATTTTAAAACTAGCCCAGCATGGTGGTGTATACCTGTAGTCTTAACTACTCAGGAGGCTGAGGCGGGAGGATCACTTGAGCCCAGGAGTTCTGCGTTACAGTGAGCTATGACTGCACCACTGCACTCCAGCCTGGGCAACAGAGGGAGGATCTGCCTCTAAAAGAATATAAAAATAAAAAACAAATAAATAATTAAGTAGTTGTCAACAGGACCAGTCACTGAATATATGCCCCAGAGTGACTACGAGATGTCACACAGTTGATTTCCATTCTTGCTTGCATCTCATAGTGTGAACTTCTCATTCTGCTGACTTTGAGACTTGGGTTTAATGATGGACAATATCTTTTTGGGCAACAGGACCGACAATTGCCAGCCACGTGCTTATTTTGATTCTCAGCTGTCTTGGGCTTATACTTAATTGGTGAAAATTGGGCTCTGAGCAGACCACTTTATACAGGGTAGATTGCAGTGGGTAAATAAAATGGAGAGATATGATTTCACATCTAACATATGAGGGTTTAAATAAAACACTAATAACTCAGGCATGTAAATAATGTTCACTGCCTGCTACAGTGATTATGAAGAGTCCAAGGAGAAAGAGTTTGGTATTGAAAGAAACTTATTCCAAGCTGAAGGTACCTTGCAATAATTCTTTAGTCTCATAGGGAAACAGCAAACTCCATAGATGGAAAGAATCATCATTTAGGTACTCCTAAAATTGTGAAACAATTGTGAGTAATCTAAAACCAGATAATCCATTGGATGTTAAGATTTGAGAGTACACAGTTTCTCTTACTCTGAATCTACTTCTCTAAACGTTCATATTATGTTTATTCTTTCTCTCTCTCTTGTTCTCTTGCCTCAAAACCCAGTGACTGGTAGGGAGAAAAAAAATCTGGTATGCTAGCAATTCAACTTAGTCAGCTGAAATCTTACATTAGTGGAATAAATTCTTTAATGCTGAAGTCAAATTTGTTAACACTTTCACCCTCTTTCAAACTTGTATTGTTCTTCTTTTTCTTTGGTTACCAAAATTGTGTTTCACAGAGATATTCAGAGTAATCCACTGAGTCTTTCTACT
This sequence comes from Nomascus leucogenys, assembly GCF_006542625.1. Classification (NCBI taxonomy): domain Eukaryota; kingdom Metazoa; phylum Chordata; class Mammalia; order Primates; family Hylobatidae; genus Nomascus; species Nomascus leucogenys. The sequence goes on from NC_044388.1 coordinate 80,786,914, forward strand.
GGTACTAAATTATTAGGCCACTGTAAAACCAACCCAATCACTTTAACGGCTTTATCGATTGCTGATCAATGCATGGTCTATTAGGTCTCAGTGGGAAATATTTATTTTGAAAATGGACTAGATGACCAATTCGTTGTAATGCTATCTAGTTCCATGGCTACTTATAGCCATCGTAATAGCCCTATCCAATCACTGTCTACCTAAGACTTCCTTAATGATGCTTCTGTCACAGTAATTCCCTCAAGGAGGCATCATCTTATCTTTTGTATTTTTCTGTTATCCCCAAACACAATAACCTTACTTTTTTTGTCATTACCACTGTTCAATACTTATTGAATACCCATAGTTTCCATGGCACTTTCTCTGCTGTTTGAACTTTGGACCTTTGCTCTCATAGGTCCGAGTCCTTACCTGTCAATGCTATGATATAAAAATGCTGGGAAGACTTCTTTTTCTTTTTTCTTCCTCAAATAGAAAGAAGAAAAGGTAGGTTTATAGCAAACCGAGTGCTAAATAAATATTGATCATAGGTTCTTTGGGTTTTATTTTTAAACATATTTAGAGATAATAGGTTTTTTTGTTTGTTTTATTAAATGTCCTATCTTTTCAAATCTTGTTACTTAGTAAATATGATCATATACATGTAGTATGCTATCCTACCAAACCATTAAACTTTATATCAGTATAATGAGTGAAACAAGGAAACAAACCATATTGTTTCATTCTAGATTTTTGAAATTGGCAGTAAGTGAATACAAGTTTAATATGGAAGCTAATGCAGATGTCATATTACAAAGAGAGTAAGATTGGCCCACAAACACACAAATAAGCTATGGACCAGTGGTTTTTGTCTGTCTGTTTGAGACAGGGTCTGTCTCCATCGCCCAGGCTGCAGTGCAGTGGTATGATCCTGGCTCACTGCTACCTCCATCTCCTGAGCTCAAGTGATCCTCCCACCTCCGCCTCTTGAGTAGCTGGGACTACAGGTACATGCCACCACACCGGGCTAATTTTTGTATTTTTTGTGGAGATGGGGTTTTACCGTGTTGCCCAGCTGGTCTCAAACTCCTGAGCTCAAGCAATCCACCTGCCTTAGCCTCCCAAAGTGTTAGAATTATAGGCATGAGCCACCACGCCTGGCCTGACCAATCTTATTTATAAATATGAGTACAAAAGCCTACATAAGACATTAACAAGTTAGTTTCAGTACTTTATACTGGCCGGCAAGTATAATCCAAATTCAGTACTAGGAAAGCTATTAACTGTGATAGGCACTATAAAAGCATCTGTTTAATAATGCAACAACCATACTTGATTATTAAAATACTGTTGGTAAAATACAAACAGAAGGATAGTTGCTAAATATAGACATACTCTTTTACTTAAAATCCTTTAAGACTCTTTATTGCACTTAGAATAAAATTTTAAAGTTTTAACAAGACTCTACATGGTCTGGCCTCTGCTTGCCTGTATAACCAATTTCTTAAGAAAAAATATAGGCTGGGTATGGTAACTCATGCCTAGCATCCCACCATTTTGGGAGGCCAAAGCAGGAGGATCACTTGAGCCCAGGGGTTCAAGACCAGCCTGGACAACATGGTGAAACCCTGTCTCTGTAAAATTAAAAAAAAAAAATTAGGCTGGGCACGGTGGCTCACGTCTGTAATCCCTGCACTTTGGGAGGCCGAGGTGAGTGGGTCATGAAGTCAGGAGATCGAGTCCATCCTGGCTAACATGGTGAAACCCCGTCTCTACTAAAAATACAAAAAATTAGCCGGACGTGGTGGCGGTTGCCTGTAGTCCCAGCTACTCCGGAGGCTGAGGCAGGAGAATGGCGTAAACCCAGGCGGCCGAGCTTGCAGTGAGCCGAGATCGCGCCACTGCACTCTGGACTGGGAGAGAGAGGGAGACTCCATCTCGGAAAAAAAAAAAAAAAATTAGCTGGTGGTGAGGCGCAGTGGCTCACCCCCTCACACCTGTAATCCCAGAACTTTGGGAGGATCAGGGGGGCAGATCACTTGAAGTCAGGAGTTTAAGACCAGCCTAGCCAATGTGGTGAAACTCTGTCTTTTTTAAAAATACAAAAATTACCTGGGCCTGGTGGCACACACCTGTAATCCCAGCTACTTGGGAGGCTGAGGCAGGAGAATCCCTTGAATCTGGGAGGCAGAGTTCACAGTGAGCTGAGATTGCACCACTGCACTCCAGGCTGGGCAACAGAGTGAGACTCTGTCTCAAAAAAAAAAAAAAAAAATGCCAAGCATGGTGACATGTGACTGTAGTCTCAGCTACTTGGGAGGCTGAGGTGGGAGGATCACTTGAGCCTGGGAGGTTGAGACTATAGTGAGCTGTGATTGTGCCACTGCACTCCAACCTGGGTGATAGACTCTGTCTTAAAAATAATAATAAAAAGAGGCCAGGCACCGCACCGGCATTTCTCATGCCTGTAATCAGCACTTTGGGAGGCCGAGGCCGCGGATCACGAGATCAGGAGATCAAGACCATCCTGGCTAACACAGTGAAACCCCATCTCTACTAAAAATACAAAAAATTAGTCGGGCATGGTGGCAGGCGCCTGTAGTCCCAGCTACTAGGGAGGCTGAGGCAGGAGAATGGCATGAACCCGGGAGGCAGAGCTTGCAGTGAGCCGAGATCGCGCCACTGCACTCCAGCCTGGGTGACAGAGTGAGACTCTGTCTCAAAAAAAATAAAAAAGAAAAAGAAAAAAATACATATATAGAAAAAAAGGATGATACTGAAATCTGAAATACATCAAAAAGTTAACAGTGGCTGAACACCTAGATTTAAGGATACTTTTATTTTCTTCTCTATTCTCTGTATTTTGTTCTCTATTGTATTTTTTTTTTTAATTTTTCTGAGTCAGGGTCTTGTTCTGTTGCCTAGGCTGGAGTGCAGTGGCATGATTATGGCTCACTGCAGCCTCGACCTCCTGGGCTCAAGCAATCCTCCCACCTCAGCCTTCTGAAAAGGTGGGACCACAGGCATATGCCACCACACCCAGCTAATGGGTATATTTTTTTTGTAGAGACAAGATCTTGCTGTGTTGCCCAGGCTGGTCTCCAACTCCTGGGCTCAAGCACTCCTCCTGACTTGGCCTCCCAAAGTGCTGGGATTACAAACATGAGCCACTGCACCTGGCCTGTATTGTAATTTTAAAAATATTCCATATTTGGCTAGGTGCAGCGACTCATGCCTATAATCCCACGCTTTGGGAGGCCAAGGCAGGCAGATTGCCTGAGCCCAGGAGTTTGAGACCAAATAAATAAATAAATTCCATATTTTTAAAAATTTCCACAATCAGCTGTGTTACTTTTATATGAAAAAGTAAAAATCTTTGAATAGGATAGATTCACCTATTTCAAAATCAAAAGGTACAAAAGTGTAAAATAAAAGTGTCCCTTTAATTCTTTTTCCTCCATGAAGGCAACTGGGGTTACCTGTTCTAAGTTTATCTTTCCAGAGATACTCTATAAATACATGTTACTTTTATTTTATTTTATTTTATTTATTTTTTGAGACAGGGTCTTATTCTGTTGCCCAGGCTGAAGTACAGTGGTGCAGTCATGGCGCACTGCAGCCTCAACCTCCTGGGCTCAAGCGATCCTCCCACCTCAGCCTCCCGAGTAGCTGGGATTACAGGCATCACACCACCACGCCAGGCTAACTTTCGTATTTTTTGTAAACACTGGGTTTCTCCATGTTGCCTTGGCTGGTCTCAAACTCCTGAATTCAGGTGATCCACCCTCCTCAGCCTTTCAAGTTACTGGGATTACAAGCGCCTGGCCCACATGTTACTTTTATAATCTGAAGAAAAACTTATTTAAAAAATAAACTGCACTTTGGGAGTCCGAGGTGGACAGATCACTTAGGGCAGCAATTTGAGACCAGCCTGGCTAACATAGCGAAACCTCATCTCTACTAAAAATACAAAAAAATTAGTTGGGTGTGGTGGCTGCGTGCCTGTAATCCTGGCTACTCGGGAGGCTGAGGCATGAGAATCGCTTGAACATGGGAGGTGGAGGTTGCAGTGAGCCGAGATCACACCACTGCACTCCAACCTGGGCGACAAAGGGAGACTGTGTCTCAAAATAAATAAACAAACTGTGGAACTCTGATTCTGTCAAGGTTAGTAAGGTCAACGTAGGTGTTACTCCAGCCTCACTGATAAAATGTGAGCAAATGGAAGTGTGTGTGATGCAAAGGACGTTATGAATTGTGTATATACATTAACTATAATAATCTTGCATGTTTACATATCTTTCATGAAAGATATTTACAAAAGTACTGGGAAAACCAATATCTAAACCTTATTGGAAGGAAAGATACTAATTCCCTTAATCAATAAATGCTTTCTAAGGTCTTTACTCAAAAGCTAAAGCTATCCATGAGCACTTTTAGAAGGAGAGACAGAATTGCCGTATACTCGCTGTAATAAAAGGAAACAAAAAAATGTATTCTCACTTTAGTTGGGGTTTTTTTCTTATTTTTTTTTTTTGAGAAATGCCAAATATATCCACATCTATAGGTAACTATAGATTTAGTGGGTTTCTTTGTTTTTGATTTCATACTTAACTCTAAAAACCTATGGTGATAATTTGAGCAACGAATTAATTTGTCTCCTTGCCTAGAAACCATGTATGAGATAGATATAAATAATATTCATTAAAACCAGATTTTAAGCTGGGCACAGTGGCTCACACCTGTAATCCCAGCACTTTGGTAGGCCGAGGCAGGTGGACTTTGGTAGGCCGAGGCAGGGGGATCACCTTCGGGAGCTCTGAGACCAGCCTGGCCAACATGTTGAAACCCTGTCTCTACTAACAATACAAAGAAATTAGCTGGGCGTGGTGGTGGGCACTGTAATCCCAGCTACTCGGGAGGCTGAGGCAGGAGAATCGCTTGAAGCAGGGAGGGGGAGGTTGCAGTGAGCCAGGATCACGCCACTGCACTCCAACCTGGGCAACAAAGTGAGACTCTGTCTCAAAAAAAAAAAAAAAAAACCACCACCAGATTTAAAAAATATGTTTAACTATTATTGACTTTTTTAAGCTTAATCAAAAGTTTAATGACCTCTCTATGTACCTGTCACCCAACTTCAGTAGTTATTAATATTTTAGTGTTCTTAAAATATTACCACATTTTTCAAAGCATTAAAAGTTCACACATCTCTTTATTATTCTTCAGATTCATTATTTTCTTACTTTGTAACTTTTTTTTCTAACTTGTAGATTTGGATTTGTGTTCCCAATTTCTTCTTAGACAATCTAACAAATTTCCATTCTAATGTAATGTAATGGTACACACAACAGATTCAAACTTGGGGTAGAGTGACCCACAGTAAATTGGCCCAAGTCCAGGTTTCTGAATCTGTCCATACAATTTTTTCTTGACTAGATATTTAGAGCAGGCCCAAAATGTAGAAGATAAGGCCTTATCTGTCATTCGTGGTGTATGGACTGTCATTATGCTATACTCAGGCTTGAAATTACTAGGATTTCTCATATATATATATTCTTACATATTAGACCAACTATATATATATATATATATATGTACACACACACCATCTTGGTAGCCCAGCTGTATATATATAAAAGAATATACATTATTCTGTGTTTTATATGAAAAAGTAAATATCTCTGAATAGGATAGATTCACCTATTTTGAAATCGAAAGGTACAAAAGTGTAAAATACAAGTGTCCCTCCAATCCTGTTTCCTCCATGAAGGCAATTGGGGTTACCTATTCTAAGTGTATCTTTCCAGAGATATTCTATAAATACATGTTACTTTTTTTTTTAATTTTTTTATTTTTTGAGACAGGGTCTCATCTGTGGCCCAGGCTAGAATGCAGTGGTGCAAATAATATATTAGAACATATATCAGCCAGTATGGGCTCACACCTGTAATCCCAGCACTTTGGGAGGCTGAAGCAGATGGATCACTTGAGGTCAGGAGTTCGAGACCAGCCTGGCCAACATGGTGAGACCCCATCTTTACTAAAACTACAAAAATTAGCCAAGCGTGGTGGCAGACGCCTGTAATCCCAGCTACTCAGGAGACTGAGGCAGGAGAGTTGCTTAACCTGAGAGATGGAGGTTGCAGTGAGCCAAGATCGTGCCACTGTACTCCAGCCTGGGCAACAGAGTAAGACTCCATCTCAGAAAAAAAAATCAATAAACAAAATATATATTATTCTTATATACGTATAGTTGGGCTATATGTATATAAGAATATATATGTATATATATTTTTATGTATGTGCATATATATACTATATATACGAGCTACCAACATAAGAATAATATTCATATGTATATTCATACATATATATATATATATATATATATATATATGTAGTTGTACCTACCAACATGGTAAGCCTCTAAATTATGGAAATAATTACAGCTGCTGAATTAATGCTTTTCAGACCCAATGTAATGGGGTCTTTTATCTGTCTTTTTCCAAATTACCGTGATTTTTCATTTGGAAGTCGTCTTGGACCCCTTTCTCTCCCCAGCTCCCCATCTCTAGTCAGTTATCAAATTTCTTCTGTATCCATCTCTTTATTTCCATGGTTGTCAAATAATTTAGATGCTTTTTACCTCACCACTGAATTACTAGTGTCTCTGTTCTCAAACCATTCATAGTGTGAAGCCAGATTAATCTTCCAGTAAAGACTGAAATCATCCTTCTTGCCTATAGTTTTTCATTGTTTCCCCACTATTTATTGAATTAAATATGAGCATTCTGCCCCCCAGTTAAGACTGGTGTCCCAAGACCCCTACAACACAGTCCTAACTCATTATTCTAGTATTCTGTCTCTCTCTCTCTCTTTTTTTTTTTCTTTTTTTTTTGAGATGGAGTTTTGCTCTCGTTGCCTAGGCTGGAGTGCAATGGTGCAATCTCAGCTCACTGCAACCTCTGCCTCCCGGGTTCCAGCGATTTTCCTGCCTCAGCCTCCCAAGTAGCTGGGATTATAGGCGCCCACCACCACGCCTGGCCGATTTTTTGTAATTTAAGTAGAGATGGGTTTCACCATGTTGGCCAGGCTGGTCTCAAACTCCTGACCTCAGGTGATCCACCCGCCTTGGCCTCCCAAAGTGCTGAGATTAGAGGTGTGGAGCCACTGCGCCCGGCCTCTGTTTCACTTCTCTACTTACTGTGATACTGTATTTCAATCACATTGAATCCTAAACATTAATTAATTAAAGTTAATTCCTTGTGCTTTTATGCTTTGACTCTGTTCATACTTCCCCTGTGCCTGGAATACCTTCCCCCCTTCCATCACTCCCTTTCAAATTCCTCCTCTTCCCCCGTGGTCCATTCTCAGTATAGTCTTTTTCATAATCAGAGAGAATATGTTTTCCTTTGAAATCGACACGTGCTTTGTCTTAAGATTCTTCTACCTTCCAGTCATTTGCATACTTGTGTAGATTAACATTTTTAGGAGATAAGATAGGGAAATGCTAGGGTAATGTCTATATCCTTGGGCACCTTCAAGTGCCTACTGCAATGTATGTGCTACCAGCTGAGCAATAAATATTTATGGAATTAAAAGTTAAGCTGTGTAACCTACAGAATTGAGATCTTCTCCTAGAATTCCTCCAAAATTCTTTTTTTTTTTTTGAAATGGAATCTTACTCTGTCACTCAGTCTGGAGTGCAGTGGTGCCATCTCGGCTCACTGCAAGCTCCACTTCCCAGGTTCAGGCCATTCTCCTGCCTCTGCCTCCCGAGTAGCTGGGATTACAGGCACCTGCCACCACGCCTGGCTAATTTTTTGTATTTTTAGTAGAGACGGGGTTTCACTGTGTTATCCAGGATGGTCTCGATCTCCTGACCTTGTGATCTGCTGGCCTCGGCCTCCCAAAATGTTGGGATTACAGGCGTGAGCCACCGCGCCAGATCACAAATTCCTCCAAAATTCTAAATATACTAGCTCTAGTTGGAATACGAGGATAATCCCCATAGAATTCACTTTCTCTCCTAGACCTAAGGAGGATTGGCTCACTCTTGTGTTTATCAATTTACTTCTCTTAAGAGAAAACAAAAATTGTGTGCCTTAGTTTTTACCTGTAAGAACATGTCTACAGAGATCTCAAGTAAGAGGAGGCCCTGTCATTTAATAGTGATTGCTTATTTACCTCTAAGTTTGATATGGTCAGTTACTGTTACTTAAAGACATATTTTGGCGTTTATCATCTGTTAACTAGAATAGTGATTAAGAAAATCCAGAATGTGTCTCTTTCTATAAAATCAAATTTATTTTTCAGCATGTTTTTTATTTTGATGAAGTCTTTGGTGAGGCGTGCACCAATCGGGATGTATACATGAAGACTACTCACCCACTTATTCAGCATATTTTCAATGGGTACGATAATGATTATTTGCTTTTCTTGCTTTTTATTTTCAATTTTCCATTAGGCCATATTTCTTTATAAACATCACATGCTTTTCAGTGCTTTTGACTTAAACATGAATTTGTGTTTTGAGCTAATAAATTTAGATTCTTCTGAAAACATGCAGTATCTCTATAGGATTTACCAAGGATTTAGAAATTTGCAGTAAAATTTCCTCTTACACTGATGATATTATTTCTCTGTCTAGTGGAAAAATATATTGTGATAGATAGTGAAAGGGTGTTAAAAAAAAAAAAAGAAAAATTAAGCTGTTAACAATATAATCCCATCAAAGTCCTCGGAAGAAAAAGATTCAAGTGGTTGGAGTTAGTCTGAACTTCGATGATAGGAATTGTGTATTCTGGCTATAGTTTAGTTAATTTTTTCTTTGGAATCAGATAGATAAGTGAATATCACTTATCAATTTTTCATAGATGTATTTTTTTTTTTTTTGAAATGGAGTCTCGCTCTGTCGCCCAGGCTGGAGTGCAGTGGCATGATCTCAGCTCACTGCAAGCTCCACCTCCCACGTTCACGCCATTCTCCTGCCTCATCCTGCCTCAGCCTCCCGAGTAGCTGGGACTGCAGGTGCCCGCCACCAGGCCCGGCTAATTTTTTTGTATTTTTAGTAGAGATGGGGTTTCACCTTGTTAGCCAGGATGGTCTCCATCTCCTGACCTCGTGATCAGCCCGCCTCGGCCTCCCAAAGTACTGGGATTACAGGCGTGAGCCACCGTGCCCGGCCTCATAGATGTTTTTTTTTGAGACGGAGTCTCACTCTATCGCCCAGGCTGGAGTGCAGTGGCGCGACCTCAGCTCACTGCAAGCTCTGCCTCCCGGGCTCACACCATTCTCCTGCCTCAGCCTCCTGAGTAGCTGGGACTACAGGCACCCACCACCATGCCCGGCTAATTCTTTGTATTTTTAATAGAGACGGGGTTTCACTGTGTTAGTCAGGATGGTCTCGATCTCCTGACCTCGTGATCCGCCTGCCTCGGCCTCCCAAAGTGCTGGGATTGAGTCACCGTGCCTGGCCAGATGTATTTTTAAATTATTATTCACACTTAATAAACATTGAACGGGACAGGAATGATAGTAAGGGCCTCTGTTGCGTAAGTATTTAAAATATAGGCATGGGCCACATGTGGTGGCTTGCATCTGTAATCCAAGCACTTTGGGAGGCCAAGACAGGAGGATAGCTTGAGCCCAAGAGTTTGAGACCAGGCTGGGCAACATAAGGAGACCCTATCTCCACACACACCAAAAAATATTTTATTTTATTTTATATTTTTGAGACAGGGTCTCACTCTGTCACCCAGGCCAAAGTGCAGTGGTGCAATCTTGGCTCACTGCAACTTCTGCCTCTCAGGTTCAAGCAATCCTCCCACCTCAGCCTCCTCAGTAGCTGGGACTGCAGGTGCCTGCCACCACGCCCAGCTAATATTTTTGTATTTTTTTTAGAGATGGGGTTTTGCCATGTTACCCAGGCTAGTCTTGAATTTCTGGGCTCAAGCAATCCTCCTGCTTCAGTCTCCCAAAGTGCTAGGATTATAGGTGTGAGCCACCATGCCTGGCCTATAAAAAGTTTTTTTAAAAATTAGCCAGGCATGGTGATGTGCACCTGTGGTCCCAGCTACTTGGGAGGCTGAGGTGGGAGGATTGCTTGAGCCCAGGAGGTCAAGGCTGCAGGAGCTGTGGTCATGCACTGCACTCCAGCCTGGGCAACAGAGCAAGACACCGCCTCTATCTGTCTGTCTGTCTGTCTGTCTATCCATCCATCCAATCCACCTACCTATCTATCTACCTACCTATCTAATCCACCTACCTAGCTATCTACCTACCTATCTATTAAAATTGTAGGCATGTATGATAGAAAATGCCAAGTAGCTTGCTAGTGTTGCTGATTCCAGAGAATTTTGACTGTTTTTTCAAATAACTTTTTCAAAGGGATAATTTACATACAATAAGATGCACAGGGCCGGGCGCGGTGGCTCACGCTTGTAATCCCAGCACTTTGGGAGGCCGAGGTGGGCGGATCACAAGGTCAGGAGATCGAGACCACGGTGAAACCCCGTCTCTACTAAAAATACAAAAAATTAGCCGGGCGTGGTGGCGGGCGCCTGTAGTCCCAGCTACTCGGAGAGGCTGAGGCAGGAGAATGGCGTGAACCCGGGAGGCGGAGCTTGCAGTGAGCCGAGATTGCGCCACTGCACACTCCAGCCTGGGCGACAGAGCGAGACTCCGTCTCAAAAAAAAAAAAAAAAAAAAAAAAAAATGCACAGATCTTAAGTATTCACATTTGATGAGTTTTGATAGTTTTATATATGTGAGTAACAAATATCTGTAACAAGACATGGAACATTTTCATCACCCCAGAAAGTTCTCTTGTGTCCCTATTTAGTTAATCCTCCGCCCTCACCCCCAGGTCTTAGGTAATCACTGACTTACTTTCTGTCAGTATAGATTAGTTTTATCTGTTCTACAATATCATAGAGATAGAATCATTATACTTATATGCTTAACATAATGTTTGTTTAGCATAATGGTGTTTTATATTAGTACATGTTGTTACATGTATCTGTGGTTTTCATTGCTGAGTAATATTCCCTTCTATGAAATTATCACACTTTGTTTTGTCTATTCTGTTGACAGACATTTGCATTGTTTCCAGCTTTGGACTTTATGAATAAAGTATGAACATTCTTTTTTTTTTTTTTTTTTTCTTGAGACGGAGTTTCACTCTTGTTGCCCAGGCTGCAGTGCAATGGTGCGATCTCAGCTCACCGCAACCTCTGCCTCCCGGGTTCAAGTGATTCTCCTGCCTCAGCCTCCCAAGTAGCTGGGATTGTAATCTCACGCCCGGCTAATTTTTTATTTTTTAGTAGAGATGGGGTTTCTCCATGATGGCCAGAACATACTTGTATACTTTTTTTTATGAGCATGTTTTCAATTTACTTTGGGTAAAAACCTAGAAATGGAATTGCTGGCTCATAGGATAGGTTTATATTTATAAGAAAGTGTCAGTCGGGCACAGTGGTTCACGCTTGTAATTTCACACTGTGGGAGGCCGAGATGGGAGAATCATTTGAGCCAGGAGTTCAAGACCAGCCTGGGCAACATAGTGAGACCCTATCTCTAAAAAAATTTTTTTTAATTATCCGGGCGTGATGACACATGCCTGTAGTCCCAGCTACTTGGAAGGTTGTTGCTTGAGCCCAAGAGATCAAGGCTGCAATAATCTGTGATCACTACACTCCAGCCTGAGCAACAGAGCAAGACCCTGTCTCAAAGAAGATAAAAAAAGGGAAAATGTCAAGCAACTTTTCAAAGTGTACCATTTTATACTCCCAACAGTAACATGAGAATTGTAGTTCTCCAATATCTGATATTGTCAGGCTTTCTTATTTTAGCCAATCTAATGGGTATTAAATAATCTCATTGTAGGTTTAATTTGAGTTTCTCCAGTGCCTAATGATACTGAGCTTCTTTTCATGTTCTTTTTTTTTGAGACGGAGTCTCGCAGCCCAGGCTGGAGTGCAGTGGCACGATCTTGGCTTACTGCAAGCTCCGCCTCCCGGGTTCACGCCATTTTCCTGCCTCAGCCTCCCGAGTAGCTGGGACTACAGGAGCCCGCCACCATGCCCAGCTAATTTTTTCTATTTTTTAGTAGAGACGGGGTTTCACTGTGTTAGCCAGGATGGTCTCGATCTCCTGACCTCGTGATTTGCCCGCCTCGGCCTCCCAAAGTGCTGGGATTACAGGCCTGAGCCACCGCTTCTGGCCTTTTTTTGTTTTGTTTTGTTTTTTGGGGGTTTTTTTGTATTTTTTGAGATAGAGTCTCACTGACACTCAGGCTGGAGTGCAGTGGTGCGATCTCAGCTCACTGCAACTTCCGCCTCCCGGGCTCAGGCTATTCTCGTGCCTCAGCCACCCTAGTAGCTGGGATTGTAGGTGTGTGCCACCACACCTGGCTAATTTTTGTATTTTTAGTAGAGATAGGGTCTTGCCATGTTGACCAGGCTGATCTCGAACTCCTGGCCTCAAGTGATCCGCCTGCCTCGCCTCCCAAAGTGCTGGGATTGCAAGTGTGAGCCACCATGCCTGGCCCTTTTCATGTCCTTACTGACCATTTGGATATCTTCATTTGCCCATTTTTTTGTGCTTTGTTGTTTTGTAAAAGCTATTTAATTTTTTAAATTTTATGAGCAGGCTAAAAATGTGAAATATCTCTTAGGTTCAATTTCTTAGTAAGGGCACCAAATCTAGGGAATGCTTTTTGAGGAGTAAGTTTCTAACATAAGTTAGAATTTGAATGTTAAGACTTTGGTAATAACAAGAGTTGCAAGTTAAGTGTATCCACTCTTTAAAGTATAATAAGGTTTTTCACTCCTGTATTATTGCTTTTTGAAAAATCTCATCCCTAAACTGTTCAGAAAGTAAAGTAGATATTATTCTTTCCTCTTACTCTGCTGGATCTTCCTTAGTGTGTTCAAATTTTTCTCCTGTAATTCATTTCCTGACTCCGCCTCTGCCAGTATTTATAGTACCCACACTGCTGGGAGCCAGGGTTCAAAAGGCAAAGAGTAGCTGGTCTCTGCTCCAAGCAGCTTACATCTAATTAACTCCCATGTCTTGATTCTCACATTTCCATGGTTCCCTTGCTTTTGTCATTTTACTCTTTCTTTGTTTTCTACCTGGCTTCAAATCATTTTCTGTGTACTCATCTCTCTGCCCACCTCCAGCCTCCCCCTATCCCTGTCCATGCTATAAATCAAAGAAAATGACCCAGGCAAGTCTCAATCATTGTAGATTTATTTGCCAAAGTTAAGAACGTGTGCCCAGGAGACAGGTCTATACCTTTCTCCAAAGACGATTTTGAGGGCTTCAGTATTTAAAGGGTAAGATCTGAGAGCAAATAAAAGGGGAAAAAATAATAAAAAGAAAAGGAAAAAAAATTTACAGGGGAAAGGGTGAATATTGGAGGAAGAGAAATATGTTTTAAATGTTTCAATAGATACAAGACAGTTGCATCCTTTCGAGTCTTTAATCAGTCTTTCACTGAATACTCAATTTTCATATTGGGGATTGGAGAAGACAGTTCTTCATGCTTTCACCTGTCCCAGTGAACTGCATTTTACATTAGATAATGTAGACAACAATAGGGCAGAGGAAGCATCAAATATGCATTTATTTCAGGTGAGCAGAGGGATGACTTTGAGCTCTGTCGTATGTCTTCCACCTGTGAAGATAAGCTATCAATTGACATTGCCAGGGTGAAATTCAACACAACTGTTTTAAGATAAAGGTCATGGGCCTACAAGGAATTTCCTAGTGGGCAAAATGTGAGGGAGATATGTAGCTTTTTATCTTTGTAGCCATCTTATTTAGGAACCAAATGGGAGGCAGGTTTGCGGGACCCATTTCCCAGCTTGACTTTTCCATTTGGCTAAGTGAGTTCGGGATCCTGAGATTTATTTTCCTGTCACAATGCATAGACTTTTTTTTTTTTTTTTTTTTTTTTTTGCTGCAAGCAGCTATTTTTATCATTAATCCACCAGATTCATGTTTAAGAGTCTGCAACAGCTCTAAGATTATGTTCATTCTCTACTTAGCACTGCGTGGGTGAATCCCACAACACTCAGATAATTTTGGTCTCCAACTCCTCGTAAAACATACTGTGATTGATACGCTGGTCTCCCAACTCCATTCTCCACCTCTTATTCTGCAATTCTTCGCACTCATAAAGGGTGTGTATGCACACATGTACCCACATACAAGAGCAATGATTCTCACTTAGAATCATAGGGCATCACAACTGGAAGGGATCTTAGAAACCAATCTACTACTACTTAGAAACTAATCTACTGATAAAAGTGAAAACTGAGGCACAGAGAAAAGTGAGGGGACTTGCCTAAGGTCATATGGTTAGTTAATGGTAGGGCAGAAACCAGAGCCCAGGCTTTTTTTTTCCCCTGAAGATTTGGTATGCCTGCTGCCATCTTTACTACTGTGGCCTCTGTTCACACCATTCCTATTCCACAGTGGAAGCTCTCTGCTTTTCAGCTTCTGCCTTCAAGGCCCAGCCCAATTCCTACTCTTGTGAGTCCTTCCTCAAATACTTTGCTTACATTGATTTCCCCTTTATCTAAACTTCCTTAGTTATGAGTGGTCACTACCATCTTGCTTATCACGTGATCTCCTATTATTTCTCGTATTTAATTCTCTATTCTTTCACTAAATTTAACTTTTCAGATTAATAGTAGATCATCTCTAGGATCCTCTAAAGCACCTAGCATGGGGTAGGAACTCAACAAATGCTTATTGGCTAAGTGGTTTCTTTAAAGCCCTTGTTTCTTTATCTTCTAGAGTTGTTTCTCTTACTGGTTCTGTAAGAAAATTACTATAAGAAAACTCAGGCTGGTCATGGTGGCTCACGTCTGTAATCCCAGCACTTTGAGTGGCCGAGGTGGGCGGATCATTTGAGGTCAGGAGTTTGAGACAGCTTGGCCAACATGGTGAAACCCCATCTCTACTAAAAATACAAAAATTAGCCCAGTATGGTGGCACACACCTGTACTTCCAGCTACTCAGGAGGCTGAGGCAGGAGAATCATTTGAACCCGGGAGACAGAGTTTGCAGTGAGCTGAGATCACACCACTGCACTCCAGCCTGGGTGACAGTGAGACTCCATTTCAAAAAACAACAACAAAAAAGGAAAACTTGTGTAGTGGTTTGAGGATTTTTTTTCCTCTTCCTGTGTTCTTGTAATGTGAAGTCCTCTTCTCCTTAAAGGTTTATGTGTTTATAGCTGAATTTTCTCTAGGATTCTATGTTTGCATTTGACCTTTGTCATTAAAAATCTATGGGTAAACTAATACTTCTCTTAATATGCATAAGTAATGCAAATTATCCTTTCCCCAGAGGCAATGCCACTTGCTTTGCTTATGGACAGACAGGTGCTGGAAAGACCTACACCATGATAGGAACTCATGAGAATCCAGGATTGTATGCTCTAGCTGCCAAAAATATCTTCAGGCAACTAGAAGTGTCCCAGCCAAGAAAGCACCTCTATGTGTGGATCAGCTTCTATGAAATTTACTGTGGACAGCTTTATGACCTCCTAAATAGAAGAAAAAGGTACTGAATATGAGTGGGAAGAAATAAATCTGTTCATTGCTGTTTTAAGCCAGAGTCCCGGAGAATCACTGAATCACGGGCTTTAATGAGATGCTTTGGTACATTAGTGCCCTTTTGTGAAATGAGGCTCCTGCATCAGATACATATTTTCTAGCTGTCAATTCAGCTATAGGAAAATGTAAATTAGCTTTTCATTAATATTTTTTTAAGTATTCAATATTCTAATGTCTATCAAAAGACTTTCCCTTTTATTTTGGTCTATGAAGAAGGTCATAATTTCAGGAAGTCAGGAAATCAACATGTACTTAAACCCCTTCCTGTTCTTTTGACCTATTATTCTGGAAAAACTATAAATAATGTTTTCTACTTTCTCTTGTTTTTCCTCTAAATAATCTTAGGGTAAACACCATGATAGTTTTCTGAAATCAGTAAGAAGAAAAGAAAATCTTCTCTTTAGAGTTTTAACCCTTGTTAGGCTTAAACTATTGCTCTCACAACATAATATAGCAATTTAGAAATGTATTCAGTAACTCTACTTTTAAACACCTATTATATTTTTCTTGCATGAAGTTTTGTTTAGGTTGAAACAGATGACTTAAACTGAGTAGGAGGCAAAAGAAGTTGTGGAGGAAATGGGAGAATAGAGGTTAGAGGGAATGGGGGAGGTGGAAGGATTAAAGGTTGTCATAACAGAATTAACCAGATTTGAGACGTTGGAGGAGTGAATTGAGGCTGAGCCTCCTGGAAGGCTAGGGAAACCTAATCAGCTTGAGACTAGCCCCGCAACAAAGGTATCTAAGCCTCTATGGAGCTGTCCAAAAGGATGCACAAGCTTTGCGTGCTCCAAACAAGCAATGGAGTGGGGAGTGGGGGAGCAGTTCCAGTTCAATAGGGAGACCATGATAGGGCAGGCCCCCATTGTAGAGGGTCACTAGGGTACTGAGTAGCATAACTGGAGAAGCCAGCGAGTGGGCTTAGGCAGGCCTCTCTCCTATAGACTATTCCAGTGAAAAGAGGACCTTCAGATCTGCCACTTGAGATGGTATAGGTGTTCCGAGTTCAGTCCTGACAAAACAACTGTGAAATAAAAGAGGGTGCTACTCTGGGGATGCTTGAGGAGGAGTTGCCTTTTTTACCTTCTTGGTGTTGACGTCTCGAATTAGCTCAATCACAGCTTCTCCATCAAGCTCCAATGCCCTCATTAGGAGCCCTTTCCAGTCAGAATGCCCACTTCCCTTAAAGAACAATTGCCATAGAATAAAAGCCATTGTGCTGTGTGTGTGTGAGTGTGTGTGTGTTGTTTGGGTGAAGGGAGGTTAAGATATCTAGCTCTTTCTGAACGCATTTCTTTAATGAATTGCCCAGATTATTTTATTGCCCTGTATATTTGCATTCCTCAGTTCTAGCAGGGGAATAGGCATATATTAACTCTAGGGTTTGATGCTTCTCTGAGGCTCACTAGGGAAGACCTATGCTTATTCTACAAGTGTCATGGCCTGTGGGGTTCATGTATATATATATATATATATATATCCATTTAATTGTCTAATATCTATTTCCTACCTTTCTGGGGCTTCTGAAATGTTCTGGTCCATTGATGGCACCCTTTCCTGTTTATGCTGTTATGCTTTACCCTGTTGATTTTTTTTTTTCTTTTTCTGAGGCAAGGTATTGCTCTGTCACCCAGGCTGGAGTACAGTGGTGCCACCACAGCTCACTGCAGCCTCATCCTCCTGGGCTGAAGTGATCCTCCCATCCCAGCCTCCCAGATAACTGGGACTACAGGTACATGCTACCATGCCCTGCTAATTTTTATTTTTTGTAGACACAGAGTCTCCCTATGTTACTTACCCAGGCTGTTCTCAAACTCCTGGGCTCAAACAATCCTCCTCTCTAGGCCTCCCAAAGTGTTAGGATTACAGGTTTCAGCCACTGTGCCTGACCAATTTTTTAATAAGATTTATTGTCTATAATAGTGGGGCTTTGACAAGGGTAGACAAAAGTATGTATGTTCAGTCTGCCTCTTAAACTGGAAAACAAAGCTTAAGGATCTTAAAATTAGTTCCTAGAAGTAGAAGATAAATTGTTTTTATACCCTTGCATAAAAACTGAAGTACGTTTTAGGCTGCCCATGAGGAATCTTTCTGGGGTAGGCTCAGAGATTAAGGCCTGGGAAATATGCCCAGGAATGACAGCAGGGCTCTAAAAGTTAGATCTTCCTTTTTTTTTTTTTTTTTTTTTTTTAGACAGAGATGGGCTCTCGCTACGTTATGCAGGCTGTAACGTAGTGACTATTCACAGGCGCGATCATAGCGTACTACAGCCTCAAACTCCTGAGCTCAAGCAATCCTCCTGCCTCAGCCTTCTGAATAGCTGGGACTACAGACACACACCACTGCATCCAACAGCTAGATTCTTTTACTCCAGAAGGCTGACTGTTTTAATAGATTTGTTTTCAGAGAGACGATGGGCATTGGTGAGGCTGTTTCCCTCCAATCCTTCTGTAGAGATCTGGAAAATTGGGATGAAGCGTAGACTGAGAAAAAAATCATTTTTGAGAAAATAATTCTTGTATTTTAAATTATGAAGTGGAATTCCGTTCTTAACCCTAATCAGTATCTTATTAAGAGGGAAAAATAATCTTAGAGTCTTTGATAGATTCAACATATGCCTCTGAGTGGATCTGGTTTAATGATGATGGTAGACCATAACCATTTATTACCTTGAACGCAGACCTAAGGCATTCAGATGCAGCCCAGCTCTTCCTTGCTCCTTTATAAGATGTATCAGGACTCTTTACATTGCAAATAAAAGGAAACCCCATGTATACTAGCTTAAGCATTTAGGGAAATCATTGGCTCAAAAAACTGGAAAGCTTAGAGGACAGTCGGGCTTCAGCATTGGTTTACTCCAGCAGCTCAGGGATGCGATAAGGACCCAGTTTATTTGCATCTCTTCATTCTGTCTTCTGTGTTATTAGTTTCATCCTGAAGCCAACTCTCTTTGTAGATACAAAATGGCTTCCACTGCTCCCAGGACCACAGGGCCATATGTTTCACATCCAGGGACAAAGGGAGAGCATCACTTCACCAGGCATCTAACAACCAGAGACCAGGACTTTATTTTGATTGGACCAGCAGAGATCCCATATCCACCTCTTAGCAAATCACAGTGTAGCCAGGTGTACATCATCCACTGATTAGCATAGTTTAGATATGTGCTCATTCTTTTAATTGTAGCCAGAGTTGTTGATTTATTTTACAACAATCAACAACCACCCCTAAATCGGCTGAGGTCAGGAGGGTGGGGTTGGGAGGAATATAAGCATCCATCCCACTCAACCAGAAAACTGCCACTTAATAGAGGAATGGTGGAATGGTTTCTGGGGAGGCAAGAACAAAGTCTGTTTTAGTAGCAACATCATACCAACCACTTTCTTGCATCTGCAGGCTCTTCGCAAGAGAAGATAGCAAGCACATGGTGCAGATAGTGGGACTGCAAGAGCTTCAGGTGGACAGTGTGGAGCTCCTCTTAGAGGTAATTAATTCTTCCTTCTTTATTAACCCACCACAACAGTGTAAGTACAGGGAACAAATTCATTTTGCTACTAAGCAAGTACAGTGGACTTATATTTAGGCAAAGGGCAATGACAGGCCCACCACTTCACATCTGTAAAATGTGAATTCTTTTCTGAGAGGATAGCTTGTTTCTCTATAGGGTTTCTCCCACGATTAGTGGGACGTAGGGCATGTGGGAGAACTTAATTCATTGGAAGGATACTACTGGGCCAGTTTCTTTTTTTGTTGTTGTTGTTTTTTTGACATGGAGTCTCGCTCTGTCACCCAACCTGGAGTGCAATGGCACAATCTCGGCTCACTGCAACCTCTGCCTCATGGGTTCAAGCAATTCTCCTGCCTCAGCCTCCTGAGTAGCTGAGATTACAGGCTCCCACCACCACACCTAGCTAATTTTTGTATTTTTAGTAGAGACAGGGTTTCACCATGTTGGCCAGGCTGGTCTTGAACTCCTGACCTCAGGTGATCCACCCGCCTCGACCCCCCAAAGTGCTGGGATTACAGTCGTGAGCCACCGCGCCCAGCCTTATTGGGCCAGTTTCAAATGCTGCTAATGTGTTTCTCTATGGCAGTAGGCTCTGGGAAAAGCTGCTGGAGACAAATATTTGCACTTTAAATTCTTTTCACTTTTTTTTTTTTTTTTTTTTAAGCAACAGGGTCTTGCCCTGTTGCCCAGGCTGGAGTATAGAGGTGTAATCATAGCTCACTGCAGCCTCCCAAGTAGCTGGGACTGCAGGCACATGCCACCAGACCTGGCTAATTTTTTTTTAATTTTTTTTTTTTTTTTTTTTGAGACAGAGTCTCACTTTGTCACCTAGGCTGGAGTGCAGTGGCACAATCTCCGCTCACTGCAAGCTCTGCCTCCCGGGTTCATGTCATTCTCCTGCCTCAGCCTCCCGCGTAGCTGGGACTACAGGCACCCGCCACCATGCCCAGCTCATTTTTTGTATTTTTTAGTAGAGACAGGGTTTCACCGTGTTTGCCAGGATGGTCTTGATCTCCTGACCTCGTGATCCGCCCACCTTGGCCTCCCAAAGTGCTGGGATTACAGGCATGAGCCACCGCGCCCAGCCAGACCTGGCTAATTTTTAAAAACTTTTTGTAGATCTGGTGTCTTGCTGTGTCGCCCAGGATGGTCTCGAACTCCTGACCTCAA
Source organism: Nomascus leucogenys (assembly GCF_006542625.1). Lineage (NCBI taxonomy): Eukaryota > Metazoa > Chordata > Mammalia > Primates > Hylobatidae > Nomascus > Nomascus leucogenys. Next base: position 80,807,203 of record NC_044388.1, read on the forward strand.
GCAGTCCTCTCATCTTGGCCTCTTAAAGTGCTAGGATTACAGGCGTGAGCCACCGCACCTGGCCCTTACTTTAAATACAATTTTTAATAAGTAATACTATCACATGAGTTCAAAATTCAAAAGTGAAAATACCCACTTCCATTTCCTTTTCCAGAGCAACTAATTTTACTAGTTTTTTTATGTGTCCTTCCAAAGGAATTTTTCAATCTGCTTCTTTTATTAATTTATTCTTTTATTGTAATAAAAGTCATACTTATCATTAAATTTAAACATTACAGAAATATGTAAGAAGATAGTAAAGGCCCCTCTAACTTACTGTACATACCCCACTTCCCCTGTTCCCCACTGAGCTATCCACTGTCCACAGTAAAATATTTAATTTTTTTTTTCCTGTTCTGGGCATTTATTTACATAAGTACAAATAGATTTCTGGTGAACCTTCCTTTAAGGAAGTGTTCCTCAACCCTGGCTTTACATTAGATTGTTTGGAGCCTTTTTTTGCTTACTTAAAAAAATGATTTAACCTTTTTTATTGTGAAAAATAGCACTATACAGAAAAATGCATAAAACCTAAGTATGTACAGTATAAAGAAACAAGCACACTTGTAATCAGCTACTCAGATCAAGAAATAGAACATTGCAGCACCCTACAAACCCCCTGTGTGACTTTCCAATAACACCCCCCTATTATCCTGACTTTTGTGCTAATCACTTTCTTGTTATTTGTTATAGTTTTACTACCTATGTATTTATCCCCAAACCATCTAACTTAGTTTTCATCTGTTTTTGAACTTGGCATGAGTAGAACTACACTATATTTTTTGGTGTCTTGTTTCTTTTGCTCAATATTATGCTTTTCAGTTCCATTGAGGTTTTTGCATTTGGCATTAGTTTTCTTCATTTTTATTTGCTGTAGAGTGTTTTATCATAGGAATATGCCACAATTTATTTATACATTCTCCTGTTAATAAACAACTGGGGTTGTTTCTATTTTAGAGTTATTTGGAACATTGCAGCTGTGAGTGTGCTTATACATGTACTTCTGTACAGAGCACACGGGTTGTCTAGGATATATACCTAGTTGTGAAATGATTAGGTCAGATGATATGCTTTTTCTTTTTTTATTATTTTTATTTTTATTTTTTTCTGGAGACAGGGTCTTGCTCTGTCCATCCCAGGCTGGAGTCCAGTGGCGTCAACACGTGGCTCACTGCAGCCTTGACCTCCTGGGCTCAAGCAATCCTCCTATCTCAGCTTCCCAAGTAGCTGGGACCACAAGCATATGCCACCACACTTGGCTAATTTTTTTATTCTTTGTAGAGACAGGGTCCTACCATGTTGCCCAGGCTGGTCTCAAGCTCCTGGGCTCAAGCAATCCTCTCACCTCAGCCTCCCAAAGTGTTGGGATGACAGGCACAGTGGCCCATATTTTCAGCTACACTAAATGCTGCCAACTGTTTCCCAGAGTGGTGTGCATTCCTACAAGCAGTATATGAGCAATCCCGTTGCGCTTCATCTTGCAGACACTTTCAATTGATAGATATTTTGAATTTTTGCCAGTCTGGAGTGTTTAATTATATTTTATTGTGGGGTTTTAATTTGCATTTCCCTGATTGAGAATAAAATTGAATATTTTCTCATATTTTTAACTTGTAATTTGGAGTTCCTCTTTTGGGAATGCCAGTTTGGGTCTTTTCCTCATCTTGAGTTATCTGTCTTTTCCTTGCCGATTTGTATATTCCGGATATGAGTCTTGTTGGTTATTTGTATCATAAGCATGTTGTCTCATTCTGTGGCTTGTTTTCCCAGTTTCATCATAATATCTTTTAATGCTTGCTTGTGTCCTCCTCAGGTCAATTAAATCAGAATCCCTCAGGAGTGGGGCCCAGGTGTGGGTATTATTATTATTTTAAATTAAAATGTAGTTCATATACCATAACATTCACCTTTTTTAAAGTGTATGATCCACTGGTTTTCTTAATATAATTTTCTTATTGAGATATAATTCACATACCATAATATTCATTCTTTTTTTATTTTTTATTTTTGAGACAGAGTCTCACTCCTGTTGCCCAGGCTGGAGTGCAGTGGCGCGATTTCAGCTCACTGCAGCCTCAACCTCCCTGGGCTCAGGTGATCCTTCCCACCTCAGTCTCCTGAGTAGCTGGGACTACAGGTGTGTACCACCACACCCGGCTAATTTTTTTGGTATTTTTAGTAGAGATGGGGTGGGATTTCGCCATGTTGCGCAGGCTGGTCTCAATCTTCTGGACTCAAGCAGTCCTCTCACCTTGACCTCCCAAAGTGCTGGGATTACAGGCATGAGCCACCATGACCGGCTATAATATTCTTTTTTTTTTTTTTTTTTGAGACGGAGTTTTGCTCTTGCTCTTGTTGTCGCCCACGCTGGAGTGCAATGGCACGATCTGGGCTCACTGCAACCTCTGCTTCCCAGGTTCATGTGATTCTCCTGCCTCAACCTCCTGAGTGGCTGGGATTACAGGCTCCTGCCACCATGCCTGCCTAATTTTTGTATTTTTAGTAGAGACGGGGTTTTACCATGTTGTCCAAGCTAGTCTCGAATTCCTGACCTCAGGTGATCCACCAGCCTTGGCCTCCCAAAGTGCTGGGATTAGAGGCGTGATGCACTGCGCCCCGCTCAGTTTTTTAAAGCATACAATTCATTGTTTCTCAGTCTTTTGGCTAAGATCAAATGTAGTATCTTTTTTTTTTTTTAAGACCAATGTTTCAGAATAGAAAATGTAGTATCTTTTCTCAGCAGTTTAACATGTTCTATTCAAGGACAACCTATTAAATGGATTTTTGGAACAGGGAGATGGAGTAGGAGCTTGCTCTGTCCACTCCATGCATTGACTTGGCAGTGCAAGACCTGCAGGAATGGTGCATCCTCCCTGAGGGATTTTTTTTTTAAGTATACAATTCAGTGATTTTTTTAAAGTATATTCGTGAAGTTATGCAACCATTGCCACTAACTAATTCCAGAAAACTTTCATCACCCCAAAATGAAACTCCATTAGCAGTTACTCCCTATTTCTCCTGTGCCCAGTGCCTGGCAACCACTAATTTCTATCTCTGTGGATTTGCCAATTCTGTCCGTATCATATAAACAGAATTATACAATATGCAACCTTTTGTCTCTGGCTTCTTTCACTTAGTTTATTTTCAGAGTTCATTCATGTTGCAGCATGTGTCAGGACTTCATTCCTTTTTGTGGCTGAATAATATTAAATTGTATGGATACCTCATTTTATTTATCCATTCATCAGCTGATAGACATTTGGGTTGTTTCCACTTTTGGTCATTATGAATAATATTGCTGTGAACATTCATGTACAAAGGTTTTTGTGTGGACAAATGTGTTCCATTTTCTTGGGTGTATGCCTAGGAGTGAAATCGCTGGGCCATACTTTTTTTAGGAAATGCCACACTGTTTTCCAAAGTGACTTTACCATTTTACACTCCCACCAGCAGTATGAGGATGGGTATTATTTTAAAAGCTCCCCAGGTGATTCTAACATGCAGCCATTGCAGTCATTCTTCTAGTACATCCAATAAACCTGGCTAGAGTAGAAGGGAGAGGACTAGAAGGATAGGCCAGGCACTTGACAAGACTTAGCTTCGTATAGCTTCACGGTACACTCCTCCAGGGAGAAGTATCTGAGTCTTCAACCAAGCTTAAGGGACCAAGGAAAGCAGTCAGGTTTGGCATTGTAGAAATTCCTCCAGCGAATGCCAAAGTTCAAGCCTCTCTAGCTGATTCTACTCTTGATCTTTCCTGCCTTCCTTTTCACTGTGTTCTAATAATAATTGCAAATGTTTAGTGAGCACTATCTACCAAATGCTTTGTTAGAGGTTTTTGCAAATATTACCCCATTTAATCATCACAAAATCAAGGTAAATATTGTAAACTTCTCTAAGAGATGAAAATACTGAGGTTAAAATCAAGTGATAACCCAGAATCACATAGCTAACAACTGGTAGAGCAAAGATTTCAGCTTGGATTTATCTCACTCTGAAGCCCTTTTCATTATACTATACTACCTATAGTGCATAATTAGAAATCAATTTTTCTTAAGAAATTAAGAGAGGCCAGGCATGGTGGCTCACGCCTGTAATTCCAGCACTTTGGGAGGCCGAGGCTGGAAGGTCATTTGAGGTCAGGAGTTTGAAACCAGCCTGGCCAACATGGTGAAACCTCACCTCTACTAAAAATACAAAAATGAGCCAGGTGTAGTGGTGGGCGCCTGTAATCCCAGCTACTTGGGAGGCTGAGGCAGGAGAATTGCTTGAGCCCAGAAGGCAAAGGTTGCAGTGACCAGAGATCATGCCATTGCATTCCAGCCCAGGCAACAGAGCAAGACTCCATCTCAAAAAAAAAAAAGAAGAGAAGAGAAAAGACACTCACTGAATGAATTAATACATTGATAACAATGTCTTCTGTTATCATTTGCCTAAATTTAGGTGTTTAAAGGACTGTTTAATCTTCAGATAACAGAGTTTGTGGAAAATTTTGTTGTTGCTTTTTCAAAATTAATACTTGGGACTTGGGTGTGTGCAGTGGCATAGTAGCCCATCATTGGTTTATATCTTTTTCTAAGTTTCTTTTTCCTGAGACAAATGCTGTAGGTAAATTTTGCTTAAGGGATGACACTTCACATTTGCGTTATTAGATTCCTGGGTCCTAGGATCCAAAACCTGAGTATAGCGCCCGAGTGTGTCTGTTTTAGAGGGTCACCTAAGAGCCCCTTTCTAGTGATTGCAAAGGTAGGCACAGAACAAAAGTGTGTGGGACATGCTGAAGGGCTGCCCTGGGGCTGTGACCATTCTCCCCAGAACTTCCTCCGCTGTGGAGTCCTAAGGAAATTGTTTCTCATACTCTGTTCCCTGTGGTCCTCTTGCCCCTACCTCCAGCCAGTCCCACATTTGGCCAGGAGCATCAGGTGAGTCTGGTCCTCAGGATTCCTTTGTCACTGAAGATTATAAAGGGGAAAGAAGGAAACACTCAGAAGAAGACTCTTCATTGCCTTTAGACTCTAAATGCTGGCAGTCTGGTGTTGAGCCAACCCCTGCATCCTGGAAGAGTTTATGGCACTGTTCTATTCTAAAGTATGGTTCCTAAGAAAGGCAGAAAAAAAGTTCCTTGTTAGTCAACATATTATCGCCATTGATACCCTCAGTCTGCAGTACATATGGTGTTGTACAAGGAGGGAGCCAGCTGTGATCAAGGTGGAAAGTTTATATAATTTATGGATACCTGACACAGTTATCCTCATAAATAAACATTTATTGACTTGAAACAACAGCACTTGCTAACTCAGGTGTCACATTTCACTCTCAGATGTCACTGTTCATACTCGCTCGGGTGTCACCCATGTGTTTGCTCAAGTGTCATCTTGGAGTGTTACCCTCTCAGATCACCCTCAGGATTACTCAGGCATGGCCTGCCTGCACAACTGGTAGCTTCATTATTCAAATGAGATTGTCCTTCCTCCAGGAAGTTTCTGCTTCCCAGTGTATTTGATTTCTTGCCAATGCAGGCACCAGAACTTCCTGCCTTTACAGAGGACTCACTGCCTCATCACATTTCCCAGATTTGGAATCGAGATTTTGTCAGACAATTAATGGGCATGTTTTCAGTTTTAGAGATTCACAGTTTTTTAAAGTCATTCCTACACCCATTTTATATAGTCAGAGGTATTCATTCCTAGGAATTTTGATAAAGTTGTTTCATGTTTTATCATTGCCTTGGCTGTAATGGGCAGCCAGTTACAGTGCCATGTATCCTTGAGCATATCCTTTATCTCTCTGAGCCTGAAACATGTAGATAATGGTAGATGATTGGGTTGGAAGATGGGGAGAAGGAAGTGAGATAACATACATAAAATTTATAGTATGATGCTGGCTCAACTTTCCACATGCATTATTCTTATTAAGTCCCTGAATGATGTTTCCCAGCACCACCACAGTTTTTCGTTTTGTTTTTTTGAGGTAGAGTCTCACTCTGTCACCTAGGCAGGAATACAGCGGTACAGTCATGGCTCACTGCAACCTCAACCTCCTGGGCTCAAGCGATCCTCCCACTTCAGCCTTCTGAGTAGCTAGGACCACAGGTGTTCACCACTACACCTGGCTAATTTTTTAAAAAAATTTGTGTAGATGTTGCCCAGATTGGTCTTGAACTTCTGGGCTCAAGTGATCCTCTATCTCAGCCTCCCAAAGTGCTGGAATTACAGGCATGAGCCACCACACCAGGCCCAGTTTTCATTACTTCCTATTGTAGCAGATACCCATTTTACTATGCACATAATATGTTCTCTCTAGAGAACCTAGATTTAGAAACTTGCCCGACAGAGTTTAGTTAGGGAAGGAGTTTGAGAAGGAGGAGGCAGTGAGAGGAAAAGGGGGCTTAGTAGTTTTAAAGGTGATTGCATTAATTTTGCTCACCTCCTAGACTTGCATTTCCCCCAAGTAGATTCTCTCTTTCTCTTATCTGCTTCCTTCCTTTTGTTTTTGTTTTTTTTTTTTTTTTTTTTTTTTTTTTGGTTTGCACTAGGGAGCCCATGATATTTCATGTTGATCTCTAAAGCTATATTTTTCCATGAAACTCTGATTGTTTTATATTTATGAAAAAAAATAGTTTAAGTTTTAGAAGTTTACACAAAGATGTTAGTTCTTTAGTATCTTTTCTTTTTGTTTTGTTTTTGAGATGGAATTTTGCTGTCTTGTCCAGGCTGGAGTGCAGTGGCATGATCTTGACTCACTGCAACCTCTGCCTCCCAGGTTCAAGGGATTCTCCTGCCTCAACCTCCTGAGTAGCTGGGATTATAAGTGCCCACTACCCACGCCTGGCTAGTTTTTGTATTTTTAGTAGAGATGGGGTTTTATCATGTTGGTCTCTAATGCCCGACCTCAGGTGATCCACCTGCCTCAGCCTCCCTAAGTGCTGGGACTACAGGCATGAGCTACCGTGCCCGGCCCCGTTAGTATCTTTTCTTTCTTTCTTTTTTTTTTTTTTTTTTGAGACGGAGTCACCTTTTGTAGCCCAGGTGCTAGAGTGCAGTGGTGGGATATCGACCACTGCAACCCCTGCCTCCTGGGTTCAAGTGATTCTCCTGCCTCAGCCTCCTGAGTAGCTGGGATTATAGGCATGCACCACCACACCCAGCTAATAGTTTTGTATTTTTAGTAGAGATAGGGTTTTGCCAGGTTGGCCAGGCTGGTCTTGAACTCCTGACCTCAGGTGATCCACTCACCTCGGCCTCCCAAAGTGCTGGGATTACAGACGTGAGCCACCGTGCCCAGCCAATTTTTGTATTTTTAATAGAGATAGGGTTTCACCATGTTGGCAAGGCTGGTGTCAAACTCCCGACCTCAGGTGATCTGCCCTTCTCAACCTCCCAGAATGCTGGGGGTACAGGCGTGAGCCTCTGTGCCTGGCCATAATTCCCATTTTATAGATAAGAAACTGAGACCCTTAAAAGTTAAGTGACTTGTGGTAGTCTACACAACCGCATGGTAGAGCTGGCATGTGAACCCTGGCAACCTGACTCCAGATTTCACCGTTTTAACTGCTATACTTCAGTTGTATATGTCATTTACAAAAATGTGATGACTTTGATATTCACAGACTGCCTCATTTTTACTGTTCATAGCTCAGGTGCATTATTATATAGTTTCTGGAAGGCATGACTATAGCAAGCTGTTATTGGAAAAAATTGGCCCAAGGACCAGAAACTCTTCATGCCTTCTCTAAAATATATTTAACCAGGAAAGGGCATCTCAACATGTTAGGTCTCTGAGATGCACTTAGAGATACCCAGTACATTATGGTGTACAAGATACAGTGAAAACCCAAGTTCAAAAGTCTGTAACACAATCTCAGAAGCCAATCTTTTTTGACACTCTTGAGGAAGAACCACAGGGCCACCCTTTGCATTTCCTGTTCATATCCACATTTCCTTGCGAAGTATGGTCTTGAGGCCTCTCTGAGCTCTCACTAGGTCTCGGTGGACTAGCATCATTAGTAACATCATTACTCACATGTAGAAGAGGATATCCGGCTTCTATTCCTGGCCTGACCATATTCTACCTATGTGACCTTGTATAAGTCACTTAGCTTCTCTGTGTTCCTTTCCTTATGAGTCAGACATATTGCTTTTACAAATGTAAAGGTTTAAGACCTCCCTTGTCTTTTCATAGGATTTGTAAATGACAAAAAAAAAAAAAAAAAAAAAGAGCTGTAAGAAATCTAAAACTCTAAAAGGAAATATACCAGAATTTTATAATCACTGGGATTATGAGGGATATATATTCTCTTCTTTAATCCTTTTCCTATATTTTCCAAGTTTTCCACAGTAAGTTTGTCTTTTCTAATGAAGAAAAAAAAAGTTTGAAAAAGGAACGATACCAATCTATGATGATCCATTAGCATTGCATCCCAGCCTGTGTAAACATGAAGTGAAAGGGACAGGGAGAAGCCAGGGCCAGAAAGTGCATTTAAACCAGATGGTTCAGTCACAGCGCTGGCCTTAAGTGTCTTACCCAGCATCTGAGCTTAGTTAGCAGTGCTTTTTTCTCAGCACTTGCCATATCCAGTATAAGAGATTACCACTGTAACTCTTACGATTTCATTAGCATAAAGGTGGTAGCCATATAGTTGATGATCTAGCTTTATAAATTAGCAGATTCTTCTCTTTACAAAAGGATTCATCATATTGTCTCTTTAAATTTTTAGCAAACTTTTTGCAAAATGGGTGTATTTAAGTATGATTCTGAATTTTGATTTTACATCTCACATACAGATAATCTTTAGAAACATACTATTGCTTAGATCATGGAAAAAATATTTTTAGTTAATTAAATTTCTAAAAAGAAACCACTACTACTTGTTAAGATATTTTATGTCTTATTGTTGAAGTTTGGCTCTGTCAACTTTTGGATTCTTAATTTGGAAACTGTGACTATGTTCAATATGATATAAATTAAAATGGTGAGAGATTGAGAAAAAAATGAAATAGGACTTTCTTATTCTCTTTTTTTTTTTTTTTTTTTTTTTTTTTTGAGATGCAGTTTCACTCTTGTCCCCCAGGCTGGAGTGCAATGGCACGATCTCAGCTCACTGCAACCTCCACCTCCTGGGTTCAAGCAATTCTACTGCCTCAGCCTCCTGAGTAGCTGGGATTACAGGCATGCACCACAACACCTGGGTAATTTTTGTATTTTTAGTAGAGATGGGGTTTCACCATGTTGGCCAGGCTGGTCTCAAAGGCCTGCACTAAAGTGATCCACCTGCCTTAGCCTCCCAAAGTGCTGGGATTACAGGTGTAAGCCACCATGCCCAGCCAATAAAATATTGTTGACTATAATCACCCTGTTGTATTGTCAAATAGTAGGTCTTATTATTTCTTTTTTGTGTGTACCTATTAACTACCCCCACATCCCCACGACCCTTCCCAGCCTCTGTGGTAACCATCCTTCTAGTATCTATGTCCATGAGTTCAATTGCTTTGATTTTTAGATCACACACATAAGTGAGAACATGTGATGTTTGTCTTTCTGTGCCTGGCTTATTGCACTTAACATAATGATCTCCAGTTCCATCTGTGTTGTTGCAAATGACAGGATCTCATTCTTTTTCATGGCTGAACGGTACTCCATTGTGTACGAGCACCACATTTTCTTTATCCATTCATCTCTTGATGAACACTTAGGTTGCTTCCAAATCTTGGCTATTGTGAACAGGGCTGCAACAAACATGAGAGTGCAGATCTTGTTTATGTTTTGTTTCCTGGGACATATCCTTAACTTACAACTCCAAAACAAACAAACAAAAAACCTAAAACTTACAACCTTTTATTTTATTTAATTAATTTTCCCCCTGAACTTGATAGTAGGTGATTATTTTTTAAGAGATGGGATTTTTGTCCCCTAGGCTGGAGTGCAGCTTACTGCCTCAGCCTCCTGTCTGGGACTACAGGTGTGCACTACTACGCCCAGCTAATTTTTGTAGAGAAGGGGGTCTCACCATTTGCCCAGGCTGGTCTTGAACTCCTGGGCTCAAGTGATCCTCCTGCCTCAGCCTGCCAAAGCTTTGGGATTACAGGCATGAGCGACCATGCCCAGCCTAAATCTTACTACCTTTTAAATACAATTTTTACTTTATCATATTTTAAATTTCCAAGTGCTTTGTCTATTCCCTCTTTTGGTTTGGTGTTTTCATGCTGGTGGCTTTGGCTTTCTATTCACGTTTAAGTATGAGGCACTAAAAAAATAACAGTCACAAAGTTTGTGTGTCGGAGGTGTGCTTGCTGATCATTAAGCTTCACTATAGGTTGAAAGTTAATTGGCTTTGCCGGGGAAGTCCCCAAAATGTAAACATGTGAAGGGCTTGGGAGTGAGGGTTTCTCCAGAGAATTGTGGCTGAGGGCTGATGTTGGGGAACGCTGGTGTGTTGCTTTTACTTAATCCTTGTTTAAGTTCTTTCACTTCACTCTGCCCCACACTGTGCCTGGTGCTTAGTCCTCTTTGGTCTCTGGTTCCCATTTTCTGGAGACTATACCTTCTGCCTCCCGCACAGGGTGGGGATGAATGGGGAATGTCTCACCAAGGGCTTTACTGCTCTGATCACTGACTGTGTGTATCTTTGCCTTATCCCAACAGTACCTGGTGCTTCCAGAGTCTGAGCCCCTCTTAGGGGTCCTAATGGGCTGATAGACTGACTCCCCCCTTTCCTACTTACTTACTTAGTTTATAACTTCATTGCTGGCAATTACCATCCCTTCATTGTCTTTCCACATTCTAAAATTTCATTGAAATATATCACACCTGTAATCCCAGCATTTTGGGAAGCCAAGGTGGGAGGATTGCTTGAGCCCAGGACTTCAAGGCCAGCCTGGGCAGCATAGTGAGACCTTGTCTTTGTTTCTTTATTTAAAAAGAATAAGAAATATATTGTCCAGTGCTACCCCCTTTCCTTTTATTGCTTTAAAGATGAATCGTTTTAATTCTTTATTTTTAAATTTTTATTTATTTATTTTTTTGAGACACAGTCTTGCTCTGTAATCACGGCTCACTGCAGCCTTGACCTCCTGGGCTCAAGTGATCCTCCTGCCTCAGCCTTCTGAGAAGCTGGGATTACAGGTGTGAGCCACCATGCCTGGCCCAAATAATGTTTTTAAAGTTCTTTGTGGCTGGGTGCGGTGGCTCATGCCCGTAATCCTACCACTTTGAGGGACCGAGGAGAGAGGACTGCTTGAGCTCAGGAGTTCAAGATCAGCCTGGGCAACATAGTAAGACCATGTCTCTACAAAAAAATTTTAAAAATTAGCCAGGTGTGGCGGTGCACACCTATAATCCCAGCTACTCAGGAGGGTGAGCCGGGAGTACCTCTCAAACCCAGGAAGTCATGACTGCAGTGAGCTATGATCATATCACTGCACTCCAGCCTGGGTAACAGAGTAAGCCCCTATTTCAAAAAAATTTTGTTTTGCCTTTTTTATTCTCAGTAACTAACACTCATACCACTGTCCAAAATAAGGGCAGTATGTTCTTAAATGGCTGCGTTTTCAGTGGCTGCAGGCCAATCCTGAGGCTTCACCTCCCCTGCCCCATTCCATGATAGCCAGAAGGACTCCTGTTAGTCTTTACTCCCAGTCTAGGGTGAGTGAGGATTAGTCTCAAGGGAAATCATGGGCTCATGGTAATTACAGTAACTCTTCACTTTGGTATTTCTACATCGGGCCTGGCCTCCTTTATGACTGCATCCTGGTAGAACAGGTGGATGTGATTAGTCATTCTATAATGCACATTTATGTGCTTTGCCTCAGTTACTAAGATAGATGGGTATTATGAGACCTTGCTTTGGAGCCAAGTTATGCCCTGGGGATTTTAGTTAGGCTAAATCCATCAAAGATACTAAAAAGAGCATATGAGATCAAGAAGTAAATTAGCTCTTAAGCTATGGAATGTTCTTCCACAGGATTAGTATTTCACATTGTTTTCATTGTTATTGGGTACTAACTAGGTATAATTTAGTGTTTGAGCAGTTTTCCACCTGGACAGAAAAAACTGCAGTGCACTGACACAATTATATGTCTGCTGTCTACTGCTCTTAGCCAACTCTTAGTAGCCAGAGGCTTTTGTTTACTCCTAGAGGAAGTCATCCTGTGGACTTTATTTTCAGGTGATCTTAAAGGGCAGCAAGGAGCGCAGCACTGGGGCCACTGGAGTTAATGCAGACTCCTCCCGCTCCCATGCCATCATCCAAATTCAGATCAAAGATTCAGCCAAGAGGACATTTGGCAGGTGAGCTGGAAATATCAGGGAGTTACATTGTCTGCCTTTCCTTTAATGTGACTTTGAAGTATGTTTTCCTCAACAACAGGATACCCTGCCACCATGGAGTTCTTCATTGCAGGGATACAGAGTAGAGTTGTTAGCCCTGAAATAAATCATTGTACTAAAGTGTCATCAGTTGATTAACCATGAAGTAATGACCTATTGTTGGTCAACCCTAAGTTATTAAAAGGGACATTGATTGCTTCTAACATGAAACACAGTTTCAGCAGAGAAACAGTAGGGAATGCATCTCAGAGAGCTTACATGCCAAAAAAGGTAGGGGGAGAAGATTAATCCATTCTTCTTGAAAGAAGGCATAAGACAATTGGATACATTCATTGCTTCTCTGGTGCTCTCTTAGCAAATAATCTGCCACACTGATGGATGAGCCTATTTCACCTCTGAGTAATGAGTGTTTTTCTTTTCTTTTTCTTTTTTTTTTTTGCTGGATCGCTGTCCACAAAAGTTTCTATGTAATTACCTAAGTGGTTACTTAAGTGATTAGCATTGTGGTCATTTAGCCTTTTGGGAAGAATGTTTTATTAATTTTAGTCATACTTTCTTATAAATTATTAAAACCAATAGACATGTTTGAGTGGACAGTACCAGCATCAACTGACAGATCAGAATCTTCTGATACTCTTGGAAAGCTGACAGTCATGTTTGTTTGTTTGTAAGATGGGGCTTCGCTCTGTCAGCCAGGCTGGAGTGCAGTGGCATGATTATAGTTTACTACAGCCTGGAAGTCCTGGGCTCAAGCAGTCCTCCTGCCTCAGCCTCCTGAGTAGCTTGGACTACAGGTGTGGACCACCACACCTAGCTATTTTTTTTTTTTAAGAGACAAGGTGGATGTGAGGGAGATCTGGCTGTGACATCTGTCACCCCATTGAACTCCAGGGTTGAGATGGGGTCTCTCTATTTTGCCCAGGCTGGTCTCAAACTCCTAGGCTCAAGAGTCTGGCAACAGAGCGAGACTCCGTCTCAAAAAAAAATGTAAAAATTAAGTGGTAGGCTGATGGTGGCTGACACCTGTAATCTCAGCACTTTGGGAGGGCAAGGCGAGAGGATCTCTTGAGCCTTGGAGTTCGATCAATGGGGTGACAGATGTCGCAGCCAGATCGCCCTCACATCCACCCTGTCTCTTAAAAAAAAAAATAGCTAGGTGTGGTGGTCTACAGCTAATTTTTACAATTTTTTTTCTTTTTTTTTTTTTTTTTTTTTTTTTTTTTTGAGACAGTCTCGCTTTATCGCCCAGGCTGGAGTGCAGTGGCGCAATCTCGGCTTACTGCGAGCTCCACCTCCCGGGTTCATGCCATTCTCCTGCCTCAGCCTCCCAAGTAGCTGGGAGTACAGGCGCCCGCCACCACGCCCAGCTAATTTTTTGTATTTTTAGTAGAGACAGGGTTTCACCATTTTAGCCAGGATGGTCTTGATCTCCTGATCTCGTGATCCACCCACCTCGGCCTCCCAAAGTGCTGGGATTACAGGCGTGAGCCACCGTGCCTGGCCAATTTTTTTTTTTTTTTCTTGAGATGGAGTCTCACTCTGTTGCCAGGCTGTAGTGCAGTGGCGTGATCTTGGCTCACTGCAACCTCCGCCTCCCGGGTTCAAGTGATTCTCCTGCCTCAGCTTCCCGAGTAGCTGGGACTACAGGCATGCACCACCATACCCAGCTAATTTTGTATTTTTAGTAGAGACGGGGTTTCACCATGTTGGCCAGGATGGTCTTGATCTCTTGACCTCGTGATCTGCCCACCTCGGCTTCCCAAAGTGCTGGGATTACAGGCATGAGCCACCACGCCCAGCCAGTTTTTAGAATTTTTTAAGAGATGGGGTCTTGCTGTGTTGCTTAGGCTGGTCTAGAACTCCTGGCCTCAAGCAGTACTCCACCTCAGCCTCCCAAGTAGCTGGGTTTATAGGTGTGAGCCACCACACCCGGCTCAGTAATGTCTTTTCTTTCCAGAGGATGGGCCAATGTTAATTTCCTCCAGTGGTCACAGAATGCTGACTGATACAAAAATAAAGCTTCTGGCCAGGCACGGTGGCTCACGCCTGTAATCCCAGCACTTTGGGAGGCCGAGGCAGGTGGATCACGAGGTCAGGAGATTGAGACCATCCTGGCTAACACGGTGAAACCTTGACTCTACTAAAAATACCAAAAATTAGCCAGGCATGGTGGCGGGCGCCTGTAGTCCCAGCTACTTGGGAGGCTGAGACAGGAGAATGGCGTGAACCCTGCAGGCGGAGGTTGTAGTGAGCCGAAATCACGCCACTGCACTCCAGCCTGGGCGACAGAGTGAGACTCCGTCTGAAAAAAAATAAAATAAAATAAAGCTTCACAGAAGTCACTCCTGCTGTGTCTTTTCTCTAGGATCTCTTTTATTGACTTGGCTGGCAGTGAAAGAGCAGCAGATGCAAGGGACTCAGATAGACAGACAAAGATGGAAGGTGCAGAAATAAATCAGAGTCTACTGGCTGTAAGTTTTTCAAAATCTTTAATCTAAAAATCCTTCTTGAAAGACTGCCCATTACATACAGGCAGAGTGGATGAATGTGGGGTGGAATCAGCAAAGCAATTGCCCTGTTCTTATGTAATAATAGAATGCCAGGGTTGGAGAATGAGGGCTGACCAGACAGACTCTCACAATTCTAGGCAACTATTTTCTTCTCTCCTTGCCTTCTTTTCCCCTGGTCAATCCATGCCAATTAGGAACAGAAATATTTCTGCAGTTGCTGAATGGTTAACTCCGCTAAGCTTTCTCTCTTTCCCCAAGCTTTAAAATTATATTAATTTTTCAAACATAGAAAAGTAGAACAAATAGTATAATGATCTCCCATATACCTGTCAGATTCAACAGTTACCAACATATGAAAAATCTAAGCAACCCCTTCCCTCCCCCTGGTTGGATTATTTTAAAGAAAATCCAGCTGGGAGCGGTGGCTCACGCCTATAATCCCAGCACTTTGGGAGGCCGAGGCAGGCGGATAACTTGAGGTCAGGAGTTCGAGACGAGACTGGCCAACATGGTGAAACTCTGTCTCTACTAAAAATACAAAGTTAGCTGGGCATGGTGCCGAGCGCCTGTAATCCCAGCTACTCAGGGGGCTGAGGCAGGAGAATCGCTTGAACCCAGGAGGCGGAGGTTGCAGTGAGCTGAGATTGTGCCATTGCACCCCAGCCTGGGTGACAGAATGAGACTCAGTCTCCAAAAAACAAAAAAAAGAAAGAAAGAAAATCCTAGTCATCATGTCATTTATTCCATAAATATTGTATATATCTCAGCTGGGCGCAGTGGCTCACGCCTGTAATCCTAGCGCTTTTGGAGGCCGAGGCGGGTGGATCACTTGAGGTAGATCAGCCTGGCCAACATGGTGAAACCTTGTCTCTACTAAAAATACCAAAAATTAGTTGGGCATGGTGGCAGGCTGTTACATCCCCAGCTACTCAGGAGGCTGTGGCAGGAAAATCTCTTGAACCCAGGAGGTGGAGGTTGCAGTGAGCCGACATTATGCCACTGCACTCCAGCCTGGGCGACAACAGAGCAAGACTCCATCTCAAAAAAAAAATTTTTTAAATGTATCTCAAAGAGATACTCTTACTTTTTAATATAGCCATAATGCCATTATCATACTTAAAGAAGTAATTCTTTAGTATCCAGTAAGTATTATAATTCCTCTAATTGTCCCATAAGTATCTTTTTATAGTTAACTTGTTCAAATCAAGGTACAAATAAAATCCTATGTAAGTTCTTATTCCCTCTTTCATTTTTTCTGTATTAGTGTATTGGTTGAAGAAAACTGGGTCGCTCGTCCTGTAAGATTTGCCACATTCTGTACTTGGCCACCTGCATCCTTGTGTTGATGTTTCACATGTTACTCATTATCCTTTAGGTTTCCTGTCAGGTGGCTCAGCTCTATAGCCATGTTGTTCACTATGGCAGCCACCAGCCACATGTGGCAATTGAGCACCTGAAATGTGGCTGGTCTGAATTAAGATATGCTCTAAGTGTAAAATACACACTGGATTTTGATTACCAAAAAAGCTTGTAGAATATCTCATTTATTTTTTTCATATTGACTACATGCTGAAATAATATTTTGGATATATTGAGTTAAATAAAATATATAATTAACATTAATTTTATCTGTTTCTTTTTCTTTTTTAAAAAAAGATATGACTATTAGAAATTCAGAATTACATATGTGTTTTGCATTTGTGGCTCATGTATTTCTATTGGGACAGTCCTGAATTAGAGATGTGATCAGATTTAGGTTCTATATTTTTTGGCAAAAACAATCATAGGTAGTTCTTAGATTTTCTATAGCAATACATTAGGAGATAGAGAATGTCTGGTTGTCTCTCTTTGTGATTTTAAGATTGAAAAGAGATTCAGGTGTTGTCAGCCTAGTTCCTCTTTTATAAAGTTTCCTTTCAGCCTTTATTTTTTATTTTATTTTATTTATTTTTACTTTTTTTTTCCCTTAGTCTCTGTTAAGGACATGCCATTCAGCCATTTTTAACCTAGGAATTTTATCAGCCATTGAAGAATCTCATCTATATCTATTATTTTATTAAGAGTTCCAGAATGGTGATATTCTAATTCTAATATTCCTTCTGTGTGTATTAGCTGAAAAGAATAATTTTCCCTCAACTATCTGATTATCCTGACATACAGTTTGTAGTGGAAGCAAGATGATTCTTTTTTCACTACTTTTCAGAATGAGTTGGTGTTCATGTTACCTAAACAAAATATGAGTTTGTTTTATTGTTGTTGTTTACCTTTTTTTCTATTATTATAAACTCATTGAAATCGTTATATCTTTTTTTGCTGCTTAAATTCAACATATTTAGCCAACAGGAGCTGTTTCAAGAATGTTCCTGTGTCTTTTTGGCACAACCCTACTCGTTCTTGATAGCTTCCTGGCTTTCTGATATGACAAGAGCCTATGTTCTAGGCTCATTTTATACATTTCCCTCTCCAGACCTCGAATCAGCCATTTCTTCGATGAGTCTTGGTTTCTTTTTCATTCTTTTTTTTTTTTTTTTTTTTGAGATGGAGTCTCGCACTGTTGCCCAGGCAGGAGTACAGTGGCACAATCTTGGCTCACTGCAACCACTGCCTCCCAGGTTCAAGCGATTCTCCTGCCTCAGCCTCCCGAGTAGCTGGGATTACAGGCACCTGCCACCACAGCCAGCTAATTTTTTGTATTTTTAGTAGAGACAGAGTTTCACCATGTTGGCCACGCTGGTCTTGAACTCCTGACCTCGTGATTCGCCCGCTTCGGCCTCCCAAAGTGCTGGGATTACAGGCATGAGCCACCGCGCCCGGTCGAGCCTTGGTTTTTTTGAGAAGGAAATGGTGTTTAGAGACTTCAGTCTGTGTGTTAGGGGTGCTTATCACTACTGCATTAGTCCTTGCTTCTGGGCCTTTTCTGTGGACAGAGCTAATAAATAAGGTGTTATTTTTTGTTTTGAAAGGGAAGAATATATGTGAGATTTATAGTAATAAATTAGTTTAAGATTGCAGGCCAGGCCCAGTGGCTCACACATATAATCCCAGCACTTTGGGAGGTCAAGGTGGACAGATCACTCGAGCCCAGGAGTTTGAGACCAGCTTGAGCAACATAATGAGACCCTGTCTCGGCAAAAAACTTAAAAATTAGCTGGGCGTGGTGGCGTGTGCCTGTAGTCACAGCTACTTGGGAGGCTGAAGTGGGAGGACTGCTTAAGCCCAGGAGGTTGAGGCTGCAGTGAGCCATGATTGTACCACTGCACTCCAGCCTAGGCAACAAAGCAAGACCTTGTCTCAAAAAATAAACTATCTCGTCTGAAGAAAGCCAATGAATAATAATATTAAAAAAAATAAAATTAAAATTACAGGGTTTTTATTTAATTTATTTAAATGTATATTTGTCTCTTTTTTCTCTTATGCTAGAAATCTTAGTTCCTAACATTTATTTGCTCTACTTTAATATATATGTATTTCAAAATAATGCTAATATTATTTATAATATGATTAATTCAGTTCAAGATTTTTATCGCAGTTTTCTTTTTAATTGGGTTGTATCCCACTAAGGATGTACAGTCATAATATTATGCTGTCAAATCACCTGAAATAATTCTTCTCTGGTTTAAGCCTGCCAATTTCATAGTGTTAGGTTCATTTGTTTGGTTTTGGTTTTAAGAATTGCCTTATTTATTTTGATTTAACCTTATTTTGTAATTATTTTAAAACATTTAGGCCAGGAGCTGTGGCTCACACCTGTAATCCCAGCATTTTGGGAGGCCAAGGAAAGAGGATCACTTGAGCCCAGGAGTTCAAGACCAGCCTGGGCATCATAGGGAGACCCCTGTCTTTACAAAACATTTACAAATTAGCTGGGTGTGGTGGTGCACACCTGTAACCCAAGCCACTTGGGAGGCTGAGGTGAAAGGATCACTTGAGTCCAGGTATTCAAGGCAGCAGTGAGCTGTGACTGTGCTACTGCACACCAGCCTGAGATACAAAGTGAGACCCCATCTCTTAAACAAACGAACAGCAAAAAGCAAAAAAAAATATGTGATTTTAAAGTAAAAATTGTAAAATAAACCACATTCAAAGAAGTATAGTTTCCATCCCTGTACTCTCAACCTTGTTACCTTCCTCCCCTTGTAAAATCATTTTTCTGTCTGTCTATATATATGTTTGCACTCACCCCTTTTCTTAGAAAAAATGCTAACATACTCTCAACACTGTTTCGCACTTCGCTTTTGTCACTTAACGGCATCCTCAAGATCACTCCATGACTGTACATAGAGCTCTTCCTCATTCCTTTTTCCAGCTGTATATGCTGCCTTGTGCCGCTCCACATTATTTACTTGTTTTTGACCAGAACTGAAGTCTCCAGCTAGGTACATTCTTTCCAGACTTCATGAGGGATAAATTGGGAGGGTGAGAGAGGGAGCCAAACTTTTTTTATTTTAAAAAAATAAAAAAAGAAAGCTTGTAGGGATTGGTGGCCATGCTTGAATTTGAGTCTGTGAGGAGCAGAGTGTGATTACTTGTTCATTCTCAGTGGAGAATCTTCTCAGTGCTAAAGTTGGGGAATACCGGATAGATTTTTAATAAAAGAGGAAATTTCCTCAGACTTGTTTATACCCTGCAGCTTCTTGGATAGAGGTAGGGCAGTTGTGGGCATCTGTGGCTGCTGCTAAGAACAACCATAGCACACTCTGGAGGCAAACTACCTATTCTTGGTGGCAATTCCAAGGGATTGCTTCCACCTTCTTCCCTCTTTTTTTTCTTTTGAGACAGAGTCTCGCTCTATCACCCAGGCTGGAGTACAGTGGCATGATCTCAGCTCACTGCAACCTCTACTTCCTGGGTTCAAGCTTTTCTCCTTTCTCAGCCTCCTGAGTAACTGGGATTACAGGCATGTGCCACCATGCCCGGCTAATTTTTTTTTTTGTATTTTTAGTAGAAACGGGGTTTCACCATGTTGGCCAAGCTGGTCTCGATCTCCTGAGCTCAAATAATCTGCCCGCCTCAGCCTCCCAAAGTGCTAGGATTACAGGCGTGAGCCACTGCACCCAGCTCCTTTCTTTTTCTTTTATTATCTTTTAGCCTAGATGCATCACTCAGAAATAGAAGGTCTCTCCTCCCTCATCTTGCCCCCCACGACCCCCACCACTGTTTCTGATGGGAGTGTTTCCCCTGGAGGTCCACATATCCAGATCTCTGCTGTCCTCATCATGTCCAATGAGCGCTCACTGAGGGAGTACAGCCAGGAGCAAGTAACATTCCTTTGCCTTTGGGCCACAGACCCTGCTGTTTTTAAATGAAGGGTCATTTTTAATTGTGTGTGGTCAAAGTGCTGGCCGTAATCCCAGCACTCTGGGAGGCTGAAGCAGGAGGATCATTTGAGGCCAGGAGTTTGAGACCAGCCTGGGCAACAATGTACAGAGACCCCCATCTCTACAAAAAAAAAAAAAAAATTAAGAAAAAAATAAATAAAATGAGGGGGTAGGCCTAGGTGATTTCTCAGTTTCCTTCTAGCTCTGGCTCTAGAATTTCTCCTACCCCATTCAGATAGTTTACATCTGAATCTATGCTTGAATCTACACCAACAGGCGTGCATGTGTGAGCAGGGAGCGGGGAAGTGGATATAGATATTTTGTCTATTTAAGTGCATCAACAGTTGGGAAGAATATGAGGAGAGAAAGGGAACCAGCAAGCCAGAACTACCACCACATGAGCTTGAACTCTGGGACCTGAGGGTAGGTCCCAGCATCTGTCTGTTCCCCGCCGTCAACTCAGGGCCAGTCCTAGGATCCCAGCCTCTAAGCTAGGAGGCCTTCAGCTAGGCAGCACAGGATGGTGTTTCCCAATCTAGCTTGGTTTCTCTTGTCAAATGGAAACTACAGGCCATTTTGACTTCCTTTTGGAGGATTGTCTGAGTGTGGTTTATTGAAGAAAAACAAGCTTCCTGTGGAGGCGGCATCAGGTCTGTTACTCTGCCTTTGCACGTGATACTTGATGTGCTTGTTCTCCCACTTTGCAGCTGAAGGAATGTATCCGAGCACTGGATCAGGAACACACCCATACTCCCTTCAGGCAAAGCAAACTAACTCAGGTAAAATTAAATGTGAGCCTTGAGTTTGTTCTGATTCATTCATTTCTTCCTTATTTCATGTATTTGTTCATTCAGTTGAGCATCCATTGTCAGTAAGACATGATGCTGGGCACAGTGGGGAAAAGAGAAGGAGAGGAGTGAAATTCCTTCCAGGAACTCTGTCTACAAGTTGAGTATCATTAATCTAAAAATCTGAAATCTGAAATGCTTCAAAAATCAAAACTTTTTGTTGTTGTTTTTGAGACAGGGTCTTACTCTGTCACCCAGGCTGGAGTGCAGTGGTGTGATCTTGGCTCACTGTGGCCTCTGCCTCCCAGGCTCAAGCAATCCTCCCACCTCAGCCTCCCAGGTAGCTGGGACTACAGGCACATGCCATCATGCCTGGCTACATATATATATATATATATATATATTTTTTTTTATTTTTTTTTTTTTTTTTGGTAGAGACAGGGTTTCACCATGTTGCCTAGGCTGGCCTCAAACTCCTGAGCTCAAATGATCTGCCTGCCTCAGCCTTCCAAAGTACTGGGATTACAGGTATAAGCCACCATGCCTGGCCAAAATTAAAAACTTTTTGAGTGCCATGATGCTCAAAGGATTTCAGATTTTTGGGTTAGGGATGTTCGACCAGAAGGATAATGCAAATATTCCAAAATCTGAAAAAAAATCTGAAATCCAAAACAACTTTTCTTCCCAAGCATTTCAGAGAAGGGATACTCAGCCTGTCATAGGACTTTAGGAAGGGGCAGACTCAGGCAGATAGATGTCTTCAGTATGGGGCGGCAGGGGTTCCTTGGGGAGAGCAGTGCTGTTCTGGTCACCACCTTTCTGTTTATTTCCAGTGTATGGTAACTCTGGGCAGGGCACAGTGGCTCATGCCTGTAATCCCAGCACTTTGGGAAGCTGAGGCAAGAGGATCGCTTGAGCCCAGGAGTTCCAGACCAGCCCGAACAACCTCTCTACAAAAAATTTAAAAATGAACTGGGTGTGGTGGCTCGTGCCTGTGGTCCCATGGTCCCAGCTACTTGGGAGACTGAGGCGGGAGGATTACTCGAGCCCTGGAGGTTGAGGCTGCAGTGAATTGTGATCACGCCACTGCACTCCAGCCTGGGTGACAAAAAGAGACCTCATCTTAGAAAAGAAAATGTTGAATTAGTGAAGTCTCTTAGCCTTTGCATTGAATAGGGTGGTGTAGCTACCTGATACTTTCTTGGCTGTAAGACTTAGACCAGTGTTTCAGCACAAAAAAATAATGGCTTCAGGCAGTTAA
This sequence comes from Nomascus leucogenys, assembly GCF_006542625.1. NCBI lineage: Eukaryota > Metazoa > Chordata > Mammalia > Primates > Hylobatidae > Nomascus > Nomascus leucogenys. Next base: position 80,829,443 of record NC_044388.1, read on the forward strand.
AATGAATGAGCTAGATTTTCTATATGTACTGATAGGAAAGATGACCAAGATCTATTGTGATGTGAAAAAAGCAAGCTGTAGAACCAGGTAATAATGTGATTGCCTAATGTGATTTCTACTATTACATAGCCACACAGGCAAAAACGTTTAAAAAGATGCAGAAGAAACAGCATTGGATCTATTTGGAAGTAACAATGGGAATAAAGGTGAAACTGCAACTTTTCATGTTAAAAGATCATGTACCGTATGACCACTTTCTGTTTTTATCATTTTTAAAATGTGCGACATGGAAAAAAGCACTACACAAAAAAATTACATAAGTTAACTATGATTATTCTTAGTGGAACAAATAGGGTTTTTGTTTTGTTTTGTTTTTCTGTCATGAAAGTGTGCCTCTTTATTAACAGAAAACTCCAATAGATGTTAAATCAGCATTCATAATGGCTGCAGAAGAGTGGCATGGGAGGGTGTACCTAGGTATAAACAGCTGTGAAGACAGTTGTGGGTGTCCTGGGTTCTTTTCCGCCTTGTGTCCTGTGCACAGTGGAGGACAGACAAGGTAGAGGGATGTCTAGGAGAAAATTTTTTTGTGTGCTGCAGGATGAAGCCAGCCCCGCACACGGGCAGAGTTTTATTCTGTGCAGCTAGAGTAGCAGCTCCATAGTACCTGGGCAGAACCTATAAAAAACATAGTTCCTTACCCATCACAGTTGGTAATCTGTAGGTTAGGTCTTCTCAAACATGACTTTAACCAGGGACCCAGGAACCTACTTAAAGGTGATTAGTCCTGATTCTGGCATTGGCTCTGTTGTTTTTTACCTATTTATTTATTTACTTATTTATTTTTGAGAGGGAGTCTCGCTCTGTTGCCCAGGCCGGAGTGCAGTGGTGTGATCTTGGCTCACTGCAACCTCCACCTCCTGGGTTCAAGCGATTCTCCTGCTGCAAGCCCCTGGAGTATCTAGGACTACAGGTGTGTGCCACCATGCCTCACTAATTTTTGTATTTTTAGTAGAGACGGGGTTTCGCCATGTTAGCGAGGCTGGTTTTGAACTCCTGACCTCAGGTGATCTGCTTGCCTTGGCCTCCCAAAGTGCTAGGATTACAGGCATGAGCCACCGTACCTGGCCAGCTCTGTTATTTTTTAAGACAAGTTCCCCATTTCCAGAACATGTGTTTCTTTTTAATTAAAACATAAGAATTCCAATTGTACATACAAGTATAAAGAAGAAAGTAAAAGATAACTTAAAGTCCCAGACCTCAGTGATAACTACACACTCTGCTATGTTAGTGAACTTCCTTCTAGTCATCTCTCCGCCCGCATAGCCTCATATGGATCTACTTACGGAGTTATGGAATCATACACCTTTTTCCCTCGAAGATATAAGCTTTAGATACCTTTCTGTGTTCCTAAGTACAGGTATAATCATTTTTAATGGTTTTATTATATTCAGTGTATAATTATTTAGTTTGTTCCCTGTTTATAGATACCTAGATTTTTACTAAATATTACTATTATAAATAATGTAATGAATATCATATATACTTTCTTTTGGTCAATTGAGCAATTATCCCCTTAGGATAAAGTCCTAGAAGTGTGATTGCCAAACCAAAACATACTTTTTCCTGTTTTGTTTTTTTTCTTCTTTTTTTGAGACAGGTTCTTGCTATGTTGCCCAGGCTAGTCTTGAACTCCTGGGCTCAAGCGATCCTCCTGCCTCAGCCTTTTGAATAGCTGGGACTACAGACAGGTGAGTGCCACCGTACCTGGCTTCTTTTTACGTTTTGATACATATTGCCAAACTGCCCTGTGGAAAGCTTGTCCAGTTCATGGTACATGCCAGCGTAGAAGAGTACCCATTTCCCTGGACCCTCACCAAGGAATGGCATCATTAGTCTCTTAATCTTATGAGTTAAAAATATTGGGTTTTTTAATGGTTTGTTTGTATTTTTTGGATTGGTGATGTGGTGAGTACCTTCTTCTGTGTTTATTGGCCATTTGTATTTTTTCTTTTGTTAATGTTAATTACCTTTTTGTGGACAGAAGGGAACTATGGCCCAGCATCCTGCACCTAGTAAGTAGTCAGTATGCACTTTGTTAATTGACTTCACTCATTGACCTGCCTTCTGTTTTGGACAGGTCCTGAAGGACTCTTTCATCGGCAATGCCAAAACCTGCATGATCGCCAACATCTCACCAAGCCACGTGGCCACTGAACACACTCTGAACACCTTGCGCTATGCTGACCGGTAAGTCAGCTCCCAGATGGCAGGTTGTGTGTAAGTGTGCATGTGCATGCCTGTGCAGCACGCGTGTGTGTGCAAGTGCATGCACGTCTCTCCCACTCACACACACATAGGGATCTGACCTTGAGCGCCCCAGCCTTGTTCTTGGCAATTAGTCATTTGAAGACTGTGACCTGGCAGGCCCTATCACTTTGCAAGCATGACAAGAGGAAGATGACACATTCCCTTGTTCAGGAGTTGACTCTGTCAGTGGCTTTTAAATGGCTAGTGGGAAGTGAAATATTAATGGGTGGAAGGCTCAGTGATGTTTTCTTCCGGCTGGCCTCAGCCCAAATTGTAAGAGATAGAAGACATATTACTTGTCAAGGCAGCATCACTTAGAGCTATCTATGTCCAGAAGGGCCCAACCCAAACATGTTAGAGGATAAACTGAGGCCCAGAGAAGGGTAGGATCTTTCCAAAGACTCACTAGGAGTTGGTGTCAGAGCCAGCAACTCTGACTGCCTGGCCAGGCCTCTTTGTGGGTGACTGTGGTATCTGCTGGGATCCCTTCCATCTCTCACCCTGTGGTCACACGTGCCTCTCCTAGTAGGTAACACATTTTTGACTGCCATGACTGGGAAGAAGTGCTACTGACATCTAGTGAGCAGAGGCCAAGGATGCTGCTAAACGTCCTTCAAGAAATAATTATCTGGTACAAAATGTCAATAATGCTAAGGTTGAGAAACCCTGGGAATAGACAAGTCATTTTTCCCTTAATGGAATGAGCACAAGCCTGTGTATTTCTGGAGGTTTTGCTTCCTGAGGTCCCAGCAGGTTTGAGGGAACTCATCTTCCTAGAGAAGCCTGAAAGGGGGTGGTTTGCAGAAAAAGAGGATTCTGTGGAATTGCAGGTAAGTGATGGACACGAACTCCTGAGTTGGCCTCTCCAGGAAGCAGTGTGAACACAGTGCATGAACACAGTGCACTTCTGAGACTGGCGTCTCTGGCCTGTCCCTTACATGGGGCTGTGGTGATTTCCAAAGGGCTTCTTCTGATCATGGAATGTTGGGTGCATGCTTATATCCTCAGAGAAGACACTGTTCTTTCTCATTTTTTTTTAAAGACAGAGTCTCACCCTGTCACCCAGGCTGGAATGTAATAGTGTGATCATGGCTCACTGCAGCCTTGAACTCCAGGGCTCAAGCAATACTCTCTGCCTCAGCCTCCCAAGTAGCTGGGCCTACAGACACTCATCACCATGTCTGGCTAATTTTTTTATTTCTAGTAGAGATGAGGTCTTGCTCTGTTGCCCAGGTTGGTCTTGAACTCCTGGGCTTAAACAGTCCTCCTGCCTCAACCTCCCAAAGTGCTGAGATTACAGATGTGAGCCACTACAACCAGCCAGCACTGCTCTTTTTCATTCAGGTACAGAGGGATATCTCATGCTGAAACAGAATGTTCCCTTTTCCTCTTATTCTATCCCAGATAAAGAAATAACTCCCAATCCTGGTAATACTTTTCTTTGGTTTTTGTTTTCCCAGAAAGCTATAGAAAAGGAATTGCAGAACATGTGAAAATACACATTTAACATAAAATGATTATTTACAGGGTCAAAGAACTAAAGAAAGGCATTAAGTGTTGCACTTCAGTTACCAGTCGAAATCAGACATCTGGAAACTCCTCTCCAAAACGAATTCAGAGCTCCCCTGGGGCTTTGTCAGGGGACAAATGTTCTCCCAAAAAAGTCAAGCTGGGACTGCAGCAGTCACTCACAGTGGCAGCCCCTGGTTCCACAAGAGGGAAGGTCCATCCTCTGACCAGCCACCCACCCAACATTCCTTTTGCTTCTGCACCTAAGGTCTCTGGTAAAAGGGGTGGCTCCAGAGGGAGTCCTTCACAAGAGTGGGTCATTCATGCTAGCCCTGTGAAAGGAACTGTGCGCTCTGGACATTTGGCCAAAAAAAAGGTAGAGGAGTCAGCACTATTGTGCTCTGAGAAAAATCGAATGGGCAACAAAACTGCCCTTGGGTGGGGAAGCAGGGCCTCAGGCCCAGGAGAAGGCCTAGTGCGTGGTAAGCTGTCCACCAAGTGCAAGAAAGTGCAGACAGTGCAGCCAGTACAGAAGCAGCTTGTGTCTCGAGCTGAGCTCTCCTTTGGCAACAGCCACCACAGGGCTGAATACAGTCAAGACAGCCAGAGGGGCACGCCTTCTACGCCTGCCTCTGAAGCTTGGACAAACATCCCGCCACATCAGAAGGAGAGGGAGGAACATCTGCGTTTCTATCACCAGCAGTTCCAACAGCCACCTCTCCTCCAACAGAAGTTAAAATTCCAACCACTGAAAAGGTCTTTACGCCAGTACAGGCCCCCAGAGGGTCAGCTCACGAATGAGACTCCCCTTCTGTTCCACTCTTACTCTGAAAACCATGATGGAGCCCAAGTAGAGGAACTTGATGACAGTGATTTCAGTGAAGATTCTTTTTCACACGTCTCTAGTCAGAGGGCCACAAAGCAAAGGAACACCCTGGAGAATAGCAAAGACTCATTCTTCCTGCACCAGACGTGGGGACAGGGTCCTGAGAAGCAGGTGGCAGAAAGACAGCAGAGTCTGTTTCCTAGCCCCAGGACAGGTGACAAGAAAGATCTAACTAAAAGCTGGGTGGACTCCAGGGACCCCATAAACCACAGAAGAACAGCACTCGATCACAGCTGCAGCCCAAGTAAGGGGCCCGTGGACTGGAGCAGAGAGAACTCTACTTCCTCAGGGCCTTCTCCCAGAGAGAGCCTGGCAGAGAAGCCGTACTGTTCACAGGTAGATTTCATGTATAGACAGGAAAGAGGTGGAGGCTCTTCCTTTGATCTCAGACAGGATGCCTCCCAAAGTGAGGTTTCTGGGGAGAATGAGGGCAACTTGCCATCCCCAGAGGAAGATGGTTTCACTTTCTCATTGTCCCACGTTGCAGTTCCTGGATCCCCAGACCAAAGAGACACAGTCACCACACCTCTGAGAGAAGTCAGTGCAGACAGCCCAATCCAGGTGACCAGCACTGTGAAAAACAGTCATCCTGTCCCAGGAGAGGACCCTAGGGGGCAGTTAGGCACACATGCTGAATATGCTTCTGGACTCATGGCTCCCCTCACCGTGTCCCTCTTGGAGAACCCAGACAACGAAGGGTCTCCTCCCTTGGAGCAGCTGGTCCAGGATGGGGCTACGCACAGTCTAGTGGCAGACAGCACAGGGGTCCCAGTTGTGGGCCACACAGTGCCATCTGGTGATCAAGAGGCAGCCTTGCCAGTGTCTTCAGCAACTGGGCACCTGTGGCTGTCCTCATCTCCCCCTGATAATAAGCCTGGTGGTGATCTTCCAGCTCTATCCCTATCACCCATCCATCAGCACCCAGCTGACAAGCTGCCCAGCAGGGAGGCAGACCTGAGAGAGGCCTGCCAGAGCAGAGAGACTGTACTTTTCTCCCACGAACACATGGGTAGTGAGCAGTATGATGCTGATGCAGAGGAGACGGGGCTGGATGGCTCCTGGGGTTTCCCAGGAAAGCCCTTCTCCACCATACATATGGGGGTACCCCATTCTGGACCGACACTCACCCCACGAACAGGAAGTAGTGATGTGGCTGACCAGCTCTGGGCCCAGGAGAGAAAACATCCTACAAGGCTTGGTTGGCAGGAGTTTGGTTTGTCCACAGACCCCATCAAGTTGCCCTGCAACAGTGAGAATGTCACATGGCTCAAACCCAGGCCGATCTCAAGGTGCTTAGCAAGGCCAAGTTCTCCCTTGGTTCCCAACTGCTCTCCCAAGACTGCAGGGATACTCCGTCAGCCCACCCTGGAGCAAGCACAGTAAGTTGGACACTTTCCCTAAGACTTGAGCCCCTTTGGCACCCACCCTCCACTCCAGCATACTGTTTTGTCATGGACAAAGAGAAGCCATGCAGGGGTACGCAGGTGAGCTAGTCTTCTAGCTCCAACCCTCTGCTTTGGTCCCGGGCCCTCCACAGGAAGTAGAAATGATAGCAGACCAGGCAATAGGCTCCATCTTGTGCCAAGTATGCCAGTTGCAGTCACAGCCTTGAGAGCCTTTCTGCAGGGAAGCTGTGGGAAATGGGCAGCTCCTGTGAAGAGCAGCAGCACCCAGCCCTGCCCCTCAGTACAGCTGGAGGCAGGGGACAGCTTGGGCAGCCCGTCTCCCTCCCTGTATCTCGTTGGTACTCTAATTCCTTACCTAATCCTGAGAAAGAGCAGGTGAGGGGGAGCTGGGTGGTAAGCTGGCCTTGGTCAAAACCTTGACCATTTTCGGCAGAGGCAGCTCTCAGCTTACAAATGAGATCACCTCCAGAAAGCTACCCAGGAGAGGCTGGGAGGCCAGGAAGATCACAGTGTTCTCTCTGGTGTTCCCAGGCAGGTGGTCATCCGAGCACACCAGGAACAGCTGGATGAAATGGCTGAGCTCGGCTTCAAGGAGGAGACGCTGATGAGACAGCTCGCTTCTAATGTAAGTAGCCCTGGCTGGACACTCACAGGCTGTTGGGAATTAGCCTGCAGCTAATTTGATGGTCATCCTTGTTTGCTGTGGCTGTGTGTGGGGAGAGGGTCTCCTGGCACACACCGTGACTGAGGCCTCACACCTCCTCTTGCCACGCCTTTGAGACATCTTGAGTATAGGTACAGGTGGGAGATGGTGCAACACTCGCCTTTTCCAGGCTAAAATGTTTCCAGCCTCTATCCTCAGCTGCTCTGCCTTCCTAGCGGTTTGTCGGGGCCCCTCCGTGACTAACAGTGACCAGTCTGCTGCCTACCACACGTAGGTATTTCTTCCAAATACCCTTCTGCCTTACAAAATACTCCTCTGCTTGGGAAGTGTCTCGAATGCAGAGCAGCGGGCCCCACCCTGTGCCATAGCAACTATCCTACATGTTCTCCCGCCTGAAGAGTGGCCTGGGTTCTGAAACTTTCCTGCCAGAGGAGGGACTAAAAAAGCAGATCTGGCAGAGCGCCAGCAAGAGCAAAAGCTGTATTCATCCCTTGTTTCCTTCTCAGGATTTTGAAGATTTTGTGACCCAGTTGGATGAAATCATGGTTCTGAAATCCAAGTGTATCCAGAGCCTGAGGAGCCAGCTGCAGCTCTATCTCACCTGCCACAGGCCCACCACAGCCCCTGAGGGAACAGTGCCGTCTTAGAGCCAGACCCTGTGCCAAGATGGGGGCCATGCAGGAGCCTGTGCTGGGCTCTCAGGGGCTGGAGGAGCCTCTGCCAGGTCCTCCCTGCACACACCAGAACCCACACGCTGGTCCTGCCTATGCTAGCCTCACCCCAGCCCCACGTGGCCTCAGATAGGTCCCAGCTTCTCCCTCAGGGCCAGGCCCCTGTCCCTCCTCAGTTCCATGCACAGGAGCACCTCCAAGGGTGGGCCAGACTGAAGAACCTAATGCCTTTCCCTTGGGCCTAGAGAATATGATTAACTGACCCCTTGCCTGTGGGAATATATTTGGGTCTAATAACCCTGAAGATGTTTCTAAGTTTGGGGATCAGAGGATGTGGTGGTCAGTGGTAGCCTAGAGGTCAGAGGTCACAAGACAGAGAAGACAACATGCTGAGACCAGAGGCTTCACCAGCTGAATTCTGTGCCTAACTTAGAAGACTAAACACTGGCCCAAACTTAAACATTGGTGCTAGGGGGACACGGGTGGGGTGAGCTCTGCCCCATCAGCCCTTGGAGATTGATTTGGGGATTTAGAGGCATTTTTGAAAATGTAAATAGCATAAACCTTGACTTGATGTGTCACTAACAGCAGCAGATGTGAGACAGGCCTTATACTTAAACAGCTCCCTTCCCTTCCTGCAATCCAGTTTTGAGGCAGAAGAGGGTGCCTGTGTCACACATCAATTTTTCTCCTGACTTTTGCTGGGGTGAAAGGCCTCTGTACAATGCCCAATACTCTCATGCTTCCATGGCAGCTCCTGGCTCCTATCTGGGACACCTCACTACCCAGCCCCCTCATGGAATAGTCCATCTCCTAGCCTGGCCTTCATCCAGTTCACCCTGCCCAGCCACCCTGCCTCTCAGGGGTCTGTGTTGGGAACCTTGGCACAGAGTGCTCTGTTCAACAGTCTGAGGCCTCTGAAACAGAATTCACACACAAGCCTTCAGCCGAGTTCTGCCTGCTGTGTATCTTTTTAGCAGGAAGCAGCTCAGGACAGGGAAGACAAAGTAGCCTCCAGGTGCCAATTACTTTAAAGCCACTCTGGGTCAAATGGAGATTCATGAGTCACGGCCTTGGCCTGAACGCCCATTACTATGTGAGCTTTTATTTCCTTCAGATAAAGGATAACTTTTTACGGTTTTAAAAGGAGGGCTTAATTAAAAGGCCAAGAAAAGGGTTAAATGGCTCTCTTGAGACACTAGCAGCCTGGTCCAGTCACCCTTTGTCAGCCTGACAGTGCCTCATCTGACTGCCAGGGGGCATCCTTATTGGTGCTTCCCGGCCCCAGGGCACTGCGGCCCCTCATGATCACTAAAAACCTTAAAAGATCCAGTCTAGCCAAAAGCTCAAGTGGGACAATGGCACAGTATTAAGGTCAAGGACAAAAACTTACTTTAGGAATGAATCCTGTTCTATCATATACAACAGTACCACTGAGAGCTGGTGAAAGTTTAAATCCCGTCCTCTGCTTGTGGCAAATGATGCATAAATGCCTGCTGCTCACAGTAAAAGGGCTTCTTCCTCTTTTACTGGGTGATCCCCCTGAAGGCCCAGCCTATCCCAACTCCACAGTCAGGAAGGTCTATGTCCTTGGTCCACAGACGGAGCTGGGTCAGGTTTAAAAGACAATCTAGGCTTGCCTTTGCAAACCAAAACCGAGGACAGGTCTGAAGTGGGAAGAAAGCTCCGAAACAGAAAACGGTTAGGTCCTACTCTATCCCCAGCAAATCTAAGCAAGAAATCTCTTTATACACCACATGGCCCCCCACTCCCATAAAACAGCCTTGGTAATAAGTTATCACACCAAGACATACCTTTTAGATTTTTATTAGTAGTTCTCTCTGAAGAATCAAAATAGTTAGTTAGCAAATTATTTTAGATTCAAGACTGTATATCCTTTGTATTTAGATCTTTAATGATGTACAACATAATACAAAACAAACCAAAGAGACTGATTTCTATGACTAGGTGTTATTCATTGTGTCATCCTAAAGCAGTGGGCTGGAGGGGAAGCTGTTCAAGGAGAACAGAGGTGGAGTTAGTGCTGGCCAACTTGATCATGGCCTGTCTGCTCACCCATTCAATGTGCTGGGAAGGGGCCAATGATTTCTTAAACTGTTTCCTAGAGCAGGGGCTCTAAAACCCTGGGTAGCAGAGGACTGTGGTCCAAACCAAGCCAAAAGAAACAGGCTGGGGTAGGGAAGCGTGGTGACTGCCTGGCAGAAAAGGCAAACTCTGGGCCCCATAGGGAAAAGTGCATTCTTTGCACCTCAGAGACATTGCAGAACCAGTGTTAACACTATGAGACTTTGTTAGGAGGGGAAAAAATAAAACCCTGGAAGAATCTTTCACTTGAACTCGACTGGAGTTCAGTCCACCAGTCTCGGGGGAAGGGGGAAGCACCTAGCTCCACAGCAGCACTGAGTCTGGCCCTCCCGCCCCATCTCCCCAGCCCCTCTCGGCAACTAGGCCAGGCTTCAGCTGAGGACATAAACACCCCAGAAAGACTAGGGCGGTCTCTCCGGAGGGCTGAGGTGGGAAGGACACTTCTCAAAATGCAAATGCGCTTAATACAGAAGGAGCCAGGACAGTTCTGGGGGCACTCACATGCCCGAATCTTCCCCACCTCCCCAGCTCAGGGACTAGGCTCACAGAGACTGGCGAGCACAGTCTCTACACCTGACCTTCTAACCCCCAAAAGAAAATCCGGAAGCTGCCCCTTCTCTTTCCCCACAGGTGGGCTCTGCAGGGCCTCCCAGGGATGGTGGTTCTGCGGCAGGGCCTAGGCAGGGCCTGGTCTCAGCTGGCTCCTGCCCGAGCCATGAGGTCTTCCAAAGCATTGTCCTGGTCATTGTTGTGTAATAGCAGAACTTCCTTAATGTCTTTCAGCTCAAAGCCCATCTCCTTAAATTTGCTCATTAACTGAAGAAACTCCATCATCTAAAGGAGAGAAGAGAACACAGATTAAAGAAAAGGGTGGGGTCACAGCACAGCCGAGTGAAGGAGTATGGTGTGTGGGACAGGGACTGGGGGAGAGCGGAATGTCTACATCCTTCCCCCAGAGCCCCCTGAGTCTCCATAAGGTCCCCTAGCAAGCAGAGGTGGGCTGTGGTGGAAGCCAAGGCAGACGGGTTTGGTGACGGCCATCAATCTTCAGGAGTCAGCCCAGTCCAACTCACTCTTGCTGACCACTATGTGGTCCCACCACCCACATCCATCTTCCCACCAAGGAAGGATACTGAACCCAGAAATGGCTGCTCTTCAGGGAGCAGTCTAGGCAAAAAGTCCAGCAATCTCCCTCCCTAGTCATCTAAAAGTTTGGCTTTTAGCCCAGGCCAATATTCCCTTCCCTTCACTGGGATTCTGAAGTTTTCAACCCAATGCTTCAACCACCAAGCCAAACGCAGGCCTCGGCCTGTCTGAATACTTGGGAGATTCTGCCCTTCAAATACTTCTACTTGTAGTCACTGGCAAAGCAAAAAGGTTGTGTGTGGGCCAAGGGAGAAAACCAGGACGGACTACTTGGTCCCTCCTTTCCAGAGGGTTCCCATGAAGCATGAAGATTCCCACCTTTTCTTCTGAACACTGGTGCATTTCCAGAGCCTCTTCCACTAAAAGAGGGTCGAAGCCCTTCTCACAAAGCTGTCCATGTGCAAAGAGATAGTCGAGAATCTAAGAAAAGAAACAAGGGGTTTAGCACCTCCTGCTGCTCTTTGCTGTGCTTTCCAAGAGACCTCAACAAACTAGTGTGTGAAGTCCGCTCCCCACCCCACCCAGGCTGTCAGATACTGGATAGGATTTGATTTTGTGCCTTGACTGTGTCCAACACAACAGGACCCCAGTGACTCTTTAATGAACACAGGCACAGCCTTCTAAACATGAGTAGGCATTTTCCAAAGGAATTGCAGCCACAGCTGACACACCTACCAGAATGGTCAACTCCACAGCCTGGGCAGGCGGCTACTCTAAGACAACAGCCCAAGTCAGAAAATGTCACCGAGGTCTAACACTCCAGTACCCTATTCAACACTCTGGGCATAGACGACAGGATGAAAATTCCTGGAAAGAGACATTTGACCATACCCCAAGCCTAGCTCTGCCCCTTTTGGAGAGGCAGAGAAACGGGGGGTAGTTGGAGAACAGCTCCAATTCTCCCAAAGCTGTCTCTCAGCCTGGGTCCTGGAATAGCTTCCAAAAGAAGTATTGCTCCCAAGGCTGCTAGCTTTCCCCAAAACATGCCCCATGTCCTCACAAACCCACAGAAAAGGAGGTTGGTGCTACAAGCCTGAGGGGCTCTAGGACAGGGGAGGACACTACTCCAGCTCCACAGGTCTGAGCCTGCCCTCCTGGCTGACCAACTGCTCACCTGCTCAATATTCTCTCCTTTCTTCTTCATGGCTCTGAGGACACACTCGTACGAGTAGCCCATGTTGACCACCGTCTCCACACACTGCCGCTCACTGGGGGACAGCATCTGCAGTTCAGAATAGGCCTGGGGACAGCTGGGCATGTTGGGCACTTGTGACACTGAGAAATTAGGAGGGGTGACCTAGTAGTGGAAAAACAAGAAGATCAAGGCAAGAAGACCTGGGCCCCCAAAGAAGTCACTGAGGCAGCCTAGTCCAGGGGTTGGCATTTCTGACACTATTCAAGCCCCAAGACAAGCGGTCAGGTTGCTGGTCGGACACCCTGAAAAGGAACAGAGGGGTGGGGAAGTGCCAGCTGAGAGGGAAAAAGGTGAGAGGTCACCTGCAATTGTGGCTGTCCTGCTCTGCCCTAGTCCCACTTTGGTGATTGAGAAAGCGCCACAACACCACAGGCCCTTGCATGCCCAAATCTCCAGGGTTTGAGTTGAAGAAAGAAGTTGTGGCTGCCCCCGGGACTGATGTCCAAGCTGGCTGCGATGATTTCTCTCCAGCATTATCCCTTTCCCAGGCTGAAGTATCAGTTCTGAGGGGTCATTTTTCACTTCAAATACTCCCACTTTGGAGCTAACTCTATCCCAAAGTCTCTACTCTTGGGCAGAGGCTGTCTGAGTGTGGTTCCCATGCATGGACAGCTCAGGAACCCAGGGTTTTGAGGGGACTCCACACCTTTACCCTACATCATGTACTGTGCTTCGTTTCCTGCCAAAGCTGCCATCCTACAGTGCCGGGACAGAAGGCACACTAGCCACACCAGGCTGGATCCCACAGACTGGAATCCGGACTCTAGGGACCTGCCCACCAGCTACAGGCAGCCTGCTTCCTGCCACTGGAACTTACTAACCCCAATCTCATAGGCGTACAGAGTCCAGTGACTAACTCCCCCACCACTTCTGATCACAAATCAAGCCCAAGGCAGGAAGACAGCACACTCCCAGGCCAAAGGACCCATCGACCATAGGAACGAGGTCACAAGCCCTTTTACAGCTTGGCGCAGGTCCCAAGAACCAGGGAAGACGTTTCAGACAAAATTTTTTTTATTTCCTTGTTTTACTGGTGGGGAGGGGGAGCATGGTTAGGTGGTAGGAAGCCCTCTGTCCTAGAAGCAAGTTCGAAATTATACAGATGTAACCAGATGCTCTCCTCAAAGTCTGCTGGGGAAAGCCAGGACGGCTATAGGCCTCAGAGCCCATTCTGTTTGTGCATAACCATCTCACCCACAGCACACACTCAGCAGCCCAAGCACAGGGCTGTCATTAGGTTACAGGAGTCACAATAAGGCACAGGGATTGGATCACACCAGTCTAGCCACTTGGTAGGTCTAAGATTGTGTCTCCCTCTTTAGAGACAGGCTTTAACCTGGGCTAAAGAAACCAACAGCCACAGAGCAATGCCAGTTCTCACATGACATTCCCCAGCCAGGAAGGAGTCAGGACTATTCTTCAACTGCCGCCCTTCTCATAATGCCTCCTAAATGCCTGGTGGGATGCAGGCATACACCCAGAATACTGCACATTACAAATGTTAATAAAATCATATCTAGCCAGGTGCGGTGGCTCACGCCTGTAATCCCAGCACTTTGGGAGGCCGAGGCAGATGGATCATGAGGTCAGGAGTTTGAGACCAGCCTGGCCAACATAGTGAAACCCCATCTCTACTAAAAATACAAAAACTAGCCGGGTGTGGTGGCATGTGGGAAAATCGCTTGAACCTGGGAGGTGGAGGTTGCAGTGAGCCAAAACCATGCCATTGCACTCCAGCGTGGGTGACAGAGTGAGAATCTGTCTGAAAAAAAAAAAAAAATCATATCTATTTTAAACATACATGCAGTACTCTCACATACCCTACTAGTGGAAATGTTATTTGATATGCTTTAGGTAAACATGGCATAAATCCAGAAAACTGCTCAGATTCTTTGATCCAGTTATCTATCTTCTAGTCTAAAGAAATAATAATAATGCAAACCAATATTTATGTATAGGAATATATCCATCTCAACATCATTTGTAATAAATATTAGGGACAACCTACCAAATATCCAGCACAGGGTGTTAGGTTAGCAAATAATGAACATATGACTGTTAATTATTTAAAGCATTTGAATTAAGTGAAAAAACAGCAGGTGAGGTGGCTCACACCTGTAATCCCAGCACTTTGAGGGGCAAGGCAGGTGGATCACCTGAGGTTGGGAGTTCAAGACCAGCCTGACCAACATGGAGAAACCCCATCTCTACTAAAAATACAAAATGAGCCAAGTGTGGTGGTGCATTCCTGTAATCCCAACTACTTGGGAGGCTGAGGTAGGAGGATCAGGATCACTTGAACCCAGAAGGCGGAGGTCTCAGTGGGCCAAGATTGCGCCACTGCACTCCAGCCTGGTTGACACAGCGAGACACCGTCTCTAAATAAATAAATAAATAAGAAAAAAAAGATACATTTATTAATTGTACATGCTCTACAATTATAGCTATATATTTTTAAAAGACGCATGGGATATTAAATGACTAATTTTAAATGGATGATTTTAAAGTATCATCTATCCTAACAGATGATAGTTTTCTTGAACAGGGACAATCAAAATAAGATGTCACCTTCATATAAATGTTTTATGAATCAAACAGGCAATAGGCTAATCCAGCAGACCCCAAACGGACAGACAAGGTTTGAAAGGATCCCTCATCAAAATTATAACAGTGTTTAGTTTCTCCAGTTACTCAACAAATTTATTTACTCCAGGGTACCATTTTCAAATATATATAATGCTCTTAGGAGTAATATAGATATGACTTTTTAAACACTATTAACTGCATTCATGGTAGCCATTTGTCATTATTTTTTCAATAAAAGAATAGTAAAATTTAGTTCCTGCAGGGGCAAAGGTTGACTCTGGCATAAAAAGAGATTTTCATACTCGATGACTGAAGTGCTCCATATTTGTAACCAAGTAGAAACTAGACAAAAATGAGAATGATTATGAAATCTTTCCAAATTAAATATGAGTGTTTGAGGGAAAGTACGTTTGTGAAAGGAGACAAATATTAGTGCTCAAGCTTCTGAAAAGTCTGAGCATGCTCTCAGGCCTCAGAAGGTGGCAGTCCTTTCTGTACCTATGTGGCCCTCAAGCCTAACCTCAAGACAGCTTCTACCAAGTCTTTCCATACACCTCCTTTTAACCCACTGCTAATGTGTGTGCACAACTCAGCAGACACACTGCCACCTGCGGTCCCACAGAGCTTTAGTCACGCTGCTGGCAGAGTACTTATCACATTACATTAATGTGAGCTTACAGAGGTCAGTTACCATGTCATGCCCATTTCTAAATCCCCAGGGCCTGACTCTTGGCTTTATACTTACTGGTCTTCATCAACAGTTGTGGAATAAATTGAAGTCCATGAGAATTTTCAAAGGGAGAATTTCATTTAACACACTAAAATGATCAAATGTCTTTACCATCTCTTCTTCCCAAAAGCCCACTACAATGATCATAAACAAACTAAGGCCAGGAGCAATGGCTCATACCTATAATCCCAGCACTTTGGGAGGCTGAGGCAGAAGGACTGCTTAAGCTCAGAATTTTGAGACCAGCCTGGACAACATAGTTGAGACCCATCTCTACAAAACACAAAAAGTTAGCCAGGGGTGGTGGCACGTGCCTGTAATCCCAGCTTCTCAGAAGGCTGAGGCAGGAGGATCACTTGAGCCCAGGAGGTCAAGGCTGCAGTGAGCCGTGATTACAGAGCAAGACCCTGTCTCAAAAAAATAAATAAAAATTTAAAAATAAAGATTTAAAACTGTATTCATCTTTAAAGCAATAAAAGGAAAGGGGGTAGCACTGGACAATATATTTCTTATTCTTTTTAAATAAAGAAACAAAGACAAGGTCTCACTATGCTGCCCAGGCTGGCCTTGAAGTCCTGGGCTCAAGCAATCCTCCCACCTCGGCCTCCCAAAATGCTGGGATTACAGGTGTGATATATTTCAATGAAATTTTAGAATGTGGAAAGATAATGAAGGGATGGTAATTGCCAGCAATGAAGTTATAAACTAAGTAAGTAGGAAAGGGGGGAGTCAGTCTATCAGCCCATTGGGACCCCTAAGAGGGGCTCAGACTCTGGAAGCACCAGGTACTGTTGGGATAAGGCAAAGATACACACAGTCAGTGATCAGAGCAGTAAAGCCCTTGGTGAGACATTCCCCATTCATCCCCACCCTGTGCGGGAGGCAGAAGGTATAGTCTCCAGAAAATGGGAACCAGAGACCAAACAGGACTAAGCACCAGGCACAGTGTGGGGCAGAGTGAAGTGAAAGAACTTAAACAAGGATTAAGTAAAAGCAACACACCAGCGTTCCCCAACATCAGCCCTCAGCCACAATTCTCTGGAGAAACCCTCACTCCCAAGCCCTTCACATGTTTACATTTTGGGGACTTCCCCGGCAAAGCCAATTAACTTTCAACCTATAGTGAAGCTTAATGATCAGCAAGCACACCTCCGACACACAAACTTTGTGACTGTTATTTTTTTAGTGCCTCATACTTAAACGTGAATAGAAAGCCAAAGCCACCAGCATGAAAACACCAAACCAAAAGAGGGAATAGACAAAGCACTTGGAAATTTAAAATATGATAAAGTAAAAATTGTATTTAAAAGGTAGTAAGATTTAGGCTGGGCATGGTCGCTCATGCCTGTAATCCCAAAGCTTTGGCAGGCTGAGGCAGGAGGATCACTTGAGCCCAGGAGTTCAAGACCAGCCTGGGCAAATGGTGAGACCCCCCTCTCTACAAAAATTAGCTGGGCGTAGTAGTGCACACCTGTAGTCCCAGACAGGAGGCTGAGGCAGTAAGCTGCACTCCAGCCTAGGGGACAAAAATCCCATCTCTTAAAAAATAATCACCTACTATCAAGTTCAGGGGGAAAAATAAATAAAAGGTTGTAAGATTTAGTTTTGTTGTTGTTGTTGTTTTTTGAAGTTGTAAGTTAAGGATATGTCCCAGAAAGTAAAACATAAACAAGCTCTGCACTCTCATGTTTGTTGCAGCCCTGTTCACAATAGCCAAGATTTGGAAGCAACTTAAGTGTCCATCAAAAAAAAAAAAAAAAAAAAAGTGTCCATCAAAAGATGAATGGACAGGCCAGGTGCAGTGGCTCACACCTGTAATCCCAGCACTTTGGGAGGCCAAGGCGGGTGGATCACCTGAGGTCAGGAGTTTGAGACCAGCCTTACCAATATGATGAAACCCCGTCTATACTAAAAATACAACAATTAGCTGGGCGTGGTGGCGCATGCCTGTAATCCCAGCTACATGGGAGGCTGAGGCAGGAGAATCACCTGAACCCGGGAGGCGGAGGTTGCAGTGAGCCGAGATCGCACCATTGCACTCCAGCCCGAACAACAAGAGCAAAACTCTGTCTCCAGAAAAAAAAAAAAGAGTAAAGTGAAAGAACTTAAACAAGGATGGATTTAAAAAATGTGGTGCTCATACACAATGGAGTACCCATTCAGCCATGAAAAAGAATGAGATCCTGTCATTTGCAACAACCTGGATGGAACTGGAGATCATTATGTTAAGTGCAATAAGCCAGGCACAGAAAGACAAACATCACATGTTCTCACTTATGTGTGTGATCTAAAAATCAAAGCAATTGAACTCATAGACATAGATACTAGAAGGATTGGTTACCACAGAGGCTGGGAAGGGTCGTGGGGGGCTGGTGGTTAATAGGTACAAAAAAAATAGAAAGAATGGCTGTGTGTGGTGACTCACGCCTGTAATCCCAGCATTTGGGAGGCCGAGGCGGGTGGATCACGAGGTCAGGAGTTGAAGACCAGCCTGGCCAAGATGGTGAAACTCCGTCTCTACTAAAAATACAAAAATTAGCTGCGCATGGTGGTAGGCGCCTGTAATCCCTGCTACTCTGGAGGCTGAGGCAAAGAACTGCTTGAATCCAGGAGGCAGAGGTTGCAAAATCACACCACTGCACTCCAGCCTGGGCGACAGAGCGAGATTCCGCCGGAAAAAAAAAGCAAAGAAAAAAATAGAATAAGATCTACTATTTGATATGACAACAGGGTGATTATAGTCAATATTTAATTGGCCAGCCACTGTGACTCACACCTGTAATCCCAGCACTTTTGGGAGGCTGAGGCGGGTGGATCACTTGAGTACAGGAGTTCAAGACCAGCCTGGCCAACATGGCGAAACCCTATCTCTGCTAAAAATACAAAAATGAGCCCAGCACGATAGCACATGCCTGTAATCCCAGCTACTCCGCAGGCTGCGAGAGGCAGGAGAATCGCCCGAATCCAGGAGGTGGAGGTTGCAGTGAGCAGAGATCACGCCACTACACTCCAGCCTGGGCAACAGAATTAGAATCCGTCTCAAAAAAAAAAAAGAGAAACACCAGAACTCCAGCTCTGTTTATACCTGCAGGTGGAAGGCAGCAAATTCTCAAGCCAACAAGAAGCAGGCCTCTTCCCATCCTGAGATGAAAAGGCCAGAAAGAAACTCCCATAATCAGGCTGGTCAAAGAATAACAAGTGTTCTAGTTTGAGAAAGATCTCTGCTGTTAGTTTATTGGCTTTGATCTCTAAATGGTTAATCTAACTTTAAATGAGAGGAAGGGAGTGTTGGCCAAGGATCCCTGATCTTTTCCAAGGAGCTTTTAATTTCTCTAAAGCATTCAAAGTACTATGAAAAGGAAGAAGTACAGTGCTGACCAGAGCCCAACAACTGACCAAGAGGAATTAGAATGAAGCCCACTCCAAGAAGATGATAATGGTGTTCGGCACTCTATCAAGTTTACCCGGGCCAAGGTTTATGGAAGTTTACAAGCAGCTATGAGCTCTCTGACAATAGAGGCATTCACACAGACTATCATTGACCAAGAATGCTATTACTGGGACTTGTAAAGCAGGCCAAGATTTTGTATCTTTTTACCAGCTAATAGCAGGCTTGTTATGGTCTCTGACAGATATCCCACCAATACACTCAGGCTCCTTTTTGGCTCTAAATAGTCTCTTGATGTGCTTTTACATTAAAAAATCTGTAAGCTGGCCGGACACAGCAGCTCACCCCTGTAATCCCAGGAATTTGGGAGGTGGAGGCAGGTGGATCAACTAAGGTCAGGAGTTCGAGACCAGCCTCGGCAACGTGGTAAAACCCCATCTCTACTAAAAATACAAAAATTAGCTGAGTGTGGTGGCATATGCCTGTAGTCCCAGCTATTCGGGAAGATGAGGCAGGAGAATTGCTTGAGAGGTGGAGGTTGGCAGTGAGCCGAGATGGTGCCACTGCACTCCAGCCTGGGCGACAGAGCAAGACTCTGTCTCAAAGAAAAGAAAAGAAATCTGTAAGCTGGTATAGCAAAAGGTTCTTGACTTCTATGATTTCTATTCTAGAATGCAATAATGTGTTGTTCTATACTGCCAGGCTCGATGGCTCACGCCTGTAATCCCAGCACTTTCGAAGGCCAAGGCAGGCAGATAACTTGAAGTCAGGAGTTCGAGACCAGCCTGGGCAACATGTCAAAACCCCATCTCTACAAAAAATACAAAAACTAGGCGTGGTGGCACGTGCCTGTTGTCCCACCTACTCAGGAGGATGATGAAGTGGGAGGATCGCTTGAGCCCGGGAGGTCGAGGCTTCAGTAAGGTGCGATCACACCACTGCATTCCAGCCTGGGCAACAGAATGAGACCCTGTCTCGAAAAAAACCAACCAAACAACAAGAAAAAACATAATCCCCATCATCAGGAAAATATGGGAGTCGGCGGGGGATTTAAAAGACTTACCGTGGGACCAGTATTTGGAGGTGATGATTCCTCTGTGCACACAGACAGAACAGAGAGGGAAGGCATCTGGGAGGATGTCAGGGCTGGCATCTCTGTGCCACTGTCCAAGTTCAAAGCTGAAAGCCCAAGAGTGTGATGCCCATTGAGCTCACTGGCACTGCTTTGGGTGGAAGGCTTTAGGGAATTCTGGAACGTGCCATTGCGGAGGCAGGATGTGCTATGGAAAGTGCTCGCCAGCTTGGCTGTCTTCTGATTGCTGTCATCAGAGTCAAGTTTGGGGAAAGACAGGGATTTGATATTGCTTACTGCAGGTATAGGGGGGAGGGACACTTTGGAAGACAGTGACATCTTTTCACAGTTGCCCAACTGTGGTAAGGTTATAAAGCCATTGGGTTTATGAAGAGGCTTGAAATCTAGGGTTGCCCGTTCCAAGGATGCCAGGACCTCCTCATCCTGTAACACAGACCCAGAGCCCCCCCTGGGCAAGTTATTGTCCAATAACTGAGCCATGATGGGTCCAGTGGTTCCTACCAGAATATTTCTCAGCTCTTCCTTCTCATCAATAGTTTTTAACTCCAGATTATCAAATGGGTCTTCTTCACACTCAAAGTCAGCAAGATTGAAATCTGCCTTTATGTGAGGTGGGCTGAGAACTTTCTGTTTGGTGGCACTACTGCTGACCCGAGTTGGTGTGAGGATGCTGTTGTGCTGCAAGCTGGCGAGGATGGGGTTAATAGGAGGTGGCATTGTGGCTGTACTGTGAGTCCTGGAGAAGCTCATTTTGCTATCGCCCTCTGGGCCACTCTTAGAATTCACTTTAGCTTCTGCTTCTGCAATTTTGCACTCTGCTTCCCGCTCGGCTTCTTCGATTTTCTTAATCTCTTCAGCCCACTCAATGGTTTTCTTTTCCAAAGAGAAGTCATACTGCAAAGATATAGCAGAGGAAGGGGGTGTGAACCCAGGTGGCCATCTTTACCCCACCACCCAATTCACTCCTTCCTCACTCCTGGTGCAAGAGGAGAACTGGGCAAGGCAGCATTTAAGGCGTGTGGGATGATCCCCACTTAAAAAGAGTAAGGCTTCCAATGTCCTTGTAAGATTTAACCAAACTATGTTCCCACAAGCCTCTTGTGGGCAGCAACCTGGCTACAGACCCTCCTTGGATCTCTGTTATCTAGCACAATGTCCTAAACAAATCCCATGCTAGGTAATAATGGCCCCAAACATGTAAGAAATACCTGTAAGGTGCCATGCATGATTCTAAACACTTTCTATGTATTAACTCTCTAGATTTTCTCAATAACCCTTCCAAGTAACTACTATTATTCCTACTTAACAGGATCTACAACCAAGCATAAAGCTGGTAGCTAAATGGAAGAGCCTGGATTTGAACCCAGGCAGTCTGACTACAGATTCTATGCTCTTAAACCACTATCTATTAGATTATGACAAACAGGTTGCAGTTAAAATGCAGAAAAACTTATAAGAAATCTAGGCATATTCAGATTAAGATTTTTACCCAGCAAATTACACAAAGAGCCACTTCATGGTTCTTTAACAGTATCTTAAGTATAGCTCAATTTACAAAAATTTATTTTGCACACTTAAGAGAAATAGAACTATTATATAAAGCAACATTCACATAGGACAGGAAAAAACAAAATCTTTGGCTTTCACCCCAAAGCACTAGAGCTAAACAGTATCTGTGTTAATGTCCAAGGTTAGAGACACACTAAAGGTAAAAAAGGGGGAAAAGAGAGGTCTAACATGCTAACACCAGAATTTTAGAGAAGAAGAAACATATGAAAGAGCCTCTGGTCATCCTCAAGCCTTTCAAATTCAAACAACAAAAGAGAAGCCTAGAAAGGCACATGACAAGAAGTTACTTTAAATCCTGAGCCAGTTGCTGTGCCTCAGATAGACATATGGGGGGATCACTGGGCTTCCTTTCTACCACTAGTGGCAATGACTCTGCTCTTCTAACTGTGGAGAAAACCCAATTTTGCAATTGGTTTCCCCCAATAAAAATGGAGGCTATAACTAACTTCCCATTGCCCTATAAACATTGTTCTTTGAAGTTTTATTAAAAAATAATTGGAAATTTCTTTCCTTTTCTAGCAAACATTTATTGAACTTTTGTTTTTTAGTTACCAAAGTAATGTAGAGTACTTGGAACACAGAAAAACAGGGTGTGGTGCAGGGAGGGAGGGGGCTGGGGATGGCAGAAATATTACAGTAGAAAAGAATGTGGTTTTGGAGTATAATAATAAATAATGTCATCTTGCATGTATGGAGTTCCAAGAACCAGAGTAAGCATTATAAATGCATTATTTAACCTTCCTAACAACCTTAAAAGCTAATCATCCTCATCCTCCCTTTACAGACGAAGAAATGGAGGCTTGGAGAAGTGAAAAAATCTGTCCAAGATTATACAGCTATTACAGGTCAATTCTCCAGCACATGTATGAGCGACACCAGAGGATGTTCTAAACCATGACACTAAGGGCTACCTCAAGTGAGTCACATTCAACAGAAGCTTTCTGGACCCTAGAAGCAAGGGCTGTGTATGTTTTACTGGCTCACTTTAAAGAAATTTTAGCTGAAAAGTTGAGTTTGTATTGTCATGCAAAGGCAAATATGACAGTTATAGGAACTTTCAAGCCATCTGTCTAGAGCTCTAGGTCTGTTCTCTGGGTATGGAGGGGACCAGATACAACACTACAACCCCATGGAGACTCCAGGCAGTCAAAGTTTAAGGCTGCTTTGTAGGCCAGACAGGCTTGGCCTCCTTTGAGAGGCCAAGGTGGGCGGATCACTTGAGGTCAGGAGTTTGGGACCAGCCTGGTCAACATGGGCAAAACCCTGTCTCTACTAAAAATACAAAAATTAGCCAGGCATGGTGGCACATGCCTGTAGTCCCAGCTACTCAGGAGGCTAAGGCAGGAGAATCTCTTGAACCTGGGAGGTGGAGGTTGCAGTGAGCCAAGATGACGCCGCTGCACTCCAGCCTGGGCAAAAGAGCAAGACTCCATCTCAAAAAAAGATTGCTTTGTGCATTAGAGAACAAAAATATTTCACATGGCCCACACTGGAATGGAGCTCTTAGCTTTGATCTCCTTTTGTTATCAGTGGGTGCTATGAGCACAGTGAGCTCAATACCATGCTTTTATTGGTGCTTCAGACTGACCAAACAAATGGGAAATTCCCAGCAAAGCCTAAATCGACAACAATTTGGAAATCAAAACAAGTTTTCTGAAGGCATCAATAAAGCAGTGAATAATGAGAAACAAGACAGGTGTTTTTAAATCATATTGCTAATAGTATCATGTACACAGGTAAGTAATGACTATTTGTTATTGCCAATAAAAAAATTCTTAGACAAATAAAACAAGGAAAAACGTTACAAAGTAAGTCTCTCTCTCTTCTGGCCCAATAAAGCCTCCATACACAAAAGGAACATTAATTCAGTATTAAAGATACTTAAGATGCTTGGCACCATTAGACATGAATGAAATGCAAATAAAAAGCACAATGAGAGACAACTTCTCACCCACAAGAATGTATATAATAAAAACGAGTTAATAAGAGTCGGCAAGGAAGTGAAGAAATTGGTACCCTCTTGTAGTGCTGCTGGGATTGTAAAATTGTGCAGCCACTTTGGAAAAATACTCTAGTAGTTCTTTAAAATGTTAAACATAGAGTTACCGTGACACAGCAATTCCACTCCTATACATTATACCCAAGAAAACTGAAAACGTGTCCACATAAAAATCTGTTTACAGATGTTCAGAGCATCATTATTCATAATAGCCAAAAATTGGAAGCTACCACAATGTCCATCAACTGATGAACAGATAAACAAAGTGTGTTATATCCAAACAATGAAATATTATTCACCTATAAAAACAAATGAGGTACTAATACCTCATTCATACAACGTGGATAAACCTTGAAAACACTATGCTAAGTGAATAAGCCAGTCACCAAGGCTGCTACTGCAGAATTCCATTTATATGAAATGGCCAGAATAGGCAAACCCATAGAGACAGAAAGTAGATACTGGTTGCCAGAGGCTGCGAGGAGGCTGCCAGAGGCTGTGGGGAGTGACTTCTAGTAGATACTGGGTTTCCTTTTGGGGTCATGAAAATGTTCAGAAATTAGATAGTAATGATTATTACGCAACTATGTGAATACACTAAAAATCACTGAACTGTATGTAGACCTTAAAAAGGTGAATTTTGGCCGGGCATGGTGGCTTACACCTGTAATCCCAGCACTGAGGTGGGCAGATCACTTGAGGCCAGGAGCTCAAAAACAGCCTGGGCAACATGATGAAACTGCGTCTCTACAAAAAATACAAAAATTAGCCAGGCATGGTGGTGCATGCCAATAGTCCCAGCTACTCAGGAGGCTGAGGAGGGAGGATCACCAAGCTCAGGGAGGTCGAGGCTGCAGTGAGCCATGACTGTGCCACTAGACTCCACCCTGGGTGACAGAGTGAGACTGTGTCTACAAATAAACCAAAAAAAGTATTTTTTTAAAAAAAGGTAAATTTCATGGTATGTGAATTATATCTCAATAAATATTTTTTTTTGCTCCCAAAAGTAACTGAAGTTCCCTCATTATGATTACTTACTGCATATACACTTTAGAAGATAAAAAAAAAAATACCTTTTAGAAAAAAAATGGTGATGCCTTAGTGATGCCAGAAAAACAAAACTTTTCCTGAAAGTTGCATTTTTAAAAATCTTCTTAAGTCACAGGAAGAAGAGTTAGAGTAAGTACCGTATTTTTCTGTTGCTCTAGGTAACTTCTCTCAACTGTAAGTACCTTGAGGGCAGTGATTAAGGCATTTATCTCTACCTCCAGTGCCCAGTAGACCACCTCTCAAAAACATGCGTTTAGTAAATGTGTACTGCAGTAAGTAAGTAACACAGGGCTATTTGTTGCTTTCAAGGAGTAACTCAGCACATTTCTATATAACTGAGCCTTAAAGATGGGAGGACTGAGAAAGAAGCCCTAGAAGAGAGCATTTACGTGCAATTTAGAATAGGTTTGAACGGAGTTTTCCGTATAGTGAGAAAGAATATTCCAGGTGGAGATAACGGCTCATGAGCAGAAGCAACATATAGAGAGATAACGTACAAGGTCTAACAGACTACTAGTAACATGGTTTGGAGGGAACATGGAGGAGATGATGAGCTCAATTGCTTTGCCATAACCTTATGTCTAGACTGGACTCAATAAGGACTGGTCAGTCACTGAACCCTCTTGAACAGTTATGAAAAGGGATGTGACAATTTTTAAGATCATCCTAGAAACGATGTAAAAAATAGAAGGAAAACACTGCAAGCAGAAGGGCCAATTAAAGAGGCTACTGCAACAGCCCAGGTGAAAAATGAGGTCAGGCTGAACTGCAATGTGAGACACAACAAATCTAACTTTGAGTGACTGAAAAGAGAATGAGCACATTAGCAGAGAAAGGGAAAGAGGTGAAAAAGCTAGTTAAATGGGCAATGGGAATTTGGTCTGTGTGAGGTACAGAGCCCCAGGAATATACAATCTAACAGAGGACACAAAATCTGTATGTGTGTATAACAATGTGAGCCAGGCAACAACAGGAGCTATAAGAAACAAAAATAAGATAATACAGTCATAATGACAAGGATACGCTCTAAAAAATGCATGTTAGGTGATTTCATCGGTGAGGGCAGAGTGTACTTACACAAACCTAGATGGTACAGCCTGCTATACACCTAGGCTATACAGTATTGCTATGGTACAGTATTGCTCCTAGGCTATAAACTTGTATAGCATGTTACTATGCTGAATACTGTAGGCAATTGTAGCACAATGGCAAGCATTTATGTATCTAAACCTATCTAAACATAGAAAAGGTACAGTAAAAATATGGTATAAAAAATTAAAAATAGGCTAGATGCAGTGGCTCACACCTGTAATCCCAGCATTTTGGGAGGTCGAAGTGGGCAGATCAGCTGAAGTCAGGAGCTCGAGACCAGCCTGACTAACATGGTGAAACCCTGACTCTACTAAAAATACAAAATTAGCTGGGCGTGGTGGTGCACACCTGTAATCCCAGCTACTTAGGTGGCTGAGGCAGGAGAAATGCTTGAACCCAGGAGGTGGAGGCGGAGGTTGCATAGAGACAGAAAGAGTCTCTCTTCTTGGCGAGATCATGCCATTGCACTCCAGCCTGGGCAACAAGAATGAAACTCCGTCTCAAAAAAGATTAAAAATGGTCCACCTGTATAGGGCACTTACCATAAATTGAGCTTGCAGGACTGGAAGTTGCTCTGAGTGAGTGAGTAAGCGAATGGTGGGTGAATGTGAAGGCCTAGGACATTACTGTACAGTAGTACTATAGACTTTATAAACACTGTACACTTAGGCTATACTAAATTTGTAAAAAAACAATTTTTTGGCAGAGCATGGTGGCTCACGCCTGTAATTCCAGCACTTTGGGAGGCCGAGGCAGGCAGATCACGAGGTCAGGAGATTGAGACCATCCTGGCTAATACAGTGAAACCCTGTCTCTACTAAAAAATACAAAAAATTAGCTGGGCGTGGTGGCGGGTGCCTGTAGTCCCAGCTACTCGGGAGGCTGAGGCAGGAGAATGGCGTGAACCTGGGAGGTGGAGGGTGCAGTGAGCCAAGATTGTGCCATTGCACTCCAGCCTGGGCGACAGAGTGAGATTCCGTCTCAAAAAAATACATACATATACATATATATATACACACACATATATATACACATATATATACACACATATATACACACATATATATACACATACATATAAAAAACAATTTTTCTCTAAATAATAACACTGTGACTTTTTAACTTCATAAACATTAAATTTTTTAAACTTTTTTACTCTTCTGAACTAATACTTAGCCTAAAATGTTTTTTATCTTCCAAAACATTTTTCTTTATACCCTTATTCTATAAGCTTTTTGATCTTTAAATTTTTTATTTTTTTACTTTTTAAACTTCTTTCTTAAAAACGAGGCCACAAACACACACATCAGCCTAGGCCTACAGGATCATCAGTATCACTGTCTTCCACCTCCCCATCTTGTCTCACTGGATGGTCTTCAGGAGCAATACATGCACGGAGCTGTCATCTCCTATGATCACAATGCCTTCCTGTGGAATATCTCCTGAAGGACCTACCTGAGGCTGTTTTACAGTTAACTTTTTTAATAAGTAGAAAGATAATGCTGGCCGGGCACGGTGGCTCACGCCTGTAATCTCAGCAATTTGGGAGGCTGAGGCAGGCGGATCATGAGGTCAGGAGATCAAGACCATCCTGGCTAACATGGTGAAACTCCATCTCTACTAAAAATACAAAAAAAAATTAGCCGGGCGTGGTGGTGGGCGCCTGTATTCCCAGCTACTCGGGAGGCTGAGGCAGGAGAATGGCGTGAACCCGGGAGGTGGAGTTTGCAGTGAGCCAAAATTGCGCCACTGCACTCCAGCCTGGGCGACAGAGCGAGACTCCATCTCAAAAAAAAAAAAAAAACCAAAAGAAAGATAATGCTAAAAAGTATAGCATAGTAATACATAAATGAGTAACATAGTCATTTATTTGTATTACATACTATACTGAATTGTATGTGCTATACTTTTGTAAGACTGTCAATGCAGCAGATGTGTTTACACCAGCATCACCACACTTGAGTAATGCATTGTGCTACCATGTTACAATGGCTACTATGTCACTATATGACAGGAATATATATATATCATTTTTTTTCCCCCAGTAGAGACAAGGTCTCATTAAGTTGCCCAGCCTGGTCTCAAACTCCTGAGCTCAAGTGATCCTCCCACCTCGGCCACCCACAGTGTTAGGATTACAGGCATGAGCCACCACGCCCATCCCCTTATAATTTGATGGGACCACCATTGTATATGCGGTCCATCGTCAACCAAAACGTGATTCAGCTTGCAACTGTAGTTTTTTCTATTTCACAATACATCAAATTCTAATTGTTTAAACTTTTAAATGCACTAAACTTTAACTAAAAATTACCACTTACCTGTACTTCTCTGACAACCTGCAAACAATCAGGCAAGGAGAAGCCAATAGGTAGACCAACTTTAGCTGGTGTTTTGAATTTGTCTCCTATCTTAAATGGGACATCATCAAGGTAACTGAAAGTCCCTATAATCAAAAATAAAGTAGAAAATATCAGCAAAGAACTTCATTATTTGTTTTGCCATAATCTTATGTCTAACGGATATGCATTAATTTTTGCTATCCTAAGTCTAGAAGTTATACAGTTCCTTCTCTGACTGCTTACCTTTTCCTTGACCCCAAATCTCTGAGAAGGAAATTCTACTGATTCAGTCTCATTAGGAGTTTATTTTCAATGGCACTTAGTGTAAAAGCCAAAGTACTCACAGTGGCCTAAGAGGCCTTCCCCATCGCCCACAGCCTCTCTGCCCTCATCTCCTTACAGTCATCCTCTGGCTCACTGTACTAAGTTATGGTGACTGCTGCTCTTAAAGATGACAGGTTCAATCCACCTCAAATATTCTGTACCAACTGTTCCTTCTAACTGGAACACTCTTCTGTCACATGACTCACTCCTTCAAGTTTTTGCTCAAATGTCACCCTCTCAGTGAGGCTTACCCTGACCCACCCTACTTAAAAGTACTACCCCGCCCTCACTACAATACTCCCATATTACCATTTACCTTTTCCCCATAACACTTATTGCCTTCTAACATTATAAATTGACTTTTTAATTATATTTATTGCTTCTCTTTCCCAAAGAAATATAGGGCAAGTATTTAAGTCTATCTTATTCAATGACATATTTTCAAAACCTTCAGCATTGCCTGGCACACATCAGCATTTAATAAATACTGAATGGATGAGACTCCCCAGAAAAGAATCTCCTTGATTAGGATTCTCTACTTTAGAAAAAAATCATTTTTAACTAATATAAAGAATTACTCCCAGCCTGACCAACATGGTGAAACCCCGTCTCTACTAAAAACACAAAAACTGGCCGGGCATGGTGGTGCATGCCTGTAAACCCAGCTACTCAGGAGGCTAAGGCAGGAGAATTGCTTGAACCCAGGAGACGGAGGTTGCAGTGGGCTGAGATCGCGCCACTGCATTCCAGCCTGGGCAACAGATCAAGACTCTGTCTCAAAAAAAAAAAAAAGAAGAAGAATTACTCTAGCTTAAAAAACACTACATTCTAGAACAACATGGAAATCCTTAAGCAGCACAACACTTACATGAAAAGGGGAAAACCCAACAAAATCATGGGATTCTGAGTAAGATCATCAAGAGCACAAGCCATACACAATGGAGCTGCTTTAATCTCCTACAGGTTCTTTGCCCATCATAACTGAACAACGTGGAAAGACCAGAACATGACCATCTATTCACAGGGTCAGATAAAAGGAAAACGCCTCTTGTATATGACTCTCGATAGCTATATACTCCAAACAGGCCATGTTTTCTTTTCTGGAGCAGCTCTGGGAGGCTAATCTATAGGCAGAACCATTGTGGACAATGAAATACAGTTGATAAAATAAATTTTGTTTTTCAACATTGGCAGCTGGTAAAGGAAGGTTTATCTCTCAGCCTCACACTATTTTCTTGGGTGCTCACAGACACAGAACAAGACAATTACACCTCTTCCGTGAAGATGACTTCTTTCCTTACGAAAACTGTGTAGATCTCAAGAATTATCAAGGTCAGAAAATATTTGTAATCTTGTCATCATTCCCATTTCCTGGGATAGGTATTCTGCAGATACACCTGAAACTCTCCATCAGGAAGAATGCCCCCTACTCCCAACCCTTGGGGGAATGGGTGTCTTTTTCATCTCTTTCCCATCTAACTTCTGGCCAGAACTAAAACATTTGAACTATCGCTCCCTTAGCTAGCAAATTAAATTCACAACTGTGTTCAATTTGGTAATTTAGCACTCTAGGAAATCACCATATTTATTAACACCCTAGGAAATTTTCCAAGTGTGGTCATCCTTTTAGATGTGCTAATTTCATGGCTGGCAATGGCTATCACATTCCTACCCTTATTTACTTGAGTAATTATTATTTAGCCCTTTAAGAAGAAACTCAAGAGGCCAGGTGCAGTGGCCCATGCCTGTAATCTCACCCTTTTGGGAGGCCAAGGCAGGTGGATCACCTGAGGTCAGCAGTTCTAGACTAACCTGGCCAACATGGTGAAATCCCCTCTCTACTGAAAATACAAAAATGTGCCGGGCGTAGTGGCACATGCCTGTAGTCCCAGCTACTTGGTAGGCTGAAGCAGGAGAACTGCTTGAACCTAGGAGGTGGAAAGTCCAGTGAGCCTCAAGAACAACTCCTTTCTCAACCTCAGAATAGCCAGTTAATACTACCACCTTAGGACTTACCTCTGTGTATTGTTTTTTTTTTTTTTTTTTTTTTTTTGAGACGGAGTCTTGCTCTGTGTCGCCCAGGCTGGAGTGCAGTGGCGCAATCTCGGCTCACTGCAAGCTCCGCCTCCCGGGTTCACGCCATTCTCCTGCCTCAGCCTCTCCGAGTAGCTGGGACTACAGGCGCCCGCCACCACGCCCGGCTAATTTTTTTGTATTTTTAGTAGAGACGGGGTTTCACCGTGGTCTCGATCTCCTGACCTCGTGATCCGCCCGCCTCGGCCTCCCAAAGTGCTGGGATTACAAGCGTGAGCCACCGCACCCGGCACCTCTGTGTATTGTTAATAGTTCATTTCCTTAACCTCCCTTCAGAGAGTCTGAGCCCTTAACCTCCCTTCAGAGAGTTTGAGCAAGAATTTGAGTGTCCCAGCCGGGCATGGTGGCTCACGCCTGTAATCCCAGCACTTTGGGAGGCTGAAGTGGGTGGATCATGAGGTCAGGAGATCGAGACCATGGTGAAACCCCGTCTCTACTAAAAATACAAAAAAATGAGCCGGGTACACTGGGGGTGCCTGTAGTCCCAGCTACTTGGGAGGCTGAGGCAGGAGAATGGCATGAACCTGGGAGGCGGAGCTTGCAGTGAGCCAAGATCGCACCACTGCACTCCAGCCTGGGCAAAAGAACGAGACTCTATCTCAAAAAAAAAAAAAAAAAGAATTTGAGTGTCCCTTAACAGGGGAGAAATGTTTCATATCTATATCACCAAAACTCAGTATAATGTATGGCTGATGAAATTTGTTCAATGAATGAAGAACCAATAATAAAGACATGCTTTTGGCCGGGAATGGTGGCTCACGCCTGTAATCCCAGCCCTTTGGGAGGCCAAGGCAGGTGGAGGTCATGAGTTCGAGACCAGCCTGGCCAACATGGTGAAACCCCATCTCTACTAAAAATACAAAAAATTAGCCAGACATGGTGGCGCACGCCTGTAATCCCAGCTACTCGGGAGGTTGAGGTAGGAGAAGTGCTTGAACCTGGGAGGTGGAAGTTGCAGTGAGCCAAGAACGCACCAGTGCACTCCAGCCTGGGCAACAAGAGCGAAACTCCATCTCAAAAAATAAATAAATAAATAAAGACATGCTTTTATACTTCTTCTGGATTCAATCTAACCCCTACCCCAACACACACATATATATATAATTTTTTTAAAGAGACATTTGCCCAGGCTGGAGTGCAGTGGTGCTATCATGGCTCACTGCATCCTTGCCCTCTGGGTCCCAAATAATCCTCCCACCTTAGCCTCCTGAGTAGCTAAGACAGGGTCTCATTATGTCGTCCAGGCTGGTCTCCAACTCCTGGGCTCAAGCATTCTTCCCACCTCGGCCTCTCAAATTGCTGGGATTACAGGCAGGAGCTATCACACCCAGTTCCAACTATATTTAATATGAAAATTGAAAATTATTTGCCCAAAAATGACAAGGCTACTCATGAAAATGTTTTTAACAGATTACTCATACATGATACAAGCATATGTCTGAGATCTGAACAAAGTTACAAAAATGTACCAGACAGATGTCATCCCCCACCCCAGCACCACCAAAAAAGTGCCGGGTGCCATCACAGCTTACCAACAAAACTAAGTGTTGATTACAACACTTAAACTCTATGGCACTTATAAAATGCTTATATTTTAAAAGATTAGAACAAAAGCTCTAATTTTAAAGAATTTTTGTCTGTTTTCTTTGAAAATAGGGACTCAAATGTTATTGAAAGATTCTAACTTTGGCTAGTATCCTGATTAACTGGAAACAAAGCTGAAACTTTGGCACTAAGAATCATTGGAAAGATTTACAGTCAAGTTAACAAGCACACAATTAAGTCTTTTGTTTAACAGTAATAAGCACAGATGATACACAAAAATGATAAAATCTATCCACATTAATAATAACTATATTTGGCCGGGTGCGGCAGCTCACGCCTGTAATCCCAGCAATTCGAGGGGCCAAGGCAGGCGGATCACAAGGTCAGGAGTTCGAGACCAGCCTGGCCAGCATGGTGAAACCCCGTCTCTACTAAAAATACAAAAAATTAGCTGGGCATGGTGGCGTGCCCATGTAATCCCAGGTACTCAGGAGGCTGAAGCAGGAGAATTGCTTTAACCCGGGAGGCAGAAGTTGCAGTGAGCTGAGATCACACCACTGCACTCCAGCCTGGGCGACAGGGCGAGACTCTATTTCAATAATAATAATAATAACAACAACAACAACTAAATTTTCTTAAATAACCAGTTCTATTGTAGATTGGTAACAAGGAGTTGAGGGAGAAAAAACTACAAAAAAAAGTACTGTGCTAAAGATATGAGGCCGGTTTGGTGGCTCACGCCTGTAATCCCACTTTGGGAGGCAGAGGCGGGTGGATCACCTGAGGTCAGGAGTTCGAGACCGGCCTGGCCCACATGGTAAAACCTCGTATCTACTAAAAATACAAAAATTAGGGGCCAAGCACGGTGGCTTATGCCTGTAATCCCAGCATTCTGGGAAGCCGAGGCAGGCAGATCATGAGGTCAGGAGATTGAGACCATCCTGGCCAACATGGTGAAACCCCATCTCTACTAAAAATACAAAACATTAGCTGGGCGTGGTAGCAAGTTCCTGTAATCCCAGCTACTCAGGAGGCTGAGGCAGGAGAATCACTTGAACCAGGGAGTCGGAGGCTGCAGTGAGCCAAGATAGCTCCACTGCACTCCAGCCTGGCGACAGAGCAAGACTCCATGTCAGGCCGGGTACAGTGGCTCACGCCTGTAATCCCAGCACTTTGGGAGGCTGAGGTGGGAGGATCACAAGGTCAGGAGATCAAGACCATCCTGGCCAACATGGTGAAACCCCATCTCTACCAAGAATACAAAAATTAGCCAAGCATGGTGGTGTGTGCCTGTAATCCCAGCTACTCAGGAGGCTGAGGCAGGAGAATCGCTTGAACCTGGGATGCAGAGGTTGCAGAGGTTGCAAGATGCAGGATCTTGCAGTGACGTGCAAGATCACGTCATTGCACTGCAGCCTGGGTGACAGAGCAAGACTCCATCTCAAAAAAAAAAAAAAAAAGATATGAGTCAAATAAAATCCTATAAGAGAAGTGATTTCCTTGCCTACCTTTCAGATAGCAAACTACTATAGTGTGATATACACTGACAAACTTATATTCTATAAATGAAACTAGGTCCTGGCTTAGGGACAGAAAAGATGAGGTCGAATACCTTTAAAGGGCTGCTGTTAGCACCAATTGCAGGTATCTGGTTTAAAAACCATTTTCCTTTCACTAATAAAGCCAATGCCAAGGTGATTTATTTAGTACATCCCCCAACCCTCCAGGGTCTTAGTACTTTAAAAGCTTTATTAAGAGAGAATGAACAAATAGTTCAGTGATTACTGGAAGGAGGAGGTAGGGATAAAGGGCAAAAAGGCATTTAAAGAGATGGGAACGTGGCCAGGCACAGTGGCTCACACCTGTAATCCCAGCACTTTGGGAGGCCAAGGCGGATATATCACTTGAGGTCAGGATTTCAAGACCAGCCTGGCCAATATGGTGAAACCCCCATCTCTACTAAAAATACAAAAAAAAATTAGCTAGGCATGGTGATGCACGCCTGTAATCCCAGGTACTCGGGAAACTGAGGCAGGAGAATCGCTTGAACCCAGGAGGCAGAGGCTGCAGTGCGCCAAAATCGCACCACTGAACTCCAGCCTGGGCGACTGAGACTCCATCTCCAAAAATAGAAAAAGGGAACAAAGAAAGCAGTATTGTAATAATGGATAGAGACCACCGTTAAGTACTATTAATGATGGTGCTGTGAGAATTACAAAATATATTTCTCCCAAATATAACCAATCATGCCTCAGGAATTATCTTTTCTTTTTTTTTTTTTTTTTTTTTTTTTTTTTTTTTTTTGAGATGAAGTATCGCTCTGTTGCCCAGGCTGGAGTGCAGTGGCACGATCTTGCCTCACTGCAAGCTCCACCTCCTGGGTTCACGCCATTCCCCTGCCTCAGCCTCCAGAGTAGCTGGGACTACAGGTGCCTGCCACTACGCCTGGCTAATGTTTTGTATTTTTAGTAGAGATGGGGTTTCACTGTGTTGGCCAGGATGGTCTCGATCTCCTGACCTCGTGATCCTCCCACCTCAGCCTCCCAAAGTGCTGGGATTACAGGCGTGAGCCACCGCACCCAGCTTCTTTTTTAAGACAGAGTCTTGCTCTCTCACCCAGGCTGGAGTGCAATGACATCATCACCACTCACTGCAGCCTCATTCTCCTGGGCTCAAGTGATCCTCCCACCTCAGCTTCCTGAGTAGCTGAGACTACAGGCATGCACCACCATGCCCAGCTAATTTTTTTAATTTTTTTGTAGAGCTGAGGGCTCACTTTGTTGCTCAGGCTGGTCTCAAATTCCCAGACTCAAGCAGTCCTCCCACCTCAGCCTCCCAAAGTGGAACTGTCCATTTTTATCCAATGTATCTAGAATTTAAAATATTATAGCTCAACCTCAAATACCTTTTAGTTTCAGTCCTTATTACTGAAAATCTTCCTAAAATATTTGAGCCCATTTTCCTAAGTTCAATTTTTTAAATAGCCACTAAGTGCATGCCTAATGGCTGTGGTTGTGGCAGTTCCTCGAAGTTAGGTTCTGCATACCACTTTGGTGGAAGACAGTGAGTGGGCTGAATATGTAATGACTCAGGATAAACTCTGAGAAGACTTCATTTGCTTGCTTTCTTTCTAAACTGCTGATATGCCTATGATTCTGCAACCTGCCCATTTTTTCTAAAAAAAGTGCAATTCCGGGTGGGGGAAGAAATCTCCAATAGAGGATAGCAAATGCATAATATTTAATTCAGGTATTATCATGAGGAGATTCAAATTGAGGTTTTTTTAAAAAGAAGATCAAACTTAAAATTGAGTAAATCTGTAATTCCATGACTGGTTATCACCATCTTAGCCATCAGTGCCTCCTGCAGCAAAGGACTTAAAAAATAAATAAATAAATAAATAAATAAATAAATACAAAACTGTCTTAAAGCCACAAGCCAGGTAACACTGGCAAAATCATAAATATACAAAATAACATAGATACCTGTTGTAAGATGTGAAATCACAAGAAAATGTTACTCATATCCTAACAACAAATCAAGCCATATAATCTACAAAATCAGCTTTTTAATATACATTGTCTGGCATTCAATTAAAAACTATAAGACACAGAAAGAAGCAAGAAAATGTGATCCAGAATTAAGAGAAGAACCAGTCATCAGACCCAAATTCAGGGATAGCCAAGAGATTGTAAACATCAGACAGGGAGCTTTAAAATAACAATAATAAATATGTTAAAGGGTCTAATGGAAAAACTAAACATGTGAGCAGATGGGAACTTCAGCAGAGAGATGGAAATAAAAAGAGACAAATGGAAATGCCACAAGTGCAAAATGCATCATCAGAAAAGAAAAATTTTGATGGTTCATAAGCCAGGCTATGCTAATCCAAAGACAATAATCAGCATAAGAAAGACTTGGGACTTGAAGTTAGGTCAAAAGAAATTAGCCAAACTGAAATACAAAGAGAGAAAAAGGGAAAAAAAAATTGAACAGTGTTAAGAGATATCTGGAACAATACCAAACAACCTAATGCACATGTGATCATAGTTCACTATCACCTTGAACTCCCGGGCTTAAGCAATCCTCCTGTCCCAGGCTCCTGAGCAGCTAGGACTATAGAGAAGCTCCACCACACCTGCCTAATTTTTAATTTTTTGTAGAAACAACGCCAGGCGCAGTGGCTCATGCCTGTAATCCCAGAACTTTGGGAGCCAGAGGCGGGTGGATCACCTGAGGTCAAGAGTTCAAAACCAGCCTGGCCAACATGGCAAAACCCTGTCTCTACTAAAAATACAAAAATTAGCCAGGCATGGTGGTGCACACCTATAATCCCAGCTACTCGGGGGCTGAGACAGGAGAATTGCTTGAGCAATTGCTTGAGGAGGTAGAGGATGCAGTGAGCAGAGATGGCACCACTGCACTCCAGCATGGGCGACAGAGCAGGACTCCATCTCAAAAAAAAAGACAAGAAACGGGGTTTTTCTATGTTGCCCAGGCTGGTCTCAAACTCCTGGCCTCAAGCAATCCCTCCAGCCCACCACACACACACATACACACACACACACACACACACACACACACACACACACACAATAGAGTAGGAGGAAACTTTGGAAGGTCATGAATGTTTATGCCTTAATGATGGTGATGGTTTCATAAGCGTATACTTATCCTCAAACTCATCAAGATGTATACATTAAATATGTAAATATGTACAGCTTTTTATATATCAATTATACCTCAGTAAAGTGATTTAAGGAGGGGGGCTAGTTTTATCAAATCTTATCATGGGGTCTATTTTTTCATAAATTAGAGTCTCAACACATTTTCCAGATAAATAACCTTTCTCCTAGATGAAAATAAGAATCAGTTAAAGAGGACTAAGATTTCTTTTTTCTTTTCTTTTTTTTTTTTTTTTTTAGGACGGAGTCTTGCTCTGTCACCCAGGCTGAAGTGCGGTGGCGTGATCTCGGCTCACTGCCTCCTGGGTTCACGCCATTCTCCTGCCTCAGCCTCCCAAGTAGCTGGGACTACAGGCACCCGCCACCATGCTCAGCTAATTTTTTTTTTGTATTTTTAGTAGAGACAGGGTTTCATCATGTTAGCCAGGATGGTCTCGATCTCCTGACCTCCTGATCAGCCTGCCTCGACCTCCCAAAGTGCTGCGATTACAGGTGTGAGCCACCGCGCCCGGCCAGAGGATTGAGATTTTAAAGTACCAGGCTCCAAGAAAGTCCTTATCCAAACTAAGCCAAGGGTATGCAGTTTTTATAAGAAATGGATAATAATATTTTTAGAAGTTTGAGAAATAACTGTTTGTTTCCCTTATTCTGTTATTTAGGGATATATGGTTACTAGTAACAGTGAAGTTGTTCACCTTTAGTTGAAAATAATAAACTCAGAGGTAAATCAAGTGCTAGTCAAAAACAGCACAGCACCAGACCTATTCAGTCACAAATATTAAAAAGAAAAAAAATACATTTTAATATCCAGTCATGACAGCAGTTATTACCTCCCTGTCCACACCCCAAGTGCCACAGAAAAGTTACCCACATCCATTAACTTCCCAATGGACCAGTCAGATATCTAACTTCGGAGGATCCAATCCACAGGCTCATAAGCTAAGAAGGCTATGCCATCAGTTTGCCCTGACCAAAAGATATAAAATCTCTATCTCTATGATGCTAGCCACTGAAACTGAAAGATCAAGTAGCCAAGCAGCACCTTAACTGGGGTGGCCATTTATAGCCCTGTGTACTCTACACTATTAGGCCAAGAAAGCAAGTCTATGAACTGAAGAATAATAATGGATCACAGACACAGAGACATATAGTGAAGAAAGGCTAAGCAGCTTCCTGAGAAGTGGAAGGAGTAGCCTTAGTTCCTGGCTTTCTAATTTTAGCCTTGAGAGAGCAGAAACTTTATTTTCTGTACTCATATGCCTACACAATTGCCTATTAAATATTCTCCATCTATTGCCTTTCATTTCTATTAAACTACCTGATATCTAAAAATAGGATACTTTACTCTAAAAACCCAACTAGCTCTTTCCAGCCAGCGCCGAGCGATGGGCATCTCTCAGGAGAACTGACACAAGCACCGCAAGACCGGGGGCAAGAGAAAGCCCTACCACAAGAAGTGGAAGTATGAGCAGGGGTGCCCAGCTGCCAACACCAACATTGGCCCCTGCCACATCCACACAGTCCATGTTTGAGGAAGTAACAAGAAATACCATGCCCTAAGGCTGCATGTGGGGAATTTCTCCTGGGGCTCAGTGTTGTACTTGCAAAACAAGGATCATCGATGTTTGTCAATGCGTTATTAAACGCATTGTCTACAATGCGTTTAATAACGAGCTGGTCCGTACCAAGACCCTGGTGAAGAATTGCTTCATGCTCATCAACAGACAGCACACCATACTCATCGACAGCACACTGTATGGACAGTGGTACGAGTCCCACTATGCGCTACCCCTGGGACGCAAGAAAGGAGCCAAGCTGACTCCTGAGGAAGAAGAGATTTTAAACAAAAAATGATCTAAAAAATTTCAGAAGAAATCGATGAAAGGAAAAAGAATGCCAAAATTAGCAGTCTCCTGGAGGAGCAGTTCCAGCAGGGCAAGCTTCTTGCAGGCATCGCTTCAAGGCCAGGACAGTGTGGCCAAGCAGATGGCTATGTGCTAGAGGACAAGGAGTTGGAGTTCTATCTTAGGAAAGTCAAGGTCCGGAAAGGCAAATAAATCCTCGTTTTGTCTTCACCCATGTAATGAAGGTGTTTATTGTTCTGTTCCCCAAAAAAAAAACAAAAAACAAAAAAACAAACAAAAAAAACAACTAAAGCCAGTGAAATTCAACCAGGAACTCAGCAAAAAGAGCCCTGTTAAAGGAGAAGCAGCCTAAGGGAGAAAGAAAATTTTTCTCCTAAATTTTACTCAGGTAGAAAGTTTCATTTAAACAATAACACTTTGGGCTGGGCACAGTGGCTCACGCGTGTAATCCCAGCACTTTGGGAGGCCAAGGCGGGCGGATCAGGAGGTCAGGAGCTCGAGACCATCCTGGCTAATATGGTGAAACCCCGCCTCTACTAAAAAATACAAAAAAAATTAGCTGGGCATGGTGGCAGGCGCCTGTAGTCCCAGCTACTCGGGAGGCTAAGGCAGAGAATGGCGTGAACCCAGGAGGCAGAGCTTGCAGTGAGCCGAGATTGTGCCACCGCACTCCAGCCTGGGTGACAGAACGAGACTCCATCTCAAAAACAAAAAAAAATAACACTTTGGTTTTTTTTTTTTTTTTTTTTTTTGAGACGGAACGGAGTGCAGTGGCACCATCTCAGTTCACCGCAACCTCTGCCTCCCAGGTTCAAGCAATTCTCCTGCCTCAGCCTCCCGAGTAGCTGGGACTACAGGCATGTGTCACCACACCCGGCTAATTTTGTATTTTTAGTAGAGACAGGGTTTCTCCATGTTGGTCAGGCTGGTCTTGAACTCCTGACCTCAGGTGATCCACCCGCCTCGGCCTCCCAAAGTGCTAGGATTACAGGCATGAGCCACCGCGCCTGGCCTGGTTAGGAATTTAAGGAGATATGGGAAATATCAGTCTTTACTGAACAGACACCTTCAGAATTATAATCTTCTCTCTGGAACGTTCAGTTGAAACACAAAACATGGGGTCCAGCTATTTTCAGTCTGATGAAGACAGATGTTCCAAAGATTCAAAACAGAAAGTCTATCTTTTGAAATAAGTGTAAATTTTTCATTTTTGCTATTTTCTCTCCCTAAGCTTTTCCTCTGCCCTTGGCTCTGTCCTCTCTTTTCTCCCTTGAAAAGGTGATCTAGAGGGAATTCAGATCTGCCTTTTTTTCCCTTTTTCTTTTCTTAAGCTCAGTGGCAAGAATCATTTTTTGTTTGTTTGAGACAGGCTCTCATGTGATTCTGGCTGGAGTGTAGTGGCATGATCATGGCTCACTGTAGCCTTGACCTCCGGGCTCAGCACTTCTCCCACCTCTCAGCCTCCCGAGTAGCTGAGACTACAGGCACATACCAGCATACCCAGGTAATTTTTAAAATTTTTTGTAGAGACAGGTTCTCACTATGTTGCCCAGGCTGGTCTTGAACTCCTGGCCTCAAGCGATCCTCTCGCCTCAACCTCCTAATCTCCTGTTGGGATTACAGGCATGAGCCACCGTGCCCTGCCCAGATCTGCCTTTCTGCTATCATTTGAATACTTTTAAGAAGACCTGTAATAATCTATAAATAATAGGAAATAGCTTACCTGAAAGATAAGATGCCTGACCTCTTTAAGGAACGCTAATTCCAGAGTTTGAATAACTTCAAAAGGATTTTTAAAAACTCAGGCAGGTTATCTATGTAAGTATATGCACACTGACAAATCAAAATTCAAAGGCTGTTGTATAAAATATATAAGCAAGTAAAATCACAGTCACTGCGCACCACTCTGACTCAGCTGAGTGATCTTACCAGCAACCACTCGCAGCTCAGAAGAGCATACCAACACGTCCCCAGGCAGTCTAGTAAATAAT
The DNA here is from genome assembly GCF_006542625.1 of Nomascus leucogenys. Classification (NCBI taxonomy): domain Eukaryota; kingdom Metazoa; phylum Chordata; class Mammalia; order Primates; family Hylobatidae; genus Nomascus; species Nomascus leucogenys. The sequence goes on from NC_044388.1 coordinate 80,869,689, forward strand.
TCTTAAAATGATGTGATATATATATGTATTTTTTTGTTTGAGTCAGGGTCTTACTCTGTCACCCAGGCTGGAGTGCAGTGGCATGATCACTGCAACTTCAAACTTCTGGGATCAAGCAATCCTCCCACCTTAGCCCCCTGAGTAGCTGGGACTGCAGGCACATGCCACTGTGCCTGGCTGATATAATTTTTAACATGGAATATTGGCTTTACCTCTCTTAAAATAACTGTGTTATTTGGCTACTTCTGGTTTTTAATTCTTATCTTCTACTGTATGAAAAAAGGGTATAATTTTAACTTCTTAGGTACCTCCACCTCCCTCCATTCCCCTCCAAAGGCAGATAGTAGTTTATTATTGTATTCCATTTTGGAAGGTTGTATCTTAGGAAAAAATGACAGAGAAGCTCTTAATTTCAAATTCAAAATTATAAATATCAGTATTGATACCTCTGTAATATAGTGATTGATTTGTAGTAAATTACTTCCTTTGATGGGGCACAGGGAACTAAACTAAAACATTATAAAGCATTAACCAAAGGGTTAGAATTTTTCACACACACACATGGAGAAGAGCTATGACTAATGAACAGGAAAGGGAAAGGTAACTATACCTTCAATGCTGCTGAAGAACCAGAACAGGCAGACTCCTAATCTATCACTAGTAGCTTCAAGTACAATAACCAGAGACACTCTGAACTTTAACTACCCATTTGAAGAAATATTTCAAGTTCTCTGAAGACCTTTCGGATATACATGATGCATTGTTGTACAACTTTTTGTCAAGCTGTTCATTAAGAGACAAAAAGGGGCACTGTACTTAAAACTATGCTAAGTGATTCCAAATCCTCTGATCAAATCATAACTTAAACCATGATTCTAATAGTCCACTTACCATGAAAATCTGCACCCAACTTCTTAGAAGCCATTTAGAACCTGAAAAACAAGGAAATATTTCTTAGGCACATTATACCTTTAAGGTAGTACAAAGAAAATTGAGAGTACAAAAAAGAAACCAGAAGACCTAAGGTTTCAGGGCTGACAGAATCCTCACGTCTCACTCCCAAAGTCCAAAAAAAAGATCCAGGTACTGTGGCTCATGCCTGTAATCCCAGTGCTTTGGGCGGCAGAGGTGGGAGGATCACTTGAGCTCAGGAATTTGAGACCAGCAACACAGTGAGACTCCATCTCTATATAAAAAAAAATTAAAAATTAGCCAAGGCCAGGCTTGGTGGTTCACTCCTATATCCCAGTACATTGTGAGGCCGAGCTGGGAGGATCACTTAAGCACAGGAGTTCAAGACCAGCCTGGGCAACATAGGGAGACCCTGTCCCTATAAAAAATTTAAAAAATTAGCTGGGTATGTTGGCATACACCTGTAGTCCCAGCTACTTGGGAGGCTGAGATGGGAGGATCGCTTGTGCCTGGGAGATTGAGGTTGCAGTGAGCCACTGCACTACAGCCTGAGCAACAGAGTGAGACCCTGTCTCACACACAAAAAATAATTAATTAATGAAAATCAAAAATTCGCTGGGCGTGGTGGTGCATGCCTATCGTCCTAGCTACTTGGGAGGCTGATGTGAGATGATCACTTAAGCTCAGGATTTGAGGCTGCAGTGAGTTAAGAAGGTGCCACTGAACTCTAGCCTGTGCAACAGCACAAGACCCTGTCTAAGAAAAGAGGAGAGGAGAGGGCAGGAGAGGAGAGGGGAGGAGAGGGGAGGGGAGGGGAGAGGAGGAAAGGGGGGAGGGGGAATGGGAGGGGGAGGGGGAGGGGAGGGGGAGGGGAGAGGGAGGGGAGGAAAGAGGGGAGGGGAGTGAGGGGGAGGGGAGGAGAGAGGGAGGGGAGGAAAGAGGGGAGGGGAGGGGGAGGAAGGAGGGGAGGGGGAAGAAAGAGGGGAGGGGAGGGGGAGGGAGAAGGAAGAGGGGAGGGGAGGGGGAGGGGAGGGGAGGGGAGGGGGAGGGGAGGGGAGGGGAGGGGGAGGGGAGGGGAGGGGGAAGGGGATGGAAGAGGGGAGGGGAGGGGGAGGGGGAGGAAAGAGGGGAGGGGAGGGGAGTGAGGGGAGGGGAGAGAGGAGTGAGGGGGAGGGGGAAGATGAGAGGGGGAGGGGAGGTGGAGTGGGAGGGAAAGGGGGGAGAGGGGAGGGGAGACAGGAAGGGGAGGGGGAGAGGGGAGGAGGGAGGGAGAGGGGAGGGGAAGGGAGAGGGAAGGAAGAGGGGAAGGGGGAGGGGGAGGGGATGGGGGAGGGGATGGGGAGGGGAGGGAGGGGGAGGGGGGATGGGGGAGGGGAGGGGGAAAGGGGAGAAGGGAAAGCGGTAGAAGGGAAAGGGAAGGGGAGGGGAGAGGGAAGGGAGAGAGGAGGGGAAGGGAGAGGGGAGGGGAAGGGAGGGGAGGGGAGAGGAGAGGAGAGGAGGGGAGACAAGGCAAGACTCAATGTTCATAGGGGCATTTTTTTCAGATTAGGGATGCTGAACCAGTAAGTATGATGCAAAAAGTTAGAAAATCTGAAATCTGAAACACTTCTGGTGCCAAGGATTTAGATGAGGGATACTCAACTTGTACATAAAAAATATTTACAATGGTTGCCTCTAAGTAATAGCACTGGGAATAATTCATAAAATATTTGTATTTCTGAACGTTATATGGTAACATCTATTAATTTGGTAGTTTCTTTTAAAACTTTTCTTGAAAAGTTTCTGTTTTCAGCCAGACGTGGTGACTTACACATGTAATCCCTCATTTTGGAAGGCTGAGGCAGGTGGATTACTTGAGCCCAGGAGTTCCAAGACCAGCCTGGGCAACATGGTGAAACCTCATCTCTACAAATATACAAAAAATTTGCCGGTGTGGTGTTGCATCCTGTAGTCCCTCCTACTCGGGAGGCTGAGGTAGGAGAATCACCTGAGCCCAGGAAGTCAAGGCGGCCGTGACCAGTGATGGTGCCACTGCACTGCAGCCTGGGCGACAGAGCAAGACCCTGTTTCCAAAAAAAAAAAGTTTCCATTTTTCAGCATGGTGCAGAGATAGAGTGTATTCTGTTTGATATTGTAGTTCATGGAGAATTAAATTTATAAAGTGTATGTATTATCAATTTTCAAAGAACCAGCAAACCATACAGAAAATGATTTAACCTTTTCATACATGCAGAAAACATTTCATAGGCATCTCGCTGTTGCCCAGGCTGGAGTGCAGTGGCGCAATCTTTATTGCAACCTCTGCCTCCCAGGTTCAAACAATTCTCATGCCTCAGCTTCCCCGAGTAGCTGAGATTACAGGAGTGTGCCATCACACCCGGCTAATTATTTTGTATTTTTAGTAGAAACGGAATTTTGCCATGTTGGACAGGCTGGTCTTAAACTCCTGGGCTCAAGTGATCCACCCACCCCAGCCTCCCAGAGTGCTGCGATTACAGGCATGAGCCAGTGCACCTGGTCTCACAGTGAGACTTCTAAAACCCAGAAGCAAGATTCTTAGCAGCCTCAACCTTCCCACATAGGCACATACCAGAAATCTGTTTTCCTAAATTGGGAAAGTAGTGGTATCTAAACTTCCAGCAATGAGAGTTGTGAATATGCTCACAGACATATGCAGAAAATTTGTGTTTCATTTCTATAACCCCAATAAAAATTGTGTGATATCAGCTGTTTGAAGAAGCAACTGTTGCTGAGGTAAAGAACTTGAGAGAGGCTGTTTGAGTCTTTGATTTAATAAATAATTTTCCAAACAACACCTAGAATATGCTGACATCAGGAAAGTTATAAAGAAGTTCCACCAAAACTTAATGGATATGCTTGGCTTTTTTTTTTTTTTTTGAGATGGAGTCTCGCTCTGTCACCAGGCTGGAGTGCAGTGGCATGATCTCAGCTCACTGCAACCACCGCCTCCCGCGTTCAAGCCATTCTCCTGCCTCAGCCTCCCAAGTAGCTAGGATAACAGGCCCCCGCCGCCACGCCTGGCTAATTTTTTGTATTTTTAGTACAGACGGGGTTTCACCATGTTGGCCAGGATGATCTCGATCTTTTGACCTTGTGATCCACCCGCCTCAGCCTCCCAAAGTGCTGGGATCACAGGTGTGAGCTACTGCGCCCAGCCAGATGCTTGCCTTTTTTAAAAGGCTCAACTGTTCACCATAAAAAAAAGAATGAAATCCAGCATGAGAATCACTTGAGGCTGGCAGACGGAGGTTGCAGTGAGCCGAGATGGTGCCACTGCACTCCAGCCTGGGCAACTCAGCAAGACTGTCTCAAATAAAAAGAACGAAATCCTGTCATTTATGACAATATGAATGAACCTGCAGGACTTTGGGTTAACTGAAACAAGCCAGACACAGAAAGACAAATTTTATATGATCTTACTCATACAGAATCTAAAAAAGTTTATCTCATAAAAGTAGAGGCTTTTTTTTGTTGTTGTTACTCAGGTAACAAACTGCACATGTGCCCCCTGAATCTAAACAAAAGTTGAAAAAACAAAAATTAAAAAATTTAAAAAACAACCACCACCACCAGCCAGGCACGGTAGCTCACGACTGTAATCTCAGAACTTTGAGAAGCCGAAGAAGGGAGATCACCTGAGGTCAGGAATTCGAGACCAGCCTGGCCAACATGGTGAAACTCAGTATCTACAAAAATACAAAAACTAGCTGGACATGGTGGCACATGCCTGTAGTCCCAACTACTCGGGAGGCTGAGGCAGGAGAATCACTTGAACCCAGGAGGCAGAGGCTGCAGTGAGCCGAGATCATGCCACTGCACTCTAGCTTGGGCAACAGACAGAGAATCTGTCTCAAAACAGTAACAACAATGACCTATGCTATCTGCCTAGGGCCATTCACAGGATGGTAAATCAGATGACTCCATTCTCTGACTGACCAAGGCTGATGGCATCCTCTCAAAGAACTTCTGACTGCAGAGAATCACAGATGTGGAATATTTATCATAAATAAATAGCAAACACCCCTCCCAAAAAAGTAAAGAGTATAATAATAATTACCAGAGGCCGGAGAGGTGGGGAGGGTAGTAAAGAGGAGGGCAGGCGGTGGGATGGGGAGAAGTTGATGAATGATTAAAGTTACCATCACACAGGAAGAATAAGCTCTGGTATTCTATTGTACAGTAAGGTGACTACGGTTAACAATAATATATTCTATATTTCAAAATTAACTAGAGCTCAGGAGTTTGAGACCAGCCTGGGTAATGTGGCAAAACCCCATCTCTACTAAACATACAAAAATTAGCCGAGCACGGTGGTACGCACCTGTAGTCCCAGCTACTTGGGAGGCTGAGGTGGGAGGATGGCTTGAGCTCAGGAGGCAAAAGTTGCCGTGAGCCATGATTAAGCCACTGCACTCCAGCTTGGGCAAGACAGCCAGTCTCAAAAAAAAAAAAAAAAAAAAAAAAAATTAGCATGGTGTGGTGGTGCACGCCTGTAGTCCCAGCTAATCAGGTTCACTTGAGTCCAGGTGGTGAAGGCTGCAGTGAGCTATGATTGCACCACTGCACTGCAGCCTGGGCAACAGAGTGAGACCCCAGCTCTAAAAAAAAATTAAAAATAAAAAAACAAGACATAAAAGTTCACAAATATTTTGTGATGCTATTCATATGAGGTGTCCAGAAAGGGAAAATCCAAAGAGACTGAAAGCAGACTGGCAGTTGCCAGGGTCTGGGAAAGAGAAACTGTGTAATTGGTAAGGGTCTCCTTTGGAGTGATGGAAAGGTTTCAGAACTAGATGTGGTGATTACACAACACTATGAGAGTATTAACTGCCACTAAATTGATCATTTTAAAATGGTTAATTTCACGCTATGTGAATTTCACCTCAGTAAGTTGTTTTTAAAATTAAATTACAAGAAAAATATGGCAGAAAAAAATTGGCACAAAGAGGTGCTCCAGAGGAGAGGGCCAGAAAGATGCGTGTCAGCAACTTCCGAGTTTGAAAATCAGAGAGGCAATGAGGCAGTGAACAACTAGATAGAAGACCACAAGGAATAGTAAATGAAAAATAAAATACAGTTCTCTTTGTTAGTAAATAATGTAAAATTTTTTAAATCATGCCTCAATAGAGCTGATAAAATATATTTTTTTCCAATATTATATATTATTTTCCACAGTCCTTAAGAATATGAGAAATCCATATTTGGGCACATAAAGATTTTTCTAAGGTCCACTATGCAGCAACACTTCAGTCTCTCAAAGCTCAAAGGCATTTTAATACCTACTTAGGGTCAGTTTTCTTCCCCCAGAACATCTTTTATATATATGTATATACGTGTATGTATGTGTGTGTGTACATATATATGTACACGTCTCACCGATAACTTCCTATACTTTTTTAAACCCATTTTTATTATTTATTTTTCCATAAGTTATTGGGGTACAAGTGGTATTCAGTTACATAAGTTCTTTAGTGGTGACTTGTGAGATTTCGGTGCACCCATCACCCGAGCAGTACACGCTGCACCCTATTCGTGGTCTTTTATCCCTCGCCCCCCTCCCACCCTTCCCCCCAGGTCCCCAAAGTCCACTGTATCATTCTTATGCCTTTGCATCTTCATAGCTTAGCTTTCACATATCAGTGAGAACATACGATGTTTGGTTTTCCATTCCTGAGTTACTTTACTTAGAACAGTCTCCAATCTCATCCAAGCCACAGCAAATGCTAATTCATTCCTTTTTACAGCTGAGTGGTATTCCATCATATATATATATATATGTATATATATATATATATATATATGTATATGTATATATATATGTATATATATATATGTATATGTATATATATATGACACATATACATATGTATATACATATACACGCACACACACACACTATCGTATATACATATATACACACAGCAGTTTATCCATTCGTTGATAGGCATTTGGGTTGGTTCCACGATTTTGCACTTGTGAATTGTGCTGCTATAAATATGCGTGTGCAAGCATCTTTTTCAAATGACTTCTTTTCCTCTGGGTAGATATCAAGTAGTGGGACTGCTGGATCAAATGGTAGTTCTACTCTTAGTTCTTTAAGGAATCTCCACACTGTTTTCCAGAGTGGCTGTACTAGTTTACATTCCCACAGCAGTGTAAATGTGTTGCCTGATCACTGCATCCACACCAACATCTACTTTTTTTTTATTTTTTCATTATGGCCATTCTTGCAGGAGTAAGGTGGTATTGCATTGTGGTTTTGATTTGCACTTCCCTGATCATTAGTGATGTTGAGCATTTTTCATATGTTTGTTGGCCATTTGTATATCCTCTTTTGAGAATTGTCTATTCATGTCCTTAGCCCACTTTTTGATGGGATTGTTTCTTACCGAGTTGGTTGTAGATTCTGGATATTAGTCCTTTGTCAGATGTATAGATTATGAAGATTTTCTCCCACTCTGTGGCTTGTCTGTTTACTCTGCTGACTATTCCTTTTGCTGTGCAAAAGCTCTTTAGCTTAATTAGGTCCCAGCTATTTATCTTTGTTTTTATTGCATTTGCTTTTGGGTTCTTGGTCAAAAAATCCTCGCCTAAGCCAATGTCTAGAAGGGTTTTTCCAATGATATCTTCTAGAATTTTTTATAGTTTCAGGTCGTTAAGTCCTTAATCTATCTTGTATAAGGTGAGAGATGAGGATCCAGTTTCATTCTCCTACATATGGCTAGCCAATTATCCCAGCGCCGTTGTTAAAAAGGGTATCCTTTCCCCACTTTGTTTTTGTTTGCTTTCTCGAAGATCAGTTGGCTGTAAGTATTTGGGTTTATTTCTGGGTTCTCTATTCTGTTCCATTGGTCTGTGTGCCTATTTTTATACCAGTACCATGCTGTTTTGGTGACTATGGCCTTATAGTATAGTTTGAAATCAGGTAGTGTGATGCCTCCAGATTTGTTCTCTTTGCTTAGTCTTGCTTTGGCTATGCAGGTTCTTTTTTTGTTCCATATGAATTTTAGAAATGTTTTTTTCTAATTCTGTGAAGAATGATGGTGGTATTTTGATGGGGATTGCATTGAATTTGTCGATTGCTTTTGGCAGTATGGTCATTTTCACAATATTGATTCTACCCATCCATGAGCATGGGATGTGCTTCCATTTGTGTCATCTATGATTTCTTTCAGCAGTGTTTTGTAGTTTTCCTTGTAGAGGTCTTTTGACTCCTTGGTTAGGTATATTCCTAAGTATTTTAATTTTTTTGCAGCTATTGTAAAAGGGGTTGAGTTTTTTATTTGATTCTCTGCTTGGTCACTGTTGGTGTATAGAAGAGCTACTGATTTGTGTACATTAATCTTGTATCCAGAAACTTTGCTGAATTCTTTTATCAGTTCTAGGAGCTTTCTGGAAGAGGCTTTAGGGTTTTCAAGGTAAACGATCATATTGTCAGCAAACAGTGACAGTTTGACTTCCTCTTTACCAATTTGGATGCCCTTTATTTCTTTCCCTTGTCTGACTGCTCTGGCTAGGACTTCCAGTACTATGTTGAAGAGGAGTGGTGAGAATGGGCATCCTTGTCTTGTTCTAGTTCTCACAGGGAATGCTTTCCACTTTTCCCCATTCAGTATTATGTTGGCTGTAGGTGTGTCATAGATGGTTGGGTTTTTTTTTGTTTTGTTTTTGAGACAGAGTCTCACTCTGTCACCCATGCTGGAGTGCAATGGCGCGATCTCGGCTCACTGCAACTTCCACCTCCTGTGTTCAAGTGATTCTCCTGTCTCAGTCTCCTGAGTAGCTGGGATTACAGGCGCCTGCCACCATGCCGAGCTAATTTTTGTATTTTTAGTAGGGACGGGGTTTCACCATGTTGGCCAGGCTGGTCTCAAACTCCTGACCTCAGATAATCCACCCGCCTCGGCCTCCCAAAGTGCTGGGATTACAGGTGTGAGCCACTGCACCTGGCCCACAGATGGCTTTCATTACATTGAGGTATGTCCCTCGTATGCCGATTTTGCTGATCTTGTCAAATGCTTTTTCTGCATCTATTGAGATGATCATGTGATTTTTGTTTTTAATTCTGTTTGTGTGGTGCATCACATTTATTGACTTGCATATGTTAAACCATCCCTGCATCCCTGATATGAAACCCACCTGATCATGGTGGATTATCTTTTTGATATGTTGTTGGATTCGGTTAGCTAGTATTTTGTTAAGGATTTTAGCATCTATGTTCATCAAGGATATCAGTCTGTAGTTTTCTTTTTTGGTTATGTCCTTTCTTGGTTTTGGTAGGGTGATGCTGGCTTCATACAATGAATTAGGGATGGTTCCTTCTTTATCTTGTGGAATAGTGTCAAAAGGATTGGTACCAACTCTTCTTTGAATGTCTGGTAGAATTCTGCTGTGAAGCCAGATGGTCCTGGACTTTTTTTGTTAGTAATTTTTTAATTACCATTTCAATCTTGCTGCTTGTTATTGGTCTGTTCAGGGTATCCAATTCCTCCTGATTTAAGCTAGGAGGGTTGTATTTTTCCTAAACCCATTTATTTTACAATACTCTCCTATTATCTAAATACTCAATTATGGAAAAATGATTAAATAATGGAAAATCCAGAAGATAACGTTGTGATGGCATTAAGAGTGTTTACTAAAAGCACATAACATAGGAGTAGACATGGAACTAAAAAAATCATTTAATTTTTAAAAAGCATAATAAATAGAAAATAACTGTAAGTGTGTGTGTGTGTGTGTGTGTGTGTGTGTGTATGTGTTTTAATAGAAATGAGGTCTACGTTGACCAGGCTGGTTTTGAACTTCTGAGCTCAAGCTATCCTCCTGCTTTGGCCTCCCAAAGTGCTAGGATTACAGGCATGAGCCACCATTCCTGGCCAATAATTATAAATTTTAAAATGTTTTAATAAATTAAATTAAACTGCCTTATGTAAAAAATGTGCACAAAACAAGACTGAAAGAAATGTTTGCCACTAATGTCAAGCTATAATTAATCACAGGGAAAAAAATTGTATAAGCAATCATAAATTTCCACTAAAATAAGTATATGCTTCTATTAAAGGGAAAGTATCAATCAAAAATAACAATAAAACATATTCTCTTTCTTTTTAGTTGGTGGTATGGATTGCAACACACATTCATAATTCAAGAACTTTTACACTAATAAAACTTAAAAATCCCAAAACCAACAACTTATCAGTGATGTTCTATTTTTCCAGCTCAGTATCACTTCAGTTCAAATGCTACAGGAAGAAAACCCGGTAACTTAAAATCTGAATTACTGATTAAAGACATCAGAAAAAAGAACAAAGAATAAATCTAAGAATAAAAAGAGATGGGGAAACAGGTAACAAGAGAAATGCAGGGAGAGAAGGAGGAGCCAGAATGAAAGAAGAGGAGATGGGTTAAGGAATGTGAAGAAATGGGAAAAGGAAAAGTTGAAGGAGGCAGGGATAGGAGACCAGGAAATTTTTAAAAAGTAATAATAAAAAACACCTTGCGAAGGACCAGGCCCTCTGAGAAGGGGAGGAGAAAGCCCAAGGGCAACTGTATTAATGTTCTCTCATTTTCACTTCTTTCCTTTTGCGTATCTGTCAAATTATTATAATACTCTCTAAAAACGCTTCCCAAAACAAAATAGCAACTCAGATTCTCAGTAAGCTATCAGTCACACTTCTAAAATAATAGCTGCAATCAGTAATTTCCCAAGATACAAATTAATCCAGGAAATTATCTAATTTACATTAAAAGATGGCTTTGGGAATCATCACATTTCAAGCCTGAAGAAAAATTAACTCCCATACAAGTCATAGCAACATTTATGTGTGTAACTGCTAGTAACATGTCAATATTAGGCTATACTATATTCATGAGAAAGAAGTTTTCTGTCTTCTCTGTGGGGTCTCAAAGGCATTTTGGAGCCTCAGCTCCCTCATCAGTAAAATAAAGGTAGTAGACTGAATAACCAGCCAACTCTAGATAGACCATAAATCTATAATGAGAGAATAAAATGAAGGAAAAATATTCATGTTTCCAAATTAAATATTGAGTATTCAAGATAAATGATACCAATGTCTATATTGACAAAATTAAAAGCTAGCAATCATATGTTCATCGTCCCATTTTTTTCTTACTGATCCATAAAACTCAAGCCTGGAAACCATTCCCCTATACCACATATAAAGTAACCTCAAATGATTCTTATTATAAAAATTAAAAAAAGATACTTTTATATACTGCCTGACATGCAGAAAGAGCTCCACAAAGGTTGATGAATTATTCAAACCAGTAACAATGTGTTTAAAGAAAAAAAGGTTGGTGAATTAAATATAACTTTCAAGAAGGCAAAACATTTCCAACCACTCTACCAGTAAACTAATATACCTATAGAAAACATGTAAAAAAAAAAAATTTTTTTTTTTTTTTAGATGGAGTCTCCCTCTGTCGCTCAGGCTGGAGTGTGGTGACGCAATCTCAGCTCACTGCAACCCTCTGCCTCCCAGGTTCAAGCAATCCTCCTGCCTCAGCCTCCCAGGTAGCTGGTACTACAGGCACACACCACCATGCCCGGCTAATTTTTTTGTATTTAGTAGAGATGGGTTTTTGCCACGCTGGCCAGGCTGGTCTCGAACTCCTGACCTCAGGTGATCCACCCATCTTGGCCTTCCAAAGTGCTGAGATTACAGGCATGAGCCACCACACCTGGCCAGAAAACATGTAAATTTTTATTTGAACAGAATAGTATTAGAATCTTTTTTTGTGAGTTAAGAACGTAACTGTGAAGACTGAATTCAATTTGTGAGGCCTTGCTTTCAGTCAGATTAAGTCTGAGAATTAGCCAGAGACGCTACTTTCAGGATCTATCACTGTCCACAAGCTCTGTGTTTGCAAAACTTAGCCCCCTTATTACTGTCTGCTGCACATCAGCGTACTTGGCTGAAAATGGAAGGCCAACAAAAGAGGTCACAGTACCCTGATTCATACTGAGGAACATTTCAATAGCTCCAGTAAGCTTTTCTTTATGCATCAATTTCTTTTAATTCAGCTGGAATAAAATACTGGTTCAGATTTTTCCTAAGCACCCGTTTTATTGCAAACTAAAAAAGAAAATTGGAGTCACTAGTCTATAGAAACAAGATTTAATAGGCCCTGACATTGTGGAAAAGAGGGAAGTATGTTTATGTGGATATGGAAACAAATAAGGATAAGATATTTTTATAATGGTGGGATCACAAATTTAGCCTTTTGGTTTTTCCTTTTGTGCTATTTGTTTTCCAGGTTTCCTGTACTGAGCATATATGAATACATTTATCTATGATCAACACACACATACTTTGTAATTGGGGGAAAAAAACTGGTATGCAACAAGTACCTATAAGAGGACTAAAAAGAAACACAATAATATGTAATTCAACAGAGCGTTGGAAAAAACACAAACAAAAAATAATAGGTAACTAATGAAAGATAACGACTTCAGAGAGAGAAAAAAGAACAAAGAATAAATCAGTGGTTTCTAGACCAGTAAGCATACAAATGACTCTAGGTTATAGACTTCATGGAGGTGTAACAGGTGTTTTACTTTATTAACAATAAAGAGTGCAAACCATTGTGTTTTACTTTATTAACAATAAAGACTGCAAACCACTGAATAACAATATTGAATTGCCCCAAATAACACAGCATTACCACTCATAAGGGAAAAATGATAGGAAACAAAAACTAGGCAGAAATAGATAACAAATCTAATTTAGCTCTGATCTAGATTTAATTTATATTGTTGGATCAAAAGCATCTTGAAAGCAGGACACACTTTTCTAAATACCCAAAGAACATCTTACAAAACTTGTGTAAATATTAGGACACAAAGAAAACCATAATAAATTTCCAAAATCAGAAGTAGCTGAGTCAGGCCAGGCGTAGTGGCTCACACCTGTAATCCCAACACTTTGGGAGGCCAAGGCAGGCAGATCGCTTGAGGTCAGGAGTTTGAGACCAGCCTGGCCAACATGGTGAAACTCCATCTTTACCAAAAATACAAAAAATATTAGCCGCATCCCATGGCATATGCCTGTAATCCCAGCTACACGGGAGGCTGAGGCAGGAGAATGGCTTGAACCCAGGAAGCAGAGGTTGAGGTGAGCCGAGATCACGACACTGCACTCCAGCCTGAGCAACAGAGTGAGACTCCACCTCAAAAGATAAAACTAAAATAAGTAGCTGAGTTAATAATCAGCTCAATCTCGGCTCACTCCATCCAGGCTTGAGCCTCCACCATCCAGGCTCAAGCAATTCTCCTGCCTCAGCCTCCCAAGTAGCTGGGATTACAGGTACCCACCACCACAGCCAGCTAATTTTTTTTTTTTTTTTTTGAGACAGAGTCTCACTCTGTCACCCAGGCTGGAGTGCAGTGGCGCCATCTCGGCTCACTACAAACTCCGCCTCTCGGGTTCACGCCATTCTCCTGCCTCAGCCTCCCGAGTAGCTGGGACTACAGGCGCCCACCACCACACCCAGCTAATTTTTTTGTTATTTTTAGTAGAGACGGGATTTCATCGTGTTAACCAGGATGGTCTCAATCTCCTGACCTCATGATCTGCCCACCTCAGCCTCCCAAAGTGTTGGGATTACAGGCGTGAGCCACCACGCCCGGCTAATTTTTTTATTTTTAGTAGAGACAGGGTTTCACCATGGTGGCTAGGCTGGTCTCGAACTCCTGACCTCAGGTGATCTGCCTGCCTCGGCCTCCCAAAGTGCTGGGATTACAGTCATGAGCCACTGTGCCTGGCCTCCAATGGGATTTTAATGGATCCAAAATATAGAAAAAAGTGTCTAATTTGTATTTACAAAATGAGTATAATATTGGTGCCAAAAAACTTCGGAAAAATCTAATATATACAGATATGAAAATCCTTGATTAAAAAAAAGTAACAACCAAAATTACCAGTACATTTTAGAATAAACCATGTCCAAGGGAGATTTTTTGCATAAATACAGTCCAACACCAATATTAACAATTCTGCTGATATAATTCAGCATTAATGCTCAAAGAAGAAAATCATATGGCTATCTCCTTTACATGAGTTTTAAAAAACAAAAAACTAATACCAAATACCAGATTATGCTAACTAGTGGGGAGACTACAGAAGTATTCCCACGAAGGACAGCAACAAGACAAAGATATCTATTATTATCACAATTGCTTAGCATTGTTATTTCATATTAGATGGGAGAAATAAAAACTATAAAAACTCAGATAAGAAACTTTCCCAGGAAAACCCAAAAACTGACAAGAGAATATGATAAAGTATTTCTGGATACAAAATTAATATTCTGAAACAAATTAATACTGTGAAACAGCCTTCATATATACATGGCCAGATAATAAATATAATGTGCTGAAACAAGAGAACTGCTTAAGCCCAGGAGTTCGAGTCCAGCCTGGGCAACATTGCAAGATCCCATCTCTTTAAAAAAAAAAAAAAAAGAAATAAAAGAAATATAAGAGAAACACACAACATACCAATATACCATAGCAGTTAAGAACTGGGAATAAACTGAAGACACAAAGGGAGAAAACTAAACCTGTACTGAAAGACACAAAAGAAAACTTAGACAATTAGAAAAACATACAATACTCTTGAGCGGGATATTCAACATTATTAAGATCAATTCTAAGTTGCTATACAAATTTGCCAGGATCCAAATGAAAACTGAAGTATCATGTTTTTCTTTTTCTTTTTTTTTTTTTTAACTAGACAAGCTGATTCTAAAGTTCATGTAGAAATAACAATTAAGCGGCCAGGCGCAGTGACCCACGTCTGTAATCCCAGCACTTTGGGAGGCCGAGGTGGGTAGATCACCTAAGGTCAGGAGTTTGAGACCAGCCTGGCCAACATGGTGAAACCCCGTCTCTACTAAAAATACAAAAATTAGCTGTGGCGGGAGCCTGTAATCCCAACCCACTCCAGAGGCTGAGGCAGGAGAATCACTTGAACCTGGGAGGCAGAGGTTGCAGTGAGCTGAGCTCACACCATTGCACTCCAGCCTGGGCGACGAGAGCAAAATTCCATCTCAAAAAAAAAAAAAGAAGTAACAATTAAGCAAACGCAGAAAAAAAAAGAAAAAAATCTCCGAAGAAAATGGAGACTAGCCTATCAGATATTAAAATATTAGAAGATACAATACTGAAAACTGTGTTGTACTGGTACAAATACAGATTAGTGGAACTAAGTAGAAATCCCTAAAAATACCCAAAATATAAACATTTGGTATATAATAAAGCTGCTTTTTAAAATCAAGTCCTGAGACAACTGGGTAGTCACCTAGAAAAAAGCAAAATCCAATGCTTGCTTCACACTGCATACCAAGATAAATTCCAGATGGATCAAAGGTATAGTAACATTATGCAACTGACCAAATGTAGAAATACTATTTTCACTCTACACATATAGCTAGTGAGCCAAAATAACCTAAGTTTCTCAGACTTCAAATTTAAGAAAATACCTGGCTTATGAAAAACTTGGAAAATGAAGGGTTTTGGTTTTTTTAAGTCAAGATACTGTAATACATAAGTTTTGTCACTAACTGAATTTAGTCTTACTTTTTTCTTTTCTTTTTTTGAGACAGGGTCTCACTCTGTCACCCATGCTGGAATGCAGTGGCACAATCTTGACTCACTGCAGCCTCAACCTCCCGAGCTCATCAAGCAATCCTCCCACCTCAGCCTCCTGAGTAGCTGGGACCACAGGCACCCAACACCATGCTCGGCTAATTTTTTGTAGAGATGGGATTTTGCCGTTTGGCTCAGGCTTAGTCTTAATTTTCAAGTTACCAAAGTTATTAATTACCAAAGTTATTAATTGTAAGGTATACTTAAGGCTTATAAGCAAAGCAATTAGTGTCTACAACCAAACTGCCCTGAACGCTTCTGATCTTGTCTGATCTCAGAAGCAGGGTTGAGCCTGGTTAGTACTTGGAAGGGAGAAACACAACTAGTGACTGAATACAAAGCTCATTTCAAATAGTTTAATAAAAACAGATGACAGTTGAAAAGCAACTCCCTAAAAATTACAAAGTGACAAATAAGTACATACAGAGATAAACTAGTACTGTAAACGCAAATTATTGACCCAAACTGGTTTTTTTTTTTTTTTGAGACAAGAGTCTCACTCTGTCACCAGGCTGGAGTGCAGTGGCGCGATCTTGGCTCACTGCAACCTCTGCCTCCCAGGTTCATGCCATTCTCCTGTCTCAGCCTCCTGAGTAGCTGGGACTACAGGTGCCCGCCACCACGCCTGGCTAATTTTTGTTATTTTTAGTAGAGACAGGGTTTCACCATGTTGCCCAGGCTGGTCTCAATCTCTTGACCTCGTGATCCACCCGCCTCAGCCTCCCAAAGTGCTGAGATTACAGATATGAGCCACCACGTCCCGCTGACCCAATATGATTTCTTAAGATCTGCAGCTAATTCCAAAATGGGTCAATAAAATCCAGACTAAGATTTCCCTTAGCTCTGGTCTCCTCTTAATCCTCCAAGCATCTAGCACAGTGTCTAATCTTTAGCAGGGGTGGCTTTTCACTTACTCTCTCCCTTCAAACTTTCTGAAAATTCAATAGCTAATTGTAAAACTAATAATTCTACCTAATATGTAATTTCAGAATACAACTAGACAAAACAATATCTTTAAAATGAAAAAGTTAAAACAATAATTTGTTGTAGTTACCAATAAAAAGTCTGAAATTATAAGTCTTGTGAGACTACATAATGGAAGAACAGGAAAGTAATGACTAGTTAAAAATCAGAATGGGAGTCATGACATCAAAGCATTAGCCAGGGCTGGGTGTGACTGCTTAGGCCTGTAATCCCAGCACTTTGGGAGACTGGAAGATCACTTGAGCCCAAAAGTTCAAGACTAGCCTGAGCAACATAGTGACAACCTGTCTCTACAAAAAATACAAAAACTGGCCAGGTGTGGTGGCACATGCCTGTACTCAGGAGGGTGAGGCGGGGGACCACCTGAGCCTGGGGAGGTCGAAGCTGCAGTGAACAGTGATGGCGCCACTGCACTCCAGCCTGCACTCTCTCTCTGGGTAACAGAGTGAGACCTTGTCTCAGAAAAAATAAAAATTAAAAAATAAAAATTAAAGCATTAGCCAATCAGAAATTTCAAGTCAGCATCTTAACCAATTCATTACAATTTATTTAAAGTATTTTCTTCGGAGAGTTTGTAAAAGTGCAGTGTCCTCAAGAGGAAACCTGACCATGAACCTATCAATTTAATTCTTGCAACTGAATAAAGACTGGTTCGCAAAAAAATAATGTCAACAAGTTATTGAACCAAAAATATAATTTCCTTCCCAACTCCAAAAGTCATATCACAATTCATACCAGAAGGCAAGAAAGACAAGAGCACCCTAGACAACTGAAAAACTCGTAGAATGGGTAAAAACCTCTGAAATAAAAAAAAAGAACTTTTAGGGCTTCTTCCATAAAACGAGACTACTACTGGAGTAAATGATCTCTGGAATTCTTTCCAGAATTAAAGGACTAGAGATAGATTATTTTCTAACTATGAATTTCACTGGTTTTTCTAGTCTTATATATATAAAAAAGATAGCACAAGACTTCATCTTAATTCTGAGGGCACATAAAAACAAACGGGTGTTTTCTTCTAAAAAAAAAAATGGGTGTGGACTGTGTATACTCACTTGACTCAGAAAGACAAGTATACTTGACTCAGCAAGTATATACAATCCACACCCTTTTTTTTTTTTTTAGAAGAAAATCCTTACTATTTGACACTATTTTCCTCTACAAGTAACTAATACAATACTAACTGGTTAGTTTTTTGTCGTCGTTGTCTTGAGAGAGAGTCTTGCTCTGTCGTCTGCACTCTGGAGGGCAGCAGCGAGATTCTTGTGCCTCAGCCTCCTGAGTAGCTGGGATTACAGGCGTGTGCCATCACACCCAGCTAATTTTTGTATTTTTAGTAGAGACAGGATTTCACCATGTTGCCTAGGCTGGTCTCAAACTCCTGACCTCAAGTGATCCACCCACTGTGGCCTCCTAAAGCGCTGGGATTGCAGGCATGAACCATCACACCCAGTCTCTTAACTGGTTAATTTTAAAACAAAAAGAAGTTATCACACTAGAAGCTATTAATTTGACCTGAAATAAGTAATCGCAAACATAATTTTTTGTTCTGCCTGCAGTCTTCAAACTTGGTGGATTGTATCACTCTGTTTCCATCACGTGAAACCTGAATGATTATTCCCACAGAAATAAGTAATAGAGCCTTGTTCACAAAACTTGAAAACTCAAATCCCCAGGGGAACACTGTAGGACTAAAGGAAAAACAATATAAGGATGGAACAACTTCACACGGTGTCAAAGATTTATGGGGAGAGAAAAAGGGTTCTTAAGTAATTTCACATGCTTATGAAATATGTGTATGCTAAAATAAATATCAGAACAGATGTCTTTAAAGTTCTATTAAATATTTAAGAAACAGATTATTCCTATTTAATCTATTCCAACACATAAAATGGAAACAAACAAATATATACTTGCAGCTTATCAATTTATTCAGGATTTGTTTATTGTCTGTCTTCCCCACTTGCCTTTATGCACTACAAGGACAAATACCACTTGTGTCTCATTCACCATTACACCAAGCCAGCCACAGTAGTGCTCAGTAAGTCCTGCTGAATGAATGTTGCTGAATTCCAAGTTCTCATATGAGATCAGCATAATACTGATACCAAAAACTGACCGAGAAAAGAGAAAAAAGAACCAGAAATAAAAGCATATTTAATTTTTGTTAATCCTTGTTTTTAGAGACAGGGTCTTGCTCTGAACAGCCCAGGTTGGAGTGAAGTGGCATGAACATATAGTTCACTGCAGCCTCAAACTCCTGAGCCCAAAAGATCCTCCTGCCTCAGCCTCCCAAGTATCTGGGACTACAGGAATGTACCACCACACTCAGCTGATTATTTATGTTTTATCCATACATACCCAAATCCTAATTAAAATAGTAGCGAATTAAACTGCAAAATCCTGACTGTAGCAAACTTTTAGAAAAAGTGATTCAGTTTCCTTCAACACAAAAAAAGCAAGAGAACCTACAGACTGAAAAAGATCTTAAGGAATACATCTCAAGCAATCACTAACTTACAGACCTTATTTGAGTCCCAATCCAAATACATGAGGAAAACACAATAAAAAAATTGAGAAAACATGAATATTTGATAATGTTAAAGTTCATTTTCTATAGGTAGGATAATGCTATCATAGTAATTTATGTGATCTTTCAGAAATATACAAAAATAACTTGACAGATTAAATGATATGACTGGGATTTGCTCTAAAATAACTGGGCAGAGGGTATTTATATAAAATAAGATTGACAGTTATTGGGGCTGTATGGTGTTATGATACATACATATACGGACACACACACATACACACACAGGTTTTTGTCTACAGCTTCTCGCGCGCGCACACACACACACACACGCACAGGTTTTTGTCTACAGCTTCTGGCCCATAACTCCCATAGCCCTTGCTAGAGTCTTCTGTTATAATGTTAGGTATGTCAGGCCTCAAAGGCAGGCCTCAGAAAACAGAATCTCTCAAACCTTTTCCCACCCTCCCTTCAATTGTCCTAAGGTGGAACTCTGTATCTCCCAATACCCCTTTCTCATTGTGAGTCTTAAGCCCCTCCCACAGGCAGGGCAGGGTGGCTCACTCCTACAATCCCAGCATTTTGGGAGGCTGAGGCGGGAGGATCACTTGAGGTCAGGAGTTTGAGACCAGCCTTACCAACATGGTGAAACCCCATCTCTACTAAAAATACAAAAATTAGCTGGGTGTGGTGGTGCATGCCTGTAATCCCAGCTACTCGGAGGTGGAGGCTGCAGTGACCCAAGATGGTGCCACTGCACTCCAGCTGGGCAACAGAGTGAAAGCGTGTCTCAAAAAAAAAAAGACAGAGGGAGAGTCCCACTCTACTCTGGGATAAGGAATGCTAACATCATGAAGATTCCATAAAAACTCAAGAGGACTGGATTTGGAGAGCTTCTGGCTAGCTGAACACCTGGATGGAGGCTGTGGATGGTGACGCCCCAGGGAGGACATGGAAAGTCAGTGCGCCTTCCCCCATACCTTGCCAGACAAATCTCTTCATCTGTATACTTTGCAATAGCCTTTAGAATAAACCAGTAAACATAAAAGAGTTTCTCTGAGTTCTGTGAAACACTCTGGCAAATTAAACCCAAAGAGAGGACCGAGGGAACCGCGACATGAGTGAAGCTGGTGGTCAGAAGCACTTGAGGCCCAGACTTGTGACTGACGAGTGCTAGGGGGCAATCTTGGAGACTGTGCATTCAACCAGTGGGATCTGACACTATCTCCAGGTAGATAGTGTCGGCACTGAACTGGAGAACACCCAACTGGTGTCAGCTGCTTGGTGTGTGGGGAAAACTGCCCACACATTTGGCCACAGAATTCTTTTTCTGTGTTGATAATTGCTGTGGTGGTGTGTGAGTAGAAAAAAATAAGAGTTTTTACAAAGCAGGATTAATCTACATTTTTGTTGTTGCTGTTGTTGCTGTTGTTGTTGTTGTTGTTGTGAAAGAGTCTCAGTCTGCCACCCAGGCTGGACTGCAGTGGCACGATATCAGCTCACTGCAACCCCTGCCTCCGGGGTTCAAGTGATTCTCCTGCCTCAGTATCCCAAGTAGCTAGGATTATAGGCGCACACTACCACACCTGTTAATTTTTGTATTTTTAGTAGAGTTGGGGTTTCACCATGTTGGCCAGACTGGTCTCGAACTTCCTGACTTCAGGTGATCTGGCCACCTCACCCTCCCAAAGTGCTGGGATTATAGGCATGAGCCATGCCCAGCTGAATCTACTTTTATGAGTTTGGAACTTTCTAAAATAAAGAACTAAAACAAAGCTGGGTGCTGTGGCTCACACCTGTAATCCCAGCACTTTGGGAGGCCAAGGCTGGTGGATCACCTGAGGTCGGGAGTTAGAGACCAGCCTGACCAACATGGAGAAACCACGTCTCTACTAAAACTACAAAAAATTAGCCAGGCATGGTGGTGCATGCCTGTAATCCCAGCTACTCACTCGGGAGGCTGAGGCAGGAGAATCACTTGAACCCGGGAGGCGGAGATTGCGGTGAGCCAAGATCACACTATCACACTCCAGCCTGGGCAACAAGAGCAAAACTCCATCTCAAAAAAAATAAAATCACATAAGCCTATATACAGTTTAACATTTTTATAAAGCTCACAATTAAGCAAAAATAAACAGTATATTATTTAGGAATATATATCATGTGGTTTATAAGAGGAAGGAAATGATAAACCCAAAATTCGGAAGAACAGCTAACTCTGTGGAGTAGTGAAAGGATAGGATAGGACAGAAACAGACAAATAAATAGTAATGTATTGCTAATGCTCTAGTTTTCAAGACAACTAATAAGCTTGCAAATGTTTATTATTATGCCTCATAACTTAGATGTTTTACATTCATTTTTTTCTGTATCTTAAACATCATACAATGAAAAATTGTAAAGCATATAGCTCTATATGCTACAAATTCTGTTGAGCAAAAATTAATAGTATTAGATCAGGTTGGCAAACTAAACATCTATCCATCCTAATCATAATCTCTTAAAAAATAAAACCATAATAGCACTAACAAACCCCCTCCTAAAAGGGTGGTTCCTAAAAGTTATCAAGATACCACAAATGAAGTCTTTACAAAGGAATGAAGATCAGACTGACAGAGAAACAAGCCCTATTCTCTGGAGAAATGACAGATTCTAAGGCCAAGGCCAATCTGAAAGAGCTCTCAATGGCCAAAGATAAAACAACTTGAGCAACAAAATAAATCAATGTGGGACTTTAATCCAAAATATAAACTAAATACTCAAGTCCATACTGATTTCATATAACTGAGACAGGTACTTTACCTCAGGTATTTTTCCAAAAATCCACAAGCCCAGTCTAATTACGAGGAAAACAGCAGACAAAACCAAATTGAGGACCTGACCAGTTTTCCCCAAAGCTGTCAAATTACTTGGGGTGGGGGGGGGGGGGGGCGGGGGGAAGGACTAAGAAACTATCACAGACCAGAAGAAACTAAGAAATATGACAACTAAACACAATTTAGTTATCCTAGATTGGATCCTGAAATAGAAAAAAAAAAAATTTTAGAAAACCTGGGTTGGGTGTGGTGGTTCACACCTGTAATCTCAGTACTTTGCAAGGCTGAGGCAGAAGGATCGGATCTCTTGAGCCCAGGAGTTCCAGACCAGCCTGGGCAACATGGTGAAACCCAGTCTCTACAAAAAAAAAAATCAGCCAGGCATGGTGGCACGTGCCTGTAGTCCCAGCTACTAGGGAGGCTGAGGCAGGAGGATCACCTGAGCCAGGGATAGTCGAGGTTGCAGTAGGACATGATCATGCCACTGTACTCCAGCCTGGGAAGACACAGTGAGACCGACCCTGTCTCAAAAAAAGAGAGAGAGAGAGAGAAAAAAAAAAAAAAAGAAGAAGAAAGAAAGAAAAACAGGGGAAATCTAAATACAGTCCAGAGTTTAGTTGATACTAACGTACCAAGGTAGGTTTTTCAGTTTTGACAAATGTATCATGGTAATGTAAGATGGTTAATGTTAGGGAAAACTGAGTTAGGGATAGCCAGGAACTCTCCGTACTCTCTGTACTATCTCTACAAATGTTCTGTAAATCTAAAATTATTCCAAAGTAGAAATAGTGTCTCAAAAAAATTAAAATTAAAAATAAATAATAGGCTGGGCACGGCGGCTCACGCCTGTAATCCCAGCACTTTGGGAGGCCAAGGCGGGGGGATCACAAGGTCAGGAGTTTGAGACCATCCTGGCTAATACGGTGAAACCCCATCTCTACTAAAAATACAAAATATTAGCTGGGCGTGGTGGTGTGCCCCTGTAGTCCCAGCTACTCGGGAGGCTGAGGCAGGAGAATTGCTTGAACCTGGGAGGCAGAGGTTGCAGTGAGCCGAAATCATGTCACTGCACTCCAGCCTGTGCGACAGAGCGAGACTCCGTCTCAAAAAAATAAATAATAAAAACGAGTCCAAGAACACGATGGTCCAGGTTCTAGTCACTATCATAGAAATGCCAATTAGTAATTATCCACAGACAAGAACACCTTTGTGAAAATTCCAGCGCCTAGGGCTTAAGCACTCCCTTGGAGCACAAATACCAAAAGCCACATTAGAAGGGTAAGAGTGGCTTGACTTTTTGACTGCATCGCCCCTCACCAGGCCCACATGGGGCCAGAGAGTGATCCCCTGGGCCTATAGTTTCTGCAGTGGGAAAAAGAGAGCCCAAGGCAGACATTCAGCTTCCCCAACTTTCCCAGCTTTCCAGGGTGCTTTCCAGGAGATCCATGTCTGTCTTGCCTCATAGGGAACAAATGGGAGGGCTAGACCACTGGAGTCAGCTAGGAACAAAGAAGGGGGTAGGGCTCACAGCAACCAGTATGCAAATCATGACAATGAGACCACATCCCTGCCAGTGGCCTCACCCAACCAGAGAGCCCAGCCAGCAGCTCTGCCCATCTGTGGCATGTCTATCCAACAAGCACAGTCAACATTCTGCCTGGCTTGGGTCCTGTGCCAGTGGTCCCGTCTGACCTCAGCTGAGCACAGCCTGCCTCACCTAATTGTATAGCTGAAACTCCAACTCCACAGGACCAGGTAGCCCAACCAGGCAGCCCGGCCACAGAATCCGTCTAACCTTGGAGCAGGGCCAGCAGCCCCATCCAGGCAAAAAATTCAGCCAATGCCCCCATTCAATGGCAAAACATAACATACAACCCCACCTGATTGCAGAATGCAGCCTATAGTCCTACCCATCTATGGTGCATACCCTGTAGCCTCACCTGACCGGGGAAATTCCAGAGTGCAGCCTGCAGTCCTCCCCAGTCACAGAGCAGCCTGGCCTAAACATGGAGCCCAGCCAGCTGCCCCTCCTAACCTCAGAGTCCAGCCAACAGACCTGCACTGGCCTCAGACCCCAGAGAACAAGCCCCACCTAACCTCAGAGTATGGGCAGCTACCACGTTCAACCAGAGATTCCAGCAGCAAGCCCTGCTTGCCCACAGATACTACCAGCTGACCCATCCAGAATCCCAGGCTAGGCTGACTGGTGAAGGTCTTTCCTCGCAGAAATGAATTGGTAAAGGCTAAAAGAGGTGACTACTTCCTCAAATGCACAGAAACCAACACAAGGACAAAAGATGATTAAGAATCAAGGAGGTCAGGTGTAGTGGCTCACGCCTGTAATCCCAGCACTTCAGGAGGCTGAGGCAGGTGGATCACCTGAGGTCAGGAGTTCAAGACCAGCCTGGCCAACATGGTGAAACCCCATCTCTACTAAAACTACAAAAATTAGCCAGGCATGGTAGCACATGCTTGTAACCCCAGCTACTGGGGAGGCTGAGGCAGGACAATAGCTTGAACCCAGGAGGCAGAGGCTACAGTGAGCTGAGATCGTGCCACTGCACTCCAGCCTAGATGACAGAGCAAAAATCTGTCTCAAAAGAAAAAAAAAGAACCAAGGAAAACATGATACCATAAAAGAAAACTAATAAAATGCCAAAAAACAACCCTAAAGAAATGGAGACCTATAGAACTGACTGACAAAGAATTCAGAATAATCCTCTTGGCCAGGTGCGGTGGCTCTCACTTGTAATCCCAGCACTTTGGGAGGCCAAGGCGGGCAGATTGCTTGAGCCCCGGCAGTTCGAGACCAGCACAACATAGTGAAACCCATCTCTATAAAAGAAAAAAAAATAAAAAAATAAATAAATAATCCTATTAAAGAAGGTCCATGGACTACAATAAAACACAAATAACTGGCCAGGAACGGTGACTCACATCTATAATTCCAGCACTTTGGGAGGCCAAGGCAAGCGGATCACAAGGTCAAGAGTTCAACGCCAGCCTGGCCAACATAGTGAAACCCCGTCTCTACTAAAAATACAAAAATTAGCCAGGTGTGGTGGCACACGCCTGTAGTCTCAGCTATTCGGGAGGCTGAGGCGGGAGAATCACTTGAAGCCAGGAGGTGGAGGCTGCAGTGAGCCAAGACTGTGTCACTGCACTCCAGCCAGGGTTAGAGTGAGATTCCGTCTCAGTTAAAACACACACACACACACACACACACACACACACAAATAACAATATTAGAAAAACAACACATGAACAAAATGAAAACAAAGAAACAAATAATAAAAAGCAAATCTTAGAGCGGAAGAATATAATGACTGAACCAAATAATTCAATAGAGAATTTCAACAGCAGACTCAATCAAGCTGAAGAATCAGTGAAGCTGGGCATGGTGGCTCACGCTTGTAATCTCAGAGCTTTGGGAGGCTGAGACAGGAGGACCACTTGAGGCCAAAAGTTCAAGATCAGCCGGGGCAACATAGTGAGACCCTGTCTATATTAAAAAAAATTTTTTAGGCCGGGCACCATGGCTGTAATCTCAGCACTTTGGGAGGCTGAGTAGGGCAGATCACCTGAGGTCAGGAGTTCGAGACCAGCCTGGCCAACACAGCAAAACCCCATCTCTACTAAAAATACAAAAAATTAGCTGGGCATGGTGATGCATACCTGTAATCCCAGCTACTCGGGAGGCTGAAGCAGGAGAATCGCTTGAACCCAGGAGGCGGAGGTTGCAGTGAGCCGAGATCATGCCATTACACTCCAGCCTGGGCAATAAGAGTGAAATTCCGTCTCCAAAAAAAAAATTGTTTTTAATTAGCCAAGCTTAGTGGTACACACCTGTGGTCCCAGCTACTCAAGAGGCTGAGGTAGGAGGATAAACTTCAGCCCGAGAGGTCCAGGCTGCAGTGAGCCATGACCACACCACTGCACTCCAGCCTAGGAGACAGGGCAAGACCTGGTCTCAAATAAATAAATAAATAAATAAATAAATAAATAAATAAAAAGCCAGCAGCTTTTTACAGAAACTTGGCAAGCTAATTTTAAAAATCATATGGAGTCAGACATGGTAGCATGTTTGTGTAGTTGCAGCAGCTACTTAGGAGACTGAGGTGGGAGGATCACTTGAGCCCAAAAGTTGGAGGCCAGCCTAGGCAACATAGTGAGACTGTCTTAAAAAAAAAAAAAAATACACCAAAAAATTTGTATAGAAATCCAAAGGACTGGCCGGACGCGGTGGCTCACGCCTGTAATCCTAGCACTTTGGGAGGCCGAGGCAGGTGGATCACCTGAGATCAGGAGTTCGAGACCAGCCTGACCAACATGGAGAAACCCCGTCTCTACTAAAAATACAAAATTAGCCAGGCGTGGTGGCACACGTCTGTAATCCCAGCTACTCGGGAGGCTGACGCAGGAGAATCGCTTGAACCTGGGAGGTGGAGGTTGCGGTGAGCTGAGATCGCGCCATTGCACTCCAGCCTGGGCAACAAGAATGAAACTCCGTCTCAAAAAAAAAAAAAGAAAAATCCAAAGGACCTACAGTCGTAACAACTTTGGGAAACTTTCTTTTCTGGTTTCAAAATTTATTATAAAGCTACAATTATCAAGACAGTGTGATACTGGCATAAAGATAGACAAATGGATCAACAGACTAGAACAGGTCCAAAAATAGACATGGATAAAATATTTTAGAAAGGGTAATCTTTTCTTTTTTTTTTTGAGACGGAGTCTTGCTCTGTCACCCAGGCTGGAGTGCAGTGGCGCAATCTCGGCTCACTGCAAGCTCCGTCTCCTGGGTTCACGCCATTCTCCTGCCTCAGCCTCTCCGAGTAGCTGGGACTACAGGTGCCCGCCACAACGCCCGGCTAATTTTTTGTATTTTTAGTAGAGATGGGGTTTCACCGTGGTCTCAATCTCCTGACCTCATGATCTGCCCGCCTCGGCCTCCCAAAGTGCTGGGATTACAAGCGTGAGCCACCGCGCCCGACCTAGAAAGGGTAATCTTTTCAACAAAAAGTGCTAAAATAGGTATCTATGTGCAAACAAAAAAAATCTTTCGTCCATATGACATCATACATAATTAATTCAAAATGAATCATAGACAAAAAAGTAAAACCTGAAAGTATAAAACTTCGAGAACATCTTTCTGACCTTAGATTAACCAAAAACTCTTAGATATAACACCAAAAGCACAAACCATAAAGGAAAAACTAAAGGGGACTTCAATGAAATCAAAAACTTCTTATAAGACACTGTTAGAGGAAAAAAAAAAAAAACTTACCTGAATGTATGAAATACATTTAAAAATATCTCTGTTCTCAAAAGCCAAAAGAAAAAAAATCTGTGTATGTATAAGCACAGAAAAAAAGATAAAAAAAATATACAGGGATGAATAAAGTGAGTAAGAATTGTCAGGGGTCAAGTCTCAGTTCTGCAACTTACTAGGTTACGTATCCTTTGTACAAGTTAACATTTGAGTTTTAATCAATCAAATGGGAATAACAGGCTGGTCCAATGGTAGTGGCTCATCAGAACTTATTCATAGCAGTGTTACTAAAGTTGGTATACAACCCCGCACTGCTAAATTTGACTGGCTGAAAAAAGAAAAACAGAATAGAGATAATAGTAACTATCTCATAAAGTTATTGTAAGGATCAAATGAGATAATGCATACAAAGTGCTTAGAACAATCTGAACACATGGCATAATGTTTTCAATAAATGTGAGCTCCACAAATATTTTATACAAATATTCTAATAGTGGATATTTCCAATGGTGGCTTAAAGAAAATTTTTATTGGCTGGGCGCAGTGGCTCACGCCTGTAATCCCAGCACTTTGGGAGGCCGAGGCGGGAGGATCATGAGGTAGGGAGATCAAGACCATCCTGGCTGAAACGGTGAAACCCCATCTCTACTAAAAATACAAAAAATTAGCCGGGTGTGGTGGCAGGCGCCTGTGGTCCCAGCTGCTCAGGAGGCTGAGGCAGGAGAATGGCATGAACCTGGGAGGCGGAGTTTGCAGTGAGCCGAGATTGTGCCACTGCACTCCAGCCTGGGCGACAGAGCGAGACTCCGTCCCAAAAAAAAAAAAAAAAAAAAGAGAATTTTTCTTTTTATACATCTCTGTATTCTAACTTTTCAAAATAGCTATTACACATTCTTAGCAATATAATTTTTTAGCCCTCAAAATGAATACAAAATGAAACAAACCTAACTGTACAGAAAATTAGTAAAATGACCAGAGAATTATTTGAAGTGACTTTAGAACTCAGTATTCTAATTGTATACATCAGTAAAATACATTTGTAGTGTTATGAGATATATTGGTTTTCATCCACTCTTCCTGGTTCATAATTCCCACAGCCCTAGTTACAGTCTTCTGATACGATATTGGGTGTGTTAGGTCTCAGGAAACAAAACCTCCTCCTCTGCCCTACTTTCACCTGCCCCAAGAAAGGACTATAATCTTTCCCCAACTTTCTGGTTGTGGGTCTTAACACCCTCCCCAGAGAGGGGACTGCCCTATACCCTGAGAGAAGACATGCTGACATCATGAAGCTTCCACAAAAGCCCAAGAGGACTGGGTTCAGAGAGCTTCTGAATAGCTGAACACCTGGAGGTTCCTGGATGGTGGTGCCCCAAGAAGGGTATAGAAGCTCCACACCTCTTCCCCTATACCTTGCTCTATGCATCCCTTCATCTATATCCTTTGTAAGATCCTTTAGAATAAACTAATAAATTTCAGTGTTTCCCTGAGTTCTGTGAGATGCTCCAGCAAATTAACCAAACCCAAAGAGGGGATCGTGGGAACACCAACATGAAGACAGTGGGTCATAAGATCCAGGGCCCCAGACATACAACTGGTGTCCAGGGGTGTGCAGGCAGTCTTGAAGACTGAGCCCCCAACCTGAATTTAATTGAAGAACACCCAGCTGGTGTCCACTGCTTGGTGCAGAGGCGAAAAACCCCCACACTTTTGGTCACAGATGTGTTCTATGTTGATGATTGTTGTGATGGTGTGAGAGTAGAGGAAGAACGTGGTTTGAGAGCTTCCCCTACACAATATTTTTATTATTTTTATTTTTTTGAGACAGAGTCTCACTCTGTCACCCAGTCTGGAGCACAGTGGCGTGATCTCACCTCACTGCAACCTCCACCTCCTAGGTTCAAGCGATCCTCCTGCCTCAGCCCGCCCAAGTAACTGGGATTATAGGTGCATACCACCACACCTGGCTAATTTTTTGTATTTTTAGTAGAGAGATGGGGTTTCACCATATTGGCCAGGCTGTTCTCAAACTCCTGACCTCAAGTGATCTGCCTGCCTTGCCTCCCAAAGTTCTGGTAATTACAGATGTGGGCCACTGTGCCTGGCCCTCCCTTATGCAGTATTTTAAGAACATAAACAGCAAAGATTTTAGATTGTACTTATCAGCTATAATAGCAGTATTACTATTTTAAAACCCTTTTTATATGAGTCCAATATAGAAAATAAGTAATTATAGTTGTAAAGAACTAACATTTTTATATAAAAGAGGAAAGGCAAAATATTTAAAGTCCTATAATTCTAAAATCTAAATTAAAAATATATTTCTTTGCAGAGGCTAAAAGTTAAACAAATAATAAATATCATTATGAACTTGTGATTTTAAAAAAATACATTAGCCAGGCTTGGTGGCTCATGCCTATAATCCCAGCATTTTGGGAAGCCAAGGTGGGACGTATGCTTGAGGCCAGGAGTTTGAGACCAAACTGGGCAACATAGCAAGACCCCCATCTCTAAAGAAAATTGAAAAATAAAAAAAGAGTTCAAGGCTGAGAGAGGTTTGTTTTTAAATTGGAAAGATGAACTAGGACTTTAGATCCTTTTTTTTTTTTGAGATGGAGTCTCATTCTATCACCCAGGCTCAACCGCAGTGGCGTGACCTCAGCTCACTGCAACCTCCACCTCCTGGGTTCAAGCGATTCTCCTGTCTCAGCCTCCTGAGTAGCTGGGATCACAGGCGTGCACCACCATACCCGGCTAATTTTTGTATTTTTAGTAGAGACGGGGTTTCACCATGTTGGTCAGGCTGGTCTCACACTCCTGACCTCATGATCCACCCGCCTCAGCCTCCCAAAGTGCTGGGATTACAGGTGTGAGCCACCGCGCCTGGCCTGAACTTTAGATCTTTCAACTTCCCGTCCACAGTTCTGCCATTACAATATAAGCTCTCATAGCAAAAGACACTATTTAAAAAGTTTATACAGGCCGGGGACCGTGGCTCATGCCTGTAATCCCAGTACTTTAGGA
Organism: Nomascus leucogenys; assembly: GCF_006542625.1. NCBI lineage: Eukaryota > Metazoa > Chordata > Mammalia > Primates > Hylobatidae > Nomascus > Nomascus leucogenys. Next base: position 80,899,916 of record NC_044388.1, read on the forward strand.
GGCCATGGTGGGAGGATCACTTGAGGTCAGGAATTAGAGACTAACCTGGGCAACACAGCAAAACCTCATCACTAAAAAAAAAAAAATTTAATTAAAAAAATTAAAATTAAAAAAAAAATCCAAGGCTTTTACTTTTCATTAGTTTAAATCCTTGAGGGGTACAACATCATGCGAATTCTGTGTCCAATGGCCTTAGCAGGAAGATTCCTTTGGAATTTGGCATGTCTGTTTCCATGGGCGCAAACTACCTTTCCACAGATTATTCTGGTTTTGTTTGGTTTGCCACCAGGAGTCACTGTGTTTTTCTTTGCTTTGTATACATAAGCACAAATCTCTTGCCCAAACAGAATTCAGTTTCATCTCAGGCATAAACACCTTCGATTTAAAAACAGTTGTGTGCTCTCTTTGATTCTGGAGACCCCACTTATAGCCAACAAAAAATGGCCTTGGACCACAGCCTTCCAGACATATTTGCCTTTTAGAAGTCCTATTCCCAGCAGGCCTCTAAAAGCTTCAAGATGGTAGAAAAAGTGAACTACAACTTTCGATCTTTCAACTCACTGTCTAGAGTTCTGCCATTACAATATAATCTCTCATGGCTAAAGACACTATTTTAAAGTTTACACAGGCCAGGGACAGTGGATCACACCCACAATCCTGGTGCTTTAGGAGGCCAAGGTGGGAGGACTGCTTGAGGCCAGAAGTTTCAGACCAGGGAACATAGCAAGACCCCATCTCTACAAATAAATAAATACAAACTCTCAAGCCCACACCAGAGCTACTGACTCAGAATCTACATTTTAATAATACATCCAAGTTCTCCGTACACACACTAAAACTTTGAGAATCACTGATCTAGAACAGTGCTGTCCAACAGAACTTTCTACACTGATGGAAATGTTTTATATCTCCACTGTCAATGTTGGAGACATATCAGACAGGACAGATACAGAATGTCTCAAATTAGAACTGCACCTAAACATAACTTCTTATACTACTGAATGAAATAAATCTCCATTACTCTAATATATATACTCTTCCACTAAATATAATGCCAGTAATATATCCAGAGCAGGTTGGGCACTGTGACTCACACCTGTAATCCCAACACTTTGGGAGGCCGAAGCAGGTGGATCACTTGAACTTAGGAGTTTGAGACCAGCCTGTGCAACATAATGAAACCCCATCTCTAAAAAAAATACAAAAAAAAAAAAAAAAGAGCCAGGCACGGTGGCATGAGCCTGCAGTCCCAGCTACTCGGGAGGCTGAGGTAGGAGAATCACCTGAACCCAGGAAGTCAAGGCTGCAGCAGTGAGCTGTGACTGCATCACTGCACTCCAGCCTGGGCAACAGAGCGAGACCCTGTCTCAAAAAAAAAAAAAAAAAAAAAAAAAAGAAAGAAAGGAAAAAAGATCCCCTACTAAACTACAAGAACTGCCAGGCATGGTGGCTCAAGTCTGTAATCCCAGCACTTTGGGAAACTGAGGAAGGTGGATCCTCTGAGATCAGGAGTTCAAGACCAGCCTGGCCAACATGGTGAAACCCCATCTCCACTAAAAATACAACAATTTAGCCAGGCGTACTGGCAAGGGCCTGTAATCCCAGCTACTCAGGAGGCTGAGGCAGGAGAATCACTTGGACCCAGGAGGCAGAGGTTGCAGTGAGCCAAGACTGCACCACTGTACTCCAGTCTGGGTGACAGAGTGGGACTCCGCCCCAAAAAATAAATAAATAAATAAATAAATAAATAAATTACAAGAACTAGCTAATATTTCTTCTTCAAGAAAACGGATAGGACAGGACATAAACAATTAAAGACCTTCCATGATTTTTGTTTAAGATTTTATTAATATTAAATTTTTTAAACTTTTAAGTTCAGGGGTACATGTGAAGGTTTGTTACATAGGTAAACTTGTGTCATGGGGGTTGTTGTACAGATTATTTCATCACCCAGGTATTAAGCCTGGTACCCATTAGTTATTCTTCCTGATCCTCTCCCTCCTATTTTTGCTAAAGTATTTTCAGAAAACAAAAGTTGTTAAGTTTGTTTCCTTTGGCTAAAATATCTCAGAAATATAGTAAACCTTTGATGAAATAATTAAACATGTCTGGCCAGGAGCTGTGGCTCACACCTGTAATCCCAGCACTTTGGGAGGATGAGGCAGGTGGATCACTTGAGTTCAGGAGTTTGAGACCCGCCTAGCCAACATGGTGAAACCCCGTTTCTACTAAAAATATAAAAATTAGCCAGGCATGGTGGCACGCGCCTGTAATCCCAGCTACTCAGGAGGCTGAGGTGAAAGAATCACTTGAACCCTGGAGGAGGAGGTTGCAATGAGTCAAGATCGCACCACTGCACTCCAAGCTAGGCGACAGAGCAAGACTCTTTGTCTTAAAAAAATATATATATATATAATGATCTACTAGAAGAAAGAAACGGGGAAGTTACTGCCCATATCCTTCCCCATGAAACTACTGAAGGAAATGTTAACACTCCCAAACTATAGAAAGATTTTAGGATTAGGAAGATTCCATTCTTACCAATAAGGATGCAAACCCCACCTGGGACCAAGACCATGATGATGAGATGAAGCAAAAGACAGGCAAAGCCAGCCTAATCTTTTTTATTTTTTATTTTTTGGAGATGGAGTTTCACTCTTGTCGCCCAGGCTGGAGTGCAATGGTATGATCTCGGCTCACCGAAACCTCTGCCTCCTGGCTTCAAGCAATTCTCCTGCCTCAGCCTCCTGAGTAGCTGGGATTACAGGAATCCAAAACCATACCCGGCTAAATTTTGTATTTTTAGTAGAGACAGGGTTTCACCATGTTGGCCAGGCTGGTCTCGAACTCCCGACCTCAGGTGATCCACACGCCTCAGCCTCCCAAAGTGCTGGGATTACAGGCATGAGCCACCACACCCAGCCCAAGACAGCCTAATTTTGAGTTTCCAATAGGTTACTAAAGGAGGTTGGAATAGGCCAGTGGTAGTAACAAACAACAGAAAAAGGCAGTGAGTTAAAGGTAGCCGAAAGCGCCAGGCATGGTGGCTCACGTCTGTAACACCAGCACTTGGGGAGGCCGAAGTGGGTGAATTACTTGAGGCCAGGCATTTAAGACCAACCTGGGTACCAGGGCAAGATCCCATCTCTTTAAAAAACAAAACAAAAACAAACAAACAAAAAAGCTGAAGACTAAGTTTAGCATTCAAATCACTTAACTTTGTTGCTCTCTTCTATTTACCCATCAAATCTGAAGGTAACTAAAAATTTCCCATTACACTTTTCTGTATTTCATGAAGGACACTTTAAACTATGTTAGTTACATAAGTAAGGATTCCCAATGATCTAAGAGTATCCCTTTCATAAATGTCAAAGGTATACTATTTGTATAAATAAACAGCATTAGTGTTGTATTTTTAATCTGGTGGGTGTAAACAGTATTTGTAGTGTATTTTTAATCTGGTGGTTGTTTTATATTTCTTTTTTTTTTTTCAGTGAACCCAGATTACTCGGATGTTTTATATTTCAGTGTGATCCTCGCCCAGATCAAATACTCTACTCCTTAGAAGAGTAATTCCTAAAGTCAAAGTAATCACTAGTCCTCTCATTGAAAAAAAGAAAAAATGTTTTTTAGCAGCTTTAATACACAACATAGAAAAATCAATGCCACCAAGATGTATATATGTATTATACATATACCTTAAGTCATAAGGGTTTAATGGCAGATAGGAGACACACAAGTCCAAGGAACTGGACAGTTGTTGTTTTTTTTTAAAAAAGCAAAAAACATTCTTCTAAGATGTTTCCGTATCAACTCTTCCACAATCTACAATTATTCTTGATAAGATAGGAGACACACGAGTCCAAGGAACTGGACAGAGTTTAAAAACAAAAGAAAATCAAAATATGTTCCTCTAAGATGCCTCCATATCAGCTCTTCCACAATCCACAACTATTCTTGATAAAGCCTAACACTGTAAAAACTAGACATCAAAAAAAATTTGAATATATTTTAGTGAAAGTGCTAACAGCTTAGACTGAGTGACACACTATCAATTGTATATAATACTGTCCACACAAGAAAGGTCTCATTGTCAAATCACATTAACATTTAATAAGATGCACATCTCATTCACAAATCCGTTGGTGTCTCAGTTTTGGACAATGTATGAAACCCACATGTAAGGCACAATCCAACCTCCTTTTAAAACCCTGTGGCCCTACAACTCCAAAGATAGTAAGAAAGCAGCTTCTAAGAAGTCCGCCTTTGTAATCAAGCAGATATTGGAACTAAATGTCAGATGAGATATACCACATTATAGATAGGTATACTACTGTATTTATTAAAACAGCATGCCTGGCAGCAAAGAAGGATTTCCCAAATTTGATACAACAAGCACAAACCAGCCAGGCGCAGTGGCTCACGCCTGTAATCCCAGCACTTTGGGAGGCCCAGGCAGGTGGATCACCTGAGGTCAGTAGTTCAAGACCAGCCTGACCAATATGATGAAACCCCGTCTCTACAAAAAATACAGAAATTAGCTGGGCGTGGTGGCAGGCGCCTGTAATCCCAGCTACTCGGGAGGCTGAGACAGGAGAATTGCTTGAACCCAGGAGGCGGAGGCTGCAGTGAGCCAAGATCATGCCATTGCACTCCCGCATGGGCAACAAGAGCGAAACTCCATCTAAAAAAAAAAAAAAAAAAAACACACACAAACCATGAAAGACTGAAAAATTCAGTTCATTACAATTATGAGCTTTTCTCACCAGAAGACTATGAAGAGATGAAAAGACAAGTCACAAATTGGGAAAGGATATTTGCAACCTATAAATTAACAAATAATTAGTATCCAGAATATATAAAGAACTCTTAAAAATGAATCAGAAAAAGAGAAAAGACCAAAAAAATAGGCAACGAAATTGAATATACACTTTGCAGAAGCACAAATGACCAATGAATATATATGAAAAGATGCCCAGCTTCAGGAAATGCTGATAAAAAACACTACAGATACAATTTCAAACCCACCAGACTAGAAAAAAAAATTAATTTAAAATCTGACAATGTCAAGTGTTGGGGAGGAAGTGAAGCAGCCAAAACATACACTGCTGGCTCTTGACTCAGTAACCACAAGATTAACAATTACCATGAGCCAATTCAGTGACTCAAACACTGGAAGTGTTTGGTAAGCATTAAGCAACTGATAATGACCAATCAAGCATTCTGAGAACACATGAGGATTACTGCCAAATACAAATTTTGGCCCTTAATGAACCGGATCCAATCTGACTCAGCAATATAAAAAAGAAACTTTCAGCCATTTATCCAGTTTATCCAGTTTATTTTGTGAAGTACAAAATAATCAGGTATTCATTTCCTCCTAGAATTCTGATGACTTAATGTGACTAAAATTTTAATGAACTATTTATCATTCCAGTTACACTATTATTTCAATGAAAACAAGCAGTTCACAATGGCATTACTTTAAAACTAGTGCTTATACCTTATAGGAATTGGAATGGTCCTGTGGCCACCTAAGAGAGGCAAAATGGCATAAAAGAATGCAGCATAGGCATTGAGATTACAGATTTCAGTTCAAGTTCACTCTACCTAGCTGTAACCTTAAAGTTGCACAATCTCTGTGATCCTGTTTCCTCAATACATAAAAAGCACACATAACACAACCTACCTACCTAATTCAAGTGTGAGAACTGAGTTTTTTTTTTTTTGAGACAAGAGACTCGTTCTGTTGGTCAGGCTGGAGTGCAGTGGCATGATCTGGGCTCACAGCAACCTCTGCCTCCCAGGTTCAAGCGATTCTCCTGCCTCAGCCTCCCGAGTAGCTGGGATTACAGGCACCTGCCACCACGCCCAGCTAATTTTTGTCTTTTTAGTACAGACGGGGTTTCACCATGTTGGCCAGACTGGTCTTGAAATCCTTATCTCAGGTGATCCACCCGCCTGGGCCTCCCAACGTGCCGGGATTACAGGCATGACCCACAGCGCCCACCCGAGATTATTTCTTTTGAGGTAGGATCTTGCTCTGTTGCCCAGGCTGGAGGGCAGGGGCATGATCTCAGCTCACTGCAGCCTCGACTTCCTGAGCTCAGGTGATCCTCCTACCTCAGCCTCCCGTGTACCTGGGACTACAAGCATGAACCACCAATCCCAGCTAACTTTTCTATAATTTTTGTAGAGAGGGGTCTCACTGTGTTGTCCAGGCTGGTCTTGAACTTCTGGGCTCAAGCAATCCGCCCACTCTGGGATTCCCAAAGTGCTGGGACTACAGGCATGAGCCACCGCGCCTGGCCAAGAATTGAGATTACGTAAAGTGTTTAACAGGGCCGAGAGCAGTGGCTCACGCCTGTAATCCCAGCACTTTGGGAGGCCGAGGTGGGTAGATCACCTGAGGTCAGAAGTTCGAGACCAGCCTGGTGAACAAGGTGAAACCCCATCTCTACTAAAAATACAAAAATTAGCCAGGCGGGGTGGCAGGCACCTGTAATCCCAGCTACTAGGGAGGCTGATGCGGGAGAATCACTTTTTTTTTTTTTTTTTTTTTTTGAGACGTAGTCTCGCTCTGTTGCCCAGGCTAGAGTGCAGTGGCGCAATCTCGGCTCACTGCAAGCTCCGCCTCCCGGGTTCACGCCATTCTCCTGCCTCAGCCTCTCCGAGTAGCTGGGACTACAGGCGCCCGCCACCATGCCCAGCTAATTTTTTTTTGTATTTTTAGTAGAGACGTGGTTTCACCATGGTCTCGATCTCCCGACCTCGTGATCCGCCCGCCTCGGCCTCCCAAAGTGCTGGGATTACAAGCGTGAGCCATCGCGCCTGGCCAGGAGAATCACTTGAACAACTTGGGAGGTGGAGGCTGCAGTGAGCCGAGATCACGCCATTGCACGCTCCAGCCTGGGGAGTAAGAGCGAGACTTCATCTCAAAAAAAAAAAAAAAAAAAAAAAAAAAAAAAGGATTGGCTGAACGCGGTGGCTCACGCCTGTAATCCCAGCACTTTGGGAGGCCGAGGCAGGTGGATCACCTGAGGTCAGGAGTTCGAGACCAGCCTGACCAACATGGAGAAACCCCGTCTCTACTAAAAATACAAAATGAGCCGGGCGTGGTGGCACACGTCTGTAATCCCAGCTACTCGGGAGGCTGAGGCAGGAGAATCTCTTGAACCTGGGAGGTGGAGGTTGCAGTGAGCCGAGATTGCGCCACTGCACTCCAGCCTGGCAACAGAGCAAGACTGTCTATAAAAAAAAAAAAGGAAAAAAAGTGTTGAACAATCCTGGCTCATTAGTATATACCCAGTGTTAGCACCCTTTCCTTTGTGAATCTTGCTACTTTCACCTAAAATTTCTAAAACCTGAAATTGTAACTCTCGATTCACAGGAAGATATTACTGTTACCTTCAAGTTATTTTCTAATGTTACAGGACACTGTATGTTACAGGTTGGAAGAGCACTACTCTGCTTGCTTGTTTTTTCTAATTGAACATACTTTTCCTATAAGATATTCTGGGCCGGGAGCAGTATCTCACACCTGTAATTCCAGCATTTTGGGAGGCCGAAGCGGATGCATCACCTAAGTTGAAGAGTTCGAGACCAGCCTGACCAACATGGAGAAACCCCGTCTCTACTAAAAACACAAAATTAGCCAGGCATGGTGGCACATGCCTGTAATTCCAGCTACTCGGGAGGCTGGGGCAGGAGAATCACTTGAACCTGGGAGGCGGCAGTTGCGGTGAGCTGAGATGGGGCCATTGCACTACAGCCTGGGCAACAAGAGCGAAGCTCCATTTCAAAAAAAAAAAAAACCACCAAAAAAAAGAAATTCTGAAAAATCCTATTACTTCCTTAGAAATCTGGAAAAGAGGATGGATTTTCATTTGTTTTGGTATAGATGCAGGGATTCCCATTCTGTGTGGGAAACTAAACCCAGATGATTTCTAAGCTTCTTTTCAGCTCGAGTTTTTTTTTCTTTTTTTTTAATTGTTAGAAAAAAGGTTTATTTAATTTTTTTTTTTTTTTTTTTGAGACGGAGTCTCACTCTGTTGCCCAGGCTGGAGTGCAGTGGCGCCATCTTAGCTCACTGCAAGTTTTGCCTCCAGGGTTCACGCCATTCTCCTGCCTCAGCCTCCTGAGTAGCTGGGACTACAGGCACACACCATCACGCCTGGCTAATATTTTTGTATTTTTTAGTACAGACAGGGTTTCACCGTGTTAGCCAGGATGGTCTCAAACTCCTGACCTCAGGTGATCCGTCCGCCCTGGCCTCCCAAAGTGCTGGGATTACAGGTGTGAGCCACTGCGCCCAGCCTATTTAATGTTTTAAGGCACTCTGTATTACCATTTTGCATTTCTTGAGAAAGACTGTCTAAAGAAAACCACCTGATTAATGATGAATAAATATTTTTAATGAATCTGTAGGAAAAAAGATTACTCTTAAAATGATCTACATTTGAAAAATCTCAATACATTCAATAATATAATTAAAGAACAGGCGCCAGGCACAGTGGCTCACGCCTGTAATCCCAGCACTTTGGAAGGCCGAGATGGGCGGATCACGAGGTCAGGAGATCAAGACCATCCTGGCTAATACGGTGAAACCCCATCTGTACTAAAACTACAAAAAATTAGCCAGGCGTGGTGGCGGGCGCCTGTAGTCCCAGCTACTCAGGAGGCTGAGGCAGGAGAATGGCGTGAACCCGGGAGGCGGAGCTTGCAGTGAGCAGAGATCGAGCCACCGCACCCCAGCCTGGGCAACTGAGCAAGACTCTGTCTCAAGAAAGAGGGAGGGAGGGAGGGAGGGAAGAAGGAAGGAAGGAAGGAAGGAAGGAAGGAAGGAAGGAAGGAAGGAAGGAAGGAAGGACAGGAAAAACTTGTAATATTGGCATTTACACTCAGGGCTAATGATATTTCAACTATAATGCTGAAAATATTCAATAAGAATTTTAGTCACCAAATTAAACGTCAGGGATCCAGCTGGGTGCAGTGGCTCACGTCTGTAATCCCAGCACTTTGGGAGGCCAAGGTGGGCGGATCACGAGGTCAGGAGATCAAAACCATCCTGGCTAACACGGTGAAACCCCATCTCTACTAAAAATACAAAAAATTAGCCGGGCGTCGTGGCGGGCACCCGTAGTCCCAGCTACTCGGGAGGCTGAGGCAGGAGAATGGCGTGAACCCGGGAGGCAGAGCTTGCAGTAAGCTGAGATCGTGCCACTGCACTCCAGCCTGGGCGACAGAGGAAGACTCCGTCTCAAAAAATAAAATAAAGTAAAAATAAAAATAAGGCCGGGCGCGGTGGCTCACGCCTGTAATCCCAGCACTCTGGGAGGCCGAGGCGGGTGGATCACGAGGTCAGGAGATCGACACCATCCTGGCTAACACGGTGAAACCCCGTCTCTACTAAAAAATACAAAAAAATTAGCCGGGCGTGTGGCGGGCGCCTGTAATCCCAGCTACTGAGGAGGCTGAGGCAGGAAAATGGCATGAGCCCGGTAGGCGGAGCTTGCAGTGAGCCGAGATTGCGCCACTGCACTCCAGCCTGGGCACAGAGCGAAACTCTGTCTAAAAAAAAAATAAGAAAACAGGCCGGGCGCGGTGGCTCACGCCTGTAATCCCAGCACTTTGGGAGACCAAGGCCAGAGGATTATTTGAGGTCAGAAGTTCGAGACCAGCCTGACCAACATGGTGAAACGCCATCTCTACTAAAATACAAAAATAGCCAGCCTTAGTGGCAGGTGTCTCTAATCTTAGCTACTCGGGAGGCTGAGGCAGGACAGTCACTTGAACCCAGGAGGCGGAGGTTGCAGTGAGCCAAGATCGCGCCACTGCAGCCTGGGCAACAGACCGAGACTCCCTCTGGAAAAAAATAAAAAGAAACAAAAAAAAAAAGTTTTCTTTCCAATGAGTTTCTAGCAGGTTAGTAAAGTTATCTGCTGTGCAATGACAACGATGGTCACTCACTAAAGAAACATTAAGTTTCGCATTTCCGTAATTATAATGACTCTTATTACTGCAACACACAGTAGGTATTTAATAAACACAATGAATTAATAGAACTAGAAACAAAAATTTAACTAATAAAATTTCACTTACAGTAAGTTAATGCGGACAATGTAATTTTTTTAAGACTTGAGAAATTTCACATTCTTTGCCATAATACGTAAACTTTTTTTTTTTGAGTCAAAGTCTCGCTCTGTTGCCCAGGCTGGAGTGCAATGCAGCGATCTAGGCTCACTGCAACCTCGGCCTCCCAGGTTCAAGCCATTCTCCTGCCTCGGCCACCCGGGTAGCTGGGATTACAGGCGCCTGCCACCACGCCCAGCTGGCTTTTTAGTAGAGAAGGGGTTTCATCACGTTGGTCAGGCTGGTCTTGAACTCCTGACCTCGTGATCCGCCCGCCTCGGCCTCCCAAAGTGCTGGGATTTCAGACGTGAGCCACAGCGCCTGGCCAATACGGAAACTTTTAGTTTAGGTTGGGACATTAACTAGAAAGAACTATACATCACTAAAGACTAAGTATCTTCTTTTTCCCATCATCAAATCTGACAAAATTAAAAAGGAAAACATCCATCATATCTATTCAAATTCTCAAATGCTAATAACTGAAGAGACAAAGCACTAACGAGTAAAGTTAGAAAAGAATATACGTAATACTTAACTAAATTACCAAATCTGGTTTCGCAACACTGCATGGTGACTAAAAAGTATCAATTTTTTTTTTCAGTTTAACATAAAACGTATTTTTATGCCAACCATACTTCTAAGACGCTAGTCTGGAAACAATTACATTTGGCAACAAAGGTCAAAGATCACTGATATAGCTCAAATAAATGAACCTGACGTTCCACAAGAAAGACTGGGGCGCTTCCTGACGCCCAGGTGGACTGTATAGGTAAGCCTCCACCCAAGAAACAAAAAAGGCGGATAAACACACCTGGAGAAGACCAGACAAGGCCAAAGATATCCCCAAAGATCACTCACCTCTGTTCTAGTCTCCACCCTTTCTCCCCAATCTCATTGCCTCAGGCAGAACTAAATCTACACCGCACGTCCCCAGCTCACCCTCAACTCCCCACCACTCATATTCTTTACTAAAATCTGGGTCCCCCTCCCTGACATCCTCTAGTTCCCACCGAGCTCTCAATCCAGCCCGATAGATGTCTAACATGCCTGTCTTCCAGTAAGGTATTAGTCTCCTTAATCCGAACTCATTTTCCCGCATCCCATTTCCCCTCCGCCCCTTCAACTCTGGTCCCCTCACTCCGACCCTTCTCCCAGAATCCTCCCCAACTCGCGGATCTTCGGCCACTTTTCCCTCCCACCTCCTAGCTCCGGCGCCTTTCACCTCTCTCGGCCCCCCGTCCGGTTTCCCAGTCTCCCAGTACCAGCCCCCTCCCCCAACTCCGCCCCTCTTCCCCCTCCCCCAGAGGGAGGCCCCCCTCACCTGAATGCCGCTGCTGCCGCCGTCTCAGAAGCCGAAAGGTGCTGGCACCGGCCGGCCTCCCAGGCTCGGTCTCCGCTGAGCTCCCGACGGCCCCTAGGGAGAGCGAACGCCACCACCTCCAACTCTGCCCGCTCCGGGCCAGGCCGTCACCGTAGCCACCGCCAGTGCCGCAGCCGCCATGTTGAAGTCCTACTTCCCTCCTCCTTCCCCTCACCGCCCCACCCCTTTGGGCGTCTGACGTCATGGCGCCGCGCTCCACACGCCCGAACCAATGGGAGGAGCCGACGGTGACGTAACTAATCTCTCTTCCAGCGAGGAGCTACTCCGGCAACCTGGAGCATTACAATTGGATTGAGTAAACCCTGCTGACCTAAGGGGGAAGGAGGAAAGGAGGGGGTCACTAAGAGTGTAAGAATTGGGTTTGGCGAGGCGGCCAAAGCGGGAAACCCAAGAGCCTTGAAACGCGAAGGGATGCCCAAAGAGTTAGCAGCGAGTCCTACTTGGGAATTAAGACGTCTAGCTTCTGTTCAGGGTCAGCGACCTGGTACAACTCATACCCTTTCTGGGCCTCACTTTTCTCATGTATAGAGGACTAAGTTGAAAGGTGACTTCTAGGCCGGGCGCAGTGGCTCACGCCTGTAACTCCAGCACTTTGAGAGGCCGAGGCAGGAGGATGGCTTGAGGCCGGGAGGTCGAGGCTGCGGTAGCCGTGATCGCGCCACTGCACTCCAGGTGGGCAACGGAGCGCGACTCTGTATCAAAAGAAAAAAAAACAAAGGTGACCTCTAAGTCTTCCTTCAATTCTGACATTCTATGAGTTTAAACCAGGTAATCCTATCCCAAGCCTTCACTGACTTCTGTGGGGGTTCTTGTTGTTGTTGTTGTTGTTTCTGTTTGGGGTGTTTTTTGTTTTTTTGAGACAGGGTCTCGCTCTGTCGCTTAGGCTGGAGTGCAGTGGAGCGATATTGGCGCACTGCAACCCTGCAACCTCCACCTGTCGGGCTCAAGTGATCCTCCCACCTCAGCCTTCTGAGTAGCTTGGACTATAGGCACATGCCACCACGACCGGATAATTTTTATTATTTTATATATATATATGGAGAGACGGGGTCTCACCATGTTGCCCAGGCCGGTCGTAAACTTCTGGGCTCAAGCCTCCGTCTCCCAAATTGCTAGGATTATAGGCGTGAGCCATGGCGCTGGCCTTCTGTGTCTTTGTATGTCTGCTGGAATTAGGAGACAGAGAATTATTAATTGAATAAAATGAATCTTGAGCCCAGAAGTTCGAGACCAATTTAAGCAACATAATGAGACCCCCGTCTCTACAAAAAGTTTGGTAAAAATTAGGTGAGCCTAGGCAACATAGTGAGACCTTGTCTCTACAAAGACTCAAATTATCGGCCGGGCGTGGTGGCTCACGCTTATAATCCCAGCACTTTGGGAGGCCGAGGCGGGCGGATCACGAGGTCAGGAGATGGAGACTACGGTGAAACCCCGTCTCTACTAAAAATACAAAAAATTAGCCGGGCGTGGTGGTGGGCGCCTGTAGTCCCAGCTACTCGGAGAGGCTGAGGCAGGAGAATGGCGTGAACCCGGGAGGCGGAGCTTGCAGTGAGCCGAGATCGCGCCACTGCACTCCAGCCTGGGTGACAGAGCGAGACTCCATCTCAAAAAAAAAAAAAAAAAAAAAAAACTCAAATTATCTGGGCATGGTGGCACGTGCCTGTGGTCCTAACTATTCAGGAGGCTGAGATAGGAGGATCACTTGAGCCTGAGAGGTCGAGGCTACAGTGAGCCAGGATTGTGCTGGTGTACTCCAAACATGGGTGACAGAGCAAGATCTTGTCTCAATAAAATAAAATAAAATGACTAGGCACAATGGCTCACACCTGTAATCCCAGCACTTTGGGAGGCCAAGATGGCCAGATCGCTTGAGCTCAGGAGTTCGAGACCAGCCTGGGCAACGTGGTGAATCTTCATCTCTAACAAAAAAAAAAAAAAAAAGTTGGGCATGGTGGCGCACGACTGTAGTCCCAGCTATTGGGTTCTGCAAATGAGACCCTGTCTAAAAATAAAATAATTAAAATTGTAAAAAATCAGCCAGACATGGTTGCACACATCTGTGGTCCCAGCTAGTCAGGAGGCTGAGGTGAGAAAATGGCCTCAGCCTGGGAGCTTAAGGCTGCTGTGAGCAATGATCATGCCATTGCACTCTAGCCTGGGCAACAGAGCAAGACTCTGTCTCAAAAAAAAACAAAAAAAAATTAACAAGGCCGGGTGTGGTGGCTCACGCCTGTAATCCCAGAACTCTGGGAAGCTGAGGCAGGCAGATCATCTGAGGTCAGGGGTTTAAGACCAGCCTACCCAACATGGTGAACCCCATCTCTACTAAAAATACAAAATAAAAATTAGCTAGGTATGTTGGTGGGCGCCTGTAATCCCAGCTGTGTGGGAGGCTGACGCATGAGAATCGCTTGAACCCAGGAGGTGGAGGTTGCAGTGAGCGAGATCACGCCACTGCACTGCAGCCTGGGTGACAAAGCAAGATCCTGTCTCAAAAAAAAAAAAAAAAAAAAAAAAAAAGGTCTGGGCACACTGGCTCATGCCTATAATCCCAGCACTTTGGGAGGCTGAGGCAGGTAGATAACCTGAGGTGAGGAGTTCAAGAGCAGCCTGGCCAACATGGTGAAACCCCATCTCTACTGAAAATTCAAAAATTAGCTGGGCGTGGTGGTGGCAGCTGTAATCCTAGCTATTCAAGAGGCTGAGGCAGAAGAATCACTCGAACCTGGGAGATAGAGGTTGCAGTGAGGTGAGGTTGCGCCACAGCACTCCAGCCTAGGTGACAGAGCAACACTCTGTCTCAAAAAAAAAAGGGCCAGGCACGGTGGCTCACGCCTGTAATCCCAGCACTTTGGGAGGCCGAGGCGGGCGGATCACATGAGGTCAGGAGTTCAAGGCCAGCCTGACCAACATGGAGAAACCCTGTCTCTACTAAAAATACAAAAAAATTAGCTGGGCGTGGTGGCAAATGCCTGTAATCCCAGCTACTTGGGAGGCTGAGGCAGGAGAATTGCTTGAACCTGGGAGGCAGAGGTTGCGGTTAGCTGAGATCACACCATTGCACTCCAGCCTGGGCAACAAGAGCAAAACTCCATTCAAAAACAAAAAAATGAAAAAGAAGTGGAGGCATTTCCCTAGAAAAACAAATACCTCTTTACCTTCCTAGGAGTGATTCATACTTGTCAGTTTCTAGGTGTGAATCCCAGTGTTGACTCACCTGGGGCCAGAAGAGGCTGAATAGGATGCCAGTCCTCTGTTTCCCCTACCCTGTGTCTTTCCCTCTCAGTGCACGTAGACAGTGGCCAGCATACCTGCTGGCCTGCCAACAGCAATACAGAAAAAAGGGGCACCAACCTGCACCCTTCCTCTTTCCGTCTTCTTTCTCCCTCCCTTTATACACCAGGCATTTGCAATGTCTAAGAACAGAGACAGAAAAGACAGACAACCACCTCTACAACATTTCCTTCATTTAGCCATCCGGTACTAATTAAGTCCTACCATGTGCCAGGTACCACAAGTCTGCAAAGATGCTCACAAGGCAGCCCAGTGAGGGAAGCAGATAGGTGTCCAGATAATGATGGCACCTGACAGAAAATAAACTGAGTCCAGCCGGGCGTGGTGGATCACGCCTGTAATCCCAGCACTTTGGGAGGCTGAGGCAGGCGTATCACGAAGTCAGGAGATCGAGATCATCCTGGCTAACACAGTGAAACCCATCTCTACTAAAAATACAAAAAGTTAGCCAGGTGTGGTAGCACACGCCTGTAGTCCCAGCTACTTGGGAGGCTGAGGCAGGAGAATCGCTTGAACCCGGGAGGCGGAGGTTGCAGTGAGCAGAGATCACGCCACTGCCCTCCAGCCTGGGCGACAGAGCGACACTCTGTCTCAAAAAAAATAAACAAATAAAAAGAAAATAAACTGAGTCCCTTATGTAGCACAATCCATGCCTGAGGAGTAGAGAGGAGAGGGAATTCAGGTACACTTGAGAAATTGGGAAATTTCATGGCAAATTGAAGCATTTAAGTTAGGCCTTAAAGGCCAGATAGAATGAAGGGTGCCCAAAGTAGTCTGGGCAAAGGCATGGATGCAAGAAATTTCCAGGAATGTTCAGGATCAGTAAGTAGAGCAAAGGGTATATGTAGAAGAGCAGAGGGAGGTAAGTTTGGAGAAACCAGGAAGGAAGAGGTTTGGCTTGGGTTTAACAGTTCTAAGTCTATAAGAAAAAGTCACTGCCATCCTTGGCAAAGACATCTTTTCTCCTGGGAAAATCAAGAGAAAAGTTAGGATGAATCCTTAGAGCCTTGAAGATCAGATTGAAACCTTTTGCCCTTCCCCAGAAACTCATAGTTACAATGAAGGACTCAGATATCTGGGTAACCTCTGAGGCTTCTCTCAATTCTAAGAACGATGTGATGACCATCATATAAAGATGCAATTATCCTGATGACCATGATATAGATAATTTTCCATTCCAACAGATGAATACACAAACACAAAAAGGTACAATAAAATATTAAAAGAGAATATAGAGGAATATTTTCTGAGTTATGGGATGGAAAGAACTTGTCTAATCATAACACCAAATGCTGAAGCCATGAAGGAAATAGTTGACAGATTTGATGATGGCAAAAGACCCCATACACAAAGTGAAAAGATAAACTGGAAGAAAATATTTGTAACCTATATAACAGAAAAAAGTTAATTTTCCCAATATACAAAGAATTTTACAAATCAGTGTGAAAAATTGAATGATTCAATTAAAAAAAAAGTGTGTATAGCTTGCAAGAGGCAATTAGCCAAAGAAGAAATACTAGTGAACATATGAGAAAATATGCTAGTGAACATATGATAAAATGGTCAATATCACTGATAATTTTTTTTTTTTTTTTTTTTTTTAAGATGGAGCCTCACTTTGTCGCCCAGGCTGGAGTGCAAAGGCGCGATAGCTAGTGAACATATGAGAAAATGGTCAATATCACTGATAATTTTTTTTTTTTTTTTTTGAGATGGAGCCTCACTTTGTCACCCAGGCTGGAGTGCAAAGGCGCGATCTCGGCTCACTACAACCTCTGCCTCCTGGGTTCAAGCGATTCTCCTGCCTCTGCCTCCTGGGTTCAAGCGATTCTCCTGCCTCAGCCTCCTGAGTAGCTGGGATTACAGGCATGTGCCACCACACTCGACTAATTTTTGTATTTTTAGTAGAGATGGGGTTTCACCATGTTGTTCAGGCTGGTCTCGAACTCCCGACCTCATGATCCTCCCCACCTTGGCCTCCTAAAGTGCTGGGATTACAGGTGTGAGCCACCGCACCGGGCTGATAATTTTTAAAAATGAAACAAGGCTCTAATTTTTACCTAACAAATTGGCAAAAGCTAAAAGGATCAAGTATATCCAATGCTGGGTCTGATACAGTGGCTCATGCCTATAATCTCAGCACTTTGGGAGGCCGAGGTGGGAGTGAGTCCTGGAGTTTGAGTCCATCCTGGGCAACAGGGCCTTCTTCTGTCACCCAGGCTGGAGTGCAGTGGTGCAGTCATAGATCATTGCAGCTTCGAACTTCTGGACTTAAGGGATCGTCCCACCTCAGCCTCCTGAATAGCTGGGACCACAGGTACATGCCACCATACCTGGCTAATTTTTTATTTTATTTTATTTTATTTTATTTAAGTTTTGTTTGTTTGTATTGTTTTCTTTTGAAATGTAGTCTTGCTCTGTCATCCAGGCTGGTGTGCAGTGGCACAATCTCGGCTCACTGCAACCTCTGCCTCCCAGGTTCAAATGATCCTCCTGCCTCAGGCTTCCAAGTAGCTGCGGATTACAGGCATGCGCCAACATGCACCGCTATTTTTTTATATGTTTGGTAGAGACGGGATTTCTCTATGTTGGTGTCTAGGCTGGTCTTGAACTCCTGGCCTCAAGTGATCCACCTGCCATGCCTCCCAAAGTGCTGAGATTACAGGTATGAGCCAGTGCACCCAGCTTGTGGGTTTTTTTTTTTTTTTTTTTGAGACAGGGTTTCAGTCTTCTGTCACCCAGGCTAGAGTGCAGTGGCGTGATCTCAGCTCACTGCAACCTCTGCCTCCGAGGCTCAAGAGATCCTCCTACCTCCACCTCCAGAGTAGCTGGGACACAAGCACATACCACCATGCCTGACTAATTTTGTGTATTTTTGGTAGAGACAGGGTTTCACCATGTTGCCCAGGCTGGTCTCAAACTCCTGAGCTCAAGCAATCTGCCAGCCTCGGCTTACCAAAGTGCTAAGATTATGGGCATGAGCCATGGCACCCAGCCATTTTTTTTCTTTTTTGTAGAGTCAGGATCTCGCTATATTGACCAGGCTGGTCTCAAACTCTTGGCCCCAAGTGATCCTGCTGCCGTGGCCTCCCAAAGTGCTGGAATTGCATGCATGAGCTACCATGCTCAGCCCCCCATCTTAATAGATTTTTAAAAAGTATTTAATAAAAAAGTATATCCAGCTGGGCATGGTGGCTCATGCCTGTAATCCCAGCACTTTGGGAGGCCAAGGCGGGTGGACCACCTGAGGTTGGGAGTTCAAGATCAGCCTGGCCAACATGGCAAAATCCTGTGTCTACTAAAAATACAAAAATTAGCTGGCGTAGTGGTGTGCATCTGTAATCCCAGCATTTGGGAGGCTGAGGCAGGAGAATCACTTGAACCCAGGAGGCAGAGGTTGCAGTGAGCCAAGATAGCGCCACTGCACTCCAGCCTGGGCGACAGAGCAAGACTTTGTCTCAAAAAAAAAAAAAAGTGTATCCAATGGTGCGTAGATGGATAAATAAACTTTTTTTTTTTTTTGAGACGGAGTCTCGCCCTGTCACCCAGGCTGGAGAGCAGTGGCAGGATCTCTGCTCACTGCAAGCTCCGCCTCCCGGGTTCACACCATTCTCCTGCCTCAGCCTCTCCGAGTAGCTGGGACTACAGGCGCCCGCCACCACGCCCGGCTAATTTTTTGTATTTTTTTAGTAGAGATGGGGTTTCACCGTGGTCTCGATCTCCTGACCTCGTGATCCGCCCGCCTCAGCCTCCCAAAGTGCTGGGATTACAAGCGTGAGCCACTGCGCCCGGCCTTTTTTTTTTTTTTTTTTTTTTTTTTTTTTTTTTTTTTAAAGAAACAGTCTCTCTATGGTGCACAGGCTGGTCTCAAGCTCCTGGTCTCAAGCAATCCTCCCACCTTGACCTCCCAAAGTGCTGGGATTAGGCATGAGCCACCATGTCTAGCAAAATAAGCATTCTCATGCACTGCTGACAACAGTATAAATTGGTAGAATCTTTTCATGGGGCAATTTGGCAGTAACTATTGCAGTTACAGCAGTATATTGTGGAGTAAAAAGCAAGTTGCAGAATAATGCATATTGTATTTATTTTTGCAAAAAAAAATGTGTGTAGACATAGTCTATATATGTGTGTGTATGTATATGTGTGTGTGTGTGTGTGTGTATATATATATATATATAAGCATGGATGAAAAACTGAAAGGACACACTAAATTATTAGTTGTGGCTGTGGAGGAAATAGGATTTGGCTGGAGTGGGGTGGGCAGCAGAACTTGGGACTAAAGAAGGAGGGGAGGCCAGGCGCGATGGCTCACGCCTGTAATTCCAGCACTTTGGGAGGCCGAGGTGGGCGGATCACTTGAGGTCAGGAGTTCAAGACCAGCTTGGCCAAAACCCATCTCTACCAAAAATACAAAAAAAAAAAAAAAAAAAAATGAACCAGGACTGGTGGCGTGCACCTCTAATCCCAGCTACTCAGGAGGCTGAGACAGGAGAAAAGCTTGAACCCGGGAGATGGAGGTTGCAGTAAGCTGAGATCATGCCACTGCACTCCAGCCTGGGTGACAGAGTGACACTCTGTCTCAAAAAAAAAAAAAAAAAGAAAAAAAGAAGAAGAAGAAGGGGAAGTGGAAACCACACAGAAGCAATGCAGCCACTGCTGGGAAATGCCCCATAGCCAAAAGAGGAAGAACTACCCTGGCTTCTTCTTCCTCTCACCTCCAGTCTTCTTCCAGTGCCTCCCATTGGCTGAATATAGCTAGTATGTGGTTGTCAAAGAAGCTGGGAAATGTGGTTTTCAGAAGAAGAACAGAGAATGAGTCCGAGAACAAAGATGCAATGACCAGCCTCTAAAAAGTGATTTGCTAGGTTGGGCACGGTGGCTCACGCCTGTAATCCCAGCACTTTGGGAGGCCGAGGCGGGAGGATCATGAGGTCAGGAGATCGAGGCCATCCTGGCTAACATGGTGAAACCCCGTCTCTACTAAAAATACAAAAACTTAGCCAGGCGCGGTGGTGGGCGCCTGTAGTCCCAGCTACTTGGGAGGCTGAGGCAGTAGAATGGTGCCAACGCGGGAGGCAGAGCTTGCAGTGAGCCGAGATCACGCCGCTGCATCCCAGCCTGGCAGGCAGAGCGGGACTCTGTCTCAAAAAAAAAATAAAAATAAAATTCATTTGGTAGTTCAAAGACTTAATGAAAGGGGCCAGGTGCGGTGGCTCACACCTGTAATCCTAGCACTTTGGGAGGCCAAGATAGGTGCATCACCTGAGGTCAGGAGTTTAAGACCAGCCTGGCCAACATGGTGAAACCCCATCTCTACTAAAAATACAAAAAAATTAGCTGGGGTTGGTGGTAGGAGGCTGAGGTAGGAGAATCGCTTGAACCCGCGAGGCAGAGGTTGCAGTGAGCCAAGATCGCGCCATTGCACTCCAGCCTGGGCAACAAGAGTGAAACTCTGTCTCAAAAAAAAAAAAAAAAAAAAGGCCAGGCACAGTGACTCATGCCTGTAGTCCCAGCTACTTGGGAGGCTGAGGCAGGAGAATTGCTTGAACCCAAGAGACAGAGGTTGCAGTGAGCTGAGATTATGCCACTACACTCCAGCCTGGGCAACAGAGCGAGACTCAAAAAAAAAAAAAAAAAAAAAAAGAATAAGAGAGATGGAGAACCAGATATGAAAAGCAGGAGAAAATTTAGAGAAAAAAAAAAAAAACACAGCAGGAAGCATAGCAAAAAGTTATCTTGTAAAATAGTAAAAGATAATTTTATTAACCTTTTTAAAATGGGGTTAGTAGACTGTCGTGGCAGTGGGCCAGAAGACCTCTGTGCCTAGTAATTCATTCAGCTAATTAATGTACTTAGGTCTACTATACACCAAGCTCTGTGCTGCAGTGGGAACAAAGGTTAAACAAGACCAGGCTTCAGCCATCAAAACTCTCAGGAGGAAGACAAACTTGTAAGACACACAATTACAATACAGTTAAATCATATCAGTGAGCTCAAGGACAAGGCCTTCCACTAGGCTAAACTGTACCTTTGTGCATGATAGGAAAAGGCACCCTCCCTAAGAGGATGCAGTGCCAGGATATACAGCTTGGCAAGCTGAGTGCAGCTGGATTTCAGTCCTCCCTGGTCCCTGAGCCAGGCACTTTTGTACAGAGTATAAAGGACACATCCATACTTGGCTTTCTTGCTTGAGGAGGAAGAGACTGGAACCTATGGAAGGAGGGCAGAGTCATCCTCTGAGGATGTGCACCTGTGCAGCAGGAAGCCCTAGGACACCAGCCTCCTAGCCCAGAACATCATGGGAAACCAGTGGCTTCAGTTGCTTCTGGAGCTGCTGTGACAAGGAGTTGGGAAAGGAAACTCCCAGAAATTTGGAAAAGCTTCTTTGGAAGGAAAAATTGACAGATGGTGTTTATAGTTTTGCTTTGGTTCTTCTATCGGAGTGAATCCCAGATGTTTTCTTCTATTTCCAAGATAGTGTTAGATTGAAAAGGCTCCTTTGCCCAAAAATAATGAAATATCAGTATACACAGTTAAGTGTGGGCACATGGACAAGTGAATCCTGTGCCAGGTCAGCAAAGTGTGATTTGCTGCTGTGTTAATCCAAGGTTTGGAGTTACCATTCTAGATTTCTCTCTTTTTATTTTTATTTATTTTTTGAGACAGGGTTGTGTTCTGTCACCCAGGCTAGAGTGCAGTGGCATGATCACAGCTCACTGCAGCCTTAACCTCCTGGCCTCAAGCGATTCTCCTGCCTTAGCATCCCAAATAGCTGGAACTACAGGCATGTGCTGCCACATCCAGCTAATTAAAAAATAATAATAATTCTGGCCAGGTGCAGTGGCTCACGCCTGTAATCCCAGCATTTTGGGAGGCCGAGTAGGGTGGATCACCTGATGTCGGGAGTTCGACCAACATGGAGAACCCTATCTCTACTAAAAATACAAAATTAGCTGGGCGTGGTGGCACATGCCTGTAATCCCAGCTACTCGGGATGCTGAGGCAGGAGAATCGCTTGAACCCAGGAGGCAGAGGTTGCAGTGAGCCAAGATCACGCCACTGCACTCCAGCCTGGGCAACAAGAGCAAAACTCCGTCTAAAAACAAACAAAATTGTGAAGATGAAGTCTCATTATGTTGCCTTACTTGAGTTTTCTTAAAAACATTTTTTTACACAAAACACATGAATTGTTTCCCATTGTAAATGATTCAGACACTAGAAAGTGTATTTTAGGTTCAGGTGCAGTGGCTCACACCTGTAATCCCAGCACCTTGGGAAGCCAAGGCAGGCAGATTACTTGACACAGGAGTTCCAGACCAGCCTGAGCAATATGGTGAGATTCCTGACTCTACAAAAATACAAAAAATTAGCCGGGCATGGTTACACATACCTGTAGTCCCAGCTACTCGGGAAGCTGAGGTGGGAGAATCGGTTGAGCCCAGGAGGTCGAGGCTGCAGTGAGCTGGGATCACACTACTGCACTTTAACCTGGGCAACAGAGTGACACTCTGTCTCAAAAAAAAAAAGGAAGAGAAAAAAAAGAAAGTGTATTTTAGGGATGTTGTGGTGTGTGTGGTGTGCTCCTCAGATCTCTCCTCTTCTGAACTGCTGAAACCCTTACTCTCCCAGCTGCTGGGAATGTTAAGGGCTGTCAGCTGGCAGTTAAGCACCCCACACAACCCTGCCGGGCGCGGTAACTCGCACCTGTAATCCCAGCACTTTGCGAGACCGAGGCAGCCAGATCACCTGAGGTCGGGAGTTTGAGACCAGCCTGACCAAAATGGAGAAACCCCATCTCTACAAAAAAATATAAAATTAGGCTGGGCGCGGTGGCTCATGCCTGTAATCCCAGCACTTTGGGAGGCGGAGGCGGGCCAATCACCTGAGGTCAGGAGCTGGAGAGCAGCATGGCCAACATGGTGAAACCCCGTCTCCACAAAATACACAGAAAAATTAGCCATGGTGGTGGGCTCCTGTAATCCCAGCTACTCGGGAGGCTGAGGTAGGAGAATCGCCTGAACCCGCGAGGCAGAGGTTGCAGTGAGCCAAGATCGCGCCATTGCACTCCAGCCTGGGCAACAAGAGTGAAACTCTGTCTCCAAAAAAAAAAAAAAAAAAAGGCCCGGCACAGTGACTCACACCTGTAATCCCAGCACTTTGGGAGGCCAAGGCAGGCGGATCACGAGGTCAGGAGATCGAGACCATCCTGGCTAACACGGTGAAACCCCGTCTCTACTAAAAATACAAAAAATTCTTTGTATTTTTACAAAATACAGTGGCGGGTGCCTGTAGTCCCAGCTACTCGGGAGGCTGAGGCAGGAGAATGGCATGAACCCGGGAGGCAGAGCTTGCAGTGAGCCGAGATCGCGCCACTGCACTCCAGCCTGGGCGACTGAGCGAGACTCCATCTCAAAAAAAAAGCACCCCACACAACCTTGGCTGAGAAGAGCTGCCTCATTTAAAGTCATGCCCATAGTAACCCACATTCAAAGACTGATTAGTACAGGGTTATAAAGACCCCGTTACCCTGGCCCCAGTGAGGGAAAATTTTACAGGGCCATCTTAGGTCCAGTGCTCTTCATGGAATCGACTGAGACTTTTTTGTGAATACCCTGCAACCTAACTAATCTTGCTTCTTTCACTCTCCCAAGGATGGTGATCTTAAAAGCACTCTTCAGTAAACTTTCTGGATTCAAATCTCTGCTTCCTGGGGAACCCAATTTACAATAATTGGTACCAGGAGTGATCCAAGAAAGTAAACCCTAAAATGAAATTTGGGAGTCACTCAGCAGTCTGTTGACAATGAGGATATCATCACTAGTGATAGGTGAAACAGTTAGCCCCTAGCATGTGATAGTAATACAGTCATTAAAATTTTCAGCAGTGGTTAATGGAGATGTTTTACCCGAGGAAAGAATACATGGGAGGGTGGAGGAGCACAATGTATTAGGCATTTGAGAAGTAATAGGATGTTTGTTGTTGGGGATAATAGATCCTTTGAAGAAAGACAATAAAGATTAAGTGTGAAAGTCGAAGGGCCTTCTTGACAGTATATAAAGATACTATCATCTCCTACAGCCAGAGGGCAGAAAAACCTGAGGATCAGGTCTGAGGATCAGACCTAAAACATAATTATAAAATTTGCAGAGTTCTAGAGAGGTTGAATTCTCAGCCCTGAAAAGTTAGCTACCAAGGTTAGAGTCCTGATTGAGAAAGAGCAAAAATGGGAGGCCAGGCATGGTGGCTCATGCCTGTAATCCTAGCACTTTGGGAGGCCAAAGCTGGAGAATCACTTGAGCCCAAGAGTTCAAGACTAGCCTGAGCAACATGGTGAAACCCTGTCTTGACAAAAAATTACCAGGGCATGGTGGCATGCACGTGTGATTCAAGCTACCTGGGAGACTAAGGTGGGAGGACTGATTCAGCCCAGGAAGTCAAGGCTGGGAATAAGGAATAAGGAGATCTAAGGACAAAGAATTCCAAGTGAACATATAGGAAGGGGCATGAGTATGAAGATCTTTGTATCACATGGGTACTTGTTTGCTAGGGTTGCCATAACAAAATACTATAGACTGGATGGATTAAACAACATAAATTTATTTTCTCACAGTTCTAGAGGCCAGAAGTCCAAGGTCAAGATGTCAGGAGGTTTGGTTTCTTCTCAGGCCTCTCTCCTTAGCTTTCGCCTTCTCACTGTATCCTCAACTCTATGCCTTTTCTCTGTGCACTCGCGTCTCTGGTATCTCTGTGTGTCCAGATTTCTTCCTTATAAGGCCACCAGTCAGATTGCATTAGGATCTTTAATCACCTCCTTAAAGGCCCTGTCTCCAAATACAGTCACATTCTGAGGTAAGTGGGGTGGTTAGGACTTCAACATGAGAACTTAGAGGGGCGGGGCACAATTCAGTTCATAACAACATGTTAAGGCATACCAGAGAGAATGCACGACATAAGAGGCACTGAACGGCCAAGTAAACAAAATGACTCAGCTAGTTGATGATAGACTGTGTCATTAACCCCCCCAGAGCAGGCACAGTGCGCACATGAACAAAGTAGCCATACTGGCAGGAATGCAGGCTTTTTGTAGGTCCAGGGCCATGAATTCCCACTCACCACAGCTTCCCCATTTCTCCAAATTGCGTGTCAAACAGATTTCTTTACACTGGAACCAAAGCGTATGAAGGTAGCTGTTTTGCTGTATTCTTGCCAACATTTAAAATTTTTTTGATTTTGCTAAAAAAAAAAGAGAGAGAGAGAGAGGCAGAGTCTTGCTCTGTCGCTGAGGCTGGTGTGTACTGGCCCAGTCATAACTTGCTGCAGCCTCAAATTCTGGGACTTAAGTGATCCTTCCGCCTCAGCCTCCAAAGTGGCTGTGAATACAGGCATGCACCACCACGCCCAGCTAATTTTTTAGTTTTTTGTAGAGACAGGGACCTTGCTATGTTGCCCAGGCTGGCCTCAAACTCCTGGATTCAAGTGATCCTCCCACCTTGACCTCCCAAAGCGTGAGCTTTGGGATGGTTACAAGTGTGAGCCATCCTGCCAAGCCAATGAATGGTTTTTCATTGGATTTTAATTTGTATTTCCTTATGCTGTATATTTCTTGTGTTTATTGACCATTTGTGAATTGCTTGTTATTATCCTCTGCCCATTTTACCACTGGGTTGTTTCCTTTTTTCTTATGTATTTGAAGGACCTGGCATATTCCATACATTATTCTTCTGTTAAATATATTTAAAAAGATCTCTCCTTGCCATTTACCTTTTAAGTCTTATGGTGTCCACCTTCATTTTTTTCCCTTTTCTTTACTCCAACCCAATTAAATTAATTATTAAAAGTTTATCAAAAATGAAATCCTAAGTTCCTCTAATAGTTGTTACTGGACTTGCCCTCTGGTGATAAAGAATGAGAAAAGTAGATAAATTTATATGAAATACCTATTATCAGACACTGGACAAGGAGTACAGGACTCTGTTCCCTGAGAGACGAAAAAAACAAATAAGATGAGCCTAAAAACACTTTGGCTTTCTGCCTGTAGACAGTTTCTAGGCTTCTGCTCAGGGTGGGGAAATCCAAGCAGAACATAGCAGTGTTCATGAGGTGAGGAAGAAGAGATCAAGTTTGAGGAAACTAAGGCAGCTGGGATTTTGGGGGCAAGTTTGCCAGAGAAGAGCTATATGAAAAAGAGGACCAGAAATGTATTGTGGTCCCACTGAGTCTGATGCCGAACACTAAGCCACATGTAAATAGAGTGAAATTCCATAACGCTGGTCAACATCTTGTCAAAGATAAACAAATAAACTAGTTACAGTGGTAAGGACACATATTCATCAGTAATACTCCTTTGCAATAGGGAAGAGGGTGCAGCATGAACTGAACTCAGCTTCCATTTTTAGAGGTAACTAGGCTTTACAAAGAGAGAAAGACATAGGATGTTAGTTGTGGGCTTAAAAAAAAAATTCAGGCCAGGTGGGGTGGCACACACCTGTAATCCCAGCATTTTGGGAGGCCAAGGCAGGTGGATCACCTGAGGTCAGGAGTTCGAGACCACCATGGCCAAAATGGTGAAACCCCATCTCTACTAAAAATACAAAAATTTAGCCAGGCATGGTGACGGGTGCCTATAATCCCGGATACTCAGGAGACTAAGGCAGGAGAATCGCCTGAACCTGGGAGGCAGAGGTTGCAGTGAGCCGAGATCGCGCCATTGCACTCCAGCGTGGGCAACAAGAGTGAAACTCCGTCTCAAAAAAATAAATAAATAAATAAAAATCGGTTTGCCAGGCATGGTGGCTCACACCTGTAATTCTAGCACTTTGGGAGACCGAGGCAGGTGGATCACAAGGTCAGGAGATGGAGATCAAGACCCGCTTGGCCAACAATAGTGAAACTCCATCTCTACTAAAAATACAAAAATTTACCTGGGCATGGTGGTGGGCACCTGTAATCCCAGCTACTCAGGAGGCTGAGGCAGGAGAATTGCTTGAACCTGGGAGGTGGAGGTTGCAGTGAGCTGAGATTGTGTCACTGCACTCCAGCCTGGGCGACAGTGTGAGACTCCATCTCAAAAAAAAAAAAAAAAAATCGGTCAGGCGTGGTGGCTCATGCCTGTAATCCCAGCACTTTGGGAGGCTGAGGTAGGTGGATCGTTTGACGTCAGGAGTTCAAGACTAGCTGGCCAATGTGGCAAAACCCCATCTCTACTGAAAATACAAAAATTAGCCTGGCGTGGTGCACCCAGCTACTCAGGAGGCTGAGGCAGGAGAATCACTTGAACCCAGGAGGCGGAGGTTGCAGTGAGCCAAGATCATGCCACTGCACTCCAGCCTGGGTGACAGAGGAAGACTCTGTCTCAAAAATAATAATAATAATAAATTAAAAAATACAGACAAAGACTGAGTTGTGGGATAGAACAGAGGGCGCTGAGTCAGGAAAAATTACAAAGGGTTGGTTGGTGTAAATGCCAATTAGGCCACCTTGGCAATTAACGAGTTAGAATTCTATCCTCCCAGAGAGACTAGGGGACAGAGGCCCTATCCTTTCCAATGATTACATTTCAATGGAATAGCTTTCAGGTCCTTGAGAAAGACACTCCTAAATTATGGGAGATACATATATCTTTCAAAGGCACAGAGGAAGGATCCACAATTCTAAGCCCTTTTAAGTAAATGCTCTAAGAAATGGTAGTCAGGAACCTATCTGTAGGTGCTGCTTTTTTAGCTTCCTCGGGCAGACACTTTAAGCCAGCAGGTGGGGCTAGGCTAAGGTCATCCTAGGAATGCAGACATCAGGTATTAGAAATTATGTTAGTGTGTATTTAAGTCTTTTAAAAATGGGGGGGGGGGTTGTTTGTGGTCCTTTTTTTTTTTTTTTTCTTTTTTTTTTTTAAGACGGAGTTTTGCTCTTGTTGCCCAGGCTGAAGTGCAATGGCACAATCTCGGCTCACTGCAACCTCTGCCTCCTGGGTTCAAGTGATTCTCCTGCCTCAGCCTCCTAAGTAGCTGGGATTACAGGCATGTGCCACCATGTCCAGCTAATTTTGTATTTTTAGTAGAGATGGGGTTTCTCCATGTTAACCAGGTGTGGTGGTGTGTGCCTGTAATCCCAGCTACTCAGGAGGCTGAGGCAGGAGAATCACTTGAACTCAGGAGGCGCTGCCGGGCACGGTGGCTCACGCTTGTAATCCCAGCACTTTGGGAGGCCGAGGCGGGCGGATCACGAGGTCAGGAGATCGAGACCACAGTGAAACCCCGTCTCTACTAAAAATACAAAAAAATTAGCCGGGCGTGGTGGCGGGCACCTGTAGTCCCAGCTACTCGGAGAGGCTGAGGCAGGAGAATGGCGTGAACACGGGAGGCGGAGCTTGCAGTGAGCCGAGATTGTGCCACTGCACTCCAGCCTGGGCGACAGAGCGAGACTCCGTCTCAAAAAAATAATAATAATAAAATAAAATGAACTCAGGAGGCGGAGCTTGCAGTGAGCCAATATTGTGCTACTGCACTCCAGCCTGGTCAAAAGAATGAGACTCCATCTCAAAAAGAAAAAAAAGCCAGGTGCGGTGCCTTACGCTTGTAATCCCAGCACTTTGGGGGGCCAAGGCGGGCAGATCACAAGGTCAAGAGATCGAGACCATCCTGGCCAACATGGTGAAACCTCGTCTCTATTAAAAATACAAAAATTAGCTGGGTGTGGTGGTGCGCACCTGTAGTCCCAGCTACTTGGGAGGCTGAGGCACGAGAATCATTTGCAGTAAGCCAAGATCACGCCACTGCACTCCAGCCTGATGACAGAGTGAGACTCCGTCTCAAAAAAAAAAAGAAAGAAAACCTCTTTTACATTAAAAGAGGCTTAAGGAACATAGCACCTGGATTCTAAGATTTGAAGTGTCATCTGTGATTGGATCCTAGTTTGGACAGAATGCGTGTATAAGTAATTTTTGGTACAATTGGAGAAATTTGAGTAGAAATTATGAATTAAATCTTTTTGACTATGTAATATAAGAGAGTTAAGAATGTCTACAGTTACTTTAAAACACTTCAGCATAAAAAACTTGAAAGGGAAAAAATCATTGACTAAAATCCATAGACTAACATGACTTGAAGTGACTAAAATTAAAAAGAAATGTTGACTTGTTCCTAAAGCAATTACCACTTTTCTAAAATCATTACAATGTTAAATTTAATTTTTTAGAATTATTGGTTAAAAATTTTTTAAAGAATAAAAAATAAAGTAAATGAAATTATTGGTTTAAGCTGTGTGCAGTGGCACAAGTCAGTAGTTTCAGCTACTTGGGAGGCTGAGGTGGGAGGACTGCTTGAGACAAGGAATTCAAGGCTGCAGTGTTCCATAATCACACCTGTGAAAAGCCACTACACTCTAGCCTGGGCAACATAGTGAAACCCTGTATCTAAAATAAATTAATTTTAAAAAGTAAAAGACAAAAACTAGGTAGCTACAGAGATCTAGATGGCAAAAACTATCGGATAGTCTTTTCAGAATGACACCTGGTATGAATCAGCTCCAACCATTTTCCATCTCCATTTCACCCCCAAAAGGATTCAAATTACAGGCAACAAGGGTCTGGCTAGCCTAACTTGGGTAATATGCCCACTTGGCTGGAGAAGTAGGGAATTTTGACTGGCAGTTTTAGCATTAGAGTGTGCAGAAGAGGAAGGGCAGTTCCCTAAAGAAAAAATCAAATTATGCTCTCAGAAAAAGGAAAAATTAGATTCTAGAATGGGCAAAAAAAAAAAAAATAGATTTCACAACTTCACATGTGTTTGGCATACACACACATCATTTCATTTACCCTGCATAATAACCCTATGTAGTAGGTATTAACATCTCAGAGAAAGGCTCAGAGAGGTTCTGTAACTTATCCAAGATCACAAAGCAACTAGGCAGCATAGCCAGCATTTGAATTCAGATCAAAACCCTACTTTCAAAACCCACGCTTTTTCTGTTACACCATGTGTGTACTGGGAAAAACAAACTTAACAAACTGTTTTCTCCTACTATACTCTTAACATAGAACACTTCTGTAACAAGATGTATGGGTTTTTTTTCTCCCATACACCAGGCAGTTCTCCAGTGGACACCAACTGGGTGTCATATAATTCAGTTCAATTCTGATACTATCTACATGAAGTTAGAATTAGATCACACACCTTAAGGGCTCAGTCCCACCAGACTGCCCTGCACCTCAGATGCCAGTTGCAAGTTTGGGCCTCCAGAATTTCTGGCTATAAATTGGGAGTTCCCATGACTCCCTCCTAGTTAACTTGCTAGGGAGGCTCACAGAACTCAGGGAAACATTTTATTACATCTATTGGTTTATTACAAAGGATATTACAAAGGATACAGATGGACAGACACATGAAGAGATACATAGGACAAGGTCTTGAAAGGTCCTTAGCACGGGTGCTTCTGTCCCTGTGGAGCTGGTATGTACCATCCTCCCAGCACATGGATGTGTTCCCCAACCCAAAAACTGTACCTTTGGTTTTTTTTTTGGTTTTTTTTTTTTTTTTTGAGACGTAGTCTTGCTTTGTCCTCTGTCGCCCAGGCTGCAGTGCAGTGGCATGATCTCGGCTCACTGCAACCTCTGCCTCCCGGGTTCAAGTGATTCTCCTGCCTCAGCCTCCTGAGTAACTGGGATTACAGGCACCAGCCACCACGCATGGCTAATTTTTTTTTTTTTTGAGACGGAGTCTCGCTCTGTTGCCCAGGCTGGAGTGCAGTGGTGTGATCTCAGCTCACTGCAAGCTCCGCCTCCCGGGTTCAGGCCATTCTCCTACCTCAGCCTCCCGAGTAGCTGGGACTACGGGCGCCCGCCACCAGGCTTAGCTAATTTTTTGTATTTTTAGTAGAGACAGGGTTTCACCATATTGGCCAGGACAGTCGTGAACTCCTGACCTCAGGTGATCCAGCCACCCTGGCCTCCCAAAGTGCTGGGATTACAGGCGTGGGCCACCGTGCCCGGCCACCTTTGGGATTTTTATGAAGGCTCCATCATGTAGGCATGACTGATTTTTTTTTTTCTTTAAGACAAAGTTTCACTCTGTCACCCAGGCTGGAGTGCAGTGGCGCAGTCTCGGCTCCCTGCAACCTCTGCCTCCCGGGTTCAAGTGATTCTTGTGCCTCAACCACCCGAGTAGCTGGGACTACAGGCACTTGCTACCATGACTGGCTAGTTTTTGTTTGTTTTTGTTTTTTTTGAGGCGGAGTCTCACTCTGTTGCCCAGGCTGGAGTGCAGTGGTGCAATCTCGGCTCACTGCAACCTCCGCCTCTCGGGTTCAAGTGATTCTCCTGCCTCACCCTCCTGAGTGACTGGGACTACAGGCTCACGCCACCACACCCAGCTAATTTTTTTTTTCTATTTTTTGCTATTTTTAGTAGAGACAGGGTTTAGTAGAGACATGTTGGCTAGGCTAGTCTAGAACTCCTGACCTCAAGTGATCTGCCCACCTTGGCCTCCCAAAGTGTTGTGATTACAGGCGTGAGCCACTGTGCCTGGCCATGACTGATTATTAATGCCATTTCCAGCCCTCTCTCCTCTCCAGAAAATGGGAGGTAGGGGTGAAAGTTCCAAGCTTCAAATTATGACTTGGTCTTTCTGGTGGTTAGCCCCCATCCAGGAGCTCACAGAGTTGCTTCAGAGCAAAATGGACTTCTATCAACTGAAATTCCAAGAGATTTAGGAGCTCTATATCAGAAGCTCCAATCACTCAGAAAATTACACAGTTCTTAGAAGCTCTGTGTCAGACAGGAACCATGGTCAAAGACCAATACGCATATTTCTTATTATTTTACACCATGCCATTACGCAAGGCAGACAATTACATTTCTTCTATTCTTTAGTTTCCCAATCAGTAGAAAGAAGTAACAACTTGCTCTGGGTCTCTTGAGTAGCTTGGATATCATAGCTAACTAACAGGTTTGCAGAGCAGCCAGAGCTCCCTTGGAAGTGACTTCCTATTTCCTTAATTTTTCTGACATTGATTAGAAGGGGAAAAAAAGGAAAAAAAATGAAATGCATAATATTAACGACTTTTAAAATACTTCTTTTGTTCCAAGCGTAGTATTTTATATCTCTCTGTGCATTCAGTTCTCTTAATAGTCCTGTAACGAACACAATATTATTAACCCCAATTTGCAACGAAGGAAACACGTTTAGAGAGTGGAAGTTATTACTCAGGATCACTGGCTTTCAACCCAAGTCGGTCTGACTCCAAAACTGGGTGCTCCAAACAACAGTACCCCACTACCCACTCTCCTGACCTTTTTGCCACTGAGGCCCAAAGATGCCTTCCCTTCTTGATGAGAGAAGGGGTAGTCTCAGTCTCCTCACCTACATAATAAAGGAGTCAGAATCACTTCTTTCCCAAGGCCGCTTTACCTCTGACTGCTGCTGCTACTGGCAAGGCCAAGAGCTGAGTTCTGTGCTGATCACAGAGAAGAGCAAGGCCTCACTGAATGAATGGACTTTATGTCCCAACGGGAGCTCTCAACTAAGGTACATGACTTACTCCGGCAAAGAAGGGGCACTCTGGATGTCTGCAGATAAGGAGGTGGGCTGCAGATCAGGCAGAGAAATTGCTGGGTAGAATCAATAATGATAGACAAGAAAAAGACATTGATAAGAAAAGCAGGCCACTTTTTGAGGCGACCTTTTTCTTTTTCTCCTCTGGCCCTCATCTTTAGCTCTCTTTTATTCGTCTCTCAAAGATTCTTCAGAGAGTGAGGAGGGGTAGATGAAATTGAAGGGAAATTGCTGCTCAATAGCTAAAAATAAAAGGATGCACAACGGTCACGCCTGTAATCCCAACACTTTGGGAGGCTGAGGCGGGCGGATCACGAGGTCAGGAGATTGAGACGATCCTGGCTAACACGGTGAAACCCCGTCTCCACTAAAAATACAAAAATTAGCCGGGCGTGGTGCTGGGCGCCTGTACTCCCAGCTACTTGGGAAGCTGAAGCAGGAGAATGGCGTGAACCCGGGATGTGGAGGTTACAGTGAGCCAACATCGCGCCACTGCACTCCAGCCTGGGCGATAGAGCGAGACTCCATTTAAAAAAAAAAAAAAAATAGGATACAATAACTTAAATCAACTTTCTCCTCTTCCCAAACAGCCTGTAGTAAGTCTGTCTCATTCTAGACAGTAAATAGGAATCTGAAAAACCAATTTTTGCTTGTGGCTTTTCATTATAGAGAATAATTTTTGTTGCTGTTGTTTCCCAAGTAGCTGAGACTACAGGCACCCAAGGAGTAAAGTGCCCCCCACGTTCACCATGGAGACTTTTGCAGTTTTATCTCCCTTCAGCAGACCTGACTTGAGTTCAAGGCTGAGTCATCAGGGTGAGCATGGGAGTATTTTTCTTATGCTTAAATACAGGTTAATGACATTATAGCAGAATTCTAGTAAAGAGGGCATGTTTATCCAGTTAAAATTTATTCTTGGCTGTGCGCAGTGGCTCACGCCTGTAATCCCAGCATTTTGGGAGGCTGAGGTGGGGGGATCGCTTGAGGTCAGGAGCTTGAGACCAGCCTGGCCAACATGGTAAAACCCCATCTGTACTAAAAGAAATACAAAAATTAGCCGGTGTGGTGGCACATGCCTGTAATCACAGCTACATGGGAGGCTGAGGCCAGAGAATCTCTTGAACCCAGGCGTCAGAGGTTGCAGTGAGCCAAGATCATGCCACTGCACTCCAGCCTGGGCAACAGAGTGAGACTCTCAAAAACAACAACAACAACAGCAACAAAATTATTCTCTATAATGAAAAGCAGAAAACAGTAGGTAAACAACTGCAACAAACAGAAGTAAAGCAAAAAACAGTAGGTTTCTGCCCAGACGCAGCTCTTGGAAACTGGCTGGTGACCACTGGTGGCTGATGTCAAATGGTCCTCTGATGATTGTCAGTCCCCAGAGTATCAGGGGCACAGCTGTGCGGGGAGGATTTCTGTCTAGAGCTCCATCTCCCAGTCCTACTCTCTGACAAAAGTGATCCCATAGCCAATTGGTAGGGGATGAGGAGTAGGCAAGCCTGGAGAAAAGGGGCTTTGGCAGAGCACCACATGGTTCTCTGGGCAGAGCAGGGACTCCTGCGTCAAAGCGGGGCACAGATGGTCTTCCAAGTAATTAGAGAAATTAAATCCCTGGCATATTTTAATCCCTGTACAGCTAGACTGCTAAAAAAGGAAGGAAGGAAAAGGAAAGGAAAAAGAAAAGGAAAAGGAAAAAAAAAGAAATTGACAATTCTTGGTATTGTCTAGGATGTGGGGAAATGGGCACTCTCATTTACAAGGAAAATGTAAAAATGTAAATTAGAATTTTTTTTTTTTTGAGACGTTGTCTCAATCTGTCACCCAGCCTGAAGTACAGTGGCGCAACCTCGGCTCCTTGCAATCTCCGCCTCCCGGGTTCAAGCGATTCTCCTGCCTCAGCCTGCGGAGCAGCTGGGATTACAGACAGCCATCACCACACTCAGCTAATTTTTTTGTATTTTTAGTAGTGACGGGACGGGGCTTCACCATGTTGGCCAGGCTGGTCTCAAACTCCTTACCTCAAGTGATCTGCCTGCCTTGGCCTCCCAAAATGATGGGATTACAGACATGAGCCACCACGCCCGGCCGTAAATTAGTATCTTTAGAGGACAATATGACAGTATCTTCTCCACTCCACTCCAAGTTTCAAAACAGAACCAGGCCAGGAACGGTGGCTCACACCTGTAATCCCAGCACTTTGCGAGGCCAAGGTGGGAGGATCACTTGAGGTCAGGAGCTCAAGACCAGCCTGGCCAACATGGTGAAACCCCGTCTCTACTAAAAAAAAAATAAAAAAAAAAAATTAGCTGGGCTACTCAGGCGGTTGAGGCACAAGAATCACTTGAACCTGGGAGGTGGAGGTCGCAGTGAACCAAGATTGTGCCACTGCACTCTAGCCTGAGCGACAGAGTGAGACTCTGTCTCAAAAAAAAAAAAAAAAAGAAAACAAACAAACAAAAAAACAGGCCATGAAAAGGAAGAGAGGTCTCCCTAGATCACATATCCATTTGACAGATAAGGAAACCAACGTTCAGATATATTCCCCAGATTTGTTCAGAGTCTCTCTGTTAGTATGTGCCAGAGACCCTAAATGTGGATGGACATGGTGGCTCACACCTGTAATCTCAGCACTTTGGGAGGCCCAGGCAGGAGAATTTCTTTTTTTTTTGAGACGGAGTCTCGTTCTGTCACCCAGGCTGGAGTTCAGTGGCGCGATCTCAGCTCACTGCAAGCTCTGCCTCCCGGGTTCACGCCATTCTCCTGCCTCAGCCTCCCGAGTAGCTGGGACTACAGGCACCCGCCAACACGCCCGGCTAATTTTTTGTATTTTTAGTAGAGACGGGGTTTCACCGTGTTAGCCAGGATGGTCTCGATATCCTGACCTCGTGATCCGCCCGCCTCGGCCTCCCAAAGTGCTGGGATTACAGGCTTGAGACACCGCGCCCAGCCAGGAGAATTTCTTGAGCAGAGGAGTTCAAGACCAGCTTGGCAACATAGTAAGGCTCCCATTTCTACAAAAAAATACAAAAAAAATTTAGCTGGGCATGGGGGTGTGCACCTGTAATCGCAGCTACTGGGGAGGCTAAGCAGGAGGATCCCTTGAGCCCAGGAGGTGGAAGCTGCAGTGAGCTGTGATATGCCATCACCCTTTAGCCTGGGCTATAGAGTGAAACCCTGTCAATACCAACAAACTTAAACCCCAATTGATGCCTTTTTAAATTTCTTTTCTTTTCTTTTCTTTTTTTTGAGACAGAGTCTCGCTCTGTCGCCCAGGCTGGAGTGCAGTGGTGTGATATCAGCTCACGGCAAGCTCCACCTGCTGGGTTTACACTATTCTCCTGCCTCAGCCTCCCGAGTAGCTGGGACTACAGGCGCCCGCCACCACACCTGGCTAAATTTTTATTTTTTATTTTTAGTAGAGATGGGATTTCACCATATTAGCCAGGATGATCTCGATCTCCTGACCTTGTGATCCGCCCACCTCAGCCTTCCAAAGTGCTGGGATTACAGGCGTGAGCCACTGCGCCCAGCCTGCCTTTTTTTCTTATAGCAAAATAAAACACAAAGGAGGGACCTTCTTGCTAGAAGGGACCATCAATACTTTCTGGAATAAGATGAAACTTAATTACATTCATCAAAATCTGGGTAGGCATATCATCTGCCAAAATGTCATTTAGAGAGCTGACAAATAGTTTTTATATCCCTTGTGGATTAGTCAAAAGGTATTTGGTTTCCAATGACAGAAGCTCTACTCAAACTGAAGGAGCTTCCCAGACAGTGTCATCAGGATTGGCTTCTATCTCTTGGGTCTATGTTTCTCAGTGTTGACTTCATTCTTAGACAGGCTCCCCTACCAAATGGCAAGCTGATACCAGCAGCTCCAGCCTTACATTCTTCTAGTATAGTAGCCCCAGCACTATGGAGCTTTGTTCCCAATAGTTCCAGCTTTGGAAAGAACTAGATTACATATCCAATCCTAGAGTAATGGCCAGGTCGTCCCCAGTCAAACCACATAGCCTGAAATTAAGAGTATAATCAGGATTCTCTATCAAAAGAAGGGTGCGCAGATACCAGGAAAGCCAAAACAATAGTTATCCATTCCACCCTGTAAGGGAATGTAAACAAGGAAGAAATTTTGATGGAAAAGGGAGCATAAAGCA
Organism: Nomascus leucogenys; assembly: GCF_006542625.1. NCBI lineage: Eukaryota > Metazoa > Chordata > Mammalia > Primates > Hylobatidae > Nomascus > Nomascus leucogenys. The sequence goes on from NC_044388.1 coordinate 80,936,437, forward strand.
TTTGTGATCTCCACATTTAAGACTTCCTCAAAATATCCTTTATGGAAAGATACAAAGCTTCCCAAGAACAACACAACCCCTCTATTCCCTTCAAATATGATTGTACAAAGAAAGCAATACCCTTCTGTCTACTATGAGTGAATAGATGTGTCTGTCCACTGTCTGGCCAGCTGTCAACTGCCTCACTGTGCCCTGGAGAGAGTTTTTTTTTTTTTTGAGATGGAGTCTCACTCTGTCGCCCAGGCTGGAGTGCAGTGGGGCGATCTTGGTTCACTGCAACCTCTGCCTCCGGGGTTCCAGCAATTCTCCTGCCTCAGCTTCTGAAGTAGGTGGGATTAGAGGCATGTGCCACCATGCCTGGCTAATTTTTTTGTATTTTTAGTAGAGACGGGGTTTCACCATATTTGCCAGGCTGGTCTCGAACTCGTGATCTTGTGATCTACCAGCCTTGGCCTCCCAAAGTGCTGGGATTACAGGCGTGAGCCACCGCGCCTGGCCCTAGGAGAGAGTTTTTTTTTTTTTTTTTTTGAGACAGAGTCTTGCTCTGTCGCCCAGGCTGGAGTGCAGTGGCATGATCTCGGCTCACGGCAAGCTCTGCCTCCCGGGTTCACGCCATTCTCCTGCCTCAGCCTCCCGAGTAGCTGTGACTACAGGCACCCGCCACCACGCCTGGCTAATTTTTTGTGTTTTTAGTAGAGATAGGGTTTCACCGTGTTCGCCAGGATGGTCTCGATCTCCTGGCCTTGTGATCCACCCGCCTCAGCCTCCCAAAGTGCTGGTATTACAGGCGTGAGCCACCGCGCCCGGCCAGGAGAGAGCTTTTTGAGGGAGGAAATGGTTTTCATTCTTACAGGCTGTTTCACAGGAGGCTGGATTGACAGGAAAAACAAGAAGATGTAAATCTGTCTATATATCTGGTGCTAAAAATCTGGAACCAGTGAAATATGGAGGAGCAAATCTGTGTCTGTGTGTGTGTGTGTGTGTGTGTGTGTGTGTCCCTTTAGGTAGACTACAGGAAAAGAAGGGTTAGAAGAAAGGGAAGGAAAACCGAGAGAGAAGAGGCCTGGTCTGCTGGCTCATGCCTCTTGTGCCTGTAATCCTAGTGTTTTGGGAAGTCCAGGCGGGAGGATCTGAAGCCAGGAGTTGTAGACCATGCTGGCCAATATATAGTGAGACCCCGTCTCTACAAAATTAAAAAGTTAGCTGGGTGTGGTGGCATGTGCTTGTAGTCCCAGCTATTCCGGAGGCTGAAGTAGGAGGATTGTTTAGGCCCAGGAGGTCGAGGCTGCAGTAAGCTATAATTGTGCCACTGCACTCCAGCCTGGGCAACAGAGGGAGACCCCACCTCAAAAAAAAAAAAAAAAAAAAAAAAGAGAGAGAGTTTGAGAGAGTTTGGTTTTCTAAGCAGGTTTTATTTTTTATTTTATTTATTTTTTTTTTTTTTGAGACGGAGCCTCCCTCTGTTGCCAGGCTAGAGTGCAGTGGCATGATCTCAGCTCACTGCAACCTCTGCCTCCAAGGTTCAAGCAATTCTCCTGCCTCAACCTCCTGAGTTGCTGGGACTACAGGTGCGTGCCACCACGCCCAGCTAATTTTTGTATTTTTAGTAGAGACGGGGTTTCACCATGTTGGCCAGGATGGTCTCGATCTCTTGACCTTGTGATCCGCCTGCCTCAGCCTCCCAAAGTGCTGGAATTACAGGCATGAGCCACTGAACCTGGCCAACAGGTTTTATATTCTTATTGCCTTTTTTTTCTTCCTGTTTTCATTAGTTAGGATATTGACCAGACAGAGACAAAATTATCAGTGGCTTTTTCAAGGTAGAAGTTCTGTTTTTCTCGGCTGGGCACGGTGGCTCATGCTGGTAATCCCAGCACTTTGGGAGGCCGAGGCAGGTGGATAACCTGAACTCAGGAGTTTGAGACCAGCCTGGCCAACATGGTGAAACCGTCTCTACTAAAAATACAAAAATTAGCCAGGTGTGGTGGCAGGTGCCTGTAATCCCAGCTACACAGAAGGCTGAGGCAGGAGAATCACTTGAACCTAGGAGGAGGAGGTTGCAGTGAGCCAAGATTGCACCATTGCACTCTAGCCTGGGCAACAAGAGAGAAACTCCGTCTCAGAAAAAAAAAAAAAAAAAGTTCTGTTTTTCTCCCAGGTAAAAGTCTAAGATGGCAGATTATACAGGGCCAGTCAGGGACTCTGTCCCCCTAGGCCCTCTGGGACTCATTTCTTCCATCTCGTTGCTTTGCCATCCTCCATGGTGTTACACTTGTCACAGGATCAGAGCTGACTCACCTCCCATACATCTTAAAGGGGGGAAAGCAAAGGGCAAGCAGCTTCTTATTAAGGCATGATCTGAAAGTTGCCAACATCACTTTCCCTTTGGCCAGAGTATTGTCTCATGGTCATATCTAGATGCAAGAGAGAGCTGCAGCTGGCAAGCACTCAGCTAAACTCAGGGGGAGGGCCAGGAGCAGTGGCTCACGCCTGTAATCGCAGCACTTTGGGAGACCAAGGCAGGTGGATCACTTGAGGTCAGGAGAGTGAATACAGCCTGGCCAACATGGTGAAACCCCGTCTCAACTAAAAACACAAAAATTAGCCGGGCATGGTAGTGGGTGCCTGTAATCCCAGCTACTCAGGAGGCTGAGGCAGGAGAATCACTTGAACCCAGGAAGTAGAGGTTGCAGTGAGCCAAGATCACGCCATTGCACTCCAGCCTGGGCAACAGAGTGAGACTCCATCTCAAAAAGTAAAAAAAAAAAAAAAAATTCAGGGGGAATCTATTACTAAAAGGTGGGGATATTGGGGAACAATTAGCAACCAGTCTCCTTCACTCTTCTTTTTTTTTCTTGAGACAGAGACTTGCCTGTTGCCTAGGATGGAGTGCAGTGGAGAGATCCTAGCTCACTACAGCCTTGACCTCCTTGGTTCAAGTGATCCTCCGACCTCAGCCTCCCAAACAGCTGGGACTACAGGCACCTGCCATTATGCCTGGCCCTTCTTCACTCTTCTAATCAAAGCTAGTTCTACCCATTTCTCTCTTAAAATCCTCTACACTCTTATTTGCTTATGTGACTTCTTTTTTTTTGAGATGGAGTCTCTCGCTCTGTCACCCAGGCAGGAGTGCAGTGGCGCAACCTCGGCTTACTGCAACCTCCAGCTCCCGGGTTCAAGCCATTCCTCTGCCTCAGCCTCTCGTGTAACTGGGATTACAGGTGCCCACCACCATGTCCGACTAATTTTTGTATTTTTAGTAGAGAGGCGGTTTTGCCATGTTGGCCAAGCTGGCCTCAAAACTCCTGACCTCAGGTGATCCACCCGCCTCGGCCTCCCAAAGTGCTGGGATTACAGATGTGAGCCACCACATTAGGCCTATGTGACTTCTTTTTTTTTTTTTTTTTTTTTTTGAGACGGAGTTTCGCTCTGTCGCCCAGGCTGGAGTGCAGTGGCGCGATCTCAGCTCGCTGCAAGCTCCACCTCCTGGGTTCACGCCATTCTCCTGCCTCAGCCTCCCGAGTAGCTGGGACTATAAGCGCCCGCCACCATGCATGGCTAATTGTTTTTGTATTTTTGGTAGAGACGGGGTTTCACTGTGTTAGTCAGGATGGTCTCGATCTCGTGACCTCGTGATCCACCCGCCTCGGCCTCCCAAAGTGCTGGGATTACAGGCGTGAGCCACCGCGCCCGGCTATGTGACTTCTTTTAAGGCGCCATTCTTGATCGTCTTCCTCTGCTGAGCTCCCACAGCTCTGTTCATACTCCTTATGGTCCTTAGACTATCAAGTGCTTTAGTTGGATGGGTTCCCTACTAGTCTATGAGCTCCTTAAGGACAGGGAGGAGAACCAGGTCACATCTCTGCTCACCCACCACACATATCACACTGTAGGGCCTAAGAAATGATTGCTAAAGGAATGAATCTTTTTCACTTTTCTGACAAGAAATTGGAAATATTAGAATGTTGGAAAGTTGAAAACTCTTAAGTACTGTATTTCAGTGTTCATTTCTTTTTTTTTTTTTTTTTTGAGACAGAGTCTTGCTCTGTCACCCAGGCTGGAGTGCAGTGGCATGATCTCAGCTCAATGCAAGCTCCGCCTCCCAGGTTCACGCCATTCTCCTGCCTCGGCCTCCCGAGTAGCTGGGACTACAGGTACCCGCCACCATGCCCAGCTAATTTCCAGCTAATTTTTTTTTTTCGTATTTTTAGTAGAGACGGGGTTTCACCATGTTAGCCAGGATGGTCTCGATCTCCTGACCTCGTAATCCGCCTGCCTCGGGCCTCCCAAAGTGCTGGGATTACAGGCGTGAGCCACCGCGCCCGGCCCAGTGTTGGCTTCTTAAAAGCAAGGACCAACCGGGCACTGTGGCTCACGCCTGCAATGCTAGCACTTTGGTAGGCCAAGGCAGGTGGATTGACTGAACTCAGGAGTTCAAGACCACCCTGGGCAACATGGTGAAACCCTGTCTCTACTAAAATACAAAAAATTAGCCGGGCATGGTAGTGGGGGCCTGTAGTCCCAGCTATTCACTGAGACACAAGAATTGCTTGAGCCTGGGAGGCAGAGGTTGAGCCGAGATCACACCACTGCACTCCAGCATGGGCAACAGAGCGAGACCCAGCCTTCAAAAAAAGAAAAAAAAGCCAGAACCTTCTCTTACATAACCATATTTTTTTATTGTGGTTTGACAGATGTTTCCTTAAATGCCTGGAGAAAAGGAAACAAGGGAGGGAAAAAAGCAGTAGAAAAGAAAAGAAAATTTTCCAGGCCTTTGCAGATTGGCTCTATGTTGGATCACTCCTTCTATGTTTAGCCATGCTGTTTGCAACTCTGCCTTAACCTCCACTTCTTGCTTGCACTGAGTCTAAAAATCAGGCAGAGGTGAAAACTCATGGTCTTCCCAGTTTTTCTCTAAGCATGTGTCCTTCTCTTGGCATGTGTGTGGCCTTCTAGATTCCCCAGTAAACATAGAAAACTTTCAAACCTCTTATTCTCCCCCAAAATCTCATTCTCTGGATTTTCCTCTCAGGCTTTCAACATGTCTGTTGTTTGATCTAGCTGTTTTTTGATTGTTTGTTTTGCCCAGGCCATGGCAGTTCATTCATTTGTTCTTAATTGCTTCTAGGAAAAGTCTGTGTAGCTGCTCTATCCTAGTAGAGTCCCAAGTTAGTTACAACAAAGAGAAACCCTAGTTAGGTTCAAAAGACAAATCCTGGGCCGGCATGGCGGCTCACGCCTGTAATCCTAGTACTTTGGAAGGCCAAGGTGGGTGGATCACCTGAGGTCAAGAGTTTGAGACCAGCCTGGCCAACATGGTGAAACACCCTCTCTACTAAAAATACAAAAATTATCTGGGCGTGGTGGCGGGAGCCTGTAATTCCAGCTACTTGGGAGGCTGAGGCAGGAGAATGGTGTGAACCCGGGAGGCGGAGGCTGCAGTGAGCTGAGATCACACCATTGCACTCCAGCCTGAGTGAAAAAGTGAAACTCAGTCTCCAAAAAAAATAAAATAAATAAATAAATAAATAAAATCCTATTCTATAGGAACAAGGTCCACTCTGCTCTCTCTAGAACGAGGTATCTGAACAGGGAACACAAGCTGCTGGCTCTAACATCACTGCTTCTCTAAGGAGGGGATGGGGCTAAGGTAAGCTAAAATACCACAAAAATCTTAGCTGTTTCAGTGGCCTTTCTGTTGGTTAAGCATTTGTTTGGTTGCTGTAAACTTTTGTTTTGTTTTGTTTTTTTTTTTTTTGAGATGGAGTGTCACTCTGTCGCTCAGGCTGGAGTGCAGTGGCACAATCTTGGCTCACTGCAACCTCCTCCTTCCAGGTTCAAGCAATTCTCCTGCCTCAGCCTCCCAAGTAGCTGGGACTACAGGCGCACGCCACCACGCCCAGCAAATTTTTTTATTTTTAGTAGAGACAGCATTTCACCATATTGGTCAGGCTGATCTTGAACTCCTGGTCTCAGGTGATCCATCCGCCTCGGCCTCCCAAAGTGCTGGGATTACAAGCATGAGCCACCGCACCCGGCCCGTTGCTGTAAACTTTTAACTATCTCCTAGCATTCTGATAAGGTTGAATTCCGACAGGTTTTGCCAAGTTTTTCAGTGTTTCTGGGGAGAAATGGATCCCCTACTCTGCCATTTTCAATAATGCCACTTCTAACCTCCATGCCTTTTTACTATACTCAATTTCTATCTTTTTATGTTGTTCTCGCTTTTTTTTTTGAGGTGGAGTCTCCTCTGTCACCCAGGCTGGAGCATAATGGTGTGATCTCGGCTCACTGCAACCTCCACCTCCCAGATTCAAGTGATTCTCCTGCCTCAGCCTCCTGAGCAGCTAGGATTACAGGCACCTGCCACTACACCCAGCCAATTTTTGTTTTTTGTTTTTCAGTTTTTTTGAGATGGAGTCTCGCTCGGTTGCTTGGCCTGGAGTGCGGTGGTGTGATCTCAGCTCACTGCAGCCTCTGCCTCCCCAGTTCAAGCTATTCTTCAGCCTTAGCCTCCTGAGTAGCTGGGATTACAGGCATGCGCCACTGTGTCTGGCTAATTTTTGTATTTTTTAGTAGAGATGGGGTTTCACCATGTTGTCCAGGCTGATCTCGAACTCCTGACCTCAGGTGATTCGCCCACCTCGGCCTCTCAAAGTGCTAGGATTACAAGTGTGAAACACTGTGCCTGGTCAATTTGTATGCTGTTCTCTAAGCCACTTCCTTAGAACCATCTTCTAATTCACTAACACTCTGTTTGTCTATGTCCATCTAAGATAATGTATATCTAGTTTATTGAGGGTTTATTCCCAATAACTTACTTTTTCATTTAGGAAATTATTTCCAGGATTTCTAATTGATTCATTTATTTTTAATTTTTAAACTTTTCATTTTGAAATAATTTTAGATTTACAGAAGAGCTTCAGAGATAGCATAGCAAATTCTTGTTTATCCTCCACCCAGCTTTCCCTAATGTTAACAGTTACGTAATGTCTTGCATAACTCTGAGACATTTATCAAAAGTAAGAAACTAAACTTGATATAATACTATTAACTTTATTCAGATTTCCTTAATTTTTCTTCTTTTTTTTCTGTTCAGAATCCAATCCAAGACACCATGTTGAATCTAGTTGTCAAGTCTCAAACCCATGACTGTTTCTCAGTCTTTCATTGTGTCATGACCCTGGCATTTTTAAAGAGTACTGGGCAGGTTATTTTGTCTAATGTTCCTCAATTTAGGTTTTTGTCTGATGTTTTCTGTTAAGCCAGGGTTATAGATTTTGGGGAAGAATGCTACAGAGGTAAAGTGCCCTTCTCATCACATCATATAAGGGGATATAAGATATCAGTCTGACATTATTATTTAGGTTAACTTGATCACTTGGTTAAGGTGGTATCTCCATTGTGCAGTTGCTATTTTTCCCTTTCCATATTCTATGCATTAGAATTGAGTCACTGAGTCCAGGCAATACTGAAGAAGAGAGAAATTGAGCTGTACTTCCCGGAGGGAGATGAATCAAAGAATATGTGTTCTTTCTTTCTTTATTTAGAGACAGGGTCTCACTATATCTCCCAGGCTGTTCTCAAACCCCTGGCCTCAAATGATCCTCCTGTCTTGGCCTCCCACAGTGCTGGGATTATCGGCATGAGCCAATGCACCAGATATCTTTTTACGTTTATTCAATTTGTTGTTCTTCCTTTATCCCTTTGAGGATCCAAGGCATACTTGTGTTGAAGCCTTTTATTTCTGTTGGTTTTTTCTTAGATTGAGAGTATCTGTGAAAAAAGTCTTTTAAAGATTGTTCTTTGCATTTATCTATAGTGAATTACCCTCCTAATTATGGAGGATTTTATTTTGTTTGTTTTTTTGGGTTTTTTCTTTTTTTTTGGTGGTGAGGAATCTGTCCTGTCTACAATTAATTTTAATAAGTTGAGGAAATTTATTTGCAGATTCATCTTAAAGTGGGAAGTTTTGCAATTTTGTTCTGTTTTGTTTTGCTATATCCTTCCTTCTTTCTCACTGCTCTCACCATCCTTATCTAGGGTTTTTGTGAATTCAGTCATGGCCCTGTATGTTTGGCACAGATTCCGGTTTTGTGACCATGTCTTATGTTGGCCTGGTTCCTGGGTATGAGAGTTACAAAAGCTGCTGTCCCAGGCAGCAGAGGGCAGCAGCTTGTTTCAGCCTCTTTTTCTCACCTCAGCCCCTAGTTTTATGTATAAACAGGATTTCATCATGTTGCTCAGACTAGTCTCGAACTCCTGGCCTCAAGTGATCCACCCATCTCTGCCTCCCAAAGTGCTATGATTACAGGTGTGAGCCACCATGCCCAGCCAAAAATGATGTTTTTAATAGACACAAAAATAAAATAGATAAGTTCTCATAAAATTACTATATTTAAGCAATAGGGGCCAGGCGCAGTGGCTAACACCTGTAATCCCAGCACTTTGGGAGGCTGAGGCAGGAGGATCTTTGAGGTCAGGAGCTCAAAACCAGCCTGGCCAACATGGTGAAATCCCATCTCTACTAAAAACACAAAAGATTAGCCGGGCATGGTGGTGGGCACCTGTAATCCCAACTACTTGGGAGGATGAGGCAGGAGAATTGCTTGAGCCCGAGAGGCGGAGGTTGCAGTGAGCCGAGATCGTGCCATTGCACTCCAGCCTGGGCGACAGAGCAAGACTCTGTCTCAGAAAGCAAACAAACAAAAAACCAACAGGGAAAAATTTATGTCTGCAATTTTATTTCAATAAATAAACACACAAATAGGTGGTAAGAATACACACACAGAGAAGGAACATCACAATATGTATTGCATTTATTTCTTGGAAATGGTTTTTGGTTGTTGTTTTGAGACAGGTCTCACGGCAAACTGCACCTCCTGGGCTCTAAAAAACCTCTAACCTCAGCCCCACCCCCAGTAGCTGGGACTACAAGTGCACACCACCACACCTGGCTAATTTTTGTATTTTTTTGTAGTAACAGGGTTTCACCATGTTGCCCGGGCTGGCTGTAAACTCCTAGCCTCAAGTGATCTGCCTGCCTCGGCCTCCCAAAGTGCTGGGATTACAGGCATGAGCCACCACCAGCCAGTAATGGTCTTTAAAGACATTTCTGGACATTTGTGATCAGAGGAAAAACGTTGCCTAATTATCTAATAATTTTTTTAAAATATTTGTTCCATTTTGTAAGCCATTTTATTTTCCTATCATTAGTTGATGCCTATGTGTTTGTTTTTATGCCAAGACTGTGTTGTATTTGAGTCAAAAAATATGACTGATGGAAGACTCCTCAACAAAATTGGTAGGTAATATTTGTGTACAATTTTTATATTTATATATAACCCCACGTTAGTCATTTCAGAAATGTATGAAGGTGGTAGGAAGATAGCATGAGAAGGATGAGGTACATTGTTTTTCTTCCAATTTGCTACTTGTCTATTTTTTATTTTATTTTATTTTATTTATTTTATTTTTTGAGATGGAGTCTTGCTCCGTTGCTCAGGCTGGAGTGCAGTGGCACGATCTCAGCTCACTGCAACCTCTACCTCCCGGGTTCAAGTGATTATCCTGCCTCAGCCTCCCCAGTAGCTGGGATTATAGGCGCCTGCCACCACGCCCAGCTAGTTTTTGTATTTTTAGTAGAGATGGAGTTTCACCATGTTGGCCAGGCTGGTCTCAAACTCATGAACTCAAGTGATCCGCCTGCCTCAGTCTCCCAAAGTGCTGGATTTACAGCCCCCTTGTCCAGCCATTTTTTTTTAAATAAACTTCTTGGCCAGGTGCAGTGGCTCACCCTGAAATCCCAGCGGCGGCGGCGGTGGCAGCCCAGCAGGTGTTTCTGTCGGGTCGCGGGGTCTCGCGGCAGCGTGGTGGACTACCTGATCAGCGGTGGCACCGGCTACATGCCCGAGGATGGGCTCATCGCGCAGCAGCTCTTCGCCAGCGCCTAAGGCCTCACCTAGGACGACTTCCTGATTCTCCCAGGACTCATAGACTTCATAGCTGAGGTGGACCTGACCTCAGCCCTGACCCGGAAGATCATGCTGAAGACACTGCTGATCTCCTCCCCCATGGACACTGTGACAGAGGCTGACATGGCCATCGCGATGGCTCTGATGGGAGATATTGGTTTCATTCACCACAACTGCACCCCAGAGCTCCAGGCCAAGGAGCTACGGAAGGTCAAGAAGTTTGAACAGGGCTTCATCACGGACCCCATGGTGCTGAGCCCCTCGCACACTGTAGGTGATGTGCTGGAGGCCAAGATGCGGCATGGCTTCTCTGGCATCCCCATCACTGAGACGGGCACCATGGGCAGCAAGCTGGTGGGCATCGTCACTTCCCGAGACATCACCTTTCTTGCTGAGAAGGACCACACCACCCTCCTCAGTGAGGTGATGACGCCAAGGCTCAAGCTGGTGGTGGCTCCAGCATGTGTGACGTTGAAAGAGGCAAATGAGATCCTGCAGCGTAGCAAGAAAGGGAAGCTGCCTATCGTCATCGATCGTGATGAGCTGGTGGCCATTATCACCGGCAGCAACCTGAAGAAGAACCAAGACTACCCTCTGGCCTCCAAGGATTCCCACAAGCAGCTGCTGTGCGGGGCAGCTGTGGGCACCCGTGAGGATGACAAATATCGCCTGGACCTGCTCACCCAGGCGGGCGTCGATGTCATAGTCTTGGACTCGTCCCAAGGGAACTTGGTGTATCAGATCACCATGATGCATTACATCAAACAGAAGTACCCCCACCTCCAGGTGATTGGCAGGAATGTGGTGACAGCAGCCTAGGCCAAGAACCTGATTGACGCTGGTGTGGACGGGCTGTGTGTGGGCATGGGCTGCGGCTCCATCTGCGTCACCCGGGAAGTGATGGCTTGTGGTCGGTCCCAGGGCACTGCTGTGAACAAGGTGGCTGAGTATGCCTGGCGCTCTGGTGTGCCCATCATAGCCAATGGCGGCATCCAGACCGCGGGGCACATAGTCAAGGCCCTGGCCCTTGGAGTCTCCACAGTGATGATGGGCTCCCTGCTGGCCACCACCACGGAGGCCCCTGGTGAGTACTTCTCAGACGAGGTGCGGCTGAAGAAGTACCAGGGCATGGGCTCGCTGGATGCCATGGAGAAGAGCAGCAGCAGCCAGAAACGATACTTCAGCAAGGGAGATAAGATGAAGATCGCGCAGGATGTCTTGGGCTCCATCCAGGACAAAGGGTCCATTCAGAAGTTCGTGTCCTACCTCATAGTGGGCATCCAGCACGGCTGCCAGGATATCAGGGCCCACAGCCTGTCTGTCCCTCGGTCCATGATGTACTCAGGAGAGCTCAAGTTTGAGAAGTGGATCATGTCAGCCCAGATCAAGGGTGGCGTCCATGGTCTGCACTCTTACGAGAAGCGGCTGTACTGAGGACAGCAGTGGAGGCCGAGGTGGTGGAGGGGGCACACCCCAGTGTCCCCCTTCGGGCACAACCTCCCTCCATGACTGAGTGGTCCACAGATTTGCATTACGGGTTCCCCAGCTCCTTTCCAGGGAGAGAGGAGGGGAGGCCCTGAGGGCTCTCCAGGCCCTCGCTGGGCATCCCCTGCAGAGTCAGGACTGCTCCCTGGGCCAGGCTGCCCTGGAAGACCCCTGAGCCCAGCCAGCCGGGTTCTCAGGCTCTGCACCTGCCTCAGGTCTTTCTTGCTGCAGCCTACTCCAGCCCCGCCCCCATCCCAGGGGCAGGCAGCCCCTCCTGGTTTCTCCTGTAGGGCACCTCCCTGCCCCCAGCCCTCCCCCAGGAAATGGTGCTCTCCTGGCCCTGCCTCTGGCTCTTCCTGGGCCGCTGCCCCCTCAGCCATGTGGCACTTCTGAGCTCCTAACCTAGGCCAAGGGGAGGTCTCTGCCCTCTTCCCTGGCCCTGGGCTACCCTTGGGTCCTGCTCCTCAGGCCACTCCCCGTCCCTGGCCCTGGGGAGGAGGCTGCCCTGGTCATGGCCATCTGCCTGTCATTCCTGACTCATCACCGTCCCCAGTGAACCATTCCTGCCCTCTCCTCAGCTGCAGTTGAAGGCTTTAACTTTGCACACTTTGGGATCATAGTTGCATCATTGTGTATTAAGTAATTGGAATAAATCAAGCAGGTCTCAAGGCTGAAAGAAAGAAAAGAAAGAAAGAAAGAGGAAGGAAGGAAGGAAGGAAGGAAGGAAGGAAGGAAGGAAGGAAGGGAGGGAAAGAAAGAAAGGTAGAAAAGAAAAGAAAGAAGAGAAAAGAAAAAAGAAAAGAAAAGAAAAAATTATGTAGACCAAAGTTCATGGGTTCCAGCTTTGGCTTATCTCTTGTCTGGCTGCATGATTTGTCATTTTGGGCCTTAGTTTTCTTTAAAACTATAAGTTTAAGACATGAGCTGTCTCTCTATATCTACCACTTTTTTTTTGAGACGGAGTCTCACTGTTGCACAGGCTGGAGTGCATTGGCTCAATCTCAACTCACTGCTACCTCCGCCTCCCGAATTCAAGTGATTCTCCTGCCTCAGCCTCCTGAGTAGCTGGGATTACAGGTGTCCTTCACCATGCCTAGCTAATTTTTGTATTTTTAATAGAGGCCTCAAGTGATCCACCACCCGCCTTAGTCTCCCAAAGTGCTGGGATTACAAGTGTGAGCCACCTCGCCCGGCCTATATCTTCCACTTTTAATAACCTATGCCCAGGATCTGAAAAATATTTCCACAGTGGTTGAAGTAATTACGATTCCATGCCTCAGAGACCTCTAACATCCCTACGTCATCAGAGAGCCGTTTTTGCACGCTTACCATCTGTGTTCATTTGTGTCCTATGTCCTCCGGGTCTCTTTCCTTGCTATGTTTTATTATATTTGTATGAATTAAAATCCAAAATCCTTTTTCCTAACAGAAATACTTTCCTCCTGAGCTCTCACTTGCCCCTTTGCTAGCAAGATGGTTAATTACCTCCAACACTTGAAGGGTAGAGTCAAACAGGGAATTGTATTAACATCCGCTTTGTTTGTTCCAGGAAACCGACGCAAATAAACAAGAGAACATTCTGTTACTAAGCAAGTATAACACAATTCAGTTTGCCCAAAGCACTTTATAGTATTTCTTATTGTTTATTCTTCCTGGCAAGACCAAGGCAAGAGAAGGTAACAGGTGCAGGTCGATTAATGAGCCTCTAGCAGCACATTGCATTGTGATGAAATGGTTATAAGAACTGAATTGGAGGAGTGGGGTTAGAGAAGATTGGAACTGTTGGGGTTTTTATTTGAGGCTACAAAACAGTATAGTTTGAGGGCCAGACACTGTGGCTCACGCCTGTAATATCAGCACTTTGGGAGGCCGAGGCATGCAGATCACTTGATTGAGGTCAGGAGTTCTAGACAAGCCTGGCAAACATGGGGAGACCCTGCCTCTACTAAAAATACAACAATTAGGGCCAGGAGTGGTGGCTCACCCCTGTAATCCCAGCACTTTGGGAGGCCGAGGCAGGCAGATGACCTGAGGTCGGGAGTTCGAGACCATCCTGACCAACATGGAAAAACCCCGTCTCTACTAAAAATACAAAAAAATTAGCCAGGTATGGTGGTGGGCACCTGTAATCCCAGCTACTCAGGAGGCTCAGGCAGGAGAATCGCTTGAACTCAGGAGGCAGAGGTTGCAGTGAGCTGAGATTGCGCCATTGCACCCAGCCTGGGCAATGAAGCGAGACTATCTCACCAAAAAAAGAAAAATGAAAGATATTTCCAGGCTAGGGATGGTGGCTGATGCCTGTAACCACAGCACTTTGGGAAGCCAAGGTGGGTGGATCACCTGAGGTCAGGAGTTTGAGACCAGCCTGGCCAACACAGTGAAACCCCATCTCTACCAAAAATATAAAAATTAGCCAGGTGTGGTGGCGCAGGCCTGTAGTCCCAGCTACTTGGGAGGCTGAGGCAGGAGAATCACTTGAACCCAGAAGGCAGAGGTTGCAGTGAGCTGAGATTGCACCACTGCACCCCAGCCTGGGCAGGAGAGTGAGACTCTGTCTCGAAAAGAAAAAAAAGAAATTTCCAGAACCTCAGAAGGCTCCCTGAGGTCCCCTGCCAGTTAGTAATCCCGCTTAAGGGTAATGACTGATTTCTCTTACATGGATCAGTTGTGCCTGTTTTCATACTTCATAAACATGAAATTAGGCATTTACTAATTACATTTAGGAATTACTGCTTTGGTTGGGCTCAGTGTCTCATACTTGTAATCCCAGGACTTTGGGAGGCCAAGGTGGGAGGACTGCTTAAGCCCAGGAGTTCAAGACCAGCCTGGGCAACAAGGCGAGACCCTGTCGCTACAAAAGATAAAAAATGAGCTGGGTGTGGTGGCACACGCATGCCATGCCACTGCACTCCAGCCTGGGCAACAAAGCGAGAACTTGTCGCTCAAAAAATAAAAATAAAAAAAGGAATTACTGCTTTGTGTTTGATTTTTTTGGAGACAGGTCTGGATCTCCCAGGCTGGAGTGCAATGGCATGATATTGGCTCTCCACCTGCAACCTCCACCTTCTGGGCTCAAGCTATCCTCCCACCTCAGCCTGCCAACTCCCAAATAGCTGGGACTACAGGTGCATGCCACCCCACCCAGCTAATTTTTGTATGTTTCTATAGAGACAGGATTTTCCCATGTTGCCCATGCTGGTCTCAAACTCCTGAGTCCAAGCAATCTACCTGCCTCAGCCACCCAAAGTGCTAGGATTACAGGGGTGAGGGGTGAGCCCCGTGCCCAGCAGTGTGTTTGATTTTTTTTTCTTTTCTTTTCTTTTTTTTTTTTTTTTTTTTTGAGACAGAATCTCATTCTGTCGCCCAAGCTGGAGTGCAGTGGCTCGATCTCGGCTTACTGAAACCTTGGTCTCCTGGGTTCAAGCAATTCTCCTGCCTCAACCTCCTGAGTAGCTGGGACTACTGGCAGGCACCACCACGCCCAGCTAATTTTTGTATTTTTAGTAGAGACGGGGTTTCACCATGTTGGCCAGGCTGGTCTCAAACTCCTGACCTAAGGTAATCTACCCGCCCTGGCATCCCAAAGTGATGGGATTACAGGTGTAAGCCACCTCGCCTGGCCTGATATCTATTATGCAATATTATAAAATTCATTCATATAGTTTTGTCAAGGTGAAATAAAATATATAGACGAATCTCTGAAATTAAAATGTTTTGTGAAGCAGGAATTGTAATTCAGGGCACACGCAGACTGGGTGGTCTTTGGCATGTCTGCAGAGCAAAGAGAAGGTTGGAAGTTTTATAAAAAGGAAAAGTGTTATGTATTGCTCTTCAAGAAAGTTCACTAGCACTAGTAAGGTTTTGGGGAGCTGGCACATTTTGATTGGTAAGTGAAGGCAATAAGTAAAACTATTTCTGAGAGTCACAGTAGGTTGTTTTAACAGCTGTTAGATAAAACTGCTTTCAGATTACAGCAGGCAGTTTCAGCAGTGAGGCTCACTAAGAATGCCATTCTTGGAGTAGTTACGTGCCCTGAGTACTTTTTCCCCCAGCCACTCTACTACTTTATTATTGTTATCATTATTATTTTATTATTTTATTTTTTAGACAGGGTCTTGCTCTGTCACCCTGGCTGGAGTCCAGTGGCATGATCTCAGCTCACTGCAACCCAGCTACTCAGGAGGCTGGTCTCGAACTCCTGACCTCATGTGATTGGCCCAACTTGGCCTCCCAATGTGCTGGGATTACAGGCGTGAGCCACCGCACCTGGCCTGCAGTCTTTTAAAAGCAATTGTCAATTAAATTTCCAAAATGGACTTTCATTCTGTTATTTGCATA
This sequence comes from Nomascus leucogenys, assembly GCF_006542625.1. Classification (NCBI taxonomy): domain Eukaryota; kingdom Metazoa; phylum Chordata; class Mammalia; order Primates; family Hylobatidae; genus Nomascus; species Nomascus leucogenys. Next base: position 80,952,234 of record NC_044388.1, read on the forward strand.
GAAATGGTGAGCTCTTGGCCAGGCGTGGTGGCTCACGCCTGTAATCCTAGCACTTTGGGAGGCCGAGGTGGGCGGATCACCTGAGGTCAGGATTTTGAGACCAGCCTGGCCAACATGGTGAAACCCCATCTCCACTAAAAATACAAAAATTAGTGGGCAACCATCCTGGCTAACACGGTGAAACCCCATCTCTACTAAAAATACAAAAAATTAGCCAGGCATGGTGGCGGGGGCCTGTAGTCTCAGCTATTCGGGAAGCTGAGGCAGGAGAATGGCATGAACCCGGGAGGCGGAGCTTGCAGTGAGCTGAGATCGCACCACTGCACTCCATCCTGGGCGACAGAGCCAGACTCTGTCTCAAAAAAGAAAAAACAAAAAATTAGCTGGGCAATGTGGTGAGCACCTGTAATTTGAGCTACTCAGGAGGCTGAGGTAGGAGAATCACTTGAACCCAGGAGGCAGAGGTTGCAGTGAGCCGAGATCGTGCCACTGCACTCCAGCCTAGGCTACAGAGTGAGACTCCATCTCAAAAAAAAAAAAAAGAAATGGCGAGCTCTGCCATAAGGTGCATTTGGGGATGGTTCCTGGGATGTGAAGATGAAGTAAAGGAACTTTGAGAAAGAGACTGCAGCAGTGCCCAGTGTGCCCCTCTTGGCACTGACAGCCCAATCTGAGCCCAGAGATTCTCAAAGGATTCCAGACTCTTGCTCAAGGGCTCCTGGGTCATCCAGAGCATTGCAGGGCAAGACAGAATTAGAACAGACTCAAAAAAGAAAGCTGACCCACTCATGACCCATTCACTATGTGCATATCTCTAAAGGGACAGGCCTGACCAAATAAGATGGAGCTGCCTTTTCCAAGACATTAGGGGTTAGTGGCAGTGCCGACTTGGGATGGCAGGAGACCCTGCTTCAATCTGGTCTTTGATTCGGCTTGGAAAACAAATCCAGATCTCCTTGTTGACAGAACTTGAGATGGTCCAACAGAGCTCCTTGGAGGTATAAGGCCTGAGGCCTGAAGCCTGAAGGGACCAGCAGGTAACTGGGCACCACAGCCTGAGGCCAATCAGCCCCAAGCAAGAGCATCCTGCTTCCTCAGAGGGTTTGTTTGCTTGAGGAAAGTGAAGGCTGGCAGTCATATTCCTTCAGGATCCTCCAAAAATGTTGGCAAGGGTGATCCTGATGAAGCCCCCTTGTTTGGAGGCCAATGCCAGCTCTAACTGGACTGGCAAGCCAAAAATGACCACTCTCTTTCCTGTAGTTCAGAATTCCCGACCTGTCCTAATGGAGACGCAACCTGAATCCAAGAGTGAGGCAGGCAGCGACAGATAAGTTACAGCGTGATGCCTACTTCATAAAGCACAAAAGACCATGTGGTTTAGATGGCAGGTCATGGAAATCTAAAGGGAATGGTGAAGTTGCACCGTAAGGGGAAGGTGACGGAGGGGCTGAAGCAGTTCGGACAGGAGAAAGGATCAGGAGGAGACAGAGCGGAGAATGGAGCCTCAGGGCTATCCAGGGGTGGGAAGAGGGTAGCCAGAGACTCGTGGGGCGGCCTGGGTTGATTGTGCTGGGCAGGTTCTCAGTGGTGGGAAAGTCTGGCCACACTGCCCTGGCTTCCTGACTGGACTTCACCTCGAGGGTGGGGGCGGTTTCTGCCCCACCCCTCACCGCCCTGTCCAGCCCTTGGAGCCAGGGCACGGTTTGTGACAGATTCCGGGAAACGTTTGGTGCCAGATGGGAGGTAACCGGTGGCGGCTACCGGGTTAAGGCCTGCACTAGGGAGGATTCCTTCCCCCAGCAGCGGTGGTGGTCCTCACTTCCGGGGGCCTGCGGATAGGCGGGCTGGGGTCGGAGGTCGGCGGCCAGAAGTCAGATTCCCTTGGCCCCAGCTCGTCCACTTCCACCCAGCGGCTGCCAAACAACAGTTGAAAATGGCCTGGCGGCGGCCGGGAAACACCAGCGAACTATTTTCCAACCCCGAGATCCCGCCCCTCTCGTTCCGGCCGTGTTTCCGTGGCGACGCTGTCCGAAGTGCGGCTGCGCAAGGGTGACGGCGCGCGAGCAAGGGGGCGGGCGGGGGGGGTGTTTTGGTTCTAGCCGCTCGCCGTCCTTGCAGGCTCTGCCGTCGGAAAGCCTCTCATTCTCGCTTCCCCTTCCCTTTCCCGGCCCAAGTCCTTCCTCTCTCTTTCCTTTCTTTCCGCCTTTTTTCTGCTGCCGCTCCGGGTCCGGGCCATTTTCCGGGCCGGGCGCACTAAGGTGCGCGGCCCCGGGGCCCAGTATATGACCCGCCGTCCTGCTATCCCTCGCTCCCCCCGCCCCATGTGGCTGCGGGGCCGCGGCGGCGCTGTCCACTATGGCCCGGAAAGCAGTTAGCAGGAAGCGGAAAGCGCCCGCCTCGCCGGGAGCTGGGAGCGACGCTCAGGGCCCGCAGGTGAGGGTTGAGAGGCCGGCACCTGGGTGGTGAGGCCGAGGAACCAAGATAGGCTTAGGGTCTGCAGATCCTGCGACAGGAATCGGGGTCCAAGGTCTGCAGTCAGAGGCAAAACAGGAATGGGGCCAGGGCCTATAGAGTCAGGACTGGACCCTCGTTAACTGGAGGGCAGATAGGCCAGGGCGGTGAGGAGCCAAAGGGGAACTCAGCAATGGGACATAATCCGCGGGAGGCCTGCAGTCGTGGATAGGGCTTGAAAAGAAACCAGAATCTTGGCTTTGGAGGAAGGGGAAACCGAAGTTAAGGGAATGGGAAACAAACTCTGGTAGAGTGAACTCTACCTTCCATGGGCCCTAGGAAGCTGGGATGATTGCGTCCCTCCTGGAAGAAGTTTCCCTATATGTATACCCAACCCTGAGCTGGGCCTTTTGGCATTTGGACCCCAAAAGAAACAACAGTTCCTAGGTATCATCTCTATACCGCCCCCTTTCGAGGGAAAGGCCTTCTTGGACATAGATATGGCCTCTGATTTCCCGGGGGCCTACTACCCCGTTGGTGGTTGATTTTTCGAATTCTGCAACTGCCTGGAGCGCGGGCATGATGACAGAGGAACGGTCATTGATGATGAGTCCCTGGAAGACCTGGGAGCCAGGTCTGGCTGCTTGGACTGTATCTTCCCTGCTCCAGTGGGAGTACAGACTGAGAGGGAGAAGGGGGCTGGGTAGAGATGCAGCCCAGGTCGGTATGGGAATCACTCGACCTCTCATTTCCTTCAATCTTTCACTCCTAAAATGTCTAGTAAACCTTTTAGTCTGTTCTATTCTGCATTCATTCCCTTGACTTTCAGCCCTTGTAATTCACATAGGTAAGTTTGACTGTGAGCAATATCTTTTTAATGTTGGAAGAGTTAAACGACTTTCTGGATTGAGATTCTTGTTTCTTGTGTTTGTATTTGTGTTGTTTGTAAATTCTGCAGTGTGAGTTATGAGTTGTTGGTGATTTCTGTAATACAGTAGGATCCGTTCTGAAGAAGAGTAGCCAAAGCCCTGATTTCTAATGTTGTTTCCACAGTTTGGCTGGGATCACTCGCTTCACAAAAGGAAAAGACTTCCTCCTGTGAAGAGATCCTTAGTATACTACTTGAAGAACCGGGAAGTCAGGCTACAGAATGAAACCAGCTACTCTCGAGTGTTGCATGGTTATGCAGCACAGCAACTTCCCAGTCTCCTGAAGGAGAGAGAGTTTCACCTTGGGACCCTTAATAAAGTGTTTGCATCTCAGTGGTTGAATCATAGGCAAGTGGTGTGTGGCACAAAATGCAACACGGTAAGTGTCTGGGGGGATGTGACCTCTCCCCTAGGTCGTGGATATATTGCTCCACTTGCTCTAGAACCTCTGCTAGTTTTCCAATCTGTTTCTTTTGGGAGGGACTTGCCTTACTCTCCTTTCCATTCTTTCCCGTTGGTGACTTCTTCCTCTTTTTGTGCTCCTTTTTTCACTCATACATTTCTTTTCTGATAAGTCTTCAAAGAAGTGTATTTCTTTAGGCCCTCTCTGGACGTGCTGCTTCTAGAGGGTTGTTTGTTTGTTTTTGCCTCATCTTTTTATGCTGGTTTTTAAGTCATAGGCCTCAAAGAAAAGACTTAAGAAATAATGATGCTCAGAGCATCATTCAGGATACATAATAGTGAAAACAGCCTAAGAACGTATGTCGAAGTATTTAAAATAGCACACTTGGCTGTTTTTTAGTGAACAGAATCTAAAAATGTATAAACTGAAATATGAGAAATACATGAACTGTTTCCTATAAGGAAGGCAGGGAATGTGTGTCTGGTAGTATATTTCAGGGTATAAGCATTTGCTGTTTGGAAAGTAGCCTTTTTAAGAGTGAATAGAAAGACAGTTATAAATGAATGAAGTGAAAAATTTCTCAGTAAGCTTTGTAACCAACCCAGTTGTAGGCCAGGATAAAATAAGTCAAAGAGCGGAAATGTTTGGAACAGAGTCCACGAATAGCATGATGTCAGAGGATTGGCAAATGAAAAGAGGCAGGGCCTAGGGCCTAGGGGTGGGAAATGATTACGCCCAGCCCTCCCTCCGTTTTCACCTCACCCTGTGTGAATGGACAAGTAATGTCATAATGTGTGAGTAAATTGACCCTGGACTGAAACACATTTTGGATCATTAAAAGAGAGAAGATTGCTCTAGATCAAGAAAGTCTTAAGTACTAGGAGAAGTGTCTGTTTATAAGGGACATAGGCAAAAATTTAAACAGTTTTAAGGAAGGAAATAATAGCATGGTGGTTGGTCTGTTTATAAAGGACATAGGCAAAAATTTAAACAGTTTTGAGGAAGGAAATAATACCATGGTGGTTGGGGCCAACCTTTCATTTCCTCTTCTGTTGAGAGTTGCTTGTCTTACACAGAAGCCTTTCAAAACTAAGTGGTGGCAACAGGCCTCCACAGAACTTCCTTTTCTTGGTCTCTCCAGCTGCCCACTCATGGTTGAGAACTGTCATCCTTGTCACTTGGAGAAGAAAAAGAGTCTCCTGCTGGAAAGAGTTCATTCCACTCCCTGCACATGCATCATAGTGTTTAGCCTAGCAAATATTACTGAATTGTAAACTGAATTAATCATCATAACCTCTTGCTTCTTGAATTTATTGACACTATTTTGAAGGTGAGCATAACAAGTAATAATTTAACCTACTCTTAATTCTGTCTTCCTACATCCTCATAAGTGTTTGGGGCAAGGGGAGCAAGCTGTTTTCATTTTATAGTTAGCATTTGTTTGTTTTTGCTTAGCTTCTAGAACCAAAGCAGGGAACTAGGAATAGTGCTCTTCTCTGAACTTTGTGACATTGGTCAAATGATTCCCTTATTTGTGGTTTTGTTTTTGCATCAGCAAAATGGGAGTGATAATACTTGGTGCTGAGAAGGTGTCTGCATGCATCTGGGAAATATTCTAAGTTAGCAATATCTTACTTATTTAGAAGTACTAGTAGCGGTAAAAATGATTCCATAACCTTTTCCCACAATTTGAAGAGAGGAAAATTATTTAAAAATTGGAACTGTCTTTGGATAATGTGTGAAGATTTCAGAGGTGGGAGAGATTATGTTGTATTCTCAATAGTAAAGTTTTGATGTAGAATGTCCTTGTGCTGGGTTAACAATCAAACTAGGGCAGTCATTCAATCCCCAGATTTCTTGGCCCCAGCTAGCACAGCAGTAACAGCAAGGATAGCCAACTGTTGTTTTTATCATTAATTAACAATACAGTCATATTTTTACTCAACTACTTAAGTAGAGGTGGTATAACCTTAATTAGAACATGGATCTGGCAGCTGGGATGGGTTAGGCATATGTTCGTGGTTTAGACTTACGCAAATTCAGATTGGCTGCAGAGCCAGACAGAAAAGCTAAGTGAAGAAAACTTTGCTAGGCACAAGACAGTAAGGAGTAGTAGGGGCTGCAAAGAACTACAGAAGGCATTCTTGACTTTACCCAACTGTTGCCGTGTAGGAATTTGAGCCTAGTGTTAAAAAGATTTTCTTTTGCAGGGCAAGGTGGCTCACACCTGTAATCCCAGCACTTTGGAAGGCCAAGGCGGGCGGATCACCTGAGGTCAGGAGTTCGAGACCAGCCTGGCCAGCATGGTGAAACCCTGTCTGTATAAAAGTACAAACAGGTTGGGCGCGGTGGCTCACGCTTATAATCCCAGCACATTGGGAGGCTGAGGCGGGCGGATCACGAGGTCAGGAGATCGAGACCACAGTGAAACCCCATCTCTACTAAAAATACAAAAAATTAGCCGGGCGTGGTGGCGGGCGCCTGTAGTCCCAGCTGCTCGGAGAGGCTGAGGCAGGAGAATGGCGTGAACCCGCGAGGCGGAGCTTGCAGTGAGCCGAGATTGCGCCACTGCACTCCAGCCTGGGCGACAGAGCGAGACTCCGTCTCAAAAAAAAAAAAAAAGTACAAACAAATTAGCTGGGCATGATGGTGGGTGCCTGTAATCCCAGCGACTGGGGAGGCTGAGGCAGGAGAATTGCTTGAACCTGGGAGGCGGAGGTTGTAGTGAGCTGAGATTGCGCCATTCTACTCCAGCTTGGGCAACAGAGCAAGACTGTCTCAAAAAAAAAAAAAAAAGATACTAATGCCTTGAATCTATGTAACTGGAAAGATGGCAGGGTGAATGTTAAGGAACAGATTTGGGTTTTGTCCTTTACATCAATTAGTTGAAGCTTGGCAGAGAGTAAGGATTGAAGTTAGTGATTTGGCAGTCATTTATGTAGAAGGAATTACTGAAATTGTTACATTACCATGGGAAAGACAGTAGAGAGCAGGCATTCCTGGCTTGAGTTGTGTAAACTTTCCCTAAAATTGCAAAGTTTTGATTATATGTGTACTTTCTGGGCAAGATTTTGGGGGGGGGGGGGGGTGTGGGAAGTAGTTCTTAGTTTTTGTCCTTAGATTTTCGAAGAGAGTACTATGAGCCAAAAATGGTTAAGAACCACTGATACTGACAGATAAGCTAAGGAGAGAACCTTGGAAAACATGTACATTTACAGGGCAAGAAGAACTGCTGTGGGGGAGCAGGGAACTCAGGAAAACCAGGAGAATACAGAAAAGAATTCAAGAAAAGAGGACTTTATTTTTGTGTTTTTTTGTTTGTTTGTTTGTTTGTTTTTTGAGACAGAGTCTCGCTATGTCGCCAGGCTGGAGTGCAGTGGCGCGATCTCGGCTCACTGCAACCTCTGCCTCCTGGGTTCAAGCAATTCTCCTGCCTCAGCCTCCCGAGTAGCTGGGATTACAGGTACGTGCCACCATGCCAAGCTAATTTTTGTATTTTTAGTAGAGATAGAGTTTCACCATGCTGGCCAGGATGGTCTCGATCTTCTGACCTCGTGATCCGCCTGCCTCGGCCTCCCAAAGTGCTGGGATTACAGGCATGAGCCACCGCGCCTGGTGGAAAAGAGGACTCTTGAAGGGGCTGGGGGTGGGGCGTGATTTGAGGAGAAGGATGGCAATCGGCAGAGTGATGATCTACACAGTTGGAGGTATTTAGTTTTGGACGTGAACTCTTACTTCCCATTGTCAGCACTCTCCAGCCAAAGATTCTCAGGGACTGTTGTTGTAGCAGAACAAGTCAGATACAGTTGCTTGTTGTACCTAGGAGAACCTTCACCACAGGGGAGCGAGGGACCTCTCGGTAAGAGTGCCAGAAAGGAATTACAACACTGGGACTTGTTGCACGTGATTTGGGGGAAGGCTTAAGGATATAGCACTTTGCTCCAGATGGATACTGTCACGACAGGGGCAAATTCTGTGTTTGGGTATCTTAATCTTATCTAGCAGGAGGTTAAAGCTGTAATTGATAAAGATGAAACAGTCATTTATATTAGCCAGGTTAAGGGGGTGTTTGATCTTTTTGTGGTTTAGGCAGTGTTCTTGGGCTTTTTGTTTGTTTTTTGAGATGGAGTCTCGCTCTGTCACTCAGGCTGGAGTACAGTGGCACGATCTTGGCTCACTGCAACCTCCATCTCCCAGGTTCAAGTGATTCTCTCACCTCTGCCTCCCGAGTGGCTGGGACTACAGGCACATGCCACCACACACAGCTAATTTTCGTATTTTTAATAGAGACAGGGTTTCACCATGTTGGCCAGGCTGATCTCGAACTCCTGACCTCAGGTGATCCACTCGCTTTGGCCTCCTAAAGTGCTGAGATTACAGGTGTGAGCCACCTTGCCTGGCCAGTGTGCTTGTTTTGGTCTGTGTTCAGGTATGATTATAGAGTGGTCTTGTTTTTGTCTTTATCACAGTTACAGAGTGGCCTTGTCTGATGCTGATATTCTCTGAAATTATTTATTTACACTAGGACACCGAGGCCTACCTGAGAGTATCAGGCTAACCCATTATGTCAGGGTTGCTTTGTTCTCTTTTTTTTCTTTTTTCTTTTTTTTTTGAGACCACGTCTTGCTGTGTTGCCCAGGCTGGAGTGCAGTGGCGCGATCTTGGCTCACTGTAACCTCTGCCTCCGGGTTCAAGCGATTCTTGTGCCTCAGCCTCCCGACTAGCTGGGACTACAGGCGTGTGCTACCATGCCTGGCCAATTTTTGTATTTTTAGTAGAGACGGGGTTTCACCATGCTGGCCAGGCTGGTCTCAAACGCCTGACCTCATGTAATCTGCCCGCCTCAGCCTCCCAAAGTGCTGGGATTACAAACGTGAGCCACCGTGCCCGGCTGCTTTATTGTTTTTCAAGACAGCGTTTTGCACTCAGGGTGGAGTACAGTGGTGCAGTCATGGCTCACTGCAGCTTCAAATTCCTGGGCTCAAGGGATCCTCCTGCCCCAGAATCCTGAGTAGCTGGGACTATACCACATGCCATCATACCTGGCCTTTTTTTTTTTTTTGAGACGGACTTTCGTTCTTGTTGTCCAGGCTGAAGTGCAGTGGCTCGGTTTCAGCTCACTGCAACCTCCGCCTCCCAGGTTCAAGTGATTCTCCTGCCTCAGCCTCTTGAGTAGCTGGGATTATAGGTGCCCACCACCAAGCCCGGCTAATTTTTTTGTTTTTTAGTAGAGACGGGGTTTCACCATGTTGGCCAGTATTGGCTGGGCATAGTGGCTCATGACTGTAATCCAGCACTTTGGGAAGCCGAGACAGGAAGATCACTTGAGCCCAGAGATTCAAGACCAGCCTGGGCAATGTAGTGAGACCCCATCTCTACAAAATATTTAAGAATTAGCTGGGCATGGTGGCTTGTGCCTTTGGTCCTAGCTATTCAGGAGGCTGAAGTGGGAGGATGGCTTGAGTCTGGGAAGTGGAGGCTGCAGTTAAATGGGATTACACCACTGCACTCTAGCCTGGGTGACAGAGCATGACCCTGTCTCAAAAAAAAAAAACAAAAAAAAAAAAACACAAAAGTACATAGTATTTGTTGAAAGAAGAGCCTAAAAATGTTATACCCTTTCGCCTAAAATGTTCACACCTGAGAATTTATCCAAAGGAAAAGTCGTTTTTAACAAGATAATAATTGGAAGCTACTTAATCTAAATACTAACAGTCGAATACTTAAGTAAATAGTGATAAATCTGGATGGTATTATGCAGACATTAACATAATTATGGAGACTGTAATGTGCAAAGCATTCAATATGTTTAATGAAATGAGATACAAAATCCTGTCTCTGCTGATGATAGCTGTGCACAATTATAATATATATGTGGTTGAAGACTAAACAGGAACCTGACAAATGAAAAACAGATTTTAAAAGAGAAGATTCTGAGTGATCTTTCTTGCATTTTAAATTTCTGTATTGTTGATAAAGTATTGTTTGTACAATAAACACTCATCTTTTAAAATTGTTGTTTCAGTTAGAGGAACCTTGCATTTTCTTATCCTAAAATGACGGTGAGAAGGCCTGAAGTAGGGGCTCAAAAATACAGTAGTAGAATATGCAACAAAAGGAGTTGCTCCTCGGCCGGGCGCGGTGGCCCACACCTGTAATCCCAGCACTTTGGGAGGCCGAGGCGGGCGGATCAGGAGGTCAGGAGATCGAGACCATCCTGGCTAACACAGTGAAACCCCGTCTCTACTAAAAATACAAAAAATTAGCCGGGCGAGGTGGCAGGCGCCTGTAGTCCCAGCTACTCGGGAGGCTGAGGCAGGAGAATGGCGTCAACCCCGGGGGGCGGAGCCTGCAGTGAGCCAAGATCGCGCCACTGCACTCCAGCCTGGGCGACAGCGAGACTCTGTCTTAAAAAAAAAAAAAAAAAAAAAGGAGTTGCTCCTCTTAGTCACACAGTGAGTTTTTTGGAGCTCAAAATAGTCCCTGGAGAGGGCTCTGGATTCTCAGTGGGCAAATACACAACCGTATGGTCCTGGTCCTCAAGTCTTAATGCTGTTACACTTAGGAAGTAAGTGTGAGATAAGAGAGATATTATTATTATTATTATTATTTTCTTTTTTGAGACAGGGTCTTACTCTGTTGCCCAGGCTGCAGTGCAGTGGCACAATCTTGGCTCACTGCAACCTCCGCCTCCCAGGTTCAAGCGATTCTCCTGCCTCAGCCCCACCAAGTAGCTGGGATTACAGGCGTGTGCCACCATGCCCGGCTAATTTTTGTATTTTTAGTAGAGACGGGGTCTTGCCATATTGGCCAGCCTGGTTTTGAACTCTTGACCTCAGGTGATCTGCCCACCTCTGCCTCCCAAAGTGCTGGGATTATACGCATGACCCACCACTCCCAGCCATATTATTATTTAACACTATTGTTAAGAGTTTATAATCTCTTATACCAGATATGTAATTACAATCTCTACTCTCTGGTAGTTTGCAAGTTAGGGATAAAGCTCCCTGTTAATTCTGAGTAGAAGGCCTCATACCTGGAAATATCACCAGGGAACAAAAACCTGAAAGTTTCCTGTGTAGAGATTTTCTCCTGAATAACTTACATGTTAACTATTAGCATCCTTGAGTATACAGAAATCAATTTCAGGCCGGGCGCAGTGGCTCACTCCTGTAATCCCAGCACTTTGGGAGGCTGAGGCAGCTGGATCACTTGAGGCCAGGATTTCGAGACCAGCCGGGCCAACACGGTGAAACCTCGTCAAAGGTAGCCGGGCGCGGTGGCTCACGCCTGTAATCCTAGCACTTTAGGAGGCCGAGGCGGGCGGATCATGAGGTCAGGAGATCGAGACCATCCTGGCTAACACAGTGAAACCCTGTTTCTACTAAAAAAAAAAAGTACAAAAAATGAGCCGGGCGTGGTGGCGGGCGCCTGTAGTCCCAGCTACTCGGGAGGCTGAGGCAGGAGAATGGCCTGAACCCGGGAGGCAGAGCTTGCAGTGAGCCGAGGTTGTGCCACTGTACTCCAGCCTGGGCTACAGAGCGAGACTCCATCTCAAAAACAAAAAAACAAAAAAAAAACCCTGTCTCTACTAAAAACACAAAAATTAGCCGGGCATGATGCCACATGCCTGTGGTCCCGGCTACTCGGGAGTCTGAGGCAGGACAATCGCTTGAACCCAGGAGGCGGAGGTTGTAGTGAACTGAGATTGTGCCACTGCACTCCAGCCTGGGCGACAGAGTGAGTCTGTCTTTTTTTCCATCTTGGAAAAAAACGAAATAAATCAATTTCTATCTTCTATAGGAGGAAATAAAGATTCTTAGGAAATCAGACTATTGGACCAATCCTTTTATTTCACCTTTCATTTTTCAGATTGGTATCACTTGGAAATAGGTGATGGGATTTGTAAACATATAAAAGCAATACTAAATAGGGTTCTGATTTAACAGTCCAAGAATAATTTCTTTTTTTTGTTTGTTTTTTTGAGACAGAGTTTCGCTCTTGTTGCCAGGCTGGAGTGTGATGGCGCAATCTTGGCTCACCGCAACCTCCGCCTCCTGGGTTCAAGCGATTCTCCTGCCTCAGCCTCCCGAGTAGCTGGAATTACAGGCATGCACCACCACACCCAGCTAATTTTGTATTTTTAGTGGAGATGGGGTTTCTCCATGTTAGTGAGGCTGGTCTCGAACTCCCAACCTCAGGTGATCCGCCTGCCTGGGCCTCCCAAAGTGCTGGGATTACAGGCGTAAGCCACTGCACCCAGCAAGAATTTCTTTTTAACAAATATTTGTTTAGATAGATGCTTATGGTAGCTAAACCTCTATTGTATGTTGTCAAAGTTTATGTGGTGACTTTGGTGGGTACTAGGTAAAATCAAGGTGTCTTGCCAACGCTGGCTTTTAGGACTCAGTCAATTTTTAACAGAGACCTCCAAAATCAAGGATTAGAGGCCGGGCACAGTGGCTCACACCTGTAATCCCAGCACTTTGGCTGGCCGAGGCAGGCAGATCACGAGGTGAGGAGATCAAGACCATCCTGGCTAACATGGTGAAAACCCGTCTCTACTAAAAATACAAAAAATTAGCTGGGCATGGTGGTGAGCGCCTTTCTTTTTTTTGAGCTCCATCTCAAAAAAAAAAAAAAAATCAAGGATTAGAAATCAATTTACTGCTAGATATAAAGCTTATAAGAATTATGTCACTTAAATCCAAAATAATTGTAAATCCTAATGTGGCCCTCCTTCCACGAAGTCATGATTCTGTGGCAAAACATCAGAATTCAAGACCTGTTATGAAGTACCATTACTTATCTTAGCTAGCTAGTGGTGTAGCCCATCTTGTGTAGGAACAGTTTAGATTCACAGCTCAGAGTGTCTAAGATCTTGGTGTAGCGCAGACACATGGATTGATTGATGATTGATTTTTGAGACGGAGTCTCGCTCTATTGCCCAGGCTGGAGTGTAGGGGCTTGATCTCCGCTCACTGCAACCTCTGCCTCTTGGGTTCAAGCGATTCTTCTGCCTCATCCTCCCGAGTAGCTGGGATTATGCACCCGCCACTGTGCCCGGCTAATTTATGTATTTTTAGTAGAGATAGTGTTTCGCCATGTTGGCCAGGGTGGTCTCAAACTTCTGACCTAGAGTGATCTGCCCCCCTCAGCCTCCCAAATGCTAGGATTACAGGCGTGAGCCACCGTGCCCAGCCGGATGTATTTATTAATTTATTATTATTATTTGAGACAGAGTCTTGCCCTGTTGCCCAGGCTGAGTGGTGCCATCTTGGCTCACTACAACGTCCGCCACCCGAGTTCAGGCGATTCTCCTGCTTCAGCCTCCCAAGTAGCTGGGACTACAGGTGCGCACTGCCATGCCCGGCTAATTTTTGTATTTTTAATGGAGACAGGGTTTCATTCACTGTGTTGGCCAGGCTGATCTTGAACTCCTGACCTCGAGTGATCTGCCTGCCTTGACCATCCAAAGTGCTGAGATTGCAGCTGTGAGCCACTGTGCCCAGCCAGATTTATTTATTTATTTGTATTATTTATTTATTTATTTTTGAGACGGACTCTCACTCTGTCACCCAGGCTGGAGTTCAGTGGCGCGATCTCTGCAGCCTACCCCTCCTGGGTTTAAGCGATTCTCCTAACTCAGCCTCCTGAGTAACTGGGATTAAAGGCGACTGCCACCATGCCCGGCTAATTTTTATATTTTTAGTAGAGACAGGGTTTGCCATGTTTGCCAGGCTGGTCTTGAACTCCTGACCTCAGTTGATCTGCCCACCTCCCAAAGTGCTAGGATTACAGGCGTGAGCCACCGCATCCAGCCCTGGATTTATTTATTTAATTTTTTTCCTCCTTATGCCCCAGTACTAAGAGGAGGCCCTGGATTTCAGTAAAACATGTTTTGTTTTACTGTTTGCCATGTTTTGTATTACTAAAAATTTAGACATGGCATAAATGTTCAATAATAGGGAATTAATTCAATTAATGTTAGTATATTCATGCAGTGAACTACCTTATCGCCGTTAAAGGCATGTAGTGGCAAGGCATGATGGCTCATGTCTGTAATCCCGCACTTTGGGAGGCTAAGGCGAGAGGATTGCTTGAGCCCAGGAGGGTTTTATTACAACATGGGCAACAAAGTGGGACCCTGTCTCTATAATTAAAAAAGATGTACAGTAGTTCAAACTGTTCACCCATCACTATTTCCTCAGTGTAAGTTCCTAAAATTGGTATTACAAGCTATATATATGTATATATATATACACACGTGTATATATATATACGTATATATATATACACACGTGTATATATATATACACACGTGTATATATATATACGTATATATATATACGTATATATATATATACACGTGTGTATATATATATATATATATATATATGGAGAGGCTGTAGAGACTATAGGCACCTGCTACGTGTATATATATACTTTTTTTTTTTTTTTTTGAGACGGAGTCTTGCTCTGTCGCCAGGCTGGAGTGCAGTGGCGCCATCTCGGCTCACTGCAACCTCCGCCTCCCAGGTTCAAGTAATTCTTCTGCCTCAGCCTCCCAAGTAGCTGGGACTACAGGTGCACGCCACCATGCCCAGCTCATTTTTTTTTTTTTTTTTTTTTTTTGAGATGGAGTCTCACTCTGTGGCCCAGGCTGGAATACAGTGGTGTGATCTCAGTTCACTGCAAGCTCTGCCTCCCAGGTTCACGCCATTCTCCTGCCTCAGCCTCCCAAGTAGCTGGGACTACAGGCGCCCGCCACTGCGCCCGGGTAATTTTTTGTATTTTTAGTAGAGACGGGGTTTCACCAGGTTAGCCAGGATGGTCTCGATCTCCTGACCACGTGATCCGCCCGCCTCGGCCTCCCAAAGTGCTGGTATTACAGGTGTGAGCCACCGTGCCCAGCTGCCCAGCTAATTTCTGTATTTTTAGTAGAGGCAGGGTTTCAGCAGGTTAGCCAGGATGGTCTCGATCTCCTGACCACGTGATCCGCCCGCCTCGGCCTCCAAAGTGCTGGGATTACAGGTGTGAGCCACCGCGCCCGGCCACTATACATATTTTTAATGTTTGATACATACTCTCTGTCCATTTTCCGTTGTGTTTCTTGGTCTTGGCTCTCTCCTTTGCTCCTCCCCACTGTCTCAGATTGGGATAGTGAATAGATTCTTCTGCTTTGATTTCACTTGTCTTTCCTTTCCCCACCTCTCCACAGACAGGTTGCCTACCTGTCTTTTACTGACTGCAACATAGTGTGTCTTGTCTGTGTGACCTGCATAGAATTACTTTCCTTTCTCGTTGGGCTCCAGTCTGAAACACCCTTGAATTTTAGAAACATTGTAAGGTTACCCCTTCCTCTTTTTTTTGTTTTTGTGTTTTTTGTTTTTAGAGGCAAGGTCTTGCTCTGTCACCCAGGCTGGAGGGCGGTGGCACAATTATAGCTCACTGAAGCCTTGACCTCCTGGGCCCATGGGATCCTCGTTCTTCAGCCTCCCAAATAGCTGGGACTGTAGGCTCCTGCTACCACATCTGACTCCTTTTTTTTAAGCTATCTTCGTCTTTGTGTACATTCATTTACATTTGTGTAGATACACATGAATGCATGCAGAGATAGACTTACTAGTCTTACATGTCTCTTTTCCCCCCTGTCCTAGAATGTAAACTGCAGGGAGCCTGAGCCTCGAGCTTACCTTGCTGCACTGCTAGTTTCTGGCAGGGATCCCAGTAGGTTAATGTGGAGCAGGCTCATTCTGGGAAATGTTACTGGAGCTGCATGAATCCTTGGACCCTTGTCAAAGAGCTTGGGAAGAGATTCTGTGGCAGCTCATCCACATCCCTGTTTCTTCCCATGAAGAAGCAGGATGGCTCTATCCTTCAAGTGGTTCATTGTCATTCCTCTGCAATAATGAGGGTGAGGTTGGGGGCACACTCTTAGTTTAGCTAATTTTTGGATTTTTAGTAGAGACAGGGTTTCACCACATTGGCCAGGCTGGTCTCAAACTCCTGACCTCAGGTGATCCACCAGCCTCGGACTCCCAAAGTACTGGGATTACAGGCGTGAGCCACCACGTCCAGCCAAGATCAACTTTTTAAGGTTCTACATATAAGTGAGGTCATTCAGTATTCTGTACTTGGCTTGTTTCACTTAACATAATGTCCTCTAGGTTCATCCATGTTGTCCAAAGGATTTCATTCTTTTTTATAGCTAAACAGTATTGCATTGTGTATCTGTGCCACATTTTTTTTTGAGACGGAGTATTTGCCCTGTCGCCCAGGCTGGAGTGCAGTGGCGTGATCTCGGCTCACTGTAAGCTCCACCTCCCAGGTTCACGCCGTTCTCCTGCCTCAGCCTCCTGAGTAGCTGGGACTACAGGTACCCGCCACCAGGCTTGGCTAATTTTTTTGTATTTTTAGTAGAGACGGGGTTTCACTGTGTTAGCCAGGATGGTCTCTATCTCCTAACCTCATGATCTGCCTGCCTCGGCCTCCCAAAGTGCTGGGATTACAGGCATGAGCCACTGCGCCTGGCCTGTGCCACATTTTCTTTATGCATTTATTCATTGATGCACACTTAGGCTGATTCCATTTCTTGGCTATTGTGAATAATGCTGCAGTAAACATGCAAATTCAGAAATGCCTAATGGAAGAGTTTTAGGGTAAGGCCTGGGAATTGTTTTTGTTTTGTAGTGTTTTGTATTTTTTTTTTTTTTTTAAAGAAAATTCAGCCTGGGTGTGGTGGCTCATGCTTGTAATCCCAGCACTTTCGGAGGCTGAGATGAGCGGATCACTTGAGGTCAGGAGTTTGAGACCAGTCTGGCTAATATGGTGAAACCCTGTCTCTACTAAAATTTCAAAAATTAGCTGGCACAGTGGTGTTCACCTGCCATCCCAGCGATTTGGTAGGTTGAGGCACAAGAATCATTTGAACCTGGGAGCCGAGATCACGCCACAGATTCCAGCTTGGGTGACAGAGCTAGACTCTGTTTCAGAAAAAAAATAAGAAAAAATTCAGGCTGCGTACAGTGGCCCATGCCTGTAATCCCAGCACTTTGGAGACCAAGGCAGGCAGATCACCTGAGATGAGGAGTTTGAGACCAGCCTGGCCAACATGGTGAAACCCCATCTCTACTAAAAATACAAAAATTAGCCGGGTGTGGTGGCAGGCACCTGTAATCCCAGGTACTTGGCGAGGCTGAGGCAGGAGAATTGCTTGTACCCAGAAGGCAGAGGTTGTGGTGAGCCAAGATCATGCCATTGCACTCCAGCCTGGGCAACAAGAATGAGACTCTATCTCAAAAAAATATTTTAATCAGCAGTTTGGGGATCCCTGGTCTAAAAGCTACATGTTATGGTTGCATTGTCTCACACAACACAAATATGTGAGTGGGCAATTAATTTTGTTTCAGGAAATAATTTGAGGATTATCTGGTTAGGGATCATTTGTTTATTATTAGTTTGTTTGTTTGTTTATTTTTTGAGACAGAGTTTCGCTCTTATTGCCCAGGTTGGAGTGCAATGGCGTGATCTCAGCTCACCTCAACCTCTGCCTCCCGGGTTCAAGCGATTCACCTGCCTCAGCCTCCCAAGTAGCTGGGATTACAGGCATGGGCCACCACGCCTGGCTAATTTTGTATTTTTAGTAGAGATGAGGTTTCTCCATGTTGGTCAGGCTGGTTTCGAACTCCCAACCTCAGATGATCCGCCCGCCTCGGCCTCCCAAAGTACTGGGATTACAGGCGTGAGCCACCGCACCCGGCCAATATTTTTTATTTTTTGTTTTTGAGACGGATTCTCACTCTGTCACCCAGGCTGGAGTGCAGTGGTGTGATCTCGGCTCATTGCAACCTCCACCTCCTGGGTCCAAGCAATTCTCCTGCCTCAGCCTCCCGAGTAGCTGAGATTACAGACTCAGGCCACCACAGCTGGCTGATTTTTGTATTTTTAGTAGAGACAGGGTTTCGTCATGTTGGCCAGGCTGGTCTTGAAGTCCTGACCCCAGGTGATCCGCCTGCCTTGGCCTCCCAAAATGCTGGGATTATAGGCGTGAACCACCACGCTCAGCCTGGGATCATTTGTTTAAAAGGGTAAGAAACCCACTCACATTTATTGGAAAGACTAGTTCACAAACCCCAAGAACAGAAAGTATTACTGGATCTCAGAGAGGAGTGGAAACAGGAATTGAAAAGCCACTAGGAACCAAGGATGTCCATGTTTCCTGTCTTTTTTTTTTTTTTTTTTTTTTTTTGAGATGGAGTCTCACAATGTCACCCAGGCTGGAGTGCAGTGGCATGATCTCTGCTCACTGCAACCTCCGCCTCCTGAGGTTAAGCAATTCTCCTGTCTCAGCCTCCGAGTAGCTGGGATTACAGGCGCCCACCACCACGTCCAGCTAATTTTTTTTTTTGTATTTTTAGTAGAGATGGGGTTTTACCATGTTTGCCAGGCTAGTCTTGAACTCCTGACCTGAAGTGATCCACCTGCCTCGGCCTCCCTAAGTGCTGGGATTACAGGCATAAGCCACTGCGCCTGGCCCATGCTTCATGTCTTAAGTTTTCTTTTCTCCGAGGACTGGCTTTGGTAAAAAGTGGCCACCTAGGCAGTTTGGTGTAGTACCACCTGCCAGTTACACATTACCTAAAGAATCTGAATGGCCTAGTCCAATCTAGCCTTTGGACTGATTCTCCTGAAACTCCCTCTAGACTGTGCTGTGATCGGGGTGTCTAGGCTTATATCAAATAAAACAGCTACAGAGCCTCACCCTCACGGGGATGTGGGGGCTTACTACAGTAGTTGGGCAGGCCCCCTGAAAGATGACTGTTGTAAATGCTTAAGTAGTTGCTGGGGCAAGATTGTAGAATCAAATAAGATAAATTCTCTGTGCTTACAATTGGGAGAGAGTTAATAGCTTTATGAGGAAGACAAATAAGTAAATATTTTAAATCAGTGCGATATGGTCTAAGTGTTGTGGGTAGAGGGATATCTTGGGATCCTACAAGAGAGGCACTTAATCAGCCTGGACATTGAGAGAGTAGTCCAAGAGGACATGTCTGAACTGAATCATGAAAGATAAGTACATGTTGGCCAGGTAAAAGAGTAGGAGAGGCTGGGTGCGGTGGCTCATGCCCGTAATGCCAGCACTTTGGGAGGCTGAGGCAGGTGGATCACAAGGTCAGGAGTTCCAGACCAGCCTGGCCAACATGGTGAAACCCCATCTTTAGTAAAAATACAAAAATTAGCTGGGCGTGGTGGTGCACACCTGTAGTCCCAGCTGCTCGGAGGGCTGAGGCAGGAGAATTGCTTGAACCCAGGAGGCAGAGGTTGCAGTGAGCCGAGATCATGCCACTGCACTCCAGCCTGGGCGACAGAGCAAGACTTGGTCTCAAAAAAAAAAAACAAAACAGAAAAGAATAGGAGAATCATTTCTGGCATTGTGAACAGCATGAGCATGAAACAAAATAATCATATTTCATTGAAGAATTTTTCATATATATATATATATATTTTTTTTTTTTTTTTTTGAGAAGGAGTCTTGCTCTTTCACCCAGGCTGGAGTGCAGTGGCGCGATCTCGGCTCACTGTAGGCTCCGCCCCCCAGGGTTCACGCCATTCTCCTGCCTCAGCCTCCCGCGTAGCTGGGACTACAGGCGCCCGCCACCTCGCCCGGCTAATTTTTTGTATTTTTAGTAGGGGTTTCACCATGTTAGCCAGGATGGTCTTGATTTCCTGACCACGTGATCCGCCCGCGTCGGCCTCCCAAAGTGCTGGGATTACAGGCGTGAGCTACTGTGCCCGGCCTCATGTATGATATTTATAAGCAATTATTTCTAGAGTTTGAAGTCCATGGCAAGACGTGAAGATAGTAGGGGCTAGACTGAGGAGACTCTTGGTTTTGTTTTGTTTTGTCGAGACAGGGTCTTGCTCTGTCACCCAGGTGGGAGTGCAGTGGCACCATCACGGCTCACTGCAGCCTTGACCTCCTGGGCTCAAGTAGAGACAGGGTCTCACTGTGCTGCCTGAGCTGGTCATAAATTCCTGGGCTGAAGTAATCCTTCTTCCTCGGCCTTCCAAAGTCTGGCCCCGAGGAGAGTCTTAATGCCATGCTAAGTATCTCAGATTTAGGTGATGGGGAGTCATTGGATGTTTTTTATTTGGGGACTGGCATGGGAAGATTTCCATTTTTAGGGAGATGACTCTGCTTATAATAGAATAATTCTGATAGCAGTGTTGCCTGAAGGCACAAAGACTAACTGTGGTTGTCCAAGGAGAAGTGATGAGTGAGGAAGCAGAGGAAGGAGCCAGCTGTAAGAATATTTAAGAGGTAGGTTAGGCAGGACTAGGATGATGGAAATGAGGGAGAAGGAGTAATCTAGGATAAAATCCACACTTGAGTGACAGGGTAGATAGTGGTGGTGTTAGGAAAGTGAGCAATTTGAGGAGCAAGGTTATTCGTTTCGGGCATATTCAGTTTCAGATGCTTGTGGGATGCATCAGCAATGATGCCAGTTAGGCAGGGAGTCTGCTGCTCTCAGGTAGTTGCCAGTTTGGGAGTGGTTTGTCTCCTTCTTCCCCCTGCTCCCACTCAGTTTCTGTCTGACACTCTTCTAGCTACTCTTCTCTCTCTCTCTCTGTCTCTAATAAATATGTATAATATATATATTTAAATATATAAAGTACATATTATATATATATAATTATATGTAATTTAAATATTTATATATGTATCCAGTGTAATACCCCCACCCAAGGTGTTGGACATGGTGGTAGAGCCCTACAATGTCACCATCTCAGTCCATCAGCTCACAGAAAACACAGACGAGACCTTTTGCATTGATAAGGAAGCTCTCTAAGACATCTGCTTCCGAACCCTAAAGCTGCCCACACCCACCTACAGTGTCCTGAGCCACCTGGTGTCTGCACTGCGAGTGGGGTCACCACCTGCCTGAGCTTCCAGGGCCAGCTCAATGGCCATGAACATGGTCCTATTCCCCCACTTGCACTTCTTCATGTCTGGACTCATCCAGACCATCCAGGACAGCCAGCAGTACTGAGCCCCGATGGTGCCCTAGCCCACCCAGCGGATGTTTGATGCCAAGAATATGATGGCTGCCTGGGACCCCCCTCTGTGGCTGTTGCTTCGCAGCTGCCATGTTCAGGGGCTGTACGTGCATGGAGGAGGTGGATAAGTAAATGCTTAATCTCCAAAACAAGGACAGCAGCTACTTTGTTCATTGAATCCCCCACAAGGTGAAAACAGCTGTTTGTAACATCCTACCCGAGGGGCTAAAGATGGCTGCCACTGTCATTGGCAACAGCACAGCCATCTAGGAGCTGTTCAGGTGCATCTCGGAACAGTTCACAGCCATATTCTGGCACAAAGCCTTCCTGCACCAGTACATGGGAAGTGGCATGGATGAGATGGAGTTCACTGAGGCTGTGAGCAGCATGAATGTGTCCGAGTACAGCATACCACAGCCAAGGAGGAGAGAGTTTGAGGAGTGGGCCTATGAGGAGGTGGCCTAGAGCCTTCTGTTACTGGGTAAAGGGAAGAAGTGGTGTGAACTTTTTATTCACCCACAGTCTGTTCTGTGATAGCCATGTCTGTGTGTGCAGTTGTTCTTCATGTCTTGACATCACAGCTCTAAAGACACTCCAATGAAACCATTTTCCTAGTGAAAAAAAAACCATACATATATATATATATATATATAAGCATATACATAAAATACTTATATGTATTTGTTTGAGACAGGGTCTTGCTGTTTTGCCCAGGCTGGACTCAGTGATCCTTATGCCTCAGCCTCCTGAGTAGCTAAGTAGTCGGGACCATAGGCACTGCAACCTTGTCCACCTCATTCATATATATATATGTGTGTGTGTGTATATATATATGTGTGTATATATATATATGTGTGTATATATTTTTATATATATATTTTATATATATTTTTTTTATATAGATATAAAAATATATATATATATATTTTTTTTTTTTTGCTGGGCCTGGTGGCTCACGCTTGTAATCCCAGCACTTTGGGAGGCCGAGGCGGGTGGATCACGAGGTCAGGAGATCGAGACCACGGTGAAACCCCGTCTCTACTAAAAATACAAAAAAATTAGCCGGGCGTGGTGGCGGGCGCCTGTAGTCCCAGCTACTTGGAGAGGCTGAGGCTGGAGAATGGCATGAACCTGGGAGGCGGAGCTTGCAGTGAGCCAAGATTGCGCCACTGCACTCCAGCCTGGGCGACAGAGCGAGACCGAGTCTCACATGTTGCCCAGGCTGGAGTGCAGTGGCTCAATCCCGGCTCACTGCAACCTCCACCTCCTCGATTCAAGCGATTCTTCTGCCTCAAGCTCCCAAGTAGCTGAGATTACAGGCGTGTGCCACCATGCCCAGCTAATTTTGTAAATTTAGTAGGGTTTTCACCATGTTAGCCAGGCTGATCTCGAACTCTCAAGCTCTGGTGATCCGCCCGCCTCAGCCTCCTAAAGTGTTGGCATTACAGGCGTGAGCCACCGTGCCCGGCCCTTTTTATGTTTTAAACTTAAGACTCACCTAGTTTCTCTTTTCATATATCTTCTGTGTAAGCAGCAGGTTTATTTATGTAAAGGTTTGACATGTTTGGCTTCAACATGAGAATTGCTGACAGGATTTTATTTCAGCCTCTTAGGCTATAAGGTGTATCTATTAGGGCAGATATTATTTCTCTCATTCGTAGCTGTGTTTATAACACTTAGAACAGTACTGGCAAATAAGTGAGTGTCTGAAGGAATGAACTGTTGAATCACTGAAGAGTTTGACTCTTCTAAGGGCTGTCCTTTCGCTAAGACTGATTTTTCCATAAAGCATTTCTCTAAGTTGAATCTTGGAGGGTAAAGAGGTGGAAGAGAGCCTTTCAGGCAGAGGTAGCAGCAAGAGCAAAGGCAGGGAGGAATAGAACTGAATGGGATGTGTGTGTATAGGGAACAGCCATGAGATATTAATAATATTTCCTTGTCGTATGTCTCTGGTCATTCCAGAAAACTTAGTAATATTAATAGGTATATTAGTAGCCATGATGTCTTCTGGGAATTGTGTTTCGTTTAAAAGTTTCTGTGCATGGTGTGGTTAAGTGAGGATTCAATGTATAAAATATGACCAAACTGACAGAAAACTGTGTTGGTCTTGCTCTTTGTTTCCATGGCCTAATACAAGGCCTCTTGGAAATCTTCTCTGAATCCCAGGCAGAACTTACTACTTCCTAATCTGTGTTCATGTAGCATATTATTCCTATCTCTAATATTGTGTTATATTGACTTATTTCATGTTTCATGTCATTAGTAGTCCTGACCATGCCTTTAATAATTCCTAGGGTCTAACATGTAGTAGTTGTTAATTAAATGTTGATGAACAGTTGAACAAAAGGATGTTTATACCCTGTATTGGCCACATTAAATCAGAACTATGTTCAGCTTCTGTATCCATTTTTTCTTGTAGCTATTTGTAGTAGATGTCCAGACAAGCCAGATCACCAAGATCCCCATTCTGAAAGACCGGGAGCCTGGAGGTGTGACCCAGCAGGGCTGTGGTATCCATGCCATCGAGCTGAATCCTTCTAGAACACTGCTAGCCACTGGAGGAGATAACCCCAACAGTCTTGCCATCTATCGACTACCTACGCTGGATCCTGTGTGTGTAGGAGATGTAAGTTTTCCCAGTAGTTGTAGTTGGAGGAAGCCTTGTTTTCAAATGGGTCTCAGTGGTTAACATGGACCCTCCTCTCAGCAGCCCAGAGTGGGGACTGGACTCCCCACAGGGCACAGTATATGTTTGATAAAGGGGCAAGCAGCACAGCTCAGGGGCCAACAGTATTGTGTTGCTGTTTGAATCCATAGTGTCCACATATTTCTCATTGCCTATAGTCAGAGAATAGCAGTTTACTAAATCATCCATTCATTCATCAGGCATTTATTGAGTCTTCTATGGCTAGGCGTTGTTTGAGACATGGTTTGAGACATAGCAGTGAACAGAACAGATAAAGCCCCTGTCCTCTGGAAGCCTACATTCTAGTGGAGGGTGACATATAGACCAAAATATAAACTATATAAACTAATATTTACCAGTAATATGTCAGAGTGTGATAAATGCCATGGAGAAGAATAAAGGCAGCATAAAGGGACTGAGAGTAAGGTGGAGGATGCTGTATCAGAAGATAAAGTTTCATTGATAGGATGACACTTGAGCAGGGACACTTAAAGGAAATGAGGTACAAGCCATGTAGATGTCTAGATGTCTGGAGGAAGAGAGTTCCAGATAGAAGATGGGACCCAGAGGTAGAAGGCAAGAGCTATGTGTCCACTACCCACAGTAGTGCCAATTTCATTCCAGCTTTGAGCTCCTCAAGATAGAAGGTAAAGATTGATCATTCTCTATGGGTTGAGACCACCAGAGATCAGAGTTGTAATTTCTACAAAAATATTTTCAGTCTGACTTGTATGCTTCTTTAGACAGTTTATTACAATCCTTATTTTACTAATTTCTTATTTTCTTCCCTGTACCTGTTACTCCCTGCTCTCCAAGGATGGACACAAGGACTGGATCTTTTCCATCGCATGGATCAGCGACACTATGGCAGTGTCTGGTAAAGTTGCCCTTTTATAGGGAGCTTTTGATGTGGCAGGGATTGGGGGCTAGAGATTGAAAAGAGATAGTAGTGTGATAGGAAACAGCCTAGCTGGGTGCAGTGACTCACACCTATAATCCCAGCACTTTGGGAGGCTGAGGTGGGTGGGTCACTTGAGCCCAAGAATTCAATACCAGCCTGGGCAACGTATGAGACCCCATCTCTACAATTTTTTTTTTTAATTAGTTGAGTGTGGTACTGCATACCTGTTGTCCCAGATACTCAGAAGGTTGAGGCAGGAGGATTGCTTGAGCCCGGTAGAACCAGGCTGCATCAAGCTGTGATCGTGCCACTGCACTCCAGCCTACATGACAGAGGGTGACCCTGTAGAATAATAATTTTTTATTTAGTGTAAAAGTGATGCACATTTATTGTAAGAAAATTTTAAAATATAGGCCAGGTGTGGTGGCTCACACCTGTAATCCCAGCACTTTGGGAGGCCGAGGTGGGTGGATTACAAGGTCAGGAGTTCAAGACCAGGCTGGCCAGCATGGTGAAACCCTGTCTCTACTAAAAGTACAAAAAATTAGCTGAGTGTGGTCGTGGGCGCTTGTAGTCCCAGCTACTCAGGAGACTGAGGCAGGAGAATTGCTTGAACCCGGCAGGCAGAGGTTGCAGTGAGCTGAGATCGCGCCACTGCACTCCAGCCTGAGCGACAGCGTGAGACTGCATCTCAAAAAAAAAAATGGGCCGGGCACGGTGGCTCACGCTTGTAATCCCAGCACTTTGGGAGGCCGAGGCGGGCGAATCACGAGGTCAGGAGATCGAGACCACGGTGAAACCCCGTCTCTACTAAAAATATAAAAAATTAGCCGGGCGTGGTGGCGGGCACCTGTAGTCCCAGCTACTCGGAGAGGCTGAGGCAGGAGAATGGTGTGAACCCGGGAGGCGGAGCTTGCAGTGAGCCGAGATTGCGCCACTGAACTCCAGCCTGGGCGACAGAGCAAGACTCTGTCTCAAAAAAAAAAAAAAAAAAAAAAAAATGGATAGATAGATAGATAAGATAGATAGATAAAAAAGGAAGTAAGGACCACCCACAAGATCTTTATCCAGAGATAACCACTTTTTTTTGTGGGTTGTTTTGTTTTCTTTTTGAGACAGTGTCTCATTTTGTCACCCAGGCTTGAGTACAGTGGCACGATCCTAGCTCAGTGCATCCTTGAGCTCTTGGGCTCAAGTGATCCTTCTGCCTCAGGCTCCCAGGTAGCTGGGACTATAGGCACACACCATCACACCCAGCTAGTAATAACCACTGTTGACATTTTAAAATATAACTTGCTAGTCTTTTTTTTCAGTACCTTTTTTCTTTTCCTTTAGACACAGGGTCTTGCTCTATCGCCCAGGCTGGAGTGCAGTGGCACCATCATGGCTCACTGCAGCCTTGAACTCCTGGGCCCAAGCTATCCTCCTGCCTTAGCCTCCCAAAGTGCTTAGATTATACAGGCATGAGCCACTGCACCCAGCCTTATTATGATTTTTTTTTTTTGAGACAGTCTCACTCTGTCTTCCAGGCTGGAGTGCAGTAGTACGACCTCGGCTCACCACAACCTCCACTTCCCAGGTTCAAGCGATTCCCCTGCTTCAGCCTCCCGAGTAGCTGGGATTACAGGCGCCCACCACCATGCCAGGCTAATTTTTCTATTTTAGTAGAGATGGGGTTTCACCATATTGTCCAGGCTGGTCTCAAACTCCTGACCTCAGTGATTCGCCTGCCTCGGCCTCCCAAAATGCTGGGATTACAGGCGTGAGCCTCCATGCCTGGCCCATATCTTTTAGTTGGTTAATATGAGATCATTTAGAAGGTGTATATATAGAATTCTTTGTGAAATTCTTTCTTTTTTTTTTTTTGGAGACGGAGTCTTGCTGTATTGCCCAGGCTAAAGTGCAATGGTGCAATCTTGGCTCACTGCAACCTCTGTCTCCTGGGTTCAAGCACTTCTCCCTGCCTCAGCCTCCCGAGTAGCTGGGATTACAGGTGCCCACCACCACACCTGGCTAATTTTTGTATTTTTTAGTAGAAATTTGGTTTTGCCATGTTGGCCAGGCTGGTCTTGAACGCCTGACCTCAGTTGATCCGCCTGCCTCGGCCTCCTAAAATGCTAGGATTACAGGCATGAGCCACTGCACCCGGCCTCATTTTATTACACTTTAAAATTTTCATAATAAAACTTTGATGTGTAAGTGAGATCACACTGTACACAAAGTAATCTTCTGAAACACAGTTATCTAATTTTCTCACTCCGATGCTCAAATCTGTGAGAGACTTTCTAGTATCTGTAAGATGAAAAACCAATTTCATAGCACAGCATACAAGGCCCATGCCCATCTTTCCAACTTTCTCTCTCATAGCTTCCATGCTTGCACCCCGTAATCCAGCATAACAAACCATGTCTAGTTCTCCAGATGTGCCTTTGTCTCTGTGGCCTTTTCTAATTTCACATAACTAATATTCTACTTTGAATTGATGTGTCTGTCATTTTAGATGTTTTTTTCTTTTTTTTTTTTTAATTTTTGAGACAGATTCTCACTCTGTCGCCCAGGCTGGAGTGCATCTTGGCTCACTGCAACCTCTGCCTCCCAGGTTCAAACACTTCTCTTGCCTCGGCCTCCCAAGTAGCTGGGACTACAGGTGCGTGCCACTGTGCCTGGCTAATTTTTGTATTCTTAGGAGAGACAGGGTTTCACCATGTTGGCCAGGCTGGTCTCAAACTCCTGACTTCAAGTGATCTGCCTGCGTCGGCCTC
Source organism: Nomascus leucogenys (assembly GCF_006542625.1). Lineage (NCBI taxonomy): Eukaryota > Metazoa > Chordata > Mammalia > Primates > Hylobatidae > Nomascus > Nomascus leucogenys. The sequence goes on from NC_044388.1 coordinate 80,979,427, forward strand.
CCAAAGTGCTGCAATTTCAGGCGTGAGCTACTGCGCCCGGCCTAGATGTTTTTTTCTATGAGGTATTCAGGAGATTAGTAGTGTGGGAAGGGCACCTTCTTGGTCTCAAAGGAGAACTGGCAAATAACTTTACTGGAAAAAGAATTTTAAAACACATTTTCGTTGTTGTTGTTGTTGTTGTTGTTGAGACAGGGTCTCACTCTGTTACCTAGGCTGGAATGCAGTGTGTGACTATTGCTCACTGCAACCTCGAACTCCCAGGATTAAGAGATCCCCTCAAGTAGGTGGGACTACAGACACACATCACCACACCCAGTTAATTATTTCTATTTTTTATAGAGACTGGGTCTCGCTGTGTTGTCCGGGTTGCTGTTGAACTCCTAGGCTCAAGCGATCCTCCCACTTCAGCGTCTCGAAGTGCTGGTATTACAGGCATGAGCCACTATGCCCAGCCTAAAACACAATTTCTTGATACTCCATTTTATGGATATAATATAACCCTATTGTTGAACATACTGAGTGTTCTGAATAAACATCTTTGTATATGGGTATTGTGATAGTGGATTGTTTCTGAATGGGAATATAAACTTTTATTTTTGTTGTTTCTCTTTTTTTTTGAGACGGAGTCCTCCTCTGTCGCCCAGCTGGAGTGCAGTGGCCATGTCTTAGCTCACTGCAACCTCCGCCTCCCAGATTCAAGCGATTCTCCTGCCTCAGCCTTCTGAGTAGCTGGGACTACAGGCACGTGCCACCACGCCTGGCTGGTTTGTCTTTTTAGTAGAGATGGCTTACAACATGTTCGCCGGGGTGGTCTCGAACTCCTGACCTCGTGATCCACCCGCCTCGGCCTCCTAAAGTGCCGAGATTACAGGCATGAGCCACTGCGCCCAGCTGTTGTTTCTCTTTTTTTTTTTTTGGAGTTAAGATCTCGCTCTGTCACCCAGGATGGAGTACAGTGGCATGATCATGACTCACTGCAGCCTTGACCTTCCAGTCTCAAACAGTCCTCCTGTCTCAGCACCCAACCCCTGTCCCTGAGTAGCTGGGACTACAAGCATGTGCCACCATGCCTGGCTAGTTTTTTGTATTTTTTTGTACTGATGGTGTTTCGACATTTGCCCAGGCTGGTCTCGACCTCCTGGCCTCAAGCGATCTGCCTGCCTAAGCCTCCCAAAGTGTTGGGATTACAGTCGTGAGCCACTGCGCCCAGCCAGGAATATAAAATTTCCTTGCTGCAGGTTGCTCAGTTGTACTCTAGAAAGATACCATTTTAGCTTGCCACCAACAGTATGTTCAGGGCTCAATTCACAGAAAAGTGTTCTTGTTTTTTGTTGTTGTTGTTTGTTTGTTTGTTTTGAGATGGAGTCTCTGTCATCCAGGCTGGAGTGCAGTGGTGTGATCTCGGCTCACTGCAACCTCCGTCTCCTGGGTTCAAGCAATTCTCCTGCCTCAGCCTCCTGAGTAACTGGGATTACAGGCACACGCCCGACTAATTTTTGTATTTTTAGTAGAGACAGGGTTTCGCCATGTTGGTCAGGCTGGTCTCCAACTCCTGACCTCGTTATCTGCCTGCCTCAGCCTCCCAAAGTTCTGGGGTTACAGGCGTGAGCCACCGTGTCTGGCCTGGGTTTTTAAGTGCTTTATTATTGTTTGCTAAGAAAACTGATTTATCTTTTTAAGCATTCATTTTATGTAAAACAGTCATTCCTTTGTTTTGTTTTGTTTTTTTTGGAGGCAGGGTCTTATTCTGTTGCCCAGATTGGTGGTGTGATCCCAGCTCACTGCACCCTTGACCTCTCCAGGCTCCAGTGACCCTCCCACATCAGCCTCCCAGGTAGCTGGTATTACAGGTTTGTGCCACCATGCCTGGCTAATTTTGTATTTTTTGTAGAGACAGGGTTTTGCCATGTTACCCAGCCTCCCAGAGTGCTGGGATTAAAGGCATATACCACTGTACCCAGCCTAGAATAGTCGTCATTATTATCTGTTTTTTTTTTTTTTTGAGACAGGGTCTCACTGTGTCACCCAGGTTGGAGTCTGTGGCACAATCTGAGCTCACTGCAACTTCTACTTCCCAGGCTCAAGCTATCCTCCCAGCTCAGCCTCCTGAGTAGCTGGGACCACAGGCGTGCACCACCACGCCTGGCTAATTTTTGTATTTTTGGTAGAGATGGGGTTTTGCCATGTTGCTCAGGCTGGTCTCAAACTCTTGAGCTCCGGTGGTCCACCTGCCTCAGCCTCCCAAGTTGCTGGGATTACAGGTGTGAGCAGTAATTCTTAATAAAGAACAGTCTAGAACAGTCATTCTTAATAAAAGGATTGTGGGCCGGGCACAGTGGCTCATGCCTGTAATCCTTGCACTTTGGGAGGCTGAGGAGGGCGGATCATCTGAGGTCAGGAGTTCAAGACCAGCCTGACCAATATGGAGAAACCCCGTCTCTACTAAAAATACAAAATTAGTCGAGTGTGGTGGCACATGCCTGTAATCCCAGCTACTCGGAAGGCTGAGGTAGGGGAATCACTGGAACCCAGTAGGCAGAGGTTGTGGTGAGCCAAGATCGTGCCATTGCACTCCAGCCTGGGCAACAAGAATGAAACTCTGTCCCCCAACCAAAATAAATAAATAAATAAATAATAAAGGAATTGTGGCTGGGCACAGTGGCTCACACTTGTAGTCCCAGTATTTTGAGAGACTGAAGCAGGAGTTTGAGGTCAGGAGTCCAAGACCAGCCTGGGTAACATAGTGAGACCCCATTTCTACAAAAAAGTAAAAAATTACCTGGGCATGAGGATACATGCCTGTAGACCCAGCTATTTGGGACGCTGGGGCAGGATAATTGCTGAAGCCCAGGAGGTTGAGGCTGCAATGAGCCATAATCATGTTATTGCACTCCAGCTTGGGTGACGGAGCCAGAACCTGTCTCATTAAAAAAAAAAAAAAAAAAAAAAAAAAAAAAAAAAAAAGTTGGGGAGGGTTTGTGGTCCCTGTGGGTTCATGGAAAGCCCATGGATTTCAGGAAATCCATGGATCTCCCTGAAATTGAATGTAAAATGTGGTGTTTTGGGGTAATTTTCTAGAAAAAGAGGCCTAGTCTGGGTATGGTGGCTCATGCCTTTAATCCTAGCACTTTGAGAGGCTGAGGTATGAGGATCACTTTAGGCCAGGGGTTCAAAACTAGCCTTGGCAACAAATTGAGACCCCCCATCTCTACAAAAAAAATTAAGAAAATAAGGCTAGGCTTGGTGGCTCATACCTGTAATCCCAACACTTTGACAGGATGAGGCAGCTGGATCACTTGAGCCCAGGTGTTTAAGACAAGGCTGGGCAATATGACAAAACCCTGTCTATACAAAAAAAATGCAAAAATTTGCCAGGTGTGGTAGGGCGTGCCTGTAGTCACAGCTACTCAGGAGGCTGAGGTGAGAGGATCACTTGTGCTCAGGAGGTGGAGGTTGCGATGAGCTGAGATTGCACCACTGCACTCCAGCCTGGGTAACAGAGTGAGGCCTTGTATTTAAAAAAAAAAAAGGGCTGGGCGTGGTGGCTCACTCCTGTAATCCCAGCACTTTGGGAGGCTGAGGCAGGCGGATCACAAGGTCAGGAGATCGAGACCATCCTGGCTAACACAGTGAAACCCTGTCTCTACTAAAAGTACAAAAAATTAGCCAGGCGTGGTGGCGGGCCCCTGTAGTCCCAGCTACTCAGGAGGCTGAGGCAGGAGAATGGCATGAACCCAGGAGGCGGAGCTTGCAGTGAGCCGAGATCGCACCACTGCACTCCAGCCTGGGCGACAGTGCGAGACTCCATCTCGAAAAAAAAAAAAAGCCAGTCATGGGGGTGCATAGCTACTCAGGAGGCTGAGGCAGGAGGATCACTTAGGCCCAGGAAGTTGAGCCTGCAGTGAGCTATGATTGTGCCACTATTGCCCTGTCTACCCTGAGCCCCAAAGTGAGACCCTGTCTCTAAAAAAAGAGAGACATAAGGGGGTCCAAGGCTCAAAAGGCTCAAAAAAGGTTAAGCACCACTGTTCTAGAGGGGAGGGTTCCCAAGCCCTACTGCCCACTAAAAGTCAGCTGTGGATGCATGCCAAGAGACCTAAACATTTGGCATAGAAAATCACTAAGCTTTGGCCAGGCGCACTGGCTCACGCCTGTAATCCCAGCACTTTGGGAGGTTGAGGCGGGTGGTTCACAAGGTCAGGAGTTCGACACCAGCCTGGCCAGCATGGTGAAACCCCGTCTCTACTAAAAATACAAAAATTAGCCAGGCGTGGTGATGTGTGCCTGTAGTCCCAACTGCTTGGGAGGCTGAAGCAGGAGAATCGCTTGAACCCGGGAGGTGGTGGTTGCAGTGAGCCAAGATCACGCCATTGCACTCCAGCCTGGGTGACAGAGCGAGACTTCATCTCCAAAAAAAGGGGAAAAAGAAAAAAGAAAATTAGTGAGCTTTATCAAAATGTATAAAATTCTCATTAAAAAATTTCGAGTAAGGCACGGTGGCTCATGCCTTGTAATCCCAGAACTTTGAGAGGCTGAGGCAGGTGGATCACTTGAGGTCAGGAGTTCGAGGCCAGCCTGGCCAATATGGTGAAACCCCATCTCTACTAAAAATACAAAAATTAGCTGGGCGTGGTGGCACGCGCCTGTAGTCTCAGCTACAGGCTGGGGCAGGAGAATCACTTGAACCTGGGTAGCGGAGGTTGCAGTGAGCCAAGATTGCGCCTCCAGCCTAGGCATCACAGCAAGACTCCATTTCAAAAATAAAAAGAATTAGCAGGGCATGGTAGCATGCGCCTGTGATCTCAGCTACTTGGGAGGCTGAGGCAGGAGAATCGCTAGAACCCAGGAGGCCGAGGTTGCGGTGAGCCAAGATTGTGCTACTGCACTCCAGCCTGGGCGATAGAGCGAGACTCTGTCTCAAAAAAAAAAAGCAGGCCAGGTGTGGTGGCTCACACCTGTAATCCTAGCACTTTGGGAGGCCAAGGCAGGCTGATCGCTGGAACTCAGGAGTTCAAGACCAGCTTGGGCAACATGGTAAAACCCCGTCTCTACTAAAAATACAAAAAAAATAGCCGGTCATGGAGCAGGCACCTGTAATCCCAGCTACTCGGGAGGGTGAGGCACGGGAATCGCTTGAACCCAGGAGACGGAGGTTGCAGTGAGCTGAGATTGCACCACTGCACTCCAGCCTGGGTGACAAAGCGAGACTCTGTCTCAAAAAATAATAATAATAAAAAATAAATTTCAACAACCATGTCAAACTTAAAAGTTATATTTTAATGCCTAGACCTTAGGTGAATAATCCTCTTAATGTCGCTATTAAAATGCCTACTGCTCTGTGTTTAGGGTGGGCCATCTGGCCAAGCTTCAGCACATATGAGGATGATGCACAAACAGCTAGACTATGAAAGCCCTCTTTGGCATCTGTGGGATTTCCCATAGAGGGGTGGGTATATCTGACATCTGTGTCCTCCTGGCCCTGCAGGCTCACGTGATGGTTCTATGGGACTCTGGGAGGTGACAGATGATGTTTTGACTAAAAGTGATGCGAGACACAATGTGTCACGGGTCCCTGTGTATGCACACATCACTCACAAGGCCTTAAAGGACATCCCCAAAGAAGACACAAACCCTGACAACTGCAAGGTTCGGGCTCTGGCCTTCAACAACAAGAACAAGGTATGAACTTGTATAGGGATCCCTGACGTCTATTCCTCTTGCTTATGTCTTGGGATATGCACTCCTTTTTCCTTCCCCATCAGTGCTTGCTACATAGCATGGTTCTGAGCCCACAGAACACCTCTTAAAGGCTGAGTGATGCTGGTGAGAAATTATAACTGAGGCTCTGAAACCCACCCCTTCAATTGGTCTCTGCAGTATTTCTCTGAGTGGTCTATATTTGTGGGTCAGCCTCACAGAATTCCCCTTGGGCCACCCTGATTTGACTGTCTCTCATTTGCACATGCCTTGCAGGTGCTCTATTCTGGGCATGATTTTCATACCTGCTTCTGAAAACAATCACTTTTTTCCTCTTTGGTATTCTTTCCTTTTTTTTTTTTTTCTTTTTGAGACTGTGTTTTGCTCTTGTCACCTAGGCAGGAGTGCAGTGGCGCGATCTCAGCTCACAGCAACCTCCGCCTCCCAGGTTCAAGCAGTTCTTCTGCCTCAGATTCTCAAGTAGCTGAGACTACAGGCATGCACCGCTACACATGGCTAATTTTGTATTTTTAGTAGAAACGGGGTTTCACCATGTTGGCCAGGCTGGTCTCGAACTCCTGACCTCAGTCAATCCACTCTCCTTGGCCTCCCAAAGTGCTGGGATTACAGGCGTGAGGCACCACGCCTGGCCAGTATTCTTTACTGCCTACTTTCTCTTCACATTTCCACTAAGTCTTATCTTATCGAGTCAAATCTGATGCTGAGGTTTTAATAAAAGCAGAGTGTCGGCCGGGCGCGGTGGCTCACGCTTGTAATCCCAGCACTTTGGGAGGCCGAGGCGGGCGGATCACCAGGTCAGGAGATCGAGACCACGGTGAAACCCCGTCTCTACTAAAAATACAAAAAATTGGCCGGGCGTGGTGGCGGGCGCCTGTAGTCCCAGCTACTCGGAGAGGCTGAGGCAGGAGAATGGCGTGAACCCGGGAGGCGGAGCTTGCAGTGAGCCGAGATCGCGCTACTGCACTCCAGCCTGGGCGACAGAGCGAGACTCCGTCTCAAAAAAAAAATAAAATAAAATAAAAGCAGAGTGTCGCCCAGGTGCAGTGACTCACACCTGTAATCCCTGCACTTTTGGAGGCCGAGGCAGGCAGATCACAAGGTCATGAGTTTGAGACTAGCCTGGGCCAACATGATAAAACCCCATCTTTACTGAAAATACAAAAAAATTAGCCGGGCATGGTGGCATATGCCTGTATTCCCAGCTACTCAGGAGGCTGAGGCAGGAGAATTACATGAACCTGAGAGGCGGAGGTTGCAGTGACCCAAGATTGCGCCACTGCACTCCAGCCTGGGTGACAGAGCAAGACTCCATCTCGAAGAAAAAAAAAAAAAAAAAAAAAAAGCAGTGTCAGAATATATACCCAGAGCCAGAGAAAGGCTTCTCCAATATCTGAATCAGGCCGCAGTTTGAAGGGTAGTTCCCTGAGCCTCCTATCCCATCTATATTTATGGCCTAAGGGTAGATTCATCTCTCCTAGATTAGACTCTTCACTTATAGAAATTCTCACACTAGATTATGAAACTGTCCTTCACATGTGTGCCCTGCTTTAACTCTCCAACAGGATGTTGAGGGAGTGATAGCATAGTGAGGAGTTTTTCAACCATGGGTGCCTGTGTTATTGCTGGCAGCCTCAATTTAATATGCCATTCAGCTAGGTTCTGTAGGGTGAACTAATGGTCTAATAATTACTGGCACCTCTGCTGGAATCATCCCGAGACAGGAGTAAAGGACCCTGACCTTAGAATCCTCGCCTGCTTATTGTCGTACACTAGTTGTTATAGATGATAATATAACCTGGTTTTCATTGCTCTTGTAGGAACTGGGAGCAGTGTCTCTGGATGGCTACTTTCATCTCTGGAAGGCTGAAAATACACTATCTAAGGTGTGATGAACATGATTTTGTGGTTTTACCTAATAATTCACCTTACAGTTAAAATACTGTCATTCTTAGGCCGGGCGCGGTGGCTCACGCTTGTAATCCCAGCACTTTGGGAGGCCAAGGCGGGCGGATCACGAGGTCAGGAGATCGAGACCACGGTGAAACCCCGTCTCTACTAAAAATACAAAAAAATTAGCCGGGCGTGGTGGCGGGCGCCTGTAGCCCCAGCTACTCGGAGAGGCTGAGGCAGGAGAATGGCATGAACCTGGGAGGCGGAGGTTGCAGTGAGCCAAGATTGTGTCACTGCACTCCAGCCGGGGCGACAGAGCGAGACTCCGTCTCAAAAAAAAAAAAAAAAAAACTGTAATTCTTGCTGAGATTTTTCATTCATGTTTATTTTATCTATTTATTTATTTTTGAGACAGAGTCTCTTGCTCTGATGCCCAGGCTGGAGTGCAGTGGTGCAATCTCGGCTCACTGCAACCTCTGCCTCCTGGGTTCAACCAATTCTTGTGCCTCAGCCACCTGAGTAGCTGCTGGGATTATAGGCGTCTGCCAACATGCCCAGGTATTTTTTTGTATTTTTAGTAGGAACGTGGTCTCACCATGTTGGCCAGGTTGGTATTTTTATTTTTAAAGACAATAAATATAGGGTCTCACTGTGTCACCCAAATTGGAGTGCAGTCATGGCTTACGGATCAGTGCAGCCTTGAACTCCTGGGCATAAGCGATCCTCTTGCCTCACCCTCCCAAGTAGCTGAGACTATGGGCATGTGTTACCACACCCATCTGGTTGGTTATTTTTTGTTTTGTTTTGTTTTAATTTTTTGTAGAGACAGAGTCTCACTATGTTTCCCAGGCTGGTTTTGAACTCCTGACCTCAAGTGATCCTCCCACCTTGGTCTCCCGAAGTGCTGGGCATTCAGGCATGAGCCATTGCACCTGGTCTCAATTCTTGTTTAAAAGACCAGTTCTTGCGCGGTGGCTCACGCTTGTAATCCCAGCACTTTGGGAGGCTGAGGCGGGCGGATCACGAGGTCAGGAGATCGAGACCATGGTGAAACCCCGTCTCTACTAAAAATATAAAAAATTAGCCGGGCGTGGTGGCGGGCGCCTGTAGTCCCAGCTACTCGGAGAGGCTGAGGCAGGAGAATGGCGTGAACCCGGGAGGCGGAGCTAGCAGTGAGCCGAGATCGTGCCACTGTACTCCAGCCTGGGTGACAGAGCGAGACTCCGTCTCAAAAAAAAAAAAATAAAATAAAATAAAAATAAATAAATAAAAGACCAGTTCTCCAAAGGCCTGGGTATGTTTTTGCACAGTACATGAAATTTTGAGTCTGGTATGCCTCTCTTGCAGGAAAGTCTTTTAAAGAGTAAGACAGGGTGATTCTTTCATGTTGCATAAACTTCCTGAGAGGCTCCTTCGACTAGCAGTCCTCCTCAACAATGCATTTAAGTATTTCTTTATAGATTGATGACTACTTGGCATGCTGTAAGGGAAGGAAAACCTAAGTGTTAGGAACCTTTGGCAATTGAAGATCGATCAAATTAAGATAAACCATCTCTGAAATAATCATGTAAGGTAATGAGAAAATAGACTTAATTTACAATACAAATCGATCATCCCTAATCCAGAATGCTCCAAAATCCAGTTGGGCACAATGCCTTATGCCTGTAATCCCAACACTTTGGGAGGCTGAAGCAGGAGGATTGCTTGAGCCCAGGAGTTCAAAACTAGCCTGGGCAACACAGTAAGACCCTATCTCTGCAAAAAAATTTAAAAATTAGCCATACATTGTGGCATATGCCTGTATTCCCAGCTACTGGAGGGTGGCGGTGCTGAGGCGGGAGGAGCCGAGGAGGTCAAGGCTGCAGTGAGCCGTAATTTTGCCACTGCACTCCAGCCTGGGTGACAGAGCGAGACCCTATCTCAAAAAAAAAAAAAAAAAAAGGCCTGGCGCAGTGGTTCACGCCTGTAATCCCAGCACTTTGAGAGGCCGAGGCAGGCGGATCATGAGGTCAAGAGATCGAGAACTTGCTGGCCAACATGGTGAAACCCCATCTCTACTAAAAATACAAAAATTAGCTGGGTGTGGTGGTGGGCGTCTGTAGTCCCAGATACTTGGGAGGCTGAGGCAGGAGAATCGCCTGAACCCAGGAGGCAGACGTTGCAGTGAGCCAAGATCATGCCACTGCACTCCAGCCTGGCAAGAGAGCAAGACTGTCTCTCAAAAAAAAAAAAAAAAAAAAACGCTCCGAAGTCCAAAACTTTTTGAGCACCAACACAATGCCACAAATGGAAAATTTCACACCGGACACCTTTGCTTTCTGACAGGTCAGTGTACCAAACATTGTTTAATGCAGAAAATTATTTAAAATTTTGCATAAAATTACCTTCAGTCTATGTGTATAAGATGTATATGAAACATAAATGAATTTTGTGGTTAGACTTGGGTGCCATCAAGTCTAAGCTATCTTGTAATGACAAGATAGCTCATTACGTATATGTAGATATTTAAAAATCTGGGCCGGGTGTGATGGCTCACGCCTATAATCCCAGCACCTTGGGAGGCCAAGGCGGGCGGATCGCAAGGTCAGGAGATCGAGACCATCCTGGCTAACATGGTGAAACCCCGTCTCTACTAAAAATACAAAAAATTAGCCAGGTGTGGTGGCGGGCACCTGTAGTCCCAGCTACCCAGGAAGCTGAGGCAGGAGAATGGTGTGAACCCAGGAGGTGGAGCTTGCAGTGAGCCGAGATCGCGCCACTGTACTGCAGCCTGGGTGACAGTGCAAGACTCTGTCTCAAAAAAAAAAAAAAATCTAGAGAAATCCGAAATTCAAAACATTTGTAGTCACAAGCCTTTTGGATAAGGGAGATTCAACAAGCAACCTTTACATAGAGTTAAACCTACTTGTGAATCATTTGTCCTTTTTTTTTTTTTTTTTTTTTTTTTTGAGACAGAGTCTCACTTTGTTGCCCAGGCTAGAATGCAGTGGCATGATCTTGGCTCACTGCAACCTCTGCCTCCCAGGTTCAAGTGATTCTCCTGCCTCAGCCTCCTGAGTAGCTGGGATTACAGGCATGCACCACTACCCCTAGCTAATTTTTTGTATTTTTAGTAGAGACAGTGTCTCACCAGGTTGGCCAGCCTGGTCTCGAACTCCTGACCTCAGGTGATCTGCCTGCCTCAGCCTCCCGAAGTGCTGAGATTACAGGTGTTAGCCATCACGCCCAGCTTTTTGTCTTCTTCTTATCCTAGAGGACTTTGCAAGAGGAAGCAGGATTCCAGGAATTAGTGATTCCTTCATGTCACAATAGCCTTTGAGCTCCACTGACCTTGTTTGCTGTCTTATGTGTAGTATGCACCCACTGAGGATTTGCTAACTGACAAAGACCCAGGGTTAAGGCTGATGTGGGTTATCTGGGATTAAGCTAATCACATGGGTGTGCTTTCTATAGCGAACAATTCCCATTCAGGTGGGAAGGTGAGCTGGGGGTAGCCAGAGATCAGCCTCTTTATCTGAAAACACTGAGGTGGCCCTTCCTGGCAGACAGAACAGAGTGGGACCATGGCTTTAGTGCCCTGGAACGATTCCCAGAAACAACCTGAATAGTTGAAACAGCCTACCAAGAAAGTCCTTGGCCTTTCCAGCTACTTCTGATTATTTATTCCAGATTTACCTTTTCCCCAACCTGTCTCCTTCAGTATCTAGGTCTGTTTATTAACAGTCACCTCCTCTTTCTCCTGTATACCTAGGGGTGGAACAGAGTGTTATTTCTGTAATCAGGGCTTGATTTTATGTGGCTTTTGTAGGTGGGAGTCCAGAAACAATATCCCTGCCTTACCCTCTCTGCTGATGCCATGGTTATATCTCTCCTCTATTTTCAGCTCCTCTCTACCAAACTGCCATATTGCCGTGAGAATGTGTGTCTGGCCTATGGTAGTGAATGGTCAGTTTATGCAGTGGGCTCCCAAGCTCATGTCTCCTTCTTAGATCCACGGCAGCCATCATACAACGTCAAGTCTGTCTGTTCCAGGGAGCGAGGCAGTGGTAAGAGTCCCTGTGTGCACCTCAGGCCTACAGCTGCACTGCATATGGGTTCTGACTTTCAGTTTCTTTGTTGGTTTCCAAACAGGTATAGTGCTCTGTATGGAACATATGGAAATGTGTTCAAAAAGGGGAGCGACGGCTAAGCGCGGTGGCTTATGCCTGTAATCCCAGCACTTTAGGAGGCCGAGGCGGGTGGTTCACCTGAGGTCAGGAGTTTGAGACCAGCCTGACCAATAAATATGGAGAAACCCCGTCTCTACTAAAAATACAAAAGTAGCCAGGCGCAGTGGCGCATGCTTGTAATCCCAGCTACTCGGGAGGCTGAGGCAGGAGAATTGCTTGAACCTGGCAGGCGGAGGATGCGGTGAGCTGAGATCGCACCATTGCACTCCAGCCTGGGCAATGAGAGCGAAATTCTGTCTCAAAAAGAAAAAAAAAAGGGTGTGGGGAGAGTGACACAAAAGGGCACTAGACTTTCAAACACCACAGACAAATGTGTGGCCACAGAAGCCTTTGTTGGGAGCCACCAGTCAGGATATTAGTTAGCAGTTTCCATGTTCTTTTAGAAAGCTCTATTTTTTTTTTTTTTTTTGAGACAGAGTCTCGCTCTGTCACCAGGCTGGAGTGCAGTGGCGCGATCTCAGCTCACTGCAACCTCTGCCTTCCAAGTTCAAGTGATTCTCCTGCCTCAGCCTCCCAAGTAGGTGGGACTACAGGCACACACCAACACGCCTAGCTAATTTTTGTATTTTTAGTAGAGGCGGGGTTTCACCATATTGGCCAGGATGGCCTTGATCTCTTGACCTTGTGATCCGCCCACCTCAGCCTCCCGAAGTGCTGAGATTACAGGCATGAGCCACTGCACTTGGCCGAGAACCCTACTTTTTATCCTGTGGTAATTTTTTTGCTGTGGTCCTGCCTGAACTAAAATTCTATTTATGCTAAGATGTGGCATGGTGGGATAAGGAGAAAGTTTACAACGGGCATGAGGAAACCTCAGGGTAATGAGTATGTTCATTATGTAGATTGTGGTTATGATGTCATGGATATATACATATGTCAGAACCTCAAATTGTATACTTTATGTGCTGTATATTGTATGACAAACCTCAATAAGGCTGAAGAAAATACTAAGTTTAGTTCTGACCGAGTAAATTAAGCTTCCACCTCAAATCTTTTATAACATATTCTCTGTAAGAGCACCCTCATTCTTTATTGAAGAGGGAAAAAAGACTTATTCTAGTGTACTTTGAAGGTTTCAAAATACCTTTTTCTGACATCCCATTTCATCATACCAAGAACCCTGTGGGAAGCAGATGAGAAAAGATAGTTTTATATATAAGACCTACAGCCAGCTAAATAACTTGCCCAGCATCACACAGCTTGATGGAGGAACAGCTAGGGACCAGAATCCAACTTAACAAATTGTATTTTCTTTACCTCACTTTATCCCGTTTCTCACTTTATCCTGTATCTCACTTTATCCCGTTTCTCATGCAAAAATATGGCTGTGTTATCCTGAGAGTCCTAAAAGGCACACTGTGGATTACAGTTCACCCTCTCTTTTTCAAGTAGTGTTTATTCCTGTGCAGATACTGCAAAGTAGCTTTTGTTTTGGGTTTTTGGGTTTTTTTTTCTTTTTTTTGAAGACAGGGTCTTCACTCTATCGGCCAGGCTGGAGGAAAGTGGCGCAATCTTGGCTTAGTGCAGCTTCCACCTGCCAGGCTCAAGCAGTCCTCCCACCTCCCGAGTAGCTGGGACTATAAGCATCCACCACCTCATTCAGCTAATTTTTGTATTTTTGTAGAGACAGGTTCTCATCATGTTGCCCAGAGTTGTCTCAAACTCTTGAGCCACCCACCTCAGCCTCCCAAAGTGTGTTCTAAGATTACAGGGATTACGGGCATGAGCCACTGTGCCCAACCATTTCTTTTTTGTTGTTGTTGCTGTTGAGATGAGTCTTGCTCTGTCACCTAGGCTGGAGTGGAGTGGTGTGATCTCAGCTCACTGCACCCTCTGCCTCCCAAGTTCAAGCGATTCTCCTGCCTTAGCCTCCTGAGTAGCTGGGACTACAGGCGCGTACCACCATGCCCAGCTAATTTTTGTGTTTTTAGTGGAGATGGAGTTTTACCATGTTGGCCAGACTAGTTTTGAACTCCTGACCTCAAGTGATCCACTCGCCTTGGGCCTCCCAAAGAACTGGGATTACAGGCTTGAGCCACCGCGCCTGGCCTATTTGTTCTTAATTATAGTTAAAATGCTTGTATTTTAGAACAAAGAATAATGTATAATGAGAGTAGTAGAGAAAGGAATAAATAGGGCCGGGCACGGTGGCTGATGCCTGTAATCCCAGCACTTTGGGAGCCTGAGGCAGGTGGATCACCTGAGGTCAGGAGTTCGAGACCAGCCTGATCAACATGGTGAAACCCCGTCTCTATTAAACATACAAAAAAAATTAGCTGGGGGTCGTAGCGGGTGCCTGTAGTTCCAGCTACTTGGGAGGCTGAGGCGGGAGAATCACTTGAATCTGGGAGGCGGAGGTTGCAGTGAGCCAAGATTGTGCCACAGCACTCCAGCTTTGGCAACAGAGCTCAAAAAAAAAAGAGAAAAGACTAAATAGGTTTGGCTGTAATAATGTATGCAGTGAAAAGTTTTAAGAGATTTTTGGTACTGTTTAATAGGGGTAACTTTCATACCTAATAAGGAAATACTGGTTCCACAAATATTATCCAGTTCTTCTGTGCCAAGAGACATCTTCATATCCCAAGCACTGATTTGATCCCCAAATACAGCAGATGTGTTTTCTTTGTGATCTAAAGTAATTACATGACTTGTCTTAAACATCTTTGGGTATTTAAGTTCTGGGCTTTTTGCCACTCTCAAAACACCTAATACTAGATAAAGACTTCTTGCATTGTGGCCGGGCACGGTGGCTCATGCCTATAATCCCAGCACTTTGGGAGGCCGAGGTGGATCAGTTGAAGTCAGGAGTTCAAGACCAGCCTGGCCAACATGGTGAAACCCTGTCTCTACTGAAAATGCAGGAATTAGAGCTGAGTGTGGTGGCGGGAGCCTGTAATCCCAGCTACTTGGGAGGCTAAGGTAGGAGAATCGCTTGAACCCAGAAGGCAGAGGTTGCAGTGAGCCAAGATCGCGCCATTGCACTCCAGCCTGAGCAACAGAGCAAGACTCCATCTCAAAAAAATAAAAAAAGACTTCTTGCATTTGCCACAGTAGTGGTTTTAGGTCAAATATAAGGAATCGTTGATGACTTAATGATTTATAAATATGCAGATTACCTTGAGTTGCAGTGTAGGTTGGAAACATATGATGGAGAAAAGCTTAGTTAGGAAAGCTGATTCCGGAGTGAGTTGAGAGGAAGCAAGGAAGTTCTGAGCACTTATGGTCTTCAGCCAAAAGCATCTTGAGCATCATTGGGAATCTGACACTTTTCCAAGGCTTCTTGAATGGTTTCTGTTAGTGTGTGGATAGGCAGGATGGCATCAGGATTCTCTCTGCTTTTGCATGAGCTAACTTGCCACTGGGAAAACACTGTCTGATACTTTGTGGGGCGGGTGGAGGGGAGCGGGGTGGACATTGAAAACTCAGTGTTGGAGAAATTCAGGCTAGCAGACAGTTGAGCAAATATTCTCTCCCGCCTCACTGCCTTTTACTTTTCTCTCTTTCAGGAATCCGGTCAGTGAGCTTCTATGAGCACATCATCACTGTGGGAACAGGGCAGGGCTCCCTGCTGTTCTATGACATCCGAGCTCAGAGATTTCTGGAAGAGAGGCTCTCAGCTTGTTATGGGTCCAAGCCCAGACTAGCAGGGGAGAATCTGAAACTAACCACTGGCAAAGGCTGGCTGGTGAGTAAGCCCCTGCCTGAGATGACTGCTACACAGTAACAGAAAAATTATCTTCCTCTACCCCTCAGCCCCCACTGACACACCATCTACTCATACTTTTTCACTAGTAAGAGGCACTCATTGGAACAGGAAAAGACTTCCTCCTGATTTTGCATTTATGTCTGCACATTGTCTGTGGGAAAACTGAGGCCCAGTAAAACACACTGGTAGACTTAGGATTTTCCCCAAGCCGTAATAGAGCAAGAAGGATAAGAGGATAAGGAACCTCCCACCACAGCTGTCAGTGAGTTGTTTTTTTTTTTTTTTTTTTTTTTTTTTTTTTTTTTTTTTTTTTTTTGAGACAGGGTCACTCTGTTGCCTAGGCTGGAGTGTAGTGGTGTGATCATAGCTTACTGTATGTAGCCTTGAACTCCTGGGTTCAAGCAGTCCTCCTGCCTCAGCCTCCCAAGTAGCGGGGACCACAGGCATATGCACTGTGCCTGGCTAATTTATTTTTTTTAGTAGAGATGGGGTCTCGCCATGTTGCCCAGGCTGGTCTTAAACTCCTGAGCTCAAGTGATTCTCTCACCTTGGCCTCCTAAAATTCTGGGTTTACAGCCATGAACCACTGCGCCCCACCTCCAGTGAATTATTCAAGTGTTTAGTTCTTCCTCCTGTGCCTAGCAGGTGGAGGGAAAACAGAACTTTGGTTCTAACTCTCCTGAGAAGAACTGAGCCTTGTATAGCAATTCTTCAGCTGCTCTGTTCTTCTCTAACGTTTAGTTGGAAAAATGAGGCCCTGATTCCCATGAGAACCAACCAGCCAATCTCCTGACATGAGGTTGTACCTGTAGAACCCTGTTCCCTTAAGGAGACCAGAAAGCATTCCTGTCCCTTCCTCCCCTCTTTCCTGCCCCATGGCTAGAGGTGCTAATTGTAGTCTCTTTCTCTTCCCGTAGAATCATGATGAAACCTGGAGGAATTACTTTTCAGACATTGACTTCTTCCCCAATGCTGTTTACACCCACTGCTACGACTCGTCCGGAACAAAACTCTTTGTGGCAGGAGGTCCCCTCCCTTCAGGGCTCCATGGAAACTATGCTGGGCTCTGGAGTTAATGACAACTCCCCAAATGCAGAGATTTATACTAACTTCCATTCTCAGTTTCCTTTTTTCTTTTGATTTTTTTTTTCCTAATTGTGTGAGGCTCTTGTGTTTTAGTGGGAACACCAAAGTTTGCCTATAGTTTGGCACTTAATAGGAAGAAGCTCTGTACAGAAATCTGAAAGTTGTTTTGTTTTTTGTTTTCCCCTTTGATAATCAGAATTTTACTATCTTTTATTATTTCTGGCTTTTCAACCAAACGTTGCTAATCCCTATTTTTCTTTAAGTGACACACATTCTCCCGTCTCTGGCTTCTTTAGGCTGAAATGACATAGTCTTTCTCACCCTTACTTCACTCTTGAGAGGTAGGGCTCCTTTATAATTATATGGTTGCTCTCAGACTTTCTGTGAAAGTTTGAGAGCTGTGTGTGTGTGTGTGTGTGTGTGTGTGTGTGAGAGAGAGAGAGAGAGAGAGAGATCTTGTCTGCGTGTGTGTGTGTGATCTTGTGTGCCTGTAGGTACTGTGTGTCACTGAAATTACCTGGAGTGAGGATTACTTGTAATTAAAATATTTATAAAAGAAACAACTTTATTCACAGAGTCCAGCTTTGGGACTAGTCTGTATCTTGTTTTTTAAAGTCTAACAACACTGATAATAGGAAGTAAAAACAGAAAGGAAAAGAAATTACCACTGGGAAAATCTTTTTAGTTAGATTGTAGGCTTCCCGGGGCCTCCCGTGCCAGGACTGCAAAGTGATCCAGCCCTACCTGTCTTCCCACCTGTGTGTCCCCCGTGTGGGAAGTTGGTGTCACTTCCCCTTCCCACCCTCACATCTGCTTAGCCAGTAGCCACACCCCTAAAACATCAGACTCACCATCCAGGTGCAGCTCTAGAGGCTGCAAAAGGCTTCATGGGACTTGAATCCCCATCCTAGCTTCTCTCTCCTTCCCCTCAAGAACTGATCTGGTTTTAAAGGGGCCTGGAGCTGGGAGTCTCAAGTCTGCTAAGATTCACATCCATAGTCCCCTTGGCTTTGAGGAGAATCCTCTCTGCCATTCTTTAATCTCCCCAATGGGTTTTGCTATTATTTTCTAAATTGGGTTAAGTCTAAGAAGGTGGGTGTGAGCAGGGGGTTTATCTGTGTGGAGTGAGTGCTTCATGTGTGGAATATTCATTTTCTCACTGCAGCGGGACTTGGGGTTGAAGCCACCCCTCCTACTCTGTTGGCTTAGCCCTGAGATGGTGACAGGCTGGCCTGCAGTCAGCATCATTGTGCATGTAACAGCATCAATGTGATTAGTAATTTGTCTGTTCCTCCCTTGAACTATCTGTTTAGTCTGAGGTTTTTAAACTTGCAGGCAGCTGACTGTGATGTCCTCTTGTTCCCTGATTTTTACACATCATGTCAAAGATAACAGGTGTTCCCACCCACGAATTCCTCTAAGCACATACTCCGCTTTTCTGTCAACATCCCATTGTGGGGAAAGGAAAAGTCATATTTATTCCTGTACCCCAGTTTTTTAACTTGCTCTCCCAGTTGTCCCCCTCTTCTCTGGGTGTAAGAAGGGAAATTGGAAAAAAAAAAAATATATATATATATATATATATATATTCTCCTTTTAATGGTGCGGGGCTGCTGGAGAGGAGAGACAGCAAGTCCACCCTAACTTGTTACACAGCACATACCACAGGTTCTGGAATTCTCATCTTTGAACCTAGAGAAATAGGTGCTATAAACAGGGAATTAAGCAAAATGCTGGATGCTATAGATGTTTTAATTGTCTTAATTTTTTTTCTATTATTAAACTACAGGCTGTAGATTTCTTAGTTCTCACAGAACTTCTATCATTTTAAACTGACTTGTATATTTAAAAAAAAAAAATCTTCAGTAGGATGTTTTGTACTATTGCCAGACCCTCTTCTGTAATGGGTAATGCGTTTGATTGTTTGAGATTTTCTGTTTTTAAAAATGTAGCACTTGACTTTTTGCCAAGGAAAAAAATAAAAATTATTCCAGTGCAAAATGGTGTGAGTGAGTATTGTGTAGCCAGGAGCCTGCCAAAAAGGCCCCACATGACTAGTTGGAAGGTTGGCTTGAGCTGTTGGGATTGCTTGTGGCAGAAGGGGAATACAAGCCATTACCTCCAGGTTAGAGGCAGGTCAAGTGCAGACACAAATACTAAGACCTACTTGCTCCGGGTCCCCAACTCTAGCCCAAGATCAGTTGCTCTGAGGTCCACCTGAGGGTGGATATGCCCAGGAGACTGAAGTAGTGCGACGTTACTTCTCTTACATAAGTAAGGGTTGGTAATAGGCCCTGTCTGCTTGGATGGTGCCCTGAGAATGACTCTGAAAGTAATTGCATAGTACTCTGGGAACAGGATATTAATTTTTGTTTTTTGTTTTTTATAGTTGGAACCATAGACCTTCACTGCCCTTTGTAAGGGGAAGACACAGTGACCACAGTGAGTGATGCTCTTCTAGAGCCTATTTGGAGCTGTAGCTGAGAGAAACTGCTAAATCATACCACCCTTCCTCACACAGTCATCTCTGGGAAACCCACCAGGGCTAGGCCACAGAGCCTGGCAAGGCCGTCCCTAATTCTTCTGCCACATGGTACTTGTTCTTTCCAGGGCAAGCCAGACACAGCTGCTCTATGCACCTGCCTTAGAGACTGACTGGTTCAGAACATGACACATGGGTTCCTATATGATCAAAGGCTGCAAGACAGGAAGGGGGGATGAGTAAGTTAAATCAATTTGAGAGGGCTCCCCAGAGGAGACGAGTTACATTTGGAAAGGGCTGAAACTAGCCTTTCCCAAAATGAATTTAGAAGATATTTGTAAAATCTTCATTGTCAGCCGGGTGCAGTGGCTCATACCTGTAATCCCAGCACTTTGGGAGGCCCAGGTGGGTGGATCACCTGAGGTCAGGAGTTTGAGACCAGCCCAGCCAACATGGTGAAACCCCATCTCTACCAAAAATACAAAAATTAGCTGGGCGTGTTGGCGGGTGCCTGTAATCCCAGCTATTGGGAGGCTGAGGCAGGAGAATTGCTTGTACCTGGGAGTCAGAGGTTGCAGTGAGCCGAGATTGTGCCACTACACTCCGGCCTGGGCAACAGAGTGAGACTCCATCTCCAAAAAAAAATATTGTCAAATCATTTTTGGGAAATGCAGATTAGAACAAAGGCAGCTTCATTCCTTTACTATCAGGTTTTTTTATTTTTAAAAATTGGAAAGGAGAGCTTTATTTTTCAAAGGGTTGCAGTCTGCAGGGTGGCCATTCTGATAGGCTGGAAGTAGAGCCTCTGGCCAGAAGTCAGAAACACACTCTGAGGGAGGGGCAAAGGGGACAGGAATTTATGTTTAACAATGTGGCTGAATATATGTATTTAATAAGCTACAGGAGGAGTCATGAATATTTATAAAAGGAAAAAGGTACACATGCGCAACTGAACTCTCAGGTTTTTGGTATTTTACTATGGGACTTGTTCCATAGAACATGCTCAAAGAAAGGTGACTTAGGGAATGTGGGGTTGACTTGGTCTAGGCCTCTGGCCTCCATGGAATCTTGGCCCTGCTCCCATTTTCCAGCCAGACTTTCCAGCAAAGCATGTATCACAGAAGGGCCTTGTGGACTTTATGGGGTCCCTTTTTTGCCAGCAGTCCCTACTCCCTTCCGTGAAAGAACTTCTTGTTCTCTCTCAGGCACTTCTTGTTCTGTCTCAGGCCACATGCCACATGCCTTATTCCAAATAGTCTGCTGGCTCCTCATCCTTTGGGTCCTTTTACAGGGGGCTTTGGAGCTGAACTAAATTCTTAGCCCTTCATGACTTGTTTATGCTCCAAGTCCCTGGTCCCCTGCCAACTCTAATTGATTATTGATCTGGCCTTCTGTTCCTAATAAAACTAAAGACTGCCCCAGTCCAGGCCACTCTGATCCAGCTGCCATTCCTGGTGCAAGTACCCAGAAATAGCAAGTCAGGATGTCCATACCTGTATTAGCACCAGGGATCAATCCTGTAGGAGTTAGCCTATGATCCAAGTGTTTTTGTTCTGCTTTTCAGTTGCTGGCATCTAGAAGACAACAATGAGGAGTGGGGGGTGGACAGGAGAAGGAATCAGTCAGTGTTATTTGCTTCATGCTAGTTCATTCGTATCTTTCTTCATGCTAGTGTGCTGAGATAACTGAAAGGTTTGGGAGGATGGAAACATAGGCTGCTAATTCTGAAACCAGTGATGAAGACAATAAAAGGATCAGGTTTCTTAGCTTGGTTCTGCCCTTAGCTCCTCCAAAGACGAATCCAATGAAAGAAATGTGAGACATAGGAATACAACCACTGGAGAGAAAGGTGTGAACTGAACTTAAGATGGAGATGGAGTTGTGAGCTCTTTTATGATTCCACTCCCCAAGAGAGGTGTGGACTATCCTCTATCAGAATCTCCCTGGGCTGGGCTTCACATCTCAACACTCTTCTTGATTAGTGTGGAACTGCCGAAGTCAGGATTTTTAAGGGATAATAATACTATTTAACAGTACTCAGGCCGTGTGCAGTGGCTCACGCCTATAATCCTGGCACTTTGGGAGGCCGAGGCAGTCAGATCATGAGGTCAGAAGATCGAGACCATCCTGGCCAACATGGTGAAACCCTGTGTCTACTAAAAATACAAAAAATTAGCTGGGTGGGGTGGCTCGTGCCTATAATCCCAGCTACTCGGGAGACTGAGGCAGGAGAATCGCTTGAACCCGGGAGTTGGAGGTTGTGATGAGCTGAGATCATGCCACTGCACTCCAGCCTGGCAACAGAGAGAGACTCCGTCTCGAAAAAAAAAAAGTGCTCATAGTCAGATGTTTACTATGCTTCTTGTTATGCTGTAAGGTGTATTCAGAGCTATAATTAACATTGCTAGTGCTATGGACAGGAAGAAAACAGATGATCAACTCATACCTTAAAATAAACTGAGCTGGATGCAGTGGCTTACACCTGTAATCCCAACACTTTGGGAGGCTGAGGTGGATTGCCTGAAGCCAGGAATTTGAGACCAATCTGGCCAACAGTGAGACCCCATCTCTACACATAATTAATTAGCCTTGCATGGTGATGCCCACCTATAGTCCCAGGTACTTGGGAGGCAGAGACAGGAAGATCACCTGAGCCCAGGAGTTTAAGGCTGCAGTGCGCCAGGATTGTGCCACTGCACTCGAGCCTGGGCAACAGAGCAGGACCCTGTCTCAAAAAAAAAAAACAAAAAGAAACTGGCCAGGTGCAGTGGCTCATGCCTATAATCCCAGCACTTTGGGAGGCCAAGGCAGAAAGATTGCATGATACTAGGAGCTCAAGATCAGCCTGGGCAATATAGCAAGACCTGGTCTCTACACAAAATTGAAAACAGCCAGGCATGATGGTGCACAGGAGGAGTGGTTGAGCCCAGGAGTTTGAGGCTGCTGTGAACTATGATTGTGCCACTGCACTCCAACCTGGGTGACAGAGCAAGACCCTGTCTCAAAAAATAATAATAGGCTAGGTGCGGCTGCTCACGCCTGTAATCCCAGCACTTTGGGAGGCCGAGGTGGGCAGATCATCTGAGGTCAGGAGTTTGAGACCAGCCTGGCCAACATGGCAAAACCCCACCTCTACTAAAAAATACAAAAATTAGCTGGGCGTGGTTGTGTGCGCCTGTAATCTCAGCTACTCAGGAGGCTGAGGCAAGAGAATCGCTTGAACCCAGGAGGCAGAGGTTGCAGAGAGCCGAGACCACACCATTGCACTCCAGCCTGGGCGACAGAGTGAGACTCCGTCAAAAAAAAAAAATTCTCCCCTTGGGCCTTGAGAAGGAGCATGGCATGAGATTGGCATCTTGTTTTCAGACTTCTGGACTCCAAAACTATGAGACAATGACTCTGTTGTTTTAAAACCCACCAAGTTAGGCTGGGCACAGTGGCTCAGCTCACGCCTCTAATCCCAGCACTCTGGGAGGCTGAGGTGGGTGGATCGCCTGAGCTCAGGAGTTCGAGACCAGCCTGACCAATATGGTGAAACCCCGTCTCTACTAAAAATACAAAAAATTGGCCTGGCATAGTGGCATGCACCTATAGTCCCAACTAATTGGGAGGCTGAGGCAGGAGAATCGCTTGAACCTGGGAGATGGAGGTTGCAGTGAGCTGAGATCGTGCGACTGCACGCCAGCCTGGGCGACAGAGCAAGGCTCTGTCTCAAAAAAAAAATCAAAAAACAACCCACCAAGTTTGTGGTAATTTAGGAGTATTCTGAGGAATTTTTAGATAACAATTTTTGTAAAATCACACTAGATCAAAGGAAAATATTTTCTCTTACAATAATACACAGATGAACTGTAATATTAGTGCTAAGACTTAAAAAAGCAAAAAGTAAAGCTCAGAACCATGACTGAATTGATACTGGAGGAAGTGATCATCAAATCTGCATACCACTGGTTGCTTTTTCCTACCTATTTCAAACTATCTCAATGTTTTTTGTTTTTTGTTTTGAGACAGAGTTTTGCTCTTCACACCCAGACCGGAGTGCAATGGTGCGTTCTCGGCTCACTGCAACCTCCACCTCCCAGGTTCAAGTGATTCTCCTGCCTCGGTCTCCCAAGTAGCTAGGATTACAGGCGCCCACCACCACGCGTGGCTAATGTTTGTATTTTTAGTAGAGACAGGGTTTCACCATGTTGGCCAGGCTGGTCTTGAACTCCTGATCCACCACATTGGCCTCCCAATGTGCTGAGATTACAGGCGTGAGCCACCACACCTGGCCTTTTTTTTTTTTTTTTTTTTAAAGCAGAGCCTGGCTCTGTCACCCAGGCTGGAGTGCAGTGGTGCAATCTCAGCTCACTGCAGCTTGTGCCTCCTGGATTCAAGTGATTCTCGTGCCTCAGCCTCCTCTGAGTAGCTGGGATTACAGGCACGCACCACCACACCTGGCTAATCTTTGTATTTTTAGTAGAGGAGGGGTTTTGCCATATTGCCCAGGCTGGTCTCCAACTCCTGGCCTCAAGCAGTCCGCCTGCCTCGGTCTCCCAAAGTGCTGGGATTACCGACTTGAGCCACCGTGACTGGTCAATGTTGTTTTTTTGTTTGGTTGGTTTTTTGTTTGTTTTTTCTTGAAACGGAGTCTCAAGCTGTCACGAGGATGGAGTGCAATGGCGTGATCCCGGCTCACTGCATCCTCCACCTCCCAGGTTCAAGCAATTCTCCTGCCTCAGCCTACCAAGTAGCTGGGATTACAGGCGTGTGCCACCATGCCTGGCTAATTTTGTATTTTTTTTCTTTTTTTTTTTTTTTGAGACAGAGTCTTGCTCTGTCACCCGGGATAGAGTGCAATGGCATGATCTCGGCTCACTGCAACCTCCGCCTCCTGGCTTCAAGCAATTCTCCTGCCTCAGCCTCCGAAGTAGCTGGGACTACAGGCGCCTGCCACTACACCTGGCTAATTTTTGTATTTTTAATAGAGACGGGGTTTCACCATATTGGCCAGACTGGTCTCGAACTCCTGACCTCGTGATCCGCCTGCCTCGGCCTCCAAAGTGCTGGGATTACAGGCGTCAGCCAAGGCGCCTGGCTATTTTTTTTCTTTTTTTTCTAAACAGAGTCTCACTCTCGTCAGGCTGGAGTGCAGTGGCATGATCTCGGCTCACTCCAACCTCTGCCTCCTGGGTTCAAGCGATTCTCATCCCTCAGCCTCCCGAGTAGCTGGGTCTCTATGCCCGTGCCATCACGCCCAGCTAATTCTTGTATTTTTAGTAGAGACAGGGTTTCACCATGCTGGCCAGGATGGTCTCGATCTCTTGACCTCATGATCTGCCCACCTCAGCCTCTCAAAGTGCTGGGATTACAGGCGTGAACCACCGCACCCGGCTTTAATGTTTTTTTTTTTTTTAAACAGAGACAGGGTTTCACCATGTTGCCAAGGCTGATCTCTCAAACTCTTGAGCTCAAATGATCTTCCTCCCTGCCTTGGCCTCCCAGAGTGCTGGGATTACAGGCCTGAGCCTCTGCACCCAGCCTATCTCAACATTTTGAACTTGTACTCTAAGACATCCTTTCAAAGTGCAGGTTGTAGAGTTTTAGGATGCTTTCTCATCTTGAATTAGCCAAGAAAATGTACAGCTGTCTTGGGTCTCCTTTGATAGCAGAAGATAATAGGAGATCTAGCTAAGACCTGAGATACCTAAACTTGCCTTGCTATGGAATCTGCCTTGCAGGCACCTGGGCAGACCTGGAGTTGCTAGCCAGGATGTCATAGGATTCCCAAAGATGATGGAGGATGCATGAGTCATCACAGATGATGTCAGCTTTGATGTTATCGTTCTGAGGCTACCAGTTTATTTAACTGGTGACTGTGGTCTTTATCAGGAACTCTTAGCCTATCAAATGGTATTTACGGTGTTGAAAAATTAGTATTATTTTTTGAGACACAGTCTCACTGTGTTGCCCAAACTGTACCTGGGCCTATTGTTTTTTTGTTTGTTTGTTTGTTTTTTAAGACGGAGTCTCACTCTGTCGCTCAGGCTGGAGTGCAGTAGCACAATTTAGGCTCACTGCAACCTCCGTCTCTCTGGTTCAAGCAATTCTTCTGTCTCAGCCTCCCAAGTAGCTGGGACTACAGGCGCCTGCCACTATGCCCAGCTAATCTTTGTTTTTTTTTTTTTTTTTTTTTTTTTGAGGAGTCTCGGTCTTTCACCCAGGCTGGAGTACAGTGGCACGATCTCAGCTCACTGCAGGCTCCGCCCCCCGGGGTTCACGCCATTCTCCTGCCTCAGCCTCCTGCGTAGCTGGGACTACAGGCGCCCGCCACCTCGCCCGGCTAATTTTTTGTATTTTTAGTAGAAACAGGGTTTCACCATGTTAGCCAGGATGGTCTCGATCTCCTGACCTTGTGATCCGCCCGCCTCGGCCTCCCAAAGTGCTGGGATTACAGGCGTGAGCCACCGCACCCGGCCTGTATTTTTTTTTAGTAGAGACGGGGCTTCACCGTATTGGTCAGGTTGGTCTCAAACTCCCAACTTCAGGTGATCCGCCCGCCTTGGCCTCCTCCCAAAGTGCTGGGATTACAGGCGTGAGCCATCACGCCTGGCCCCGGCCCTAATTTTTTACTTTTTTATTTGTATATATTAAAAATTTTTTTTCTTTTTTTTTTTTTTTTGAGACTTCTGTCACCCAGGCTGGAGTGCCGTGGTGCAATCTCGGCTCACTGCAACCTCCACTTCCCGGGTTCAAGCAATTCTCGTGCCTCAGCCTCCCGAGTAGCTGGGATTATAGGTGCATGCCACTGCGTCCGGCTAATTTTTGTATTTTTAGTAGAGTTGGGGTTTCACCATGTTGGCCAGGCTGGTCTCAAACTCCTGAGCTCAGGTGATCCACCCGCCTCGGCCTCCCAAAGTGCTGGGATTATAGGCGTGAGCCACCACACCTGGCCCTTTTTTTTTTTTTTAAAGCAGAGCCTCTCTCTGTCACCCAGGCTGGAGTGCAGTGGCGCAATCTCAGCTCAGCTCACTGCAGCTTGTGCCTCCTGGATTCAAGTGATTCTTGTGCCTCAGCCTCCTCTGAGTAGCTGGGATTACAGGCACGCACCACCACACCTGACTTATCTTTGTATTTTTAGTAGAGGAGAGGTTTTGCCATGTTGTCCAGGCTGGTCTCAAACTCCTGGCCTCAAGCAATCTGCCTGCCTGGGTCTCCCAAAATGCTGGGATTACAGACTTGAGCCACCGCGCCTGGTCCGTGTTGTTTTTGTTTTGTTTTGTTTTGTTTTGTTTTTTCTTGAGATAGAGTCTTGTGCTGTCGCGAGGCTGGAGTGCAATGGCGTGATCTCGGCTCACTGCAACCTCCACCTCCCAGGTTCAAGCAATTCTCCTGCCTCAGCCTACCAAGTAGCTGGGAATACAGGCATGTGCCACCACGCCCAACTAATTTTTTTTTTTTTTTTTTTTTTAGGCGGAGTCTTGCTCTGTCACCCAGGATGGAGTGCAGTGGCGCAATCTCAGCTCACTGCAAGCTCCGCCTCCCGGGTTCACGCCATTCTCCTGCCTCAGCCTCTCCGAGTAGCTGGGACTACAGGCACCTGCCACCACGCCCGGCTAATTTTTTTGTATTTTTAGTAGAGATGGGGTTTCACCGTGGTCTCGATCTCCTGACCTCGGGATCCGCCCACCTCGGCCTCCCAAAGTGCTGGGATTACAAGCATGAGCCACCGCGCCCGGCCACGCCCAACTAATTTTGTATTTTTTTTTTCTTTTTTTTTTGAGACAGAGTCTTGCTCTGTCACCCAGGATGGAGTGCAATGGCATGATCTTGGCTCACTGCAACCTCCGCCTCGTGGGATCAAGCAATTCTCCTGCCTCAACCTACCAAGTAGCTGGGACTACAGGTGCCTGCCACCATGCCTGGCTAATTTTTTTTTTTTTTTTTTTTTTGAGACGGAGTCTCGCTCTGTTGCCCAGGCTGGAGTGCTGTGGTGCGATGTCGGCTCACTGCAAGCTTCACCTCCCGGGTTCACGCCATTCTTCTGCCTCAGCCTCCTGAGTAGCTGGGACCACAGGTGCCCACCACCACGCCCAGCTAATTTTTTGTATTTTTAGCAGAGATGGCGTTTCACCATGTTAGCCAGGATGGTCTCGATCTCCTGACCTCATGATCCACCTGCCTCGGCCTCCCAAAGTGCTGGGATTACAGGCATGAGCCACCGCGCCCGGCCTAATTTTTGTTTGTTTGTTTGAGACGGAGTCTTGCTCTTTCGCCCAGGCCGGAGTGCAGTGGCGCCATCTCGGCTCACTGCAAGCTCTGCCTCCCGGGTTCACGCCATTCTCCTGCCTCAGCCTCCTGAGTAGCTGGGACTACAGGCGCCCGCCGCCACGCCCGGCTAATTTTTTTGTGTGTTTTTAGTAGAGATGGGGTTTCACCGTGTTCGCCAGGATGATCTCGATCTCCTGACCTCGTGATCCACCTGCCTCGGCCTCCCAAAGTGCTGGGATTACAGGCTTGAGCCACTGCACCTGGCCAATTTTTGTATTTTTAATAGAGACAGGGTTTCACCATATTGGCCAGGCTGGTCTTGAACTCCTGACCTCATGATCCGCCTGCCTCAGCCTCCAAAGTGCTGGGATTACAGGCGTCAGCCAAGGTGTCTGGCCATTTTTTTCTTTTTTTTCTAAACAGAGTCTCACTCTTGTCAGGCTGGAGTGCAGTGGCGCGATCTCGGCTCACTCCAACCTCTGCCTCTCGGATCCAAGCGATTCTCCTTTCTGAGCCTCCCGAGTAGCTGGGTCTACATGCCCATGCAACCAATCCCAGCTAATTTTTGTATTTTTAATAGAGACGGGATTTCACCAGCATCTGGCCAGGATGGTTTCGATCTCTTGACCTCGTGATCCGACTTGTATTTTTTTTAGTAGAGACAGGGCTTCACCATGTTGGTCAGGCTGGTCTTGAACTCCTAACTTCAGGTGATCCACCCGCCTTGGCCTCCTCCCAAAGTGCTGGGATTACAGGCGTGAGCCATCACGCCTGGCCCCTGGACCTAATTTTTTACTTTTTAATTTATATATATTAAAAAAAATTTTTTTTTTTTAGATTTCCATCACCCAGGCTGGAGTGCCATGGTGCAATCTTGGCTCACTGCAACCTCCACCTCCCGAGTTCAAGCAATTCTCGTGCCTCAGCCTCCCGAGTAGCTGGGATTATAGGCATGTGCCACCGCGTCTGGCTAATTTTTGTATTTTTAGTAGAGATGGGGTTTTACCATGTTGGCCAGGCTGGTTCAAACTCCTGAACTTAGGTGATCTGTCCACCTCAGCCTCCCAAAGTGCTGGGGTTACAGGTGTGAGCCACTGTGCCTGGCCTATATTTATTAAAAAAAAAAAAAAAAAAATTGGGGCCCGGGCACGGTGGCTCACGCCTGTAATCCCAGCACTTTGGGAGGCCAAGGCAGGCAGATCATGAGGTGAGGAGATCAAGACCGTCCTGGCTAACACGGTGAAACTCTGTCTCTACTAAAAATACAAAAAAATTAGCCAGGCGTGGTGACGGGCGCCTGTAATCTCAGCTATTCGGGAGGCTGAGGCAGGAGAATGGCATGAACCCAGGAGGCAGAGCTTGCATTGAGATGAGATCGCACCACTGCACTCCAACCTGGGCAACAGAGCGAGACTCCATCTCAAAAAAAAAAAAAAAAATTTTTTTTACTCGGGGTCTCTTGCTCTGTCACCCAGGCTGGACTGCAGTGGCAGGATCATAGCTCACTTCACAGCTGACTTCAATCTGGAACTTCTGGGCTCAAGCGATCCTCCCTCTTCAGCCTTTCAAGTAGGACTACAGGCATGCACTGCTATGTCTGGCTAATTTTTGAAACTTTTTTTGTAGCCATGGGGTCTTGCTTTTTGCCCAGGCTATTCTTAAACTCCTGGATGCAAGCCATCCTCCTGGCTGGGCCTCCCAAAGTGGTGGGATTACAGGCCTCAGTCACCATGCCTAGCACAAATTTTATTTTATTATTTTGTTGAGACAGGATCTCATTCAGTCACCAAGGTTGGGGTGGAGTGGCTCAATCATAGTTCACTGCAGTCTCAAACTTCTGGGCCCAAGCCATCCTCCTGCCTCAGCCTCCCAAGTAGCTGGGACTACAGGTGCCTGCCACCTCACCTGGCTAATTTTTTGTATTTTTTAGTAGATATGGGGTTTCACCATGTTAGCCAGGATGGTCTCGATCTTCTGACCTCGTGATCCACCCACCTTGGCCTCCCAAAGTGCTGGGATTACAGGCGTGAGCCACCGTGCCCAGCCAACCCCTGGCTAATTTTTTAAACAATTTTTAGTAGAAATAATATTGGCCAGGTTTATTTAATAACAAAATGTTGTTGTTGTTGTTGAGATGGAGTTTTGCTCTTGTTGCCCAGGCTGGAGTGCAATGGATTTGATCTCAGCTCACTGCAACCTCCACCTCCCGAGTTCAAGCAATTCTCCTGCCTCAGCCTCCCGAGTAGCTGGGATTATAGGCAACCGCCACCAAGCCTGGCTAATTTTGTATTTTTATTAGAGATGAGGTTTAACCATGTTGGTCAGGCTGGTCTTGAACTCCTGACCTCAGGTGATCCACCTGCCTTGGCCTCCCAGAGTGCTGGGATTACAGGCGTGAGCGACTGCGCCCAGCCATAAAAAGTTTTTTAAATGTACATATATAGTCCACCTTTGAAAGAATGAGGTAGCTGGGCATGGTGGCTCATCCCTGTAATCCCAACACTTTGGAAGGCCAAGGTGCCAGGATCACTTGAGCTCAGGAGTTCAAGACCAGCCTGGGCAACACAGGGAGATCCCATTTCTAAAATTTAAAAAATTAGCCACGCATGGCCAGGTGCAGTGGCTCACGCCTATAATTCCAGCACTTTGGGAGGACAAGGTGGACAGATCACCTAAGGTCAGGAGTACTAGACCAACCTGGCCAACATAACGAAACCCCATCTCTACTAAAAATACAAAAATTAGCCGGGCGTGGTGGTGTACACCTGTAGTCCCAGCTACTTGGGAGGCTGAGGCAGGAGAATGGCTTGAACCCAGGAGGCGGAGGTTGCAGTGAGCCGAGATCGCACTACTGCGTTCCAGCCTGTGCAACAGAGTGAGACTGTCTAATAAAAAAAAAAAAAAAATTAGCCAGGCATGGTAGTGCACACCTGTGGCCCCAGCTATTTGGGAGGCTGAGATGGGAGGATCACTTGAGCCTGTGAGGTCAAGGGTACAAGTGAGCCAAGATTGCACCATCGCACTCCAGCCTGGGTGACAGAGCAAGAATCTGTCTCAAAAAATAAAAATAAATAAAAACATACTTGTCCTTTTGACATTTTGGGCTGGATGATTTTAAAAAAAAGAAAGGGGCCAGGCGCAGTGGCTCACGCCTGTAATCCCAGCACTTTGGGAGGCCAAGGCGGGTGGATCACGAAGTCAGGAGATCGAGACCATCCTAGCTAACACAGTGAAACCCTGTCTCTACTAAAAATACAAAAAATTAGCTGGCCGTGGTGGTGGGCGCCTATAGTACCAGCTACTCAGGAGGCTGAGGCAGAAGAAGGGCATGAACCCGGGAGGCGGAGCTTGCAGTGAGCTGAGATCGCACCACTGCACTCCAGCCTGGGTGACAGAGCAAGACTCCGTCTCAAAAAAATAAAAATAATAGGGCTGGGCGCGGTGGCTTACGCCTGTAATCCCAGCACTTTGGGAGGCTGAGACGGGCAGATCACAAGGTCAGGAGATCGAGACCATCCTGGCTAACACGTGAAACCCCATCTCTACTAAAAATACAAAAAGTTAGCCAGGCGCAGTGGCGGGCGCCTGTAGTCCCAGCTACTCGGGAAGCTGAGGCAGGAGAATGGCGTGAACCCGGGAGGCGGAGCTTGCAGTGAGCCGAGATCGCGCCACTGCACTCCAGCCTGGACGACAGAGCAAGACTCCGTCTCAAAAAAAATAATAATAATAAATCAAAGAAAGAATGAGGCTGGGCACGGTGGCTCATGCCTGTAATCCCAGCACTTTGGGAGGCTGAGGCAGGCGGATCACGAGGTCAGGAGATCGAGACCATCCTGCCTGACACAGTGAAACCCCGTCTGTACTAAAAAATACAAAAATTAGCCGGGCGTGGTGGCGGGCGTCTGTAGTCCCAGCTACTCGGGAGGCTGAGGCAGGAGAATGGCGTGAACCCGGGAGGGAGAGCTTGCAGTGAGCTGAGATCACGCCACTGCACTCCAGCCTGGGCAACAGAGCAAGACTCCGTCTCAAAAAAAAAAAAAAAAAGTAAATCTATAGGTACTAACATAGAATGATTGTTAAGATT
This sequence comes from Nomascus leucogenys, assembly GCF_006542625.1. Lineage (NCBI taxonomy): Eukaryota > Metazoa > Chordata > Mammalia > Primates > Hylobatidae > Nomascus > Nomascus leucogenys. Next base: position 81,010,875 of record NC_044388.1, read on the forward strand.
TATTGTTAAATGATGAAATAATTACAAACCAGCTTACCAACTTCCCCTGTCAAAATCTTTCAAGATGTAGTTTAGGTTCCAACTCTTCTAGAAAGCCTTCCATGGTCACATCTCTCCTTAGGGAGCCCTGCCTTCTGGAGGCTTTCCAGGCACAGGCAGGTACAAGATTGGAGAGCCCCAGAGTCTTATGGGAGATTTGGGGCCAATGAATCCATCATATACCCAGTAGGGGGAGCCAGAGCTTAGCTCATCGCCTCTGGAGATCCCTCTCCTGCATAACTCCACATGGAGTGTGGAGAAAACAAAGATATGCACAAAACATGTCTTTTAAGGGGACTGCGGAGAGAGGAAGGTAGCTGTAGTGTGAAAGAGTTTTTTGTTTTTTTTTTGAGACAGGGTCTTGCTGTGTTGCCCAGGCTGGAGTGGAGTGGCCCCATCTTGGCTCACTGTAGCCTCAACCTCCTGGTCTCTCAAGCAATCCTCCCACCTCAGCCTCCTAAGTAGCTGGAACTATAGGCATGCACTACCCTGAATAGCTAATTTTTTTTTTTTTTTTTTTTTTTTTTTTTTTTTTTTTTTTTTTTTTAGAGGCGGGATTTGCTCTATTGCTCAGGCTGGTCTCAAACTCGAAGGAGTTTCCTGGGGTTTTATTTCACTTTAATGAGGTTTTCAGAGTAGCAATCCTTGAATCAAGTTTCCCTCTGCATTTATCTGCAGACTTGATTTACAAAGATGTAAGCATACAGCTTCTCAGAAGTGTGTGTGTTTTGTTTAAAGCCAAATAGATCTTATTGTGGAAGGAATGGAATGTTGCCACTGGATCACTGGATCACCAGATGCAATAAATTGAGGTGGGGTGTGGTGGCTCATACCTAACCTCAGCGCTTTGGGAGATTGAGGTAGGAGGATTGCTTGAGGCCAGGAGCTCGAGGCCAGCCTAGTCAACATACCAAGACCTCATCTCTATAAAAAAAAAAATTTTAAAATCACTACAAGTGGCACATATCTGTAGTCCCAGCTACTTAGGAGGCTGAGATGGGAGGATCGCTTGAGCACAGGCAGTTTGGGGCTGTAGTTAGCTATGATTGCACCACTGCACTTCAGCCTGGATGACAGAGCCAGACCCTATCTGAAATAAATAAATAGAGCATTGGAGGAGTTAGGTAGGAGGCAGCTTAGAGAAAGAGCACTGGATCTGAGGTTGATGCTCCCAGTTAAATCCTGTTTCTAATCATTAACCAGCTTTTGACTGTAGGCAGGTAACTAAATCTCTTGGCTGACTGTGAACTTCTGCAACATGAAATGTGACGATGTTTACAGAGCACAGGTGTAAAGCATTCTTAGGGCTCCCTGAGTCATCGGCTGAACTCTCACAGTCCTGGAGAGATGGCAGAACTCCCTCACTTAAAGTCAGGCCAAATAATTTTGACTCTGAAGTACCAGAAACAGGGGGAGGTAACTTTTACACCAAGCTCCAAGCCCTCAAGCCTCCAGCCAGGCCTTTACCCAATCCTGAACCATTAACCTCTGTACTCCTCCTGGTTGTAGCCTACCCTATATAACCACAGCGAGGCAAGACACCCAGCCACATTTCCTGCATGAGGAATAAGCCATGTGTGGCCTTTCCCCGGGACTCGGGACCTGAGCAACCTGGAGGAAGAAACTGAAAGCTGGGCTCTCAGATATTGCTAGGAGGCGGCTTCTCAGAGAACACCGGGAGCTCTGCTAGGATCTGAGCTGACACAATTGGATGGAGGCCCCATGAAACAGGCATTGGTGCTCTTTGGAGACGTCCTTTCAGGCAGAAGTAGCCACTATGCTGACCAAGAAAGAGGTGACTTGAGTGTTAGCTTTGCCCTACAGGCATGGTCTCAGCTCCTAAAAGTCCAGTTTGGCTCTACCTGTATTTGGAGGAAGGTGTCAACTTGTGTTTTCTTTGAGATCTCTCCCCTCCCCAGGTCTCTCTGTTACCATCAGTAGCCAGCTGTGGCTACAGCTGAGGACAGGAATTTTCTGCAGGGGCTATTCAGCAGGCCATGTCAGGGCCTGCAGGCCATGTCAGGGCCTGCAGGAACTGGTTTAACTTGCTTCTGAGAGTCTTGACTCCGCCTCAGACTCCTTTGGCTTTAGGGTAGGGAGGTGATTCTAGAGGTAGGGAGAGCAGGAGACAGGATACAGCCAAAGGGATCTGTCAAGTCAAAGAGGTCCCTGGAGAGATGACTGCTCTACAGAAGGAGGAAAGGGCCTCCCAGGCTTCCACTAAACTATCTGCTCACAGATCCCAAGACTCCAGCTTCTCTCTTGTTTTTTTTTTTTTTTTAATTTTTTGAGGCAGAGTCTCGCTCTGCCACCCAGGCTGGAGTGCAGTGGTGCAATCTCGCCACTTTACTCCAGCCTGGGCGACAAAGTTAGGCTCCATCTCAAATAACAATAATAATAATAATAATAAACAAAGTGATGATAGGCGTGCTTCCATGTACCCCTCCAGATCTACTCTCTGCCCTACTGGGTACTCGTGGTCTCTATCAGTAGCCCTTCTTGTCCTTTGCCTTCCGGTTAAATTCTCCCAATGGAGGTTAGGAGGAGAGAGGATTGGGACAAGAGGTTATTTATGGCCGGGCGCGGTGGCTCATGCCTGTAATCCCAGCACTTTGGGAGGCTGAGGTGGGATCGCCTGAGGTCAGGTGTTCGAGACCAACCTGGCCAACATGGCGAAACCCCGTCTCTACTAAAAATACAAAAATTAGCTGGGCATGGCAGCGCGTGCCTTTAGTCTCAGGTACTTGGGAGACTGAGGCAGAATTGCTTGAACCTGGGAGGTGGAGGCTGCAGTGAGCCAAGATCGTTCCACTGGACTCCAGCCTGGATGACAGAGTGAGACTCCGTCTCAAAGAAAAAAAAAAGAGGGCCGGGCGCGGTGGCTCACGCTTGTAATCCCAGCACTTTGGGAGGCCGAGGCGGGCGGACCACGAGGTCAGGAGATCGAGACCACGATGAAACCCCGTCTCTACTAAAAATACAAAAAATTAGCCGGGCGTGGTGGCGGGCACCTGTAGTCCCAGCTACTCGGAGAGGCTGAGACAGGAGAATGGCGTGAACCCGGGAGGCGGAGCTTGCAGTGAGCCGAGATTGTGCCACTGCACTCCAGCCTGGGTGACAGAGCGAGACTCCGTCTCAAAAAAGAGGTTATTTATTTTCCACTGACACCCCACCTTCCTTAAAGTGGGGTCACTGCAGACCCCTGTCAGGTGACCCTTCTCATTTGTTCGCTGCTCCCTTCCTGTTGTCCCCTGAAGCCCAATAGTGATCAGGTTTCCACACTGTCACTGGCCCTCAGGCACTGTAACATCTCTCGTCTTTATTAAACTCTCCTCAATTATCCATCTATTTCTTGCTGGGGACCTGATAAATAAGGACATGTATCTTACTACAGATTGCCATCTAACCTGGCTCTGTCATTTGTCTGTAGGATCTCTGTAAGTTACCTAACCTCTCTGAGCTTTGGTTTTCTCATATGTAAAATATTGCAGGAAGAGGAGGTGTGCTCTAAAGTCATTTTTTGCTCTTAGAATATTTGGTTCTAAGGTGATAAAAGGTGATAATAATTCTAGCTCCTATGGAATTCAACCAGGAGGACTGGGCCTGAATGGAAACATAGGTAAGATTATTCCGCTGGGCATTTGGGCTGGAGGAAGGTGCATGCTCAAAATATCCCAGAGTTAAGAGTAGGGAAAAAAGCAAGAAATACCGCCATCTGTACTGCATGTGTATTTATTTGAAACATGATCCTTTCCAAGAAATTCTGCAGAGTTGTGGTGGGAATCAGCTTTTATTTTATCTTCAGCTGTTTGTATTTGTCTTCTCTTGTTAGAAAAAAAAATGTCAGAAAAATCTTTCTGCTGGTGTTTTTTTCTCAGTCTCTTTCTATTAATAGTGCCTCTAGGTTTCTCTCTGTATTTCTGTTTCTTTCCGTTTTTGTTTCTCTCCATGAAACAAAGAAAAAAAGAAAAAGGCATTTTCCCCTAGGACCTTCCCAACAGGGAAGAATCAGAAAGTTCCTAAACCAGGCACCTAGCAGGTTTACAAATGACGCAGCCAGAACTGACCAGCACCTGGGCCTGCCAGTTAGAGGAAAAGAGTCCCAGATGCTGGGAAGCTTTGGCCCCAGAGAAGTTTTCCCAGACTGAGTGAGGCAAAGGCTGACAATTCTTTTTTTCTTTCTTTTTAATTTTTTTGAGATGGAGTCTTGCTCTGTCACCCAAGCTGGAGTGCAGTGGCACGATCTCAGCTCACTGCGACCTCTCCCTCCTGGGTTCAAGCGATTCTCCTGTCTCAGCCTCCTGAGTAGCTGGGATTACAGATGTGCACCACCACGCCCAGCTAATTTTTGTATTTTTAGTAGGGATGGGGTTTTACCATGTTGGCCAGGTTGGTCTCAAACTCCTGACCTCAGGTGATCTGCCCACCTCAGCCTCCCAAAGTGCTGGGATTACAGGTGTGAGCCACCGCCCGGCCTGACAATTACTTTTAACTTTACTTTTTTTTTTTGAGACAGAGTCTTGCAGTGGTGTGATCTCAGCTCACTGCAACCTCTGCCTCCTGGGTTCAAGCAATTCTCCTACCTCAGCCTCCTGAGTAGCTGGGATTACAGGTGTGCACCACCACGTCCGGCTAATTTTTGTATTTTTTTTTTTTAGTTTGCTTAGCAGAGATGGGGGTTTCACCATGTTGGCCAGGCTCATCTCGAACTCTCGACCTCAAGTGATCCCTCTGCCTTGGCCTCCAAAAGTGCTGGGATTACAGGAGTGAGCCACCACACCTGGCCTTTTAACTTTACATTTTAGAATGAATCAACTTTGCAACAGAATCCACCTGGATGTTTCTTGCATCACCCAGGTGACTTATACCTGTGATTTCAGGGACAGTGCTTATAAACCAGAGAGGGAGGCTGAGGTTTCTCTTTTACTGGAGTCAGAGATGGCCCTAGGATTTTTAGAGCTGGAAGGATGTCAAAGGTTATTTACAATAGGGCCGGGCGCGGTGGCTCACGCTTGTAATCCCAGCACTTTGGGAGGCTGAGGTGGGCAGATCACGAGGTCAGGAGATCGAGACCACGGTGAAACCCCGCCTCTACTAAAAATACAAAAAATTAGCCGGGCGTGGTGGCGGGCGCCTGTAGTCCCAGCTACTCGGAGAGGCTGAGGCAGGAGGATGGCGTGAACCCGGGCGGCGGAGGTTGCAGTGAGCGGAGATCGCGCCACTGCACTCCAGCCTGGGTGACAGAGCGAGACTCTGTCTCAAAAAAAAAAAAAAACGTCTTTGTTTTACAAAGTGAAGGAACTAAGATGCAGAGATAGAGTCTTGCCCAAGGTCACACAGTAAATTAATAGTATAGGCTAACAATAGCTAAAAGGTACGGAATGTTAGGCTCTGCCATACGTGATTTTCATATATTCACATTTAATCCCCTTAATGACTCCACGGAGGAAGCATTAGTATCATCATTTTACAGATGAAGAAACTGAGGCCCAGAGAGATAAGTAACTTGCCTGCACCAGAGTCAGGGTTCTCCACTACTTCACTCTTCACTTCCAGGATTATATTGTAGGTTGATGTAGCTTGATATATCCTGTAACTTTATTTTATTTATTTTTTGTTTTTTTTTTTTGAGACAGGTTTCTCTCTGTTGCCCAGGCTGGAGTGCAGTGGTGCAATGTTTGCTCACTACAACCTCTGCCTCCTGGGTTCAAGCAATTCTCCTGCCTCAGCCTTCCAAGTAGCTGGGATTACAGGTCCACATCACCATGACCAACTAATTTTTGTATTTTTAGTAGAGGCAGGGTTTTGACATGTTGGCCAGGCAGTTCTTGAACTCCTGATCTCAAGTGATCCAACAGCCTTGGCCTCCCAAAGTGCTGGGATTGTAGGTGTGAGCCACCACGCCCGGCCATATCCTGTAACTTTAAATAGGCTATGGTAGGGATATTTATGCCACAGAAATCAGCACATGCTACACATTAGGGCTTGTTTTGTTGATTGTTGAGTTTTTTATTGTGTGGTGTTTTTTGTTCCTGTTTTGTTTTGTTTGTTTTGAGACAGGGTTTTGCTCTGTCACCCAGGCTGGAGTGCACTGGCACAATCATGGCTCACTGCAGCCTTGACCTCCCCAGGTTGAGGTGGTCCTCCCACGTCAGTCTCCTGAGTAGTTGGAACTACAGGTGTGTACCACCATGCCCAGCTAATTTTTCTGTATATATATATATATATAATTTTTTATAGATAGGGTTTCCCCATGTTGCCCAGGCTACTCTCAAACTCCTGGGTTCAGGCAGTCCTCTGCTGGGACTATAGGCATGTGCCACCACACCTGGTTAATTTTTAAATTTCTTGTAGAGACAGGGTCTCACCATGTTGCTAATTTTTGTATTTTTAGTGGAGACAGGGTTTTGCCATGTTGCACAGGCTGGTCTCGAACTCCTGGCCTCAAAGGATCTGCCTGCCTCAGCCTCCCAAAGTGTTGGGATTACAGAAGTGAGCCACCGCACCCAGTGTGAGCTTTTAAGGCCCCAGCACCTGTTGGAGGTACATTCCACCTAAGCCTGGGGACCTTGGCTGAATGCGTCTCTAGGCTGTTTAGGAACTGACTTTTTTTTTATTTACTTATTTATTTTTTTTTTTAGATGGAGTCTTGCTCTCTCCTAGGCTGGAGTGCAATGGTGCAATCTTGGCTCACCACAACCTCTGCCTCCCGGGTTCAAGCGATTCTCCTGCCTTAGCCTCCCGAGTAGCTGGGATTATAGGCACCTGCCACTGTGCCCAGCTAATTTTTTGTATTTTTTTAGTAGAGATAAAGTTTCCCCATGTTGGCCAGGCTAGTCTCAAACTCCTGACCTCAGGTGATCCATCTGCCTCAACCTCCCAAAGTGCTGGGATTACAGGTGTGAGCCACCACTCTCGGCCAGGAACTCTCTTCTTACTCATACTTCAGAAACCAGGAAAGTCTTCCCCTGATACCTGCCATGGTCACTGATGGCCCCTACTGAAGGTGCAGCCCTGGGCAGGTCACATGACCTGCTACGACCACCAACCTCAGCTAACTGGACCAGGGTGGAAATCTCCATATCCTAGAGTGACCATTGACCCATAGTATTATCTGGCTTGAAAAATTGAGCTAAGCTGTTTTTTTTTTTTTTTGAGATGGAGTCTCCCCGTTTTACCCAGGCTGGAGTGCATTGGCGCAATCTCGGCTCACTGCAAGCTCCGCCTTCCGGGTTGACGCCATTCTCCTGCCTTAGCTTCCCAAGTAGCTGGGACTACAGGTGCCTGACATCACCCCCGGCTAATTTTTTTGTATTTTTGTAGTAGAGACGGGGTTTCGCCGTGTTAGCCAGGATGGTCTCCATCTCCTGACCTCGTGATCCGCCCTCCTCGGCCCCGCAAAGTGCTGGGATTACAGGCTTGAGCCACCACGCCAAGCCCTTTTTTTTTTTTTTTTTTGAGACGGAGTCTCATTCTGTCGCCCAGGCTGGAGTGCAGTGGTACAATCTCAGCTCACTGCAACCTCTGCGTTCCAGGTTCAAGTGATTATCCTGCCTCAGCCTCCCCAGTAGCTGAGACTACAGGCAGGCGCCACCATGCCTGGCTACTTTTTGTATTTATAGTAGAGACAGGATTTCATCATATTGGCCAAGCTGGTCTCAAACTCCTGACCTCGTGATCTGCCCACCTCAGCTTCCCAAAGTGCTGGGATTACAGAAGTGAGCCATCATGCCCAGCCTGAAAAGTTGAGCTCTTTAAGATTTCTTTCAGGAATTTGTACTTGATAAGAAGCAACCAAACCTAACTGGAGAAATCTCAATCTTTTCATATCCTGCACACTTAGTTTCTCTTCTCTGAGGCCTTACCTGGTTCCCTGCCCCTTCTGGTACAATTCTCTATTTCCACACACTTAAAGGATTTGCATATCCGTTTACCTGTTAGATTATGAAGACCCTGAAGACAAAATCTGATATATTGTCTCCCACTGCCTAATATAGTCTCAGGCATTTATTTAGTGGACAACAATAATTGCTTGTCAAAGAGGCATCCTAGGGAGAGGAAAGAACAGCAGTTAATCTCTCTGGGCCTCAAATCTTCCTCTTTAAAATAAGGATAATATTTCCTTCACTGCCAGGAAGATGGATTTGGGCTCAGGAGTCATTTCCAAGATATATGACTGTTACAGTTTTCCCAAGAGTAGAGCTCAGTATCAGAAATGTTGAGAAGTATTGTGGTTTTTCAGCCAAAAGGCTTTTGTTTGTTTTTGTTTTTGTTTTTGTTTTTGTTTTTTTTGTAGAAACAGGGTCTCACTATGTTGCCCAGGTTGGTCTTGAAATCCTGGGCTTGGCCGGGCGTGGTGGCTCACGCCTATAATCTCAGCACTTTGGGAGGCCGAGGCGGGTGGATCACGAGGTCAAGAGATGGAGACCCTCCTGGCCAACGTGGTGAAACCCTGTCTCTACTAAAAATACAAAAATTAGCTGGGCATGGCAGCACGTGTCTGTAATCCCAGCTACTCGGGAGGCTGAGGCAAGAGAATCGCTTGAACCAGGGAGTTGGAGGTTCCAGTGAGCTGAGATTGCACCACTGCACTCCAGCCTCGCAACAGAGCAAGACTCCGTCTCAAAAAAAAAAGAGAGAAATCCTGGGTTCAAGCTATCCTCCTTCGTCCCAAAGTGCTGAGATTACAGACATGAGCCACTGCCTGGCCTGGTCTTACTTTTAAGGAGCCCACAGGTGTAGCCATTCTGTCCTTGCAGAAGGCCATACTGAACTATCTTTGGCCTGAAACAAGGCCCAAGCCGCTAGGAGATTATCATTTGACTGGGGGAATGTTGGGGAAGGTCTGGGCCAAACAGGTTGTCAGGCCCCCTCCTTCTCTCCCTAGTGTGCTGTGGGCGGCATGTTTTCTTTTCTGGCTGGGCTGGGAATTATACTCATCCTCATCAGAACAGATTTCTTGGGCTGGGTGCGGTGGCTCACGCCTGTAATCCCAGCACTTTGGGAGGCCGAGGCGGGCGGATCGTGAGGTCAGGAGATCGAGACCATCCTGACTAACACAGTAAAACCCTGTCTCTACAAAAATACAAAAAAATTAGCTGGGTGTGGTGACGGGTACCTGTAATCCCAGCTACTCGGGAGGCTGAGGCAGGAGAATGGTGGCGGAGCTTGCAGTGAGCCAAGATAGCGCCACTGCACTCCATCCTGGGCGACAGAGTGAGAAAAAAAACAGATTTCTCCTCATGACTACCATGTGTTCATTCTTGGAAGAGCAATGGAAGAGTTTTGCTTAAGTTAACTAATTTAAAGTTGATATGCAAGTGAGTGCCATCAAAAGTGTTCTTTTTTTTTTTTTTTTTTGAGACGGAGTCTTGCTCTGTCACCCAGGCTGGAGTGCAGTGGCACGATCTCCGCTCACTGCAACCTCCGCCTCCCAGGTTCACCCCATTCTCCTGCCTCAGCCTCTCCGAGTAGCTGGGACTACAGGTGCCCGCCACCCCGCCCGGCTAATTTTTTGTATTTTCAGTAGAGACGGGGTTTCACCGTGGTCTCGATCTCCTGACCTCGTGATCCGCCCGCCTCGGCCTCCCAAAGTGCTGGGATTACAAGCGTGAGCCACCGCGCCTGGCCCAAAAGTGTTGCTTTCTTTAGTGACCACAGCTGGCCCACCCTCAAGTTGGCAGAACTGGCGGCATATCAGCAGAGGATCTGAGGGGGTGGCCTCCTCATCTAAAATATCAACCCACCACCTGTTATCCCACCATTAGCACTTCATTCCTTAGTGTCTCTAAGGAGGCTTTTCTACTTCTGGAGACCCCTATTGATATTCAAATTTTTATAGAAAGAGGATTTTAGCAGGGATTAGTAACAGGAGGAAATAAATTCCTTAGCCTGGCATATAAGATCCTGTACAATCAGATCTGGAATTCCTGACTGCCTGGATTATCTGTCCACCACGCCACCACACCCAGCTAATTTTTGTATTTTTTGTAGAGACAGGGTTTCCCAGTGTTGCCCAGGCTGGTCTCAAACTCCTGGCCTGTAACCTTCTCCTAGTCTGTCTCTCTTCGTTTTTTCATTAGACATTTATTTAGAACATACTGTATTGTGCTAGCGTTGTGAAACATTGTGTCAAAGTTTTTGTTTGTTTTTTTTTATTCTTCACAGCACACAGAACACAGCTAGGCACATAGTGGGGAAACAATAAACCCTAGGTCAAACTTGTCTTAAATTCCTTTCATCTCTAGAATTTGATAAATTCTAACTTGTATATGTAAGTGGGCGTGTATTGCTTTCTACAATCCTCCCTGTAAGCAAAATGTGAAAGTGCAAAACAGAGACATCTTACAATATGTCTTCAGAAACATCACTCTTCATTTAAAAAATATTTATTTTGTGCTTACTGTGAGCTAAATCTCATGCTAGCTGCTAGAAATACAGACATGAGGCTAGGCACACTGGCTCATGCCCGTAATCCTAACACTTTTCAAGACCGAGATGGGAGGATCACTTGAGGCCAGGAGTTTGAGACCAATCTAGGCAACATAGTGAGATCCCGTCTCTATGACAAAAGAAATACACACATGAAAAAACACAGTCCTTGTTTTCAAGAAGCTTTATGTTCAGTGGGGAGGAGAAGGCAAAAACACTAATGGTGTTGGAGAAAATAAAGCACTGTGTTTAAATTTAGGAAGACTTGAGTTTAAGTTCTGATTCTGGGCCAGGTGCGGTGGGTCACGCCTGTAATCCCAACACTTTGGGAGGCCAAGGTGGGCAGATCACCTGAGATCAGGAGTTCAAGACCAGCCTGACCAACATGGCGAAACCCTGTCTGTACAAAAAATACAAAAATTAGCCAAGCATGCTGTTGTGCGCCTCTAGTCCCATCTACTTGGGAGGCTGAGGCAGGAGAATCTCTTGAACTTGGGAAGCAGAGGTTGCAGTGAGCCTAGATCGCGCCATTGCACTCCATCCTGGGCGACGGAGCGAGACTCCGGCTCAAAATAAATAAATAAATTAAAAGTATATGCTTAGGTTATATGCAAATACTACGATGGCATCTGATATAAGGGACTTGAACATCTGTGGATTTTGGTATACTGGGGGAGGATTGTGTCCTGGAATAAATATCCCATGGATACTGGGTGAAGACTATACATTGCTAATTTATTTATTTATTTATTTATTTATTTTAATTTTTTATTTTTTTTGAGACGGAGTCTCGCCCTGTTGCCCAGGCTGGAGCGCAGTGGCACTATCTCGGCTCACTGCAAGCTCTGCCCACTGGGTTCACGCCATTCTCCTGCCTCCGCCTGCCCAGTAGCTGGGAATACAGGCGCCCGCCACCACGCCCGGCTAATTTTTTGTATATTTAGTAGAGACGGGGTTTCACCGTGTTAGCCAGGATGGTCTCGATCTCCTGACCTTGTGATCCACCTGCCTTGGCCTCCCAAAGTGCTGGGATTACAGGCGTGAGCCACCGCGCCTGGCCTACATTGCTAATTTAAAAAAAAAAATTTTTTTTTTGGCTGGGCACAGTGGCTCATGGCTGTAATCCCAGCACTTTGAGAGGCTGAGGTGGGAGGATCACTTGAGGCCAGGAGTTCAAGATCAGCCTGGGCAATATAGCTAGACCTGTCTCTATAAAAATTTTTAAAAGCCAGGCACAGTAGCTCATGCCTGTAATCCCAGCACTTTGGGAGGCATGAGGTCAGGAGATTGAGACCATCCTGGCTAATACAGTAAAATTCCGTCTCTACTAAACATACAAAAAGTTATCTGGGCGTGGTGGCACACACCTGTAGTCCCAGCTACTCAGGAGGCTGGGGCAGGAGAATCACTTGAACCCAGGAGGCGGAGGTTGCAGTGAGCCGAGATCGTGCCGTCTCAAAAAACTTTTTTTTTAAATTAGCTGGGCTCAGGAGCTCACGTCTGTAATCCCAGCACTTTGGGAGGCCGAGGCAGGTGGACCACCTGAGCTCAGGAATTCATGACCAGCCTGGCCAATGTGGTGAAGCCCTGTCTGTACTAAAAATACAAAAATTAGCTGGGTATGGTACCAGGTGTCTGTAATCCCAGCTACTTGGGAGGCTGAGGCAGGAGAATCGCTTGAGCCTGGGAGATGGAGGTTGCAGTGAGCCGAGATCACACCACTGCACTCCAACCTGGCGACAGAGCAAGACTCCGTCTCAAGAAAAAAAAAAAAAAAGGCCTATTGGATTAGTTAAATTAGGGCCCAGCCCGATGACCTAATTTAAACTTAATTACCTCAATTACCTCTTTAAACATCCTAATTCCAAATACAGTCACATTTTGTAGTACTTCAACATATGAACTGGGATGGGAGGATCATAATTCAGTCCATACAACATCCTAGAAATCTGATCTTCCCTGATAAGCTATTATGTTCATATTCATATACAATGGATTTCTCTCTGAAAGCGTACAACCTTCAATAGCCCTAAATATTTGCTTAAACATTATTTAGATCATAAAAGTAACACCTGAGGTTTTGTTTTTTTTTTTTTTAGATGGAGTCTCGCTGTATCACCCAGGCTGGAGTGCAGTGGTGTAATCTCGGCTCACTGCAACCTCCGCCTCCCGAGTTCAAGCAGTTGTCCTGCCTTAGCCTGCAGAGTAGTGGGACTACAGGCGCACACCACCACGCCCGGCTAATTTTTGTATTTTTAGTAGAGATGGGGTTTCACCATATTGGCCAGGCTGATCTTGAACTTCTGACCTCGTGATCCACCCGCCTTGGCCTCCCAAAGTGCTGGGATTAGAGGCGTGAGCCACCTCGCTGGGTGTAAGACGTGAGTATTAAAAGCAATTTGAAATTACAGAGAAGTGAAAGTGTTATCTAAATTGCCATTTTGTAAACACAGCCCATGTTACTATTTTTTTTTTTTTTTTGAGACCCAGTTTTGCTCTTGTTGCCCAGGCTGGAGTGCAATGGCGCAATCTTGGCTCACCGAAACCTCCGCCTCCCGGGTTCAAGCGATTCTCCTGCCTCAGCCTCCTGAGTAGCTGAGATTACAGGCATGTGCCACCATGCCCAGCTAATTTTTTTGTATTTTTGGTAGAGATGGGGTTTCTCCATGTTGGTCAGGCTGGTCTCGAACTCTTGACCTCATGTGATCCACCTGCCTCGGCCTCCCAAAGTGCTGGGATTACAGGCATGAGCCACCGCGCCCAGCCCATGTTACCATTCTTTTGATGTATTTTTATAGCCTTTCTTTCTTATGCATAGTGTTCTTACATAGTTATATTTACTCACAGATTTGGTTTTGGCTTTTTATACCTAAATGTACACAGCAAGCATTTTCCCATGTCCTGGCATGTTTTTTGAAAATGTTATTTATAAAGGCTGCATAATATGGGATCTAGTGTGAATACCATAATTTACTTAACCATTTCTCTACAGTCAGATATGTCAGATGCTTCCAATATTTGCAGTTATAAATAAACCTGAGATAAATGTTTTTTCTGCATAACAATTTTTCCATTTGTAAAATTATTTCCTTAGGGCCGAGTATGAGAATGGATTTGGATGCTTTAATATATTATGACTTTTTGTTTTCCAAAAAGTTTATGCCAATTTGTACTCCTATTACACAAATAAGAGAGTGCCTTTTGAAAATTTTGAGATGGGGCATTACTATGTTGCCCAGGCTGGTCTCCAACTCCTGAGCTCAAGCAGTCCTCCCGCCTTGGCCTCCCAAAGTACTGGAATTACAGGAGTGAGTCACCTTGCCTGGCCCAAGAGTGCTTCTTTTAGTAAACATTGATTAGCACTGGGTAGCATCATTATTTTTACTCTTTATTAATTTGGTGGGCAACATGTGTATTTTTTTTTTTTTTTTGAGACGGAGTCTCACTCTGTTGCCCAGGCTGGAGTGCAGTGGTGCAATCTCGGCTCACTGCAAGCTCCGCCTCCCAGGTTCATGCCATTCTCCTGCCTCAGCCTCCCCAGTAGCTGGAACTACAGGCGCCCGCCACCACGCCTAATTTTTTATATTTTTAGTAGAGACGGGGTTTCACCGTGTTAGCCAGGATGGTCTCGATCTCCTGACCTCGTGATCCACCCACGTCGGCCTCCCAAAGTGCTGGGATTACAGGCATGAGCCACCGCACCCGGCCAACATGTATATTGTTATTATTATTTGCATTTAAAAATTTCTAGTGGCGGCCAGACACAGTGGCTCACGCCTGTAATCCCAGTACTTTGGGAAGCCGAGGCAGGCAGTTCACAAGGTCAGGAGTTCAAGACCAGCCTGACCAACAGGGCGAAACCCCGTCTCTACTCCAAATACAAAAAATTAGCCAGGGGTGGTGGCATGCACCTGTAATCCCAGCTACTCAGGAGGCTGAGACAGGAGAATTTCTTGAACCCGGGTGGCGGAGCTCGCAGTGAGCTGAGATCGCGCCACTGCACTCCAGCCCAGGCGACAGAGCAAGACTCTGTCTCAAAAAAAAAAAAAAAAAAAAATTTGTAGTGGCTGAATGTGCTGTATCATGCCTGTAATCGCACCTCTTTGGGAGGCCGAAGTGGGAGAAATGCTTGAGTCCAGGAATTTGAGACCAGCCTGGACAATATAGTGAAACTTAATCTCTACAAAAAATAAAAAAATTAGCTGGGCCTGTTGGCTCATGCCTGCAGTCCCAGCTACTTGGGAGGCTGAGGCAGAAGGATCATTTGAGCCCAGGAGGTTGAGGCTGCAATGAGTAGTGATCATGTCACTGCACTCTAGCCTCGGCGACAGAGTGGGACTGTTTCTTTTTTTTTTTTTTTGAGACGGAGTCTCGCTCTGTCGCCCAGGCTGGAGTGCAGTGGCGCGATCTCGGCTCACTGCAAGCTCCGCCTCCCAGGTTCACGCCATTCTCCTGCCTCAGCCTCTCCAAGTAGCTGGGACTACAGGCGCCCGCCACCACGCCCGGCTAATTTTTTGTATTTTTAGTAGAGACAGGGTTTCACCGTGGTCTCGATCTCCTGACCTCGTGATCCGCCCGCCTCGGCCTCCCAAAGTGCTGGGATTACAAGCGTGAGCCACCGCGCCCGGCCTCAGAGTGGGACTGTTTCAAAAAAATATAATAAAATAAATTCTAGGGGAGAAGGGGGAGGGATTGCATTAGGAGATAATACCTAATGTAAATGACTAGTTAATGGGTGCAGCACACCAACATGGCACGTGTATACATAACAAACCTGCACGTTGTGCACATGTACCCTAGAACTTAAAGTATCATTAAAAAAAAAAAAAGTAGGCCAGGCGTGGTGGCTCACGCCTGTAATCCCAGCACTTTGGGAGGCGGAGGCAGGCAGATCACGAGGTCAGGAGATTGAGACCATCCTGGCTAACACGGTGAAACTCCGTCTCTTACTAAAAATGCAAAAAAAATTAGCCAGGCGTGGTGGTGGCGGGCACCTGTAGTCCCAGCTACTCGGGAGGCTGAGGCAAGAGAATGGCATGAACCCGAGAGGTGGAGCTTGCAGTAAGCCGAGATTGCGCCACTGCGCTCCAGCCTGGGCGACAGAGCGAGACTCCGTCTTAAAAAAAAAATTAATTAATTCTAGTGAGCTATAATATTTTTCCATATGTTTGCTGATTAGCTGTATTCCCACTTTTGGGAACTGTGGTATGTTTGTCCATTTATCTACTGAATTTTCAGTGTTTTTGTCAATTTGAGTTTTTATGGTAAAAATAGTAATTTATAAATTTGTGTTTTTCTCCCCAGATCTATTATTAATTTTGGTCTTTTTAATGTTACATAGAGGGCTAGGGATGGTGGCTCAAGCCTGTAGCCCCAGTGCTGTGGGAGACCAAGGCAGAAGGATCACTGGGGCCAGGAGTTCAAGACTAGGCTGGGCAACATAGCAAGACTCCCATTTCTTTTTTCTTTTCTTTTTTTTTTTGAGACGGAGTCTCGCTCTGTCGCCCAGGCTGGAGTGCAGTGGCGCGATCTCGGCTCACTGCAAGCTCTGCCTCCCAGGTTCACGCCATCCTCCTGCCTCAGCCTCTCCGAGTAGCTGGGACTACAGGCGCCCGCCACTGCACCTGACCTCGTGATCCACCCACCTCGGCCTCCCAAAGTGCTGGGATTACAGGCATGAGCCACCGCGCCCGGCCAAGACCCCCATTTCTACAAAAATTAAATTAAATTAGGTTTAAAAATTAGCCAGGCGTGTTGGCATGCACCTGTAGTCCTTGCTACTGGGGAGGCTGAGGTGAGAGGACCACCTGAGCCCAGGAGGTCCAGGCTGCAGTGAGCCCTGATCCCGTCACTGCATTCCAGTCTCAAAAAAAAAATGACAATTTTCTATAGAGTGGCAGCTTGGCTTAGTAGAAAGAGCACAGGCTTTGGAATAAAAGTTTAGAATCCTGGGTCACCTATTTAATGTGTCCTCTACCCCCTGTTTTGTAAAATCAGACAAATTACCTTGAATATTTATAATTGGGATAAAGATAAGATGAACTGTGCCTGACAGACAATAAATGTTAACTTTTCCCTATTATCTTAAGCCACTTGGTATATGAACGTTGTCAGAATCAGAATCGAGTCGCTTGTGTTAAAACAACAGCCGGGCGCGGTGGCTCACGCCTGTAATCCCAGCACTTTGGGAGGCCGAGGCGGGCGGATCACGAGGTCAGGAGATCGAGACCATCCTGGCTAACACGGTGAAACCCCGTCTCTACTAAAAATACAAAAAAATTAGCCGGGCGTGGTGGCGGGCGCCTGTAGTCCCAGCTACGCGGGAGGCTGAGGCAGGAGAATGGCGTGAACCCCGGGGGGCGGAGCCTGCAATGAGCCGAGATCGCGCCACTGCACTCCAGCCTGGGTGAAAGAGCGAGACTCCGTCTCAAAAAAAAAAAAAAAAAAAAAAAAAACCAACAACTAGAAAAAACTTCTGACAAATAGTGCTGAGGAAGACCATGAAGAGAGGATTCTCATACATAAATGCCTGATAACAGAAACTGTCACAGAAGTCTGCCAAACTGCAACCTTGGACAATGGCCCACAATCTTATACAAAAAATACTTCTGCAAAGGACATTTGCCGAACTGCCTGCCCAACCTCAAACTAGCATGATCCTTGTTATTAATCCTTGGATTCATAGCCAAGGATAATTATCTCAAAACAATTGTGCAATTCTTATCTTTCCTTTGAAAATCTTTGTCCTCCTTTATTTTCCTAAATACACACATAGTTTACTATGGTATGTGAATTCCCATTCCAATGCCTTATTCCTGAATAAATATCATTTTCTTTAGAGAGCCTCTCTCTGATATTTAGGTTAACAGGTATATGGAGTGCAGTGTGGTTCTAAATCTTTTTCCCTAGATTGCTAACAAATTGTCTCCTTACTTACTTTTAGCTATTCCTATTAGGGGAAGAGTCTGTTTTTTATTTTTTTTTTCCAAGATGGAGTCTCGCTCTGTCACCCAAGCTGGAGTGCTATGGCAGGATCTCGGCTCACTGAAACCTGTGCCTCGCGGGTTCAAGCCTCCAGAGTAGCTGGGACTACAGGCGCGCGCCATCATGCCCGACTAATTTTTGTATTTTCAGTAGAGACAGGGTTTCGCCACGTTGGCCAGGCTAGTCTCACACTTCTTACATTGTGATCTGCCTGCCTCTGCTTCCCAAAGTGCTGGGATTACAGGCGTGAGCCACCACACCTGGCCAGAGTTTCACTCTTTTGTTGCCCAGGCTGGAGTGCAATGGCACAATCTCGGCTCACCGCAACCTCTGTCTCCCGGGTTCAAGTGATTCTCCTGCCTCAGCCTCCCAAGTAGCTGGAATTACAGGCATGCACCACCACGCCGGCTAATTTTGTATTTTTAGTAGAGATGGGGATTCTCCATGTTGGTCAGACTGGTCTCCAACTCCTTACCTCAGGTGATCCACCCGCCTCAGCCTCCCAAAGTGCTGGGATTACAGGCGTAAGTCACTGCCCCTGGCCAATTTTTTGACTTTTTGTAGACATGAGATCTCCCTATGTTGCCCAAGCTGGTCTTGAAATCCTGGGCTCAAGTGATCCTCCTACCTTGGCAACCCAACGTGCTGGGATTACAGGTGTGAGCCTCTATGCTTGGTCTATTTTTATTTTTATTTAGAGATGAGGTCTTGCTATGTTTCCAAGGCTGAACTTGTTACTGAATTGAACTAGGGTCCATTTGCCTGGTGCAGTAAACCAAACATGTATATTGAGGTTTTGTAGTGGGAGAAAGGAGGGCATTTATTTTCAGGGCACCAAGCAAGAAGAATCAGGCAGCTCATGCTTAAAACGTGACCTCCTGGCCGGGTGCAGTGGCTCACGCCTGTAATCCCAGCACTTTGGGAGGCCGAGGCAGGTGGATCACAAGGTCAGGAGATCGAGACCATCCTAGCTAACATGGTGAAACCCCGTCTCTACTAAAAATATGAAAACAAAATTAGCCGGGCGTGGTGGCGGGCGCCTGTAGTCCCAGCTACTTGGGAGGCTGAGGCAGGAGAATGGCGTGAACCTGGGAGGCGGAGCTTGCAGTGAGCCGAGATTGCGCCACTGCACTCCAACCTGGGCAACAGAGCGAGACTGCGTCTCAAAAACAAAACAAACAACAACAACAACAAAAAAAAAAAACAAAAAAAAGTGACCTCCTGAATGGCTTATAAGCAAAGATTTTGTTTTTATTGAAACAGTGTCTTGCTGTGTTGCCCAGGCTGGAGTGCAGTGATGTGATCATGGCCCACTGCATCCTTGACCTCCAAGGCTCAATTGATTCTCCCACCTCAGCCTCCTTAGTAGTTGGTACTACAGGTGTGCACCACCAGCGCCAGCTAATATTTGCATTTTTTTTTATAGAGATGAGATTTTGCCATGTAGCCCAGGCTGTTCTCGAACTCCTGGCTTCAAGCAATCTGCTGGCGATGGCCTCCCCAAATCCTGGGATTATAGGCATCAGCCACCGTGCCTGGCCATAAGCAAAGGGATTTTTTTTTTGGTTTTGTTTCTTTGAGATGGAGTCTTGCTATGTTGCCCAGGCTGGAGTGCAGTGGTGCAGTCTGGCTCACTGCAACCTCCGCCTCCTGGGTTCAAATTATTGTGCTTCAGCCTCCCAAGTAGCTGGGACTACAGGCATGTACCACCACACCCAGCTAATTTTTGTAATATATATATATTTTTGAGACAGAGTCTTGCTCTGTCGCCCAGGCTGGAGTGCAGCAGTGCGATCTCGGCTCCCTGCAACCTCTGCCTCCCGTGTTCAAGCAATTCTCCCACCTCAGCCTCCCGAGTAGCTGGGATTACGGGCGCACACCACCATGCCCGGCTAATTTTTTAATTTTTTTTTTAGTAGACACAGGGTTTCACCATGTTGGCCAGCCTGGTCTCGAAATCCTGACCTTATGATCTGCCCTCCTCGGCCTCCCAAAGTGCTGAGATTACAGGCATAAGCCACTGTGCCCAGCCAGGCTTGCTTTCTTTGTTGTTTTTTTTTTTTTTTTTTTTTTTTTCGACAAGAGTCTTGCTCTGTTGCCCAGGCTGGAGTGCAGTGGTATGAGCTCGGCTCGCTGCAACCTCTACCTCTCAGGTTCCAGTGATTCTTGTGCCTCAGTCACCTGAGTAGCTGGGACTACAGGTGTGTACCATCACTCCTGGCTAATTTTTGTATTTTTTAGTAGAGATGGGGTTTTGCCATGTTGGCCATTCTGGTCTTGAAATCCTGGGCTCAAGGGATTATCCCCTCTTGGCCTCCCAAAGTGCTGGGGTTACAGGCATGAACCACTGTGTCTGGCCTAAGCAAAGGTTTTTAACCCTTTCCTGGTTTAGAAAAAAAAAGTGCAGCTTGCTGCCAGTGCTCATTTAATTTCACATAAACACGCTCATTGAGGCTGAAGCAAATCTGACTGGTTTTCAGTGTGAACATAAAATTTAAAAAACTGGGCCGGGCGCGGTGGCTCACGCTTGTAATCCCAGCACTTTGGGAGGCTGAGGCGGGCGGATCACGAGGTCAGGAGATCGAGACCACGGTGAAACCCCGTCTCTACTAAAAATACAAAAAATTAGCCGGGCGTGGTGGCGGGCGCCTGTAGTCCCAGCTACTTGGAGAGGCTGAGGCAGGAGAATGGCATGAACCCGGGAGGTGGAGCTCGCAGTGAGCCGACATTGCGCCACTGCACTCCAGCCTGGGTGCCTCGGTGACAGAGCAAGACTCCGTCTCAAAAAAAAGAAAAAAAAATTAAAAAAACTGTTCTTGGAGTTATTTCTAAACAGAGCTAACATCAGGATCATCTGAATCATCAGAATTGTCTATTTTGGAAAAATTGGATTCGTGAAATGAGTTTTCGGCCAACAACTCTTTGAGAATGATGTTAAAATCACATGTAGGAATGCTGTGTTTTCTAGGATTTGACATTATCAGCGATTGAGAATTACAACATTTTGTAAATGGAAATACCACTACCAAAAACAGAATGCTATAAATAGAACGATGTCTTTTGTTTCCAAAGTCAATACTAGAGCAATTCGAAATCCTCCCTCCTAGGCCTCCAAAAGTGCTGGGATTACAGGTGTAAGTCACCATGCCCAAAAGGCCTCACACGGTGACATTATGATTACTTCTTTTGGTCACTGCATTTAAAGTTCAGCATCTCAGGCAGGGCACAGTGGCTCACCCCTGTAATCCCAGCACCTTGGGAGGCCAAGGTGGGCGGATCATCTGAGGTCAGAAGTTCGAGATCAGCCTGGCCAACATGGTGAAACCCCATCTCTACTAAAAATACAAAAATTAGCCGGGCGTGGTGGCATGCACCTATAATCCCAGCTACTCAGGAGGCTGAGGCAGGAGAATCACTTGAACCTGCCCAGCCAGTTGTTTTTCCTTTTCTTAAAAATAGAGGTGGGGTTGCTTGGCGCGGTGGCTCACGCCTGTAATCCCAGCACTTTGGGATTTTCGGAGGTTGCAGTGAGCCGAGATCGTGCCACTGCACTCCAGCCTGGGCAACAAGAGTGAAACTCCGCCTCAAAAAAAAAAAAAAAAAAGAGATGGGGTCTCAGTATGTTGCCCAGGCTGGTCTCGAACTCCTGGGCTCAAGGGATCCTTCCACTTTGGCCTCCCAAAGTTCTGGGATTACAGGCATGAGCTATTGTGCCTGGCTTCCAGTACACTAATTTTCATTTTCTTTTCCTTTCCTTTCTCTTTCTCTCTTTTTTTTTTTTTCAAAGGAGTCTCGCTCTGTCGCCCAGGCTGGAGTGCAATGGCGTGATCTCACTGCAACCTCTGCCTCTTGGATTCAAGCAATTCTCCTGCCTCAGCCTCCCTAGTAGCTGGGATTACAGGCATGTGCCACCATGCCATGCTAATTTTTTGGTATTTTTAGTAGAGATGGGGTTTCACTACATTAGTCAGGCTGGTCTCAAACTCCTGACTTCAGGTGATCCACCCACCTCGGCCTCCCAAAGTGCTGGGATTACAGGCGTGAGCCACTGTGCCTGGCCAGTACACTACTTTTCAGTCAAGCCAAATAACATATGGTTCTCTGGTCAACAGCACATTCACTTCTCTGGAGGAAAGTATTAAATAGCAGCCAAATTCTAATCAGTAGGTTGCTTGAAAACATGGAACACAGGTCAGGGAACCTTATGGTTAATAGGCATGGAACACCCATCTTCATCTGTTAAAGGCAGAAATCTGCTAAGGGGTCAGAATGTTCTAAGTGCTGGTTAGGCCACCCGGTTTCTTGCAAGGCATACACTTTTGCTTATTAAGGTTCACTTTTTTTTTTAAGACTCTAGGAAGCCTATTTCCTCTCTGTTATCACATTCTTTTTTTTTTTTTTTTTTGGAGACGGAGTCTTGCTCTGTTGCCCAGGCTGGAGTACAGTGGCGTGATCTTGGCTCACTGGAAGCTCCGCATCCTGGGTTCACGCCATTCTCCTGCCTCAGCCTCCCGAGTAGCTGGGACTACAGGCGCCCGCCACCACGCCCGGCTAATTTTTTGTATTTTTAGTAGAGACGGGGTTTCACCGTGGTCTCGATCTCCTGACCTCGTGATCCGCCCGCCTCGGCCTCCCAAAGTGCTGGGATTACAAGCGTGAGCCACCGCGCCCGGCTCAAGGGTGGTTTTTATCTTTGATGCTCCCACACATTTCTTTTTTTTTTTTTTTTTTTTTTTTTTTTTTTTGAGACGGAGTCTCGCTCTTTCACCCAGGCTGGAGTGCAGTGGCGCGATCTCGGCTCACTGCAGGCTCCGCCCCCCGGGGTTCACGCCATTCTCCTGCCTCAGCCTCCCTCGTAGCTGGGACTACAGGCGCCTGCCACCGCGCCCGGCTAATTTTTTGTATCTTTAGTAGAGATGGGGTTTCACCGTGTTAGCCAGGATGGTCTCGATCTCCTGACCTTGTGATCCGCCCACCTCGGCCTCCCAAAGTGCTGGGATTACAGGCGTGAGCCACCGCGCCCGGCCAACTCCCACACATTTCTATAAAGCAGCAGGACAAAGAGGAGGAAGACGAACAGACAAGACACAATCCTAGCTCATTGTCAAAAGAGGTGAGATAAGATACACCTACACATGAATGGTGATGATGATAAGTTGTTTTTTTTGTTTGTTTGTTTTTTTTTTTTTTTTTTTTTTTTGAGATGGAGTCTCACTCTGCCTCCCAGGCTGGAGTGCAGTGGCACAATTTTGGATCACGACAACCTCCGCCTCCTGGGTTCAAGTGATTCTCCTGCCTCAGCCTCCCAAGTAGCTGGGATTACAGGCGCCTGCCACCACGCCCGGCTAATTTTTTGTATTTTTTTAGTAAAGATGGGGTTTCACCGTGTTGGCCAGGCTGGTCACAAACTCCTGACCTCAGGTGATCCACCCACCTCGGCCTCCCAAAGTGCTGGGATTACATGCGTGAGCCATCACGCCCGGCCCAGTTCTGTTTGTTAAAGGCACAGTCTAAGCATTCTTTTGTTTTGTTTTTGTTTGAGACAAACTCCGGAGTGCAGTGGTGCTATCTTGGCTCACTGTAACCTCCACCTCCTGGGTTCAAGTGATTCTCCTACCTCAGCCTCCTGAGTAGCTGGGATTACAGGCATGTGCCACCACGCCCAGCCAATTTTTTTTTTTTTTTTTTGAGACGGAGTCTTGCTTCGTCGCCCAGGCTGGAGTGCAGTGGCACGATCTCGGCTCACTGCAAACTCCGCCTCCTGGGTTCACGCCATTCTCCTGCCTCAGCCTCCCGAGTAGCTGGGACTACAGGCGCCCACCATCTCGCCCAGCTAATTTTTTGTATTTTGTAGTAGAGACGGGGTTTCACCGTTTTAGCCAGGATGGTCTCGATCTCCTGACCTCGTGATCGGCCCGCCTCGGCCTCCCAAAGTGTTGGGATTACAGGCGTGAGCCACCGCGCCCGGACATTTTTTTGTATTTTTAACAGAGACGGAGGTTTCACCATGTTGGTCAAGCTGGTCTCAAACTCCTGATCTTGTGATCCGCCCTCCTCGGGCTCCCAAATTGCTGAGATTACAGGTGTGAGCCACCACGCCCGGCAGCATTCTTTAATTCAGATGAATAACAAAGGCTTTATTTGAACTAGACAGGACTGTTTAAGATGTCAATTGTTTTACTTAATAACTAGCAAACTAGTAATTAGCATAGTGCCCTGTACAAAGTTCAGTATAAGCTAATTTCTCCTTTCTACCTTACTTAGATCTGTTGGGCCCAATGGGTAGAGTGTGAAAATGATTACTGATACTTATTGAGGGTTTATTATGTGTCAAGCAGGCATTTTACATAATCTCATTTAATTTTCACAAGCCGGTGAAGTGGTGTTATTACAGAGGAAAGCTCCAATTGAGGTAAGGCATGACGGGACTGCAAAGTCCTTGTATGTAACTAGCTTGGGATAAAACAGGCCAGTAAGCGGACCTTGAGAGCTCGTTTGGAGGACCTTGAGAGCTTGTTAACGGGCGTGCAGCTACTCCTATATCCTTGACTTGTCCTCCTCTATGGGGGATGCTCCTCCTTTTCGACCGAATGTGCAGCTTCGGGAGGGACGCACATGGAGAGGTGCGGGAGGAAGGGGCCACCCGCCTAGGCAGCCAGATCAGCCGAATCAGCCCTGGCGATCAGTGGGGTGACAGATATCTCAGCCAGATCGCCCTCACATCCAAACAGGCCAGTAAATGGAAAATACTTTAAAACACCATGCTACAATTATAAACCATCATCTTATTTATTCGTAATTCTTGGAGTTGACAACAGGTCAGATCCTATTGAGAGGAGGTCATTAATTTTCTAAGACAGAAAACCTGGGTCTGTCTCTTCGGTCAACAGACAACTCTAAGCTTTTTTCTTATCCTTAAATAGGGGAAATCCTGGACTCAAGGGGTTGATTATATGATATAACAGAAATACACGGCTGACTTGGAGTAGGCGTTCAATAGATTCTAGTCTTTTCACCCAGAAGGGGCTTGGAGGGCAAAAGTAAAACCGCACTGAACAAGACTAAAAGTGGGCGCACCTTCCGCCTTGCGGAGGCTCTCGCTGCTAGCCGTTGGCGTTTCCCGCGCAGGGGGCAGGGCGCAGACCGAGCCCAGGAACGTGGGAGCGGAACCCCACCCCCCGCCAGGACTACACCTCCCAGCAGGCACCACGCTCCGCCACCTGGCGGGCGGCATCCAATGGTATTAGTCCTTCAAGCCAGCTTAGTCCGCTTTCCGTCCCGGCCTTCCCTCGGCACTAGGGGGTTCGTCTAGAAGCCCGCGGGAGAAGGGCTGCGGTAGGGGTCGCCTTGGCCGTGCAGCATGTTGGGAGTCGTGGTCCCCTCGTGCAACATGTGGGAGGCCAGGCTTGCCCTGAGTGGTTGGACCACATCACGTGATGCGCACAGAGCGACCACAGGGGAGCAAGCTACGGTGCTTTGTGAGGTCATCACGGCGCGACGACGAGCTGCAGTTGTGGGCACCCTGGATGCGGTGGGTAATACTCTCCTGATGACTCCGAGTACAATACATATTATCAGGTCTCCCTTATTTGTTCCTTTCTGTGGTTCCCCACCTCCACGCGGTTGGCCTCGCGGGGTTGGGGTGGAGGTGGTGGCTAGAAGAGGCCGCGCGCCGCCTGGGCTGGCTCTGAAGCCGCATACGAGCGACGTGTTGAGGCTCCTCCTTCGCCCGTGACGCGAGGTCACGTGACGGGTTGGGCAGCCTGTGCCGCCGCCGCCGCTTTGTAAGAGGCACATTGGCAGGTAACGAGCGGCGGCGGCGGCAGCGGGTCTTGAGTCCTCCGAGAGCAGCGGCGGTAATTGCCATTCTCTCCCTCTCCTTCCCTGTTCCAGGGCCCTGAGCGCTGCAGCGTGTGCTTTCTATAGAGTTCTGGGTTCAGCTGGTCTGAACCCCCACCGCCTGCAGACTGCCCCAGCGCCCACCCGTGAGGACCGGGCCGAGCTTCACTCGCCAGGTCCACGGTCCGTCTATGTACAGGGCCGGGCTCTCTCCTTCCTCTTCCCCTCAGGTTGCCCTGTGCTTCTTCCTGCTTTCCCCGCGTCTGGGTCGGCCGGGCCCCACCCAGCCCCAGGGGCGCCTCCCCTCCCCCCTTCGGGTTTCTGCCCTGGAGGGTGTGGTTTTCTCTCCCACCTCGGTGCCTGCCGGTAGACTGGAGCTTCTCCGCCACGCTGTCGGTCCCATCTCATCACCTTTCCGCTTTCACGCCGGTAGCTAGTCTTGGGACTGGCCCTCTTATAGCCCCAACGTATGCGCTCTCTAACCTTTCCTGGCTTACCCGGAGTCACAGTTCAATTCTACTTCTTTTCAGTTGTGTAGGGCATTGGTGTCAATTGGGACTCAGTTTTCCTCCTCACCCCCTGTTCCTGTAGTCTGGTTATATCACAGTTCATTCTTTAATGTAGGTTTTTGAGCGCTTTGTAAACCGCAAAGCTCTCTCTGTTAATAATACATACTCAAAATGTTATTCTTTTATTGGTACATTACAGCTCAGTTCTGTTTGCCTCTGAATCACTTTCCCACTCGGCTTTTCCACATTTTCCCCTGAGTTTTTAGTCTAATTAGTTGCCCACGCATCTCAACTGTCACCACGCTGGTCTCTAATCCTTGCTCGCTTTAGGGGTTGATCCCATCATTATTACTGTTATTTCCTGTTTGATGTAATCCAGTCATTTACTACCACTTCTATTGCATATTGTTTTTACCTCACATTCAGGGAAGGTATATGGTTTGCCAGTATTTAGGCTTATTATCTTTCTACAGCACCAGTGTATCCTAACAGTTGAGAGATTTTAAAAAATTACTATTAATTTTAGAGATATGGTCTCCATATGTTGCCCAGGCTGGCCTCCAGCTCCTGGGCTTAAGCGATTCTTCCACCTCAGCCTCCTGAGTAGCTGGGATTACAGGTGTGCACTACGGTGCCCAGCTAGTTGAGGGTTTTTTCAGGTCTCCATAAGGTATCCAAAGATTATCTTTTATTTGAAGGGCATATAATTTCTTGGGTGAACCCAGTTCTTTATTCCTCTTCCGTTGTGACAGCACTTTTTTCACCAAGGGGTATGCGACTAGTTATTGCATTCCTCACTTTTCACTGTGAATTGTGTATCCTTTTTAGTGCCAGTTTGTGAAAGGTGGGAGGAAGTTGAACATGATACCTAAGCTCTCTCGTATCCTACATTGGTGTGTTCCCCTTTTACCTCAGGAAAGGGAATGTATTCCACTCCCTGGAGATGATAGTTTCTTTCAGTACACTCACCTGTGGAGCCCCTTCACTAGGGTTGTCCTTCCATTGCTTTGAAGGCTTCTCTTATCATTAGGCAGAAGTGATTAGTTTCCCAAACTGCCCTTTTGCTTGCTGCCAGCGTACTCCTGATTTTCCTACTTATGGCTAGTTGATACATGTGACGAGAGATTTTCCCACAGCGCTGATTTCCCCCATTTGCTTCCCTGTTGCCTCACCCTCGATAATTATGAAACTTTTCAGAGAAGGAAGGTTTTTGTTGTAATTGAAATATGCCCGAGAGTGGTGGCATGGGAGAGAATGAGGCCATGGGAAACGGCTGTGGTAATTGCCTCTCCTGCCTGTTTCCTGCTGCTCTGGTTTCCTCTGTCCTCCCTTTGAATGTGGGCTGGATCAGCAGTAGTCACCTGGAGTTGCGTTTAGAACTATATTGGAACAACAGTAACACCTCTGCCTCCCTTTCCTGGTTACTAGTGCAGTCTATGTAGTGATCACCAAGAGTGTCTCTCTTAGTATTAGCCTGAGTGACTTTTATTGTATGGGGAGAAATGGTGTGAGAACATGGAGACTAATAGGTTTATTTCAATATGTACTTGTATTGTGATGGGAACTGGTCCCTGTATCTACCCTCTTAAGTATAAAATATGTGTAGAAAGGACAAACCTTTCTTGAAGGTTTGGAGTGGTCTGAAGTGAAGCCTTTACTTTTTTTTTTTTTTTTGAGACGGAGTCTCGTTCTGTCGCCCAGGCTGGAGTGCAGTGGCGTGATCTTGGCTCACTGCAAGCTCCGCCTCCCGGGTTCACGCCATTCTCCTGTCTCAGCCTCCCGAGTAGCTGGGACTACTGGCGGCCCGCCACGCCCGGCTAATTTTTTGTATTTTTATTAGAGACGGGGTTTCACAGTGTTAGCCAGGATGGTCTCGATCTCCTAACCTCGTGATCCGTGCGCCTCGGCCTCCCAAAGTGCTGGGATTACAGGGGTGAGCCACGGCGCCCGGCCTTTTTTTACCCGTTTGTAAACAATGTTTGGTAAGTTTCCATTTTTTGATAACTCATTTTCATGCTGGACATAGCATAATTGAATTGGAATCCAATTAACTATTTGGATTTGAAGTATGAAATAGGGCTCACATTAAGGAGTAGAGTAGGTGTTTTATTTAAGACTAGGTAATACTCTTCATTTATTTATTTATTTAGATATGGAGTCTCGCTCTGTCACCCAGGTTGGAGTGCAGTGGTGCGATCCTCGCCCACTGCAACCTCTGCATACGGGTTCAAGCGATTCTCCTGCCTCAGCCTCCTGAGTAGCTGGGGTTACAGGCGCCTGCCAACACACTTGGCTAATTTTTGTATTTTTAGAAGAGATGGGATTTCACCATGTTGGCCATATTGGTCTTGGAACTCCTGACCTCAGGTGATCCGCCTGCCTTGGCCTCCCAAAGTGCTGGGATTACAAAAATCAGCCATCACACCTGGCTAATTTTTGTATTTTTAGTAGAGAAGAGGTTGCATCATGTTGGCCACATTGGTCTCGAACTCATGACCTCAGGTGATCTGCCTGCCTTGGCCTCCCAAAGTGCTGGGATTACAGACATGAGCCACTACACCTGGCTTCTTCTTTTATTTTTATTTTCTTGAGACAGTCTTGCTCTGTCACCCAGGCTGGAGTGCTGTGGTGCCTTGGCTCACTGTAACCTCTGCCTCCCTGGCTTAAGTGATTATTGTGCCTCAACTTCCCAAGCAGCTGGGACTACAGGCATACATCACCACGCCCGGCTAATTTTTTTTTTTCGAGACGGAGTCTTGCTGTGTTGCCCAGGCTGGAGTGCAGTGGTGCTATCTCGGCTCACTGCAAGCTCCGCCTCCCAGGTTCACGCCATTCTCCTGCCTCCGGAGTAGCTGGGACTATAGGCGTGTGCTGTCAAGCCTGCCTAATGTTTTGTATTTTTAGTAGAGACGGGGTTTCACCGTGTTAGCCAGGATGGTCTCGATCTCCTGACCTCGTGTGTGATCCTCCCGCCTCGGCCTCCCAAAGTGCTGGGATTACAGGCGTGAGCCACCGCGCCCGGCTAATTTTTTTTTTTTTTTGAGATGGAGTTTCATTCTGTCACCCAGGCCAGAGTGCAGTGGTGTGATCTCAGTTCACTGCAACCTCCGCCTCCTGGGTTCAAGCGATTAGCCTGCCACTGTGCTCTGATAATTTTTGTATTTTTTGTAGAGACAGGATTTTGTCATTTTGGCCACGCTGGTTTTGAACTCCTGACCTCAGGTGATCCACCTGCTTTGGCCTCCCAAAGTGCTGGGATTACAGGTGTGGACCACTGTGCCTGGCCTTTTTTCCCCCCCCCTAAAACATAGAGTATATGTTTAAAAAAAAAAAAAAGTTGGAGCCTGGCTTCATGGCTCCTGCGTGTCATTCCAACGCTTTGGGAGGCTGAGGTGGAAGGATTTCTTGAGTAGGAGTTCGAGACCAGCGTGGGCAATATAGTGAGACCCTGTCTCTATAAAAAAATTTAAAAATTAGCTGGGCATGATTGCATGTACCCAGAGTCCCATCTACTTGTGAGGCTGAGGTGGGAGGATCGCTTGAGTCCAGGAGGTTGAGGCCGCAGTGAGCTATGATTGTGTCATTGTACTCCAGCCTGGGTGACAGAGTGAGACCCTATCTCAATAAATAAATAAATAGGATCATACTTTGCATACTTGCTGATTTTTATTGAAAAATACAGCATAGTCTGGGTGTGGTGGCTCATGCCTATAATCCCAGCACTTTGGGAGGCCGAGGGAGGTGAATCTCTTGAGCCCAGGAGTTGGAGACCAGCTTAGACAACGTGGCAAAACCCTGTCTTTACTAAAAATACAAAAATTAGGTGGGCGCGGTGTGCTTGTAATTCTAGCTACTCAGGAGGCTGAGGTTGGAGGATTGCTTAAGCCTGGGTAGTTGAGACTGCAGTGGGCTGTGATTGTGCCACTGCACTTCAGCCTGGGTGACAGACCCTGCCTCAGAAGAAAAACCCAAAAAATAGCGTACATACCGTAAACGGTATATGAGGCATAAAAACATGTAGAGCTGTCAATGTATAACGTAGAAGGTGGTTGGGGGTAAAAACATATGTAGAGTTGTTTTTTTTGGAGACAGGATCTTGCTTTGTCGCCCAGGCTGGAGTGTCATGGCATGATCATGGCTCACTTCAGCCTTTATCTCCCAGGATTAAGCCATTCTCCCACCTCAGCCTCCTGAGTAGCTTGGACCACAGGGATGCATCACCATGCTCAGCTAATTTTTCTTTTTGTAGAGAGGGAGTCTTGCTATGTTGCCCAGGCTGGTTTCTTAGGCTAAAGTGATCCTTCTGCCTTGGCCTACTAAAGTGCTGAGATTACAGGTGTGAGCTTAACGCCTGGCCCCATATGTAAAATTAAAAGTAAAATGAACAACCAAGAAATAGGACATTACTGCTACCTGGAAGTCCCCTGTGTATGCCAGCTCCCAAGGCATTTCTTTTCGCTTTCCTAGAGGTAACCATTACCCTACATTTTAGGTTTACTATTCCTTTGTGGTGTTGTTTTAAAATAGAGACAAGGTCTAGCTATGTTGCCCAGGGTGGTCTTGAACTCCTGGACTCAAGTGATCCTCCTGCTTGGCCTCCCAGAGTCCTGGGATTATAGGTATGAGTCACTCTACAGGTTCTACTATTCCTTTTTTTTTTTTTTTTTTTTTTGAGACGGAGTCTTGCACTGTCACCTGGGCTGAAGTGTAGTAGCCCGATCTCCGCTCACTGCAACCTCCACCTCTCAGGTTCAAGCGAATCTCCAGCCTCCGCCTCCCGAGTAGCTCAGATGATAGGTGCCCGCCACCACGCCTGGCTAATTTTTTTTGTATTTTTGGTAGAGACGGGGTTTCACTGTGTTGGCCAGGCTGGTCTCAAACTCCTGACCTCATGATCCGCCCACCTGAGCTCCCAAAGTGCTGGGATTACAGGCATGAGCCACCACTCCCAGCCTACTGTTCCTTTTTTACAATAATTTTACCTTATGTGTATATCCATAAGCAACATATGGTTTAATAGTGCCCATTTTCAGTCTTATTCTCAATGTAAGAGTTGTATGATTCTTCTGATGCTTGATTCTTTCACTCTTACATGCTTGAGATTTATCCATGTTGATTTCTTTTTTTTGAGATAGGGTCTCACTCTGTTGTTCAGGCTGGAGTGCAGTGGCTCGATCTTGGCTCACTGCAACATTCACCTCCCGGGTTCAAGTGATTCTCCTTCCTCAGCCTCCCGAATAGCTGAGACTACAGGTGTCCGCCACCATGCCTGGCTAATTTTTGTACTTTTTGGTAGAGACGGGATTTCCTTGTGTTAGCCGTGCTGGTCTGGAACTCTTGACCTCAGGTGATCTGCCTGCTTCGGCCTCCCAAAGTTCTGGTATTACAGGCATGAGTCACCGCACCCAGCCCCCACGTAGATTTCTTTTTTCTTTTTTTTGTTTCGTAAGACGGAGTCTTGCTGTTTTGCCCAGGCTGGAATGCCAGTGGCACGA
The DNA here is from genome assembly GCF_006542625.1 of Nomascus leucogenys. Lineage (NCBI taxonomy): Eukaryota > Metazoa > Chordata > Mammalia > Primates > Hylobatidae > Nomascus > Nomascus leucogenys. Next base: position 81,042,172 of record NC_044388.1, read on the forward strand.
TCTCGGCTTCTCAGCTCACTGCAGCCTCTGCCTCCTGGGTTCAAGCAATTCTCCTGCCTCGGCCTCCAGAGTAGCTGGGATTACAGACACCTGCCACCATGCTCAGCTAATATTTGTATTCTTAGTGGAGACGGGGTTTCACCATGTTGGCCAGGCTGGTCACGGACTGTTTTTTTTTTTTTGTTTTGTTTTGTTTTTTTTTTGAGACAGAGTTTGTTCTTGTTGCCCAGGCTAGAGTGCAATGGTGCGATCTTGGCTCACTGCAACCTCTGCCTCCTGGGTTCAAGCAATTCTCCTGCCCCAGCCTCCCAAGTAGCTGGGATTATAGGCAGGCACCACCATGCCTGGCTAATTTTTTTTTTTTTTTGTATTTTTAGTAGAGATGTGGTTTCACTATGTTGGGCAGGCTGGTCTTGAACTCCTGACCTCCAGCGATCCGCCCACCTCAGCCTCCCAAAGTGCCGGGATTACAGGTGTTAGCCATCGCGCCCGGCCCATTGATTTCTCATAGTAGTATGATGTTGCATTGTAAGGATGTGCCATATGTTATTTGTCTGTTTCATTGTTGATGGATATTTGTCTCATTTCCAGTTTTTTGAGATTACCAATTGTACTTGTCCTCATGTGGACATTTGCCACCCTGCCCACAGCAAACAAAGTCCATTTTCTCAAGACTACATAACTGAGAGTGGAATTTTTGGTTTGTGTGTAGGGTATGTGTAACTTTACTAAGTAATGCTAAAGCGTTTTCCACATGTTACACAGTTGTTCTCAGGCTTGTCAGCTGAACCACAGAACACAGAAAGTTGAGTGACTGTTTTCTCAAATCTATCAAGGATGGTACATAATGAATTTCATTCTAAGTGTCTGGAAAAAGTTCAGCTTCTACACACAGTAGATGCCCTAAGAATTGGGAATTCATTCTCAAAGACTGAGTGGTTTAAGAGTTCTACATCCTTGTCAACATTTTATGTTGCCTTTTTAGTTTTAGTCAATTGTAGTGGGATGTTTTAGATATATCTTTTATGAACGCCACATAGCTGGATTTTGCTTTGTTAAGTTAGCAACTTGCTAACTTCTTTTTAATTAGAATGTATCCCTATGTTGGCTGGGCTGATTGTGAACTCCTCGGCTCAAGTGATCTTCCCACCTCAGCCTCACAAAGTGCTGGGATTGCAGGAGTGAGCCATCAGCTAACCTCTTTAACTAGAGCATGGAGACCATTCATATCTGTTGTAATTACAGATATTTTGGATATATTTCTACCATTATATTTAGTCTTCTAGTTGGCTGGTCTGTGTGTCACCCAGGCTGGAGTGCAATGGCGTGGTCTCGGCTCACTGCAGCCTCTGCCTCCCGAGTTCAAGGGATTCTTCTGCCTCAGCCTCCTGAGTAGCTGGGACTACAGGCGCGTGCCACCACACCTGGCTAATTTTTTTTTTTTTTTTTTTTTGTGAGACGGAGTCTAGCTCTTGTCGCCCAGGCTAGTGTGCAATGGTGTGATCTTGGCTCAACGCAACCTCCGCCTCCTGGGTTCAAGCGATTCTCCTGCCTCAGCCTCCCAAGTAGCTGGGATTACAGGCATGTGCCACCATGCCCGGCTAATTTTGTACTTTTAGTAGAGGCGGGGTTTCTCCGTTTTCATCAGGCTGGTCTTGAACTCCCGACCTCAGGTGATCGCCCGCCCCAGCCTCCCAAAGTGCTGGGATTACAGGCGTGAGCCACCGTGTGCGGCTTGTATTTTTAATAGAGACAGAGTTTCACTATGTTGACCAGGCTGGTCTTGAACTTCTGACCTCATGATCTGCCCACCTCAGCCTCCCAAAGTGCTGGGATTACAGGCATGAGCCACCACACCCAGACTTTTTTTTTTTTTTTTTTTTTTTTTTGAGATAAGGTCTCTCTCTGTCACCCAGGCTGGAGTGCAGTGGTGCAATCTTAGCTCACTGCAGCCTTGAACTCTCCATACTCAGATGATCCACCTTAGCCTCTTGGGTACCTGGGACTACAGATTTGTGCCACCATGCCTAGCTAATTTTTTTTTTTTTTTTTTTGTAGAGACAGGGTTTCATCATATTGCACAGGCTGGTCTTCAACTTCTGGGTTCAAGTGCTCACCTCAGCCTCCCAAAGTGTTGGGATTACAGGCGTGAGCTGCTGCTCTAGGCCCACAAAATGTATTTTTATAGCCTCTTTCCCATCCAGTCGGGGTTTCTGTATTTACATATTGTCACTGAAGTATTTTTATAGCCTCTTTCCCATCCAGTCGGGGTTTGTGTATTTACATATTGTGACTGAAGTACACTACTTAATGATAATCCTTTTCTCAGATGATTATTTTCTCAATTACTTATCAGATATAATTGCCAGTCAGGTCATCTGATAAGAAATAACTACTGCTGTTACTTAGTTCAGGTAATTTTCATCAATGCTAAGTAAATTGCTAATTTATTGTAGGATAAAATGTAACTTTTTGGGGGTTTTGGAAAGTCTAAAAATATATATTCTTTGCTATGCCAACCCTAAGTTTTGAAACACTGATGAAAGTTTCCTTTGATTTGTGGGAATGAGGCAACAATTACATTAGTAAAAACTTAAGGTAGTATATGTGCTGGGTGCAGTGGCTCTCTCCTGTAATCCCAGCTCTTTGGGAGACCAAGGCAAGTGGATCACTTGAGGTCAGGAGTTTGAGACCAGCCTGGCCAACATGGTGAAACCCTACCTCTACCAAAAAATACAAAAATTAGCTGGGTGTGGGCTGGGCGTGGTGGCTCACGCCTGTAATCCCAGCACTTTGGGAAGCCGAGGCAGGCGGATCACGAGGTCAGGAGATTGAGACCATCCTGGCTAACACGGTGAAACCCCGTCTCTATTAAATACAAAAAATTAGCCAGGCATGGTGGCACGCGTCTGTAATCTCAGCTAATTGGGAGGCTGAGGCAGGAGAATCGCTTGATCCCAGAAGGCGGAGGTTGCAGTGAGCCGAGATTGTGCCACTGCACTCCAGCGGGGGTGATATAGCGAGACTCTGTCTCAAAAAAAAAAAAAAATTAGCTGGATGTGGTGGCACATGCCTATAGTCCCACCTACTTGGGAGGCTGAGGTGGGAGAATTGCTGGAACCCTGGAGGGGAGGCAGAGGTCAGTGAGGTGAGATCGCACCACTGCGCTCCAGCCCGGGCAGACAGAATGAGACCTTGTCTCAAAAAAAAAAAAAAAAAAAGGAGAAAAACTTAAGGTAGTATATTCTCTGTTATTTCTGTAAATGCTCAGTTTATGTTACTACAGATTAGGCCTGAATGATGGTTCTCCCTGCGCAAATGGTATATGCTACTCTATAGGTGTTCACTTGAACGAATATTTATTGCTGCCAGTTGTCAACAATGTTAGATGCTAGAATACAGATGAATAATGTAGGTTCCTGGTCTTCAGTTGCTTACATGTTGGTGAGCAGACAGACACAGTTTAAATGTGTGTATAGGATTCCAGGGTACTGCTGGCTGTGACAAAGAAAAGCATTATTGAATTGAGCTTGAGTATTTGGCAAGGATTCCTTGAGCTGGGGAGGCTGAGCCTTAGTTTTCTTAGATTCTTCCTATAGAATCAAGTATCAAGGCTGGGCACGGTGGCTCATGCCTGTAATCCCAGCACTTTGGGAGGCGGAGGCGGACGGATCACCTGAGGTCGGGAGTTTGAGATCATCCTGACCAACATGGAGAAACCCCATTTCTACTAAAAATATAAAAAAATAGCCGGGCATGGTGGCGGGTGCCTGTAATCCCAGCTACTTGGGAGGCTGAGGCAGGAGAATCGTTTGAACCTGGGAGGCGGAGGTTGTAGTGAGCCGAGATCACGCCATTGTACTTCAGCCTGGGCAACAAGAGTGAAACTCCGTCTCAAAAAAAAGAAAAAAGAAGTATCAAATTCCTGAAGTTACAATTAAATTGTTAAAACACTTTAAATGTTGTATTCAGAGTTTAGTTTTATTAGAATTTGCTGTTATTTTGCTTTGTTCTGTTTTGTTTGAGACAGGGTCTTACTCTGTCACTCAGGAGTGCAGTGATGTGATCAGGCTCACTACAGCCTTAACCTACCTGGGCTCAAGCAATTTCCCCCCCTTAAAAAAAAGAGAAAATGGGCATGTGCAGTATGTCCTTGAGTAAACATGCCTGTGGAACCTGAAGGCAAAAAGGCAGGGACAATTTAGGAGAATACCAAGGCTGGTTTGACCAAAGTGTAGGGATTGGAAGGAATAAACACTTTGCGTTTTATTGAGGAGTTGATGGTTTGTGAAGAGAAGTTGACAGTTTTTGTTGACAGTATTTGTTTCTTTATTTTTGAGATGGAGTCTCGCTTTATATCCCAGGCTGGAGTACAGAGGCAGGATCTCGACTCACTGCAACTTCTGCCTCCCAGGTTCAAGTGATTCTCGTGCCTCGGCCTCCTCTGAGTAGTTGGGATTACAGGCACGTGCCACTACACCTGGCTAATCTCTCTCTCTCTCTCTCTCTCTCTCTCTCTATATATATATATATATATATATTTTTTTTTTTTTTTTTTTTAGATGGAGTCTTGCTCTCTCACCCAGACTGGAGTGCAGTGGCGCGATCTCGGCTCACTGCAACCTCTACCTCCCAGGTTCAAGCTGTTTTCCCACCTCAGCCTCCCAAGTAGCTGGGATTACAGGCATCCGCTGTCACGCCCGGCTAATTTTTGTAATTTTGTATTTTTGTAGAGATGGGGTTTCACCATGTTGGCCAGACTGGTCTTGAACTCCTGACCTCAGGTGATCTGCCCGCCTTGGCCTCCCAAAGTGCTGGGATTACAGGTGTGAGCCACCGCGCCTAGCTGTATGAAATGTTTTGAATGACAGAGACAGATGAAAGAATGAGAACAGAAGAAATATTTGACAATTAGGAGACCAGTCGTGACCTAGGGAGTAGCATTTTTCCTACTGTTAGAGTGATAGGGTGATGGAAACCAGAATAAAGAAGGTTAAGGAGATGTTTAGTGAGGAAATGGAGGCAATGAATGTATTCATTTTGTGAAATACGGTTTATGTAGTTGTTGCTTACAAGACAGAACGTGAAGTTTCAGGAGTGCTTGGAAGGTAATTTTTCTGAGCCTTTGTTTTCGAGAATAATCCGGATGTAGAGAACAGTTGAGCAATTCTTTTTTTTTTTTTTTTTTTGAGATGGAGTCTCGCTCTGTTTCCCAGGCTGGAGTGCAGTGGCGTGATCTTGACTTACTGCAACCTCCGCCTCCCAGGTTGAAGCAATTCTCCTCCCTCAGCCTCTCCAGTAGCTGGGACTATAGGCTCATGCCACTACACCTGGCTAATTTTTGTATTTTTAGTAGAAACGGGGTTTCACCATGTTAGCCAGGATGGTCTTGATCTCCTGACCTCGTGATCCGCCCACCTCTGCCTCCCAAAGTGCTGGGATTACAGGCGCGAGCCACTGTGCCCAGCCAGTTGAGCGGTTCTTTAGACATATAAGGATGTGGGATATTTCTCATTAGTATAGTGCTTTCTTTATTAAGGAATTTTGTATTTTGTATTTGGATGAAAACTGGGCCAGATACTTATGTGGCAAGTGTGTTAATGTTTAAATGGATGGCATGACTTTGTTTTGATAGATACATTCTTTAGGTAACAGACATTTTTAAGAAAGTTGCTTTTGGCATGAGTGATTAAGTAATAAGGATGTCAGTAAAATAAAACAAATATACTTTTACTAAAAAAAGAAAAACCAGGACTTGATATCCTGGATTCATGAGGAAAGTTGAAGAACTATAATGAAAAACTGTCTGAAGTATTAAATCAGTATTTATATTTTGGGCTTGTAATAAAGCCTAGAGATGATATAACTGTCTCAAAATGACTTAATAGGTATGTTATTAATCACTTGTGAAATAATTTTATAAATCACTTGTGAAATAATTTGTGAATTTGTGGCATTTGCAGTTGAGTGCCAAATGTTGAAATGGTTCATGCAGAGATGTGAATAATGAGAATTATTATTTTAGGTCATCTGGTCTTCATTAAGAATTGATTTGAAGCCGGGCGTGGTGGGTCATGCCTATAATCCTAGGACTTTGGGAGGCTGAGGCAGGTGGATCACCTGAGGTCAGGAGTTCAAGAACAGCTTGGCCAACATGATGAAACCCCGTCTCCACTAAAAATGCAAAAATTGGCCAGGCATGGTGGCTGGTGCCTGTAATCCCAGCTGCTTGGGAGGCTAGACAGGAGAATTGCTTGAACCTGGGAGGCAGAGGTTGCAGTGAGCTGAGATCATGCCATTGCACTCCAGCCTGGGCAACAGAGTGAAACTCTGTTTCAAAAAAAAAAAGGAATTGATTTGATGCTTGACTGTAGTCGCAGCTACTTGGGAGGCCGAGGTGGGAGAATCTCTTGAGCGCAGGAGGCAGAGGTTGCAGGGAGCCGAGATTGCACTACTGCGCTCCAGCCTGGGCGAAAGAGTCAGACCCTGTCTCAGGAGAAAAAAAAAAAAGTATACAATTAAGTTATTGACTATAGTTACCCTATTGTGCTATCAAATAGTGGGTCTTATTGTTATTATTTTTGTACTGAATAACCATCCCTACCTCCCCCAAGTCCCCCACTACCCTTCCTAGCCTCTGGTAGTCCATCCTTCTACTGTCTGTGATTACGAGTTCAATTGTTTTGATTTTTAGTTCCCACAACTAAGTGAGAACATGTGATGTTTGTCTTTCTGTTCCTGGGTTATTTCACTTAACATAATGATCTCCGGTTCTATCCATGTTGTTTCAAATGACAGGATCTCATTCTTTTTTATGGCTGAATAGTACTCCATTGTGTATAAGTACCATGTTTTATCTGTTCATCTGTTGATAGACACTTAGGTTACTTCCAAATCTTAGCTATTGTAAACAGTGCTGCAACAAACAGGAATGCAGATATTTCTTCAATATACTGATTTCCCTTATTTTGGGTATATACCCAGCAGTGAGATTGCTGGATCATATGGTAGCTCAATTTTTAGTTTTTTCCAGAACCTCCAAACTGTTTTCCATAGTAGTTGTACTGTGTGTTGAGTACTGTCACGGTTTTTCTGTTCTTGAAAATAAGCAAGAGTTAAACATTGTGGCTTAGAATATCAAGTAGCAAAGATGTTGATGTTTTTTGTTTTTTGTTTTTTTTTTTTGAAGACAGGGTCTTGCTCTGTTTCCCAGGCCGGAGTACAGTGGCGGCTAACTGCAACCTCTGCCTCCCAGGTTCAAGTGATTCTCGTGCCCCAGCCTCTGGACTAGCTGAGATTACAGGTGCGCGCAACCACGCCCAGCTAATTTTTGTATTGTTTGTAAAAACAGGGTTTTGACATGTTGGCCAGGCTGATCTCAAACTCCAGACCTCAAGTGATCCGCCTGCCTCGGCCTCCCAAAGTGCTGGAATTACAAGCATGAGCCACCACACCCGGCCTAAGAAACAAAGATTCTTTTATTTATTTATTTATTTATTTATTTATTTATTTATTTTTTGAGACAGAGTCTTGCTGTGTCACCCAGGCTGGAGTGCAGTGGCGCGATCTTGGCTTACTGCAAGCTCCACCTCCCGGGTTCACACCATTCTCCTGCCTCAGCCTCCTGAGTAGCTGGGATTACAGGCGCCTGCCACCACGCCCGGCTAATTTTTTGTATTTTTAGTAGAGACGGGGTTTCACCATGTTAGCTAAGATGGTCTCGATCTCCTGACCTTGTGATCCGCCCGCCTCGGCCTCCCAAAGTGCTGGGATTACAGGCGTGGGCCATTTCGCCCGGCCAAAACAAAGATTCTTAATCTCTGTGACTGGTTGTGGTCATCATGACTGTATTAGAAGAAAAATTGTTTTATTGAACTTGTATCCCTAAGAAAGCTGAGGTAGATTAGCCTATATTTTGATACCTTCCTTCCTTCTGACTGGCCAAAGGGGGAAGGTGGTTTCCCTCCTTATCCCCTTTCCTGTGAAGCCTTGGGACAGAGTAACTAGTGGGAAGTTAATCTTGCTTTGGTGGATGCAGAGCTGGAGACTCAGGGCAGAGGGAGTGTGAGTGTATAAAGACAGAAATATGCCTGAGTCTTTACCACAGACTAAGGTTATTGTGTTGTTGACATTAAATCTATGACTTAATTTGCCTTTACTTTCATCCTTTCAAGAGAGGATAGATGGGGATTCCTGCAGCTGAACATGGTTGGCGAGAGAGCTGTGTTTAGCTAGGTTTAGGAGTAGAATTTGACATGGATGAGGATGTTCCGTTGGCAACTTATTAGCACTTTTTAAATTTTTTGGTGCTATAGGGTCATGCTCTGTTGCCCAGGCTGATCATAGCTCACTGTAGCCTCGAAATCCTGGGATCAAGCAATCCTCCCGCCTCAGCCTCCCAAGGAGGTGGGACCACAGGCATGCGCCACCATACCTGGCTAATTTTTAAATGTATTTTTTAGTAGAGATGAGGTCTTGCTATGTTACCCAGGCTGGTCTCAAACTCCTGGGCTTAAGAAGTCCTCCCTCCTTGGCTTCCCAAGGTATTGAGATTACGGGCATGAACCACCACACCTGGCCTATTAGCACTTTTTGTTAATACACAGGAAATAGATCCTCTTTTTTAATTTTCTTTTTTTTTTGTTTGTTTGTTTGGGACAGGGTCTTGCTGTGTTGCCCAGGCCAGAGTGCAGTGGTATGATCTCAGCTCAGTGAAGCCTCAGCCTCATACATTCAAAAATTAGCCGGGCATGGTGGCACGTACCTGTGATCCCAGCTACTCGGGAGGCTGAGGCAGGATAATCGCTTGAATTTACTTAGGAAAGCAAGTTAAGGCCGGGTGCTGTGGCTCATACCTGTAATCCCAGCACTTTGGGAGGCCGAGGTGGGTGGATCACCTGAGGTCAGGAGTTCGAGACCAGCCTGGCCAACATGGTGAAACCTGTCTCTACTAAAAATACAAAAATTAGCCAGGCGTGGTGGTGGGCATCTGTAATCCCAGCTACTCAGGAGGCTGAGGCAGGAGAATAGCTTGAACCAGGGAGTAGAGGTTGCAGTGAGCCAAAATTACAGACACATGCCGCCACGCCTGGCTAATTTTTGTATTTTTAGTAGAGACGGGGTTTTACCATGTTGGCCAAGCTGGCCTTTTTTTTTTTTTTGAGACTGACTTTTGCTCTTGTAGCACAGGCTGGAGTGCAGTAGTGCGATCTCAACTCACTGCAACCTCTGCTTCCTGGGTTCAAGCAATTCCTCTGCCTCAGCCTCCCGAGTAGTGGGATTACAGGTCCGTACCACCACGCCCTGCTAAGTTTTGTATTTTTAGTAGAGAGAGGGTTTTACCATTTGGCCAAGCTGGTCTCAAACTCCTGACTCCCACCCTGCCAGGCTAGTCTTGAAACCCTGACCTCAGGTGATTGCCTGCCTCGGCCTCCCAAAATGCTGGGATTATAGGCATGAGCTACAGTGCCTGGCTCTTATTTAATTTTAATTTTAATTTTAATTTTTTTGAGATGGAGTCTTGCTCTGTCACCCAGGTTGGAGTGCAGTGGTGTGATCTCGGCTCACTTCAAGCTCCGCCTCCTGGGTTCATGCCATTCTCCTGCCTCAGCCTCCTGGGTTGTTGGGACTACAGGTGCCTGCCACTTTGCCCAGCTAATTTTTAAAAAATATTTTTAGTAGAGACGGGGTTTCACCATGTTAGTCAGGATGGTCTCGATCTCCTGACCTGGTGATCCACGCGCCTGGGCCTCCCAAAGTGCTAGGATTACAGGCATGAGCCACTGTGCCTGGCCCCTTATTTTATTTTTGAAACAGGGTCTCACTCATCTCCTGGGCATTGTACTAGGAGTGCACTGGCATGATCATGGCATACTGCAGCCTTGATCTCCCGGGCTCAAGTGATCCTCCCACTTCAGCCTTCTGAGTAGCTGGGACCACAGGTGTGCTCTATCATACCTGGCTAATTTTTTTGTTTGTTTGTTTGTTTGTTTGTCTGTTTTGAGACGGGTCTGGCTCTGTCGCCCAGGCTGGAATGCAGTGGTGCGATCTCGGCTCACTGCAAGCTCCGCCTTCCGGGTTCATGCCATTCTCCTGCCTCAGCCTCCCAAGTAGCTGGGACTACAGGCGCCCGTCACCATGCCCGGCTAATTTTGTTTTTGTATTTTTAGTAGAGATGGGGTATCACCGTGTTAGCCAGGGTGGTCTTGATCTCCTGACCCCGTGATCTGCCCACCTCGGCCTCCCAAAGTGCTGAGATTACAGGTGTGAGCCACCGTGCCCAGCTCACCTGGCTAATTTTTAAAATTTTTTGTAGAGACAGGGTCTCTCTATGTTGCCCAGGCTGGTCTTGAACTCCTGGCCTCACACTACTCTCCTGCCACAGCCTCTCAAAGTGCTGGGATTACAGGCGTGAGCCACCGTGCCTGGCCTATGTATGCATTTCTTTCTTTTCTTTTCTTTTTTTTTTTTTTTTTTTTTTTTTTTTTTTTTTTTCCGAGATGGAGTCTTGCTCTGTCACCCAGGCTGGAGTGCAGTGGCGCAGTCTCAGCTCACTGCAACCTCTGCCTCTCGGGTTCAAGCAGTTCTCTTGCCTCAGCCTCCCAAGTAGCTGGGATTACAGGTGCCCCCACCACAGCGGCCTAATTTTCGTATTTTTAGTCGAGATAGGGTTTCACCATGTTGGCCAGGCTGGTCTCGAACTCCTGATCTCATGATCCACCTGCCTTGGCCTCCCAAAGTGCTGGGTTTACAGGTGTGAGCCACCGTGCCTGGCTGCATTTCTTTCTTCTTCTTCTTATTTTTTTAAATAGAGACAAGGTCTTGCTATGCTGCCCAGGCTGGTCTCGAACTCCTGAGCTCAAGTGGTCCTCCCACCATGGCCTCCCAAAGTATTGGGATTACAGGTGTGAACCACTGGGCCTGGCCTATGTATACATTTTCTTTTTTTCTTTTTTTTTTTGAGAAGTTTCGCTTTTGTTGTCCAGGCTGGAGTGCAGTGGCATAATCTCGGCCCATTGCAACCTCTGCCTCCTGGGTTCAAGCAATTCTCCTGCCTCAGCCTCCCGAGTAGCTGGGATTATAGGTACCTGCCACCACATCCAGCTAATTTTTTATATTTTTAGTAGAGATGAGGTTTCACCATGTTGGCTAGGCTGGTCTCAAACTCCTGACCTTCTGGTGATCCACCCACCTTGGCCTCCCAAAGTGCTGGGATTACAGGTGTGAGCCACTACGCCCGGCCCTATGTACACAGTTTTAGGTGAACGTGTTTTCAGTTCTCTTGGGTGCATACCTAGGAGTAGGATTGCTTGGTCTTTATCGTAACTGTTTAACTTCTTTAGGAACTGTTAGGAATTTTTAAAAATTTTTTTATTTTTTAGGAGATGTGGTCTTACTCTGTTGCCTAGTCTGGAGTGCGGTGACATGATCCATAGCACACTGCAGCCTTGATCTCCTAAGCTCAAGGATTCCTCCCACCTCAACTTCGTGAATGGGTGGGACTCCAGGTGTGTGCCACCAAGCGTGGCTAATTAAAAAAAAATTTTATTGTATAGACGAGGACTTGCCACGCTGCCCAGGTTTGCTCACCTCCTGCTGTGCGGCCCAGTTCCTAATAACCTCGGTCTGCAGCCTGGGAGTTGGGGATTGGGGATCCCTGCTTTATAGTATAGACTTTTTTTTTTTTTCCTTTTTGTAGGAGAGAGAGAACTGTTAGAAGTAGTGGTGAAGACTGGTTATGAATAATTACATGCTTTTCAAGAGATTCCAGGGTGAAGAATCCTAGTTACCTGCCGGGCAAAAAACAAGGTTGAAGGCTGGTCGCAGTGGCTCACGTCTGTAATCGCAGCGCGTTAAGAGCCTGAGGCAGGCGGATCACTTAAAGTCAGGAGTTTGAGATCAGCCTGGCCAACATGGTGAACCCCATCTCTACCAAAAATACAAAAAATTAGCTGGGCATGGTGGCGGGCGCCTGTAATCCCAGCTACGTGGGAGGCTGAGGCAGGATAATCGCTTGAACCCAAGAGGCAGAGGTTGCAGTGAGCCGATATCGCGACACTGCACTCCAGCCCGGCTAATTTTTTTTTTTGTATTTTTAGTAGAGGCAGGGTTTCACCATGTTAGCCTGGGTGACAACAGCGAAACTCCATCTCAAAATAAATAAATAAATAAATAAATAAATAAGACAGGGTTTACAGCTGAATTAGCAGGATAGGAACAGGACAGATGTGTGCAAACAGCTATGGGCAATTAATTCCCTTCATGGCCTTAGGTAACCTGAAAGAGAATTGTGATGGTATCAAATAAATTTTGATGTCCTATAGTGTTTGAGTTCACCAGCACTCATCCTTTCCATGGGCAGGTTATATCCATGGAACAGCAGATAACTTTGTGATTCTTCTGTCAGCCAAGTGTGGGTGTAGGAGAGAGTTCACCCTTGTCCATCAGCTGCTAGAGGCCTGACCCTGCCCTTAACAGCTGCAGAGAATAAAAGTATCAGCTTGTTCAGCTCCTGGCATGCAGGGTACAAGCAGTTGAGCTGCATGGAATTGGATCTCATAGTTGAGTTTCTTGGCACCCTAGATACCTTATTCTCTCCTTGATTACGGGTGTAGACTTTGTCTTGGTGGCTGTTCTGGGCCTCCTAATTTAGTTGAGATTCTTTTTTTTTTTTTTTTTGAGACGGAATCTCGCTCTGTCGCCCAGCCTGGAGTGCAGTGGTGCAATCTCGGCTCACTGCAAGCTCTTGCCTCCCAGGTTCACGTCATTGTCCTGCCTCAGTCTCCCGAGTAGCTGGGGCTACAGGTACCCGCCACCACGCCCGGCTAATTTTTTTTTTTTGTATTTTTAGTAGAGACGGGGTTTCACAATGTTAGCCAGGATGGTCTCGATCTCTTGACCTCATGATCCGCCCGCCTTGGCCTCCCAGAGTGCTGGGATTACAGGCGTGAGCCACCGTGCCTGGCCTATTTTTTTCTTTTTTAAATAATAGAAATGGGGTCTCACTGTGTTGCCCAGGCTGGTTTTGAACTCCTGGCTCAGGCGAGCCTCCCCTTCTTGGCCTCCCAGAGTGTTGGGGTTACAGGCATGAGCCACTACGCCAGGCCAGATTCTTTTGTTTATTTTTTAATAAATAAATTCAAGTGGATTTTCCTGCCTCAGCCTCCCGATTAGCTGGGATTACAGGCATGTGCCACCACACCCGGCATATTTTTGTATTTTTAGTAGGGTAGGGTTTCACCATGTTGGCCAGGCTCATCTTAAACTCCTGACCTCAAGTAATCCTCCTGCTTCAGCCTCCCAAAGTGCTGGGATTACAGGTGTGAGCCACCGTACCTGGCCTTGGCCTCAGATTCTTTTTTTTTTTTTTTTTTTTTTTGAGATGGAGTCTCGCTCTGTCGCTCAGGCTGGAGTGCAGTGGCGCAATCTTGGCTCACTGCAAGCTCCGCCTCCCGGGTTCACGCCATTCTCCTGCCTCAGCCTCTCTAAGTAGCTGGGACTATAGGCGCCCGCCACCACGCCTGGCTAATTTTTTGTATTTTTAGTAGAGACGGTGTTTCACCGTGGTCTCGATCTCCTGACCTCGTGATCCGCCCGCCTCGGCCTCCCAAAGTGCTGGGATTACAAGCGTGAGCCACCACGTCCGGCCCCAGATTCTTAATCTGAGCTAATTTTGTCTTCTGCAGGTATGAATAAATGAATTTCCTCTGCAGAAAAGGTTGAGAATATTGACTATTTTCTTAGTAGAAAATGCAGGAACACAGATTAGAAATTAAACAAAAATAATAGTAATGGTCACAGAAATATACCAATATAGAACATATGGGTATCTGAAAGGCTGAGAAGCTAGGTGAGATCTGGTCTAGACCAGATCTTTGTCATCAGGCACAAGCTTTGCAGGTGATGCCAACAATAGTTATGCTGTTGTATAGAAGAGGAAGCTCAATTGGGAACTATTAGTTATCTGTGACTGGAGAGTTAGCCTTACAACGTAGCATAATAGTTAAGTGCACACACTGTAGAGCCAAATGTCCTGGGTTTGAATACTGCCTTCACCACTTACTAGCTGTGATTCTCTGTGTATCTTACTTTCCTCTCTGTAAAATGGGAGTAAAGTAATGTGTACTCTAGAGTGTTGGAAAGATTAGTGACTTAATACTGTACCTATAAAGTGCTTAGAATGGTGTCTGGCACATAGTGAATTGTATGTGCTTTCTGCTAATATTGCTATTACCATTGCTTTTAGATTTTGGGAATGAGTGGACATATATAGATGAAGGACCTGAGACCCGTCCTTGCCAGTCTAAGATAGACCCTGGCACCACTGGTCTCATGACCCAGTGAACAGCATCTCTGGACATTCTTGATGAAGACTTGCTTCTTCAACATAAATTGTGTATCCTGTTTTTAGTAGTTGAACCCTTAGCCCATTATGTAATTCATGTCATCTGAATTATATTTGATTTGAAAAAAACATTAATTTTTCTGTTCCTGAAACGTAAATTTATTTGATGTAGTTGCTGAGATACTTTTGCACAAGTGTGTCAACATCCTGGTTTTAGAAGTATCTTCCAATCAACGCTTTGTGATGCTGTCTTGAATACATGCAGTGTATGTATGTAGTTTGGGATTTAATTAACTGTTCAAAATTTTATTAAATGGCTGTTGAAATCTTCCCTCTTCTCAGTATGTTGTCAGCAAGTGTTCTGTAACTTTTCAGAATGATAAAGTGTGTCCTTGCTTTTCGTTTAGGGTTTTTAGAAAAGTTTTTACCCGACCGTGTTTTTTGTATGCCTTAAAGTTAGATGAATTTGTGCTTATGTAAGCTTTAACAGAAATGTTGGTGGTTGTTAAGTCAGCCATTTTCAGTTAAGTCTAAACTGAGATCACTTGAAAATGCGGCTGTTTCACTGAGGTATCTTATCTTCGAACGGTCCTTGAAAAAAACAGCAGTTAAGCGGGGCATGGTAGCTCAGGCCTGTAATCCTAGTACTTTGGGAGGCCAAGGTGGGAGGATCACCTGAGCCCAGGAGTTTGAGACCAGCCTAGGCAAATATGGGAAGACCTTATGTCTATGAAAAACAAAACAAAAACGGAAACAAAACTTTTTAGGCAGTTAAAACTTTTTTCCAAAACTATTTCTTCTATAGAGAATATCTTTGTAGTTTAATCAGGTTGGTTTATTCGGCCAGAGACTTTCTTTCCTCATTACATTTAGACAATTTTTTCATTTTAATAGTTAATAGGAAACTTTATATTTTGCTGATTTTGTTTCTGAAGAAGTTAAAAATGTAGCAGCGGTTCTTTACCTGTGTTAAAATCTGTCACATCTTTAATTCACTTTGAGGTGAGATAAATACGGGTTTCAAAATTTGGTTGGATAGATTGAAGTAAACCTGGTGCTTCCAGCCCCTCAAGAACTTGAGATATGTATGTTTGAGTTTCTACTGAATTATTTTTAGAATCTTTTGCTCTTGTCTGTTTCTATTCTGAGAATTCTCTTGGAACCTGTTCCAGTGTAGTAGAACTCTTGGGAGTGGAAAGTGATAGATGATGGAACACAAGCGTACACTGAATTCCTATGGTCTGGCAACTGGGTACTTGTAGAAGCATTCCTGTTTACTACACACCGCTCCGTTTCCCAGAAAAGGAGGACATAGAATTTCCTCATAACAGTATGTTAGTTGAAGGTGTTGATATTTACGGTTTAGTTTCCATGTCTTAGTCATTTTTACAGTTCAGTGGTGGTAACAATTTTTAAGGGTCTTGAAGAATATTTTGGTAACTTATGTTTTTACCTTGATTTAATGGATTCACAATTATCAGAAATTTAGTGTTTTTTTTTTTTTTTTTTTTTGGGAGACAGAGTCTTGCTCTGTCGCCCAAACGAGTGTAGTGGCATGATCTCGGTTCACTGCAACCTCCGCCTCTCAGGTTCAAGTGATTCTCCTGCCTTAGCCTCCCAAGTAGCTGGGATTACAGGCTCACGCCACCACACCCAGCTAATTTTTGTAGTTTTAGTAGAGACAGAGTTTTGCCATGTTTGCCAGGCTGGTCTGGAACTCCTGACCTCAAGCGATCCACCCGCCTCAGCCTCCCAAAGTGCTGAGATGACAGGCGTTGCACCTGACCTTATCAGAAGTTTTTTTTTTTTTTTTTTTTTTTTTTTTTTGAGACGGAGTCTCACTCTGTCGCCCAGGCTGGAGTGCAGTGGCGCAATCTCGGCTCACTGCAAGCTCCGCCTCCCGGGTTCACGCCATTCTCCTGCCTCAGCCTCTCCGAGTAGCTGGGACTACAGGCGCCTGCCACCACGCCCGGCTAATTTTTTTGTATTTTTTAGTAGAGACGGGGTTTCACCGTGGTCTCGATCTCCTGACCTCGTGATCCGCCCGCCTCGGCCTCCCAAAGTGCTGGGATTACAAGCGTGAGCCACCGCACCCGGCCATCAGAAGTTTTATGTAAAATTAATAAGGGAAAATTTGTCTGTTGAATCATGCATCCTGTTAAAGTTATTTCCTGACCCCTGTTTTTCCAGATTTCAGTCACATTCCCCATCCCCTGTGATTGTTCTGCGAAAACTGTTTCATCTCTGGAAATTTTTTTGTTGGACATCTTTAATATTAAGACTTTTTATGAATAGGGAATTAGCTATTATAACATTTCAGTGATAGTGTGGAGAGGCACAATTGACAGAAGACAAGTTAATCTGAATTTATTTAAGCATGCATTCTTGGATGTCCTGAGGCCCTTATAATTATTTTTATTTTTCAAAGAATGTATTTGCTATTTCTTTTTTTTTTTTTGAGACGGAGTTTTGCTGTTGTTTCCCAGGCTGGAGTGCAATGGGGCAATTTCGGCTCACCGCACCCTCCGCCTCCCGGGTTCAAGTGATTCTCCTGCCTCAATCTCCTGAGTAGCTGGGATTAGGGGCATGTGCCCCCACACCTGCCTAATTTTGTATTTTTAGTAGAGATTGTCAGGCTGGTCTTGAACTCCTGACCTCAGGTGATCCAGCCGGCTCGGCCTCCCAAAATGCTGGGATTACAGGCTTGTGCCACTGCGCCTACCCTTGTATTTGCTATTTTTATTTTTATTTTTTTTTTGAGACGGAGTCTTGCTCTGTCATCCAGACTGGAGTGTAGTGGCGCCATCTCAGCTCCCTGCAAACTCCGCCTCCCAGGTTCAAGCGATTCTCCTGCCTCAGCCTCCTGGGTAGCTGGGACTACAGGCGCGTGCCACCATGCCCGGCTAATTTTTTGTATTTTTAGTAGAGATGGGGTTTCACCTTATTAGCCAGGATGGCCTCGATCTCCTGACCTCATGATCCGCCTGCCTTGGCCTCCAAAGTGCTGGGATTACAGGCGTGAGCCACTGCACCCGGCCTGTATTTGCTATTTTTAAGCTAGAAGTCTTTGTAGTAACAATTTATGAATATATAACCCAGAGCAGTAAACCTTAATTAAGAGAAAAACTTTTTCCAAACAATAAAGTAAGCCATGTAGTTTTTATGTTTCACAAAGCAACTATTCTGGTTTAGCCATGCAACCGGGGTCATTATTTATAGGCTAATTACATATTCATTATGGAATATTAAGAATTGATGATTGGAAGGAGATATAGTCTTAATGTTGATACGGCGAACATGGACCAGTAAAATTTTAATAGTTTGCATTATAACAAAGAGTTATGGTTTTCTTCCTCGACAAGTGAAGATTCATGTACATTATATCCAAATGTTTGGTTATAATAGTGAGGCCATAAAGATTAAGTCATTTTTCTGTAAATCAAAAAATTAATGTACATTGAATATGGGTTAAGTATATTCCTTCTGTACGTGCAGATTTTTATCACCAGATGGCACTCCTGTACGGAGAAAGTCTCATTTTGTTATTTCACCTAGATTATTTTCTTTTTTTTTTTTTTTTTTTTTTTTTTGAGACAGAGTCTTGCTCTGTTTCCCTGGAGTGGAGTGGCGTGATCTCAGCTCACTGCAACCTCCGCCTCCTGGGTTCCAGTGATTCTTCTGCCTCAGCCTCCCGAGTAGCTGGGACTACAGGCATGTGCCACCATGCCCAGCCAATTTTTTGTATTTTTGGTACAGACAGGGTTTCACTGTATTAGCCAGGATGGTCACCATCTCCTGACCTCGTGATCCGCCCGCCTCGGCCTCCCACAGTGCTGGGATTACAGGCGTGAGCCACTGCGCCCGATTATTTTCATAAATGGAGTCACTGAGAATAAACAGTGAGAAAAAGATCAGATCATCCAATCAACAGAACTGGAAATCTATGAGTAAACTACTCACTTCTTAAAAAGGTTTTATGGTAGGAACACCACTCAACCAGTTAGCTTTTGATTAGATGCTTAATTCTGTTTTATTCTTTTCTTAAAATGTATTTATTTAACGAGATAGGTGGCTGGGCATGATGGCTCACACCTGTAATCCCAGCACTTTGGAGGCTGAGGCTGGTGGATCACTTGAAGTCAGGAGTTCAAGACCAGCCTGGCCAACATGGTGAAACCCCATCTCTACTAAAAATACAAAAAAATCGGCTGGGCGCGGTGGCGCACACCTATAGTCCCAGCTACTTGGGAGGCTCAGGCGGGAGAATCACTTGAACCTGGGAGGCAGAAGTTGCTGGGCTGAGATCGTGCCACTGCACTCCAGCCTGGGCAACAGAGCGAGACTGTGTCTTTAAAAAAAAAAAAAAAAAGGGTCTCGCTGTGTTGCCTAGCCTGGACTTGAACTGTGGGTTAAGTGATCTTCCTGCCTCAGCCTCCTGAATAGCTGGGACTACAGGTGCATGCCACCTTGCCCAGCTTGGATGCTTCACTTTAGATACTTAAGATGGAATTGCAGAGTATTAGTGCTGAAGGTGATTTTTTCATTTTTATTTTTTTAGATGGTGTCTCGCTCTTGCCAAGGTTGGAGTGCAGTGGTGCAATCTCAGCTCACTGCAACCTCCTCCTCCTGGCTTCAAGCGATTCTCCTGCCTCAGCCTCCTAAGTAGTTGGGATTACAGAGGTGCGCCACCTTGCCCAGCCAATTTTTGAATTTTTAGTACAGGTAGGGTTTCACCATGTTGGCCAGGCTGGTCTTGAACTCCTGTCATCAGGTGATCTGTCTGCCTTGGCTTCCCAAAGTGTTGGGATTACAGGTGTGAGCCACCGTGCCTGGCCTGAAGGTGATTTTAAAAATAATCAAATGGGGCCGGGCGCGGTGGCTCATGTCTGTAATCGCAGCACTTTGGGAGGTTGAGGCGGGTGGATCACCTGAGGTTCAGAGTTCGAAACCAGCCTGACCAACAAGTTGAGACCCCATCTCTACTAAAAATACAAATATTAGTTGGGCATGGTGGCAGGTGTCTGTAGTCCCAGCTGCTTGGGAGGCTGAGACAGGAGAATCGCCTGAACCCGGGAGATGGAGGTTGCAGTGAGCTGAGATGGCACCACTGCACTCCAGCCTGGGTGATGGAGCGAGCCTCCGTCTCAAAAAAAAAAAAAATCAAATTGATTCTTTCTCAAATACAGATATGCCTTACATTTGTTTAAATGCATCACAGTTTTAAAACAGTGTTCGTATGCATTTATTCATATCTGAGAGAATGCTTTAAAAATAAATGGAATCATGGCAAAACAATTAACCTTGTTCTCTATAGTACAACCAAAATGATAAACGCAAACCAACAAAATTATAAAGTTGTTAAACTGAAAAAGGATGCAAAATGTATATTCATACTGACTGGAGAGGCAGATTCAAATGCAGTAAAAAGTTTTAAACCAGTGTATTGAGCCTGTGAGAAATTCTAGTTAATTGGTTGTTACTATAATGTAAAAGGCAGTACAATAATATGTCTGTGGCCTTTAGCAAGCCAGTTAATGAAGCTGTTGAAAAAATAAGTTAGTATTAGTGCAGCTAACACAGAAAAATGCTTGTCAGACCTTTTCTGGCTAAAATAGGTTTCAGGGACACAATTTTCTTTGGTACCTGAATTAGTATGATGAATTATGGTTAGTCTCCTCTATTTTATTTTATGATACACAGATCAAAAATATGTAGAAATGTTATAATGTCATTTTATTAATCTGAAATGTATAAGATATACAAATAGTGGAATATCTTTCCACATCATGGGAATGCTTGCTTTTCGGTGTCTAAAACTGACTATTCTAGAAAACAGAATTCTGGCCGGGTGTGGTGGTTCATGCCTGTAATCCCAGCACTTTGGGAGGCTGAGGCAGGTGGATCACAAGGTCAGGAGATCGCGACCATCCTGGCTAACACGGTGAAACCCCGTCTCTACTAAAAAAATACAAAAAAAATTAGCTGGGCTTGGTGGCAGGTGCCTGTAGTCCCAGCTACTCGGGAGGCTGAGGCAGGAGAATGGCGTGAACCCAGGAGGCGGAGCTTGCTGTGAGCAGAGGTCAAGCCACTGCACTCCAGCTTGGTGCGACTGAGCAAGACTCTGTCTCAAAAAAAAAAAAAACAAAAAAACAAAAAAACAGAGTTCCATGTATTGTTAAAATCATTGGCTCTGGGCCGGCTCGGTGGCACACTCCTGTAATCTCAGCAATTTGGGAGGCCAAGGCTGGTGGGTCACCTGAGGCCACGAATTTGAGACCACCCTGACCAACATGGCCAAACCCCATCTCTACTAAAAATACCAAAAATTAGCCGGGCTTGGTGGCGCGTGCCTCTGGTCCCAGCTATTCGGGAGGCTGAGACAGGAGGATTGCTTGAACCCAGAAGGCGGAGGTTGCAGTGAGCCGAGATCGCACTATTCATTGAACTCCAGCCTGGGTGATGGAGTGAGACTCTGTTTCAAAAAAAAAAAAAAAAATCATTGGCTCTGCATTGTTGTCATTGGAGATGATAGCTCTATGTGTGTTATGGCACTGAAGACCTTCCAGTGGGACAGATGTGGAGATGGAAGACAGTAATATTGATGATCCTGACCCTGTATAGGCCTAGACTAATGTGTGTGTTTATCTCTTAGCGTTTTTTTTTTTTTTTTTTTTAATAATGGAGTCTCCCTCTGTCACCCAAGCTGGAGTGCAGTGGGCTCACTGCAACCTCCGCCTCCCAGGTTCAGGCAATTAATCCTGCCTCAGCCTCCCTAGTAGCTGGGATTACAGGCGTCTGCCACCATGCCTGGCTAATTTTTGTATTTTTAGTAGAGACGGGGTTTCACCACGTTGGTCAGGCTAGTCTCAAACTCCTGACCTCGTGATCTGCCTGCCTTGGCCTCCCAAAGTGTTAGTATTACAGATATGAGCCACTGCGACCGGCTGCACATTTGTTTTTGTTTGTTCTAGGAGCTTCGTAAGAGTGGAATTGTTTGCATAAACAGTTTGTTTCTGATTGATAGGTATATTTCCTCTGTGGAGAATTCCATTTTGGAAATTTAACTTTTAAGGCATTGCTACATGTTTTTCTGTGCGTGTGTGTGCGTGTGTGTGTGTGTGTGTGTGTAGTAAAATGTACATAACATAAAGTTTATTGTAACCATTGTTACATATACAGTTCTCTGACATTAAGTACATTTACATTGTCGTGCAACCACCACTGCCATCCATCATCCAAACCTTTTTATCCTCCCAAACAGAAACTCCATACCTGTGATACAGTAACTCCCCGTTGTTCCCCTACCCCCAGCCTCTGGTAACTACCATTCTGCTTGTTTCTATGAATTTGACTTTTCTAAGTAACTTGTATAAGTAGAGTCATATAGTATTTGTCCGTTTTTTTTTACCCCTTGCCCCGAGAGTTTTGCTCTGTCGCCCAGGCTGGAGTGCAGTGGCACTACCTTGGCTCACTGCAACCTCTGCCTCCTGGGTTCAAGCAATTCTCCTGCTTCAGCTTCCTGAGTTGCTGGGATTACAGGTGTGCGCCACCATGCCTGGCTAATTTTTGTATTTTTAGTAGAGACGGGGTTTCACCATGTTGGCCAGGCTGGTCTTGAACTCCTGACCTTGTAATCAGTCTACCTCTGCCTCCTCCTCCCAAAGTGCTGGGATTACAGGTGTGAGCCACTGCACCCCAGCCTTGTCCTTTTTTTGACTGGCTTATTTCACTTACCATAATGTCTTTGAGGTGCATCCATGTGGTAGCATGTGTTAGAATATCTTCCCTTCTTAAGGCTGAATAATTTTCCATTGTATATATATGTCACATTTTGCTTATCCATTCATCTGTTGATGGACACTTGGGTATCTTCCACTTTTTGGCTATTATGAATAATGGCGCTTTTTTATTTTTATTTATTTATTTTGAGATGGAGTCTTGCTCTGTCGCCCAGGCTGGAGTGCAGTGGCACTACCTTGGCTCACTGCAACCTCTGCCTCCTGGGTTCAAGCAATTCTCCTGCTTCAGCTTCCTGAGTTGCTGGGATTACAGGTGTGCGCCACCATGCCTGGCTAATTTTTGTATTTTTAGTAGAGACGGGGTTTCACCATGTTGGCCAGGCTGGTCTTGAACTCCTGACCTTGTAATCAGTCTACTTCTGCCTCCTCCTCCCAAAGTGCTGGGATTACAGGTGTGAGCCACTGCACCCCAGCCTTGTCCTTTTTTTGACTGGCTTATTTCACTTAGCATAATGTCTTTGAGGTGCATCCATGTGGTAGCATGTGTTAGAATATCTTCCCTTCTTAAGGCTGAATAATTTTCCATTGTATATATATGTCACATTTTGCTTATCCATTCATCTGTTGATAGACACTTGGGTATCTTCTACTTTTTGGCTATTATGAATAATGGCGCTTTTTAATTTTTATGTATGTATGTATGTATGTATTTATTTATTTATTTATTTTGAGATGGAGTCTTGCTCTGTCGCCCAGGCTGGAGTGCAGTGGCACGATCTTGGCTCACTGCAAGCTCCACTTCCCGGGTTCACGCCATTCTCCTGCCTCAGCCTCCTGAGTAGCTGGGACTACAGTCGCCTGCCACTACGCCTGGCTAATTTTTTGTATTTTTAGTAGAGACGGGGTTTTACCGTGTTAACCAGGATGGTCTTGATCTCCTGACCTTGTGATCCTCCCGCCTTGGCCTCCCAAAGTGCTGGGATTACAGGCGTGAGCGACCATGCCCGGCCAATAGTGGCACTTTTAACATGGAAGTACAAGCATCTGTTTTGAGACTCTGCTTTGAGATTTGTTTTTGGTGCCTACCCAGAATTGGAATTGCTGGATCATATGGTAATTGAGTTTTTGATTTGTTTTTTAAGGAACCACCATTCTTTTAATGATGGTTGTACCACTTTAAATTCCCATCAGTAGTGCACAAGGGTTCTAGTTTTTGTACATCCTCACCGATGCTTTCTGTGTTTTTAAAATTAAACAAAAAAACAATTATAGTGTTACAGCTCTTTTAGAATTTGTCTAGCAGGTTTTCTGGTCTTTATCGGAAAATTCCCGGCTCTTCTGTCCAAAAAAAAAAAAAAAATTGTAATCGCTATCCCTAAAGGGTAGGAAGTAGGAATCTTATTGTTATAATTTTTTTTTTTTTTTAAATTGAGGTGGAGTTGTTCTAACAATGTTGTCTAGGCTGGTCTCAAACTCTTGGGCTCAAGCAGTCTTCCCATCTTAGCCTCAAAATAGCTGGGATTGCAGGTGCATGCCACCGTGCCCAGCTTAGAATCATCTTTTGATGACATAATTATGTGCTTGACACTTAGTGGCTAGTCAATAAATATTTGTGCAACAAATCAAAGAAAATTATATGCACAATTTTTTTTTTTTTTGAGATGGAGTCTCGCTCTGTCGCCAAGGCCAGAGTGCAGTGGCGCGATCTCGGCTGACTGCAACGTCTGCCTCCCAGGTTCACGCCATTCTCCTGCCTCAGCCTCCTGAGTAGCTGGGACTACAGATGCCCGCCACCAGGCCTGGCTAACTTTTTTGTATTTTTAGGAGAGACGGGGTTTCATTGTGTTAGCCAGGATGGTCTCGATCTCCTGACCTCATGATCCGCCTGCCTCAGCCTCATGCATTGCTGGGATTACAAGCGTGAGCCACCGCGCCCGGCCACACAATTGTTTCTTTAAGATTTATTATTTACAGGTGACTTTTGCTTTTAGGCATAGCTTGTTTCTTGACACATTTTAAATTGGGTTATTGGCAGGTAAAATCTTGGCTGGATGCAATGTTGTTTTGGGGTTCAAATACCAACTGCAAGTAGTAAGAGGCAGATAGCACTTCATGTACAGTGACTACATGTAGTGATAAAATGGTTGCTGGTTAAAATTGGTGGTACTTGAGATTTTGGTTTAGAATTGCTAAGCTCGTAAACCATACACTTAGATTGCAGTAGTCGAATTGGTTTAACATACCAGCAAAATGTAAAATCCTCAAGGGCTACTTCTTGAGAATTTGTATTCCAGAGAGCTTTTATCTTTTATTGTAAATGTCCTTGTTTTCTCTGAAGTACATGCTTGTCTTTTACTATAATTGTTTTGCTTACCATCCTTCCTTTCTTGCAGATTTTCTATTTTGTACATACATTATTTTGTATATACTGTATATGATGACTTCAGTGAGCAGTGACCATTGTCGAGGTGCTCGGGAAAAACCGCAGATTTCAGCAGCACAGTCAACGCAACCACAGAAACAAGTGGTACAGGTAAGTTTTTGTGGAACTCTTGTTTGCCTTGTTTAGAATTAAGGAAATTAAGGGAGAGCATATGATTTAATATTTTCCTTTGTAGGAAACTTTAGGATTTTGGACCCTGTGTTTAAACAGTAGGTGATGGCCAGGTGCGGTGGCTCACGCCTGTAATCCCAGCACTTTGGGAGGCCGAGGTGGGTGGATCACTTGAGTTCAGGAGTTTGAGACCAGCCTGGCCAACATTGTGAAACCCCGCCTCTACTAAGAAAATACAAAAATTAGCTGGGCATGGTGGCGTGCGCCTGTAATCCTAGCTTCTCGGGAGGCTAAGGCAGGAGAATCGCTTGAACTCAGAAGGCAGAGGTTGCAGTGAGCCCAGATCACGCCACTGCCCTCCAGCCTGGGCAACAAAGCGAGACTCCTTCCTAAAAAATAAATAAATAAATAAATAAATAAATAAATAAAAAATAAAAAGTAGGTAATGAAGAATAGGAAGAAGTATTGTACTTGATTCAGGTACAATTGGATGTTGTTCCATGAGAACTCTTTAATGCTAACCTTTTCCAGGTACCTCTTAGCTATTAGGCTGCCACTGCCACCACCACCACCACTGCCGCCACCACCACCTCTGCTGCCACCGCTGCCTCCTCCTCCTCTTCCTCTTCCTCTTCCTCCTCCTCCTCCTCTTCCTCCTCCTCTTCCTCCTCCTCCTCTTCCTCCTACTCCTCCTCCTCCTCTCCCCTTTCACCTTCCTCTGCTTCCCCTCATCCTCCTTCCCTGCTGCTTCATCATCATCTCCTCTCCCTTCTCCCTTCTGTTAATTTAAGTGTGTCCTTGGAATGAAATATGAAAATCCAAGGTAGATGGAGAACTAATAGTCTGAAGTAGTAAAATACCTGAATTTAACAATAGACTTTAAAAAGCTGCCTTTGCTGGGCATAGTGGCTCATGTCTGTAATCTCAACACTCTGGGAGGCTGAGGCAAGAGATTGCTTGAGCCCAGGAATTAAGAGCAGCCTGGGTGACATAGTGAGGACCTTGTCTTTACAAAAAGTTTAAAAAGTAGCTGGGCATGATGGCTTCCATTTGTAGTCCCAGGTACTTGGGCGGCTGAGGTGGGAGGATCACTTATGATGGTGCTACTGCACTCCAGCCTGGGTGACAGAGTAAGACCTTGGCTCAACAAGAAAACAAAAACCTGCCTTTTCTTCAAAGCACAAGGAAGAGTGCTTGAATCTCAGAATGGCTTTTAATGATCAGGATCCACTTGAGGCTGGGCGCAGTGGCTCATGCCTGTAATTCCAGCACTTTGGGAGGCCGAGGTGGACAGATCACCTGAGATCAGGAGTTCGAGACCAGGCTGGCCAACATGGTGAAACCCTGTCTCTACTGAAAAAAAAAAAAAAAAATGCAAAAATTAGCCAGGCGTGGTAGTGGGTGCCTGTAATGCCAGCTACTCGGGAGGCTGAGGCAGGGAGAATTGCTTGAACCTGGGAGGCAGAGGTTGCAGTGAGCCAAGATCATACCACTGCATTCAAGCCTGGGCGACAGAGCGAGACTCTGTCTCAAAAAAACAAAGACCCATTTGAATAAAATTTTTAATGTTAAATACTCCCTCCTCAATTTGGTTATGTTATTATTTTAAGTGAAGTGAGATAAGTCAAGTGCTAAGCACAGTACCTGGTGCAAAATTAAGCATTATATACATGTTATTGACTAGATTGGCAAACCCTTTTTCACAGGCAATATGCAAGTAAGTAAACTATATCCAATTTGTCTTACTTGCAGATTGATTTGACTATGATAGTTAATTAAAAGTGCTTCTTATAATCACTCATTTATACCCAAGTGCCCTGTTGATGTTAAGGGACATAGTGAGGAGATTTAAGTGTTGCGTTACATTTTTCAGTATGAAGTTAGTGTAGTATTCTGCTGGTATTAACGACAGATATCTCTGCTACTCAGTGCTTGGTCCTAAATACACTTACTCTGATAGGAATTTATTCACAAACTGATCTAGGCCAGTGATGGAAAAATTTGGAAGTTTTAGGCTAGGTCCTCCTTTATAGTTGAATTTACTTAGGAAAAAGTTTGCTTAATGAATGGTCTTTTTTTTTTTTTTTTTTTTTTGAGACGGACTCTGTCGCCCAGACTGGAGTGCAGTGGCCAGTCTCGGCTCACTCTGACCTCCACTTCTCGGGTTCAACTGATTCTTTTGCCTCAGCCTTCCAAGTAGCTGGGACTACAGGCAGGCAACATCAGGCCTGCCTAATTTTTTTTGTTTCTTTGAGATGGAGTCTCCTTCTGTCGCCCAGGCTGGAGTGCAATGGTGCCATCTCAGCTCACTGCAACGTCTGCCTCCTGGGTTAAAGTGATTCTCCTGCCTCAGCCTCTCAAGTAGCTGGGATTACAGGCGCCTGCCTCCACCCCCAGTTAATTTTTGTATTTTTAATAGAGACAGGGTTCACCATGTTGCCCAGCCTGGTCTCCAACACCTGAGCCCAAGTGACTGCCCCCTTAGCCTTCAAAGGTGCTGTGATTATAGGCGTGAGCCACCGCACCTGACCCTTTTTTTTTTTTTTTTTTTTTGAGACAGTCTTGCTCTGTAGCCCAGTCTAGAGTGCAGTTACTCTATCTTGGCTCATTGTAACCTCCACCTCTGGGGTTCAAGCGATTCTCCTGTCTTATCCTCCCCAGTAGCTGGGATTACAGGCGTGAGCCACATGCCCGGCTAAGTTTTTTGCGTTTTTAGTAGAGATGAAGTTTCACCATGTTGGCCAGGCTGGTCTCAAACTCCTGACCTCAAGTGATCTGTCCCCCCTTGGCCTCCCAAGGTGTTGGGATTACAGGCGTGAGCCACTGCACCTGGCCCTTTTAAATTTTTTTCTTTTAAACACTAGTATGCATTAGGAAAATTATTCATGTTTATTTATTCATTAATCCTATTCTGGGAAGTATTTGCTAAGAAACTAATCTTAAATTGGGGTCATAAAAAGTGGCTTTATTTGGTAATTTTTTTTCTTTCTTTTTTTTTGAGATGGAGCCTTGCTCTGTCGCCCAGGCTGGAGTGCAGTGGCGCATTCTCAGCTCATTGCAACCTCTGCCTCCCGGGTCCAAGCGATTCTCCTGCCTCAGCCTCCGGAGTAGCTGGGATTGCAGGCACGTATCACCACGCCTGGCTAATTTTTATATTTTTGGTAGAGACAGGGTTTCGCCGTGTTGGCCAGGCTGGTTTCAAACTTCTGACCTCAGGTGATCCGCCCACCTTGGCCTCCCAAAGTGCTGGGATTACAGGCGTGAGTTACTACGCCCTGCCGGTAAGATGTTAATTACTCAATTTTAAATGTCCAGTGTTATGTTAGAGGTGTTCTGAGATAATCTATTCAGGTTGCATGATGAAAGAGAGTTTTTTATTTTTTATTTTTTTTATTTTTTGAGACGGAGTTTTGCTCTTGTTGTCCAGGCTGGAGTGCAATGCTGTGATGTCGGCTCACTGCAACTTCTGCCTCCACCTCACCTGGCTAATTTTTTGTATGTTTAGTAGAGACGGGGTTTCACCATGTTGGTCAGGCTGGTCTTGAATTCCTGACTTCAGGTGATCCACCCGGCTCCGCCTCCCAAAGTGCTGGGATTACAGGCGTGAGCCACTGCACCAGGTGGTGAGAATTCTTTTGAATCCGTATAAACCAGGATTTTTGTCCTAGGTCTAGCACTTACTAATTAGATGAGTTACTTAAATCTCCTTTAACCTCAATTTTTTTTTTTTTTTTTTTTTTTTGAGACGGAGTCTCGCTCTTTCACCCAGGCTGGAGTGCAGTGGCACAATCTTGGCTCACTGCAGGCTCCGCCCCCCGGGGTTCACGCCGTTCTCCTGCCTCAGCCTCCCGCGTAGCTGGGACTACAGGCGCCCACTACCTCGCCCGGCTAATTTTTTGTATTTTTAGTAGAGACGGGGTTTCACCGTGTTAGCCAGGATGGTCTTGATCTCCTGACCTCGTGATCCGCCCACCTCGGCCTCCCAAAGTGCTGGGATTACAGGCGTGAGCCACCGCACCCGGCAATTTTTTTTTTTTTTGGAGATGGAGTCTCACTCTGTTGCCCAGGCTGCAGTGCAGTGGCTTAATCTCGGCTCACTGCAACCTGTGCCTCCTGGGTTCAAGTGATTCTCCTGCCTCAGCCTCCAGAGTAGCTGGGACTACACTTGTACATCACCACACCTGGATAATTTTAGTATTTTTAGTAGAGAGGGGCTTCACTATGTTGGCCAGGTTAGTCAGTTTTGAATTCCTGACCTCAAGTGATCTGCCCACCTCAGCTTCCCAAACTGCCTGGATTATAGGTGTGAGCCACTGGGCCTGACAGTGAATCTCAATTTAAAAAAAACAACAGTACATTGTGTGACTTACAGAAAAGTTGCAATGGGAATATGAATAATTACTGAATACCCTTCTTTCAGATTCCCTAGATGTTAACATTTCTGTCACATCTACTTTATCCTGTTCTATTCCTTTCCCTACAGTTTATTCCCAGAAACGTTTGACAAGTAGTTGTGAATAAGGTTCTTCTTCACTGAATACCTCAGTGTTTTTTAAAAAACAAGGATCTTTTTACATAATTACAGTACAATTATAAAAAATCAGAACATCTACAGACTATACTTATATTTTTTCAATGGTCCTCATAATGCCTTTTTTTTTTTTTTTTTTTTTTTTTTTTTTTTTTTTTTTTTTTTTTTTTTTTTGAGAGACAGTTTCACTGTGATGCCCAGGCTGTAGTGCAGTGGTGCGATCTCAGCTCACTGCAACCTCCGCCTCCTGGGTTCAGGTGATTCTCCTGCCTCAGCCTCCCAAGTAGCTGGGATTATAGGCATGCGCCACCATGCCTGGCAAATTTTTATATTTTCAGTAGAAACGAGGTTTCGCCATGTTGGCCAGGCTGGTCTCGGACTCCTGACCTTAGGTGATCCGCCTGCCTTGACCTCCCAAAGTGCTGGGAATACATACAATCATGAGCCACTGGGCCCAGCTGTAATGTCCTTTTTAGCTAATTAGATTGTGGAATATACATTGTATTCAGATGTCAACTCTCTTGTGAATTTATGTGAACATTCCACAAAATTATGTGAACATTCCACAATTATGAAGTGATTATAAGAATATTTGAAAATTATGATATAAAATGTCTTAGAAAAGGTATGCTTCCTGATCAACTCAAAAAATATGTAAAATTAAAGCAAAACTGTTGAACATTAATGAGAACAGGCTTAGTAGACTGTTAATAATGTTTATCTTTGGTGGTGGGCATAAATAATCCTACTTTATTATTATTTCCGATTTTTTTCTGGGTGACAGCTCTAATTAAAAAAAATTTGGATTCATTTGAAAAATTTCACATTTTCCACTGTGAAAGCAGCTAAGTTCGTAATAAGCCATGTGAATGGATAAGAGATCCAGAGGAAGAGCTGTAGTGATGCTACTTTTCTTGGCAAGATATTTTTCAACTTGAGATGTGACCTAGTGTATGTCACTAATGTTTATTGCAGGGGAGGGTGCACTGACCTTGTTTAACTTAAGAATTACCAGTTGATCTTGATTTTTCCTCTTTTTTCCCAAGCTGTACCGACCTCTTGACACTTCCTAGAGCTCAGCCTGGTAACTTCCCTATTATACTCTTATGTTTGGTGCTTTGTTTATCAAATATTTATTGAATTGTTTATCAAAGAAAATTATTTTTTTTCTTGACTCAGGGTATTTTATAAAGGTAAAAAAAATACTTAAAGTTCTCATTAAAATTTATTTTCATAAATATGCTAGCACTAGTGTTACTATATTGTTATTGTTAAATGGCTATTATGTGTATTGGCTATGCTTTCAGAAGTAGTCTGTCTATCCCTTTTAGGAATAAAAAAGATATTACTGAAGAGAAATACAGAGTATTTGTGTCATATAATACTTAAGCTGAAAAAGCTAAGTCTGAATAAATCAGTCATTGGCATTTACCTTACATATGGCAATGAATAGTGACTTTATAGTTAGAAATGTATGGGTGAAACAGTATCAGAATGATAATGTAGAAACATGTATAAGCCCCAGACTGCCCCCTACAGCAAAATGCGATTATTAATAACTATTCTGCTTGAAATATTTGGTGAGATTCTTTCACCCATCAAGTTCTTGTTTGTTAATATTTTAATCGGGTTGGTAAGTGTTTCTTTGGTTTTGTAAATTGTGCACGTTTACAAAGCACTGGCTATTCTCAGGCAGTTTTCAAGTTTAAATGTTCTTGCCTTTTGAGTCATTTGTTCCTGGTTCCCCCACTCCGCCATTACTTTTACATACTTTTTCCACAAAGATTTCAGCCATACTCCCTGACTTTGGTTTATCTTCTACTCTGACATTTCGGCATAAAGTAGTTTCTGTCTGAAATGTCTTTAAACCAGGGATGTTCTTATAATAATACTTACTGTGCAGTGAGTGGATAGCCACAAGTAGTCCATAATTTTACTTTTTAAAAAAAATCTTTGTTGTAGCTCCTGTTTAACACATCTACCACCCCAAGCCGCCGCCTCCACTCCTTTTCTGTCTGCCAAAATCCCTCCCCACAATACTTTATTATGAAAATGGTCACACATGAAGAAAAGTTGAGAGTTGTACAGTCAATATCCATATGTTCTATTACCTTGTTGCTCTATTTGTTTTATCACATCTGTTTAGCCAGCCATTATTTTATCTAACTTTTTAATGCTTTTCAAAGTGAATTAAATGATTAGTGGTACTCTTAATCACTTCAGAATGGATATCATTGACTAGAGTGTATTATTTGTTTATTGTCTTTTTTTTTTTTTTTTTTTTTTTTAAGGCAGAGTTTCTGCCCTTGTTGCCCAGGCTGGAGTGCAGTGGCGCAATCTGGGCTCACTGCAACCTCCATCTCCCAGGTTCAAGTGATTTTCCCACCTCAGCCTCCTGAGTAGCTGGGATTACAGGCACCCGCCATCATGACCGGCTAATTTTTCTATTTTTAGTTGAGACGGGGTTTCACCGTGTTGGCCAGGATGGTCTCAAACTCCTGACCTCAGGTGATCTGCCTGCCTCGACCTCCCAAAGTGCTGGGATTACAGGCATGAGCCACTGTGCCTGTCTGGTTTTTTTTGTTTTTTTGTTTTTAATAGACAGGACTTCGGGCCGGGTGTGGTGGCTCATGCCTGTAATCCCAGCACTTTGGGAGGCCAAGGCAGGTAGATCACTTGAGGTCAGGAGTTTGAGACCAGCCTGGCTAACATGATGAAACCCCATTTCTACTAAAAATACAAAAAATTAGCCAGGCGTGCTGGTGGGCACCTGTAATCCCAGCTACTTGGGAGGCTGAGGCAGGAGAATCGCTTGAACCTGGGAGGCGGACGTTGCAGTGAGTGGAGATCATGCCATTGCACTCCAGCCTGGGCAACAGAGCGAGACTCTATTTCAAAAAAAAAAAGAAAAAAGAAATTGCCAGATGTAGGGGCATGGTGGCTCACACCTGTAATCCTAGCACTTTGGAAGGCTGAAGCGGGCGGGGAGATCGCTTGAGCCCAGGAATTTGAGACAAGCCTAGACAACACAGCGAAACCTTGTCTATACAAAAATCCCCCAGACGTGGTGGCCTGTGCCTGTAGTCCCAGCCACTCAGGAGGCTGAGATGGGAGGATTGCTTAAGCCCTGGGAGGTGGAGGTTGCAGTGAGCAGAGATTGCGCCAGTCCACTTCAGCCTAGGTGACAGAATGAGACCCCGTCTCAAAAAAAAAAAAAAAAAAAAAAAAAGAATTGCTAAACTGTTCTCCAAAGTGGTTGTACCATTTGCTTTTCTGCCAGCAGAGTTCCAGTTCTGCTGGCGTAAAATCCTCACCAACACTTGGTTGCCATGCCTAGTGTTTTGGATTGGCGTAAAGGTAGACAGTGAAATAAAATGGAGAGTCCAGAAATAAACTCACTTATATGTCGACAACCAATTTTTGAGAGTCAGAGGCAATGTAGAGGGGAAAGCATGGCCTTTTCAATAAATAGTAGGGGAACTATTGTATATCAATATGCAAATCACTCATAAAAACAAAAAAATGGGTCATAGACTGAAAACCCCAAGTTTAAAGTTTATACAAGAAAATACGGGAGAAAATCTCCATGCTATTGGTTTAGTCAGAGGTTTCCTAGATGTAGCAACAAAGGCATGATCCATAAAAGAACAAATGGATAAACTGGACTTTAGGAAAACTGAAAACTTACGGTTTCAAAAGATTGTTCAGAGAATGGAAAGACAAGCCACAGATCGGGAGAAAATCTTTGCATCTGATGAAGGACTTGTCACAAACTTTTGAAACAAAAATAAGGAAATAACACATTTAACAAAATGGACAAGAAGTGGAGCATGGTGGCTCATGCCTGTAATCCCAGCACTTTGGGAGGCTGAGGCAGGAGGATTACTTGCACCCAGGAGTTCAGGACCAGCATAGGCAACATAAACATAGGGAGACCTTGTCTCTACTAGAAATTAAAAAAAAAAAAAATTGGCGAACGGGATAGTAGGAATCTTTAGTCCCAGTTGCTTGGGAGGCTGAGGTTGGACAATTGCTTGATCCCAGGAGGTTGAGGCTTCAGTGAGCTATGATTATGCCACTGCACTCCAGCCTGAGTGACAGAGTAAGACCCCTGTCTCAAAAAAGGACAAAAGATTTGAATGAGATTTCACTCAGGAAGGTATATGTGTTGCAAATAAGTACGTGAAAAGATCCTTTACTTCATTAGGCTTAGGGAAATCCATATTAAAATCACAATAACATGCCAATACAAAACTTGTTAGAAAAGATATGTCATTTCCTGCTGGGCGCGGTGGCTCATGTGTGTAGTCCCAGCGCTTTGGGAGGCCAAGGTGGGCGGATTACCTGAGGTCAGGAGTTTGAGACCAGCCTGACCAAGATGGAGAAACTCAGTCTCTACTAAACATACAGAATTAGCCAAGCGTGGTGGCACATGCCTGTAATCCCAGCTACTTGGGAGGCAGAAGCAGGAGAATCTCTTCAACCCAGGAGGTGGAAGTTGCGATGCACAGAGATCCCACCATTGTACTCCAGCCTGCACAACAAGAGTGAAACTCTTGTCTCAAAAAAAAAAAAAAAAAAAAAAAAAAAAAAATATATATATATATATATATATATATATATAAAAGTCACTTATTTTTCATTTGTTACATGGAATATTTACATAGATTGTTCCCTGCTGGGCATGGCGGCTCACTCCAGTAGTCCCAGCAGAGGTGGGAGGATTGCTTGAGTCCAGGAGTTCGAGACCAGCCTGAGTAACATAGTGAGACCTGTCTCTACAAAAATTACAAACTACTTATACTGTATGGTAGGATAAGTGCTTGAATCTGTTGGCTTACCAATTAAAAAAACATTTTGAACTGGGACATGGTGGCTCACACCTGTAATCTCAACACTTTGGGAGGCTGAGGTGGGAGGATTGTTTGAGCTCGGGAGTTCAAGACCATCCTGGGCCAAGTAGCGAGACCCTGTCTCTATAAAAAATATTTTTTAAAAAATATATAAAAAAAAACCTTTTTGGCCAGGTGAGGTGGCTTGCGTCTGTAATCCCAGCACTTTGGGAGGCTGAGGCGGGTGGATCACCTGAGGCCAGGGTTCGAGACCAGCCTGGCCAACATTACAAAACCCCATCTCTACTAAAAATAGAAAAATTAGCTGGCCGTGGTGGTGCGCACCTGTAATCCCAGCTACTTGAAGGGTGAGGCACAAGAATCACTTGAACCCAGGAGGCAGAGGTTGCAGTGAGCCGAGATTGTGCCACTGTGCTCCAGCGTGGGCGACAGAGCAAGACTCTGTCTCAAAAAAAAAAAAACCACCAATTTTTTAGGGAAAAATTATTTTGGAATAATTTTAAGAGTTGTAAAAAAGTTGCAAAGAATGATAGAGATATTGATATATTCACCCAGCTATCCTAAATGTTAACTTTTTTTTTTTTTTTGAGACAGTCTCGCTGTGTCACCAGGCTGGAGTGCAGTGGCGCGACCTTGGCTCATTGCAACCTCTGCCTTCTGGGTTCAAGCCATTCTCCTGCCTCAGCCTCCCAAGTAGTTGGGACTACAGGCGCACACCACTGTGCTCAGCTAATTTTTGTTTTTTTAGTAGAGACGGGGTTTCACCATGTTGGCCAGGATGGTCTTGATTTCTTGACGTTGTGATCCGCCTGCCTCAGCCTCCCAAAGTGCTGGGTTTACAGGCAGGAGCCACTGCGCCTGGTCACCTTTTTACATAAAGGATTGCCTAACCTTTTCTGTAAAGTGTTAGATAGTAACTATCTTACACTTTGCAGTCCAGACACAATCTCTGTTGCATTTTTATTTTATTACATTTTTGAGACGGGGTCTCATGTTGGCCAGGCTGGTCTGGAACTCCTGACCTCAGGTGATCCGTCTGCCTCAGCCTCCCAAAGTGCTTACATTACAGGCCTGAGCTACTGCACCCAGCTGATGACAGGGTTTTTAACTTCTTTTGTGTTATGTCTTATTGCTTCCACACACCATCCTGGTTCAAAGGGAACCAGAAGGTGGTAGAATTAGATTATCCCAAAATTACTCATTTTCTGTGTCCCACTTTTTATTTTTTTTTGAGACGGAGTTTCGCTCTTGTTGCCCACGCTGCAGTGCAATGGCGCGATCTTAGCTCACCGCAGCCTTCGCCTCTTGGGTTCAAACAGTTTTCCTGTCTCAGCCTCCCAAGTAACTGGGATTACAGGCATGCGCCACCATGCCCAGCCCAGCTAATTTTGTGTTTGTATGTGTATTTTTGTTTTTTGAGACGAGTCTTGCTCTGTTGCCATGCTGGAGTGCAGTGGCGCGATTTTGATTCACTACAACCTTCGCCTTCCAGGTTCAAGTGATTCTCCTGCCTCAGCCTCTGGCCCTCTTTTTAAAAATAATTGTGTCACTAGGATGGTTCAGCATATGCAAATCAATGAACAGGATACATCTCGTTAAGAAAAACAAGGACAGGCCAGCGTGATGGCTTATTCCTGTAATTGCAGCACTTTGGGAGGCCGAGGCAGGCAGATCACGAGGTCAGGAGGTAGAGGCCATCTTGGCTAACAAGGTGAAATCCCGACTGTACTATAAATAAAAAAATTAGCCGGGCGTGGTGGTGGGTGCCTGTAGTCCCAGCTACTCGGGAGTCTGAGGCAGGAGAATGGTGTGAATCGGGGAGGCAGAGCTTGCAGTGAGCCAAGATCACTCCACTGCATTCCAGTCTGGGCCACAGAGCAAGACTCAGTCTCAAAAAAAAAAAAAAAAAAAAAAAAAAAAAAAAAAAAAAAAAAAAAAAACAAGGACAAAAAACATATGATCATTTTAATAAACGCTGAAAAATGTATGTGAAAAAATTCAACATCCCTTTGTGGTAAAGATTATCAACAACCTGAGTGTGGAAGGAACATAACTCAAAATAATAAAGGCTATTTTTTTTTTTTTTGAGACAGGGTCACCCAGGCTGGAATATGATGCGAACATGGCTCACTGTAGCCTTGACCCCCTAGGCTCAAGAGATCCTTTTGCCTCAGCCTCTCGGGTAGCTGGGACTACTGGTGTGCACTTCCATACCTTGCTAATGTTTTATTTTTTGTAGAGAGAGCGTCTCACCAAGTTACCCACAGGGCTGGTTTCAAACTCTTAGGCTCAAGGGATCTGCCTTCCTTAGCCTCCCAAAGTTTTGGGATTACAGTTGTGAGTCACTGCACCTGGCCTCACTTCAGCAGAGTACTAGAATTTCTAGCCAGAGCAAATAGGCAAGAGAAGGAAATAAAGGGGTCTAGATTGCAAAGGAAGAAGTCACGTTATATTCTTATTTATAGATGACATATTGTATTTAGAAAAACCTAAAAACTCCACCAAACAACTGTTAGAACTGAGAAATGAGTTCAGTGAAGTTGCAGTATACAAAATCAACAACAAAAATTAGCCTTTATATATATCAACAGCAAAACAGTTGTACTTTGTCTACATTGTTTAGGTACTCATTATATAGTATATTCTTCCCCTTTAGCCATTTAGTAAATAATATGTTTAGTAGTCACTGTCAATACTTAAGTCAGTTTCTGTAGTCGTTTTGATTGTCTGAACCCATTGGTTTTGTTGATTCCTCTGGAAAGG
Organism: Nomascus leucogenys; assembly: GCF_006542625.1. Lineage (NCBI taxonomy): Eukaryota > Metazoa > Chordata > Mammalia > Primates > Hylobatidae > Nomascus > Nomascus leucogenys. The sequence continues at coordinate 81,078,956 of NC_044388.1, forward strand.
ATTATGAGAACAATATTCCTTGTGTTTGGTGTTGTTCACAATTTATACCTTTTATACTTTAGTAGAACATCAGTTTTGTTGGCTCTAAGTGCTAGGCCCACATTTTCTTTACGTTATCTTTTTTTTTTTTTTTTTTTTTTGAGACAAGGTCTCACTTTGTCACCCAGACTGGAGCGCAGTGGCATGGTCACGCTCACTGCTCCCTTCTCCCTTGACCTCCTGGGCTCAGATAATCCTCCTACCTCAGCCTCTTGAGTAGCTGGGAGCACAGGTGCATGCCACCACACTGGTTAATTTTTGTATTTTTTTGTAAAGGGTTTTGTTGTGTTGCACAGGCTGGTCTCAAATGCCTGAGCTCAAGCAATCTGCCTGCAGCCTTCTGAAGTGCTGGAATTACAGATGTGAGCTGCTGTACCTGACTATCTTAAATATTAATTTTTTCTTACACAAAGCATTGCTCTTGACAAGTTTGTTGATATTCTAATTTCATTCTCTTCTAGGTCTCTTGACATTTCTGCCTAGTTGTCCAGTGGATGTTTGTTCTTTTAGAGTCCAGTTCTTCTTTTTTTTTTTTTTTTTCTTTTTGAGATGAGTCTCACCGTCTCCCAGGCTGGAGTGCAATGGTGCGATCTTGGCTCACTGCAACCTCTGGCCTCCCAGGTTCAAGCAATTCTCCTGCTTCGGCTTTCCGAGTAGCTGGGGTTACAGGTGTATGCCACCATGCCCGGCTAATTTTTTTGTATTTTTAGTAGAGATGGGGTTTCACTGTGGTGGCCAGGCTGGTCTTGAACTCCTGACCTCAAGTGATCTGCCCGCCTCAGCCTCCCAAAGTGCTGGGATTATAGGCATGAGCCACCACGCCCGGCCAGAGTCCATTTCTTAAACTAAAGAATGTCTTAGTGCGGACTGATTATTTAGGGATCGATATTCTCAAGTACAGTGTATTTTCATTGACATATTTATACATTTTTTTGGTTTGTTTTCCAGACATTTTTCTTTTTTTTTTTTTTTTTTTTTTTTTTTTTTTTTTTGAGACGGAGTCTCGCTCTGCCGCCCAGGCTGGAGTGCAATGGCGCGATCTCTGCTCACTGCAAGCTCCGCCTCCCGGGTTCCCGCCATTCTCCTGCCTCAGCCTCCCAAGTAGCTGGAACTACAGGCGCCCGCCACCACGCCCGGCTAATTTTTTTGTATTTTTAGTAGAGACGGGGTTTCACCCTGTTTAGCCAGGATGGTCTCGATCTCCTGACCTTGTGATCCGCCCGCCTCGGCCTCCCAAAGTGCTGGGATTACAGGCGTGAGCCACCGCGCCCGGCCCAGACATTTTTCTTAAATTTTAGTTTTAAGGGTCTATACTGTATTTTTATTCTTTGGAGGCTTATTGTCCATAGCTTTAAGTTGGGTTGTCTTTTGCCTATCTTCAGTGTTTGACACTTTGCTTTCTTTTCTCCCATTCCTGTTTATCTCTTCATTTCTCTTTCCTTTTATTTCCTTTTTACAGGAAAAAAATTTCCCGTTTTATTCTCTGTTATTCTTGAGGCATTAATTGTTAAGTTTTATATTCCTTGTAGTTTAGACTCCATTTTCATATGTGATAGGACTTTCTTTAAATAATTATTTCTTGAATTCTGTAATTTAAAGAAGAAATAGAAAAACTTAGAGATATATTATTCTTTTATCAGATTTTTTTTTTTTTTTTTGAGACAGGGTCTTGACCTGGCTTCCAGGCTGGAGTGCAATGGCACAATCTAGGCTCACTGCACCCTCTGCCTCCCAGGTTCAAGCAATTCTCGCACGTCAGCCTTCCAGGTAGCTGAGACTACAGGTATGCGCCACCATGCCTGGCTAATTTTTTTCTTTTTTTTTTTTTTGAGACACAGTTTCACTCTGCTGCCCAGGCTGGAGTACAGTGGCGCGATCTCAGCTCACTGCAACCTCCACCTCTCGGGTTCAAATGATTCTTGTGCCTCAACCTCCTGAGTAGCTGGGATTTCAGGCTCGTGCCACCATGCACTGCTAATTTTTGTATTTTTAGTGTAGATGGGGTTTCACCATGTTGGCCAGGCTGGTCTTGAACTCCTGACCTCAAGTGATCTGCCTGCCTCTGCTTCCCAAAGTGCTGGGATTACAGGCCTGAGCTACCATGCCCGGCTGTTGTTTTCAATGGGATTTAAGAAAAAGGTGATGCAAGAAGTGTCTGATTTTTAAATGTTTTATAGAGATGGGGGTCTCACTATGTTGCCCAGGCTTTTCTCCTCCTGACTCAGCTTCCCAAAGTGCTGGGATTACAGGCGTGAGTCACCGTGCCCAGCCTTAAAATTTACTTTTCTTTCTTTTTTTTTTTTTTTTTTTTGAGACAGAATCTCGCTCTTTTGCCCAGGCCAGAGTGCAGTGGCGCTATCTCGGCTCACTGCAAGCTCCGCCTCCCGGGTTCATGCCTCTCATAGCTGGGACTACAGGCGCCCACCACCGCACCCAGCTAATTTTTTGTATTTTTTTAGTAGAGACGGAGTTTCATCGTGTTAGCCAGGATGGTCTCGATCTCCTGACCTCGTGATCCGCCTGCCTTGGCCTCCCAAAGTGCTGGGATTACAGACGTGAGCCACCGCGCCCGGCCTTTTTTTTTTTTCCTTTTTTTTGTGACCAGGTTGTTCTGTCACACAGGCTGGAGTGCAATGGCGCCATCTTGGCTCACTGCAACCTTGACCTCCTCAGGCTAAGGTGATCCTCCCACCTTGGCCTCTGGGGTAGCTGGGACTACAGCACTTACCACCACACTTGGCTAGTTTTTCTGTTTTTTTTGTAGAAATGAGGTTTTGCAGTCTTAATAGTGAGCTAAGAAATAAAAATGACACCAAATATAGGCCATTTTAAGTAATTAAAAAGTTTTAAAAGCTTTTTTAAAAAGTTCATTATGCCCATTTTGGGAAAGATTTTGAGGAGGCAGGTTCTCTTATTTACTGCTCATTGAGTATATATCTTTACAGTCTTTGTGCAGAGCATTTTTGTGGAGATGGTTTTAAACTCCTTTTAACACTGGTAGACATTTCTTTGACCCTATAGTTTTACTTCTTTGTATTCATTATTAGAAAGCTATATTTGGGGCTGGGCGCAGTGGCTCATACCTGTAATTCCAGCACTTTGGGAGGCCAAGGTGGGCGGATCACCTGAGATCAGGAGTTTGAGACCAGCCTGACCAACATGATGAAACCCTGTCTCTACTAAAAATACAAAAATTAGCTGCGCATTGTGGCATGTGCCTGTAATCCTAGCTACTCGAGAGGCTGAGACACTAGAATTGCTTGAACTCGGGAGGTGGAGGTTGCAGTGAGCCAAGATTGCACCACTGCACTCCAGCCTGGGCAACAAGAGTGAAACTGTGTCTCAAAAAAACAAAAGAAAGAAATCTATCTTTGGCCATTTGTGGTGGCTCACGCCTGTAATCCCAGCACGTTGGGAGGGCAAGGCAGGAGGGTCATTTAAGGTCAGGAGTTCAAGACCAAACTGAATAACATGGTGAAACCGCATCTGTACTAAAAATCGTAAAAATTAGCCGGGTGTGATGGCGAACACCTGTAATCTCAGCTACTGGGGAGGCTGAGGCCAGAGAATCGCTTGAACCTGGGAAGCGGAGGTTGCAGAGAATCCCTTGAACCTGGGAGGCGGAGGTTGCAGTGAGCCAAGATCATGCCACTGCACTCCAGCCGGAGCAGCAGAGCAAGACTGTCTCAAAAAAAAAAAAGCTATCTTTGATGTATGTACAGATTTGGGTATAAGAATGGACCTCGGCCTGCCGCTGTGGTGCATACCTGTAATCCCAGCACTTTGGGTGGCCAAGGTGGGCAGATCACTCGAGGTCAGAAGTTCAAGACCAGCCTGACCAACATGGTGAAACCCCGTTTCTACCAAAACCAAAAATTAGCAGGACGTGGTGGCATGCCTGTAGTCCCAAGCATGAGAATTGTTTGAACCTAAGAGGAGGAGGTTGCCGCAACCCGAGAGCACGCTACTGCAAGGCAACAGAGGGAGACTTCGTCTCAAAAAAAAAAAAAAAAGAAGAAAGAAAAGAATGGATCTCTGGCAGTGTTTTAGTAGTAATAAAAATTTGCAGAGTAAGAAAGATATAGGCTGGGCACTGTGGTTTATGCCTGTAATCCTAGCGCTTCGGGAGGCTGAGGCAGAGGAATTGCTTAAACTCGGGAGTTCAATATTAATCTGGGCAACATGGTGGAACCTTGTTTATACTAAAAACAAAACATTAACCAGGTATCCTGTTGTGCACCTGTATTCCCTGCTATTGGGGGAAATTGTGGGGAGTGGAGTGCGTGAGGTGGGAGGATTGCTTGAGCCTGGGAGGCAGCTGTAGTGAGCGCTGATTGTGCCACTGCACTCCAGCCTGGCCGACACAGTGAAACCCTGGCTTAAAAAAAAAATGTAAGGCCGGGCGGGTGGCTCACGCCTGTAATCCCAGCACTTTGGGAGGCCAAGGTGGGCGGATTATGAGGTCAGGAGTTTGAGACCAGCCTGACCAACATTGTGAAACCTGCTCTCCACCAAAAATACAAAAATTAACCAGGCGTGGTGGCGTGTGCCTGTAATCCTAGCTATTCAGGAGGCTGAGGCAGGAGAATCACTTGAACCTGGGAGGTGGAGGTTGCAGTGAGCCGAGATCGCGCCACTGCACTCCAGCCTGGGCGACAGAGCGAGACTCTGTCTCAAAAAAAAAAAAAAGTAGCACCTATGCAGTGGATTGTCATGTAGCATTAAACGTGATATAGATATTCATAATAAATTGTGTATGTGAGTGATTCTACATGGTAGTATGTTTTTGATAAAAGAGGAAAATAGCCAGGTGTGGTGGCTCATGCCTATAATTCCAGCTATTTGGGAGGCAAAAGTAGAAGGATTGCTTGAGTTCAGGAGTTTGAGACCAGCATGGGCAACACAGTGAGACCTTGTCTTTACCAAAACAACAACAACAAATTAGCCAGGCACGGTGGCTGCCATGGTTGCTACTTAGGAGGCTGAGGTTAGAGGAGTGCTTGAGCCTGGGAGGTCGAGGCCTTGGTGAGCTGTGATTGTGCCACTGCATTCCAACACAGAGTGAAACCCTGTTTTTTTGTTTTTTTTTTTTTTTAATGAAAAAATATAAATACCAAATACATAAATAGTTTTGGTGTTAGATGGTCACCTTATGGATTTTTCAATTTTTCTTGTGTTTGACACGTAAAGCTTATAATTTAAGAAACTGTAATGATGGGAAGGGATGAGCATCAGTGGTGCTTGGATTGGAACAAGGCTACCTGAATCTGCTGGATAATGAGTATGGTACATTTTTTAGGTTTGAAACACAGGGAGCAGAAAATAATAGTATTAGGGAAAACGGGCAAACTCTTCATACAGGCTTCTTGCAACAGGGTCACCAACAGTCTACTTTCATTTTGTGAAAATTGATTATATGAATTGGAGTTATCTTGTCATACTCAACTAAATTTAGAGTCAATGGACCAAGGGTTACGGTAAAAAAGTGCTTGGGGCACAAAGCGCTTGCCCAGGGATTATATTGCAAGCCAGCTGCCACAATGACATGCTGTAACCTTAAATCCAGTTTTACCTACTAGCTGTTGAGATGAACTCTTGTGACTCTAAGTCTAGTTTTACCAACGGTGTTCACTTACCAATCAGAGCTTACCAGCTCCCAAAAGCTTTAGTAGTTCCAGTGAGTTTTCTTTCAAAACAGTAAGTCACGTTTCTTAAACTCCCAACCTTCTTTGTGTTCTTTGGACACACTGGAGGCTACCCTAGTATGTGTAGGTATGTATGTCCTGGATTGCAGTCCTACTTATATATTCTTCCCAAATAAAACCTTTTTTACTTAGAGATTTGTTTTTCTCTATATTTTTGACTTTAACAGTTCATAACAAGTCGTCATTACTCCAAACCCAAATGTATGATGTGGAAATGCCATCTTTTAAAAACCCATCTCTGCCTTTGCTTTTCCCTTTTACTTCATCTAGTTATCACGACAGTGGTGCTCTTGGCTGTGGCACTGGGACTTCTTGGTTGGTTATGATTCAGGAAAATGATTGTCTGATTTAGGGATAGTGAGAATATATGTAAGGTCCTTACATTTACAGGGAACAATTGAGGTAAGATTTTCAGTAAGTGTAGACACTGAATTTCTTTACCAGTGTCTTTTTGGGTATAATGTAGCAATACTGCAGCAGTTAAACTGATGTCTCAGCAGGCATAGGTTGGGATGAACAGGCCAAAGCACCTGGGGTTTGTATAATCACCCACCCACATGGCCTGGAAAGGCCTTTTGAAAAGTGCTTTAAAATGCAAAAAATGTCAGCAACTCCCCCCGTATCCCACTTTAGTCAAGATTATTTGAAATGAGTATATATAAAAAACTGAGAATAAAAGCTGTTTATTAGTTCCTTATGGCTTTTCTTCCTCTAAGATCTTTTTGTAAACTGTTCAGCTTTTTAAATATTTGTGTTGGGAGTTAGTATAGACTTGGTTAACGAGGCAACTTAAATTATTTTGGAGTAATTTTAGATTTAGTAGGCCGTTGTACAGAGATGATACAGATTGTTCCTGTATATTCCTCACCTAATTTCCCTGTTGTAATAATTACGGTACCTTCGTTAAAACTATTTTATTTTATTTTATTTTTTTTTTTGAGACAGAGTCTCGCTGTCGCCCAGGCTGGAGTGCAGTGGCGCGATCTCGGCTCACTGCAGGCTCCGCCCCCCGGGGTTCACGCCATTCTCCTGCCTCAGCCTCCGGAGTAGCTGGGACTACAGGCGCCCGCCACTTCGCCTGGCTAATTTTTTGTATTTTTTAGTAGAGACGGGGTTTCACTGTGTTAGCCAGGATGGTGTCGATCTCCTGACCTCGTGATCCGCCCGCCTCGGCCTCCCAAAGTGCTGGGATTACAGGCGTGAGCCACCGCGCCCGGCCTACCTTCGTTAAAACTAAGAAACCAGACTGGCACATTACAAAGTCATTCCACAGAAGAATAACTTTCTTTAGAACTTTTCTGATTTTTTGTTGGTATAAACATCAGAAAACAAAACTTCAGTCAATAATATGATTGAAAAAATATTTTGAGTGACAAAAGTAACTGGAAGTTTTTCTGCAAATAGCCAGATATGGTGGTGCGCTCTTGTAGTCCAAGCTACATGGGAGGCTGAGGCGGCAGGATCTCTTGAACTCAGGAGTTGGAGGCTGCAGTGAGCTATGATGGCATCACTACACTGCAGTCTGAGGGGACAGAGTGAGACCCTACCTTTAAAAAATTAAGTAAATATGGCTGGGCGCAGTGACAGGCGCCTGTAATCCCAGCAACTCAGGAGGCTGAGGCAGGAGAATTGCTTGAACCTGGGCGGCAGAGGTTGCAGTGAGCCAAGATCGTGCCAGTGTACTCCAGCCTGGGCGACAGAGTGAGACTCCATCTCAAAATAAATAAATAAATACATACATACATACATACATACATACATACATACAAACTTAATGAAATTGTGATTTAGGCCGGGTGTGGTGGCTCAACGCCTGTAATCCCAGCCCTTTGGGAGGCCGAGGCAGGTGGATCACCTGAGGTCAGGAGTTTGAGACCATTGTGGCCAACATGGTGAAACTCCATCTCTACTAAAAATACAAAAAATTGGCCGGTCGTGGTAGTGCATGCCTGTAATACAAAAACTAGCTGGTCGTGGTAGTGCATGCCTGTAATCCCAGCTACTCTGGAGTGCTGAGGCAGGAGCATTGGTTGAACCTGGGAGGCGGAGGTTGCAGAGTCAAGATCACGGCACTGCACTCCAGCTAGGGTAACAGCACGAGACTCCATCTCAAAAAAAGAAAAAAATCGTGAAGAGGGTAATTTTTGCCAGATGCAGTGGCTCAGGCCTGTAATCCCAGCACTTTGGGAGGCTGAGGTGGGAGGATCACTTGAGCCCAGGAGTTCAAGACCAGCCTGGGCAACATAGTGAAACCCTGTCTCTTAGAAAAACAAAATTATTGTGTATAAAAAAGATAAAGTAACTTTTAAAATATTTTTAATTTAGCTAAATACAGCTTTTTTTCTTCAGAACTGACCAGCATACCTTTTTAGACCTGACAACAGAGCTTTTTTGACACAGAGTTCTAAGCCTGTGTCTGGGCAGTTGTTTGCATTACCTTTTATTTTTTCTTTTATTATTTTTTGCCTACCAACTACCTCTAAAGATTTCATTACTTTTTCAGCCCTTTTTTTTTTAATCTTTTAAAAAATTAAATAGAGACAGGGTCTCTCTATGTTGCCCAGGCTAATTTCGAACTCCTGGGCTCAAGCAGTTCTACCTTGGCTTCCCAAAGGCATGAGCCACCATGCCCCACCAAGATTTCATTATTTTTTATTCTTCTGCTTTCTCTTGAGCTGATTTCCCCCACTCTACCAAGGGAAAGAAAATTCAAATAAGTCGTTGGCCAGTTAAGATGAACAATAGCTTTAGGTCATTTGGTCAAAGGAATGGGTCCTTCATGTTACTTAATTTGATGCTTATTTTTCCTATGGGAACAGGTTATATATGGTTGAGAGGCCTAAATTCAGGGTCTTTTATTTGTTGTTACTTAGTATTTCTAGTGCTTGAGAGCCTTATCTGTTTGACCCAGATTTTGGAGTCTAACTTACGCTTTTGGTGTTTGAATCCTTAACAATTGTATATACTTTCCAGGCAACAGCTGAACAGATGCGTCTTGCTCAAGTGATCTTTGATAAGAATGATTCAGATTTTGAAGCTAAAGTTAAGCAGGTATGTTTCTGGCAAAGGATATCATCGTTTTTATAATCTATTTTGATTGTGCTTAAAAAGATAATTTCAGTAAAGATTTTTATTTTAAAGTATTACTTCTAGCTTCTAGTCTCACCTGAAATCTGTGTATTGGATTTTGGACTTGTGATTAAAAATACCTTTATTGGTGGGCAAGTGGAGGAATTGAATACGTTCACCTACCTTACATGTGTTTACATGTGAACATTGAACCAGATATTTCTGTAAGCACACTGAGATTTTCTGATACCTGTGCATAGAAAGTATATCTAACATTTGGCACAGTCTCTGGGAATTTTGTTTAATGTTAGAGATGAACTGAATTACCTTTAAAAAAATTTTTTCATAGAGACATGGTCTCACTCTGTTACCCAGGCTGGAGTGCAGTGGTGCTGTCATAGTTCACGGCAGCCTCAAACTCCTAGGCTCACGCTATCCTGCTGCCTCAGTCTCCTGAGTAGCTATGACGACAGATGTTCATAACCGTGCCCAGCTAATTTTAAAAATATCTGTAGAGACAGTGTCCTGCAATGTTGCCTAGGCTAGTCTTGAACTCCTGGGCTCAAGCAATCTGCCTTGGCCTCCCAGAGTGCTGGGATTACAGGATTACTGGCCTGAATTGCCATTTTGAACATGGTTGTGTTTTCGTTGGAAAAGTATAAAATTAAATTTTAGGGCAATGTCTTCATTTCGAACTTTAATAAGAGATATTTTTGATAACTTAATCTTAATTTCCAATTCTTCTTTGCTGACCCTTTCTCATCAAGATTCTAGAAACCAAACTGTAACCCCTACCTCAGTGCCAGATATTCCAACTCTTGGTAGATGTTGTCTAATAATTGTTCTTTGGAGTAAAGGTCTCACAATGAAATCTTGTTTTGTCTCACAAGAAATCATAGATTTCTTTCTCTGGAATGAGATCTTCATACAGTTTGAGATATACTTCTATATATTACATTGCCTTTTATCTGAATAGTATAGATAGAACACTGGCCCAGGAGTTCAGAGGTTTAAGTTCTAATTTTAGTTCTGTCTGTCAGTAATCTGATCACTGGGGAAATTTTGATGCTGACTGTGTGTCTTAAAAATTGTATGTTGCAGGCATTCACTTAGTACAGATCATTGATAAAAATGAGACATTTATTAGTAGCTATCCAAAGACTGAAGCATCAGAAAGCTATAGAGTATGCAGAACTTTTGCTGCCTGATAAAATGAAAAGATGAAAGCAGGGAGGCCAAATAGTATAGTGCAGAGAGCTGTGATTGTGAGATCAGGAGGCCTGGGTTCTAGATGGGCTTTGCTATTAATTACCTTTGTGACCATAGACAAATCACTTGATATGTTGGGATCAAGCTGTTTTGAACTTCAACTAGTACATATTAAAATAGTTAAATGTAGTTAAAATGCAATAGATATTAAATCATAGGTTTATTCACTGATACTTGAGAAACCTGCATTTTGCCTAGTCTGTGATCGTTCTAGTGATGAAAATGCTAAGTAACAAGTATCCCTTGCTAATGAGAATAAACTGAAGAGTTTCTTTCATCATTACTTCAAGCATAGCACCATGTTGAAGATCCTTGAGAAAATATGTCTAGGAGTGTGTTTTGTGATAGTAGCAGAATTCCACTTGTAAGACTTTAGGGTGTTATATAACTTAGTATGTATACGGAATGCTATTTTTTCTTCTTTTTTTGGCGGCGGAGACAGGGTCTCGCTCTGTCTCCTGTGCTAGAGTGCAGTGGCACAATCATGGCTTATTGCAACCTTCACCTCCAGGGCTGAAGCAATCCTGCCACCACGCTTGGTTAATTTTTTGTAAAGGTGAGGTCTCACTATATTGTCCAGTCTCGAACTCCTGGGCTCAAGCGATCCTCTCGTCTCTACCTCCCAAAGTGTTGATTATAGTCGTGAGCCACTGTGGCTGGCCTTTGAAGTGTTCTAATCCAAATGGTGAAAGCCAGCATATGGAATATTGTCCCTGACAAAAAATTTGTATTAGATTTTCCATGAATGATGACTGTGTACTCATATAGTTCCACCTCATATTTAAGTTTAGGAATCCTGTGTGCTTGAATTAAATTTGATTCTTCAGATACCTGATCTTGGGTATTCTGAGAGTGTTGGTACGTATGTATGTGCTGCTGATTAATGATCTGCTCCTTGGTCAACTTGGAGGAAGATTGATTTGTAGTTAGATTCTACCAGTGTTAGTGAAAAGACATGCATGGAATGGCCACAAAAAAATAAGTAAACGTGTCCTCATTGTAAACTCAGAGTCTAGAAGAGGCCATCTTCATGTAGAAGGATTATGTAATTCTGTATTTTTATAGAAGAATCTTAATATCAAGTGCCAGTTTTTGGTTGCCTCTAACTATTTTCTGATATGTTCACTAGCTTATGGAAGTGACAGGGAAAAATCAGGATGAATGCATAGTGGCCCTACATGATTGTAACGGAGATGTGAACAAAGCTATCAATATTTTGCTGGAAGGGAATTCAGACACAGTAAGTATTATTAATTGATTTGCATTGTTTACATTCGTCTCCAATTCCGTAGCACATTTTCAACTTCACCTTGGTCAGGGTGGGGAGGGAATGGATTATGGTGCCATTCCATATTTGTTTTAAGTTCCAGAAAGAACGATTACCTGAAAAGACTGTTTTTGTTACGTATGGTTTCTTCATGAAGTCGTAGAATCTGATGACTTGAAAGAGAACTTGGTGATCTACTCCAGCCTTACAGTTTCCAAAAATCTCTGTGCCTGTGTATATTTTCACCACCCCCACCTGAAAAGCATCTCTTGGCTCTGTTGCTTATGTTTCTTCATCTCAGTCCTCACCTCCGATTACTTCTTACATCTCTATTATAACAGAAAACCAGGATTTGCTGGTATATGTATTTGCTTATGTGGAATATTAAGTTTACTTTTTTTTTTTTAAAATATTGGGTTAAGTTAGGTGAGCTTGCAGGCTCATGAGCTCAGGCCTTGGATTTTAAGAAGGATACAGCTAAAGCTACACCAGGCACTTGTCAGCCCTAAAATTTTGCTGTGTGTATATATTTATATTTATATATATATAGTTTTTATACATATGTATATATATTTATAAATAAATATATATTTAATATTTAATACTTTTTAAATTTTAATAATTTTAATTTTAAATAATTATTTAATATATTTAATATATAAATATATTTATTCATAATATGTATTTAATATATACGTATATTTATATTTATTTAATATATAAATATATAATATTTAATAATATATATTTATAATATTTGTTTAATAATATATAAATATATATTTAATATATATATATTTATTTTTTTGAGACGGAGCCTCACTCTGCCACCCAGGCTGGAGTGCAGTAGCGCGATCTTGACTCACTGCAACCTCCGTCTCCTGGGTTCAAGTGATTCTTTTGCCTCAGCCTCCCAAGTAGCTAGTACTACAGGCATGTGCCACCATGCCCAGCTAATTTTTGTATTTTTAGTAGAGACGGGGTTTCGCCATGTTGGCCAGACTGGTCTCAAACTCCTGACCTCAGGTGATCCACCTGTCTCGGCCTCCCAAAGTGTTGGGATTACAAGTGTGAGCCAGCACACCTGGCCTGTGTTTATGTTTCTTAAATTGAGGAAACTATTTTAGAGTAGATTAAAAAAAAAATGACTCACCTAAAAGAGGATACAAAGATGAATACATCAATAACTGCCTTTCCTTGGAAAATTTAAAACAAACAAACTGACCGTGTCAGTGTTCAGATTTAATTGAAGTCTCATTTTAGGGTCATGCTGCATTAGGTACAAGAAATACAAAAATGAACTCTGAGAAACTGAAAGCTAAAATGACTTTTTAGTTGATGTGAAACAAAGAGAATGAATTCTTTTAGAGTAAAAATTAACTAATGTGGAAAAGATTTCACTGTTTGAGTGTAGCAGTAATTGTTGGTAAAATCCCATGTAAGAGAACACTGGTACACAAGACAAACCACCAAATTTGTGATTTTTGTTTGGGAAAACCATATTAAATGATAAATTAAATTTTGAATAGTTTTTGTTTACTGACCTGGGAGTAAGTATCCTGGGTTTTGCCAAATATGGAGGATCTGTTTACCTTATTGCTAATGGGTACAGCAGAGAGTGGCTTTCAGTTATTTTCAAAGTGAACTGAAGGGCCTAACTGCCCTCTTTGTTTAGGGAAAAAAAAAAAAGAAAAGAAAAATCTTTGGGAATAAACAAAATAATCCAAATTGTTCACTGGAGAGGATCTTTTTGGATCTTTTTATGGTAGAGATAAGTCCAGACACTATTTTTTGTTGCCTTTCCGTTAGCTCCAGCAGATTTAATTCCTTTTCTCTGGTAGTTTGGTGAATTTTTAAGTCTTAAATGTCCAGTTTTCTCTTTCTGTTTTGAGTTTTAACACCCCCTCCTCATTTGGGACCGAACCTGAAGGAGCTGGTTCTGGGCTATGTATTAGAAAGTAAGACTGGCTGGGCACTGCGGCTCACACCTGTAATCCCAGCACTTTGGGAGGCCTGGGTGGGCAGATCACGAGGTCAGGAGTTCGAGACCAGCCTGGCCAACATGGCAAAACCCCATGTCTACTAAAAATACAAAAAATTAGCCAGGTGTGGTGGTGGGCGCCTGTAATCCCAGCTACTCAGGCGGCTGAGGCAGGAGAATCGCTTGAACCCGGGAAGCGGAGATTGCAGTGAGCCGAGATCGCGGCATTGCACTCCAGCCCGGGCGACAGTGCAAGACTCTGTCTCAAAAAAAGAAAAAAGAAAGCAAAGCTGAACTTTTCATGAAGAACACCTCTTTGGTTACCTCTTGAACGATTTTATAGTGTGGGCTATATCTGACTTCTTATTTTCTTCAAAGGTAAGAAAATAGCAAATGAAGTTCTGAATATAGTTGTGAAAGAATACACTCGTTCGGGGCTGAGTGGGCTGTGGGGGACAGAAGTAGAGGGAAGGTCTTTTAGTTGTTTGGTGTTTTGGGTTTTTATTAAGACAGGGTCTCATTCCGTTGCCCAGGCTAGAGTGCAGTGGTGCCATCATGGTTTACTACAGCCTTGACCTCCTGGGCTTACGCCATCCTCCAGCCTGCTGAGTAGCCGGGACCACAGGCGCATGCCACTACGCTTGGCTAATTATTTTTATATTTTGTAGAGTTAGGGGGTCTCTGTGTTTCTATGTTGCTCAGGCTGGAGGGAGTCTTTGAAACCCTGGTTTGTTGAGGACCATTCTCTGGTACATCTTGTCTCTCATACTGTTTGCCTCATCTCTTACCTAGTTGCCATCTGCAGCACCCATGGCTAAACAGCTTTGATTATCTTCCCTTGACTGAGATAGAGTTAATTGGAGTAGAGTTGACAGAATATAAACACTGTGATGTTGCTAGGAGCAAGAGCATGAAGGCAAACGATTCTTTTCCTATTGTCTAACCTTCCTCTGTGCCAGTCTTCTGAAACAAAATTATTACTTGGAAAAGGTGTTAAGTGGAATCGTCCATGATGTTTTTAAGGATAAATTTATTTTTTCTTATGTAAGTATATCTGTCACAAAGGAAGATATTGAACATAAGTACTGCACTTTTTGTTTCATCATAATGTTTGGTTGATGTGACAAAATTGTTTTGAAGTATCAGTCTCTTGCATTAATGTACTTAACCGTTTTTAGTAAGTTGTTTGTGTTGGTAGTTTTTGGCAAAGTCAGAATGGTGGGAGAGTAATTTTTGAACTAGCTGGCTTCGAAGGCTGCTGTTCTGATTATTATGTGGTGGCTGGGAGGACCTCTCCTCTTAGAGTTTCTTCAGACCCATTCTGCAAGTAGCAAAATACTGATAACAGAGGTTGCCAGAAATTCTCTTGGAAATCCTCCATAATTATTTGGTTAACTTTTTAAAGTATGCATGTGTGCATACTTTGCAGACTTCTGCAAAATACACAGTAATCTTTTTAGCAGTTACTATGGTGTTGTAAAGATTGCTTCTTAAAGGTTCTTTTCCCTATTTGCGCCCCCCCACCCAATAAGTTGTCTTTGTAGAGCTCATAAACCAAGACTTTGCTTGAGGGGCAGTAGGATGGGGAGGGTATCTTTTTTTTATTTTTATTTTTTTGAGATGGAGTCTTGCTCTGTCACCCAGGCTGGAGTGCAATGGCATGTCTCAGCTCACTGCAACCTGTGCCTCCCAGGTTCAAGCAGTTCTCCTGCCTCAGCCTTCTGAGTAGCTGGGATTACAGACATGTGGCACCACAACTGGTTATTTTTTTTTTTTTTTTTTTTTGAGACGGAGTTTTGCTCTTGTTGATCAGGCTGGAGTGCAATGGCATGATCTCGGCTCAACACAACCTCCTGCCTCCCGGGTTCAAGTGATTCTCCTGCCTCAGCCTCCCGAGTAGCTGGGATTACAGGAATGCGCCACCACGCCCGGCTAATTTTATATTTTTAGTAGAGATGGGGTTTCTCCATGTTGGTCAGGCAGGTCTTGAACTCCCAACCTCAGGTGATCCGTCCGCTCAGGCTCCCAAAGTGCGGGGATTGCAGGCAGGAGCCACTGCGCCCAGCTGCTAATTTTTGTGTGTTTAGTAGAGATGGGGTTTCACCATGTTTGCCAGGTTGGTCTGGAACTCCTGACCTCATGATCTGCCCACCTTGGGCTCCCAAAGTGCTGGGATTACAGGTGTGAGCCACTGTGCCTGGCCAGGGTATCATTTGCTATATGAAGTGGGGTAAAGTGTTTCTCAGATGTTTTACAAAGACAGCTGGCCCTTTTATAAAGATAGAGTACCTTTAGGGGAGGCTGTGTAAAGATGTACATTGTGTATACATACACTTTATGCCAACTCTTCTGGGATGATTTTTCCAGGACCTCTGGAATTTACTTTTTGTATTCTAACCTAAGAGGACTGGATTCTGTTTTACACAGTTGTCTAGTATTTTCATATTAGCAAACATAATTGAGTTTATGCAGTATGGGCATTATTTTCTCTGGCGTAGATAAGCTTTATTATTTAATTAGAAAAGAAATGCAGAAAAATATTAAAGATTAAATCAAATTAAACATCCTCACTTAAATAATGACATATACCTCTTCCTTCAGTAAGTACATAGGCTCCTATTTGAACTAAAAAATGTAATTCTATATGCTGTTTGCTGATAGCTTGCTTTTTCTATCAAGGACTTCTTTCTGTATGTACCTATGTAACTGGTAAAATGGCTACATACTGCTGCATTTATGGATACACTAGACTACTTAGTCTCCTGAATTTGATATTTTGGGAATCCCCCTCCCCTCCTTTTATGCTGTTGATCATTTTGTCTGCACATAAGTGTTTGAACAATTCTTACGTTATTATTATTTTTTTTGATACAGAGTCTCACTCTGTCACCCAGGCTGGAGTGCAGTGGTGCAATCTTGGCTCACTGCAGCCTCCACCTCCCAGGTTCAAGCCTTCCAGGTTCAAGTGATTCTCCTGCCTCAGCCTCCTGAGTAGCTGGGATTACAGGTGCCTGCCACCACTCCCAGCTAATTTTTGTATTTTTAGTAGAGATAGGATTTCACCATGTTGGCCAGGATAGTCTCCAACTCCTGGCCTCAAGTGATCTTCCAGCCTCCCAACGTGCTGGGATTACAGGTGTGAGCCAGTGTGCTCGGCCACGTTATTTTATTTGAATAAGGGCCTAGAAGTAGAATTGCTGGGTTGAAAGAGTATGCACCAAATAGGCCAGGCGCAGTGGCTTATGCCTGTAATACCAGTACTTTGGGAGGCCGAGCCGAGGTAGGTGGATCACCTGAGGTCAGGAGTTTGAGAGCAGCCTGGCCAACATGGCAAAACCCCGTCTCTACTAAAATTACAAAAATTTGCTAGGTGTGGTGGTGTACGCCTGTAATCCCAGCTACTTGGGAGGCTGAGACAGGAGTTATCGCTTGAACCCAGGAGATGCAGGTTGCAGTGAGCCAAGATCGCGCCATTACACTCCACTCTGGGTGACAGAGTGAGACTCTGTCTCAAAAAAAAAAAAAAAAAAGAATTTTGGGTACTATTTCTAAGTAACCTTCTAGAAAGGTTACAATAGATGCATGCTCACCAGAACTGTATAATACCTGATTGTTTCACCTTAACTATCAGGTGACAGTATATTCAGTCTTCATTATTAAAGCGTAGAGGTGGAACGTAGTTTATATCTTTTTCATATCCATTTTATATCTAATTATATATGTGAGTTCATCACAGCTTTGCAGAAGACCATATTCCATTTCAGAAAAAGAGTTTGGAAGTTGGCTTCCACTGTTATGGAAATAATTCAGCTTATCACCCAAATTTTAGTTTATTAATTTCCAGTGCTAATGTTTACTTTGGATATACAATGTCAAATTTTGTTTTTCTGTAAGATTTTTAAAAAGCATAAAATAGTTACTCTTAATTTTGGATGGAGTCACTTCCAATTCCTTCTGAAATAAGGCAGATTATGAATAAGTAAATAGAAACTACTGGGCCAATTTTAGGATTTGTCTGTAACTACCCTGCTTGATAATTTTTATATCCACTTATAGTCAAGAATGTAGTATCTCTTTCTTTCTCAGCCATTTATACATATGTGATAGGATTAAATTTGGTATCACCATTAGGGGAGAAGTGGAGAAGGGAGGTTA
This sequence comes from Nomascus leucogenys, assembly GCF_006542625.1. Classification (NCBI taxonomy): domain Eukaryota; kingdom Metazoa; phylum Chordata; class Mammalia; order Primates; family Hylobatidae; genus Nomascus; species Nomascus leucogenys. The sequence goes on from NC_044388.1 coordinate 81,096,441, forward strand.
TGTAAATTATTTGACTTCTCACTAGAAGAATTCTTTGAAGGTTAAAAATTTAGGTACTTTATGAATTTTTTAAAAACCCACCAAAACCGCCGGGCACGGTGGCTCACACTTGTAATCCCAGCACTTTGGGAGGCCGAGGCGGGCAGATCACGAGGTCAGGAGATCAAGACCACGGTGAAACCCTGTCTCTACTAAAAATACAAAAAAATTAGCCGGGCGTGGTGGTGGGCGCCTGTAGTCCCAGCTACTCGGAGAGGCTGAGGCAGGAGAATGGTGTGAACCCGGGAGGCGGAGCTTGCAGTGAGCTGCACTCCGGCCTGGGCGACAGAGCGAGACTCCGTCTCTAAAAAAAAAAAAAAAAAACCCCACCAAAACCAAGCTAAAATTTGACTTATCTGCCATTAAATTGTTTTAGATAATTAGTTTGGGTAATGGAACAGGCAAGGTTGTATTCCCAGAGCTTTTGGGGCATCATTCTAAGTAATTTTGTGGTCTTTGAATTAATAAGTAGATTTAAGGCCTAATAGAGAGGTAAGTGAGGTGGTGTAGAATAGGAGCTTGGGGAAATGACTTTTACCGTATTCCTAAATTTGCATAGGAAAGGGCTTTATGTTGGGAAAATATACAGTATTTTGTCAGGTCAGCTAATAGCTGTAATTGTTTAGCAACAGGAGCTTAGCAAGAGGATTGTTATCTTCATCATCAATAAAGTAGAACTATATGGAAAGAATTTAAATGATAAGCAGGTGAGCTGCAAGCTGTGGGTAGTTAGGTTTGAAAGATATGTGCATGTGCCAGGCGCGGTGGCTCACGCCTGTAATCCCAGCACTTTGGGAGGCCAAGGCGGGCAGATCACGAGGTCAGGAGATCGAGACCATCATGGCTAACACAGTGAAACCCCGTCTCCACTAAAAATACAAAAAATTAGCTGGACGTGGTGGCAGGCGCTTGTAGTCTCAGCTACTCAAGAGGCTGAGGCAGGAGAATGGCACGAACCTGGGAGGCGGAGCTTGCAGTGAGCCGAGATGGCACCATGCACTCCAGCCTGGGCGACAGAGCGAGACTCCGTCTCAAAAAAAAAAAAGAAAGAAAGATACATGCATGTGCCCTTGATAATTGTACACACTTTGAATGATAAATGATTAACAGCCGTTCTCTCTGATAGACTTCATGGGAGACTGTAGGGGGGAAGAAAAAGAATTTTGCAAAAGAAAATTCAGAAAACAAAGAGAATAGAGAGAAGAAAAGCGAGAAAGAATCGAGTCATGGACGTGGAAACAACAACTGGAAAGGAAGAGGCGGCAGTCGTGGCAGAGAATGTAAGTACAGACTTTCTCCTCAATTTTTTCTCTTCTCTTCTTTCATCTCAAGTGACCCTCCCGCCTCAGCCTCCCAAAGTGTTGGGATTACAGGCATGAGCCACTGCGCTCAGCTTTCTCAAATTTTTTCTTAGTTTTCATACATTCTGAACAACTGAAAGATTAGTCCATAGCATGCTCATAAATTGGTTTCCTCAATGCAGAATTTGTTCTAATACTTAACACTAGAAATGCGTGGCACCTAAGTAGTTTCATAAGAGCCTCCCATGTGGTTTCATATCAGCATTGACCTGGGCTGTAGGTAGGTGGTTGTGTAGTGTGTCTTATGACTTCCTTCTGTTATGAGTCAGACACATTTGTTAATTTTAGAATGGTGTGTGTGTGGCGAAGAAGGGGCCAGGGGTCATTTACTTACAGGTAGATAAAGCTGTTTTTTATTCTCCATTTGTAGACACTCATGGTATAGACAAGGGTTAGATTAAGAGGAAAGTTGCTGAATAGGCAGGATTTCTCATAGGCAGGTCTCATTTCCATTAAACCTAGGTTTTCTAGGTTTTGTCACTGTTTATGCAAAACAACCTTGTCTGCTCTGGCAGTGTGTCAGTGTAGCTAAGTTATGAAAGAATAAAATGTAAATATTTAACATATCACCCTGAGACTCTTGCTGTCTCATATATTCCACCGATATTTATTGAGTATCTACTATGTAGTGGATACTTTTATAGGCCTACAGCAATGAATAAAATAGGTAAAATCTTTGCCCTTCTAAAGCTTTTAATGAAGGTCAAATGGGATGTAACAATAAAGAACATAAAATATTTTATATTAATATATTTTAATGATGTTATGTAGAAATTATGTTATAGGGAAAAACAGAGGTGCAAATTATAGGAAGAAGTCTGGCAAATTTAAGTGGGTTGCCAAGGAAAGCCTCACTGGAATTCATGTGAGTCAGCCTCTGAAAGAGGTGAAGGGAGCAAGCCATGCCAATATCCTTCATAAAATTTCTGTATTATATAGAGCTATTAATGCCAATATAGGGATGAGAAAAAGAAAAGACTGTGTGTTGGCTTCTTCCCGTTAGTATCCTAGAAAAATCCAACTCTAACACTTTAGTTTTTCTAAGAACTCAGTGTTTCCTTGGTATTGCTATTTTGCTATTCTGTGCCTTTCCAGGCTTTGAAACTAACTAATGAGCAAATTCTGTGATATATTAATGTAGTTGCATAATGGAAGTAGTTTTTTTGAAGCAAAAACTTCACAGCAAGTCCACAAAGAAGAAAGAAAAATCAGTATGTTATTTTAATTTATTTTCAGAATTTTCATGTGAATTAAGGAAGATGTGATTTCATTCATATATATATATATATATATATATATATATATATATATATGTGTATATATATATATGTATTTTTTTTTTTTTTTTCACTTTTTTGGAGACAAGGTCTTACTCTTTCACCCAGGCTGAAGTACAGTGGTGTGATCACAGCTCACTGCAGCCTTGACCTCCCTGGGCTCAGGTGATCCTCCCACCTCAGCCTCCTGAGTAGCTGGGACTACTAGCTGTATGCCATCACAACCATGCCTGGATAATTTTTGTATTTTTTTGTATTTTGTATGTTGTATTTTTTCTGAGACAGAGTCTTGCTCACTTGCCCAGGCTGGAATGCAGTGAGGAGATCTCAGCTCACTGCAACCTCCGCCTCTTGGGTCCAAGCAATTCTCCTGCCTTAGCCTCTCGAGTAGCTGGGACTGTAGGTGCGCGCCACCACACTTGGCTAATTTTTATATTTTTTGGTAGAGACAGGGTTTCCTTGTGTTAGCCAGGCTGGTCTTGAACTCCCGGCCTCAAGTGATCCACCCGCCTCAGCCTCCCGAAGTGCTGGGATTATAGTTGTGAGCCACTGTGCCCAGCCAATTTTTGTATTTTTTTGTATGTTGCCCAGGCTGGTCTCAAGCTCTTGGGCTCAAGAGATCTGCCCCCGTCAGCTGGAAATTACAAGTGCTGGAATTACAAGTGTAAGCCACTGTGCCTGACCTTATTCAGTTTTTAAGTTACTTTTGTTTTTGTTTTTCCTGTTTCTGAACCTGTTGTTTAAATTGTAGCCTGTTTGTCATTCCTTCTTTGCCTTTAATAGGTGCATGATAAGGTTATGTACAAGAGGTTTGGAAATGGAAATTTGATTTTTCTGCTCTTTTTCCCCTAGTTAGAGGTGAAGAAAATGGAATTGATTGCAATCAAGTGGACAAATCTTCAGATCGTGGCAAGCGAGCCCGAGGTAGAGGTAAGCTAGAGTAAGAGGGAAGAAAATGCTTTCAATTAGGGGGAAGAAGCAGGCAGTTGCTTTGTTGGACTGTGACTAGGGATGGCAGTGTGTTCTGAAAGAACAGCAGGTCATCTAAAATCTGATAATTTGTTTACTGATGCCTATAAATGAACTATTTTGGGTTATGTAGTTTTGAAGAAACCAAAGGGTTGTTTTTGGATGAGCTGAGAAAGCCCTTTCTATGAATAATTTAAAACTTAAAGCTCTAACCAAAAGCACTGACAAATTATAATTGTATTACGTTTGGAATACAATGCAATAGGGTTTTTTAAACCTTATTTTAAAAATACTTTATTGCTAAAAAAAAGGCTATGATCATTTGAGCTTTCAGTGAGTTGTAGTCTTTTTGCTGTAGTCCTCACTTCTAGCTATTTTGAAGTGTATAATATGTAATCATTAAGTAGTCATCTTACTCTACTGTTGAACATTAGAACTTATTCCCTTTTTTTGAGACCCTGCCTAGCTAACACAAGGAAACCCTGTCTCTACCAAAAAATATAAAAATTAGCCAAGTGTGATGGCGTGCACCTATAGTCCCAGCTACTCGAGAGGCTAAGGCAGGAGAATTGCTTGGACCCAAGAGGCGGAGGTTGCAGTGAGCTGAGATCTCCTCACTGCACTCCAGCCTGGGCAAGTGAGCAAGACTCTGTCTCAGAAAAAATACAACATACAAACTACAAAAAAAAAAACAAAAATTATCCAGGCATAATTAAATGCAGGGTCTTACTTTGTCACTCAGGCTGGAGTGCAGTGGCGCCATCTCAGCTAACTGCAACCTCCACCTCCTGGGCCCAAACAATCCTCTCACTTACCCTCCTGAGTAGCTGGGACTACAGGTGCACGCCACCATGCCCAGCTAATTTTTGTATTTTTGGTAGACATGGGATTTTACCATGTTGGCCAGGTTGGTCTCAAACTCCTGGCCTCAAGTGATCCACCTGCCTAATCCTCCCAAAATGGCATAATTACAGGCATGAGCCACCGAGCCTGGCCTAGAATTTATTCCTTCTCTCTGTGTTTTAACCTATCCACCAATCTCTCTTTATTCCCCACCCTCTATACCCTTCACCTTCTCTGCCTCTGGTAACTATCATTCCACACTCTACCTGCATGAGATAACCTTTTTAGCTCCCACATAAGTGAGTACGTGTGATATTTATCTTTCTGTGTCTGGTTTATTTTATTTAACACAATGTCTTCCAAGTCCATTCATGTTGCTCCAAAGGACATGATTTCATTCTTTTATGGCTGAGTAGTATTCCAACGTGTAAATATATCACTTTTTAAAATCCATTCATCTGTTGATGAACACTTAGGTTGATTCTCTATATTTGTGAATATTGTGAATAGTGCTTCACTTCAAAATAGCCAGAAGTGAGGACTTGAAAAGTTCCCAACACATAGAAATGATAAATGCTCATGGTGACGGATATCCTAAATACTGAGATCATGCCATTGCACTCTGCCCTGGGTGACAGAGTGAGACTCTGTCTCAAAAACAACAAAACAAAACAAAAAAACACCACACATTATAGGGGATAACCAGTGAATTGGAGATTGAGTATCTGTTAGGATGGGGACTGTTATTACTTTGAGGAAAAAGTTGATATGTTTACCTTGGTTCTGTTTAGGCTAATAAACCCCAAATAAATAAAAGTTAACAGACCATGTAAAATCACCATAGTTTTTCTTAATCACAAGTATGCCAGATAAATTCTACAGGGGGTGTGGTGTTTTATTTGACCTGTTCTTGCTGTTCTTACTGGGACTGTATGGTGGCTGTTCATATAATTTTCTCATCGGTATATATACCAGTGAATAGGAACAGAATGCAAACAATCAAAAACGTAGTCCATTTAAACTATCTGGGCGACAAAATGGGCACTTAATTTTACTGTCAAAATCTGTTACATTCGCTTTATATAAAAGCAGCTATGTAGGCAAACTACCTACCTATTTTTTATTTGTTTTGGTTTTTGTTCTTAGCTTGATCAGTTGGCCTTGCTGGATAGTAAGTTGTCCTAAGTGTGGAGCAGAGTTTGCATTCAAGCTGAAGCCACTTGAAAAATCATTCCTATAGAGTATATCTTTCATAAGCTTTTTTGCTAGTGGAGTGTAATTGAGGATTTTTGCAAAGGATTTGGGTCGAAGCGGAATTATTAGAATGTCAGGTAAGTATGTTTACCAGCAGGCCCTTTGACAGCTTGGGTGAAAGAGGGGCTGCTGGCTGCTGGCAGTTCTGCTGAGATTTTTTTTTAGGACTTTCCTGAAGCTTAGCTTCAGAGTTGTAAAAAGCAACTGCAAGGAATGGGGCCTGTCTTGGGATCTGCCAGGTATGTGATGATCATAGGGGAAGGAGCAACTGTCTTATATCTTAACAATTCTGTTCTTCTCACCAGTATCCTGAAGAGAGGAAAGAGAAAAGCAGAGAGAAGTTTTCCATTTCATAGAGATAATGTGAAAATTGCTATGATTCTGACATTATTTTTTGTAGTGTACCTCAGTGTATTTCTTTCTCTCCCCTTCCTTCCTTCCTTCCTTCCTTCCTTCCTTCCTTCCTTCCTTCCTTCCTTCCTTCCCCCCATCCCCCTTCACCACTTCCCGTCTTCCTTCCTTCCTACCTTCCTACCTTCCTACCTTCCTTCCATCTCTCCTTGCAGGAGTCTGTGTTGCCTTGGCTAGTATCAAACTCATGAACTCAAGCAGTTCTGTATCAGTGCATTTAAAAAATAATTTCAGGCCAAGTACAGTGGCTTATGCCTGTAATCCTAGCACTTTAGGAGGCTGAGGTGAGAGGATCACTTGAGCTCAGGAGTTCAAGATCAGACTGGACAATGTAGCAGGCTTTTTTTGTGTAAAAAAAAAAAAAAAAATTAGCCAGACATGATGGTGTGTATCTGTAGTCCCAGAAACTCAGGAGGCTGAGGTGATAGGATGGCTTGAGTCTGGGAAGTAGAGGCTGCTGTGAGCTGTGATTGTGCCACTACACTCCAGCCTTCAGATATTTTAAACTTTTCAGACATTAGGCCTTTATTTACTACCGTATCTTTCCCCATCTTTTATTTATTTGTATATATATATATATATATGAATGAAGTAAATAAGCCCATATTATTTTTTTGGTCTTGACATAATTTAGGAGTTCCAAAGCAATATAAAATTTAGTGTGGCTCACCATTTTTATTTACTGTATGTTTATTTATTTATTTTTGAGACAGGGTCTTGCATTGTCACCCAGGCTGGTGTGCAGTGGTGTGATCTTGGCTCAGTGCACTCTCCACCTCCCAGGCTCAAGCCATCTTCCCACCTCAGCGTCCCTAGTAGCTGGGACTATAGGCGCACAGTACTATGCCCAGCTAATTTTTGTAGAGAGAGGGTTTTGCCATGTTGCCCAGGCTGGTCTCAAACTCTTGAGCTCAAACAACCCGCCCACCTCAAACTCCCAAAGTGCTTGGATTACAGGCATGAGCCACAGCGTCTGGCCTGCTATTTCATTTAACTTTGTTTTGAATGTGCTTTATGCAGAAAAAGATATTAATATACTTAATGGACTTGACATATATCCATCTTTTTTTCTTTGCTGTAGTTGAGTATGTTTATATATTAGAAATGATGCTCGCCGGGTGCGGTGGCTCCCGCCTGTAATCCCAGCACTTTCGGAGGCCAAGGCGGGCAGATCACGAGGTCAGGAGATTGAGACCACCCTGGCTAACATGGTGAAACCCCGTCTCTACTAAAAAAAAAAATAATAAATACAAAAAAAGATTAGCTGGCGTGGTGGTGGGTGCCTGTAGTCCCAGCTACTCATTTGGCTGAGGCAGGAGAATGGCATGAACCTGGGAGGCAGAGCTCGTAGTGACCCGAGATCACACCACTGCACTCCAGCCTGGGCGACAAAGCGAGACTCTGTCTCAAAAAAAAAAAAAAAAGAAAAGAAAAAAAAAGAAATGACACTCAGGATTTGGATTAAAGCAGAATTATTAGAATGTCAGGATTTGGATTAAAGCGGAATTATTAGAATGTCAGCTAAGTATGTGTTTGCCAGCTTTGCTTGAAGATTTGATTCCATGATACAGTTTTGTTTTGTTTTTGTTTTTGTTTTTTGTTTGTTTTGTTTTTGAGACAGAGTCTTTCTCTGTCGCCCAGGCTGGAGAGCAGTGGTGTGATCTCGGCTCACTGCAACCTCCACCTCCCAGGTTCAAACAATTTGCCTGCCTGAGCCTCCCGAGTAGCTGGGACTACAGGAGTGTGCCACCATGCCCGGCTAATTTTTTGTATTTTTAGTAGAGATGGAGTTTCACCGGTTACACTTATTTATTTATTTAGAGACAGAGTCTCGCTGTGTCTCCAGGCTGGAGTGCAGTGGTGCAATCTCGGCTTGAACTCACTCCAGGGTTCAAGCAATTCTCCTGCCTCAGCCTCCCATGTAGCTGGGACTACAGGCTCAGCTAATTTTTGTATTTTTTAGTAGAGACGGGGTTTCATCATGTTGGCCAGGATGGTCTCGATCTCTTGACCTCATGATCCGCCCACCTCGGCCTGCCAAAGTACTGGGATTACAGGCATGAGCCACCGCGCCTGGCCAGTTATTTTTTATTTTTATTTTTTGAGACGAGAGTTTCGCTCTTGTTGCCCTGGCTGGAGTGTGATGGTGGGATCTTGGCTCACCGCAACCTCCGCCTCCCGGGTTCGAGCAATTCTCCTGCCTCAGCCTCCTGAGTACCTGGGATAACAGGCATGCGCCACCACGCCCAGCTAATTTTGTATTTTCAGTAGAGACGGGATTTCTCCATGTAGGTCAGGCTTAAATGTGTATTTAAATTACTCTTCTTCTTTTGTATGTTTCTTTATCTTGTGCATTCATAAATGGTTTATCAGCTTATATGTATTATTTTGGTCTTTTCTTCTGGTGCGATTGAGTCAAGTAAGATAGTGAACTATTGTTTCTTTTTTCAGAGACAGGGTCTTACTCTGTTACCCATCCTGGAGTACAGTGGCATGATCATAGCTCACTGCAACCTCCAACTCTTACGCTCAAGCAATACTCCTGCCTTAGTTTCCTGAGTAGATAGGACTGCTGGTGCACATCATAATGCGCAGCTAATTTTTAAAAGCATTTTTGTAGAGACAGGTCTCCGTGTGTTGCCCAGGCTGGTCTTGAACTCCTGGCTCCAAGCAGTCCTCCTCCCTTGGCCTCCTAAAGCAGAGGGATTACAGGCACGAGCCACTGCTTTGGCTGGTAATGAATTACACTTGAAGTTACAGGGGTTGGTTTCCTTCTGGATGGAAGAAAAATAATGCAAAAAAGGCAACAATAGTTTACTCCCTAACCTTTCTCACTGCTTTACCATACTGTTTTGTATTTAGTAACTCAGATTAGTTCCTCTACTCTCTCTCTCTCTCTCTCTCTCTCTCTCTTTCTTTCTTTCTTTCTTTCTTTCTTTCTTTCCTTTCTTTCCTTTCTTTCGTTCTCTTTCGTTCTCTTTCTTTCTTTCTTTTTTCTCTTTCTTTCTTTCCTTTCTTTCTTTTTCTTTCTCTCTCTCTTTCTTCCCTCCCCTCCCCCTCCCCTCCCCCTCCCCCTCCCCCTCCCTCCTCCCTCCCCCTCCCTCCTCCCCTCCCCTCCCCTCCCTCCTCCCCTCCCCTCCCCTCCCTCTCCCCTCCCCTCCCCTCCCTTCCCCTCCCCTCCCTTCCCTCTCCCCTCCCCCCCTCCCCCTCCCCTCCCCTCCCCTCCCCTCCCCCTCCCCCCTCCCCTCCCCTCCCCTCCCCTCCCCTCCCCTCCCCCTCCCCTCCCCTTTCTTTCCTTTCTGACGTTGTATTGCTCTGTTGCCTAGGCTGGAATGCAGTGGTGCAATCTTGGCTCATTGCAAGCTCCCCCTCCTGGGTTCACGCCATTCTCCTGCCTCAGCCTCCCGAGTAGTTGCGACTGTAGGCACCCGCCAGCACATCTGGCTAATTTTTTGTATTTTTAGTAGAGTTGGGGTTTCACCATGTTAGCCAGGATGGTCTTGATCTCCTGACCTCGTGATCCTCCTGCCTTGGCCTCCTAAAGTGCTGGGATTACAGGTGTGAGCCACCGCGCCTGGCCTAGTTCCTCCACTTTTAAAACGAATTATTACATGAATACGGTCTATATAGTACAAGTGCAAAGTAATTTTGAGCACCTACTATGTTTTAACATTCTACTTAAAAAAATTTTTTTAAGGTAGAGAAGGGGCTCTTGCTCTGTTGCCCAGGGTGATCTCAAACTACTGTGGCTCAAGTGATCCTCCCACCTTGACCTACCAAGGTGCTGGGATTACAGACATGAGCCACTAAACCCAGCTTACTTTTAAATTTCAAATCCTTTGTAGTACCTTCTTTGGAGTCTCACTGAGTCCTTGTTCCACATAGCGTTTAACAAAATCTGATTCTCAAATCAGTTACTGAACAGATAGCTTATTTCCTGTAATTATATAATGCCATTATTGTGCCTCTGTATATGAGAGTTTAATCCATGAAAGACTCCATATTTATGAAGTTGGGATTACAGATCAGTCTTTTTTTTTTTTTTTTTTTTTTTTTTTTTTAAAGACAGAGTCTCGCTCTGTCACCCAGGCTGGAGTGCAGTGGTACGATCCTGGCTCACTGCGACCTCCACCTCCCAGGTTCAAGGGATTCTCCTGCCTCAGCCTCCCGAGAAGCTGGGGCTACAGAGATTGAGCCCATCCTGGCTAACACAGTGAAACCCCGTCTCTACTAAAAATACAAAAAAATTATCCAGGCGTGGTGACGCACACCTGTAATCCCAGCTGCTCGGGAGACTGAGGCACAAGAATCACTCGAACCTGGGAGGCTGAGGTTGTTGTGAACCAAGATTACGCCACTGCACTCCAGCCTGGATGACAGAGCAAAACTCTGTCTCAAAAAATAAAAAACCCTTGAACAGTCATTCAGCAGAGATGTAGTAGAGTCCCAGAGCTTGAGGAGGAAAGGTACAGCATTTACCATAATATGGTTTATTCGCTTTGATAATCTTTGGAAACATTGGACTTGGTTTTTGTGATTAAAAGACTCTGGATCTTTATTCTGAGCTGCTAGATTAATCTGTTTGTTCCAGATAACAATGCAGGGAAATGGTATATACACAGAAACCAATGTTACTAGTAGCATTACTACTAGGTGAGTAGGAAACAATAATTCTATTATCTTGCTAGAATTTATGGGGACGATGGATTAGATTTTTTAATTTTTAAAAATTTTTTGTTTGGCTGGGCGCGGTGGCTCACGCCTGTAATCCCAGCACTTTGGGAGGCTAAGGCGGGCGGATCACGAGGTCAGGAGTTTGAGACCAGCCTGGCCAAAATGGTGAAACCCCGTCTCTAATAAAAATACAAAAATCAGCCGGGCGTGTAATCCTGTAATCCCAGCTACTCAGGAGGCTGAGGCTGGAGAATTGCCTGAACCCGGGAGGTGGAGGTTGCAATGAGCCGAGGTGGCGCCACTGCACTCCAGCCTGGGCAACAGGGCGAGACTGTCTCAAAAAAAAAAAATTGTTTTTATTTTTTCCAAGACCGAGTCTTACTTTGTCACCCAGGCTGGAGTGCAGTGGCACCATCTCGGCTCACTGCAACCTCTGCCTCCCAGGTTCAAGCAATTCTCCTGCCTCAGCCTCCGCTAATAGCTGGCATTACAGGCATGCGCCACCATGCCTGGCTAATTTATATATATATATATATATATATATATATATATTTTTTTTTTTTTTTTAGTACAGATGGGATTTCACCATGTTGGCCAGGCTGGTCTTGAACTGATGACCTCAAGTAATCCACCCGCCTCAGCCTCCCAAAGTGCTAGGATTACAGCCACGAGCCACTGCTTCCAGCCTAAGAAAGAAAATATTCTTTATAAAATTTACATACCATACATTTCATCCATTTAATGTACAATTGAATGGTTTTTAGTATATTCACCAAGTTGTGCAGTCATCACCACAATCAATTTTAGAACATTTTCCACACCTCAGAAGTATACCTTATCCTTTAACTATCATTTCGCCAATTCTTTCATTCTTCCACCTCAACCCTGAGCACCAGTAATCGCCTATTTCTGTAGGTTTTTGTGTTCTGGACATTTCCTGTAAATGGAATCGTATAATACGTGGTCTTTTGTGACTGCTTCTTTCTCTTAGATAATGTTTTGGGTTCCCCATCACTTTACCCTGAAGGGATTAACTTAACGTTTTAAACATTCATCCATGTTGTAGTATGTATCAGTACTTCATTCCTTTTTATGGCAATATAATATAATGTTGTATGAATATACTGCATTTTTTTTTTTTTTTTCAGTTCAAGGTTTTAAGTCCTGAGAATAGTTTCCTTGTTTTGTAGCTTGTTTAATTTTGGCCTGTATTCTTGCCAAAAGCTGTAGACTGAAAGTTTTCTTCTTAGAGCTAATTAGGTGAATTTCTTACATTCTTGTAAGTCACAGTAATACCTCTGTGTGAAGTCTTACTTTTGCCTTCTTTTTTTTTTTTTTTTTTTTTTTGAGGCGGAGTCTCACTCTGTCACCCAGGCTGGAGTGCAGTAGCGCGATCTCGGCTCACTGCAAGCTCCGCCTCCTGGGTTCACGCCATTCTCCTGCCTCAGCCTCTCCGAGTAGCTGGGACTACAGGCGCCTGCCACCACACCCGGCTAATTTTTTGTATTTTTAGTAGAGACGGGGTTTCACCGTGGTCTTGATCTCCTGACCTCGTGATCTGCCCGCCTCGGCCTCCCAAAGTGCTGGGATTACAAGCGTGAGCCACCGCGCCCGGCCACTTTTGCCTTCTTAAAAAAAAAAATTATTTAAAAAATTTATTGTAGAGGTGGCGCCTCGCTTTGTTGCCCAGGCTGGTTTTGAATTCCTGGCCTCAAGCGATTCTCCTGCCTTGGCCTCCAAAAGTGCTGGATTACAGGTGTGAGCCACCGTGTCAGGCCTCAATTTGTTGTATAAACATATACCCACAAGTGCAATTTCATGATCATATGGTCAATCATTGTATTTTTTGAGGAACTGCCATACTGTTACCCATAGCAGCTGCACCATTTTACTTTTTTTTTTTTTTTTTTTGAGACGGAGTCTTGCTCAGTTGTCCAGGCTGGAGTGCAGTGTTGTGATCTCGGCTCACTGCAAACTCTGCCTCCCGGGTTCACACCATTCTCCTGCCTCAGCCTCCCAAGTAGCTGGGACTACAGGTGCCTGTCACTACACCCGGCTAATTTTTCTTTTTTTTTTGTATTTTTAGTAGAGATGGGGTTTCACCGTGTTAGCCAGGATGGTCTCGATCTCCTGACCTTGTGATCCATCTGTCTCGGCCTCCCAAAGTGCTAGGATTACAGGCGTGAGCCACTGCACCCGGCGCCATTTTACGTTTTTACCAGCAGTGCACAATGGTGTGCTCCACATCTTTGCCAACACTTGTTATTTTCTGGTTTTTTACTTTAATTTTGGTAGTAGTCATCCAAATGAATGTGGCATTGTATTTTATTGTGGTTTTGATTTGGATTTCCCTAATGATCAGCAATACTGAGTATCTTTTAGTGTGTTTATTGGTCATTTGTATATCTTCTTAGGAGAAATCCGTATTCAAGTCCATTGCCCGCCACCACCCTCCCCCCTTTTCTTTAGTCTCACGCTGTTAACCAGGCTGGAGAACAGTGGCGCAACTTAGGAACTGTAGCCTCTGCCCCCTGGGTTCAAGCAATTCTCCTGCCTCAGTCTCCTGAGCAGCTGGGACTACAGGCATGTGCCTAATTTTTGTATTTTTATTAGAGATGGGGTTTCGCCACGTTGTCCAGGTTGGTTTTGAACTCCTGACCTCAGGTGATCCGCCTGCCTTGGCCTCTGAAAGTGCTGGGATTACAGGCATGAGCCACCGGGCCTGGCCGTTGCCCATTTTGAATTGAGTATTTTGTTGTCAAGTTTTAGGAGTTCTTTGTATGTTCCGGATGTTACTCTCTGATCAGATATATAATTTATAAATATTTTCTTCTATTCTGTGGGTTGCCTTTTTACTCTGTTTATACTGTGGTGTTTTTTTGTTTGTTTTTGAGAAATGGTCTCACGCTGTCACACTGACTAGAGTACAGTGGTGCAATCTCAGCTTACTGCAGCCTCAACTTCGCAGGCTGAAGCAATCCTCCGACTTCAGGCTTCCGAGTAGATGGGACTACAGGCATGTACCACTATGCCCCATTAATATTTGTATTTTTTGTAGAGACAAGGTTTTGCCATTTGCCCAAGCTGGTCTTGAACTCCTGAGCTGAAGCAGTCCACCTGCCTCGGTGTTCCAAAGTGCTGGGATTCCAGGCATGAGCCACCATGGCTAGCCAATATGTGTTTTGTTACAGATTTTATTGTTGTTATTGAGACAGAGTCTTGCTATGTCACCCAGGCTTGCATACAGTGGTTTGATCATACCTCACTGCAATCTCCAACTCCTGGGCTCATGGATCCTCCTGCCTCAGCCTGTCAGGTAGCTAAGTTAGAGGCGCACGCCACCATGCCCATAAAAATAGTTTTGCAGAGAGGGAGTCTCCCTATGTTGCCCAGGCTGGTCTTGAACTCCTGGCTCAAGCCACCCTTCCACCTCACCCTCCCAAATTGTTGAGATTATAGGTGTGAGCCACCATGCCTGTCTGAGAAAAGTTTTTAATTTTCATAAAGTCCATTTTGTCTGTTTTTTCTTTTTTTGCCTGTAGTTTTAGTGTCATACTCAAGAAATCATTGCTAAATCCAGCGTTGTAAAGCTTTTGCTTTGTGTTTTTCTCTGAGAGTTTTATAGTTTTAGCTCTTAAATTTAGGCCTTTGCTCTTCAGTTTAGGATTTTAATGAAGAGAATGTGGAAAGGTGCTAGTCATAATTTTCTCTTCTTGCTTGCTTGTTCTCATGCTTGCTGCCATTTTGGTCTTTGGATCAAAGACCTAGTATTTAAAATGATATTTAACAGTGCCTTCAGCTTACTTTGCATTTTCCTCTTTATGGTTCTCATTTCATTTTATAGTAGTGACTTATAATTCCATAGTGTTAGCCCTTTCTGATTTTAAAAGATGCAGACTGTTTTATAATACAACCTCCCTGTGTTTAGCTGTCAAATACCACAAATATACAAGGAGAGTTTAATTCTTTTCTAGCCTTAGAAGTCACTAACTGGGTATAGGTAGCAGGGATCAGTAACTGGGTATACCATCAGCAGGGATCAGTAAATTGGGTGCCCTGGCTTGGAATGTAGGTGCCATTAGGAACAATGATAATATTGTCTGGGTAGTGAGTATAGGATGAAGAAGGAAGTGTAATTGCGTAGGACATAAGTATTATTTTATACTATAATTGTGTGTTTTTTTAAAGGATTTGGACGTGGCAGAGGGAGAGGGGCAGGAAGGTTCTCAACCCAAGGCATGGGGTAAGTGATAGCCATCCTATTTTTATAATTATTTATTTCCCTAGTTTTTATTCTGCAGTTGCTTCTGATACCCTGCATCTAATTTAGTCATCATGATGAATCTAGTATTTTCTATACTTAAAGAGATTTACAAATAAAAAAAAAATATGAATAAAATTGATCTTTCAAATAGGTATTAGAGCAGGGTTTCTAGCCTTGGCACTATTGAGATTGTGTGTTGGATAATTCTTCCATGGGGTGGTAGGATCTCCTGTATATTGTAGGATGTTTAGCAACATCTCTCTGTACTATTAATAAATGTCAGTAGCACCTCGCCTGAAGTTGTGACAAAATACCTATAGATGTACCTAAATGGCACTGCCTAAGAGCCATTTTAGTTAATTCAGCCATTGTCTTTGAATGCTAAGTAAATATAATGCTTATTTATGTATGAGTGATACCTTTTTCCTGAATTGTAATAGTGAACATTGAACAGACTCAAAGGCACTAAAATCAGAGGTTTATTTCTTGTTTCTGGGTGTTTTTTTCACTTTTTGTTGCTTCTCAAACATTAGCTCCCATTGGATTTTTAGAAAAAGTTTTAAAACATCCTGTGGAAGCCATGCGTAGATGCAGTCAAGGAAAGGAATTGGCTCCAAGAAAAGCCCTTTGTCTCTCTCTAACTTCAGGCAGCACTCTTGGTGTTAGTGCCTTCTAAAAGTGGTGATGCCTCGTGCAGTTTGCCTTCTGCCTAAGCCCCTTTGAGGAAAAGGAGGGATGAACACACAGGGAGCAAACTCTCAGGAGCACTTTAAGACATAGCCCTGCTCATTAGCTTTAAATTGTTTTGTGGATTTTTCTGTTTACTTCACATTCCTTTGTGAAAATTTTAAAGGTAATATTTGTTTTGGCTCATGTTAGACCTCTGAACCATGATTCAATTAAACTGGGTGTTCAGTTTAGGATTTTATTGAAAAGAAATAGAGGTGCTGAACAAAATGTTTTCTTCTTTATCTAATGTTTCTGTAAAGGAGCATATAAATCTAAGCTGTAAAAGATTCAAAGCCAAACTTGGATTCTGACTTGGGAAGAAAATACCTGTTGCCTATTTAAGCCTTATTTTTCAGCAGGACTCTCATAAGAGCTCTTATTCTGCCTTGAAAGATTATACATCTCCTTGTCTGCTTTAGGATGCTGAGGACTGTGTTTTAGGAAAATAAGGCTATTATACCAGAATGTGTGGAACTTCTGGTTTTCACATCTGCATCTCCATGGCTGGCAGAATTAGTTATATTTAAAATAGGGGAAGGAGAGGTGACATCATTTACAGTGGCTGTGAGAAGGCACTGGGCTTGTTTGGTGGAAGATCATGTATGGTTAATATTTTGGCTTAGGTGCTTGCTTCTTTTGCCTTTATTATTTCTTTATTTCAAACCCCAGGACATTTAATCCTGCGGACTATTCAGATTCTACATCTACAGATGTGTGTGGGACAAAGCTAGTAGTTTGGGAAGCTGCTCAGAATGGTGCAGATGAGGGAACTGGTAAGTGTTCTGTTTTTGCCAGAGATGAGTTTTAAATGTTTGAGCTATTAAGAGTTTTATGTTCTCATACAAAGATGAAGTCTAAATGTGCTGATGGAAAAGAATGAAAAACAGGCTACTGTCCTACCTCTGAAACTATTCTTAGTTGGTTCTTACCACCAAAGTCTGTCACATACAAATCTCGTGATAAGGAATTTGATTTTCCTTTCTGCAAGCTAAGAAAGAGGCTATATAAGGTAATTGGCATAAATCGGCACAAACCCACACTCCAATCAAAGTGTGTCACAGATATATAGAATTTCTGAGGAGAAGATGTTTTACTGGAAGTACTTCCCATTTCTAATGGTGGATTCTTTGGCCAGATAATGTATGATAAGGTGGTAGATGATAGATGGGTTTGTAGCAACGTTGCCTCTGCAGGTTTTTCTGTATCATGCTGTTTCTGGATTATTTATTTTCTGAAATTCTTGGGGTAAATATTGGTTGTTTATTTATATAGAGTTCTTTGTACAGTAATTTTTTTTTTTTTTTTTTTTTTGAGATGGAGTCTTGCTCTGTGGCCTAGGCTGGAGTGCAGTGGCGCAATCTCGGCTCACTGCAAGCTCCGCCTCCCGGGTTCACGCCATTCTCCTGCCTCAGCCTCTCTGAGTAGCTGGGACTGCAGGCGCCCGCCACCACGCCTGGCTAATTTTTTTGTATTTTTAGTAGAGACGGGGTTTCACCGTGGTCTCGATCTCCTGACCTCGTGATCCACCCGCCTCGGCCTCCCAAAGTGCTGGGATTACAAGTGTGAGCCACCGCGCCCGGCCGTACAGTAATTATTGAGATTATACTTATAGAAACATAATTTAGCCGGGTGCAGTGGCTCACACCTGTAATCCCAGCACTTTGAGAGGCTGAGGCAAATGGATCACTTGAGGTCAGGAGTTCGAGACTAGCCTGGCCAACATGGTGAAACCCTGTATCTACAAAAATACAAAAAATTAGCCAGGCATGGTGGCACATGCCTGTAATCCCAGCTACTCAGGAGGCTGAGACAGGAGAATCGCTTGAACCCAGGAGGTGGAGGTTGCAATGAGCCGAGATCGTGCCATTGCACTCCAGCCTGGGCAACAGAGCGAGACTTCATCTTCAACAACAACAACAACAAAAAACAAAAACATAATTTAACACAATGAAATATAACCTAGACTTAGAATATAGCTCAATAAATTATCAAGGCCAGGTGTAGTGGTTCATGCCTGTAATCTCAGCATTTAGGTGGCGGAGGTAGGAGGATCACTTGAGCCAGAGTTTGAGATGAGCCTGGTTAACGTAGTAAGACCTCATCTATACTAAGAAAACTTAAAAAATTAGCATGACATGGTGGTGTGTACCTGTGTTCCCAGGTGCTTGGGAGGCTGAAGTGGGGAGCGTCACTTGAGCCTGGCAGGTTGAGGATGCAGTGAGCTATGATTGTGCCACTGCACTCCAACCTAGGCAACAGAGCAAGGCTGTGTCTGGAAAAATAAAAGATAAATAATGCACACAAACATCCATATAACATCGACCCTAGCCAAAAAGTAAGAGAGTACCACCAGAAGCACAACTAATCAACTGTAAATAGAGAAACTGTAAGAGGGTCAACAAAATTTATAAGTTGTTATTTGAAAACACTAGTAAAATTGTTAAGCTTCTTATGAGATCATCAAGGGAAGGTGAAGAACGTGAATAATTGGTTCCAGGAAGGAGAAAAGGAATATTGATATGGATCATATAGATATTAGGAGATTATAAGATAATTCAGCTAGAGCTCAGGAGTTTGAGACCAGCCTGGGCAACATGGTGAAACCCCGTCTCTGCAAAAAAAAAAATAAAAAAATTAGCTGGGCATAGTAGCATATGCCTGTGGTCTCAGCTACTTGGGATGCTGAGGTGGGAGGATCACTTGAACCTAGGAGGCGTAGGTTGCAGTGAGCTGAGATTGTGCCACTGCACTTTAGCCTGGGTGACAGAGTGGGACTCTGTCTCAAAAAAAAAAAAAAAAAAAAAAAGATGCGTGGTATTTAAGTTTGCTTAACTGTTTTTTTTGGGGGGTGGGGTGGGGGGTGTTTGAGGTGGAGTCTCTGTCACCCAGGCTGGAGTGCAATGGCACGATCTTGGCTCACTGCAACCTCCACCTCCCAGGTTCAAGCGATTCTCCTGCCTCAGTGTCCTGAGTAGCTGGAATTACAGGTGTCCGGCACTATGCCTGGCTTTTTTGTATTTTTAGTAGGCAGGGTTTCACCATGTTGGCCAGACTGGTCTTGAAGTCCTGACCTCAAATGATCCACTCACCTTGGCCTCCCAAAGTGATGGGATTATAGGCATAAGCCACTGTGCCCTACCTTCTTTTCTTTCTTTCTTTCTTTCTTTTTTTTTTTTTTTAAAAGAGAGAACATCTCACTCTGTTGTCCAGGCTGGAGTGCAGTGGTGTGATCATAGCTCACTGTAGCCTTGAACCATTGGGTTCAAGCCATCCCACCTTAATCTCCCTAGTACTTACTGCCGGAACTATGGCACACACCACTGCACTGGGTGAATTTTAAAGTTTTTTGTAGAGGTAAGATTTTGCATTGTTGCGGAGGCTAGTCTTGAACTCCTGGCTTCAAAGATCCTCCTACCCAGCCAGTGCGAGGATTACTGACATGAGCCACCATGCCCAGCTTAGTTTGTTTAACTTTTAAAAAACAAGTCAAATCAACTCTTAGATGCATACCCAAAAGAAAGGAAAATATAGGTTCACATAAAATCTTGTACAAAAAGATTGATAGCAACATAATTCATAATTATAAAAAAGTAGAAACAACCCATACTTCCTATTGAACAGGTCTGTCTAGGCGGAAAAAAACCTCAAATGTTTATCAATGGATGAATGTATAAGCAAAATATAGAATATACACAGAATGGAATAATGTTCAGCCATAAAAAGGAATTAAGGTACATACTACAACATGGATGAACCTTGAAAATAGTATGCAGAGTCACAGAAAGACCACATATATCGTATTTTATGATTTTATTTATCTGAAATGTCTAAGGCAAATCTATAGGGACAGAAATTAGCTTGGTGGTTGCCTAGGGCTAGAACTATTTGGGAAAAGTGGTGAGTGACTACAAATGAGTATGGAGTTTGTTTTTGGAATGTTGAAAATGTTCTAGAATTAGAGGTGATGGTTGCACAAATTGTGAATATACTAAAAATTATTCAACTGTTGTAAAAGGATAGATTTCATGTTTGTATTATATATAAAAATATAGAAATTAGTATTATCCATTTAACAAAATTAAGGAGAAAAATCCATATGATTATTTCAATAAGGAAAAGCATTCAATATTCGTTCATGATTAAAACAAACTGTTTCTGAGTGGCATGTGGGATTTGAGCCTGATAATGGCCCTTGATTCCACCAACATAGAGACTTTGTACCGCGTCCCATTAGTGCTCGAATGTCCCAACCTGAAGCTGAAGAAGCCGACCAGGCTGCACATGCCCTCGGCCATGGCTATGTATGCTCTGGTGGTGGTGTCTTGCTTCCTCATCACCAGAGGAATAATTTATGATGTTATTGTTGAACCTCAACGTGTTGGCTCTGTGACCGATGAACATGGGCATCAGTGGCCAGTAGCTTTCTTGGTGTACAGAGTAAATGGACAGTATATTATGGAAGGACTTGCATCCAGCTTCCTGTTTACAATGGAAGGTTTAGGTTTCATAATCCCGTACCAGTCGAATGCACCAAATATCCCAAAACCCAGTAGATTTCTTCTTCTATTCAGTGGATTTGTCTGTGTCCTATTGAGTTTTTTTTATGGCTAGAGTATTCATGAGAATGTAACTGCCAGGCAATCTGATAGGTTAGAGTGCCTTTTGAGAAGAAATCAATGGATACTGGATTTGTTCCTGTCAATGAAGTTTTAAAGGCTATACCAATCCGCTGTTGCGAAATGTGGAAAAGAATGAAGAGCAGCAGTAAAGAAGTATGTAGTGAAAACACTGGAAGTGTAGCTTGGAGTAAAATTTCTTCTTGGTATCAAAGAGACAAGTTTATCACAGTATTTTTTTTCCTGCTGACCTATTGACATCAATGATGTTGAGTGACATTTTCTTCTTAGTTTTTCATTTTTTAAAGAAAATATACTCCAGTTTACAAATATAATATTGAATAAAGTGATTATTTTTTACAGCCCCTTTAACTTTTTTTTGGAGATGACATTTCTGATTTTCAGAAATTAATATAAAATCTGGAAGCAAGATTCCATAAGTTGAGAATTCTAGATGGCTGATCAGCTTTACCTGTGGTGCTTTGCCTTTTAACAGGGAGTGTGATAATACATTATTTCAGATATCTATGTGTGACTGTTTCCTGAGCAATAAGATCTATGAAAGGAGCAGAAATAAATAATTTTTCTAATTAAAAACAAAACCCTGGCAGTTAGGAATACAAGGAATTTCCTTAATCAGATCAGGAATATCTGTAAACTTACAGCAGATATTACAGTCAATGGTGATATATTGAATGGTTTTCCTCTGGAACAAGATAAAAACACATGCGGTCCCTGCTTCCATTCTCACTGTACTGGAGCTCCTAGCCAGTGCAATAAAGAAAAAATAAGTAAGTCATAAGGATTGGAAAGGGAGAATAAACCATTGTTTTTTGTGATTGTGTGAAAGAATCTATAGACAAATTATTGGGGAGTTTCACAAGCACAAGATGCAAGACACAAGTTTCATGAAGGCATGTATTTTTATAAATCATCAACAAACAGAAAATGGAAAAAAATTGCTAGTAGCTTCAGAAAACACCAGATGCCTAGGAATAAGTCTAATGATATGTAAGATATGTAAGATTAGAAAAAATATAAAACAATATTGAGAGAAAATAAAGAAGACAATAAATAGAGGGATATACCACTTTAATATTTTAGTCTCACTGTTGTGACATTTAGTTTTTACTGACTCAGTCTTTGAATTTATTAATCCACGGTAGTTCGTCTCATGTAAATTTTCCCCACTGATTTTTTTAAAAAAATCAGATTTGTTGTAGTTTTTGTATAAATACACATATATTCTCCCCTTTTTAGAGGTACAGAGGATGAATTCTAACAAATGCATATAGAATTATAACCATCATTAAAATATAATTATGGTACTTCTTTACTAGCAGTGAACAATTGCAAACAAAGAATAAGAAAAACAGTACTTTTTTTAGTAGTACCAAAAAAACAAGAAATAGTTATTTCTGACTACATATATGCAAGATTTGTATGTTAATATTATGCAACATGTTGGGAAAGATCAAAGAAGACCCTCATAAAAGGGAACATATTCAGTGTTCATGAATCGGAAGACTCAATATCTTTGAAATGTCATTTCTCTCCAAATTGATCGATAGCTTCAGCACAATTCCAATAAAAATCTTAGCAGATTTTTGACAACTTGATTCTTTTTTTTATTTTTATTTTTTTCGAGATGGAGTCTCACTCTGTCACCCAGGCTGGAGTGCAGTGTTGCAATCTCAACTCACTGCAACCTCCACCTCCCGGGTGAGTGATTTCCTACCTCAGCCTCCTGAGTAGCTAGGATTACAGGTGTGCGCCACCATGCCCAGCTAATTTTTTTTTTTTTTTTTTTTTTTTGTATTTTTAGTAGAGACAGGGTTTCATGTTGGGCAGGTAAGTGTTGAACTCTGACCTCAAGTGATCTGCCCACCTCAGCCTCCCAAAGTGGTGAGATTACAGGTGTGAGCTATTGTGCCTGGCCTTGACAACTTGACTCTAAAATTTTTATATAATATTAAAGGGACTAAAGTAGCCTAAACAATTTTGAAAAGAAAAAAAAAGTTCTAAGACCCACACTCCCTGATTTCTTTTGTTTTTTTGAGATGGAGTCTCGCTTCGTCACTCAGGCTGGAGTGCAGTGGCACGATCTCTGCTCACTGCAAGCTCTGCCTCCCGGGTTCACGCCATTCTCCTGCCTCAGCCTCCCAAGTAGCTGGGACTGCAGGCGCCCGCCACCACACCTGGCTAATTTTTTTGTAGTTTTAGTAGAGACGGGGCTTCACTGTGTTAGCCAGGATGGTCTCCATCTCCTAACCTTGTGATCTACCCGCCTCAGCCTCTCAGAGTGCTGGGATTACAGGTGTGAGCCACTGCACCCGGCCCACACTCCCTGATTTTAAGAACTGCTCTAACGCTACAGTAAGCAAAACACATAAATCAATAGCATAGTAGTTTAGAAATAAACACATATACATATGGCTAATTGTTTTTTGTCAAAGATTATGAGGCAATTCAATGCCATACATTATATTGTATACAAAAATTACCCTCCAAGTTTACACTTAAACATGAAACCTAAAAGTACAACTTACAAAAAAGATGTAGTGGCAAATCCTAGTGACTTTAGGTTAGGCAAAGATTTCTTACATAGAATCCGATAAGCTTGAGTCATAAAAGAGAAAATTGACAAAGTACATTTTATCAAAAATTATGAAATTCTTCTGAAGAGAAAAATGAAATGATAGGATGAGACGTAGTCTTGGAGAAAATGTTTATATAAAATCCATATTTGATAAGGACTTATATACAAAATAAATAAAGAACTCTCACAATTCAGTAATAAGAAAACAACCTCCTAAAACAAATGAGCAATTAAAAATGGAAAAAATGGAAGAAGTTCTAGAAATGGATAGTAATGATTGTACAACATTGTGAATACACTCTGTGCCACTAAATTGTACACTTGGAGAGGGTCAGAAATGGTAAATTTTGTGTAATGTCTGTTTCAACACGGAGACTGGTGAAGGATAATTTCCTGTGAATCTAATTATTTTAACATAAGTTAATTAAAAGCAAAATATTTGCATTTATAAGGGAAGATGATAAATGGATAGCAAACAAATCTTTGAGTGTGCTCATCATTATTAGTCACTGGGGAAATACAAAGTAAAGCCACATTGAGTTACTCCCATTCACCTATTAAAATGGCTTTAAAGGAAATGAAAAATTCCAAGTGCTGGTGAGGATTGTGGAATAACAGGTACTCATATACATGCCTGGTGGGAAAGCATACCTTTATCGTACAATCTGACAATCCCATTCTCAGGTTTTTATAAAAGTGGAATGAAAACACATCCAAACAAAAAAGTGTATGTGATATTATAGTGCCTTTATTAATACCTCCACTGATGGTTTTTTTTCTTGCTTCTTTTTTTTTAAGAGATGGGGGTCTCAATTTGTTGTCCAGGCTGGAGTGTAGTTGGTATTCACAGGCATAATCTTAGTGCACTACAACCTCAAACTCCTGGGCTCAAGTGATCCTCCTGCATCACCTTCCTGTGTAGCTGGGACTACAGCCCTGTACCACTGTGCACAGCTTCCACACACAGTGTGGAAGAACTGTGTGTGGAAGCTGTGCCCGTTTCCATGGCTTTGAAGCCGAATGTTGTGCAAGTGTTGAAGCAGAATGTTGAATTAGTCAATTAGTTACTTTTTTTTAATTTTCTCTTTCCTCCTCTCTCTTTTCTTTCATCTCCTCCCACTTATTATTTAAAGTAGCAGATTTCTTGCTGAAAAGCATTTAGATAAGCAAAACCAGTTTGTTGTAGAATACAGTTAAAGGATGTCATCAGCTGATGGTGCTGGCTGTTTTTCCAGAGGCCTTACAGAATGGTATTGGCTTGTTGATAAGAGAGTTCTGAGTCCAGGACTCAGCCTTATAGGCTCAGAAACCCAACTGTTGACAGTATAATAACCACAAATCTATTCCCGATGTGAGGAACACTCAAATTAACCAAACTAGAAAGACTTGTGTATACTCAGAAGGCTAATTTATAAATTTTCTAAAAACTGGTACCTGTTGAACAGATTAGAATACTCTCTTTGATGAGTGAGAAGGGAGCTTGGTAAACATGGGCATGAGAATGAGAATAATTGAAGTAATTTGAGTGTCCAAGAGCCATCAAGGATAAGATTCATAACTTGATTTGCAGTGACCTGTAAGAGTATGGATTTCAATTACATTTCACTATCCTTGGGCAGTAACGCAGCATATACATAGCTTTGACAGTGACCATCTTCTCTGTGATGAATACTTTCATTCTTTTGATATGTTTAAACCCTCAATTTTACATTGGTCCACAGAACTGGCATCACATACTCACAACATAGCTCAGGATCTGTCAAACAAAAGTTCTTATGGACTCAAAGGTATGAATAATTTTTTAATTTTTTAAATTAAGAATCTTATAAATTGCTTGCAATACCTGTCATTTTTTATCAAAGCTAGCTAATAAAAATTTATCAGATAAATGTTTGTAAACTATACCTGTTTATTTGGTAATCATATTTGCAGTTTGCTAATGGAAATGTTTTGTTGATTGACTTTCAAGGTGCCACAGAATTTTCATCGTTTTCCTTGTTCCTAAGTGGCCTTAACATACATTCGTTAGAGGACTAACACCAAGTCAAATTGAACCTAAAGCATTCATCTCAAATATATTGTTTTAAGCTGAAAATAAGAATTGTTGAAGTTTTTCCCTTATGTTTTGGGGTGTAGGTCTAATGTGGACCAAATTAAAATTTTAATATTCCAAAATATGATTAAGACCTGAGCCTCTGCCTTCTGTATTTAATGTCTGGAATTTTTTATAGTCTGTGTAGGTATGGCTAGTTCCTGCAACAACGTGGCACTTGCTTCTGACATGGGAGTTTCCCCTGTAATTTCCTGACTTACCACTCTATCATGTTGCATCTCTGCTTATAACTATCTGTTTCCCTGTTTTTCCTTCAGGCTACATACATAGTGCCTTGTACTTGCTTTTAAATGTACTCAGATTCTCACCCTATTATGCAAGTCCAAAGTTGTGTTTAATTATTTTCAAAATACTGCTCTCAAAGTGGTAGGCCAGTCTTTTTTTATTTTTTTATTATGTTATTTTTATGTTTTTTTATTTTTTTTTGAGATGGAGTTTTGCTCTTGTTGCCCAGGCTGGAGTGCAATGGCATGATCTCGACTCACTGCAACCTCTATCTCCTGGGTTCAAGCAATTCTCCTGCCTCAGCCTCCCAAGTAGCTGGGATTTACAGGTGTGAGCCACCACCCCTGGCTCATTCTTTGTATTTTTAGTAGAGATGGGGTTTCACCATGTTGGCCAGGCTGATCTGAAACTCCTGACCTCAGGTGATCCACTCACCTCTGCCTCCCGAAGTGCTGCAATTACAGGCATGAGCCACTGCTCCAGGCCCTATTTTTTATTATTTATTTATTTATTATTTATTTATTTATTTGTTTTTGAGATAGAGTCTCGCTCTGTTGCCCAGACTGGAGCAGTGACATGATCTGAGCTCACTGCAACCTCCACCTCCCGGGTTCAAACGATTCTCCTGCCCCAGCCTCCCCAGTAGCTGGGACTACAGGCACACGCCACCATGCCCGGCTAATTTTTGTAGTTTTAGTAGAGACGGGGTTTCACCATATTGACCAGGCTGGTCTTGAACTCCTGACCTCGTGATCCACCCACCTCTTCCTCCCAAAGTGCTGGGATTACAGGCATGAGCCATCATGCCCAGCCTTTTTTAAACTTTTAATACATCTCCTGAATTGCCATGGTAGGCCATTCTTACTACATATCATGCATAAAAGTCTGTTTTAACTTACTACATTAACTGTACATATAGTGGCTGAGCTGCTCAAATTTATATGTATTTTATCGCAATTTTAAAAATTAGAAAAAATAATGTATATTTTAAGCTTTAGAGTACTTTTAATATTTTTTATGTAGGTTTTTGTAATGTTTCATCATTGTTTTTCTCCTGGAAATTTTCCTTTATATTCTTGTGTGTGTGTGTTTCATCTTCGCCATCAAGCTTTCTCTTACCATTCTGGCTTTCATTAACTTCATCCTCCAAATTTCCAGTGTATTAGTGGTTTCTCAGACAGAATTAAATGTTTTCGGTTTTGAAACATCTGTATTTTACATCCAAATATTGGCACAGTTTACATCACATTTCACAGAGAGTCATCCCAATCTGAAATCAGGTACATCCTGTGAAAAACATTCCATAAATAAGGACTCTCTTTCTAGGAAACAGTCATCATTTTACTTATGAGGAGGTCAGTTATTTGGCTGTTTACATGATTCTAAGGAAGGTAGACATGGTTACCTGACTTCTTTTGTCTCACAAGCGTGTCCCTCCTCCTTTTCCCTCTCCATACACAACTTTTGGAGAGAAATGGAATTTTGTATGTCAGATGATTAACTCCTTTCTTCCTATAAAGGAACTGAAAACATCCATAATCCCGCTTTCTGGGGTTGTCATTAATTTCTTAGTGTATTTCCTTTAAAAACCATTATCTATGGGCATTTTTTTAAATACATGCTATAAACAATGGCCCTCTACTTATATAAGATCTGTAAGTAAGTATTTTTTG
Source organism: Nomascus leucogenys (assembly GCF_006542625.1). Taxonomy (NCBI): domain Eukaryota; kingdom Metazoa; phylum Chordata; class Mammalia; order Primates; family Hylobatidae; genus Nomascus; species Nomascus leucogenys. The sequence continues at coordinate 81,123,488 of NC_044388.1, forward strand.
AGTAGCAACACTTTTGAAAGTACTTAGATGGGTTATGGATGAGTATTCTGTAAGAACTGTTTGAGTGCATCCTGCGTACTGACTCCAGAACTTAAAGCAGCAGACTTGGTGTGAGCAAGAGTAGTGTTAAACTTTGCTGGAGACCTATTAGGAAACCACGTAGTAGAGCTAATATTTTATAAAAAGGATGCTTCTCTAAATTTGATAATTCAGTAATCCACCTGAAATAGGGTCCAAGACAGATTTGCCTTAAAATGAAATTTGTTGTTTTGAAGACTATATTGTAAGAAATCAAACCATTGTTAAATGTCTATATTTGTGCTACATCCATACTTTTCTTACTCATGGCAGAATTGCTTGGATTTGACCTATATTGAAGCAAAATCCATTTGAAACACTGATTTGAGGTTATGTAGATAGTGACTACTAGTCAAGTTGCATTTGTAAACATTACTTCAAAGAGAACGAGAGAAAAGAAATATTACTGATTTTACTGGGAATAGATTAAGAATGTCATGTTTCTTGGGTTGTAAACTAAATTGCTAGTGAGGTGTATGTGTCTTTTTTCCTGCATAGTACACAAAAAGGAATCATTTGGACTCGGACTGTATTTGACTTTGTGGTGTAAACTTTGATTGCCGTTGTTTCCCAATAGGGGCTTGGAAGAATTCTGTGGAAGAGTGGACAACAGAAGACTGGACTGAAGATGTAAGTGTTCGCTGTCAGATGAGACCTTTCTTTTTTTTTTTTGAAATGGAATTTCACTTTTGTTGCCCAGGCTGGAATGCAATGGTGTGATCTCGGCTCATTGCAACCTCCGCCTCCCGGATTCAAGCAGTTCTGCCTCAGCCTCCCAAATAGCTGGGATTACAGGTGTGTGCCACGACGCCTGGCTAATTTTGTATTTTTTTTTTAGTAGAGATGATGTTTCACCATTTTGGTCAGGGTGGTCTCAAACTCCTGACCTCAGGTGATACACTTGCCTCAACCTCCAAAGTGCTGGGATTATAGGCATGAGACACTGCGCCTGGCCGATACCTGTCTTTCTTTCAGTGTTTGGTGGGAACTTTGGTGCTTGGAAGAAAGAGCCTGAGACATCTTATCTTGGCTTCTTTTCTGGCATGTATCGTAGCCAGGGTTTTCGAGAGTTGGCTTTTTTAACAGATGCTTCTTAAAAGGAACTTAGATTTTCAGATTTTTAAGAATATTTGTTTTCATGCTTAAAAATGACCAAGTGTCAAGATGATTGGGAAATTGGAAAAAACAAACAAGAAAAAAGGTTGAGGTGTTAGGCTGGGCGTAGTGGCTCACAACTATAATCCCAGCACTCTGAGAAGCTAAGGTAGGAGGATCACTTGAAGCCAGGAATATGAGACCTGCCTGAGTAACAAAGTGAGACCCCTGTCTCTACAAAAAAATAATAATAATAAAATTACGTGGATGTGGGGTTGTGCATCTGTAGTCTCAGCTACTCAGGAGGCTAAGGCAGGAGGATCTCTTGAGCCCAGGAGTTCAAGGCTGCATTATCGTTTCACCACCCTCTATCTAGCCTGGGTGACAGAGCAAGAATCCATCTTAAAGCAAACAAACAAAATTTACCAGGTGTTAAGTAGGATTGATTTTTTTTTTAAGCTTATCTGTGTTTTGTTTGACCTGATAGCCAGCTGACACTGTTGCCCAGATTTGTGAACTATTATTCTTTAGAATATTTTCATTAAAGGAGAGTCTATATTTTGGATCACAGTTGAAATTAACCTGAATAAGTTTGCTCTGGTTCCATGCCCAACCTCTTCCCCTTTTGACTAGAAGAACGCTTTTTTTTAAAAAAAAATTCCTTTATTCCAGAGATATTTTTGAGCATGTTACACTAGCTTCTGGGTACCGTCAGTCTATTAAGTTCTGCTTTCAGCATAGTATTTTTTTGGAAAAAAAAAAATAAGTTAAATAATAGAGAAAAAAGGGATAAATAACCCAATACCATAAAATTTTATACCTCTTTTCTGTTTGACTGTCAAATTCTAGAACTCTTGAGTTTGGTATCTACCTGACACAGAGTTTGAGCAGACATTGAGAGGGAAAGAATAAATGGATTACAAATACAGATCCTCAAAACTATATACAATGACGCAGAGTTTGAGATTCTTTTTCTCTGTCTCCATATGTGTTTCCATTTATGCTAACAGGACCTGCTTGGAATGAGAAACAAGAAACATGATTTCTACTTGACTTGTTTGATGACCTTAGGCAGGGCATTGTTCCTTGGGTCTTACTACTCCTTCACACACAGTATTATTTGGGTTTTAAGTGGTGTTTGAACAACCCACTACCATAGATAGATTCATTTTACCTTGTAAAAAATAAACACTTTAATTTTTTTTTTTCTTTTTTTTGAGACAGGGCCTTGCTCTTGCTCTGTCGCTCAGGCTGGAGTGCAGTGGTGCGATCATAGCTCACTGCAGCCTCAACCCCCCAGGCTCAAGCAGTTCTCTTGCCTTGGCTTCCCAAAGTTCCAGGATTACAGGCATAAGCCACCATGCCTGGCCAAAATTAAGCAATTTTGGACAAGCATTTTTTTTTTTTTTAAACTTTGTACTTTTGCTTCCTTTCTTTTTTTAGCAGGATTAAATCTGGCTTGTTAGGAGTGAGCTGGGTAGAGTGTGACAAAGATGAGAGTAGATATGCTCCTTTAGTTGGGATTTGGGGGATATTTTCACTGCTGCTGCATACTAATTGAAAGTCCTTAGTGTTATGATGCCACCTGGCTTTCTAGTTATCCTTGGCTGTGCATCATACTGGTACGACGTTTGATACCTTTAATATCAGAGGCTGGACTTGATAAGTGGTTATTTAAACCAGTGGAGGGTTGAGCACTAGTGTTAAAGGGAAGTCAAAGTGAATAGTCTGTGGACATCTTACCTTATTTTGAACAGAACCATCCCACGTATAAATGTTTTTTATTGTTAGAATTTTTGCTAAAGTTTTGTTGCAAGGTGGGATAGGAGAAGGTTGCAAGGCTAAAAGCTTTACATCTGGTTGCCTCTCAGGATCAGCAGGCATGTCAGAAAATCAGCAAGGGATCATGAGACAAAATTCTGTGTAAATTCTAGCTGTTGACCTTCAACAAGGCATCTTTCCAGTCTGAGCCTCCTGTTTTTCATCTGTATAGTGAATATCATAATAGCTGTCCTGCCTAAATTATTGGAGTTTTCCGTGGGTCACATGAAGTCTTTTGATGAACATCTAGTATCAGGCAGTATACATGTACTCCAGAGAAACATTAACATTCTGCTGTATCAAAATATGTAATTCCTGAAAAGAGTTAACAGAATTTGGGTATTTTTTCTTTGGAATCATAAAAATTGTAAATTTCTCTGAGGTGATACAAAGTAATGCTGATCGGTAGGGGAATAATCTAAAATGTGAATCCTAGATTCCTTCTAGATTTTAGAACAATAACTAGTCACCTCTTTTCTCCTTTTATAAAAAAATTAATTAATCTATTTTTTATTTTTTGAGATGTAGTCTCTCCCTGTTGTGCAGGCTGGAGTGCAGTGGCACGATCTTGGCTCACTGCAACCTCCGCCTCGGGGTTCAAGTGATTCTCCTGCCCCAGCCACCTGAGTAGCTGGAATTATAGATGCGCGCCACCATGCCTGGCCAATTTTTGTATTTTTAGTAAAGACGGGGTTTCACCATGTTGGCCAGGCTGGTCTCGAATTCCTAACCTCAAGTGATCTGTCTGACTTGGCTTCCCAAAGGTCTGGGATTACAGGCATGAGCCACTGCGCCCGGCCTTTTTTTAATTTTAAAGACTAGGTCTTGCACTGTTGGCCAGCTCACTCCAACCCCAAACTCCTGTGCTCAAGCGATCCTGTTGCCTCAGCCTCTAAGTAGTTGAGATTACAGGTGCATGCCATCATGCCTGGCCCTTCCTTAAAAAAAAAAAAAAAAAGGCCGGGCACAGTGGCTCATGCCTGTAATCCCAGCATTTTCGGAGGCTGCGGTGGGCGGATCACCTGAGGTCAGTAGTTCAAGACAAGCCTGGCCAACGTGGTGAAACCCTGTCTCTACTAAAAATACAAAAATTAGCCAGGTGTGATGGTGGGCACCTGTAATTCCAATTACTTGGGAGACTGAGGCAGGAGAATCACTTGAACCCGGGAGGCACTTGCAGTGAGACGAGATCACACCATTGCACTCCAGCCTGGGCAGCAAGAATGAAACTCCATCTCAAAAAAAAAAAAAAAAAAGGGTGGGGGGAACCATTCAGTGTTTTATTATCATGTTTAGATATGTCAATGTTTGTAGTAGTTCTCATTTACTTCTTTTTCTCTTTTTCTTAAATAGATTTAATTTGTAAGTTTCTTTCAGGCAAAAATGGATTCACTCGGAATATTAAAATACTACTACCTTGGGGCAGGCACAGTGGCTCATGCCTGTAACCCTAGCACTTTGGGAGGCTGAGGCAGGAGGATCGCTTGAGCCCAAGAGATCAAGAGCAGCCTGGGCAAGATAGGGAGGCCCTGTCTCTACAAAAAATTTTTAAAATAGCTGTGTGTGATGGCAGGTGCCTGTAGTCCCAGCTACTTAGGAAGTGGAGGTGGGAGGAATGCTTGAGCCTGGGAGGTTGAGTTTGTAGCTGCAGTGAGCCTCAGTGATCATGTCACTGCATTCTTGCCTGGGTGACAGAGTAAGGTCTGTCTCCCAAAAAAGAAAAAAAGAAAAAAAAACCCTTCCCACACACCCTGTTTTGGAATAGGATGCAACTTATGCCCTTCTTGTTGACTTGTTGAACCGGTAAACAATTTAGCACTTTTATATTGTTGAAGAAAATGAACACCTACTGTCTGCTCTACCTCCTGCTTACACATACTGTCTCATGCAGGAAGTCTGGTTTTATACAGTGTTTCTGAGACATTTAGAGTTGATAAGAATTATGGGAACCTTTTGAGTAGCATTTTTATGTTTTCCGTATTACCTCATTAGATCAACATTTTCCAGCCTTTCAAAGCCAAGTCCCCACATTGAAAACATAAAAAGAATATGTATCTTTTATTAATGTCAGTTGAGGTTTCAAAAAATTTATCCTGAGTGCCCTAAAAGTGAGTTAAAACAATGTGCATATATCCCAAAATAATTATGCTGAGTGAAAGAAGCCAGGAATAAAGGTTTGGATACTTTTATGATTTCATTTAAAATTCTAGAAAATGCAGCCTAATCTGTAGTGTCAGAAAGCATGTGAGTGGTTGCCTGGGGATGCAGACAAGTTGTGGGAATGAGTGATTCCACAGGGACAGGTGGAAATTGTGGGGGAGTAAAGAATATGTTCACTGTCCTGATTGTGGTGATGGTTTCATGGGAGCCTATGTATGCCAGACTTACTCAGTTACTCGGTTTGAATGTTTGCGGTTTATTGGATGTGTTAGAATGCGATAAAATCAATTTTTTTAAAATAATAGAAACCCATGGTTTAATAAAAATGAAATGTAAAATTACTCATCAATTAAGTACTAAAGACATCTGTCTTTGGGGGGAGAAAACATCGATTATTTCACCTTTACAAACTTCTCAATGACTTCTTCTTCTTCTTTTTTTTTTTTTTTTTTTGAGGCAGGATCTCACTTTGTCCCCTAGCCTGGAGTGCAGTGGTGTGATCATGGCTCACGGCAGCCTCAACCTCTATCTCTGGACTGAAGCGATTCTCCTGCCTCAGCCTCCCATGTAGCTGGGACAGGTGCACACCACCACGATCAGCAAATTTTTTTTTTTTTTTTTTTTTTCCTAGAGATGAAGTCTTACTCCTGGCCTCAAGCAATCCTCCTGCCTCGGCTGCCCAGAGTGTTGGGCCTTCAGGTGTGAGCCACCATTCCTGGCCACCTTCTCAACTTCTTTTTGGCATTTCTGTTAGCATTGTTGGTGGGTTTACTGGTATTCTCGTTTTGTGTAATGACAAATAGAGAAGTGAGTCTGCGGTTGAGCCCTGGTTTGAGTGTTTCACTGTGTTGTTTACCATTAGTCTCATCATTTTCCTGATTTGAAATCATTCTTCTAGGCCTTTCAATCTAAAATTACCTTCACTTGCAGCCAGGCGCCATGGCTTATACTTGTAATCCCAACACTTTGGGAGGCCGAGGTGGGTGCATCACTTGAGGCCAGGGATTGGAGATTATCCTGGGCAACATGGCAAAACCCTGTTTCTACTAAAAATACAAAAATTAGCTCGGTGTGGTGGCGCATGCTGGTGCGTGCCTGGAGGCCCAGCTACTCAGGAGGCCCAGCTACTCAGGAGGCTGAGGTGAGATTATCGCTTGAACCTAGGAGGCACAGATTGCAGTGAGCCGAGGTCACGTCACTGCACTCCTTCCTGGGCAACAGGGCCAGACCCTGTCTCAAAAAAAAAAAAAAAAAAAAAAAAAAAAAAAATGCATTCACTTGAAAATTACTTGTCATGGTCACTTGCATGTTTCATTTTCTTTAGAATAACTGTTATGTGAAGTGTAAGAGACTACTGATGACTACAAATGATCAGGAAGTCAGTGTTTTGGGTTTAATAGTATGTAGAATAAGATTAAATTTTTCAACTTTCCATACAGCTTTCTGAAACAAAGGTCTTCACTGCCTCATCTGCTCCAGCAGAGAATCACATCTCACCTGGGCAAAGGTAAATCCTTTTTGCCATCTTATATTTGTTATTCAAAGCATTACTGAAATCTTTTGCCTCAGGAAAAGTATTTTCATTTTTGGGTCTCTTTCTATTTTATCCCTTTTTATCCAAGGCTAACCTTTATTTTACCACTACTTGGTAATCTGACAGAGCTTCAGTCATTTTCTAATTGATGTATCCACTGATGAATTTGTTAGCAGTTGTTGCAGACATCATGTTAAACTTTTTTCTTTTCTTTTTTGAGACGTAGTTTTGCTCTTGTTGCCCAGGCTAGAGTGCAATGGCGCTATCTCGGCTCACTGCAACCTCCGCCTCCTGGGTTCAAGTGATTCTCCTGCCTCAGCCTCCCAAGTAGCTGGGATTACAGGCATGCGCCCCCACGCTCAGCTAATTTTGTATTTTTAGTAGAGACAGTTTTTCCATGTTGGTCAGGCTGGTCTCGAACTCCCAACCTCAGGTGATCCGCCCACCTCAGCCTCCCAAAGTGCTGGGATTACAGATGTGAGCCACCACACCTGGCCGTTTTTCTTTTTTTTGTTTTTTTGAGACGGAGTCTCACTCTGTCGCCTAGGCTGGAATGCAGTGGTGTGATCTCGGCTCGCTGCAACGTCCCCCTCCCAAGTTAAGTGATTCTTCTGCCTCAGCCTCCCAAGTAGCTGGGATTACAGGCGCCCGCCACCACGCCCGGCTAATTTTTGTATTTTTAGTAGAGACGGGGTTTCACCATATTGGCTAGGCTGGTCTCGAACTCCTGACCTTGTGATCCGCCAGCCTCGGCCTCCTAAAGTGCTGGGATTACAGGCATGAGCCACCATGCCTGGCCTAAACTTTTTAAATGGTTGCTATTTTCACTTTTGTAGACATATTTTTTTTTTTGACAGAATGAACTTAATACATTGTATTCTTTGGTTTCTTCATGTACCATTTATTTAGATCTTCTGAAACTAATACAGATCTCTTATTTGAGTTCTACTAGTTTTACTCTACTAGATTACAGAAAAGGAAGGAACTACAGGATAACAACAACATTCTTAGAATGTACACTGAACCAAATGAGAAGAGCATTTATTTACATTTTAGTTTTCACACTAAACACCTTTGAAAGTGGTTTCAAAGTGTAGTGATCTGGAAAGATAAAAGACTGGTTACATATGATACCTTAGAAATGAAGGCAGTTTTGAACTTAACAGGATCAATCTCATGCCAGATGAGACGGTGATGAGATTTCATTGTAGGGAAATAAAAATGATTAATGATTATGTCTTATATTGTTTTGAGATTGTTTAGAGTTTCTTGTTAAATGCACATATTCTCTATTGTATTTATGATTCAGTGAATTTACTGGGATCATTGTCATGAAATTCAACTTGGCTATAGTCTATAAGGGAGAGGAACTCAGGCTAGGAACTTTGCCATGTGTCAGGAATGAGTCTTGAATTGTCCTACAATCTGCCTGTCTCATTGGCATAGTGAGAATGTCAGTTAGGAGAACTGATGGGAACTGGCCTTTGAAAGGATTGAATGGCATTCATTACAAGGTTAGGTAATACGGTGCATCTGGCAGGTCCTACTACACTAGGTAAGTTTAGAAAAGAGTTGGTACAGGAAGTTTGTAGCTCATTCTTGTCAGGTAGTCCAAATTGGAATATCTGTCTGGGGGTGTTTTAAGAGTTCTGGTTAACAGTATATTTGTTATTATACTGTGCATTTATTCCTGAATATTTTAAAGATAAAATTATATGGGCATGTGTGTGTGTGTGTATACACACACTTAAATGTATTATGGGATAGAATGTAAAAATTTAAGATAAATATGAAACTTGGTCAGGTAGGGTGGCTCACGCTTGTAATCCCAGCACTTTGGGAGGCCAAGCAGGCGGCTCACTTGAGATCAGGAGTGAGACCAGCCTGTCCAACATGGTGAAACCCTGTCTCTACTAAAAATAGAAAAATTAGCCGGGCATGGTAGCACACGCCTGTAATCCCAGCTACTTGGGAGGCTGAGGCACGAGAATCGCTTAAGCCTGGGAGGCGGAGGTTGCAGTGAGCCAGGATCACACCACTGCATTCCAGCCTTGGTAACAGAGTGAGACACTGTCTTAGAAAAAAAAAAAAGGTGAAACTTATTGAATTGCTTACTGCAGGTGAGGTCTTCATTCCCTAGAAATATGGATTTATTAGGAATTCTGGTTTTAGGTAATAAATGGGTAAAATATTCTAGGTAAAATGAACCAAACTTGAGAAAATTGTTTAATTTTATTTTATTGCTCCAGGTTTTCAAATCAGTTTATAATGTGTTAGTCATTACTTTGAAAATTTCTCAATACACCTTTTGATTCTCTTCTCTGCAAAGCCCTGCTTCAGTCTCTGTGGCTTGGTATGCTCTTTTGTGTGGATGATGCCCTCCTTTTGCCCCCTTAAACCCCATTTTCCAGAGGTTCTCCTCATTTGATTTTTAATGTAAATTCACTATATATTGATTGACTTCTCAAATTCATTTGTTGGTAAGATTTGCTTATGACTGGTTCCTCATTGCTTTTTGTCTGCTTAGCATTGATCTGGTAGCCTTGCTCCAGAAGCCTGTTCCTCACAGTCAAGCCTCAGAAGCCAACTCCTTTGAAACTTCCCAACAGCAGGGCTTTGGCCAAGCCCTTGTCTTCACAAATTCGCAACACAACAATCAGATGGCACCAGGGACTGGCAGCTCCAGTGCTGTCAACTCCTATTCTCCTCAGAGCCTGGTAACTCACTTCTATTTCAGTGTGGGATTTTAAGAAATATACCCATTAGCAAATGTATTCTAGAATATGATACATGCCTTATAATTACTTTCTAAATATAAAAATATCTACAGTAAGGCCGGGCATGATGGCTCATGCCTGTAATCCCAGCACTTTGGGAGCTGAGGCATGAGGATTACTTGAACCCAGGAGTTTGAAACCAGCCTGGGCAAAACTCTGTCTCTACAAAAGAAGCAAACTAACAAAAATTAGCTGAGTGTGATGTTGTGTGCCTGTAGTCTCAGTTACTTGGGAGGCTGAGATTGGAGGATCACTTGTGCCCAGGAGTTTGAGGTTGCAGTGAGCCATGATCATGCCTCTGTACTCCAGGCTGGGTGACAGAGCGAGACCCTGTCTCTAAAACAAAACATCAAAAAATTCTACAGTAGATCTCAGTCCAGAAAACAATGATGTGGTAATTTCCAAGCACATATCTGATGATTCCATGTGGAATTTAACTACCTGAGTTTCCTGGACAAAGATAAAAATTTTTTTATGGTTTGTCGAATTCTTTGAACTGATGATCACTCTTGAGATTGAAAGCACCCCTTTCTTCTGAATGATGTTTTCCTTGTATTTTGTTTCATATTGTGTCTCTATAAGTAGTATATTCAATTTCTTACTTGTTTTCCAATTAAATGCAAAAGTTTATCAGAATTGACTTGCTATAAAATAATGTAAAAAGTCTAAGTCTGCCTAGGTACTTATATTTTTTGCTTTTTTTCCCCCTAAGACCGTAAAATAAGCTACATTTTCTTAAAATGCCAAATGATTAACAGAGGCCCTTATAGTTTGGATGTGTTTTTATTGAAACAGTGTCATTTAGTACTGTATGACTGACTTCCAATGTGAGTTAAGCTCCCATCCAGAAGGAATTTCAGGAACTGTTAGTGAAGGCTGTGAAGATAGGCTTATGGAAGTATAAGCTTAGATCATAGCCTATACAAGAATGTTGCTTTAGAATGGTGAACTGAAGTTCCTACCCAACTACAGGAAGTTCTGAGCTGGCAAGGGGAAGTTGGAAAGGTCTATGGATGCAGAACTACAGCTCTTACTAGGGATAATTATTTTAGTTTGTTGCTGCGTTTTTCCTGAAATTTATTGCTGAGAAACAGAATTCCCCTGAGTTAAATCACTTGTTTTACCGTGATAAAATTGAGAATTGAATATTTAAACTTTTCCTTAGTATTTTCTACTCTGTGTAGCCATATCATGTGTTGGGCTTGGGGACTTGGTGTTTTTAGTATCATTGGTATATGAGGTGGTGTCAGTGCTTGAAGTGTAGGACAGCCCAAGGCTTCTCTATTTTGAGAAGGCCTAATAAAAACCCTGATTTTTAATTGAAGCACCAGAGTCTTTTCCTCCTCCGCCTTTCCCTCTGCTACTGGTATAATTATGTAATGCCCTTGCTGAAATCTATGTGTGTCCACTGAATTGATAAGAAGGACTTGAGTTTTTACAGCGATCTTCAGATATGTTGCTTTATGTAGTGACCAGCATGAGAATGACCAACATGAGAAAGCAGAATAAGAATTGTTTGTGTGGCATTGTATTAGAGCAGTGGTTCTCAACCCTACTCTAAACTTTAAAAATAACTGGGGGCTGGGGGCTGGGGGCTGGGCGCGGCGGCTCACACCTGTTATTCCAGCACTTTGGGAGGCCGAGGTGGGTGGATCACTTGCGGTCAGGAGTTCAAGACCAGCCTGGCCAATGTGGTAAAACCCCATCTCTACTAAAAATACAAAAATTAGCCGGGCTTGGTGGTGGGCGCCTATAATCCCAGCTTCTTGGGAGGCTGAGGCAAGAGGATCATTTGAACCTGGGAGGTGGAGGTTGCAGTGAGCCGTGATCACGCCATTGCACTCCAGCCTGGGCGACGAGAGAAACTCTATCTCAAAAAAAAAAAAAAAAAAAATCACTGGGGAGGCCAGGCATGGCATGGTGGCTCATCCCTGTAAATCCCAGAACTTTGGGAGGCTGAGGCCGGAAGATTGTGAGATGCCAGGAATTTGAGACCAGCCTGGCAACATAGCGAGGCCTCATCTTGCTAAAATAAAATAAGCTGGTTGTCGTGGCACATGCCCTGTAATCATAGCTACTGTAATCCCAGCTACTTGAGAGGCTGGCATGGGAGGATCACTTGAGCCCAGGAGGTTGTTCTGTGGCCCTCCAGCCTGGGTTGACAGCAAGACCTTGTCTCCAAATAATAATTAATAATAAAATAAAATTGCTGGAGAACCTAGTAAATAACAGCAGCAACAGAAGTGATAATGATATTTCCTGAGTCTCTAAAACAAAACGTGTCCTCATCTTTGGGATTGGGATTTGGGCACTGTGTGTGTTTGTGTGTATGTGCATGTATGCACATGTGTGTATTGTATACATTTTAAAAGTCTCTCCTTTGATTTAAATGTGTAGGTGGACTTAAGAGGCCTATGCTGTGTATTACCTAGGGCATGGCAGTAGTCATTGATTCAGTGATTTCGCTGTGTTGTAAAGCACATAGTGCATTTGATAAAACTAGCTGATGCGTGTTAGGGATTATGTAGGATAACAGGATGAAGAGAGTCATCACCAGGGAAGCCTTCATTAAATCAGTGGGCTTGAGCTGGATTTTTGCAAATTGGTAGCAACCTCAGACCAGTGTATTGGGCAACCTGAAAAAAGAATCTGGAGCAGTGGTAAGTAATGTTAGCACAACTGTTTTAGTATGAGCAGATTCTGTGTCACAGCTGTCCATAACCTAATGTTTTACTCAAAGCGGAGAAGTTAGGATTTCCATACAAGTGGGACATTCCTTGCCTTTGAATGTTGATAATAGGAGTAATTGTTTCAACTTACTTGAGGGAAGGCAAAGTATTTGTTTTTGACCATAAATGGATATGAAATGTTATTTTTGTGCCAGGTGCGGTGGCTCCTGCCTGTAATCCCAGCACTTTGGGAGGCCGAGGCAGGCGGATCACAAGGTCAGGAGATCGAGACCATCCTGGCTAACATGGTGCAACCCCTTCTCTACTAAAAATACAAAAAAAAAAAAAAAAAAAAAAAAAAGCTGGGCGTGGTGGTGGGCTCCTGTAGTCCCAGCTACTCGGGAGGCTGTGGCAGGAGAATGGAGTGAACCTGGGAGGCGGAGCTTGCGGTGAGCCAAGATCGCGCCACTGCACTCTGGCCTGGGTGACAGAGCGAGACTGTCTCAAAAAAGGAAAAAGAAAAGAAAAGAAATGTTATTTTTGATGAAGAACTTATATTTCAGAATGATCTTGATACGTAAAAATGTAGTTGAGCTTCCATTGTCTTTTCTAGTCATAGGCTTTCATTCTCTTTGGATCTCAACCTGACAGGACAGATGGGAGAGGAGTAACATTGTTTTTCCTGTACTTATTTATGGAACATATTTGGTGTTCTTAGTCATCTAAACAACTTGAAATGAAAATAGCAGAGTCTATGGTATTTGCTCAACTTCAAATACCTGTGTATTGCAGTGTCTCATTTTGGAATATTAACCACTTAAGTTCAGTGCTTTGACCTGTATTTGATCTTGTGTGTGTGTGTGCGCGCGTGCGTGACGAGTCTAGCTCTGTCACTCAGGCTGGAGTGCAGTGGTGCGATCTCACCTTACTGCAACCTCCACCTCCCAGGTTCAAGCGATTCTCCTGTCTCAGCCTCCCGAGTAGCTGGGATTACAGGCGTGCACCACCATCCCTGGCTAATTTTTGTATTTTTAGTAGAGACGGAGTTTCACCATGTTGGCCAGGCTGGTCTCTAACTCCTGACCTCAGGTGATCCACCCACCTCGGCTTCCCAAAGTGCTGAGGTTACAGGTGTGAGCCACTGCGCCCAGCCTGACCTGTATTTGATCTTGCAGGGTCATCTCACACTGATCTCTTCTTTGACTGTACATCTTGTAATCATTAAAGATGAAGACTGTGGTTCACAGATTAGGAAAATAATGTGTTTTTGTTGGTCAAGCATATATCTTTGTCATGTATTTCATGGTATTCCTTTTTAGTTTTTTTTAAATAGTGATATTTAATTGTGAACTTATGACATCACTTTTTATTACTATTTATTTATTTATTTATTTATTTATTTATTTATTTATTTATTTATTTATTTTGAGACGGAGTCTTGCTCTGTCACCCAGGCTGGAGTGCAGTGGCATGATCTCTGCTCACTGCAAGCTCCGCCTCCTGGGTTCATGCCATTCTCCTGCCTCAGCCTTCCGAGTAGCTGGGACTACAAGCGCCTGTCAAAACTCCTGGCTAATTTTTTTGTATTTTTAGTAGAGATGGGGTTTCACTGTGTTAGCCAGAATGGTCTTGATTTCCTGACCTTGTGATCCAGCTGACCTCGTAATCCACCCACCTTGGCCTCCCAAAGTGTTGGGATTACAGGCGTGAGCCACCGTGCCCGGCCAACATCACGTTTTTAAAAATCGATTTCTTCAAATTCATGGCAAATATTTCCCTTCCCTTTAACTTCTTATGTCAGAATGAGGAAGGATAGCTGTATTTATTTAGTCAGTTTTTATTGCATAGTAATATTTTCATGTAGTATTTTCTAAGTTATATTTTAGTAATTCATATGTCTTAGATTATAGGTTTTAACATACTTGTGAAAATACTTGATGTGTTTTAAAGCCTTGGGTAGAAATTCTGTATTGCTGAGGATTTGTTCTTTTATCCCCCTTTTAAAGTCATCCGTCCTTGGCTCAGGATTTGGAGAGCTTGCACCACCAAAAATGGCAAACATCCCCAGCTCCCAGATTTTGGACCAGTTGAAAGCTCCGAGTTTGGGCCAGTTTACCACCACCCCAAGTACACAGCAGAATAGTACAAGTCACCCTACAACTACTACTTCTTGGGACCTCAAGCCCCCAACATCCCAGTCCTCAGTCCTCAGTCATTTTGGTAGGTATACATTGTTTGTGGGTTTGCCCCTACTGAGGACGTTTCAAGCTTTGGCACAGTGTGTTGACTTATGAACGCTAATGTGGAATTTGTCCAGAGATGTTTCTTTTTAGTAGAACTCTTGCAGTTTCTCAGTTAAATCAGTCTTCCTTTGTTGTACAATACCTGCATTTATTTGTTTTTGTTGTTGTTCTTGATAGTTTCATTATTGTTGGTAGTAGTGGTGGTAGTACATGCCTTGAAAAGTATGGTAAAAGCATGCAAATATGAACATCTAACACTTTGTGTAAATGCATGGACAGAATTTTCTGAGCTCCATTAGAAGAGGGTGGTGATAGAACATAGAATGTGGAAAACATTTTGACTTTTTTTTTTTTTTTTTTTGAGATGGGGTCTTCCTGTGCTGCCCAGGCTAATCTTCACCTCCTGGCCTCAAGCAGTCTTTTCATCTCAGCCTTCTGAGTAACTGGGATTATAGATGTGCACCACTGTATCCAGCCTAGACAATATTTTACTTTATTATTTTGAGTCAGGATCTTGCTCTGTTGCACAGGCTGGAGTACATTGGTACAGTAACGCGTCACTGCCATCTTGCCCTCCCAGGCTCAGTCAATCCTCCCACCTCAGCCTCTCTAGTAGGTGGGACTATAGGCACATGCCATCACTCCTGGCTGATGTTTTTGTAATTTTTTTTATGTGACAGGGTTTTGCCATGTTGCCCAGGCTGGTCTGGAACTCCTGGACTCAGGCGATCTGCCCACCTCGGCCTCCAAAAGTGCTGAGATCACAGCTGTGATCACCACGCCCAGCCTGGACAGTATTTTAACCATCACACTCTCATGCTTTCTCATTCTAACATTTTGAAGTATCAACTATGATTTCATCAACCTTTACATTCCGTGGTTTGTATTGTAAAGGTCCCATGTATAGACTGGATGTTTTCTAAACTAAACTCCCATAGAAATTGTGACATTAAGCCACCATTCCCCACCAGCACTCACATGCCACACTGTATTAAGGAATAGCAGGGGATTTCATTCATTATGGAGCTGGCCATGTGGGCTGGTTTATGGTTAGGGCATGGGAAGCATATTCCTCTGTTCTGTGAAATGACTTACTGTGTTAGAAGTACCTGAGACCACTCCTGGGTTTGAAGCGATGTCTACCAAGGGAAATCATTAGAGACTCAGTGTCCAAAGTTTTTGTTGGGGCAAGAAATGTAGGTACCCTGTGCCTACATTTTTTGCTATAGCACATAGCAAAATTACAGATTCCTAGAAGGAAAGCAGATGTTGAGCAGAAACCACATTGTTTATACAGACATTCTTAGCACAGTGAGCCACTCTAATAGGTTAGTGTGTTGGCACCCTTTGCCAAGTACATACCAGCAGTCCAAATTCTCAGACATTAGCCAAGGTCCAGTCATCAAGCAGGCCTTTTTGAGAGGAATTGTAGGTCCCTATGTTAACTTTTTCTGCACACATAACTAGTGAGTGATAGGACTTTTTAGATAGAACCATGCTATTCCCATATTCTTTATAAAGCCTATGTGTTTGGTGCATGCCTGTAATACCAAGTTCAAAAATGAATGCATCTAAACCAGATCTGCTATTTGTTTTTTTAAACTTAAATTCTATTGACACTCAGCCAGCTGGGCACAGTGGCTCATGTAATCCCAGCACTTGGGGAGGCAGAAGGAGGAGGATTGCTTGAGCAGGAGTTCGAGACCAGCCTGGGCAACATGATGAGACACAAAGGCTAAAATATTAGGTTGTTGTACTATCTGGCCCCATAGAGAAAAAGATGGCCAACCTCTGTCCCATATGGTAGAACTGGCTTTTCAAATCAGTAGTGAAAAAACGGTTTATTAAAACTGGATATCTGGTTGAAAAATGAAGTTGGATCTCTATACCAAAATGCCAGTGGGTCAAATAGTTAAACATAAATAGTGAATCTAGAACTATAATAGAGAAAACACAGGAGAATTTTTTTGTTGTTCTGTGTGAGGGAGACCTTTCTGGGTAAGGCAGAAAACACCAAATTAGTCAGACAAACAATGAAAAAAATACTCAAAATTTGTATCATAGACAAAAAGAGTTAATTTCCTTAATATAAAAAGAGTAAGTAAAAATAAAGCAGATCAACAAACAGGTTAAAAAACTGGCCAAATAGATAAGAACAGAGTCTATAAGTAAAGAACACTTAAGTATATGAAATGATACTAAGCACATTTGTATCATTTTAGTTTGTATTTTTTAATACCATTTTCCACCAATTAAACCAGGAAATTCAAAAGTGTTTGATATTAGTGTGTTAAAAAGGATGTGTCCTATCTGTGGACAGTGATTTTATAATATTTATCAAAATTCAAAATATATTTACCCTGTGAAGGAGCAATTTATCCTAGCAGTTGATCCTACAGGTATACTTGTACTTGCACAAAATATCTTACATACAAATACATTCATTAGTGCATTGCTTTTAATAGCATAAGATTTGACCTAAAAGTCCATTAATAATAGTACTGGTTTTATAAAATGATACCTATGTATACTAGATTTCTGTGTAGTCACCAAAATGAGTATGAAGTAGCTCTTTGAACATTAATGTGAGACACTCAATGGAAATTAAATGATTTGTGAGACAGTAAGGTATATAGTGTGTGTATATATACATCTGTCTGTCTGTCTGTCTATATATATTGTGATATAGTATCTCTGAAAGAGACATTGAGGAAAACCGGGTACAGTGTTTGCCTTTGTGGAGCAAGTATGGGAGGGTGGTGTGGAAGAGAAACTTAATATTCATCATACATATTCTTGTATCTTTTGGATTTTGTTTTTTGTTTGTTTTTGAGATGGAGTCTCACTCTGTCACCCAGGCTGGAGTGCAGTGGCGCCATCTCAGCTCACTGCAAGCTCTGCCTCCCGGGTTCACGTCATAGGGCCTGCCTCAACCTCCAGAGTAGCTGGGACTACAGATGCCCGCCACCACACCTGGCTAATTTTTTTGTATGTTTAGTAGAGATGGGGTTTCACCGTGTTAGCCAGGATGGTCTTGATCTCCTGACTTCGTGATCTGCCTGCCTCGGCCTCCCAAAGTGTTGGGATTACAGGCGTGAGCCACTGTGCCCGGCCATCTTTTGGATTTTGTAACATCATATATATATATCAATTAGTCCAAAAACTTAATAATTTTTTTTTTAATTTTTGGATGAGACAGGGTCTTGTTTTGTCACCCAGGGTGGAATGCAGTGGTACAATCATAGCTCACTGCAGCCTTGTACTCCTGGGCTGAAGCAATCCTCCCACCTCAGCCTCCCAAAGTGCTGGCATTATAGGCATGAGTGACTGTGCCTGGCTTAAATTTTTAACAGTTATGTAGAAAATCCATAAAATAATAAAAGTATGATTCTCTGTTAGCTAATGGTCAGGTGTGTATAGCACCATAATATTGTTCTCACGAGTTCATCACCCCCTATGCTTAAACAAATAAACCAAATCTCTCTGGATAGGAAACAAGGTGTGTACCCATTTGGGAACTTTTCCCGTTTATCATAAATGAAGTGTTACACATAGTGTGTGTAAAACCTAAGAAATTCAGCTGGAAATGATTTGGAGAAATTGGTGGTAATAGAACACTTCATGTTCTATTGAAGAACATTGTGAAGCCATTGTGCCTCATTAATTGCTGCTTACTTTTTTTAGACTTCAAATCTCAACCTGAGCCATCCCCAGTTCTTAGCCAGTTGAGCCAGCGACAGCAGCACCAGAGCCAGGCAGTCACTGTTCCTCCTCCTGGTTTGGAGTCCTTTCCTTCCCAGGCAAAACTTCGAGAATCAGCGCCTGGAGACAGTCCCTCTGCTATGAACAAGCTTTTGCAGCTTCCCAGCATGACCACTGAAAATATCTCTGTGTCTGCCCACCAGCCACAGCCCAAACACATCAAACTTGCTAAGCGGCGGATACCCCCAGCTTCTAAGGTGGGCATTTCATCATGAAGTCACCGTCCTAAAGGTGGGATTATTTTCACATTCAGCTCAAGTAGTGGGATACTAAGTTTTGGAAACTGGGGTACATTGTTTTTCATGCACATAGCTTATTGATTGCATAATAAGGATATGGCCATTTCTGAGTGACCAGACTAGTATTAGAGGGAATGGGTTTGTGCTGAGAGCCACAGATCCTTATTTCAAGTACAGATTTGAAGATCTGGCTCGGAGAACTGTTGTTCCTGAGGGTTTTGCTGTATCCCATAGTTGGAGGATGCATGGTTCCTTGACCAGGTGATACTTTCATCATTGGTGAGTCCCCAAAATTAGTCAGCTCAGTGTTCACTCCCCACCCACCATCACAGCTCCCCCGCATTGCTCTTAGATGCAGGTGGTGATATTAATGCCAACCATTCCTGTTTAACTTTTAATTTCTCCTTTTTTTTAAAAAAATGAGACAGGGTCTCGCTGTGTTGTCCAGGCTGGTCTTGAACTCCTGGGTGCAAATGATCCTCCTGTCTTGGCCTCCCAAAGTCCTGGGATTACAGGCGTGAGCCACCACGCCCAGCCAACTTTTAATTTTTCTCAGCTTGTTTCTTTTCTTTCTGTTTTTAGAGAAGTCTTATTCCTTTTTTCTCCTTGTTTCTCACTCCTCTTTCTTGCCAGTATTGCCTGGGAACCTAAATGCTTGTTTGGCTCTGTTATAGGCCTTTGTGACCTGGAATCTGTGACCTCTGTTCCTGACACTACAGCTTTGCTTTTTCAGATCCCAGCTTCTGCAGTGGAAATGCCTGGTTCAGCAGATGTCACAGGATTAAATGTGCAGTTTGGGGCTCTGGAATTTGGGTCAGAACCTTCTCTCTCTGAATTTGGATCAGCTCCAAGCAGTGAAAATAGTAATCAGATTCCCATCAGCTTGTATTCGAAGTCTTTAAGGTACTGAATTTAGTCCTTTGTTATGAAGCAAAATAGATCCTAAGAGATCACCTGGTGGAAAGAATACATCCTGTGGTAATAGCATTGTGCAGCTATCCTCAGTGTTTATCCAGACCTTCCATCATCTCCATGAGAAACCCCATACCTGTAGCAGACAGTCTCAGTTTCTTCGTTGCCCTGCCCCTTAGCAACCAATAATCTGTCTCTGGATTTGCCTACCTGGACATTTCATATAACTGGAATCTTGGAATGTGTGGCCTTTTATGTCTGGTCTTTCACTTAGTATAAGTTTTCAAGGTACACCCATGTTTAATGTATCATTTTTATTGCCACATTTCATTGTGTTGATATACCACATTTTATTCATTCATTAGTTGGTGGACATTTGGGTTGTTTGCTCTTTTTGACTATAGTGAATCATGCTGCTATGGACATTTGGTTTCAAGTTTTGCATGCTTTCAGTTATTTGGGATGTATATCCCAGGAGTGGAATTGCTGGGTCATATGGTAACTTAACCATTTAGGAAACTCCCATACTGTTTCCACTGTGGCTGTAGCATTTTACATTCCTACCAGTAGTCTATGAGGGGTCTAATTTCTCCACATCTTTGCAGCAGTAATTTTCCTTCAGTGGAATATTTTATAAATACAAAATCTCAGATTTTAGTTTTCTTTTCTTTTCTTTTTTTTTTTTTTTGAGATGGGATCTTGCTCTGTTGTCCAGGCTGGAGTGCAGCAGCATGCTTGGCTCGCTGCAACCTCTGCCTCCCAGGCTCAAATGATCCTCCTGCCTCAGACTCCTGAGTATCTGGGATTACAGGCATGCACCGCCATGCCCAGCTAATTTTTTAATATGTTTTGTGGAGACAGGGTTTCCTCATGTTGCCCAGACCGGCCTCAAACTCTGGAGCTCAATGAATCTGCCTGTATCAGCCTCCCAAAGTGCTGGGATTACAGGCATGAGCCACCGTGCCTGGCTGACTTTGTTGTTGTTGTTTTAGTTTTTCCACATTCCAGAGGCAAAACCTGATATTTGTTTAAGTTTCCTTTTTAAAGATAGTCTCAAACACCTGGATTCCTTAAAGAATCTTCTTATTTTTTTTCTTTTTTTCTAGACAGAGTCTTGTTCTGTCACCAGGCTGGAGTGCAGTGGCGCGATCTCGGTTCACTGCAACCTCTGCCTCCCGAGTTCAAGTGATTCTCCTTTCTCAGCCTCCAGAGTGGCTGGGATTACAGACGCCCGTCGCCACGTCCCGCTAATTTTTGTATTTTTAGTAGAGACGGGGTTTCACCATGTTGGCAAGGATGGTCTCGATCTCCTGACCTCCGGATCCGCCCACCTCTGCCCCCCAAAGTGCTGGGATTACAGGCGTGAGCCACTGCACGCAGCCTAAGTATTCTTAAAGATGTCCCCCTATCTCTCAGTTAAATTAGGTGGGTCTCATTTGGGATAATAAATTGATGCAGTAGTTGCATCTCGTGAAGCTGTTTATGTTTTTTTATGAAGCTATTTAAAGTAACAATTATGTTGAATATCTTTGACTCTTTTCAGTGAGCCTTTGAATACATCTTTACCAATGACCAGTGCAGTACAGAACTCCACATACACAACTTCCGTCATTACCTCCTGCAGTCCGACAAGCTCATCACTGAGTTCTGCTAGTCCAGTAGCAATGTCTTCCTCTTACGAGCAGAGTTCTGTGCATAACAGGATCCCATACCAAAGCCCTGTGAGTTCATCAGAGTCAGCTCCAGGAACCATCATGGTAAGTGGTATTTTAGTTTTTTTCTCATAAGATGTCTGTCTTATTTGGAAATTAATGTTTGGTTTAATTACGCTTCTTGGATATGATTTTATTTTACAAATTGACTAACCTTTTGAGAAGAATCTTTATAGTTCATTGAGTTTGTTTACAGTGGGCATCTCTAGCACCCATGCTCTTGAGTGTGTGGATAGATCCGCAGGTTCATACACATTGTGGAGAAAATCAAGCATGCATGTAGTATGAGCACTTTGGCTGTAGTACTGGGTACTTCTACATTGTCTGAAATATCTCTGAATATTTCATGTACCGCTTTCTCTCTGATTGCCCCATTTGCTTTGAATGTATTTGCTTCTTCACTGTTAGGTATTTTTGTGTTAAAATTGTGTATTTTCTACCTAGTTTTTGTTAATAATATTGGACTATAGATAAAGGAACCAGATCTATTTTTGATATAGTTTTAAAGTTTTACCCTTCTAGATTCTTGCTAGCTGCATATCTGATGGTCATTGCCAGTTGTATTGCTTTCTGTTAAGTTGAGATGTACCAATATCTCCTGAGAATCTTAGAAAGAAACTTAAAAAAGAACAAGTAAGTATACACATTTCATGTCACACTAGTAATACTTGAACATCATTCTCTCCCAGGAAATTAAAATAATATGGAAGACACTACAGGCATACCTTGGAGATACTGCAGGTTGTTTTAGACCACTGCAATAAAGAAAGTTGTGCTAATTTTTTGGTTTCCTATTGCATATAAAAGTTACAATGTGGATATCTTAATTAAAGATACTTTATTGATAAATGCTAAAAATTAATATGTGAGCATTCAGTGTGACCAATTCTGTGGGTTTGTTTTTTGGGGGAGTACAGGTTCTCGCTTTGTCACCCAGGTTAGAGTCCAGTGGCACGATCACAACACACCACAGCCTTGACCTCCTGGGCTCAGTCAATCCTCCCACCCTAGCCTCCCAAAGAGCTGGGACTACAGACATGCATTGCCATGTCTGGCTGACTTTGTATTTTGTTTAGAGACAGGGTATCACCATGTTGCCCAGTCTGATCTTGAACTGCCGGGTTCACGCAATCCACCTATCTTGGCCTTCTTCCAAAGTGCTGGGATTGTAGGGTGAGCCACTACACTGGGCTCTTTGTTCCTTTTATCACTTGACATTATTTTGTAAATATGACATGATAGCTTAGGATTTCAGCTCAACAACTCTATATATCCAAGGTTTCTGAGTAAATTTTTAAGCCAACAATTTTTATTAACAGTGCTGCAACTTGATAATCCTATGAGTAAATCCAAGCCCTTGCCCCACAAGAACCCCTCCTACGATGTATACGCCCTTACACACACATTTGCAGCATCTTACTTGGTGTAGGCAGCTGAGAAAAGTATAGATATGCTTCCAGTTTAGGAAGAAGCCTTTCTAGAGCCAAAGAAACAACTACACTGTGGTGGTTCCTATATTAAATCTGCCTGCATGCATCCGATGTCTTAACTGCATTTGAGTTAAGGAATCTTGTTGTCATGGCCTTCTTCCTCCTCCTTTTCTTCTTCTTCTTTCCCCTCTCCCTCTCCCTTTCTTCCCTCTCCCTCCTCTCCCTCCCCCTCTCCTCCTTCCCCTCCTCCTTCCCCTCCTCCTCACCCTCCTCCCTCCTACCTTCTTTTTTCATCTTTTTCCTTTCCTCTTTCTTCTTCCTCCTCTTCTTCTCTTCCTCCCCATCCTCCTCCCCCTCCCCCCCTTCTCCCTCCCTCTCCTTCTCTTCATTTTGACACAGGGTCTGGCTCTGTCACCCACTGAAGTGCAGTGGCGCGATGACAACTGCCTGCACCCTCAGCCTCCCGAGTGTGGGGACTGCAGACACATGCCACCATACCCGGCTAATTTTTTTGTAGAGAGGGGGTTTCATCATGTTACCCAGGCTAGTCTCAAGGAATCTTGTGTTATAAAGCACACAAATGGCTGAGAGCATTAAAAACACATAGGAATCTGGGCACAGTGGCTCACTCCTGTAAACCCAGCACTTTTGGAGGCTGAGGTGGGCAGATCACCTGAGATCAGGAGTTCGAGACCAGCCTGGGCAACATGGTGAAACCCTGTCTCTACCAAAATACAAAAATTAGCCTGATGTGGTAGTGCGTGCCTGTAGTCCCAGCTACTACTTGGGAGGCTGAAGTGGGAGAATCGCTTGAACCCGGGAGGCGGAGGAGGTTGCAGTGAGCGGAGATCACACCGTTGCACTCCAGCCTGGGTGACAGAGCAAAACTCTATCTCAAAAAAAAAAAAAAAAAAAAAAAAAAAGAGACATAGGAAATCAGATAATGTTTTTAAGCTATGTTTTCTGAGATTATGCCACTCTACCTCTAATGAGACATAAAATCACAAACAGGAATAGAATCTTGGAACATATTAGCTGAGTAAAATGGAGCTTTCCATGTTTTGTCTTTTTCATCATTCCCTTCAACTAAACATTTAGAAAAATATTTGTGTGCCTTGTCTGTCTTGGATGGATCATCCTCCCTTCCTTCTTCTCTTCCCCTTCCACAGCCTGGAATATCCACAGATTAAAATTACCTTCTCAGAGACACTTTGACAGAAATAAGTTAGAGTCTATATCCTGACAGATGGGCACTAAAACAAGAAAAACCATGTGAACTATGGAAATTTCAATGACAAGCTTTTTTTTTTTTTTTTTTTTTTTTTTTTGAGATGGAGTCTTGCTCTGTTGCCCAGGCTGGAGTGCAATGGCGTGATCTTGGCTCACTCCAACCTCTGCCTCCTGGGTTCAAGCGATTCTCCTGCCTCAGCCTCCCGAGTAGCTGGGATTACAGGCACCCATCACCATGCTGGCTAATTTTTGTATTTTTAGTAGAGACAGGGTTTCACCATGTTGCCCAGGCTGGTCTTGAACTTCTGACCTCAGGTGATCTGCCTGCCTTGGCCTCCCAAAGTGTTGGGATTACAGGCGTGAGCCACCACGCCTGGCCAATGACAAGCTGTTTTTGTTTCAACAGAAGTTTTTGAGAAGCTCATCATATAACATTTCTTACATAATCTAAACAACCATGTTGGGCTGGGCATGGTGACTTATGCCTGGAATCCCAGCACTTTGAGAGGTGGAGGCAGGTGGATTGCTTGAGGTCAGGAGTTCGAGACCAGCCTAAGCAACATGACAAAAAACTGTCTCTACAAAAAATACAAAAAGTGGCTGGGCGTGGTGGTGCGAGCCTGTGGTCCTGGCAATTTGGGAGACTGAGGCAGGTGGATCACTTGAGCCCAGGATTTCACAACCAGACTGGACAACATGATGAGACCCTGCCTCTACAAAAAATAATAATAATAATTAGGTGTGATGGTACACACCTGTAGTCCCAGCTACTCGGGAGGCTGAGGCGGGAGGATGGCTTGAACCAGGAAGCGGAGGTTGTAGTGAGCTGAGATCATGCCACTGCACACCTGCCTGGGTGACAGAGCCAGACACTGTCTCAAAACAAAACAAAAACCCAAAACAACTGTACACCTGCCAATGTAGTGTGTGTAAATACATGTATATATTTTTTGAGAGGGAGGTTTGCTGTTGTTGCCCAGGCTGGAGTGCCATGGTCCTGGCTCACTGCAACCTCTGCCTCCTGGGTTCACGTGATTCTCCTGCCTCAGCCTCCTGAGTAGCTGGGATTACAGCCGCCCACCACCATACCTGGCTAATTTTTTTTTTTTTTTTTTTGTATTTTTTTTAGTAGAGACGGGGTTTCACCATGTTTGCCAGGCTGGTCTTGAACTCCTGACCTCAGGTGATCAACCCACCACAGCTGCCCAATGTGGCAGGATTACAGGCATGAGCCATTGTGCCCAGCTTAATTTTTTTTTTTTTTTTTTGGAGACAGAGTCTGGCTCTGTCACCCAGTGCAGTGGTGCGATCTTGGCTCACTGCTACCTCTTCCTCCCAGGTTCAAATGATTCTCTTTCCTCAGCCTCCCGAGTAGCTAGAACTACAGGTGTGTATCACCCCACATAGCTAATTTTTGTATTTTTAGTATAGGTGGGGTTTCACGATGTTGGCTAGGCTGGTCTCGATTTCCTGACCTCAAGTGATAACGTCCGCCTTGGCCTCCCAAAGTGCTGGGACTACAGGTGTGAGCCACTGCATCCGCTGTCAACTTGATACTATGTATTCTCAACTGCAGGCGAGATAATTTTACTTATTTACACCCAGACACAGTTAAATTGAACCTTTGTTAGACTTTTCCCTCTGTATATTGCTACTTGTTGATTTTTCATCCTGGTTTTAGATATTAGTTCTTGATGTGTTACCATGCAATATAATTTTCACTTTTTTTTTTTTTAATCACCACCAGTCTCACTTTATTTTTTAGAAAGAGTTTGTGTTGGATTGTTCTCTTTCCTACCTTAAATTTTTAGTAGCATTCACCAGTATAGCTGTGTGGGCCAGAAGTTTTCTTTGCAAGGAGTTTTGTAATTGTAAATTCAATTCGTTCAATTGATACAGGGCTATTCAGACTTTTTTTTTTTTTTTTTTTTTTTTTTTTTTTGAGCTGGAGTTTTGCTACAGTGCCCAGGGTAGTCATGAACTCCTGGGCTCAAGCACTTCTCCTGTTTCAGTGTTCTGAGTAGCTGGGATTACAGGTGTGAACCACTATGCTTCAGTTTCTTTTGTTATTTGTGTATGTCAAGGAATTGTCCATTTCATCTAAGTTGTTAATTTACTGGTATAAAACTTCAATGTATTTCTTTCCTGTCCTTTTAATGTTTCTGAGATCTATAGTGGTATTGTCTCCTTTATTTATTTGTTTGTTTTGTTTTGTTTTTTGAGATGGAGTGTCGCTCTGTTGCCCATGCTGGAGTACAGTGGCGCAATCTCAGCTCGCATGGTGGCTCACACCTGTAATCCCAATATTTTGGGAGGCTGAGGTGGGCAGATCACTTGAAGTCAGGAGTTTGAGACCAGCCTGGCCAACATGGTGAAATCCCATCTCTACTAAAAATACAAAAATTAGCCTGGTGTAGTGGTGCACGCCTGTAATCCCAGCTACTTGGGAGGCTGAGGCAGGAGAATCACTTGAACCTGGGAGACGGAGTTTGCAGTGATCTAAGATGCGCCATTGCACTCCAGCCTGGGTGACAGAGCAAGACACCATCTCAAAAAGTTACCTTTAAAAAAAAAATTATTTGGGTCTGGGTGTGGTAGCTCATGCCTGTAATCCTGTGCTTTTGGAGGCCAAGGCAGGAGTATTGCTTGAGCCCAGGAGTTGGAGACCATCCTGGTCAACATGGCAAAACCCCATCTCTACAAAAAATACAAGAATTAGCTAGGCATGGTAGGATGCACCTGTAGCCTCAGCCCCTACGCAGGCTAAGGGGGAGGATCACCTGAACCTGGGGAGGTGAAAAAAAATTTTTTTAAACATTTTTGTTCTTGCATGAGAGTTTGTTGTTTACCTTCCCTTTATTAAAAAATAGAATAAAAGAGATCATTGTTTCTTGATTAAGCTACATGTTATAGAAAGTATAAAAAGCCACTCAGGTAATGATTTCATTTTGTAAGTTTATGTTCTCTTCTCTTCTTTATAGAATGGACATGGTGGTGGTCGAAGTCAGCAGACACTAGACAGTAAGTATAGCAGCAAGCTACTCTTGTCATGGCTGGTGCCAACCAAACAGAGGAAGAGGATAGCTCACATGATGTGGAAAACACCAGTTGGTCAATGGCTCGTTCGTTAAAAAGCAGCCCTTTTGCTTTTTTTTTGGACCAGGTATTGGCTATGGTGTTATTAGAAATGTCTTAGCCACAGCAAGAAGGAGGTAATGGTCTCATATTCTTCTGCCCTAATCAGACTGCACCACAAGTGCAGCATACAGTATGCATTTTAAAGATGCTTGGGCCAGGCAGGGTGGCTTATGCCCATAATCCCAGTGCTTTGGGGGGCCAAGGCGGGCAGATTGCCCAAGCTCAAGAGTTTGAGACCACCCTGAGCAACATGGTGAAACTCTGTCTCTACTAAAATACGAAAAATTAGCCGGGTGTGGTGGCGTGTGCCTGTAATCCTCTCTACTTGGGAGGCTGAGGCACAAGAATTGCTTGAGCCAGCTTGGGCTACAAAGTGAGACTCCGTCTCAAAAAAAAAAAAAAAATCTACTTCTAAAGCAAAAATTTACTGTTCTTATTCAGGAAAGATAGGCTCATTGTCTTTAGGACCTGAAGGACTGTTGCCTAGAGAGATAAATGTTCACTGTGGACATTTGGGAGAAAATGAGACCCCCCTTCCAACAGCTCAGTGATTACCAAAGATAGTGCAGGCAAATCCGTTAATTGCTTCTTTTCTGTAGTTGGCCAGCTTGTCTGTGATTGTTTATAGTAGTTTGCTTTCTTTATTCAGGAAGGCAAATGGGTGGGGAAGCCAGAAAGACTCTCTTTAAATAGGATTTCCTGGGAGTGCGGATATTGAACTTAAGCAGACCGAGATGAGCCTCAGTTGAAACTGTAATGACAGATTTGGAGCCCCAGGATTTTGGTTTGACATTGGTATTGTTGGGCTGCCAAGGCTGTTTGGAGATTCGTTGGTCGTTCTGAGCTTGTTGGATGACAGAGGAACTTTTTACTCTAGCAGTGGTAATGGCAGGTTTCTTTTGTCTAGGCATGGGTCCAGAACTAAAGCATCTGGGAGGCAGTGTACATTAACCTACTTTTCATTTCCCATACTCTCTTCTCCCTCACTTCCTCCTCCCCTTCCCTCCCCATTTTGTTTGTTTGTTTGAGAGAGGCTTCCTGTGAAGCTGTTAGCATCATAATACAAGGCCCAGGGCGGTACTTTTTGGGGTCTTAGTTTTAGGTGAGGTATATCTATGGTGTCTTTATACAGTTTATCTATGAACAAGGTTTATATATGGAATAGACTGCCAATAAAAAGAAGGCCTCTGTAAGAACTGACCTAGGTATAAGTTGGCCCTTTCATTGCTTGTGTTTGGTTTTGACCTGCCCTTCCTTTAGACACTCAAGTGCCTTCCCTGGGTTTCGAAGGGTCAAGGTTGCTCCTCTTTCCTAACTGGAAAAGACAATGATGTTTTATTTCCAAGCACATATCTGAGTTGTGTGTGTGGACAGCACTGAGACTGAGTCTTTCCACAGCTAGGACTGAGTGTCTCCATGTCCTTTCTGAAGCCTACAAAGCTCATTTTTGTGCTCTGAGATTCATCTATTCAAGCACATACCAAGGAAATGCTCACTGTGCATTTGGAAGTAGGTGTTGGACAGTTGGACTGCAGATGTTAGGTGTCCGTGTCTCTCCACAACATATGCATCAACCCCAATCTACCTTACGTTGGCCGTGAGCATTGGTAGAGTCAGCCTGACTTGGCGGAAACACGTGTAGGTGGTCTTGCCTGTCAGCCTATTACTCCCCCTTGCTGTGCCCTTTGAGGAGTTTGCCTCACATTATAATTTTACATATTAGGCTCAGCACCTGTTTTTCTTTCTGGATGCATCTACAGCTTAGGTTCCTTTAGGTGGAAAAGGTATGTCCCCATATAGGATAGATTGGGTTATAAAGGTGTCATTTCCTATTCTTTGCTGCATCTTGAACAGCTGACCATGGTGTGTCCTTTGATAGTGTTGTTTGACAGACAAGGGGCTATCTGGCGACATGCTTGGCATTTTCCTGGGGAATGTAACTATGGACGTCTCAACTGAGGCTGACGTGTCACAAGATATTGAGCATGTTTTCAGGTACTTAGGATTGGTTTTAGAAATAAACAGATCTGCTTCTTACAGCTACTTCATCTGTTCCAGCTCCAAAGACAACAGGCCCTCCCTCTGCCCTCCCGTCTGTAAGCTCCCTGCCCAGCACCACCTCCTGCACTGCACTTTTGCCGTCCACATCCCAGCACACAGGCGACCTGACCAGCAGCCCTCTCTCTCAGCTTAGCAGGTATGGGGAAGGTGTGGGCCCAAAGTGAGAAGTACCTTGGGGCAAAGTCCTAGAGCTCATGTAGAAGGTTGCTTCCATGAACAGAGCACACTTGTTGTCTCTGACGTGATGTCCTGGGCTTTTGCATTACGACTGTAGCTTAGGTTTTGGCCAGGTTGTGCCTTAAAACCACCTTGCCTGCTTGTACCGCCTCTGCTGGCACAGAGCACTGGGTCCCCTGGGAGTAGGGTGAGGCCAGCAGCTCCCTCCTACCTGTCTTCACCCTCCAGAGGGTGCCTGAGCCTAGCCTCTCTGGGCACCGCTGGGCCCATGTCACTGAGGTGGAATGAGAATGATGGATTTCTGAGCAGATGTCTGACTTGAACTTTACATGGCTGAAGAAAAGATGTTACTAGAACAAGGTGTAGGAAAATGGGTGGCGTTGCTACCTGTGTCTTCTGAGGAGTGTTCTCCATCACTCTTTAGCTAGGAGCAAAAGTGGATTTGATGGGAATTGGCATGTGGAGTTGAGCATAGGAACTTTGATCCCTCATTCACAGATTGAATGGGGTTGTCAAGGGTGACCGTGTTCTTAGTGCAACTCTGTCTTCACTTTTCGCATCTGAGGAGCAAATGGATGTTGAGGGAAGCTGGCTCTGGAGTTTCCCAGACCTCATGGCAAGTCATTCCCGTCCACCAGGACCCCATCACTGGGCTCTGTGGGGATAAGGAATGAGGATGGGTCTGAAGCTGGTCCTTTGCTAGGGACTAGGGACAAGTTTGAATCTAGCTCACTGACCCACGTGGGTCTTGTTCATCTGGAGTCACTTGTTCAGGTGGACATACGGCACTCTGTTTTTTCTTCTAGTTCGCTCTCCAGCCACCAGAGCAGCCTCTCCTCTGCACATGCAGCCCTCTCCTCGAGCACGTCACACACAGTAAGTGTCTGCGCGGCTTCCTCTAACTCCGCCATGCTTGGGGAGCCTGGAGCTTAGTCACATGCAGCTGGGGCTTCAGTCTGATTTTTAGTATCCGATAATCCAGAGTTGCTTGGCTGAAATGTCTTGATGGCGTGATCTGGTTCGAGCTTCTGATTTCCTGGGCACCATCTGGGGTCATCTTGCTTTCTAAGTTTGTAGCGCCTGGGAAGAATCGTTGCTCCAGAACCTTATCTGTCATTGCCAGGAGTGTCAGGTGGTGACCTTGCTCCCAGGAATTTGCTGTTTGATCTTTCCTCGTGCCTTCTTTCCTGACTCAGAGGCAGAGATTGTGAGAAGGTCGATGTTGGAGAAGGGAGTCTAGAGGGTGGAGGGCAGGAGTGGAAGCAAACATGCACTGCCGAGAAGCCAGGCAGGAGGGCTGGAGTGGGTGCGCCAGCTGGGAAGTGTCCTTATATGCCAAAGAGTAGCCCTTGATTATGGTTATTGAGGTGTGGCTCAGTGGGTCGTGGAGCTGTGAGCATGGTTTTAAGTGGTAGGAGTCAGCCAGATTGTGGTGGGTTGCTGAGTGAATGGTAGTGAGATGGAGAGGAGGAGGCGGATTGTAGAGGGCATGCAATGAAAACTTAGGAGAGGCTGGAGGATAGAAAGGTGCCTGGATTAACAAAATGTGCATGCTCCTGGACAACAGGAGGTGTTGGGTGAGGTTGGAGTAGGCAGTTCCGCAGGCTTGGAGGAAGGATTAGGGTGCAGACGAATGGAGGAGGCAGGAAACTGATGAACTTCGTGTCCTCTGAAGAAGGCAGCAGCTCACCAGCAGCGTGAGGTGGTGGAAAAAGGACGTCCTGTCCTTTCCTCTGGATCCGGCTAATGCTGTGGCTTTCACACTCTAGTGTTCCAAGTCAAACCTTACACAGAATCTTTTATCATAAAACACACAAACTGCCACTTTTAAAGTAGAGCATAGTGTGGACACCTCTGCCTGTTCCCTTGCCCCTGCCCTCTGTGGCTCATGGGAGCGGTGAGCTGACCTCAGCAGGAGTGCCATGGAGCTGTCCTCTGTGACCGTGCCACTGCTGCCTGGAAGCCCAGTGCTCCTGCACTCATGGGGAGCTGCACTCTCCATCTCCTCAAAAAAAACTCCAGATCATGTATTCCAACCTGCCACAGCCAGAATCGTCTCATCCAGTGGGTCCCATACTTTGTCAGCATGACAGAACTGTGACATTGCTAATACAATTGTCCCTGCATATATGCAGGGGATTCATTCCAGGACCACTGCATACACCAAAATCTGCACATTCTCAAGTCCCACAGTTGCCCCTGTGGAACCTACCTATAGGAAAAGTCAGCCTTCCAAATATGGGTGTTTTCAAATTACGCATGAGTGCATCGGGGTGAAAAAGAAATCTGCCTGTAGGTGGACCCATGCACTTCAAGCCTGTGTTGTTCAGGGGTCAACTGTTTGTTCATAATATTTCATCTGAAAAGTTACGGAAAGATAGACAATGAAAAGTTTTTCTGTCTCTCGTCTGCTTGGCTCTACCCTTCCATTTTCTCCATCCTTTTAATAAATAAAAGTCAAAACACGCAGTGCATACATAGTCATTTCCCCATTATCATCTGCTTTTTTTTTTTTTTTTTTTTTTGAGATGCAGTCTCACTCTGTCACCAGGCTGGAGTGCAGTGGTGCAATCTCAGCTCACTGCAACCTCCACTTCCTGGGTTCAAGCGATCCTCCTGCCTCAGTCTCCTGAGTAGCTGGGGTTACAGGCGCATACCACCACGCCTGGATAATTCTTGTATTTTTAGTAGAGACGGGATTTCACTATGTTGGTCAGGCTGGTCTCAAACTCCTGACTTCGTAATCCACCCGCCTCGGCCTCCCAAAGTGGTGGGATTATAGGCGTGAGCCACCGTGCCCGGCCATCATCTGCCCTTTTTATTCTTTTTCTCTTGTTACATAAATGAGAGTATTTTATGTACAGTGTCCTTCAACTTTTTTTTCCCCACTTGTGTATCCCCACAAGTGTATCTTGATGTTTCCATGTTGAAACTTAAGGGTTTTTTTGTTGTTGTTGTTGTTTTTTCCCCACAGTTCTGCTTTATGATGTTATTTAAGGTTATTTAAGCAGCTGTCCATTTAGGGTTGTTTTCAGTTTTGATACCACAGAGAATGTTGCATTTGATAACCTACATACGTTGTTTCATGTGTATAGCTATATGTAGTGGGTCAGTCTGTGATATGGAACAGCAAGGCATTTGTGATTTTATACACATTTCCAGATTGCCCTGCATAGTGATTCGACCCTGTTTACCTCCCACTGGCAGTGAATGAAATATCCTATTACACCATTGTGTCTTCAAAATGGTGTTATTAAACATTTGTATTTTCTTAATATGTTCGCAGAAAAATGGCCCATCAGTCTAGTTTTTAATGAGGTTGTACATCCTTTTTTTATATATATTTGAAAACCATTTGATTTCCTTTATGTGAGTTTTTTATTTTTATTTTATTTATTTATTTATTATTTTTCTGAGATGGAGTTTTACTCTTGTGGCCCAGGCTGGAGTGCAATGGCACGATCTCGGCTTAGCGCAACCTCCACCTCCCGAGTTGAAGCAATTCTCCTGCCTCAGCCTCCCTAGTAGCTGGGATTACAGGCACACGCCACCAGGCCCGGCTAATATTATTTTAATAGAGGCAGGGTTTCACCATGTTGACCAGGCTGGTCTCAAACTCCTGACCTCAGGTGATCCACCTGCCTCGGCCTCCCAAAGTGCTGGGATTATAGGCGTGAGCCACCGTGCCCGGCCTATGTGAGCTATTTATATTCTTGGTTCCTTTTTTTTCAGGTCTTTGGTCTCTATTTCTATATTAGGGAGCCCTTTGTGATGGGAAGTACAGGTATTTTTCCCTAAGTTTGCTGTTTATGATTTTGTTTTACATAGATCTGTATTTTCTTGCATTTTCTTGTAGTTAGATCTTTACCACTCTCCATCAATACATAAAGGAAATCTCAGCATCTTCTCCTGCCTTTACTTCTCTGGGCCCGTCCTGGGGAGTTGACTGCATAGGCC
Organism: Nomascus leucogenys; assembly: GCF_006542625.1. Lineage (NCBI taxonomy): Eukaryota > Metazoa > Chordata > Mammalia > Primates > Hylobatidae > Nomascus > Nomascus leucogenys. The sequence goes on from NC_044388.1 coordinate 81,156,483, forward strand.
CCATTGGATGGACTGAGCGAGACCTTGAAAATTAGTGTTGACCTTTTAATCTAGCAGGTTGATGTCCTCCCAGTTTTGGAAGATGAGGGCCAGAGACAGGAACCCCGTCGGGCAGCTAAGGGAGAAAAGTACACTTGCGAGCATTGGTCAGAGCTGTTCCAGATTTCTGTGGCGGTTGGTGGGGAGTCTGGCTCCTTAGCGAGAACCTAGATGGTGGGCAGGCCAGTGCATCCTTTGCCCTGCTCCTGGTGGGGCTCTCTCCAGCCTTGTCCTGCCCATCTGTGCTGAAGGAACAAGATGCCTTGGAGCCCCAGGAAACCATGTTTCTGACTGTCTTTACCTTGATGAATCTGTTCTGGATGTTAGCTCCTTAAAGCCAGTGCCCAGGCGGGTAGTGACCTATGGGCATGGGATGGCGGCGGAGAGTTAGTCTGTGGAGGCAGGTTGGGTCCTTCTCCTGGGCCCTTCCTGTTCTTTGGCTTTTCTTCTATGAGTTTATATGCTGCTTTCTATGCCCTGGTTTGGAGACTGGTCTCCCTCTTACAGAGCTTTTCCTCCCTTTTTGGGACTTGCTTTGTCCACCTAGGTGTGCCTCTCCCACCTTCCTGCTCGGAGATTGAAGTTCTTCATAGGACCCTGTTGCTAGGATTGGGCTTCTGGGACTTGGGGCTGATGGAACATCTGCTGGTTCACTCTTTCTTCCCAGGGGTACCTTGTCAAACAGGCATAGTGGCAGGCCATGCCCTTTTAGGTGGGCACTGGTGAGGCATTGGTGGACTGAAACGTGTCACCAGGTTTTGGAGCAAAGGCCTCTCTCAGCCTCCTGTTGTTTCCAGACCACAGTGGCTGAGAATCCCAATAGAAGGGAAATCTCCAAAAGATTGAGACTTGCGCTGGGCTTCCTGTGGCCTGTGCTCGCCTCTTCTCAGACTGTTTGCTTTGCTTTGAGGTAGGTACTCGTCCCATATTCAGACAGTCTGTGTTCATTTATGATCCGAAGTTATCTTGGGATTTCTATGCCCTCATTTTGGATGCCAATGCATGAACAACTTGAAGGATTTTTACAGAGAGTCGTGGTCATTAAAGCTTAATGTTAATAGTTTTGATGTTCAGTTTATGTATTGTATCCTGATGGCTGGAACTAGCTGCTATGTGAGGGGCCGCGGTGAGCACTGAGCACAGAGCCTCTCACCTTAAGGGAGCCTGGGTGGTTACATCATCGCCTGCCTGCTCAGCCTTGAGACTGGGCCCAAGCGCCAGGCCAGGCTCTCCCCAGCACCCTCCTCCTCTGCCTCCAGATCCATGTGTCCTGGCTTTTCTTTTGCCAGCATGCCAGTGTGGAGAGTGCCTCTTCCCACCAGTCCTCAGCCACCTTCTCCATGGCAGCGACCTCCGTCTCAAGTTCCGCATCCTCAGGCGTCAGCCTGTCCAGTAGCATGAACACCGCGAACAGCCTCTGTCTGGGTGGGACCCCCGCGAGTGCATCCAGCAGCAGTAGCAGGGCCGCGCCCTTGGTGACCTCAGGTATGTGCTCCAGAGGCCTTTCCTGCCCACCCTTGAGCCCCTCAAAGGTGCCTCCTTGGCGTCCCAGGAAGGCAGTGCAGGTGTCAGGAGAGTCTCAGGCCCGCTGAGTGTGCTGTGTGTTCCATTGACCTTGAGGCCCGATCTCCCTACCCCTGATGGGGATGAATTCTTCCTGGCAGGATTCCTGGCCTCTGCATGCTTCTAGCTTTTCAATCTTTCCTCTTTGTTCTTTCCTGGAGCCGAGTTGACATTGTGACTTGGGGGGGCCAGGGATGACTTATTGTGGGCTCCACGACTGCAGACCTAGGCTGTCTGTAGGCCCAGCAGACTATGATTTGATGGTCACTGCTAAAACCGACTTTGAACTCAGCCTGTCCCTCTCCTGGCACTGCATGGCTTCCTTGACCTCTTTGGAGGAGGCAGATTCTTTTTATATTTCTCTTTGCTCAGTGCAGTGGGACCTTAGGGATTGGGGGAAAGGGGCTGCTTTTGTCTGGGCCCAGAACTCTCTGACATTGAAACAACCTCAGTGTGGTGGCCGGGCTTTCTGTCTCCCCTTCACTGATTTGTAGAATGACCCTCTGCCGCGTTCGGCCACTGCCCTTCTTTGAACCCATCTGGGGTAGCTCAGTGACTGTGCCTCCTCCTGAAGCAGCTGAGGACTCTCTCTCTTTGTGGTGACCACTTGATTTTTCCCTTTATACAGGCAAAGCACCCCCAAACTTGCCTCAGGGGGTGCCTCCCCTGCTGCACAACCAGTACCTCGTAGGTCCCGGAGGACTGCTTCCTGCCTACCCGGTGAGTGTATGGCGGAACTCCTGGCCTGCCCCACTCCCCTGGCCTCAGGGGCTGACACCTGGCAGGAACCTGGCATTGGGCCCAGGTTGCCCACATCGAGCTGCCCTTCCATCCCTGAGCCCCCCCGTCTCTGCCCTGCTGAGCCCTGGTGGTCTTCTTCCATCTAGACTCTGTGAAGGCAGGATCTGTTCCCATAACAGCTGATCCAGATCCCATTCCTGGGTGTGTTACAGCCCCCTAACCTTGTTTTGACTCCTAGATGGACCTGGGCTTCCCAGGGGGTGGTATGTGGTTCCTAAAATATACCTTCTGGTTCTCACACAGATCTATGGCTATGACGAGCTCCAGATGCTGCAGTCACGGCTGCCAGTGGTGAGTAGGGTATGGACTGGTCGGAGCAGAGGGTTCAGAATCTTTTACATGTCCCCCCTCTTACGGTCTTGGCTGCCACACTCTGTGGCCCTTAGGATCCTCTGCCTGAGGAACCTCTCAGCACCACTACTGAGAAAGCTGTTTTCATCTGGCGGTTGTGCCAGGCGTGACCATGGCTTTGGCACAGAGTGTCCAGTGCTTATCCCTGGGAAACATGAAGGCCTTTGGGACCTGGGGCCCTGGTAGGCCATGCCCCCTGTTAAATGTTGGTCCTTATCTTTCCTCCTCCATCTTGTTTTCTCTCTTTTTTAAAAAGAAAAACCATATGACACAAGACATGGACGTTGCTTACTTGGCCCTGGAGTTTTATACTGTCTTCCTCTTCCTCAGAGTACCATATAGTGTCTTTGGTCTGAGGTGGCCAGTGACTGCTCTTCTGCAATCAGCTGAGTGAGTGGCTTGAGCTGATGGTCTTTAAGGTCTCTTCTGGGTCTGGCCTCCCATCTAGATTTGTGAGAATGCCTGCCCTGGGACGTCCCTGGTGGTTGCAGCCTTACTCTGAGACCAGGGTTGCCTCTTTCTTCTGACCGTTGGTGCCAGAATGCAGTGTGGGCCTTCCCTGGGATAGCCACATGAACAGAACCATGGGGACAGAGGGGAATAGGCCCGCTCCTTGCCCTGCCCATGGGCAGGACTTTCTCCTGGGAGACACTGTCTTCTTGCTCTGCCATTTCCCAGGGCACTTGTCAGAGAGTTGCAAGCAGTTTGGACACCACCTCTGCTAGATACAGTCTTTCCTGTTCCTGGAGGAAGAGGCTTTCTCCCTTGTGCAGTGCTGCCTTCTTCCCCATTGGTGTTGCCCCCTTCTCTGCCGCACCACAAAGAGCTGACGGAGCTGCTCTTGTTTCAGAAGAGTAGCCCTTTCCACTGGCTGGCCGTATTTCCAGAAGCAGAGGCCTAGCCTGGGAGCCGAGCGGCTTCTCCCCACTGTGCAAACCAGCAGCCCTTTAATCTGCCGGCCAAAGGCCCAAAGTGCGGGAGGTGGTGCTGAGCCCCGGGATTCGTTCTGCTTCAGGGGCTCTCCGTGGTCTCCACACTTATTCACAGCACTCTTTTGGCTTTTATCACTTGGTGCCTTAGAGAAAAGACCCTCTGGAGCCCACCTTTTGAGATACGTTGCTCTTTCTATCCCTCGGGTTGTTTGTTCACCTATGCTGCTTGTGAGCCTAGTTCCCGCCTGGAGATTTCTCGTGTTCTGTGAAAGTGCCCCCCCCTTCTGGGCTTTCTCTGCTCCGGTCCTCAGTTGTGCAGCTCTGTGTGTTCCCAGCTCTGCCTCCCCCCGGGGTTCTAGGCTGCTGTGGGTTTCCAGGAGGTTTCCTGGAGGGTGTGAGTGCCATTCCCAGCCAGGATGGCTCCTTTCTGGGATCGGGCACAGCCCAAGGGCTTTGCCTTTCCTCAGGGGCCAGGTGTGTCCAGGAGTGCGAGGCCCTGGATGGTGAGTGAGGGTCAGGTCAGACCTCCCCTCCTCCACGAAGCTCCACTGTGTTTTGCCGTCTCTGTCTCCACGCTTTGTTGTATCTGCCATACTTCCCCCAAGTCCTAGGCCAGGGGTGTCCAATGTTTTGGCTTCCATGGGCCACATTGAAAGAAGAATTGTCTTGGGCCACACATAAAATACAGTAACATTAAAGATAGCTGATGAGCTTAAAAAAGTTGCAAACAAATTTCATGTTTTAAGAAAGACGAATTTGTGTTGGGCCACATTCAAAGTTGTCGTGGGCCGTGGGTTGGACAAGCTTGTCCTAGGCCATGTCAGTGTTTCGAGAGCAGTGTAGGTGGTGACAGGCCAGTTCTGGGCTTCACCTGGGGTCCTGCTTATTCCTGTGCCTACCTGGCACTGCTCCCTGTCCCCCCTTAAACCTTTCAGGCCCCTGTACTTCTGTTGCCTCCTTTTTCGGGTCTGCTCTGTTTAGTCAGCTTTCCTAGCTGCTCTGTAGTCTCTCACACAGAAAAGCCAGCGAAGTTGGTTTAGCCCGAGGCATTCACACAAGCATCTGCCTGTGGTGTCAAATGGATGTGTGAGGCTTGGTCTCCAGCAGCTCTGCCTGGTGAAGCTGCAGGGTTGGCCGGTCTGTGCGCTCATGTGTTAGGCAGGCCGCCTAGTTGCACACTCTTCCGCGGGGCACCATTTACTTGGCGTTCCCTGGGACTGCTGGCTTTCAGGCATGCAGTCTATTTCAGGAGTGTGGCGTCACCACTTCCATGTGTTGGTTCTGCTCCCCTGGGAGTCAAGCAGGGCCAGTCGCTGATCGAGCCTCCCTGGTCTCTCCTAGGACTACTATGGAATTCCCTTTGCTGCACCCACAGCGCTTGCCAGCCGAGATGGGAGCCTGGCTAATAATCCATATCCAGGTGAGTTTGCTCAATGGATGAGGAGTAGCCCGCAGCTGGCCTAGCGCGAACTCCAGGAGCTGGGAAGCAGCAACAGCAAAGCTGAGAGAGGCCTCTTGGCAGCCTGTGCTGAGCTGGCAGCCAGACCTGTTCCTGTTTGCAGAAGCCAGCTGGGCCTTTCTCTGGTTGGTGGAAGGGCAGTGGCTGGAGTCAGTGCTCTTTCCTAGGTGATGTCACAAAGTTTGGCCGTGGGGACTCTGCATCCCCTGCACCCCCTACCACACCAGCTCAGCCACAGCAGAGCCAATCACAGACCCACCACACAGCCCAGCAGCCCTTCCTGAACCCTGCACTGCCACCTGGCTATAGCTACACTGGTCTTCCCTACTACACAGGCGTGCCCAGTGCCTTCCAGTATGGCCCCACCATGTTTGTGAGTATTTCAGCGGGTGTGACTGTGTCTCCTGGCCTTGAGTTGCTGGCAGGTGGAAACCTGGGACCTATCTTCCAGCAGGGAGGGAGGGTCATGATTCCACTCCCTCTTATCTGGTCTTCAGGAACTGTTCAGGCTGGGGACAAGGTCACTTTTCCCCTGCTGTGTTTAGATCCAGTATGTGTTGCACTAATGAAAACACAGGTCCCCTGTGGTTGTGGGTATGTCACCTGCTGCCTTAGGCTCTGGCAGGGGTACCTGACCAGCCTCAGCTTGCCTCTTCCTACACTAATACCTCATCTGCTTGCCCCCCCAGGTCCCTCCAGCCTCAGCCAAGCAACACGGGGTGAACCTCAGCACTCCCACACCTCCCTTCCAGCAGGCCAGTGGTTATGGCCAGCATGGCTACAGTACAGGTGAGGGGTACTCCCCAGACAGAGACACACGGGGTCAGAGAGTCTTGCCTGGCTCACACTTGCCTCTTGTACCCTGCCACGCTAGGTTATGACGACCTGACCCAGGGGACAGCAGCAGGAGACTACTCCAAAGGTGGCTATGCTGGATCATCGCAGGCACCAAACAAGTCTGCAGGTTCTGGGCCTGGCAAAGGTAGTGTTTACCTCTCCTTTCCAGGATAAGGCCTGGAGTGGTAGGCTCCTGCCTGATCCCCTCTCACGCAGGGCAACCCCTGAGTGACCCTGGAGGTGGGGAGCCTGGAGCTGGGAACAACTGCTGTGGGGAACAACTGCTTTTCCTCCTAGGAGTATCAGTGTCTTCAAGCACCACCGGTCTACCTGATATGACTGGTTCTGTCTACAATAAGACACAGGTGAGGGACAAAGGTGGGTTGGGTGTATAGGTTTTTGGGAGGTTACGGTCCAACCTGACCTTCACCACTGTCTTCTTTGCCCTGCAGACTTTTGACAAGCAGGGATTTCATGCAGGGACTCCTCCACCTTTCAGCCTGCCCTCGGCCTTGGGCTCCACTGGGCCCCTGGCCCCGGGAGCGGCCCCTGGCTATGCGCCCCCACCATTCCTGCACATCTTGCCAGCCCACCAGCAGCCCCACTCACAGCTGCTGCACCACCACCTTCCGCAGGATGCCCAGGTGAGCACAGTGATGGAGGCAGCCACCCTGCTGTGGGCCAGGGGTTCTGCTCCAGCCTTGACAGCCTTCCCTTCTCCTCTTCTTCAGAGTGGCTCGGGTCAGCGCAGCCAGCCCAGCTCCCTGCAGCCCAAGTCTCAAGCCTCCAAACCTGCCTACGGCAACTCTCCATACTGGACAAACTAAACCCGGAAGAGAGGGGTGGGCTGGGGCAAGGCTTATCCTGGGCAGGAGAGAACACACGAGCACATATTTGGGAGGCCAGTGCCCTTTCCTAGAATTCCCGAGACATGTGTCAGCCATGCCTCTGTGGGGAGTCTGCCTCCCAGACTGGCTATTGTATGTAATGTATTTATGTATGTATTTGTAAATGTGATAGAAGTTGGGAGGGGGGGGAGTTGGGGGACAGCGGCAGATGTTAGCCAGGTCTGCTCTCCCCATTCAAGCCCCTTCTCCACTGTAGCAAAATAAGCACCCCCCGCCCCCCCCCCCCCCCCATTCTGCCTTCAGGTCTTCTTCACAGCCTGCACTGCCCAGTGGGCCACTAGGGGAAGTCTCTGGAAGGGCTGGTTCAAGGCTGTTCGGGTATAGGGGTCAGGTACCAATGAAGAATCACGACTTGTCTCACTCCTTTAGAAATTGTTTTCTTTCCTGTGTAATTACTTTATACCTCTGTTTTTGAGAAACTGTTCCTTTTGTCATCTGTCATGGTCTCCTTCCACCAAATCTTGATCTGGGAATAGCAGCAATATCCCTCCACTCAACACAAATACGGGCACCTGTTTGTCTTCATATAGAACAGGGGCTTCTGGTCTGGTCATGTCCCTAGAGACTTACTAGAGACTGGCTGACCATGAAAAAAAAAATAATAATCTGAGTTGTTCAGCCAGTCAGCTCCCCTTTAAAAATCAAAAGTATCTCCAAGCAACACATTTCCATTCTAGTTGTCTTGAACCAGGTGGGCAACTGTTTCAGGGGTTTTCTCTTGCCGAATCCCCACCTAATAAAGTTCTGAGAGCATGCACGGTCTGTGTGTGGTGTGACTGAAGGGCAGCTCAGGGCAGAAGCCCTGGACTTCACAGGGCTAAAGGAAACCCCACATGGTCATAGTCTTCTGACACAGGCTACAAAGGCTTGAAATGGTTTTCCTTTTTACTGGACCCTCTTGGCCCAAATCACAATGGCTGTAAGGACAGCTAAACCTCCTTACAGGGCCCAGGCCATGTTGATCAAAGTTAACCTGGCTTTTCTTATAGCTCCTTAAGAGACTTAGGGATAGGGCAGTGTCCCACAGAGCCCTGTCCACTGGAACACCAGGGCAGGGTAATTTCTTTTCCAAACCTCAGTGGACTTTTACAATCTGAAGCAAAGCCAAGAACTGAGAGCAGGGTTCTAGGCCTTAAGGGAGAGTAAGTATGAACAGGTATACCTGTCTTTTGCTTGTCATCAACTGAACATAATCTTGATTGGCAGTCAAAAGCTATGGTAGAACACGTGACTAGTGAGTTTTGGGGTGTCACGAGGTAGGCTGGTGGATCCGGGGCTACATATCTGCTCCAAGAAAGCCCAACCAACCATTCACCTTGTGTCAGGTCAGAAGCCAGGGAGTAGCCAAGGGCCATAGGAAGGAGGCAGATGTCCTGTTGGCCAACCACAACTGTGCTCCAATCCAGCAGGCAGGAAGCTCAGGGCCTAGAAGTGTTGCCCAAGGTGCTACAGCCTCTCTCTTCACTCCTAAATCACTGCTTCAGATCAGGTTAAATAATGTCAGAACCAGCCTAGGGTCACAATCTACTTTGTCTGCTTTTGGCCTCTACAGTTGAGAGCAATGGTCCTGTCATCAGATGGGACTGATACTATTAACTCACAGCTTAGGACCTTATCTAGAAAAAAGGTAAGTGTCTACAAGTAAAATTAGGACTTTTATTAAATAGGGTGGTCTGCCTGATCCCTGCTATTAGCAGCAGTAAGTTAGGAAAACAAATGACAGTGAAAATGTTTGCCTAAGGAAAGCAGCAGAGCACCCCGCAATCCCTCACTGACCTACTCCTATCAGCTCCCATTTTCAGAATCAAGTTTAACAAATGGCCACGTCTATAAGGAGCTTGAAGGGATTGGGGATACACCAGGGAGGTGAGTTAGAAAGGCAGATTCCCCAGTTTTGGTTTTTGTCTAATTTTTCGGCTGAGCCCTAGCGTAATCTGCAAGCTTAACAGTGATATTGAGACCACCTTTTAGTTTTCTTTAACATAAGGTAAAAAAAGAAGAGGGTCATTTCATGGGGAAGTAGCAATACAGATATTTTATTTCACATTTTATTAGTAGACAGATGGGCAGAAAAAGACAAAATAAACCACTAAAGGGGAAGTCAACACAAAATGCATCAGATAATCTTTTCTCATAAGTTAAACTGAAGAAAAACATCTACAATTTCAGCTAAAACTATTAAAGTCAGGTGTGTCCTGCTGGTTTCAGAATAGTTGAAAATTGCATCTCTGAATCCTTTTAATTGTAAATGTAAACCTTGTTTATCAGGATGGGAGGGGTGGAGAGTTTCTTTTCAGTGGAGAGCTGCACATTTCCCCTTCCAATCAGTTTCTTACAATATGTGCCCCAAACTTAAGGAAACCAGCAAGTAAAGAAGCAATTTGCCAGGGTAAAGGAAAGAAGGTTCTACAAAAAAGTTTGATTAATAGAAAATGACTAACTCTGGAATGATAAAAGGAGAAGGGGGGAAGACTGAAAGAAGCAACAGCGGAATCATATACTTTATCCACCCAGCCTCAAAATACACAGAACTGAAGAGCATCTAGTGAGGCCTCAATTAGAATTAAAAGGAACCTAAAAATGCAGGATTTTGAGTTCATGTCACACCAAATAATAAGCAAAACTGTACGTACATGGTTCCGGATTGAGCCTGAGACCTCCACTCCCAGAAAGGGAAAAAAAATTACAAACTCAAGTATTTTCCACAGAGATGTATTCTCAGGGACACAGCTCTGGAACCAGCCTCTGGGTTTCGTTAAGTCAGTCTAAAATACCAGAATGTCCACCTGCTAGCAAGAGACTTACCCAGTCTTCTGGAACTGATTGATTGTACTCATCAGAGGCAAACCCAGCCCTTGACATTTAACACCCCAAAGGGCTGAAAGGTACAACCTCCACTTGGCGCTCTGGCTTCCTGAGTCAATGTGTAACAGAGGCCAATAGGGCCTGATGGAACAGAGCTGTGCAGCAGAGCACCTCACGCAATGCCAGGGTGCTGGGGCTGCCCTGGGAGTGAGATGCTTTAGCAGTAAGGGGAATGAAAGGCTTAATTTTAGGGCTCCAAGAGAGTAAGACCAAGCTACTGGCTGTAAACTTGCATGGGGGTTTGGGGGCATTTTTGGGGAGGTAAATCAGAGCACTGTGAGAGGCTTTGGCTCCACAAGATTTGCAGGTTAATCTGGAAGCATTACTTACAAAGTATGGGGAATAAAAAGGTAGTTCCAACATCTTTCTATGAGTTTGTAATCAGGTAACTTGACAATGTATTACAAAGCTGCTCTGTTCCACAGATCTCACTAAAATCACTAGATTCTGGGCGCAAGTAGCAACCCTGGCCCTGTGGAGATCACAGAGATTCTGGAACCAGGCTCAACAGTGTCCCCTAGAGCCTCGCTTGTTAAACAGTCCCATCTCATACCAGACCAAACTTTAGAGGCCGGGAAGGGCTGCTGGGAAGAAGTCATGTGTTTGGGAGTTTGAAGAGTGAAAACCCTGAGATCAGAATGGAAGGAGGAGCTAAGGAAGTGTCACCTACTCTGGCCATCCTAGGATCCCTCCTGCCTGTCCCTAATCTGCCCTTTGGTTCTGAGTTATGAGCCAAAGGAGTTGACACTAGTGCCCAGGGGCCTGAAATAGGACTACAGTCAGTCCTTGCTGCATTTTCCTTCTGAAATCTGATTTTACGTTATAGCGGTTTCCTCCAAATAATGCCCTCCTATGATCTGGTGCACCCCCGTAACAACCAAAAATTACCTTCAAGTTCTGAAGTCCCCTGGATGGTGAAGGATGCTGGATCTCAATTATTGATTGAAGCAACACGATTGAGATCTGGAAAATCAAAAGCTGCAGCGAGTGCATCGCAGGAAGATCTAGCCTTATCTGGCCTAAAAACTGCCTGCAGTCAACTCCCTCAGCCTTGCCACAATTTCTATGCACAATTCTGCTTGCGCTCCACAGCCTAAGTATGTTGAAAGGAGAAAAAAGTCCAGATCACATCCAATGAAGAAAGCGTTTCACACACATTCAAGTTTTTCACTATCAGTATAAGCAGCTCGATGAAAACCGAAATCTTAGCACATGCACCTAGGATTAATACTGAGTAATTAAAAGTGGCTACTTAAAAACAAAACGTCATGGTAAGAGTGTATTTTTGATGGGAAGGCCATGCTAAATCTATAAAACAGATGTTTCCTCTCCCAACAGTGGTCACCAGTAGTTTCAACTTTTTCCTCCCAGTAGCATCAACCAAACTTAGCATAGTGATTTTTAACTCTTTGCTCCCACACATACTCATCCCAACTTCCCGACTTGTCCCACTCCCTGGGGGGAAAAATAACCCTGCCTTTAAAATAAATAGCAACCAAGTGCTCAGTTCTATGTAAAGTATGAATATTTATTTCAGGCTTTCGATCCCAATCGATTTCAAAAAACAAAGTCTGATTTCTCTCCTCAGAGCAGTTGAGGTCTCCATGTTACGATGGTTTCATGGAGATTGAAGGAGCACATTTCATCAGGCTTAGCACAAAGTCCCTGACGCCCACCATGTCCCAGCCTTAGGAAGGGAAAGAAACAGAATTCACCACCATGGGGCTGAACGAACGCACACACACTAATGTAAATGAGCAGCTAAACCTTGGCAAATTTGCTTTTTTTTTTTTTTTAAGTTTGTTTTGTGGGTTTTTTCCCATTTTCTTTTGCTACCCAGTATATGGAGCACTTGTGAACTCCCAACAGGTTCCCAGCTTTAAACACATTAAACATCTTGAAAGACTATTGAATTCTTCAAGAATCTAAAAACAGACCAAACGTGTTTTGCTGTGAACATTCTGTAGAGACGAAGTGAGGCGGGAGTTTGGGTTGATGTTTTTTTAAAAAAGAATCAATACAGTGATGGAAGGGTAAAGAATGCAAGAATTCAGACATTCTATGGAGGGTTACTCTCTCTCCATTAAAGGTCCATAAAAAGGAGCAAACAGATCCATAAGGGGAGTCAGCAGGAGCTGTGTGTGTTTCCCCACCTGCTGTGAATAGGTTTTTGCTGAGGGGCCATGGCCAGGTCCCCACTTGCTCCCCTCCCTTTGGCCTGAGACGGCAGGGCAGTACAGGGGCACTGAAGGAGCACGTCACGACTCCTCATTCCCAGAATCATCATCATCATAACAGTCGGCATCTTCCTCCTCCTCATCTTCATCATCAATGTCGTCATCATACAAGTCGTCGTAAAGCAAATCTGAGCTGTTGTCATTGGAAGGCACTTTAGTTTTGATGCAGTATTCCGCCAGGGTTGTGGGGACCTTCACTCCATCCTTTTCTGCTTCGGCCTTAGTGGCTGAAACTTGTTTCCTGAAGGGAGGGTGACACAGAAATGGTTTATGGTAAGTCTTGTTTTAAGACAGATTTATAATTGGCCTTAAATAATATTACTTATGACTCAGCTCTCCAAACTTCAGTACCTGCCTGAAAGCATCTGACAGATACCCTGTACAACACTAAATGCTTTCAACCCATTGGGTACAATTTTGAAGTAAACTTTGACTTTTTGGGGGGGAAATACACCGTTAATATCAAGGGAGTTTAAAGCAGTGGATCAGTTATAGCCAGAATCACCTCGACAACTGGCTGTCCTCCGATTCATGTAAGGGCCAATAGGTTGGCGACTTAAAAATCAGAACAGGTATTGACTTAGTGGGCGGAATGTCATGCTTTGTTGTTTGCATGTGTGAAGCACAGGGATGACTGCCAGAATAAGAATAGATAATAGAAGGGCTAATACGCCTTCTGGTTTCTTGGGGCTAGATCATAAGATTGCATATGTGAATAAAAAGTGCCACTCTGGTTTAACGTGGGGTGGGGTGCTTAGGGGATTGGCTAGGGTGTAAGAGTTTTGACCTAGTCACCTCACCACCAAACTCAAGTGCCCCAACAATTCTTAATTTAATTATCCTCTTAATTTTTCACTGATAGTAAAATTCAAATGCCTATGCCAGATTCCAGTGTCTTGCACAACCCACTCTTCCCCACCTAAGATGGAGTCTTACTCTGTCACCCAGGCTGGAGTGTAGTGGCGCGATCTCGGCTCACTGCAACCTCTATCTCCCAGGTTCAAGCAATTCTCCTGCCTCAGCCTCCCAAAGTAACTGAGATTACAGGCTCCCGCCACCCCACCTGGCTAAATTTTGTGTTTTTAGTAGAGATGGGGTTTTACTATGTTGGCCAGGCTGGTCTCGAACTCCTGACCTCATGATCTGCCCACCTCGGCTTCCCAAAGTACTGGGATTACAGGCGTAAGCCACCGCACCCGGCCACACGACCCACTCTTATATTTTCTCCAGCCGTTCAACACATTCACCCTGGTCTTTTTTTGGTATCTCGGACACACCTTGTTGATTTTTCTGTCTGGACCAGTTGCTCTTCCCCTGCCCCACACATGCCTGGCTCCTTCTTGTCACTCAGAATCAAAGCCTCAGATATGAAGGCTTAAATATCACCTTAGAGAAGGCCTGGCCTGACAACCCAATTTAAAGCAGCCATCTAGTCATTCTTTCACATCATCCTACTTAGCACTATCTAGTATTTTTTGCTTGCTCACTCTTCTGTCTCCACATATTTGAATGTGGGCGTAAATGTCTTTCTTAGTCCCATTTCCCCAGTCAGTGCCTAGCACATAGCCTGGCACATAAGAGGTGTGCAATAAATACTGATTGTATGAATGAATAGAACAATAAATTGTTTCCTTCAACAATTATAAAAATTTGAGTCATGAAGACTAGACCCTCTTCCTGATCTTCCTAATGTCAATCTCTTAGTTGTGCTTGAAGCTTTTCTTCTGTTGCCTTGCTTTGCATATTGATGGTCCTGAGGCTTCTGGGCTTCAATCTCCACACTCTTCAGCACTCTCCCTGGGACATCATCTCTGTTCCCATAATTTTAACCACCACTCCCTTTATGCTGACAGCTCCTGGCTTATATAAACAAATGCCTTTTGGAAGCCTCTGTCCTGATGTTCTGTATGCAGAGGTAGACTGCATATGCATTTTCTACCTCTATGGCCAGTTTCTCCCACTTTACTTCTCTGAATAAATGAGCATTGCTTCTTAAAATAACAAATCTCACTACAAAGACCTATTGCTTTACAGCTTAAATATTTTTATATCTGTCCCCTCATCCCCGTTAGTACTACCTCAGTTTAGTCCATGTTGGTCCCGTGGCCAACTGATTTTTTTTTTTTTTTTTTTTTTTTTTTGGGACAAGGTCTCCCACTGTCACCCAGGCTGGAGTACAATGACGCAATTTCAGCTCATTGCAACCTCTGGCTCCAGGGCTCAAGCAATCCTCCCACCTCAGAGTCCCAAGTAGTTGGGATTACAGGTATAAGCCACCTCTCCTTGCTAATTTTTTTGTAGAGATGGGATTTTGCCATGTTACCTGGGCTTGTCTTGAACTCCTGGGCTCAAGCGATCTGCCCGCCTCGGCCTCCCAAAGTCCTGGGATTACAGGCGTGAGCCACTGTGCCCAGCTGTCTTCTTTTTTTTTTTTTTTTTGAGATGGTGTCTTGCTCTGTTCCCCAGGCTGGAGTGCAGTGGCGCGATCTCAGCTCACTGCAACCTCTGCCTCCCAGGTTCAAGCGATTCTCTTGCCTTCAGCCTCCCGAGTAGCTGGGATTACAGGTGTGTGCCACTATGCCCGACTAACTTTTGTATTTTTTGGTAGAGACGGGGTTTCACCATGTTAGCCAGGTTGGTCTCGAACTCTTGACCTCAGGTGATCCACCTGCCTCAAAGTGTTGGGATTACAGGTGTGAGCTACCACACCAGGCAGCCAATTCTTTTATCAGAACTCAAATAGCATCACCTCTTCCCTCCCAAAAATACTTAAGTGGTACCCCATCACTTCTTAGATTAAGAACCATACTCTTATCATGACTTCAATGTCTTTGAAGACCCTGGTGCCTCTCTTGCTTAATTTTCTAATATTTCCCACATCAGAATTTACACTCAAGCATTTGTAATTCCCTTAACGTGTCATGCTATTATACTCCTGTATTTTAGCAAACATGGGCGTTTTCCCTTTTTTCACCTGAAAAAGTATGGGTTATAAGGAATTATCTCTGCTAGGAAATCTATTACATTATATATTTCTCCCAGTGTATCTTGTTTAGGCTTCTACAGGTATAATATTACATGGTCATTTATTTTCAAATGCTAATAAAGTGAGCTCCCTAAGGAGACAGGCTATGCCTTAATGAGTACCTGACACAAAGCTGTTGCTTAGTGTCAGGTACTGTACTAGGTCATTAAGGAATAGATAGAATGAGATAAACAGACCCTTAAACAAATTAAGAAATATATAGAAGTACCTTGGGAATATGTATACCTAAGCCTTCCGATCTTTCAATCCTTAGTACACTCCCACTCCTCTAAATTTCTGTAGGAATCTTACTATTTCTACTAATTATCTTCAATGTTTGGTACACATCAGTCACCTAGGTGAGATATATATACACACACAGATGCCCAAACTCTGTCCTTGTAATCCCATAAAAGACAGCTATTGTTTAGGGACAGTTTAAAAGTGATCCCAATGGGCAGAAAACTTAGAACTGCTGATTTTATATTACTCAGCAGTCACCTCATGTGCTTTCCCAGCATTGTTTTAACTTTTTTCATATCACATGGTCTCAAGCCAACTAGATTTTATTCTTATTTGTATAAATGCCAATGCTTAGTAAACTCCTATGCACAGAGGAAGCTGTAACTGTATTTGGGGTCTCTATTTTAAGAAATAAAAATGTAATATCAAGGGGGGTTGAGGCCAGGCACGGTGGCTCACACCTATAATCCCAGAGCTTTGGGAGGCTGAAGCAGGAGGATCACTTGAGGCCAAGAGTTCGAGACCAGGCTGGGCAACACAGCAAGACCTCATCTCTACAAAAATAATAGAAATTAGCTGGGTGTGGTGGTGAATGCCTATAGTCTTAGTTACTTGGGAGGCTCAGGTGGGAGGACTGCCTGAGCCCAGGAATTTGAAGTTACCATGTAATCACACCATTGCACTCCAGCCCGGGCAAGAGAGTAAGACCATGTCTGTCACTTTAAAAAGAGGTAGAGGAGGCTGAGCACAGTGGCTCACGCCTGTAATTCCAGCACTTTGGGAGGCCAAGGCGGGTGGATCATGAGGTCAGGAGTTCGAGACTAGCCTGGCCAACATAGTGAAACCCTCTCGCTACTAAAAATACAAAAATTAGCTGGGCATGGTGGTGGGCACCTATAATCCCAGCTACTCGGGAGGCTGAGGCAGGAGAACTGCTTGAACCCAGGAGGTGGAGGTTGCAGTAAGCCGAGATCACGCCACTGCACTCTGGCCTGGATGACAGAGTAAGACTCCATCTCAAAAAGAAAAAAAAAAATTTAATTAGAAACAAAAAAGAGGTAGGGGAAGTGTAGGGTTTGTATTTATTGCAAATTTCTTGGGTACTATTATAAGAACCTGATGTCCTAAGGGATTAAAGTTAAGCTTTTTTCCATTTTATACAGAGGAGAAAGTAAAAGACCCCAAAAATTATCTGATAAATGGTCCCATGAGTAGATTCCAATCCCCTGAATCTTATTCTAGGGCTCTGTTATACCATACATTAGTGTTGCTGATAATGAGGATTTCCAAAAGATCCTGCTGCTATGGTCAGGAATGCCAATAAACTGGAAGGCTTTATTTATTCAATTTTTTTTTTTTTTTTTTTTGAGACGGAGTCTCGCACTGTTGCCCAGGCTGGAGTGCAGTGGTGTGATCTCAGCTCACTGCAACATTCAACTCCCGGGTTCAAGCGATTCTCCTGCCTCAGCCTCCTGAGTAGCTGGGATGACAGGTGTGCACCACCACACCTGGCTAATTTTTGTATTTTTAGTAGAGACGGGGTTTCATCATGTTGCCCAGGCTGGTCTCGAACTCCTGACCTCAGGTGATTCGCCTGCCTCATCCTTCCAAAGTGCTGGGATTACAGGCATGAGCCACCGTGTCCGGCCAGAACCTAGAAGTTCTGGTTCCTAGAAAATCAGGTCTGCTACTGCCTTATCTTCTAGTGGCCGTTTTCTCGGTAAATAGCAAAGTTCTTTAGGCTAATAGAGGAATATTATCCTGGAATGGACAGGATATTTAAGTTTGATTTAAACCCTTGGTTCCAGAATATATTTTGGTTTTGTATAACTTGAGGTAATAAAAAAAAAAAAACCTTACCTAATAATTTCAGCATATTCTTTGTCTTTTCCTTTACTGTCTCTCCATTTCCTGAACATAACTGAAGCATCGACATTGGCTGGGGAGAAGGTGTTGGGCTCATTAAGCAGTGAGATTACACTTAATAGGATAGTCCTAGAAACAGGAAAAAAGGATCAGCTATGAATACCCATATTTACAGTATTTAAAAGTATTCTGCTTTTTAAGATAGTACAATCAGATTTCAAATTCTCCCTCCCTTAAAATTTTTCTGATACAATTAAATTTAAGACCTTGGGGGAATAGAGATACAAATTTTTTACTGATAGTTTTTATAAAAGGCATTTAAGAAAAATAAAAAAAAAATTTTTTTCAGTACTAAGAAACAAGCTGCTAACTGGTAGGCAAAGCAGAAGAAATCTGTGATTCTAGTATAAGGGTAATGCACAAAGCATAAAAATGAACTTGATAGAATGCCCTGTTTCAACTGGTCACATGTTCCAACCTACAGAAAGCAGATGTCTTGGAAGCTTTCAAATACTGTTTATTTTAAAAATTACAAATTAAATGGCATGGGGGAAAAAGCTTAAAATATTTAGTTTCAAGGCAATCTTGATGTGGGAGAGGGTAAAAATGATGCTATTCTATATAACCAGGTTTTTTTTTTTTTGAGATGGAGTTTCACTCTTGTTCCCCAGGCTGGAACACAATAGTGTGATCTTGGCTCACTGCAACCTCCGCATCCCAGGTTCAAGCGATTCTCCTGCCTGCCTCAGCCTCCCGAGTAGCTGGGATTACAGGCACCTGCCACCACGCCCTGCTAATTTTGTATTTTTAGTAGAGATGGGGTTTCTCCATGTTGGTCAGACTGGTCTTGAACTCCTGACCTCCGGTGATCCGCCCTCCTCGGCCTCCCAAAGTGCTACAATTACAGGCATGATCCACCACGCCCGGCCGTGTTTTGTTTTTTTTTTTTGACAGGGTCTCGCTCTGTCACCCAGGCTGGAGTGCAGTGGTGCCATCTCAGCTCACTGTAACCTCTGCCTCCTGGATTCGAGTGATTTGCCTGTCTCAGCCTCCTGAGTAGCTGGGATTACAGGCATTGTACTACCATGCCTGGCTAATTTTTGTATTTTTAGTAGGGACAGGGTTTCGCCATGTTGGCCAGGCTGGTCACGAACTCCTGGCCTTAAGTGAACTGCCCGCCTTTGCCTCCCAAAGTGCTGGGATTACAGGCGTGAGCCACCGCACCTGGCCCTATATAACCAGTTTTTATTGTGGCCTCTTAACCTGAAAAACAGTGCTACATACAAATGTATTTTTTCCATACTTTGAAGGAAGACAGAGTAATGCACGAGAATGGAGGAAAAGCAAAATCCTTCAAACAGAAGAACTAGAGTCTCTGAATAACAGAAATCTTTATTCAAAAGTATTTACTATGTACCTACTGTGTGCCAGAGGCACCAAGTGAGATGCTGGAGGTAGAATGGTGAGCAAGTTAGATGCCATCCCTGGTCTCCCATGGCTTACAAATCTAGTGGGTATTACAAACGGCCAATTTTCATCCACAGATAAAAATTAGACATTCCAAATAATCAGGGAATAAAGTTTATGTTAGAAAGCATAATAGGGGCCGGGTGCAGTGGCTCACACCTGTAATCCCAGCACTTTGGGAGGCTGAGACAGGCAGATCATGAGGTCAGGAGTTCGAGACCATCCTGGCCAACATGGTGAAACCGCCGTCTCTACTAAAAGTACAAAAATTAGCCAGGCGTGGTGGCAGGTGCCTGTAATCCCAGCTACTTGAGTGGCTGAGACAGGCAAGAGAATTGCTTGGACAGGCAAGAGAATCCCTTGGACACGGGAGGTGGAGGCTGCAGTGAGCCAAGATCGTGCCACTGTACTCCAGCATGGGCAACAGAGCAAGACTCCATCTCAAAAATAAATAAATAAAAGCGTAATAGGCTCCAAAACTGTTCCAAATTACTCCTAGGCTTTTTCCCTCTAAAAATTACGTGCATTAGGAGAAAATGGGAGGAAAAATGAAATTTCTCTATCTTTTCTCATTGATTAAAGGTTAGAGATTGTTCTGTTGCAAAATACCCTTTTGCTCCAGGCCCCAAGCCAAAAATAAAGGGAGGAAACCAGGCAATTAGATGTCTGATTTGATGAAAACTTTTCTTTAAAAAGGTGAAGAACTTCTGTTACATGATTTATACAAGATTATGACAAAGGCATTTTCAAAGAAAACATTTCTATCTAGTTAAAATCCATTGATCACACATGCTCCTATTAGGTTAGGGATAACTCCTTGGCCGTTCCTCCCTCAAGAGCTTTCTGGATTTCTTCAGTAATTACATTAAAAAGAATCAAAGAAGGCTGGGCACAGTGGCTCACGCCTGTAATGCCAGTGCTTTGGGAGGCCGAGGCGGGCAGATCACAAGGTAAGCAGATCGAGACCATCCTGGCTAACACGGTGAAACCCCGTGTTAACTTAGGAGGACATGGAATTAGAATTTCTCATTTTGTTAGATATGGATGATTTACCATTTAAAAATTTGTTTCCCAATATACACATCATCTTAATACACAAGATGTAAGGAAACCAACTTGGTGAAACTACTTGTGGGCTACTCCTGGGCTCAAGCAATATTCCTGCCTTGGACTCCTTAAGTACTGGGATTTCAGGTGTGAGCCACTGCTCCTAGCTGGAAAAATAGTGTTTTTAAATTTTTATTTATTTATTGTTGAGACGGGGTTTCACTCGTCGCCCAGGCTGGAGTGCAATGGTGTGACCTTGGCTCACTGCAACCTCCGCCTCCTGGGTTCAAGCAATTCCCCTGCCTCAGCCTCCCAAGTAGCTAGGATTACAGGCATGCGCCACCACAGTCGGCTAATTTTTTGTATCTTTAGTACAGATGGGGTTTCACCGTGTTGGCCAGGGTGGTCTCAAACTCCTGACCTTAGGTTATTCACCTGCCTCAGCCTCCCAAATTGTGGGACTACAGGCATGAGCCACCTTGCCCGGCCAGAAAAATAGGTTTAACTGTCTACTTTAACTGTCTAGATCAGTACTGTGTACTAACAACTTTCGACGATGATGATGATGATAATGTATAACCTATGCTGTGCAATACAGTAACCATTAGCCACATGCAGCTACTGAGCACTTTGAAATACATCCTGCACAAATGAGGAAGTGAATTCTAATATTTATTTATTTATTTAAAGACAGGGTCTTACTATGTTGCCCCGGCTGGAATACAGAGGCTATTTATAGGCGTGATCATAGCACACTACAGCCTCAAACTCCCGGGCTGAAGTGATACTGCTGCCTCAGCCTCCCAAGTATCTGGGACTACAGGTGCATGCCACTGTGCCAGGCTAGTATTTAATTTTAATTCAAATGTAAAAAGCCTCATGTAGTTAGAGGCTACCACATTGGACTACACAGATCTAGATGAATCCTATTACTTGAATTAAGAAAAAATTCCCACAAGTAGTTTCACCAAGTTGGTTTCCTTACATCTTGTGTATTAAGATGATGTGTATATTGGGAAACAAATTTTTAAATGGTAAATCATCCATATCTAACAAAATGAGAAATTCTAATTCCATGTCCTCCAAAGTTAAAAATCCAGGATGTTTTAAGAGGCACTGAGTAATACAGCAGATTAATATAGTGGTAACCGTCAACCCAGTAAGTTTTCTTCTGTCTGAAGAGCAGAATCTTTCTTTTTCTTTTTTGTATGGGGAATAATCTCCTTCTCCTACCATTGTACCACACCTCCTATACAAACGACCTACCTACTCACAATAGTAGACATAAGACCTAGCAAGTGCTGAAAGGATTCCATCCCTCTTGTTATGGTGATGCATTTGAGGATATGCATGTGACCTAACCTGGGCCAATCAGAAGCCTGGTGGGAACTACTCTTGATTAGATGGACAACTGTGAGAATAAGGAAAGCTGAGAGAATTGGTCTCCTCCGGCAGATGGATGGATGTGAACTGGAAAAACAATACTGTTGGAATACACAAAATTGAATTTGAATTTAAGAACTATTTCAGGCCGGGCGCGGTGGCTCACACCTGTAACCCCAGTACTTTGGGAGGCCTGAGGTCGGGAGTTCAAGACCAGCCTGACCAACCAACATGGTGAAACCCCATCTCTACTAAAAATTAGCCAGGTGTGGTGGCACATGCCTATAATCCCAGCTACTCAGGACGCTGAGGCAGGAGAATCGCTTGAACCCGGGAGGTGGAGGTTGCAGTGAGCCGAGATCGTGCCATTGCACTCCAGCCTGGGCAACAAGAGTGAAACTCTGTCTTAAAAAAAAAAACAACAAAACAAAACAAAAAACTATTTCAACTGCTAGCTCATTTTTTTGTTTGAGAAACAAGAGGATGGACTAGCAAAATAGACCCTGAGGGCCCATCATCCCCAGACTCTCGGTTCCTATAAAGAATAACTACTACCCTTTACTTTCCCCGCCCCTCCACAAGAACACACTGGTGCACCACCCTTCTCCACGTCTAGAGGAACAGATCTGATCTATCTCAATCCAGCAGAATCCATGTTTAACATTTATTACAACAAAGAATAGACCTAGAGGGAATTTGGGGTAAGAGTGAGGGCCAGAGAGTTCTTAGTCTCTGTGGTTCATTACACAATTCCCACCGCCACCACTCAAGGAGTTAGGGATACTCCCAGAAATAAATGTGCTCCTTCTGCCCCTTATGCCACAGCCAGGGAATAAGGTAGGTCTTTTCAAGATAGAGGATCTAGGCCAAAAGAGAAAAATGCTAAGAAGAGAAAGGAAACACAAAAAAAATGGACAGGCAAAAGCACCTCACTTTACAGTCTTCAGGTTCATATTTCAGATCCTTTTGCCTGCTTCAGTATCTTTGGTCAGAGGTTATTTAGCTATCTTGTTTTGAATAAAAAAAAATTTTGTAAACAATAAAAACCCTCAGGCCAGGCGCTGTGGCTCACGCCTGTAATCCCAGCACTTTGGGAGGCCGAGGCGGGCGGATCACGAGGTCAGGAGATCGAGACCATCCTGGCTAACATGGTGAAACCCTGTCTCTACTAAAAAATACAAAAAAGTAGCTGGACGTGGTGGCGGGTGCCTGTAGTCCCAGCTACTTGGGAGGCTGAGGCAGGAGAATGGCATGAACCCAGGAGGCGGAGCTTGCAGTGAGCCGAGATCGCGCCACTGCACTCTAGCCTGGGCGACAGAGCGACACTCCATCTCAAAAAAAAAAAAAAAAACAAAACAAAAAAAAACAATAAAAACCCTCAAAGAAAATGAAGACCAACACATCATATATAATATATATTACAGACTAGCCAACAGCAAATCAAGCTGTGAAGTTCTGCAGAGCTCATATGTGTTTAAAAGATAAAGCAAACTTGGGTCTCACCCGGCCCCCGGGCTCCAGTGCAGTGGCAGAATTACAGCTCACTGAAGCCTTGACCACTTGGGCTCAAGTGATCTTTGCACCTCAGCCTCCTGAGTAGCTGGGACTACAGGTGCCCACCACCATGCCCAGCTAATTTTTTTGGTAGAGATGGAATCTCATCATGCTGCCCAGGCTGGTTTTTAACTCCTGGGCTCAAGCAATCCACCTGCCTTGGCCTCCCAAATTGCTAGGATTAAGGATATGAGCCACGTGCCTGGCCTAAAGAAGTATTTAAGGGAAATTGGAAATTAGGATTGTATGACCCAATGGGTAATACTCCATTTGCCCATTTTCAACATGTCGATAACCCTTTCTCTGTTAGCTACCATGTCACCATAAGCACAACTTTAACAGGGTTGTGATAGCCCTAGCATCACAAATAAGACCTGGCTCAAGGGTCTACCTGGAAACCAAGCAAGAAAAGCTCAGAATTTTGAAGGATTACAGACTGGCACCTTCCCCTGCCCCCACCTCCCATGTATATATCCCTCCAGACAGGATGGGAGAAGTAGAAAGGGCTTATTCCTAAAAACCAAAAAATCTAAGCTTATGCCAGGTGCAGTGGCTCACAAATGTAATCCCAGCACTTTGGGAGGCCGAGGTGGGCAGATCACCTGAGATTGGGAGGTCAAGATTAGCCCGACTAACACGGAAAAACCCTGTCTCTACTAAAAATACAAAATTAGCTGGGCATGGTGGCGCATGCCTGTAATCCCAGCTACTTGGGAGGCTTAGGCAGGAGAATTGCTTGAACCCAGGAGACGGAGTTTGCAGTGAGCTGAGATCACACCATTGCACTCCAGCCTGGGCAACAAGAGCAAAACTCCATCTCAAAAAAAAAACACAAAAAACAAAAAACAACAACAAAAAACAAACCTGAACTTACTTCACTCCATAATCATGCGCAAGCATGCATGTATGCACTGCACACACAAAAACACACAGGCAGATTGATTTAGATATTGAGTTTTATAGACCCAGCGTAATGTGATGACAGTTGATGTGTGAAGTCCAGTTCTCTGGAGCCAAACCTAAATCCTGCATACTGTTACTACCACCCTTACTGACTCTGGGTTCTACCCTGACCTTTCTAGTTGTCCTGGGTCCTTAAAATCTCTCATTTCCGCTCTATCAAAGGATGGGCCAGTAACTGCAGATGACTAGTTAAAGCTCAGTCCTCATTACATGTTTCAGTGTGGGGGAGGGATTTAAAGAGGACATCATGACAAAGAACAAAGAAGCCTGTTATGACAGGGAAAACAGGGCAACTGATGGTAAAATATAGTAGCTTAATGGGTTTACATTATTACAAAGTTTCTCTTTAGGCTGCTAAAACAACCAACAAATATAATACCTCCTTCTGTGCAGTGCTGGATCTGCTGCTGACTGATGTATCCCTGAGAATGCAAGGTAGGAATTCAAGTACAGTTTTTAAATGTCCAAATTATGTATCATTTGCAGAGAATGGAATTGGCAGGTTGACACGTGCAAAAACCAAGGAAGCAAATAAATAAAACCACATTGTTCCAGAATTGGGTTTAAAAGAGCTTTAGGAACAGCATGGTTATGCCTGTTTCCCCTGACCCTGCTTACTTTGGCACCCAATGCTAGGGGTGATGTCTCTGGCTCTCTGTTCTTAAGACTAGACAGAAAAATATCCTACCCCACTTCTGAGACAGACTCTTTTATACCAAACAACAGCCTCTCTTGATTGGGTTAATAAATTTGGTTTCACGCTTTATTTCTGAAATTGAAAAAGAAAACATCATGTATGCCTCTTTCAACATAAAGCAAATCCACACCAAGACCACTTCACTATCCCAGAGCCTATAGCAGATAGTAGTTCTGGGGATGGTGTCTCACAGAAAGCAGCTGTGAACTCTATAGCAAAGTCTGAGGGCTTTGCTACTCCCACTCCCACCCTACCCTATCCCCAAAGGTCCCACATCATTCTAGACAAATCATGTATTAAGGTACATTTTGTTTCCTCCATCAGGAAGAGGCATGATGCTGTGAACTTCTAATCAAAGACATGCGGCAACTCCCAACCCCATTCTTGCTGACAAATGCCTACTCCTTAAAACTTTCCAATTGAGGAAGAAACCCTCCCCACCACCTCTAGCCCCACCAATTTAATCCTGGGCCTCTGGGAGGAGGAGGCCTGTGGATGTTTTCTTTCAAAAGAAGTATGCTGGCTTTCCCAAGAGGTAGCAAGCTACTGAGCCTTTAGTGAACACCAGTTGGCTGATTCTCTGCATCCCTAAAATTCTTCCTTTTCAGGTTGGCTAACTCTCACTACTCACCAGATCTGATAATACAGACTGACTTAGACTCTTGAAGGTAACTGGAGTCCCTTATTCTTCTTCAAGTTACAGAAGTGCTCCATTTGCCACTTTAAGTTATAAATATGTCCCCTGAGGTGCTGAACAATAGTCTCGAGTACACGTGGTTATGGAGAAGAAAACCAAATACGTGAATATGGAATCACTTTCAGATGCCAGTGAGAGGCGGCAGACAAGACTCCAAAACAGGATGAGATGAACCCTATGCCATCTCCACTGCTGTCTTACTACAGCCACCCATGAACTGGACATGGAGCCCAGAACCCTTAGACAGTTGCTGGCCCTAGATAATTTAGCAGCAGAGAGGTACAAGAAGGAAAATAGTTGCGCATTTTCACTACATCTTGTATCTTCCCTCTTAATATTTCAGTGCCATAAATGACCTGTCAGAAAATATAACAGTTTACTACTTTAAAACCTCCCTTGTCTCACAACCAAGTGAACACAGAAACAAAACGGATAAGGCAAAGTATTCCACATCTGCTCATCAGGTAGTGCTTTCCTGACTTCCGCTCAGAGTTCTGAGCACCACCAGGTATTCCAGACAGGTGAGGTTCCAAAACGTGTACAAAACATCCCACAGCCCCCGAAAACACCAATAAGATGAAAATGTTGAAGGACTACCCAATGATTACATAGAACTAAGTCATAAAAAGTCTAAGAAGGTAAACAATTTCCAACGCAAATAACCTTGTAGAGCTGTGTGAAGATGTTAGGTGTAACTCCAAATAACTAGTTGTAGTTGGGAAGCTTCTAAACAAAGCAGCATAAAAGCAGGGAAAACAATCTTGATTTGAGTTTGGGGAATGTCCCTAAATTGTGGCTCAGGTGGCCTGGGGACTCAAGTGTGAGGAAACAAAATGAGGCTAGTACCCAAAGTAACAAAGGCAGTTTCAGATGGGCAGATAAGTATAAAAGGAATCCTCTGCCTCCAAAAGACTGGATTACATGAGAAGTAGGCCTATTTTAAAAGAAAAAATGTTCATAATATTTTAAGCTGAGATAAGGCAAATGACATCATTTTGAAAACTGACATATTTGCGTGTAAATGCAAGAGAAGTAAAGGACAAAAAGCCTGAATTCCCGTGGGTGGTGGCAATACATTATCCAGCCAGGCAGCATAAAAATGCAATGAGGAAAATCTTGTTTGGGGCTTTGTATTTGAGGAAAGGGGAAGCTTATTTTCTCAAATAGGGAGGGGGTGCAAGCATTTGATTCAACATTCAACCATCAAAACCAAGAATCACCAGTATCTTAGCTACCACTTCCTCTACTACTCGTCCTGAAAATCTATGCACCAGAATCATTATTAAAGGACAACTGGGGATTTTTTTGGATGCAATTTTTTCAGCAAATCATCCAAAATATTTTTAAAAACCTTTTATACACATTGTCTAATTATAATGTCAAAATCATGTGCTACAATTACTTCTGAAGACATAGCACCCTCAAACATACTCTTAATACAGAATACATAAAACTCAGACTTTTTTTTTTTTTTGAGACAGCGTTTCACTCTTGTTGCCCAGGCTGGAGTGCAGTGGCACGATCCTGGCTCACCGCAACCTCCACCTCCCAGGTTCAAGTGATTCTCCTGCCTCAGCCTCCCGAGTAGCTGGGATTACAGGCATGTGCCACCATGCCCAGCTAATTTGTATTTTTAGTAGAGACAGGGTTTCTTCATGTTGGTCAGGCTAGTCTTGAACTCCCAACCTCACGTGATCCACCCACTTTGGCCTCCCAAAATGCTGGGATTACAGGCGTGAGGCACGGCACCCGGCCTAAAACTCAGAATTTTTAATACTAATTTAAAATTGAGTCTATCGAGATAATTCATGTATACATAATTTGCTACGTAGGATACTTTTCTCCTCAAAAAAAGAAAGCGTATTCTCAATTATAGAGTATCTCAAAAACAGCTCAAAACAATTATTTTAGTTATTTTCATGTATTTAGAACCCAAGATAAATTATGTACTACTTGAATTGGTTACGATACAGGCATCTAACAATTATGTCTCCCTGTAGCAAGATGAAATAAATATGAGGAACTAAGAAATGTGTTTCTCTTCTAATAGATAGCAAATGACTGCTTCACATTAGACCCAAAAAATTCCTTGAAAATAATAGCTGCAACCCAAGCCAGCCAGGTAATATCCACCATTCTGGTAGGTTTACATGCATTATTCACTTAAATTCTATCAACAACCTACTGAGGTAGGTATTATTCTTGTATAGATAAGAGATTCAGAAGGCGGGTGTAGTGTGAGCACCTGTAATCCCAACACTTTGGGACGCTGAGGCAGGGGCATCACTTGAGCCCATGAGTTTGAGACCGGCCTGGCCAACATGGTGAGACCCCATCTTTACAAAAAATTTAAAAATTAGTCCAAGTGCTTTGGGGCACACCTATAATCTGAGCATTTTGGGAGGCCAAGTGGATCGCTTGAGCTCGGTAGTTCGAAACCGGCCTGAGAAACAAAGCAAAACCCCATTTCTCTATAAAAAAAATACAAACTCTTGACCAGACACCGTGATGCACGCCTGTGGTCCCAGCTACCTGAGAGACTAAGGTGGAAGGATTGCTCAAGCCCAGGAGGTTGAGGCTGCGCTGAGCCGTGACCGCGCCACTTCATTCCAGCCTGGGCGACAGAGCAAGATCCTGTCTTAAAAAAAAAAGAAAGAAATATAAGAAAAAAACATTCAGAGGGATGATGGTTTTCAAGGTGAGGTGTAAAAACACATTTATTTGAATTTAAAAAGAAAGTAACTTTTTTTCTGTCTTAAAAAATATATTGGTAAGATATGCTGAAATCTTTAATATATCTATTTTCTCAACTCTTTCTAAATAAATTGGATGGAACAAGGTACCCAAAGGAATGAGTAACAAACATAATCAACAGTCATTTGATACATCTTGAAGAGCTTCTATTACAAATCAGGAAGCTTCCAATTCTTCACTTTTGATAAACCTGGAGATTCTAATCAAGTTACTAGTTTTGTATCGGTAAAAATGTTTAACAAATGATTGAATAAACAAATAAATGAGGAAGAATAGATCAATCCATGCAGAAGAATTCAAAATAATTTATATAGATACCCTGGCTTCAAGGAGGTATAGCCACCCTCTCCTTAGTTGTGGGCTATGCATATTCCTTCCAAGGAGTACAGAATGAAAAGTTCGGGAAAGAGCAACTTTACAGTGGAGAAAAGCTAAAAATATTATCTCAGGCAGGTGATGAAAGGTTTCCCATCAACAGAGATAAGCCACACTGATAGTAAATACTTCAGATATGACATAATTAAAATGGCACATTACTTCTCTGGTCTTTCTTCCCCAAACCTATAACCCTAGACTAATCATGAGAAAACACATAAGAAAAATCTCAGCTGGGGGACATTGTACAAAATACCTGATCAGTGCCCCCTAAAATTGTCATCAAAAACAAGAAAATTTATAATCAAGAGTTGCTTAATAGCTAGGTATGGTAGCATATACCTATAGTCACAGCTACTTGGGAGGCTGAGGTGAAAGGCTCACTTGAGCCCAGGAGGTCAAGGGTGCAGTGACCTGTGATAGTACCGCTGCACACCAGTCTGGGTGACGGGAAGACACTGTCTCAAAGACGAGAGACAGAGAGACAGACAGAGACAGAGAGAGAGAGAGAGAGAGAGAGAGACAGAGAGAGAGAGGAGTTGCCCATGAAGACATGACTATTAAATATAATGTGATGAGCAGGGCACAGTGGCTCATGCCTATAATCCCAGCGCTTTGGGAGGCCAAGTGGGGAGGACTGCTTGAGGCCAGGAGTTTGAGACCAGCTGGGCAACTTAGTGAGACCCCATCTCTACAAAAAATTTAAATACATATACGTATACACACACATATATATATAGATATAGATATATATTTATACATATGAAATATTTTGGAGCAAAATGACGACAGGTAAAAACAAAGGAAATGTGAAAGCGTATGGACTTCAGTTAGTTATAATGAATTAACATTGTTTATTAACTGTAACCAATGAATGACACTCATGTTAGATGGTAATAAAGAACCAGAGTAGAACTAGGATAAGGTAAGAGTAGGGATTCAGGCTTGAAAATCTATTCCTAAGTAAACATAGGGAAATGAGAATCATATACATTATTGTTTAGTAAATACAGCTCTTCAAAATGATGCATACATATTTCTTAAAGCTGTAGCTGAAGACAAAGCAACTGAATATAAGAAAGATGATTTTTTACATGTTAAAAGACAATACGTAATTTTATTTTACTAGGGGCAAAGACAATAAGGAGATTAAGAATAACTCCATCAAAGGTAATGCAGTGAGGCTTCTGTGGTGGATATTACTGGCACCCAGGAAGAGTTTAGATGTTTTGGAAGCAAAACCTGCTGCACTGTGTGATTTACAGGCCCTGTTTTTGGAAAGCAGTTTGTTTTATTCTTTATATCATTCTATTATTTATATATGGCTGCAGAACAAGTGAAACGTATAGTCTGGTTATTGTCAGGATATGAAGGAAGCCAAAACAGTGTGGAAATGTAATTTTGTAAATTCTTTCATGTGACAGTTGTAAGCATCATTTTTTCAGAGTATGTATACAGTGTGCTTGGATATCCTGTCTTGGAGAAGAGGCGCTGTCACCTTCTAAAGGAAGAAGGAATAAAATCGGTTCTGGAATTATGCCAAATTATGTTAGGTCCACCTCTTGGTAGTGCCAATTTATTCAGTTTACAATCTCCAGTGATTCTTAAGACAAAATGTCAGGAAATTTGACCCTGGTGTTCTGAAAGATAATTCCACTTGCAGAAAACTCATGATTTATTTTCCCTCTTTGTTTATTAGTTATGTATTTCATAACACAGTAGAAAATATGGATTTCACCAGGCCAGTTTGCCAATGTGGCAGCCAGTCAAACACACAACCAGTTCTAAAATACTCCACGTTCAAAAACCTCTTTGGAAATTGGCATTCTTAATTAAATTAAATGTTAAATTTAAATTGTGGTTCATTAGACATGTGCTTTAGGAACAACTTATAGCTAGTAATATTTAACTTTATTAATATTCCTTGTCATATTCTAAACAACTATCTTTCCCAAAAACATTTTTAACAAAACGGTATTTCATTACATAGAAACATTACAATCACAGAAATCTAAAACAAGCTAGAAAAATTAGTTTGTGCATTGACTTAGTCTCAAAATTCCATGCAGGCATAAAAAAGACTCAGATTGTGAGAATACTAAAGTTGAAAGCAAAACTCCCTCCACACAGCCTGGCAAAAGTGCAGCATTGTGTTTTTTCCCCTGTTGCCAGATGAACCATGGTTATGGGCTTAATGTAAACGTTCAGTTTCCTTACAAAAATCATTTCATCATATCGTCAATGTTCCCAATAGATGTAATGCGTTTCCATTTCATTGTGAATTCTAAATAATGAGCGCAGGTAAACCTTTGAGGTTCAGCTTGGCTTGAACCAGGATACACATGATTAAATGCTTATTCAAAACTCTTTCATCTGGAAGTCTTACAAGAAGGCTTGTTTTTGTTTTACTGCCTTGCTTAAAGTGTTTCAGTATTTCCAGTTTGACTTCCATCTCATACCAGAAGGTGAAAAGACATTGGAAATGATTGCTCTTTCAGTGAATTTCAAAAGAAGTTCTGGGTTTGATTTTGGGTAAATATTTGGCTTTGTTTTCAATTTTCTGACCTGGATGGCTCAGCCTTTTGAGGTATCTTTATAATAGATGTAATTTTATTATTCTGATGGTGACTATATTTGCAAAATAAATTAGAGAATTAAGCCAATTAAAAAAAAAAAAAAAAAAAAAAAAAGAATAACTCCAAAACCAGATTCCTCCTTACCTCACATTCTGAGTTGGATTCCACCTTTCAGAAGGCAGTTCTCCACTCTGTGGGTCATCTACAGGCGGATGAAGAATTGAAATGCATACATCTCCATTCTATGAGACACAAACATTACATTCAGTAAATACTCAAAAAGTGATGTACAAAAAGGGACATTGGTTCTAAAGTTTCCTTTATTCCTGGAAACTGCTTTTTCATCAAAGGAGAAAACAATTCTGCTTTTTATGTTCAACATCAAAGATAAATAATAATTAAGCATTTTAAAAATATAATATTTATTTTGACCAATCTCCAAGGTATATTTTCTAGTGAGAAGACTTACTATTCCTATAGTACGATCCTGATAAAAAATTGACTGGGGCTGGGGGCGGTGTCTCACGCCTGTAATCCTTGCACTTTGGGAGGCCAAGGCGGGTGGATCACCTGAGGTCAGGAGTTTGAGACCAGCATGGCGAAACCCCATCTCTACTAAAAATACAAAAATTGGCTGGGCGCAGTGGCTCACACCTGTAATCCCAGCACTTTGGGAGACCAAGGTGGGCAGATCACAAGGTCAGGAGTTCGAGACCAGCCTGACCAACATGGTGAAACCCCGTCTCTACTAAAAAATACAAAAATTAGCCAGGCATGGTAGCAGGCCCCTGTAATCCCAGCTACTCAGGAGGCTGGGGCAAGAGAATCGCTTGAACCTGGGAGGTGGGGGTTGCAGGGAGCCAAGATTGTGCCAATGCACTCCATCCTGGGCAACAGAGGGAGACTCCGTCTCAAAAAAACAAAAACAAAAGACAAAAATTAGCCGGGCGTGGTGGCGTGCGCCTGTAATCCCAGCTACTCAGGAGGCTGAGGCAGGAGAATCGCTTGAACCCGGGAGGCAGAGGTTGCAGTGAGCCAAGATAGTGCTCCAGCCTGGGCAACACAATGAGACTCCACCTTAAAAAAAAAAAGACAAACATAATAAATCAAGATTCAATTGTCTTAGAAGCAGCCAAATATATATCCCTTTGTTTTCAGATATATCTGTGTACCTGGAGTACATAAAAAGGAAGAAAAAATATCTAACCTTGCTTAATATCTACTCAGATAGATGCTATGTCAATAACCATGGCTTATATAAACCAAAAATATGCCTCGCAGCAAATGTTAACATCCTCAAGATATAGTTAGAATGACTTCCCACTATGGCTATTATATTTTGCTTCATAAACTTACACAACTTAATCCACAAGTACATTTAGGTTAATTCATACACATATGGATTGCCTACCATATGCAATACAGAACACAATTCAATAGAAAAGATAAAGTTAGGTAAAATACAGTGACTTATCTCTTGGGACTTAGCCTAACATGGAAGGTAAGATTTATTTATTTATTTAATTTCTTTCTGACTTTAGAGATGGGAGTCTCACTATGTTACCTAGGCTGTAGCGCAGTGATTATGCGTAAGACAACCATGGTGCACTGCAGCCACTAACTCCTGGCCTCAAGTGATCCTCACACCTCAGTAGTCCCATAGCTGGGACTCTATGGTGTGCTACCACACACGACTTAAGATTTATATTAAAAAAAAACTGGAGGTATAACTATATAAAGTACAAAAATCTTACATATACAACCCAAATTTAGACAAACAGAAACTATATGAATATATATGTAACCATTATCAATATAAAATATTTTTAAAATAAAATTAATACAAAATATTATATTCTAAAACACTGGCTTATGGTTAGATACCATAAGGCATGTAAAAAGTTACTACAGAAAAAAGGAGAGGCCAGGCACGGTGGCTCACACCTGTAATCCCGGCACTTTGGGAGGCTGAGGCAGGCAGATCACAAGGTCAGGAGTTCGAGACCAGCCTGGCCAATATGATGAAACCCCATCTCTACTAAAAATACAAAAACTAGCTGGGTGTGGTGACACCTGTAATCCCAGCTACTCAGGAGGCTGAGGCAGGAGAATCCCTTGAACCCAGGAGGCAGAGGTTGCAGTGAGCTGAGATCACGCCACTGCACTCCAGCCTGGGCCACAGAGCGAGACTCCATCTCAAAAAACAAAAACAAAAACAAAAAGAAGAGACACGGGCATGGTGGCTCACACCTGTAATCTCAGCACTTTGGGAAGCCAAGGCGGGCAGATCACCTGAGGTCAGGAGTTCAAGACCCGCCTGACCAACATGGAGAAACCCCATCTCTACTAAAAATACAAAATTAGCCAGGCGTGGTGGTGCATGCCTGTAATCCTAGCTACTCGGGAGGCTGAGGCAGGAGAATCACTTGAACCTGGGAGGTGGAGGTTGTGGTGAACCGAGACTGCTCCATTGTACTCCAGCTTGGGCAACAAGACCAAAACTCCATCTCAAAGAAAAGAAAAGAGAAACTTGGTATATTTGGGCAGTGAATGCATGGGAGGTGGGGTGGAAGATAAAAGGCTTTGTCGTTGAGGAAGCTTTGAGATGAGCTTTCCTTTAATAATAACAATTTAAACAACCTATGGGAAATGTAGAAATGAGTTTTTCTGGCCAGGTGCAGTGGCTCACGCCTGTAAACCCAGCACTTTGGGAGGCCGAGGCGGGCAGATCACTTGAGGTCAGGAGTTCGAGACCAGCCTGACCAATATGATGAAATCCCATCTCTACTAAAAACACAAAAATTAGCTGGGCATGGTGGCACACACCTGTAATCCCAGCTACTCAGGAGGCTGAGACAGGAGAATCAATCCCTTGAACCCGGGAGGGCGGAGGTTGCGGTGAGCCAAGATCATGCCACTGTACTGTAGCCTGGGCAACAAAAGCGAAACTCTGTCTCAAAAAAAAAGAGTTTTTCTGAATCCCAGGACTTTGGGAGGCCGAGGCCGGCAGATCATGAGGTCAGGAGATCGAGACCATCCTGATTAATACAGTGAAACCCCGTCTCTACTAAAATACAAAAAATTAGCTGGGCGTGATGGTGGGCGCCTGTAGTCCCAGCTACTCGGGAGGCTAAGGCAGGAGAATAGCGTGAACCTGGGAGGTGGAACTTGGAGTGAACCGAGATCGCGCCACTGCACTCCAGCCTGGGCGACAGAGTGAGACTCTGCCTTGAAAAAAGAAGAAAAAAAAAAGGAGTTTTTCAGGAGAAATAAGCCAACACTATAAATAGTAGAATAAAATATGCTTGGGTACTTGTATTTGTTTTCTATTGCTACGGTAATAAAATACCATAAACTTGGTGTAAACACCACAAACTTACAATTTTACATTTCTGTAAGTCAAAGTCTATCATGTCTCTCACAGGACTAAAAATCAATGTGTTGACAGCACTGCATTCCCTTCTAGAGGCTCTAAGGAAAAGCCCCTTTCCTTGCCCTTTCTAGCTACTAAAGGCCAATCTTTTCCCTTGGACTTCTTCTATTTTTAAAAAAATGTCAATGTTTCATTTTTCTGGGTCTTTCTTCCAAAGTCATATCTATTCTAACTAATTTTATGCCTCCCTCTTCCACTATTAAGGACTCTTGTGATTACATTCGGCTCCCCTGGATTATCCAGAATAATCTCCCTATTTTAAGGTCAGCTGATTAACAACTTTAACTTCTCTCTGACATATAACCTAACATTCACAGGTTCCAGGGATTAGCATGTGAACATTTTGGGGGAACCATTATTCTACCTACCTCAGTAGTAAACAGCCTCGTTTTGATGAAGAATAGGGCATAAAAATTAGGCCACGCAGTTGGACGCGGTGGCTCATGCCTGTAATCCCAGCACTTTGGGAGGCCAAGGTGGGTGGATCATGAGGTCAGGAGATCGAGACCATCCTGGCTAACATGGTGAAACCCCGTCTCTACTAAAAATACAAAAAAAATTAGCCAGGCGTTGTGGAGGGCGCCTGTAGTCCCAGCTACTCAGGAGGCTGAGGCAAGAGAATGGCATGAACCCAGGAGGCGGAGCTTGCAGTGAGCTGAGATCGCGCCACAGCCTGGGCGACAGAGCGAGACTCCGTCTCAAAAAAAAAAAAAAAAAAAAAAATTAGGCCACAGAAGTGTGCTACTTGGTTCAGAGCGTAATATATATTTAAAAAACAAACAAACAAAAAAAACACAACCTTCTTAGTAGTGGAATGAACTGAACAGATTTGCATTTCAAAATGACATATTAGAAAATAGGCATCCAAATTGACACAGACAATGGATTTGACAAAATCTAACACTCTTTCATGATAAAAACAATCAGAAAGCTATGAATAGATGGGAATTATCTTAACATCATAAAGGGCATTTATTAAAAACCCACAGTTGCCAGGCACGGTGGCTCACGCCTGTAACCCCCAGGACTTTGGAAGGCCAAGGCGGGCAGATCACCAGGTCAGGAGATCAAGACCATCCTGGCTAACACGGTGAAACCCCGTCTCTACTAAAAATACAAAAAAAAAAAAAAAAAAAAAAAAAAAATAGCCAGGCATGGCACGGCGCCGGTAGTCCCAGATACTCAGAAGGCTGAGGCAGGAGAATCGCTTGAACCCAGGAGACGGAGGTTGCAGTGAGCCAAGATCGTACTACTGCATTCCAGCCTGGGCGACAGAGTAAGACTCTGTCTAAAAAATAAAACCAAAAAAACCCACAGCTAACATCATACTCAGTGGTGACAATGGTGAAAGACTAAAAGCTTTACTCCCAAGATCAGGAGCTTGACAAGGATGCCTGCTTTCACCACCGCTATTTAACACTGTACTGGAAATTTCTAACCAGAGTATTTAGACAGGAAAAGAAAAAAAGGAAACTGAGTTGAAGGGGAGAAAAGCATCTTTATACACAGATGACATGATCCTATATAAGAAAGCTACAAAAGCTAATAAATTCAGGATACATAGGATACATAATCAAAACTCAGTCACTTTTATTTTTATAAACTAGCAAAAGTAACCTAATAGGATATTATGAAAACAACTCCATTGATAATTGTCATTTAAAAGAATAGATCTGGCCAGGTGGGGTGACTCACACCTGTAATCCCAGCACTTTGGGGGGCCAGGGCTGGCAGATCACTTGAGGCCAGGAGTTCGAGACCATCCTGGCCAACATGGTGAAACCCCGTCTCCACAAAAATACAAAAAATTCGCCAGACATGGTGGCTCATGCCTGTAATCCCAGCTGGTCAGCAGGCTGAGGCAGGAGAATCGCTTGAACCCGGGAGGCAGAGGTTACAGTGAGCTGAGTACAAGCCACTGCACTCCAGCCTGGGCGATAAAGTGAGACTGCATCTCAAAAAAAAAAAAAAAGAGAGAGAGAATAAATCTAGTCATGGAAAGGAAAAGACTTGTACGTTGAAAACTACAAAACGGTGCTCAAAGACATTTTAAAAGACCTGAAAAAATGTAGGGTTATGATGTTAAGATGGTTCTATTCCCCAGTTTGATCTACAGATTCATTCAACACAATCCTTATCAAATCCTACCTTCCCATTTTACAGTTATTGACAAGGTAATCCTAAAATTTATATAGCAATTTAAGGGACCCAAAGAGCCAAAAGAATTTGGAAAAAGAAAAAGTTGGAGGATTCACACTTCCTAATTTTAAAAATTACTACAAAGACAACCATGTTGTTCAGTACTGGCATAATGACAGACATATAAACCAATGGAACATAATTTAGAATTGAGAGTCCAGAAATAATCCAATACATTGATGGCCAATTGATTTTGACAAGGATGCCAAGTCCATTCAATGGGGAAAAAACAGACTCTTCAATAAATGGTGGTGGGACAACTGGATTTCTACAAACAAAAAAACGCAACTGAACTCCTGCCTCATGTCATATACAAAAATTAACTGAAAATAGATCAAAGACTTGGAAATAACTGCACTTCATTAAAATGGAAAACTTTTATGCATCTAAAGGACATTATCAAGAAAGTGAAAAGGCAACCTATAGAATGGGAGAAAACATCTGCAAATCATATATCTGATAAGGGTTTAATATGTATAATATATAAGGAATTCCTAAAACTCAGTAACAAAAAGATATCCATTTCAATAATAGGGAAAGCCAGGTGCAGTGGCTCATGCCTATAATTCCACCACTGTGGGAGGCTGAACGGGGAGGACTGCTTGAGGGCAGGAGTTCAAGACCAGCCTGGGTGACATAAAAAGACAAGGTCTCACTTTGTCTCTCAGGCTGGAGTGTAGTGGTGCAATCTCAGCTTACTGCAGCCTCTACCTCCCAGGCTCAAGTGATTCTTCCACTTCAGCTTCCCAAGTAGCTGGGACCACAGATGACAGCCAGCAAACCTGGATAATTTTTTAATTTTTTTTATAGTGATGGAGTTGCACTGTTACTCAGGATTGTCCTGACTCCTGAGCTCAAGCAATCCTTCCACCTTGGCCACACAAACTGCTGAGATTACAGGTGTGAGCCACCACACCTGCCCCCCCCGCCCCCAAATTTTACTAGTCAGGTGTGGTGGCACACACTTGTAGTCCCAGCTACTTGGGAGGTGGACGTGGGAGGACTGCTTGGGCCCAGGAGTTTGAGGCTGCAGTTAGCCATGATTGGGCCACTCCAGCCTGGGCAACACAGCAAGACCCCATTCCCCAAAAATAAATGAAAAATAAAAAATGAGCTAGGACAGACATTTCTCCAAAGAAGATATACAAATGGCCAATAAGCACATGAAAAGATGCTCAACATAAACCATGTGGGTAATGCAAAGCAAAACCACAATGAGCTACCACTTTACACCCACTTAGGATAGCCATATTTTGTCCTATTTTTTTAAAATATAGAGATGGTGATCTTGCTATGTTGCCTAGGCTGGTCTCAAACTCCTAGCCTCAAGCAATCCTCCTGCCTTGGCCTTTAAAAGTGCTGAAATTACAGATGTGAGCCACTGCACCTAGCCTTTTTTTTAAAAAAGGAAAATAACAAGTGTTGGTAAGGATGTAAAGAAACTGGAACACACACACACTGCTGGTGGGAATGTAAACAGTTCAGCTGCTATGGGAAAAAATTTGGCAGTCCATTTAAAAGATGGCTGGGCACAGTGGCTCACATGCCTGTAATCCCAGCACTAACAGGAAAATGGGTTTAAAAAAAAAAGAAAAAAGAAGGAAGAAAAAGTCAGCTGGGCGCAGTGGCTCACACCTGTAATCCCAGCACTTTGGGAGGCCAAGGCATGTGAATCACTTGATGCCAGGAGTTCTAGATCAGCCTGGCCAATATGGCAAAATCCCGTCTCTACTAAAAATACAAAAAATAGCTGGGCGTGGTGGTGCACACCTGTAATCCCAGCTATTTGGGTGGTTGAGGCATGAGAATAGCTTGGGGCCAGGAGCAGAGGTTGCAGTGAACTGAGATCCTGACACTGCATCCCAGCCTGGGCAACAGAGCGAGACTCTGTCTCAAAAAATAAATAAATAAAAAGTTAAACATAGAATTCCCATTTAACCCCACAATTCCACTCCTAGGTATGTAACCCAAAGAACTAAAAACAGGTACTCAAAAACTACATGCACATGCATGTTCAGAGCAGCACTATTCACATATACAAAAGGGAGAAACAATCCAAATGTGTCCATCAAAAGATGAATGCAGAAACAAATTGTGGTATATCTATATAATGCAACATTCTTCAGCCATGAAGAGGAATGAAGTACTGATACATACTACAACGTGGATGAACCTCCAAAATATTGTGCTGAGTGAAACAAGCCAGACACAAAATGTCACATACTATATGATGCTATTTATACTAAATATCTGCAATATGTAAATCTATAGAGACAGAAAGCAGATGAGTGGTTGCCAGAGATTGAGGGAACATGGGAACGGCAAGAAATTACTTCATATGTAGTGTTATTTTAAGTTGGAGTGATGGAAACGCTTTACCACTACATAGGGGTATTAATAGTTGTACAACATTATGAACGTACTAAATGCTATTGAATTATTTATTTATTTATTTATTTATGAATGAAGGATACAGTCTTGCTCTGTCACCCAGGCTGGTGCAGTAGCATGATTATAGCTCACTGCAACTTCAAACTCTTGGGCTCAAGGGATCTCCCTGCAAATTGCTTACTTTAAATAATGGTTAATTTTATGTATGTGAATTTCACCTCAATAAATTCTTTTTTTTTTAATGAGGAAGTTATTGGACTCTAGAATGGGGATTCTAAAAGATAAAATGAAGAATTATCTAGCCTACACCCCATCCAAATCCAATTAAATAAAAATTTCCAGGATTCTTTTTAATAACTTCTCCACATGATTCTGATATATGGCCAAATCTGGGCATGTCAATACTTAGGAAACCTTTTCCCTATACCTTAAAATGTTAAGAGAAAATGGATAAGATCTGTAAATCCAAGAATTACATAAATAAGCATAAAATCCTGCTTGTGACAAGTTATTTACAAACCAGAGCTCAGCTCTGAAAAGTACAAATTTAGAGGCCTAAATATTAACATATTCTAAATGATGGCTAATGTACCATATAGATAAACCTATAATGTATATCCCCATAGAGCAACTTATAAAAAGCTCCATACTGTGTTCTACAACACACTAGTAACTATTAATAAAACAATCAGCAATTTTTTTCTCTGAACTTTCCCCTCAATTTTGTAATGAACCCAAAACTGCTCTAAAAATTAATGTCTATTATAAAAAATGTTTAGGTACTAATGAACAGTGAAATTCTATGTGTTGCCGTATCTGTGAAGTCTGTAGTAAAGAAAGTGTTATATGAACTCTCATTGTAATACAGTTTGTGAAAAATATGGTGCTCATTGGTTGTCTACTTTTTAACAATATGACCAGAATGTAACCAGTAACATATATATTAAGGCTCACTAAACACAGTGCAAAGCAGAAAGGAAATAGACTGTGCAGTACAATCACTGATGACAAATTCCTATCAAATTTCCTTAGTCTTCCTAGTTTTCCCTTGATACTAATGAATTTCACAAATATGGTAATGATGAAAATATAAATATATATATATACACACACACATACATATACAGAGTTCACTGCAGCCTCAACCTTCTAGGCTCAAGTGACCCTCCCACCTCAGCCTTCCAAGTAGCTGGGACTACAGGCATGTGCCGCTATGCCTGGTGAACTTGCCTCAGCCTCCCAAAGTGCTGGGATTATAGGCATAAGCCACTGTGCCCAGCCAACAACAACAAAAAGTTTTGCAGCTTTAACTCAAGGAGAAGACAATTTTAAAATAAATCCACTCATGTAACACAACAGTTATTTACAACTTTTGGGGGCTGCAGTAATATATCTATACATTTATTTAATAAACTGTGACCACAGTGCTTGTCTTTTGATTTATTTATTTTTTGAGACAGGAGTCTCGCTCTGTTGCCCAGGCTGGAGTGCAGTGGTGCAATTTTGGCTCACTGCAACCTCCGCCTCCTGGGTTCAAGAGATTCTCACGCCTCAGCCTCCCGAGCAACTAGGATTACAGGTGTGCGCCACCATGCCCAGCTAATTTTTTCTATTTTTAGTAGAGGTGGGATTTCACTGTGTTGGCCAGGCTAGTCTTGAACTCCTGGCCTCAAGTGGTCCGGCTACCTCGGCCTCCCAAAGTGCTAGGATTACAGGCGTGAGCCACCACACCTGACCACACCTGTCTTTTTAAAATCATAAAAGCCAGGCGTGGTGGCTCACTCCTGTAATCCCAGCACTTTGGGAGGCTGAGGCAGGTGGATCACGAAGTCAAAAGTTCGAGACCAGCCTGGCCAAGATGTAAAACCGCGTCTCTACTAAAAATACAAAAATCAGCTGGGCAGGCACCTGTAATCCCAGCTACTCAGAAGGCTGAGGCAGGAGAATCTCTTGAACCCAGGAGACGGCGGTTGCAGTGAGCCAAGATTACGCCATTGCACTCTAGCCTGGGTGACAGAGCAAGACTCCATCTCAAAAAATTAAAAAAAAAAAAAAAAAAAAACATGACATAAGAAACTATTTTTGGCCAGATGGGGTCTCTAGATCTCTATTACCACAAATACCAACACTGGCCCTCAAAAATTTCAATTCTGATACCATTTCCATACTGCTATGAAGGTTAATAGTCTCATGAGAAGAGTTTCTTATGATTCCTTTGACAACATCAAATTTAATTCCTAAATATGATTTGTCACTTCTTCCCCCACCCACCCCCTCCCCGCAAGACAGAGTCTTGCTCTGTTGCCCAGGCTGGAGTACAGTGGCACGATCTCAGCTCACTGCAACCTCCGCCTCCTGGGTTCAAGCAATTCTCTTGCCTCAGCCTCCTGAGTAGCTGGGATTACAGGCACCTGCCACCGCGCCTGGCTAATTTTTGTATTTTTAGTAGAGACGGAGTTCCACCATGTTGGCCAGGCTGGTCTCAAACTCCTGACCTCATGATCTGCCTGCCTCGGCCTCCCAAAGTTTTGGGATTACAGGCGTGAGCCACCGAGCCCAGCCTTAGCTTGATCTCAGCTCACTGCAACCTCTGCCTCCCGGGTTCAAGCCGATACTCCTGCCTTATCCTGCTGAGTAGCTGGGATTACAGGCGTGTGTGCCACCACACCCGGCTGATTTTTGTATTTTTAGTAAAGACGGGGTTTCACCATGTTGACCAGGCTGGTCTCGAACTCCTCAACTCAGCCTCCCAAAGTGCTGTAATTGCTGGGATTACAGGGTGAGCCACTGCGCCCGGCCTATCACTTCTTTAAAAACAAAACATTTGTGTGTGAAAAATATCTACACATTTATGGGATATGCATGCATTTTATTGTAGAAAAATTCATTATGAATATGGAAAAAATTTTATATCATGATCTAATGGTATCTCATGGAAGAACTAAAAGCCTACGTACTGAAAAAAAAGTGGAAAGGGGAGTGTAATTACCTACCTACACTTCGTTCCTGTAGAGCTTTGACTCCTTTATCCTATTTTTCTGTTTCTTTTTGGAGAGGTGTTTGGAAATTAGATAACTGAGATGGAAAACAGTATGTATATGGCTTTAAGAGCAATTAACTCTCCACTGGGTGCAGTGGCTCACGCCTGTAACCCCAGCACTTTGGGAGGCTGAGGTGGGAGGATCACAATCAGGAGTTAAGAGACCAGCCTGACCAATATGGTGAAACCCCGTCTCTACTAAAAATACAAAATTTAGCTGGGCGTGGTGGCACGCACCTGTAGTCCCAGCTACTCAGGAGGCTGGGGCAGAAGAATCCTTGAAGGCAGACAGAGGTTGCAGTGAGCCGAAATCATGCCACCACACTCCAGCCTGGGTGACAGAATGAGACTCCATCTCAAAAAAACAAAAGTAATTACCTCTCAATTGCAAGACAAAAGTTTGCTCCTTCTCACTTCTTTCTTGCTATCTAAAATCTATATATACACCACATAACTGTAAAGGCAAAAACCTTTAATTATTAGACAGGGACATTGTTATGGTCTGAATTTTGGCATCATCCATGAATGGGATTAGCACCCTTATGAAAGAGGCAAGAGAGGGCCAGGCGCGGTGGCTCACGTCTGTAATCCCAGCACTTTGGGAGGCCAAGGCAGGCAGATCACGAGGCCAGGCAATCAAGACTATCCTGGCTAACATGGTGAAACCTCGTCTCTACTAAAAAGAAAAAAAAGAGAAAAAAAAGAAAGAGGCAAGAGAGAACTGCCTTGCCTCTTCTCCCATAAAGATGCAACAAAACAGGCGCCATCTATGAAAAACAAGCCCTCAACAGACCAAATGTGCTGGTGGCTTGGTCTTGGACTTCCCAGCCTCCAGAATTGTGAGCAATAATTTCTGTTGTTAATATATTATCCAGTCTAGGCAAATGTACTAAGACAGATACCAAAATACTGCTGTGCGTACGGAACTCAGTTTGAACTTAGGAAACAATGAATTATTTCTACAGACTCTTTCCTACAAAAGGAAGATAACGTTGTTACACAAAACAGTGTATTCACTATTGTTTATTTATATTATGTCAAATATTAAACAATATTTAGAAAGCTTATTTCTAAAAAGAAAACTATATGTCATTTCAGTACCAGTCTGTTCTGTCTGAAAAAGAAAAATTAAGATGTCTTACATAAGAAACAGACTGTGGAAAATGACACAGCTGCCCCAATGTGCTCATTTATACAGAATGAACTCCAAATTCAAGACCCTAGAGCGGGTTCTCCATTTCTTGCCTAAAAGCAACTTAAAGGTGGCCGGGCATGGTGGCTTACCCTGTAATCCCAGCACTTTGGGAGGCCAAGGCAGGTGGATCACTTGGGGTCAGAAGTTCGAGGCCACCCTGGCCAACATGGTGAAACACTGTCTCTGCTAAAAATATAAAAATTAGCCGGGTGTGGTGGTGCACACCTGTAGTCCCAGCTACCCAAGAAGCTGAGACAGGAGAATCGCTTGAACCCAGGAGGTGGAGGTTTCAGTTAGCTGAAATCGCACCACTGCACTCCAGCGTGGGTGACAGAGATTTTGTCTCAAAATAACAAATAAATAAATAAAATAAAAGCAATTTAAAGGTGATGTTAGCTCAGTTTCTGGAGCAAAGGTACTTCCAACATCCACAGGGCCAAAAAAAAGAACTGATGCATGACTAAGATGGCAAGAATCTAAAGCAATTTCTATGCTTGGGATGCTGCTATGAAAAAATGAGACCACTGCAAAACCATATTGCAACGAAAAAGATTACAGAATGGTTTTTTTTGTTTTGTTTTTTGAAATGGACAGAGCTGGCAGGCAGAAAATAAGTAAAGACATAGCTGGACTCAGCAACACCATTCTTCAAGTGTATATAATGAGCATTGTAGACTACTACACTAGTAACTGCGGATTACACACTGTTCTTGAGCTCACATGGAACTTTCATGAAGATGTACCACATTCTGGGCCATAAGGCACATATTGACAAATTTTTAAAAATAGAAATCATACAATGTCTGCTTTCAGATCACAATGGAATTTAACTGGAAGTTCCTAACAGAAAGATATCTGCAAAACCCCCAAAACATTTGGAGATTTAAAAACACACTTTTAGAATAGTAGGCCAGGCGCGGTGGCTCACGCCTGTAATCCCAGCACCTTGGGAGACCGAGGTGGGTGGATCACAAGGTCAGGAGTTCAAGAACAGCCTGGCCAACATGGTGAAACCCCATCTCTACTAAAAATACAAAAATTAGCTGGGCATGGTGGCGCATGCCTGCCTGTAATCCCAGCTACACGGGAGGCTGAAGCAGGAGAACTGCTTGAACTGGGAGCTGCGAGGCAGAGGTAGCAGTGAGCAAGATTGAGCCACTGCACTCCAGCCTGGGCTACAGAGCGAGATTGTCTCAAAAACAAACAAACAAATAAAAAAGTACACTTATAGAATAGTGAAGAGTAGCCTCAAAAGAAAAAAACTAGCGGGCCCTGATATATCATCCTGAGAAACAGAATGCATTATTATAGTATCCTTATGGATTAGCCCAAAGCTAAGTACGTTCCATCAACAAAGCTAGAAATGCTTCCCCTTCCCTGAGGCATGTGCACTTGTCTAGTAGAAGAACCTCACCTTGAATTTATTCCAAAAGAGCCTCTCAAATGTTCAGCAGCAATTCCTAAAAGGAGGCCAGTCCAAATGTAATGCGATAAATCCCGCTCCCCCCACCAAAAGCTGAATCTCTCATCATAGGAACAGGTGACCCTTGCTGTGAAGTTAGAGGATAGGCATACAAATAAATTTATATTACATTATCTACTAAATTTTTAAATGCACATGTTAAACACATGTGTATTATAACCCTAGCAATGAACAGCAAAAGTCTAAAGCCCAAATCCTTTACTTTATCCTTTACCCTGTAGAATATACACAGGGTATTATAAAACTACACAAATGTTAAATAATTAATCCAGAAACTGTTAACTGAAGTGCAAAA
Source organism: Nomascus leucogenys (assembly GCF_006542625.1). NCBI lineage: Eukaryota > Metazoa > Chordata > Mammalia > Primates > Hylobatidae > Nomascus > Nomascus leucogenys. The sequence continues at coordinate 81,201,158 of NC_044388.1, forward strand.
TCATTAATATTTCTCTATGGCTACAAAAGCCTAACTATCAAAGTGTGCTGAGATAGGCTATTTTAAAGTACTGATTTAAAAAAAAAAATCTTCAGAGAAATTTATGATGGATGTCTCTTACCTCATAAATGTTGGGGTGCCACATTTTGGTCAAGAATCTGAAGGTAGGTGGTGAATAGGGGTAGTCAATAGGAAATTTAATATGCGCCTGAAAAGAAAAAAAATGAAATGCTAATAAATGAGACTATAACTTATTCATCTGCCTAATAATTCACCCTACTACACCCCACAGAAACAAAGCTCCTTTCATAGAGTAAACTCTTGAGATTAAAGTAGCTCAGACATACTTTGTTATCCCCAGTGCCAGGGTCATTAGTATGTTCTTACAGCATCCCTTCAAATATTTATAAAAGCCTTTTTTTTTTTTTTTTTAAGATGGAGTCTCACTCTGTCAGCAGGCTGGAGTGCAGTGACGTGACCTCAGCTCACTGCAATCTCCACCTCCCAGGTTCAAGCGATTCTCCTGCCTCAGCCTCCCGAGTAGCTGGGACTACAGGTGCACGCCACCACGTCCAGCTAATTTTTGCATTTTTAGTAGAGACGGGGTTTCACCATGTTGGCCAGGATGGTCTCAATCTCTTGACCTTGTGATCTACCTGCCTCGGCCTCCCAAAAGTGCTGGGATTACAGGTGTGAGCCACTGTGCCCTGCCCCTATAAAAGGCTATTTTAAGTCACCAAAACTCACGCACTCACTCACATACACAAACATACATAATTTTAACTTGGCTCACGAGTGAAAAACAGTACTCTGTACATTTTATTTTTATAACAAAATAATCTAATTTTAGGGTACACAATATGGAACAACGGTATTTTTCTTTTTACTCACATAATTTAACTGTCATTCTATCACCCAGAAATAATAAATGCTGACATTGCTGATTTCCTTTACAAAACTTATTTTTAAAAACTTCAACATACCGTATTTTGTATTCTGCTTTTTTCACCTATATCACATTGTAAACATTTTTTTACACCATAAAATATTCTCTCTACATGGGTGACTGTCAGTATCTGCATTATACTCCATCAAATGTATACCTACATGAACCATTTTATAAAACTATTCCCTTATTTTGGGCATTTGGGTTGTTTCTCACACCTTTGCTGTTACAAATCCTGCTGCAGTGAATGTCCTTTGCAGTATCCCTGTATTTTATATATGAAGAAATCCAGAAAACCTGAAAAGTTCTGTCTTCCATAAAAGCAATGAGAAAATTGCCAAAAATTATAAGCATCAACATTTTCAGAATTCCAGAAAATAACCAGAGGCTTGCAACAATTCAAGGAGTAGATATTTAAAGAAAATGGCTGACATTCAGTAAGAACATCAAGCTACATGATTTTAACTTACCCTAATCCAATCTCCTATACTCTAGCTGTGCAGCAGCCTTAAAACACATTCAAAGTAAAAACCAAGGAAGCTGACAGGCCCTGGAGAGGACAGAATGGGCTGGCATTTCGCCAAAGCCTTACTCCTAGAGAATTGTCATTAGTTTACCTTTCTTATGGTTCCCTAGAAAACTCCACTTGCAAGGCTGTCTACACGTGATCGGATTTGGAGCTTTGGCCAATATGAAAACATTTTCCTTGGCAGCTTTGATGAAAACAATGGCAGGCAACTATTTAATCTTAAAGGTACCTGAGGCAGTGGAAAATACAAAACAGACTAACCAAAAAACGTTAAGGAAAAGCTGGGCTGGGCTAAGAGTTGTCCATTATGGTTCTGAAAAGCTCTGACAAATTATTGTGAGTCTATAATACCATGACAATGTGCAGAGCTATGCACATGCCAGCACTATGTGCATGCTCAGGAAAGCCCTAAGAAGGCCCTAACTTTATACCTCTGGCTTAACTTGAGAATGTATGCAACAAGAAAGTAAAGAGTTTGCAAATGACTGTCTGAATTAAGTTGAAGACATGCAATGACACATATGCAGAGCCTCTCCACAAATTCTAGGTAACTAACTGGTTCTAGAAAACCAAGAAAATCTCTGTTCAATCATTACCTGACCACTAAGCTGAGTGGAGAATTCACTGGCCACACATAACAACTAATATCGACATTATATAATTAGGTAAGAGAAGTCAACAGTAATTACAACAGGAGCAGCAATGGCAACAACAAAAACCCTGGGGAAGAGGAGAATTGGATTTCTGTAGGTGCCACTGTATATTATTTAAATTTCTAGTTTTCAGCAAAATATTACAAGGTATGAACAAAGTATGGTCCATACAACAGGAGAAAAAAAAAGAATCAATAGAAACTGGAAACCTAAGTATTAAAGTTACTAGGCAAAGACTTAAGTTAGCTTATCTTTAAACCTTTAAACATTTCAAAGGACTAAAGAAAATCATGGCTAAAGAACTTAAAGGAAAGCATGAGAATGATGTCTCACCCATAAATACTGAATATCAGTAATGAGATAAATTATTTTTAAAAATCCACAAAAAGTGGTGGCTCACGCCTGTAATCCCAACACTTTGGAGGGCTGAGGCAGGTGGATCCCTTGAGCCCAGAATTTCAGACAAGCCTAGGCAAGGTAGCGAGACCCTATCTCTACAAAAAATTTAAAAATCAGTCGGGTACGGTGGTGTCTGTGGTCCCGGCTACATAGGAGGCTGAGGTGGGAGGATCACTTGAGCCCAGGAGGTGGGGCTGCAGTGGGCTATGATCATACCACTGCACTCAGGGCTGGGCAACAGAGGAAGAGCCTGTCTCAAAAAAAAAAAAAAAAAAAAAGAGGTGGGGGTTGGGGGTGGGAGGGGAAAGAGACAGAGAGAGATTCTTCAGTTGTTTAAGTACAAAAACTGTTGATTCTTTGAGACAGGGTCTTGCTCTGTCACCCAGGCTAGACAGAGTGCACTGCGTTACAGCTCACTGCAACCCTGACATTCTGGGCTCAAGTGATTCACCCACCTCAGCCACCTGAGTAGATGGGACTACAAGCATGCACCTCTAAGCCCAGCTAATTTTTTTGTGGGGCTGGAGGTTTCATCATGTTGCCCAGGCTGGGTCTCGAACTCCTGGGCTCAAGCAATCCCCACACTTCGGCCTCCCAAAGTGCTGGGATTTACAGATGTGAGCAACCACAACTGGCCTGTTCATTCCTTTTGATGAAGGAATGGGGAAGAGGAGAATTGGAAGTACAAAAACTGAAATTAAAAAAAAAATTAGGTGCTGAGCAACAGATTTGAGCAGTTAGAAAAAATAGTGAATTTGAAGATAGGTCAATTTATTGACCTTATTCTTTTTTTTTTTTTTTTTTGAGACAGAGTCTTGCTCTGTCACCAGGCTGGAGTGCAGTGGTGCAATCTCGGCTCACTGCAACCTCCACCTCCCAGGTTCAAGTGATCCTCCTGCCTCAGCCTCCTGAGTAGCTGGGACTACAGGGGCATGCCACCATGCCCAGCTAATTTTTTGTATTTTTTAGTAGAGATGGGGTTTCACCATGTTGGCCAGGATGGTGTCGATCTCTTGACCTCATGATCTGCCTGCCTCGGCATCCCAAAATGCTGGGATTACAGACATGAGCCACTGCACCTGGCCTTATTGATCTTATTCTTTTAAGGGGGAGTAGTGGAAATCCCAATTTATAGCTGATTCATCAGGAGTATAGGTCTGCCACAGGCATCCGAAATGGAGGCAGTCTTTCTTGTGGGACTGAGTCCTTAACCTATAGAATCTGATGCTATCTCCAGGTAGACAGCGTCAACAATGAATTGAATTGGAGGACTAAGATAAGAGAGAAACTATAAAATTCTTAAAAGAAAACATAGGTGTAAATCTGCATAACCTTGCATTCACTAAGTTTTGTAGATGTGACACCAAGAACACAAGGAACAAAAGTAAAAAGAAATGGGACACAATTAAAATTATTATTTTTGAGATGGAGTCTTGCTCTGTTGCCCAAGCTGAAGTGCAGTGGCATGATCTCAGCTCTCTGCAACTTCCACTTCCTGGGTTCAAGCGATTCTCCTGCCTCAGCCTCTCGAGTAGCTGGGATTACAGGCATGTGCCACCACTCCTGGCTAATTTTTGTATTTTTAGTAGAGACGGGGTTTCGCCATGTTGGCCAGGATGGTCTCAAACTCTTGACCTCAGGTGACCCGTCCGCCTCAGAATCCCGAAGTGCTAGGATTACAGGTATCAGCCACTATCCTCGGCCCAAGGTTTCTTTTTCAGATGACAATGTATTCTAAAATTGATTTTGGTGATGGTTACACGACTTTGTGAATATGCTAGAAACCACTAAACTATATACTTTAATAAATGGGTGAACTGTATGACATATGCATTAAAATCACAGTAAAGCTGATTAGGGGGAAAAAAGGCTGGAGCCCAAACACCCAGGTCCCTCAGAGACCTTGGTTTCTAAAATATCATTACTTGGCCGGCATGGTGGCTCACGCCTGTAATCCCAGCACTTTTGGAGCCCTAGGCGGGTGGATCACGAGCTCAGGAGTTCAAGACCAGCCTGGCCAAGATGGTGAAACCCCATCTCTAGTAAAACTAAAAATTAGCCAGGTGCAGGGGCAGGTGCCTGTAATCCCAGCTACTCGGGAGGCTGAGGCAGTAGAATTGCTTGAACCCAGGCAGGAGAGGTTGCAGTGAGCCGAGATCGCACCACTGCACTCCAGCCTGGGCGATAGAATGAGACTCCATCTCAAAAGATAAATAAAATAATATAAAATATCATTATTCAATAAAAGGAACCAGGGCCCTTTGGTGAAACACCTGATTCTAGATCTGTGGCAGGAAAAATAAAAGACAAGCCTAGAGCACCTTATAATGCCAAAAAGTAAGTGCTAAAGAAAACAAATTGGAGTATTTCAAAACAGCATAGGAGCCAACCTGCAAGAGCTCCTAATGGCCAAAATTAGAACAATCTAAGCTATAAAATACATAATGTAATACTGTTACCCAAAATATGAAATAAATATAAATGAGTACATACTGATAAGTATTACTGAATAGAAAAATACTGGAGGAGAAGGGTCAAATCTTCCTTACAGTAGTACTACAAATAATCATAATCCACATTCAGGTGGTGAAGTTGAATTCCCCTTTCCTAGAGTGTGGGCTGGATTTAATGACTCGCTTTCTAACAATAGAGTATGGAAAGAAATAGTAGCTCTACCGTAGAGAAATCTGGCAGACATGTTAACCAAGTGATCAAGGTTAACATCACTAGCGGTAAATCATATTGGTATCAAGACCTCCCTGATATGATGTGGTAAGAAAGATACTTCACCTTTGTGGTATTCTTCCCCCAAAATCTATAACCCCATTCTAGTCATGAGAAAAACATCAGATAACCCAAATGGAGGAATATTCTGCCAAATCTGACCCATCCTCTTCAAAAATTGTCAAGGTCACAAAAAATAAGGAAAGACGGAGAAACCATCAAAGACTGGAGGAGACTAAAAAGACGAGACAACTAAATATAGTGTGATATCCTGAACTGGACTCTGAAATAAGATGATGATATGGAGGCACAGGAGAATACAGAGTGAGTGCTAATGAGTATGGGGATTCTTTTTGAGATGATGAAATATTCTGGAGTTAGATGGTGGTGATGGCTGTACAACCATCTGAATATACTAAAAACCACTGAACTATATACTTTAAAAGGGTGAATTTTATGGTATATGAATTATACCTTAATTAATACATTAGTGCAGAAACTGGTGAAATCTAAACTAAACTAACTCGAGGTTAGTTAATAAAGCTGGAGTGGCTATCTGAATAACAGAGAAAGTATACTTTAGAACAAAAAATATTATCACAGATAAAGAGGGTAATTTCATAAGGGGATCAATTCACAAAGACATAATATTAACTGTGTGTGCACCTAGTAACAACAGAGCTTTAGAACACAAAATGATTAACTAAAAACTTTTATCCACCAAATGGAAAAATAGAAAAATGCACAATTACAGTTGAAGATATCATCACTTCTCTCTCAACAGTCTAAAGCAGTGGTCCCCAACCCTTTTGGCACCAGGGACTGATTTCATTGAAACAATTTTTCCATGGACAAGAGGACGGAGGAGTGGGAAGGGTAGTGAGGTGGGTGTTTGGGGATAAAACTGTTCCACCTCAAATCATCAGGCATTAGTCAGATTCTCATAAGGAACACTCAACCTAGATCCCTCACATGCCCAGTTCACAACAGGGTTCACACTCCTTGAGAATCTAATGCCCGAGCTGATCTGACTGGAGGCCGAGCTCACCTCCTGCTGTGCGGCCTACTTCCTAACAGGCCACAAAGTGGTATCAGATCAGTATCGGGTAGGGACCCCTGGTTTAAAGTACAAGGAGACAAAAACTCAGTAAGGATACAGAAGACAACATGCCACCAAACAACAGCAGCATACAAATTATTTTTGTGGACACACAGAACACGCACCAAGACATACCATATTCTGGAACGTACAACATCTATCTACAACATCTAAACGTACAACATCTGAAGTTTAAAGAAATGACATAATACATAGCATATTCTTTGACCACAATGAATTAAGCTAGAAATTTTGATTTTCTAAATTCAAAGATATTTAGTAAATCCCCAAATATTTGGAAATTACATAACTGTACAAATCACAGTATAAAGAGGAAGCCACAATGTTACTTAGAAAATTGTTTAACTGAACATGAAAAAAATGACATGAAAATCTGTAACATATACCTAAAGCAATATTCAAATGGAAATTTTTAGAATTGCTTACACTGGAAAAGATGTAGGTCTCATTTCAATAATAGAAGCTTCTACTTAAGAAATGAGAAAAATACAAAATTAGGCCAGTTTCAGTGGCTCACACCTACAAACCCAGCACTTACTTAGGGAGGCCGAGGCGGGTGGATTGCTTGAGCACAGGAGTTGGAGAGCAGCCCGAGCAACACGGTAAGACCTCATCTTTACAAAAAATACAAAAAGTTGCCAGGAATGATGGTGCACCCCTGAGGTCCCAGCTACTTGGGAGGCTGAGGTAGAAGGATCACTTAAGTTTGGGAGGTTGAGGCTGCAGTGAATCATAATCTTGCCACTGCACTCCAGCCTGGGTGCCACAGTGAGACCTTGTCTCAAAAAAAAACAAAACAAACAAACAAACAAAATAAAAAAAAAAGGAAAGCAGACAGACTATGAAATTAAACTAAAAGCAAGCAGAAGAAAGAGAACTGACATAAAAGCAGAAATCAATTATTAAACAAAACACCATCTCAAAAAAAAAAAAAAAAAAGTCTTGTGACCAGGCGCCATGGCTTGTGCCTGTAATTCCAGCACTTTGGGAGGCCTAGGTGGGCAGGTTGCTTGAGTTCAAGACTAGTCTGGGCAACATGGTGAAATCCCATCTCTACAAAAAATACAAAAATTTGCCAGGCGTGGTGGACGCGCCTGTAATCCCAGCCACTCAGGAGGCTGAGGTGGGAAAATCACCTGAGCCCAGGAGGTCGAGTCTGCAGTAAGCTGTGATCACGCCACTGCACTCCAGCCTGGGTGACAGAGAGACCCTGTCTCAAAAAAAAGTCTTGTTAAGATTACTTAGGATACTAAGAGAAATCTTTGCAGTGATGCATGAAAATTTATGTAGAATAGATGATATGCACCAATATAATAAAAGGTAGCACAGGATAGCAGTAAAGAACACTGACTCAAGAAGCCAGGACTATCTGGGTTTGAATCCTGACTCTACAACTCAGCTGTTATTTTAAGCAATCCTTACTTAATTTATATTGATCGACTGATTGATTGACTGATTAAGACAGGGTTAAGCTGTCACCCAGGCTAGAGTACAGTGGCACAAACATGGACCACTGCCAGCCTTGACCTCACAGGCTCAAGCGATCCTGCCCCAGCCTCCTGAGCAGCTGAGACCACAGGCCATGCCACCATGCCCAGCTAAATTTTTGATTTTTTGTAAAGATTTCACCATTTTGCCCAGGCTGGTCTCAAACTTCTGGGCTCAAGCAATCCTCCCGCTTTGGCCTCCTAAAATGCTGGGACTCTGTATAGTCCTAATTAGGGAAAAGGAGTCAGGCTAGTGGGACCGAGGGAAAAGCAATAAAAGAAAGCAGATAAGCCACAAGTCAGCCTTTCTTCATCGTCCAGGACACGTAAGTCCTCCTGTGCAAATAACTCACAATCTTCCTGTGCCCAACTATCACCACACACCTGCAAGTTAGCTCACTGCAACCTTGGCGTTTTCAGTACTCCACAAAGCCCTCTTCAGCATACAGCATAAACACTATCCTATAAAATCTCTAGCAAGCTTTTGTTTCTCTGCAGTTGGCTTCCCTCTGGCAGGCTGCTGGTTGCCTCGCTCGCAATGTATTTTCCTATGTTCTCTAATAAACCTGCCTTTTTTTTGTAAATTTGAAACGGGGTCTCACTCTGTCAACCAGGCTGGAGTGCAGTGGTGCAATCTTGGCTCATGGCAACCTCCATCTCCAAGATTCAAGTGATCCTCCCATCTCAGTCTCCAGAGTAACTGGGACTATAGATGCGCACCACCAGGTCTGGCTAATTTTTCATTAATTTTTGTAGGGACAGGGTTTCGCCATGTTTCCAAGACTGGTCTCGAACTCCTGGGCTCAATGATCCTCCTGCCTCAGCCTCTCTAAATGCTGGGATTACAGGCGTGAGCCACTGCACCTGGCCTGCCTTCCTTTACTTACAACTGCCTCAGTAAATTACTTTAGTAAGTTTGGACCTGGGCCACTGGTCCAAACAGCCATCGTTCTCCTGGACAGATCCCTGAGCCGCTGCATATTGCTCAATTACTTAATTTATATCTCAGTTTCCTCACCAGTAAACAGGGGATAATAGTACTTATTTAATGCGTTTGTATGAGGATTAAATGAGGTAATGTTTGAACAATGTTTAGAACTGTGCCTGACAAATAAAAGCTATAAAAATATAAATAGGTGGATGGGTGCAGTGGCTCACGCCTGTAATCTCAGCACTTTGGGAGGCTGAGGTGGGCAGATCACCTGAGGTCAGGAGTTCAAGACCAGCCTGGCCAACATGGTGAAACCCCATCACTTACTAAAAATACAAAAATTAGCTGGGTGTGATGATGGCAGTTGCCTGTAATCCCAGCTATTCAGGAGGCTGAGGAAAGACGGAGGGGGGGAGAGAGAGAGAGAGAGAGAGAGAGAGAGAGAGGCAAAAATCATGAAGGCTGTTTCATATATTGCTAATTTTCACTGTTTTATCTCTTTTACCTACTTGCCCTTAGATTATAATACTATCAGCTTTTGATAAGACAACTGGAAAGATTAATACCAACCTTAAGACTTTGATGATTATGGAATTAGTTTTCTTAAAGCCTTACCAAACCTAATTATATTCTACTTAAATCTTAATAAATATTGGTTAGTAGTATTAATGGAGTTTCTGTATTTTCTTTAAGCATCTACTAATATTTTGAATTATTCTTGAACTTTCAGCTTTTTGACCATTATCTACTATATAATTTTTTTCTTTTGAGACGGAGTCTCGCTCTGTCGCCCAGGCTGGAGTGCAGTGGCGCTATCTCGGCTCACTGCAAGCTCCGCCTCCTGGGTTCACGCCATTCTCCTGCCTCAGCCTCACCCAGTAGCTGGGACTACAGGCGCCCGCCACCACGCCCGGCTAATTTTTTTTGTATTTTTAGTAGAGACGGGGTTTCACTGTGGTCTCGATCTCCTGACCTCGTGATCCACCCGCCTCGGCCTCCCAAAGTGCTGGGATTACAAGCGTGAGCCACCGCGCCCGGCCCACTATACAATTTTTTAAAACTACCTCCATCATGCTTATAATCCCAGCACTTTGGGAGGTCGAGGCGGGCGGATCACGAGGTAAGGAGATCGAGGCCATCCTGGCTAACACGGAGTAACCCCATCTCCACTAAAAACACAAAAAATTAGCTGGGCATAGGTGGCGGGCACCAGTAGTCCCAGCTACTCGGGAGGCTGAGGCAGGAGAATGGCATGAACCTGGGAGGCGGAGCTTGCAGTGAGCCGAGATCGCACCACTGCACTCTAGCCTGGGCGACAGAGTGAGACTCCGTCTCAAAAAAAAAAAAAAAAAATCAATCATAAGTAGTTTTAATGTGACCCTTTTGACTTTATTCTAGAAGTATTTTTTTTTTTTTTTAAGATGGAGTTTCGCTCTGTCACCCAGCTCACTGCAACCTCCACTTCCCAAATTCAAGCTGTTCTCTTGCCTCAGCCTCTGGAGTAGCTGGGATTACAGGCATGTGCCAACACGCCTGGCTAATTTTTGTATTTTTAGTACAGTTGGGGTTGCACCATGTTGGCCAGGCTGGTCTCGAACTATTTATTTTATTTATTTGTTTTTGAGATGGAGTCTCACTCTATCGCCCAGGCTGGAGTGCAGTGGCACGATCTCGGCTCGCTGCAAGCTCCACCTCCCGAGTTCACGTCATTCTCCTGCCTCAGCCTCCCGAGTAGCTGGGACTACAGGCGCCCTCCACCATGCCCGGCTACATTTTTTGTATTTTTAGTAGAGACGGGGTTTCACCATGTTAGCCACGATGGTCTCGATCTGCTGACCTCGTGATCCGCCCGCCTCGGCCTCTCAAAGTGCTGGGATTACAGGCGTGAGCCACCGCCCCCGGCCTTATGATTGATTTTTTTAAAGCATCATGCCTAAAGTATGCTTACATTACCACTAGAAGAGGTAACATTGGTTGGTGTGCTTCTGGTAAGGCTATTTAAACTGTACTAAGAACTCTTTCAGAGGAGTTTATAATCCTCAACTATTCAGCTGAAGTTAACATTCAGGGGGAATATCCTGCTGTAATGCTTCCCTGAGCAATTATACAATTTTATCTCTATCTCTATTATTTTACTTATTTTTCAGAACCTTATTAACTATTTATTTACTTATTTTTGAGACAGAGTCTCGCTCTGTCGCCCAGGCTAGAGTGCAGTGGCACAATCTTGGCTCACTGCAACCTCCACCTCCCGGGTTCAAGCAATTCTCCTGTTTCAGTCTCCCGAGTAGCTACAGGCGCATGCCACCACATCTGGCTAATTTTTGTATTTTTAGTAGAGACAGGGTTTCACCATGTTAGTCAGGCTGGTCTCCAACTCCTGACCTCAGGTGATCCACCTGCCTTGGCATCCCAAAGTGCTGGGATTACAGGTGTGAGCCACCATGCCCAGTCCTTATTAACAATTTAAACATACTATTTCACATGTATATGGTGACCTATAGTTATCTATGTCTTACCTCATACACATATTTAATACTCCTACTTCAGCCAACTTGTCACTGAAATTTCTTTCCTTTTTGAAATTTTATGAAATAAGATATAACTTGCTGTAAACATATGAATATGAGATCTCATACCATTTCAGTTATATTCACAGAACAACATAACAATTTTAAAAGAAGAAGGGAAGGTACTAGAATCAGTAGCCCTGTGTTGTAGCCCTGGCATGATTCTTGACTATTTAATTTACATTTTTCTATCTTTTATTTGTCAGGCACAATTCTAAGCATTGTCTTTGCTAGGCCTCTGACCTTAGGTCAACTCATTTAAATCTCTAGATTTCAAGTTCCTTTTTATATAAAATGGCGAAAAACACTGACCCTAGGGAGTTATCATGAGGATCATATACAAATTTTAAGAGAACCTTCAAAAATGGATCCCAAGACACAATTATTTTTTATTTTTTAGAGACAGAGTCTCACTATGTTGCCCAAACTCAAGACCTGAAGTGATTTTCCCACCTCAGCCTACTGAGTAGCTGGGACTACAGGGGTATGGCACCACGCCTGGCTCCAAGATAATCTTAAATCATCAAATCAAAGGTTAAATCATTATCATTGTATTCAGGAGCATTAATAAATACTGAAGTATTTTCCACAAGAAGTAAAAGGGAAAATAAAGTTCAATATATTAGAAAATTTGCTCTTACCCATTATAGATCTTAGTAATTTCAGAGTATGATTTGAACAAACTAAATTTATGAGAACAAGGGAAATGTAAACATTGACTGGATATTAAGGAATTACGAGCTTTTTTAGTTGTGATAATAGTATTACAGTTAGGTCTCAAAAATACATGTTATTTAGTTGGTGCTGTAGTAATTTTCATTTAAAGTTTTTTAAAAAGTAAAACAAAACTTGGCCAGGCACAGTGGCTCACACCTGTAATCCCAGCACTTTGGGAGGTTGAGGCAGGTGGGTCACAAGGTCAGGAGTTTGAGACCAGCCTGGCCAATTTAAAAAAAAAAGGTAAAACAAAACATATTTTAAAAATACATTTTGAGGCCAGGTACAGTGGCTCACGCCTATAATCCCAGCACTTTGAGAGGCTGAGGCGGGAGGATCAACTTGAGCCCAGGAGTTCAAGACCAGCCTCAGCAACATAGCGAGACCCCCAACTCTACAAAAAAATTCTTTAAAATTAGCCAGCCATGGTGGTGTGCACTTGTAGTCCCGGCTACTCAAGAGGCTGAGGTGGGAAGATCACTTGAACCCAGGCTGCAGTGAGCTATGATCCTGACATTGCACCCCAGCCTGGGAGACAGGTGGAGACCCTGTCTTAAAACAAACAAACAAACAAAAAACTATTCTGAAATTTTCACAAATGAAATGAAAAGTAGAAATTAATTACAAAATAAAATGGAGGGGGGACGGGTAGGATAAAGATAATAATAATATATACACATATATAAAAACAATGTGTGCATATATATTTCTTCATATGCATTATGTATATATTTAAAAAGACTGAAAAGACACATTCCTAACCATTAACAATGATTAGCTCAGGAACAGAGGGCAAGGGAGGAAGAACGGGGCATTTAAAGAACTTTGTAACTTCTTTATGACTGATACAATGAACATGTTATTATTTTTATAAACTGAAAAAAGATTTTTCACTTGTGAATCTTCTATACAATGGTCTATACCTACTTTGCACTGAAAATTGACATCTGGAATGATACACTCAATTAAGTTTGAAAATATAAAATCTAAGTTAAGGCTGGGCACGGTGGTTCATGCCTGTAATCCCAGCACTTTGGGAGGCCGAGGCAGGCAGATCACTTGAAGTCAGGAGTTCAAGACCAGCCTGGCCAACACGGTGAAACCCCATCTCTACTAAAAATACAAAAATTAGCCGGGCATGGCAGCGGGCACCTGTAATCCCAGCTACTTGGGAGGCTGAGACAGGAGAATCGCTTGAACCCAGGAAGCGGAGGTTACAGTGAGTGGAGATTGTGCCATTGCACTCTAGCCTGGGTGACAACGAAATTCTGTCAAAAAAAAAAAAAAAATTTAGGCCAGACACAGTGGCTGGCTCATGCCTGAAACCCTAGCACTTTGGGAGGCCAAGGCAGGCGGATCACTTGAGCCCAGAAGTTCAAGTTCAGCCTAGACAACATGGTGAAACCCCGACTCCACACACACCGTAATTTTTTTAACTTAGCCAGGCATGATGGCTTGAGCCTATAGTCCCAACCGCTCAGGATGCTCAGGTGGGAGTATCCACTTGAGCCTGGGAGGTCAAGTATGCAGTGAGCCGTGATGGTACCACTGCACTCCAGCCTACATGACAGAGCGAGACCTGGCCCCTCCCCAAAAAAGTTTTAATATAAATTACAGGATATTTTTCATTCGAAATTGTGTACATATGAAATCTATGAGTTATAACTGAACTTCCTTAGGAAGTTTGATAGCCTTAGGGAGTCTTATGTTTAGGTCACATGTGGAATTATCTTTACTTTGCAGCTATACAGTGCATATACATAAGCATTGGTTCTTTCTGCAGTAACCTTTTATTCAAGTTATCAATAAACTTTTGCTTAATCATGCTATCTGTTAAACTGTAAAAACAATAACTTAGTAATAGTTCATTATATCTAGAAGTCACAGTTGGTTGGCCAGCCCTAAATTACCTAGGAGAAATTTTACCATTGCTGTGCTAAGGGGTGGGGGAAAAAAACAGCAGCACAAAATTAAAGAGAAAAATTACTTTCATTTACCTACAGGTCCATTTAATTAAGTTAAAGTAGTATCTATGATATTAGATCTTTTTTTTTTTTTTTTTTAAGACGGAGTATTGCTCTGTCGCTCAGGCAGGAGTGCAGTGGCGCGATCTCCGCTGACTGCAACCTCCACCTCCCAGGCTCAAGCAATTCTCCCGTCTCACCCTCCCAAGTAGCTGGGATTACAGGTGCCTGCTACCACGTCTGGCTAATTTTTGTATTTTTAGTAGAGATGAGGTTTCACCATGTTGGCCAGGCTGGTCTCAAACTCCTGACCCCAAGTGATCCACCTGCCTCAGCCTCCTAAAGTGCTGGGATTACAGGCGAGAGCCACAGAGCCCGGCCTGATATGAAATCTTAACCATTTATTTCTGAAACTGTTAAGCAAGTGTACTAAAGTGTATCTGCTAACCAAATTCATACACACACCAAATCTTTTTTTTTTTTTTTTTGAGATGGAGTTTCGCTCTTGTTGCCCAGGCTGGAGTGCAATGGCACGGTCTTGACTCACTACAACCTCCACCTCCCAGGTTCAAGCGATTCTCCTGCCTCAGCCTCCTGAGTATCTGGAATTACAGGAACGTGCCACCATGCCCTGTTAATCTTGTATTTTTAGTAGAGACGGGGTTTCTCCATGTTGGTCAAGCTGGTCTTGGCCTCCCAACCTCAGGTGATCTGCCTGCCTCGGCCTCCCAAAGTGCCGGGATTACAGGCGTGAGCCACTGTGCCTGGCGCCTCAATTTTTAAATATTGAAGTTTACCATTAAAAAAAAATTATCCTCTGTAACTTCCTCTCAATTTTGCTGTTAACCTAAAAACTGCTCTGCAAGATTTTGAAACAAGGTCTCTGTCACCAAGACAAGTGCCATGGCATGATCACAGCTCACTGCAGCCTCAATCTTCTGGGTTCAAGTGAACCTCCTGCCTCAGCCTCCCAAATAGCTGGAACTACATGTATACACCACCATGCCTGGGTAACTTTTTTTTTTTTGGTAGAGATAGTTCCCCATGTTCCCCAGGCTGGTCCCGAACTCCTGGACTCAAGAGATCCTCCTGCCTCAGTCTCCCATGATCCCTCATGCTTGTAATCCCAGCTTGAGCCACCATGCCCAGCTAAAAAATTGTCTTTAATTAAAAAAATTATTCATGAGGTAAAGTTTTGAATTTGACCTATATATCAGCTGTCTCAAGAAATACAGGAAATAGGCCGGGCGCGGTGGCTCATACCTGTAATGCCAGTACTTTGGGAGGCCGAGGCAGGCGGATCACGGGGTCAGGAAATCGAGACCATCCTGGCTAACATGGTGAAAACACGTCTCTACTAAAAAAATACAAAACATTAGCCACGCATGGTGGCACGCACCTGTAGTCCCAGCTACTCAGGAGGCTGAGGCTGGAGAATTGCTTGAACCCGGGAGGTGGAGGTTGCAGTGAGCCAAGATCACGCCACTGTACTCCAGCCTGGGTGACACAGCGAGACTCCGTCTCAAAAAAAATAAATACGGAAATGAATCTGAGACGTCACACCTCAATGGAAGCAATTGTTACAGAAGTTAATTACAATCTTGAGAGGCTCTTTTTCAGGCAACTCCTTACATCTTTTTTGACTACTACGCAAACTCCTAAGAACAAGTACTTCCCTAGTCCATCGCAAATAGAATTAAAAATAAATAAATAAAAAGAACAAGTACCTCCAAAATACATTTCTGTACCATTACCACATATGTCCTCCCTAAAATGCTTGAACCACTCACAAGCATATCCTATTTAAATTAATTTTTAAAGTTTCAACTCATCCTGACAATGGACTAAGTGTAGCCTCAATGAAATCAATGAACTCATCAGACACCTATTTTTAGTTATACAAACACTATTTACGTAAATATTTTCACTTATTCAATTTCTCAACATACTGTTAACTGAAAACCAAACATGTTACCATGTACCAATATGGGAGGTAGGAAATAAACATATTTAGAACACTATGCCTGAATGGCTATGTTTTAATTAAAAGACAGGCATGCAAATAAATGATTACAAATTAAGTGCCTCAAATGAAATCTCTACTGGTTGCTAAAAGAGCACTGTGAAATAAATGCCTAATTCTGGCTGAGACATTCAGGTAAAATTTACAAAGGGGTGCTACTTGAGCCAAGTATTGAGGCCAAGGTGAAAGGGACCTTACAGGCAAAGGGAAAAATAATGCAGAAAGGCTTACACATGGGAGCAAAGACAGAGGCAGTTGGAATAAACACAAGAAAACGTATTTTTGAGACATATAGGAAGTATAGTCAATGAGACTCAGTAATTGGTTTAATATTGGGATTGAGGAGAAAGAAAAATTCAAGGACAACTCTCAGTTTTCTATATTGAGGGAATAAGTGAACAATGACAGATACAAGTAGTGATAAATAATACTCATTAAGTGCTTACTATATGTCAGCCATTGTGCTAACTGTATCACTTCATCACTCAGTTGTGAAATTAACAGTTAAGAAGACACAGACATAAATGCATACGACCTATTTATTGAGGAACAGATAATTTTCTAGTCATCTATGACTACCAAAAAGCATTTTCCCATTTATCATTTTGTCTTCTTGAACCACTTTATTTCCTGGGCTTCTCCAATTTCACTGTCTCCTAATGCTCTAACTTTTCTACTCACTCTTTCTCATACTTCTTGGCTCCTCCCAAGATCCTCTTTTTAACTTAATGTACCCTCATCATAACTTTCCTTGGTTTCCTATTCTCCCCAAATGTAGCACATTATAAAAATAAAAGCCAGGCATGGTAACTCACGCCTGTAATCTCACCATTTTGGGAGGCCAAGGTGGGCAGATCACCTGAGGTAAGGAGTTCGAGACCAGCCTGGCCAACTTGGTGAAACCCCATCTCTATTAAAAATACAAAAATTAGCTGGGAATGGTGGCATGAGCCTGTAATTCCAGCTACTGAGGAGTCTGAGGCAGGAGAATCGCTTGAACCCAGGAGGCAGAGGTGGCAATGAGCCGAGACTGTGCCACTGCACTCCAGCCTAGGTGACAAAGTGAGATTCAATCTCAAAAAAATAAAAATAAGGCTGGGCACAGTGGTTCACGCCTGTAATCTCAGCACTTTGGAAGGCCAAGGTGGGCGGATCACGAGGTCAGGACTTCAAGACCATCCTGACCAATATGGTGAAACCTAGTCTCTACTAAAAATACAAAAATTAGGCCGGGCGCGGTGGCTCAAGCCTGTAATCCCAGCACTTTGGGAGGCCGAGGCGGGCGGATCACGAGGTCAGGAGATCGAGACCATCCTGGCTAACACAGTGAAACCCCGTCTCTACTAAAAATACAAAAAATTAGCCGGGTGTGTTGGCGGGCGCCTGTAGTCCCAGCTACTCGGGAGGCTGAGGCAGGAGAATGGCGTGAACCCGGGAGGCGAAGCTTGCAGTGAGCCGAGATCGCGCCACTGCACTCCAGCCTGGGGCACAGAGCAAGACTCCGTCTCAAAAAAAAAAAAAAAAAAAAAAAAAAAAAATACAAAAATTAGCTGGGTGTGGTAGCACATGCCTGTAATCCCAGGTACTCAGGAGACTGAGGCAGGAGAATCGCTTGAACCCAGGAGGCAGAGGTTTCGGTGAGCCGAGATCACACCACTGCACTCCGGCCTCGGCAACAAGAGCGAAACTCCATCTCAAAAACAAACAAACAAACAAATAATAATAATAATAATTTAAAAATAAAAAATATCTAGGCAAAGAAAGATATACCCTAAAATGCATAAGCAAAAAGTCATTAAAAAACATGATGTGCCGGCCAGGCACGGTGGCTCACGCCTGTAATCCCAGGACTTTGGGAGGCCGAGGTGGGCAGATCACCTGAGGTCAGGAGTTCCAGACGAGCCTGGCCAACATGGTGAAAACCCCGTCTCTACTAAATATACAAAATTAGCCGGGTGTGGTGGTGGGAGCCTGTAATTCCAGCTACTAGGGAGGCTGAAACAGGAGAATCACTTGAACCCGGGAGGCCTCAGAGATTGCAATGAGCCGAGACTGCACCATTACACTCCAGCCTGGGCAACAAGAGCGAAACTCTGTCTCAAAATAAATAAATAAAACATTGTGTATGTAAATATGTAAAACCAAGTATAAACTGACTTGGAGCAAAATTTAGGTAACCTCCAATGTGCAGTATTAAATAAATTTTGTTATCCTACTAATTATTTTCAGATGGAATTTCAGCAATGACAAAAAAAAATTACGTTTTTGTTTGTTTTGAGACAGGGTCTCTTGCCCTGGCGGGAATACAGTGGCACAATCTGGGCTCACTGCAGCCTCGACCTCCCGGGTTCAAGCAATCCTCCCACCTCAGCCTCCCAAGCAGCTAGGACTAGAGGCCTGCACCATCACACCCAACTAGTTTTTTTCATTTTTAGTAGAGACAGGATTCTGCCATATTGCCCAGGCTGGTCTTGAGCTCCCAAGCTCAAGCAATCCACCCACCCCAGTCTCCCAAAGTGCTGAGATTATAGGCGTGAGCCACCGTGCCTGGCCAAAAAACAATTACATATGAATAATGAAATATATCCCAATTATTCCTGCTACCTATTTATTAACATACTATTAAATATGTGAAAAAGCTTCCTAGTCCTAAATACAATTGTACTTGGTAATAGCTCAGTTGATGGCAAATGTAGTGTTTACTGTTGTATTTGGATTTGTGCCTGGATTTAGTGTGAAATGAGGATATTCCCACTGCTGAGTTTTTCTGCTATGTCATCAGCTCACATCTGCCACAGGCTATGTTTCCAACATAACATCAGCAAAAGCAATCAAGACATATTTTTTTGGAGGAAGGTAGAGCAGGTTTTCATTTTTCCAAAAACTGCACCAAGGTAAAGCAAACCTCTAGCTGAGGTGGGAGTGTTGTGTAGGCATTAGCAGTGCTGCCCTCGCTATGCACTCCTTGGACAGTAGCGCAACCCCAAGAAAAGGGTGGTTAAAACATGCTTTCTTATTAACTTGCTGAAAGTGTCAAAAGTCTGCCAACTACAAATCTTTAAATTGTTCAATAATAGTATGTGGGAAAAAAAGTGTGTGTACACACACACATCCCCCCTAGTAAGGCTATATAATGTGCTGCAGGTTTTAAGGTCAAACTGACAGAAGGGCTGGGATCCTGGCTAAGCCCCACCCTTAAGTTTGCCCTAAGTGAAAACAGCTGACCCTATTTTTCCAGCCCAAATGTTGCCTTTTTGGCCTGCCCCGCCGCTATCCTGTGCCCATAAAAAGACTTCAGCTGGCAGAGCAACATAAGCGGCCGAGTGTCAAGGATACAAGCAGCTGAGCATAGGAAAAATTCGGCTATCTTCAGACACTGTGGCTTCAGAGAGGGGCCTGCCAGAGACAAGCCCAGCTTCAGGGAAAGATCACCTTCCCATCCCCTTTCCAGCCTCCCTTTCCGCTGAGAGCCACCCACTGCTCAATAAAGTCTTCTGCATTCATCACCTTTCAAACAGTTCATGTGAGCTGATTCTTCATGGACACCGAACAAGAACAGGGTGCCGAGAGGACAGGGGCCACCATCCTGACTGACCCTCCACTGACGTGGCTGGCACTTGGCAGGCCCTGTCTTGCTCTGTTACCCAGGCTGGAGTATCATGACACGATCTCAGCTCACTGTAGCCTCTACCTCCCAGGTCCAAGCAATTCTCCTGCCTCAGCCTCCCAAGTAGCTGGGAGTACAGGCGTATACTACCACGCCCAGCTAATTTTGTATTCAGGAGGCTGAGGAAGGAGAATGGCGTGTACCCAGGAAGCAGAGCTTGCAGTGAGCTGAGATCACGCCACTGCACTCCTGCCTGGGTGACAGAGCAAGACCCAGTCTCCAAAAAAAAAAAAAAAATTATGGCCGGGCATGGTGGTTCACGCTTGTAATCCCAGCACTTTCGGAGGCCGAGGCGGGCAGATCACAAGGTCAGCAGATCGAGACCATCCTGGCCAACATGCGGAAACCCCATCTCTACCGAAAAAAAAAAAAAAAATTAGCTGGGCATGGTGGCACATGCCTGTAGTCCCAGCTACTCCGGAGGCTGAGGCAAGAGAATTGCTTGAACCCAGGAGGCGCAGGTTGCAGTGAGCTGAGATTGTGCCACTGCATTCCAGCCTGGGTGACATGAGACTCCGTTTCAAATAAAATAAAATAAAAAATAAAGATTTAAATACCATGTACAGTAACAAATACCTAGAAATAAATCTATAGGGATATGTGTGTAATGTCTACAAAACACCAATAAGAAAAATTTTAAAGACCCAAATAAACAGAGAGATATACAACACATTCGTAGACTGAAAGACTCAATATTATTAAGATGTCCATTGTCCCCAAATAGATCTACAAATTGAATGCAATTCCAATAAAATTCCAGCAGGTTTTCTGTGTGGAAATTGACAAGATGATACTAAAATTTATAAATATGTATTTATTTATTGCATGAAAATGAAAAGTCCATAGAATAGCCAAAACAAAACAATCTTGAAAAAGAACAACAAATTCAAACATACACTGCCAGACTTCAAGACATCATAAGGCTATAGCAATTAAGACTGTGCTGGCTGGGCACGGTGGCTCATGCCCGTAATCCCAACACTTTAGGAGGCTGAGGAGGGCGGATCATCTGAAGTTAGGAGTTCGAGACCAGCCTGACCAACATGGTGAAACCCCATCTCTACTAACAATACGAAATTAGCTGGGCATGGTGATGGGCGCCTGTAATTCCAGCTACTTGGGAGGCTGAGGCAGGAGAATCACTTGAACCCAGGAGGCAGAGGTTGCAGTGAGCCGAGATCATGCCATTGTACTCCAGCCTGGGCAACGAGAGCGAAACTCCATCTCAAAAAAAGACTGTGCTATTGGTGCAGGGCCAAACAACCAAATGGAATAGAAGACAGCATCCAGAAACAGATTAACATTACAACAAAGGCACCATTGCAATTCAGTGGGAGATAGCCTTTTCAATGCCACCGGACTGACTGGATATCTATATTCTGTATTTTCTATATAGAAAAAACAACCTTGACTCTTGTCTCACATATTTCAAATGGATCATAGACTTAATTGCAAAACTAAAACTGCAAAGTTTCTAGAAGAAAACAAAAGATCATCTTCATGCTTGAAGTCCTAGCCAGAGCAACGAGGCAAGAAAAAGAAACAAAAGGCATTTGAATTGGAGAGAAGTAAAATTACCTCTGCTTGAAGATGACATGATGTTCTTCATAGAAAATCCTAATGATTATACACACACATACACAAACTGTTAGAAATGATAAATTCAGCAAACTGGCAGGATCCAAAATCAACATCCACATTAGTTACCCAAAACAATCAGCTGTATTTCTATACTCTAACAACAAATCCAAAAAAGAAATTAAGGCAATTTCATCTACAACTCCACCAGAAAGAAAAAGATATTTAGAAATAAATTTTACCAAGGAAGCAAAAGACTTGTACACTGGACACCAGCCGGACACAGAGGTGCAAGCCTGTAGTAGTCCCAGCTACTCAGGAAGCTAAAGCAGGAGGATTGCTTGTGCCCGATTTGAGGTCACAGTGCACTATTATCAGACCTGTGAATAGCCACTGTACTCCAGCCTGGGCAACATACCAAGGCTTCATTTCTTTAAAAAAAAAAAAAAAAAAAAAAAATTAAACAGAATTATCACATGATCCAGAAATTCCACTTCTGGATACATAGCCCAAAATGATGAAAAGCAAGGATTCAAATCGATATTTGCACACCTATATTCAGGGCAGCTTATCCACAATACCGGGGAGGGAAAAAAAAAAAAAAAGGAAAAGAACATGGAAGCATCCCAGGTAGCTATCAGTGACTAAGTGGATAAACAAAATGTGGCAACTATACAGTGGAATGTTATTCAGCCTTAAAAAGCAGGAAAATTTTGACACGTGCTACAACATGAATGAACTTTGAAAACACGGTGTTAACTGAAATTCACCAGTAACAAAAGGACAAATACTGCCTGATTCCATTTATAAGAGGCACTTAGAATAGTGAAATTCAGAGAGACAGAAAATAGAATAGTGGCCACCAGAGGCTGAAGAGAGGAGGGAACAGGGAGTTATTGTTTAAAGCGTAAAGAGTTTCAGTTTGGGAAGATGAAAAAATTTCTGGGAATGAATGATGGTGGTGGCTGCACAACACTGTGAATGCACTTAATATCACAGAATTATACACTTAAAACTGAAATGGTGAATTTTATGTTATATATATTTTACCACCAAAAAAAAAACAGGAATATTTAGGACACTGGAAGGGACAAAAGTTTTAAAATAGGACACAAAAAGTAATATCCATAAAAGAAAACATTGATAATTTTGATTTTATTAAAACCAAGAACTTGTTTCATCAAAAAAATCATTAAAACAGGGAACAACCAAGCCACAGAGTGGAAGAAGTTATTCACAATACATGTATGTGGATTCACATATACAATCCAACAAATGATTTAATATGCACAGTATATAAAGAACTCCTATGAATAAAGAAAATACAAAAAAACAAAAATGAGCAAAAGACTTGAACAGGCATTTCACAAAAGAGGTTATCTAAATGCCAGTAAATAAATTCAGTTAATATGGTGTTCAACGTCATTAGTCATCAAGGAAATGCAAATTAAAAGCAAAATACCTAAAATGAAAAAGACTGGCAAAGATGCAAAACTACCATAACTCTCATATAGTGCTTATAGGAATGTAGAACAGGTACAACCAGCTTAGAAAACTGGCAATCTTACTACACCTGTACATATATGTATCCAAGGTTCAAAAAGTCTACTCCTTAATAAATATTTTCACCAAAATACAAAACTGGAATGTTCATAAATAGGAATATACATACAGACAAAATCTGAAACTACCCAAATGACCCTCAATAGGAGAATGGATGAAGTGGAAGAGTCATTTATAGATTACTACCTAGCATGAGAACAAATGATCTACAACTACGCATAATGTGGATAAATCACATCAACATATATGACAAAGAAGCCCGACACAAAAGAGATTCATACAGTATGACTCTATTTATTATGAAATTCAAGAATAAGCAAAATTAATTCATACTGTTAGAAATTAGGATAGGGATTATCCTGGGAGGTGGGAAGATGGTTCTGTAAGAGAACACAAGAAAGGGCTTCTTACAGTAGTACTGGCAATTTTCTTTTTTCATGATCTGAGGACTAGTATATACAGATGCCCCAGTGTGTGAAAATCCACCAATTGGTATATTTATGACACATACACCTTTCTACCTTCACATGTTTTGATCAAATAAAAAATGTTGGCTGGGTGCGGTGACTCACGCCTGTAATCCCAGTACTTTGGGAGGCCTAGGCGGGTGGATCGCCTGAAGTCAGGAGTTCGAGATCAGCCTGACCAACAAGGTGAAACCCCGTCTCTACTAAAAATACAAAAATTAGCCAGGTGTGGTGGCAGGCACCTGTAGTCCCAGCTACTCGGGAGGCTGAGACAGGAGAATTGCTTGAACCCGGGAGGTGGAGGTTGCTGTGAGCTGAGATCGTGCCACTGCACTCCAGCCTGGGCAAGGGAGCAAGACTCTGTCTCAAAAGAAAAAAAAGTAATTACATTTCAGTTAAGTATGATAACCATGTGTATTTAAAGAGATTTTATACTCTGTCAGAGTTCAGGGATGAATTACTGATAAGCACATTAGAAAACTAAATGTGAGCCAGGCACCGGTGATTCACGCCTGTAATCTCAGCACTTTGGGAGGCTGAGGTGGGCGGATCACCTGAGGTCAGGAGTTCGAGACTAGCCTGGCCAACATGGTGAAGCCCCATCTGTACTAAAAATACAAAAATTAGCTGAGTGTGGTGGTGGGCACCCATAATCCTAGCTACTCGGGAGGCTGAGGCAGGACAATCACTAGAACCTGGGACGTGAAAGTTACAGTGAGCCGACATCGCTCCATTGCACTTTAGCCTGGGCAACAACAGTGAGACTCCATCTCAAAAACAAACAAACAAACAAACAAACAAAAAAAAAAACCCACAAACAAAAAAACTAAATGTGTAGGGATGAAGAGGAATTCCAGCAAAAACAAAAAACAAAACACTACACTACACGTGAAACAAAAGGTTAATAATGGTGTACAACATGGTTCAACCGGAACTATTATTTACATAGTCATATTAATGTAAACACTGAAAATTAGTCTAAATTAAAACTATAACTACTAGAAATATGGGGAGCTAATGAGTATGTTTATGGGATGGGGTGTTACAGTAATGAGTGAAATCCTCATCTTCCACAGTAGAAGTATGATAGTTAACAACAAACTAGAAATTTTAAAAATGAAAAACGGCATTAAAAATATTTAGAAGGCCAGTCGTGGTGGCTCATGCCTGTAATCCCAGCACTTTGGGAGGCCAAGGCAGGCAGATCACGAGGTCAGGAGTTCAAGACTAGCCTGGCCAATATAGTGAAACCCCATCTCTACTAAGAAATACAAAAATTAGCTGGGCATGGTGGTAGCTACTGAGCTCAGGAGTTCAAGACCAGCCTGGCCAATATGGTGAAACCCCGTCTCTACTAAAAAATACAAAAACTAGCCGGGCATGGTGGTGCACTCCCAGCTACTCGGGAGGCTGAGGCAGGAGAATCGCTGAACCCAGGAGGTGGAGGTTGCAGTGAGTGAGCCAAGATCGCACCACTGCACTCCAGCCTGGGCGACACAGCAAGACTCTGTCTTAAAAGATAGATTAGATAGATAGATAGATAGATAGATAGATAGATAGATAGATAGATAGATAGTAAGTTGGGCACAGTGGCTCACACCTGCAATCCCAGCACTTTGGGAGGTCAAGGTGGGAGGATCATTTGAACCCAGGAGTTCAAGACCAGCCTGGGCAACAGGTCAAGACCCCATCTCTACAAAAACATTTTAAAAGTTGGCTGGGCGCGGTGGCTCATGCCTGTAATTCCAGCACTTTGGGAGGCTGAGGTGGGCAGATCACCTAAGGTCAGGAGTTCAAGACCAGCCGGCCAACACAGCGAAACCCTGTCTCTACTAAAAATACAAAAATTAGTCGGGTGTGGTGGCACAAGCCTGTAATCCGTTACTTGGGAGGCTGAGGCAGGAGAATTGCTTGAACCCAGGAGGCGGAGGTTGCAGTGAGCCAAGATCACGCCATTGTACTCCAGCCTGGGCAACAAGAGTGAAACTCTGTCTCAAAAAAAAAAAAACAAAAAATTAAAAGTTAGCTGAGATTGGTGGCAGGCCTGCAGTCCCAGCTACTCAGGCTTCAGCGGGAGAATAGTTTGAGCCCAGGAATTCGTGGCAGCAGTGGACTATGACTGCAACACCACACTCCAGCCCGGGCAACAAAGCAAGACACCATCTCTTAAAAAGTAAATTAAGAATATTTAGAAATGTGGGAGTAATTCCAGAAGAGTTGAAAAGGTTCAAAGTATGTTATTACTTTCATAACAACTTTTTAAATAGTCGATTCAATTGTTAATAACAATAGAATTATTTAGCATTTTGGGCTCTCAGAGTTTCTATTATTACCATGTGTTACATACACATAACTTATGAATGGTTTGTTATGGCTAATCTAAGAAACGGGATCCTTGACAGCCAGGATAAGACATCCTGGGTAACTGATCTCCTGAACACAGGAGCTCAAATGGCCTGTCTGCTTTCCACCACAAGGAAAGACATTCTAGTGCTAAGGAAGTTTTTCCTTTCCGTTTTTTTCTGCCCTTATTGATGAAGTATCTTTAACACCTCATATACTTACATATATGAACATCAGCGGATAAAATTAGTAATCAGGCCAGACATGGTGGCTCATACCTGTAATCCCAGGACTTTGGGAGGCTGAGGCAAGAGGATTGCTTGAGACCAGGAGTTCAAGGCCAGCCTGGCCAACATGGTGAAACCCCATCTTTACTAAAAACACAAAAATTAAGCAGGGCCATGGTGTTACATGCCAGTAATCCCAGCTACTCAGCAGGCTGAGGCATGAGAATAGCTTGAACCCAGGAGGCAGAGGTTGCAGTGAGCCATGATGAAATCCCATCTCTACTAAAAATACAAAAATTGGCCAGGCATGGTGGTACATGCCAGTAGTTCCAGCTACTCAGGAGGCTGAGGCAGGAGAATCCATTGAACCCGAGAGGCGGAGGATGCAGTGAACCGAGATCATGCCACTACACTCCAGCAGAGTGAATGACACGAGACTCTGTCTCAAAAAACAAACAAAACCCAATAAAATTAGTAATCAGTTTTGCCCCATATTAGAAGAATGTCCTTAATATAAGTTTAAAATGATAATGAATAATCAATTCCAAAATGTACAAAATAAACATCAATCATATTCTTTCTAAATTTTTCAAGAAAAACACTAAATCTACCATGTACTTTTTTTTTTTGGAGATGGAGTCTCTCTCTGTCCCCCAGGCTGAAGTACATTGGCAACGCAATCTTGATCTCAGCTCACTGCAACCTCTGCCTCCCGGGTTCAGGCGATTCTCCTGCCTGAGCTTCCCAAATAGCTGGGATTACAGGCACGCACCACCATGCCCTGCTAATTTTTGTATTTTTAGTAGAGACGGAGTTTCACCATGTTGACCAGGCTGGGACCTCAGGTGATGAACCTGCCCTGGGCTCACGGGTGTGAGCCACCACGCCTGGCTTCCCATGTACTTTCTTTCTTCTCTCCTTTTTTTTTTTTTTTTTTTTTTTTTTTTTGAGGGAGTCTTGCTCTGTCGCACAGGCTGCAGGAGTGCAGTGGCACGATTTTGGCTCACTGCAACCTCTGCCTTCCGGGTTCAAGCGATTCTCCTGCCTCAGCCTCCCAAGTAGCTGGGATTACAGGCGCACGCCACCATGCCTGGCTAATTTTTTGTATTTTTAGTAGAGATGTGGTTTCACCATGTTAGCCAGGATGGTCTCGATCTCTTGACCTCATGATCGGCCCACCTAGGCCTCCCAAAGCAGGTGTGAGCCACCACGCTGGTATACTTTCTTTAGGCATGACATCAAAGATTAAAAACCTTAAAGAAAGTAATAGATGAATTTTATAAAATAAAAGTTAAACAATTCTATGTAACAAAACATACTGTTTATATGTTAAAGGCAAAACTACAAAATGGGGCAAATGTTTAAAACTTTTTTCAAAGGGTTATATGAGTGTTTCTAAATCAAGACATAAAGACAAACCCTTCTACAGTAAAACAGGCAAAGGACACAAGCCAAAAAGAAGAAACATACTCTACTACTTACCAGACTATTCATAGATTTTTTGAGGATTCTGAGAAGCTTAGCTAGAAAACCACTCCTATAAGCAAAGTGTGTCAGCAACTTTTAAAAAATATAGGATAGCATTTTTTTTGTATACTAGTGGGAAAAAATGAGAGCACACAGCATGTAATTCAGCCAAAGAGAGAAATATATGTCAAACATCAAGCTTATTGACAAGAAAAGAAATGAACAGTTTGCCTATATACTATCTTTGGCAGTTCTGTCTAATTTAGCCACCAGGAAAAGACACTCCCAAATTCTTGAGCAGGCGGCTAACATAACGAAAGAAGTTCTGGATATGAGGTGTGCATGACAACCGAATGGGGTTAAACTACCAGATATGAAGGAGCAAAAGTCTAGGTTATAATGATGGCAAAGGCAAAAGAGAATAAGGAAGACATTGAAATTACTAACTTTTGGTTGTTTATCATATCAAATGAGAAGCAATAAAGTTTTATTACCAACTATGAAAGTGGATCAACAGGCCGGGCACGGTGGCTCATGCCTGTAATACCAGCACTTTGGGAGGCCGAGGCAGGTGGATCATGAGATCAGGCGTTCGAGACCAGCCTGGCCAACGTAGTGAAACCCTGTCTCTACTAAGAATACAAAAAATTAGCCAGGCGTGGTGGCAAGCGCCTATAATCCCAGCTACATAGGCGACTGAGGCAGGAGAATCGCTTGAACCTGGAAGGTGGAGGTTGCACTGAGCCAAGATTGTGCCACTGCACTCCAGCCCGGGCGACAGTGTGAGACTCCGTCTTAAAAAAAAAAAAAAAAGAAAGTGGATCAACAAATGGTATCTCCGGGGACAGTCATTTGGAAAAGAAACAACAGACTGAAAAGATTTAAAACCCTTTCATCAATCCATATTTTACTCCATCAAAAAACATTCAAGTTTACCTTAAATATGTTATTGCTTTTGAAAAAGTACAAAAAATAAACCCTTTAAAATTAAAATTGCAGAAGACTGTCAGATACTGTTGTTTCCCATTATCTAATTAATGAAGACTAGCTTGTTCAAACTTTTTTTTTGAGACAGGGTCTCACTCTGTCACCTAGGCTGGAGTGCAGTGGCATGATCTCAGCTCACTGCAACCAACCTCCACCTCCCAGGTTCAAGAGATTCGTGTGCCTCAGCCTCCTAAGTAGCTGGGATTATAGGCTATGCCTGGCTAATTTTTGTATTTTTGTATTTTCTATTTTTTGTAGAGATGGGGTTTGTAGAGATGTCAGCCAGGCTAGTCTCAAACTCCTGACCTCAGGAAATCCGCCTGCCTCGGCCTCCCAAAGTGCTGTGATTAGAGGCATGAGCCACCAACCCCAGCCTGCTTTTTAAAACTTAACACAGGGCTAACGATTGTGGGGAGGGTGTGGGAGGGTGGGGTGTCTCAGTCTGTCACCCAGGCTGGAGTACAGTGGCATGATCATAGTTCACTGCAGCCTTAAACTCCTGGGCTCAAGAGATCATCCCACCTCAGCCTTCCAAGTAGCTAAGGCTACAGGTCACCACACCCACAATATTTATTTAATTTTTTTGTAGAGATGGGATCTCATTATGTTGCCCAGGCTGGCTTCAAACTCCTATACTCAAGTGATCTTCCTGACTCAGCCTCCCAAAATTGGTGGGATTACAGGTGTGAACCAACATGCCAGGCCTTGAGTTAACTCATATTCTATTTTACCACACCACCCCTAGAAAGAAGAAAATCCAAACAAATAGAACAAATAAGGTCAAACAAATAAAAAATGAAAATCTGATGTTATACAACCATGAATCTGTGAAAATTCTGATTTCAAGCACACAAGAATTCAAAGAATGAACAAACAAAAAGGTATTGACAGCAATGTTTTTACACAGCCAAAGAGTGGTAGGGCGTAGTAACAGGTCACTACCACAGGATGCCGGATTCTCTTCCAAAAATGTATCTGCCACTTATAACCTAATTAATGACAGAAAATGTCAGGGGAAAGCAACTAGGAATCAGAGGAAAGGGGATGGTAATAAAAACACACAAAAGGCTAAAATGTCAGGAGGAAAAGAGGCTTGTGTATCGATATTTTGCCTGTCAGGAAGGTTTTCTTCCCAATCAAAAGAACCTCCTTTTACATAATCACTTGAGAAACGTGCCTTCCTAAAATGCTATTTAAAAAAAAAAAAAAAGGGCAGGCAAGGTGGCTCACACCTGTAATTTTAGCACATTGGGAGGCCAAGGCAGGAGGACTGCTTGAGGCCAGGAGTTCAAGACCAATCTGGGCAACACAGGGAGACCTCGTCTCTATAAAAATTTTAAAAATTAGCTGGACACGGTGGTTCATGCCTGTGGTCTCAGCTACTTGGGAAGGTGAGGTAGAAAGATTGTCTGAGCCCAGGAGGTTGAAGCTGTAGTAAGCCCTGATTGTACCACTGCCACTGCACTCCAGCCTGGTCATAGAGATCCTGTCTCACAAAAAAAAAAAAAAAAAAAAAAGGCTTAGATAACCACAAGGATTGTATGTTAAACATTAAACCTACATTTAAATAACCAAATCATAGTTTCTTGAATCCAAAATTATTCTGAAAAACAAAACAAAGAAATTTAAAGTCTCAAGGCTCCTAATGTCACAAAAATGCTTCTGTAAAATTTTATTTTCAGCTATTTAGGGGGGAAATACTAGTTCTAGTAAGTTTTCCAAAATAAAGATGTAAGGAAAAATAGTATCTCAGAGTCCATCCCAGTCTTAAGATTTTAATACTCTACATAAACCATTTCTGTGGGCATTTTGAAAATATGACCTACTATGTTAAAACAGGGATATTCTCAAGGATCTAAAACTATCAGGCAGGTTAGGGATTCCAAACTACACTTGGACAATGAGCCTAAGCAAATTTCAATATAAACTATCCTTCCCAGCTTAGCTTAGTTTTCATAAATTTCTGAATATGTCAGCTTTGAGCAGATATCAGAGTATTTTTAATCTACCAAAGATAAAATACACAGAGTATAGTAGCAATTACATTTTGAAAACAAAAATTTTATAAAGGTTTAATGATTTCAAAGTATATGCATTACTGCTCAGAAACCACAATTCATAGCATATATTTTTTAATATTAAAATGAACTCTTCGGCTGGAAGTGGTGGCTCATGTCTGTAATCCCAGCACTTTGGGTGGCCAAGGCGGGTGGATCACGAGGTCAGGAGTTCAAGACCAGCCTGGCCAACATGGTGAAACCCTGTCTCTACTAAAAATACAAAAAATAGCCGAGTGTGGTGGCAGGCACCTGTAATCCCATCTACTCAGGAGGCTGAGACAGCAGAATTGCTTGAACCCAGGCGGGCGGAGGTTGCAGTGAGCTGAGATCGCGCCACTGCACTCCACCCCGGGCGACAGAGTAAGATTCCGTCTCAAAAAAAAAAAAAAAAAACTCCTCCATAAACTGAAATGTAAAGAGAATACACTATTACCTGGCATAGTCCTAGAGAAGAATGCAATGATTTAGCACTGATTCTAATTAAAATATTTAATATTGGCCTGGCAACGGTGACTCGTGCCTGTAATCCCAGAACTCTGGGAGGCTGGTGTGGGTGGAGTGCTTGAGCTCTATCAGGAGTTCAAGACCAGCCTGGGCAACATGGCGAAACCCCATCTCTAGCAAAATAGAAAAAGCCAGGTGTGGTGGTGCATCTCAGCTACTTCATGGGTTGAGACAGGAAGATTGCTTGAGCCTGGGAGGTCGTGGCTGCAGCTAGCCAAGATCATGCCACTGCATTCCAGCCTGGCTGACAAAGTGAGACACCGTCTGAAGAAAAAAAAAATTTAACATCTATACTCTATTATAGATTACAAATATTCAAAGAACCAAGTGCTTAACAAAATACACTTACTGTTCTCACTTGTTCTCTACCTTCCTATTTTCTTTAATTTCTGATTAGAATGTAAAGACGAGACAGAAGGTGTCTCCTGTCTCTCCTGAGACAGTAGAATATGGAGTACTATCTTTTGATAATCACAAGCTACCTTTCGGAATCTAACTTAGTCTTCCTGAGAAGATTCTAGGGTACTTCAGGATACAACAAAAGAGAATTGTTATTTACATCATCCAGTAATGTACTACATAGAGATATGTGAAAGTGAGTAAGTATTTTACCTTCAGGAGTGGGTAAATTAGCTTTTATTATATGCGATTATTCTGTGAGGTGGGGGAAAAAACTCTCAATTAGGAGAAACTGGTGCCTAAAGTTAGCATCTTGGCCTTACAGTAATAAGGACTTTCTAACTTATATGTAATAAATGAAAGAACATATTCCCATAGGGCTTTAGCCATTATTAAGGAACAACTTCCATCTTAAGAAGCTTAGCTGAAAAAAGAAATAGGGGGAAAAAAGGACAAATGAACAATAAACTCTCAAAGAACTATAAGCAAAACAGTTCACATGCCATTCAACAATTTGTCAATTTCTATATACTTAAAAGCATAAAGGTTAACCATGCCAGTCTAATCAGCCACTCTTTCACACACACACAGCTACATTATTCCACAGTAACATTATTACCCTACAAATAACTAAATATGACTTTCAAGTACAGTTTATCATAGTAAGTAACACCTTCTAATTTAAAATTTAAAAGTCAACACTTGGTCACGGTGGCTCACGCCTGTAATCCCAGCACTGTGGAAGGCCAAGGTGGGTGGATCACCTGAGGTCAGAAGTTCCAGACCAGCCTGGCCAACACGGTGAAACCCCATCAACTAAAAATACAAAACTAGCTAGGTGTGGTGGCATACACCTGTAATTCCAGCTACTTGGGAAGTTGAGGCAGGAGAATAGCCTGAATCTGGGAAGTGGAGGTTGTAGCAAGCCGAGATAGCACCACCACACTCCAGCCTGGGCAACAGAGTGAGACTGCATCTCAAAATAAATAAACAAATAAAAGTCAACACTAATTTCAGTTTAACCACATTAGAACGAACATAAGTACTCATCTCTACCATCTTCTGAAACCCTACTAAAGTGACAGTAAGGGGAATTTAAAAAAAAAAGCATATAAACTCATAAGGCGCCAGGCAGGGTGGCTCATGCCTGCAATCCCAGCACTTTGGGAGGCTGAGATGGGCGGATCACCTGAGGTCAAGAGTTAGAGACCAGCCTGCCAACACAGCAAAATCCAGTCTCTACTAACAATACAAAAATTAGCCTGGCATGGTGGCACACACCTGTAATCCCAGCTACTCGGGAGGCTAAGGCAGGAGAATCACTTGAACCCAGGAGGTGGAGGGTGCAGTGAGCCGAGATTGAGCCACTGCACTCCAGCCTGGTCGACAGAACGAGACTCTATCTCAAAAAAAAAAAAAAAGTGAAAGGAAGGAAGGAAGGACGGACGGATGGACAGATGGATAGATGGATGGAAGGATGGAAGGACAGAAGTAAAGGGGTTTTACAGTTCTAATAGAAAATCTGGAATTACAGATGAGAATGACAAAGGAAACAACGTAAAATGAAAAAAAATAAAATAAAATAAAAAACAAGAAAACTTCAGGAAAAACAAAAGATTTTCCAAGAAAGGTAATGTAATCATACACAACTGAGAAAAGTCAACATAGTATTTATATATAGTTAAAATAACGTAAACACTTGATATTGCTATCACTATAATGGGAAAGATAAAGGAAGGAAAAATGGTGGTAAAGGTAAGGCTGAGTGGTATAAAAGAGCTAAATTCATGTTCCACAATAGTAAATCAATAGAAAATGCTAAAAATTAAAAAATCATTAATTAGCAATATAAGCACACTATTTAGAAATCTAGTGATAAGTAATGTACCAGAAAACAAACAAGACTAGAGAGAGGAAATGTGGGAGGGAATAGGTAAAACAAGAAACTACTGTTTCACATCATAAGCTTAATATTAACAGTTTTTTAATTTTTAAAATTACATATACATATAATTACATTGATAAAAGTAAACAAAAAACTTCAGAAAATAATGCTTTGCTGAGGACTGGAAGTAGGAGGGCTACCTGGGGAAGGGTGAAAAAAAGCATTTACATTTTGTCCTTGGTTCTCACCCATTTATGCTTTGGGAAAATCATTCCCTGTCCCTTGCTTGCCAAGTGTGTACACAGTAAAACCAGGACAGGGTAAGAGCCCTGCTAGTATAAGGTTTTGTTTGTTTTTTTGAGGCAGGTTCTATCACCCAGGCTGGAGTACAGTGGCACAATCTCAGCTCATAGCAGCTTCAACCTCCCAGGCTCAAGCAATCCTCCCACCTCAGCCTCCCAAGTAGCTAGGACTGCAGGCACATGCCAGCATTCCCAGCTATTTTTTGTTTTGCCATGTTGCCCAGGCTGATTTTGAACTCCTGGGGTCAAGTGATCCGCCCACCTTGGCCTCCCAAAGTGCTGGGATTACAGGCATGAGGCACCTTGCCTAGCTGTAAGGTTTCAATGAAAACAGATACAGTCTCACTGGCCATCCTCAGCATTCACTGTTCTAGCCTTTCCTCTTACAAGTTTCCTGGCTGGTAGATTATAATTTTAAAAGAAGGTCTCCTTCCACTACTGTCTAGGAGTTTCAAAGTACAACTGTGTCCAGTGTTGTTACATGGTAAAGTGACAGCAATCAGGAATAATCAATGCTGATTTTGTGTTGCCTGGGGATCATCCTCCTCTCGGAAGCAGACAAGAACTTGAATGGAACTTGGATTTCCATTATTTCCCCAATATACATAACCAAACATAGTAGCTGAAAACCCCAGGAAAAAGAAACTCATGAACCAAAATAATTAATCACCCAAAGAGTACATACAACTGTATCAACAGATGGACAAAAACCAGATAAAATATACCATTCTGAATTCCTGAGTTTCTTAAATATATTATCATGCTTATTTTAAGTTCTTGGTCCATCTGTTCCAAAATCCAACAATGTTATCTACAAGACACAAAAAAGGAGAGAAAAATATCATAGGAAAAAAATAAACTGAAGGAAAGCTGAAGAAACAATCCAATAAAATGAAATTCAAGACAAAAAAATGCCATGAGGGGCAGTATGTACTGCTAAAAGGAATAATAAAACAAGAAGATACAACCATAACAAACAAGCCTGCATGTTTGTGATCTAGAAATTATAGTAACAAAATATGTCAAGTAACAAATGAGAGAATGCAGAGAAAAATATATGAATTAACTATCATGGCCAGGAATGGTGGCTTATGCCCATCATTGACGGTGATAATCCTACCACTTTGGGAGGCTAAGGTGGGTGGATCACTTGAGCCCAGGAGTTCAAGACCAACCTGGACAACATAGTGAAACTGTTTCTACAAAAAATAAAAAAATGTGGAGGTGGGCGCCTGCCTGTAGTCCCAGCTACCAAGGAGGCTGAGGCGGGAGGATCACCTGAGCCTGGGAGGTCGAGGCTGCAGCGGGCCGTGATCATACCACTGCACTCCAGTCTGGGTGACAGAGTGAGACCGTCTCGAAAAAAAAAAAAAAAATTGCACTTGCAGATTTTAATACTCCCTTCTCAGAAACTAATCATGTAGAAAAAAATAAAAGTACTGAAGATCTGAACAATATAATTAACAATTCTGGGCTGGGCACAGTGGCTCACACCTGTAATCCCAGCACCTTGGGAGGCCGAGGCAGGCAGATCACGTAAAGTCACGAGTTCAAGACCAAACTGGCCAACATGGTGAAACCCCGTCTCTACAAAAAATACAAAAACTAGCCAGGCGTGGTGGCGGGCACCTGTAGGGGCTGAGGCAGGAGAATCGCTTGAATCCAGGAGGTGGAAATTGCAGTGAGCTAAGACTGCACCATTGCACTCCAGCCTGGACGACAAGAGCGAAACACCGTCTCAAAAAAAAAAAAAAAAATTCTCAACAATTAGACAATATATAGAACTCTGTACACAGCAAAGATAAAGAAGGAAGTCTTTTCAAGCACACATTTACAGCCATAAAGCAAATAAC
Organism: Nomascus leucogenys; assembly: GCF_006542625.1. Taxonomy (NCBI): domain Eukaryota; kingdom Metazoa; phylum Chordata; class Mammalia; order Primates; family Hylobatidae; genus Nomascus; species Nomascus leucogenys. The sequence goes on from NC_044388.1 coordinate 81,236,523, forward strand.
CAGTATCACAGAGATCACATTAACTATGATATAATGAAATTAGATATTAATATCAAAAGTAGAGTTTTGTTTAAAAAAACCAATATATTTAGAAACTAAAACATACTAAGTGACTCATGTTAAAAAGAAAAATAAAGGAAACTAAGAAACTTTGTCAAAACACTACATTTTGTGGGACACAGTTAAAACAATTCATAAAAAAGTTACACCATTAGGGGACGGGTGCAGTGGCTCACAGCCTGTAATCCCAGCACTTTGGGAGGCCGAGGTGCTAGGATGGCTTGAACCCAAGAGCTTGAGACCAGCCTGAGAAACACAGCAAGATCTGGACTCTACAAAATACTTTTTTTTAATTAGTTAGGTGTGGTGGCACGTGCCAATATTCCCAGCTGGGTGACAGAGAGAGACCCTGTCTCAAAAAAAAAAAAAAAAATAGGGAGGAAGTAACAAAAATAAGGTTGCTTGTACAGACCAATGACAACATGGGCCATAAAACTGAGGACTATGATTAAATTAATCATCTGTGCCTGACATCTAGAATTAAGATGTTTGTGGGTGGATAAATGAATCAGCAGAAATTTGAAAATGGTGAGAATATGTAATAGAATTAAAATAGAAAAGGTAGGCCGGGCACGGTGGCTCACACCTGTAATCTCAGCACTTTGGGAGGCCAAGGCGGGCAGATCACTTGAGGTTGGGAGCTCGAGACCAGCCTGACCAACATGGAGAAACCCCGTCTCTACTAAAACTACAAAATTAGCCGGGCATGGTGGTTCATGCCATAATCCCAGCTGTTCGGGAGGCTGAGGCAGAACTGCTTGAACCCGGGAGGCGGAGGTTGCAGTGAGCCAAGGTCGCACCACTGCACTCCAGCCTAGGCAACAAGAGCAAAACTCCATCTCAAAAAAAAAAAGAGAGAGAGAAAAGGTAAAGCCAGGTAAGTCTTGCTTTAGAAGAGAATTTTTTTTTTTTTTTTTGAGACAGAAGGAGAGAGAATATTTTTACATACTCAGAACCAAGTACAGATAGTAGGCCTTAAATAAATACTTGAAAAAATTTCTGAAGTGCTGGAAAATAGTTCCTACACAAATCATCCACATGGTTTCTCTTACTGCTAAAAAAGTTGGGCCTTCCATCTTAACTGCTTTTTTTTCCTTTGTTAAAAAATTAATTATAATTTTCATTCATATATATATATATTTTTTTGAGACAGAGTCTTGCTCTGTTGCCTAGGCTGGAGTGCAGCAGTGCAATTTCGGCTCACTGCAACCTCCAACTCCTGGGTTCAAGCAATTCTCATGCCTCAGTCACCCAAGTAGCTGGGATTACAGGTGTGCGCCACTGTATTCAGCTAATTCTTGTACTTTTAGTAGAGACAGGGTTTCACCATATTGGCCAGGCTGGTATTTAACTCCTGACCTCAAGTGATCCACCTACCTCGGCCTCCCAAAGTGCCTGAGCCACTGCACCCGGCCCCATACTTGTTAATTTGAAGAAAACTTCAGATAAAATTAAAATCATCAACAGAACAGTAAACGCAGTTACCTACCATTCAGTATGGCCCTCACAGAGGCAAAGGCAAGGCCTAGAAGAAGAAAATAGGCCACCTGTCTTAGAAAGCAAGGAAGCAAAGAATGGGTCTTTCCCATTCACAGCATTCTCCTCGCCCAATCTCCCAGGATTGTGCCAAAGAACTTGGCATCAACTAACCACACCTGAAATTGCTGCCAATGTGTGGAAGTCTTAGCCAGATTTGTCCCCATTTATATTTATACTCAAGTGGACAACTGTCACCAGGTGGCAGCAAACCACAGCTAGGACCAGGTCAAATTTGGATCATGCAGCTGGATTCCTGTAACTCCAGGCTAGCTAGAAATAACACTAGTGTGATCAAATTTTGTTTTTGAGATGGGGTCTGCTCTATCACACAGGCTGGAATGCAGTGGTGCAATCATAGCTCACTGCACCCTCAACCTCATGGACTCAAGCGATCCTCCTGCCTCAACCTCCCAAGTGGCTGGGACTACAGGCACATGTCACCCCACCTGGCTAATGTTTTTTATGTTTTGGAGAGACAGGGTCTCACTATGTTGCCTAGGCTGATGTCGAACTCCTGGTCTCAGCAGTCCTCACCCTCACCCTCCCAAAGTGCTGGGATTACAGGCCTAAGCCACTGCACCCGGCCTGATTAAATATGTTGAACCCCACCTATCTCATTATGGTGGAATCTTACTACCAGATAATTATCCTGAACCTTCTAGAATATGACTTTCTGGATGTAGATAATATTTTAATACTTTAATATATAGTTATATATTCAAATAATACTATTTATGCCAATGTCATATGCATGCATGTAAAACACACTTTATGTGAATGTATACCATTACGCATTTAATGAAATAGGAGACAAGTCCATTGAGATATAAATAAATGAATAAATTAGAAGTTCAATAGCAACAGGATGTTTACATAGTTTCCAAGCACCTCCTCACAAAATACTCATGAATTACAAGGAAAAAGTAACTTGATAGTGGAGAAGCCTGGCAAACAACTTCTAAGTGACCCAAGTGGACATCACCAGAAATGAGACAAATCAAAATCATGTACCACCTAAAAAGAATATAAAGAACATAGGGAAAATTTACCCAAATTGAAGGAGATTCCACAAAGTAAGTGACCTGTACTGCCAAAACTATAAAGGTCATGAAAGTCTAGGACATGACTAAGGAACAATTACAGGCTGAAAGAGACTACAGAAACAGGATAACTAAAAGCAAATACATGGCTCTGAACCAGATCCTTCTGCTACAAAGAACATTATTATAACTGACAAAACTAAATGGGGGCTGAGAATTATTAACTTCATAATTGTTGATAATAATTATAATGATGTGGAATGCACTTGTCTGTAGGAAATACACTTTAAAATATTCAGAGGAATGGTGAAACTATCAGAGGTTGGCAACTCACCCTCAAATGGCTCAGGAAAATAGTTCTTTGAACTTGTCTGTAAGTTTGTGGTTGTTTAAAAATTTTTATTTTAATTGTTTTTAAAAAGAGTGCCTACCAAAGGATGTGAACAAACATACTACAATGTTAGCCTAAGGATTCAGAGAGGAATAGAAGTGGGAATGGAAATAAAAAGAAATTAATACACATATGCATACCAACAAGCAAGAAAAGGCCTGGAAAGCCAAAATGTTTAAGAAGTATTAATGAGAAGTATGATTATGAACTGAACTCTAGAACAATAACCAAAAAATTTGGTTTAAGTAAATATTGGCCTAAGTGACTGAATCTGGGGGCAGGGCTCACCTGAAGTGTGGCTTTATGCTGGAGGTGACCATAGGAAGTAAACAAAAGACTCACTTTCTCTCCATTTTTATAAGAGCCGAAAGGGGTTGCTAGTGAATAATGGGGAAGAGTAGGGAACTGATTGTTCCTTATTGTGTCTTACACCACATGTTACTCTTAAAACTATATATGTGAACTATTTTTATAAATAAACAATTAAATGTAATAGAAAGGAACAAAACAAGTTTGAAATCAGTAATATGAAGGCGAAAAGGAATCGGGATTGGCAGGATTTGTAGGGGCAGGCAAATTTAAGAGGTTAAGATTAAGGCAGAAGTCGGGAAGCTAGATATGCAGGTCAGTTATCAGCCATAAAGACACAGATGAAACTTGGTATTGCAGAGGGCATCAAACCATGAGTTTGGTAGGCTCATCTGTTCAGCTGTTTTATCAGGGAATAGTAGATCTAGTTTCATGGAATGAAGAATGGTTACAGGCGACTGAGAAATGAAGCAACTAATGGCAGCCTCATTCCCAGTCTCTGCAGCAATCCTCTTTGCAGTTACTGCCATTTTAAACACATCCACAGAATCTGGGCATCCCTAACTCCTAAGAGAAATTCTGACTTGATTTTTAGAGCTCTAGATCCTCAGCCTCAATCCAATCCTTAATGGTCTAATTACTGGACGCCAAGCTGAATACCACTGTGTGCTCTAATTCCAAAATTCTTGTTCTGACAGCATATTTAGTTTCTGCTTGCCATGCCCTGTGTACTTCTCTCAAGGCTGTACTCTGTCACAGACTCCAGCCCAGTGCAAGCGTTTCTCTGGTCCTCTTAGCAAACAACTGCCTGACAAATTTCTGTGTAAATATCCAGTGTCACCTGCTTTGGAGGCAGGAAAAAATATAGATATAGGCAGACAAACTTGTATAGGCTGCAGTACCAGGAATGTAAACTTATCACTGAAACCTTGGACAACTCCCTGTGAACCTTAGTTTCCTATACATATAAGAATTGGGTCAGTGGTACTTGTCTCATTGGATTGGTGTAAGAAATACAAAGAGGGGGTCTGTTTCTGTTGCCCAGGCTGGAGCGCAGTAGTAAGATCTTGGCTCGGCTCACTGCAACCTCTACCGCTTGGGCTCAAGTCACCCTCCCATGTCAGCCTCCTAGGCAGCTGGAACTAGCAGCACATGCCACCACACCGCCCGGCCTTTTTTTTTTTTTAAGTAGAGATGAGGTTTCACCATGTTGTCCAGGCTGGTCTTGAACTCCTGAGCTCAAGCACCCTGCCTGCCTCAGCCTCCCAAAGTGCTGGGATTACAGGCATCCATCCATACTCTTGATTCTTAAAACAACCCTATGAGGCAGTTATCATCATCAAACCTGTATTACAAATAAGGAAAATGAATACAAAGAACTTAAGAAACTTACACAGGGTCACACAGCTAAGTAACTAATGGTTGTTTGATATTACTTACATATCTCTTTATATATACCTATATATAACAGATTTCTTTATATATTCGGTATACATAGATATGTTTGTGTATATACACACCTAAACACACAAAAAGATAAGGATATTTCCCTACTCAGCACAGAGCAGTGCACATATTAATCACTCAATAAACAGGAGTTTATTTATTTATATTTTTGAGATGAAGTTTTGCTCTTGTTGCCCAGGCTGGAGTGCAATGGTGAGATCTCGGCTCACTGCAACCTCTGCCTCCCAGGTTCAAGAGATTCTCCTGTCTCAGCCTCCCGAGTAGCTGGGATTACAGGCATGCGCCACCACGCCCGGCATTATAATTTTTGTATTTTTGGTAGAGACAAGGTTTCTCCATGTTGGTCAGGCTGGTCTCGAACTCCCAACCTCAGGTGATCCGCCCTCCTTGGCCTCCCAAAGTACTGGGATTACAGGCGGGAGCCATGGCACCCGGCCTAAACAGGAGTTATTATCTTTGTAGTTCTCTGATAAACAACTTTCTCATTTTAAGATTAGACTTGGCAGGTGTGGTAGCTCATGCATGTAATCCCAGCACTTTGGGAGGCCAAGGTAGTTGGATCACCTGAGGTCAAGAGCTCGAGACCAGCCTGGTCAACCTGGTGAAACTTGTCTCTACTTAAAATACAAAAATTTGCCGGGCGTGGTGGCGGGCACCTATAACAACCTCAGCTATTCGGGAGGCTGAGGCAGGAGAATTGCTAGAACATGGGAGGCGGAGGTTGCAGTGAGCCGAGATGACACCATTGCACTCCAGCCCAGGCTACAACAGCAAGACTCCATTAAAAAAAAAAAAAAAAAAAAAAAAAAAAGGCCGGGCGCGGTGGCTCACGCTTGTAATCCCAGCACTTTGGGAGGCCGAGGCGGGCAGATCACGAGGTCAGGAGATTGAGACCACGGTGAAACCCCGTCTCTACTAAAAATGCAAAAAATCAGCCGGGCGTGGTGACGGGCGCCTGTAGTCCCAGCTACTCGGAGAGGCTGAGGCAGGAGAATGGCGTGAACCCAGGAGGTGGAGTTTGCAGTGAGCCAAGATTGCGCCACTGCACTCCAGCCTGGGTGACAGAGCGAGACTCCGTCTCAAAAAAAAAAAAAAAAAGATTTTATAGCTGTATGGTGTCAGAGCTAAAGAACAGAATTCAATCTTCTGTAGTCTTTTGAAACTGAGGTGATATACTAAGTCTTTTGAAAACTGTAACCCAGCTCCAACCTAAATCAATCCTTGACTGATTTGAGGTGAACAGCCCCATATCCCATCTACCTAGCAAAGGAAAGAGGGAGAAAGATATCATCTTTGTCTCTAGGATTCTTTTGTATGCAAAGTCTGTAAACAATTTAAACAATTAAGAAGTATGGAAAGAGGGAGAATGACTGATAAGAGGAGAAAAAAGTACAGAAACAAATCCACAGATGATTCAGATATTGGAGCTGGCAGACGTGGACTTTAAAATGACTATGATTAGTATGTTAAAAGAAAATAGAAGAAAAAATTGCACAAAATGAATTTGTGAAATGACTTTTTGGAATGAATTTTAACAGAATACTGGAAACTATTTTAAAAATTTAAATCTGAAATACAGTACCTAGAATCTGTAACTCATTGGATAGACAGTATAAAACAGAATTAGTTAACTTAAATTCAGGTCAACGGGCCAGGCGCAGTGGCTCCTGCATGTAATCCCAGCACTTTGGGAGTCAGAGACGGGTGGATCACCTGAGGTCAGGAGTTTGAGAACAGCCTGACCAACATGGTGAAACCCTGTCTCTACTAAAAATACAAAAAAAAACTAGCCGAGTGTGGTGGCACATGCCTGTAATCCCAGCTACTCGGGAGGCAGAGAAGGAAAATCGCCTGAACTCGGGTGGCAGGGGTTGCAGTAAGCCAAGATCATGCCACTGCACTTCAGACTGGGCAACAGAGTGATACTCTGTCTCAAATAAATAAATAAAGCCAGAAAAGAATAAAATGAAAACTTCATAGTACTGAAAGGGGGAAAAACACCCAGCCTATAATTCTATATCCAGGAAAAAAAAAAATCTTCAAAAAAAAAAGCAAAATAAAGATGTTTTCAGGCAAATAAAAACTGAGACAGGTTGTTGACAGCCGATCTGCACTATAAAAATTATTAAAAGTTCACTAAGCTGAAGGAAAATTTATCAGATAAAAGTACCACTTCAGGAAGAAATGAGAAACACTGTTAAGGAAAATACGTGGTTAAAATCAAAAGAATAATATTTGTGACACATAAAAACTATATAAAACTCAATAAATCAAGTTTTATTGGAAAACAACCATACTCATTTACAACTTATCTGTGGCTGCTTTAATGCTACAATGGCAGAGTTTAGCAGTTGCAAGAGACCATATGTGGTGTTCTCATCACTTCACACTGCTGCATGATATACTACAAAATTACAGTGATATAGTAGCTACATTTGACAATGTTTTGAGAGCCACACATAATGCTGTACTGGGATATTTTATTTTTTATTGTCATTGCTTAACCCATCATATCAAAACCAAAAAAGAGAGAGGGAGAAAAGTGGACTTGAAACGTCATACTTTTAGGCGCAAGGAATGTTTTGTCAAATTAGATGACAAAGCATTGTCTTTATTATGCAATGACAATGTAACTATCCTAAAAAAATACACTATTCATAGACATTACCAAATTACACTCATCACAGAACAGTACCTAACTCACGGGAAAATAGCAGCAAAAAATTAGAATATTTTATTTTATTTTTGAGATGGAGTTTCACTGTTACCTAGGCTAGAGTGCAGTGGTGCAATCTCGGCTCACTGCAACCTCTGCTTCCTGGGTTCAGGTGATTCCCCTGCCTTAGCCTCCCGAGAAGGTGGGATTACACGCTCGTGCCACCACATCTGGCTAATTTTTATATATTTTTTTTTGAGACGGAGTCTTGCTCTGTCGCCCAGGCTGGAGTGCAGTGGTACAATCTTGGCTCACCGCAAGCTCCACCTCCTGAGTTCACGCCATTTTCCTGCCTCAGCCTCCCGAGTAGCTGGAACTACAGGTACCCGCCACCTCGCCTGGCTAATTTTTTGTATTTTTAGTAGAGACAGGGTTTCACCATGGTATATCGATCTCCTGACCTCATGATCTGCCCACCTCGGCCTCCCAAAGTGCTGGAATTACAGGCATGAGCCACCACACCCGGCCAATTTTTGTATTTTTAGTAGAGACAGAGTTTCACCGTGTTGGCCAGGCTGGTCTCGAACTCCTGACCTCAGATGATCTGCCCGACTCAGCCTCCCAAAGTGCTGGGATTACAGGCGTGAGCCACTGTACTTGGCCTAGAAAATTCTAAATGGACTATCTTATCACAGTAGAATTTCTTCATAAAATAATGAAAATAAAACAGCAACTAAATTAGGTGAATGGCTCATTTGTTAGCCTGTCAAGAACTACCTACTAATGATTAGTTCATTAAATCATGTTTGATTATACCAGTCAAAGAAATGTATCCAGGCCAGGCCAGGCGCGGTGGCTCACGCCTATAATCCCAGCACTTTGGGAGGCCAAGGTGGGCAGATCACAAGGTCAGGAGATCAAGATCATTCTGGCTAACACAGTGAAACCCCGTCTCTACTAAAAAAAAATAGAAAAAATGAGCCGGGTGTGGTGGTGGGCGCCTGTAGTCCCAGCTACTCGGGAGGCTGAGGCAGGAGAATGGCGTGAACCTGGAAGGCGGAGCTTGCAGTGAACCAAGATCCTGCCACTGCACTCCAGCCTGGGTGACAGAGCAAGACTCCGACTAAAAAAAAAAAAAAAAAAAGATTGTGCCACTGCACTCCAGCCTGGGCGACAAGAGTGAAACTCTGTCTCAAAAACAAAAAAGAAAAAAAGGAATGTGTCCAAAGGAAATAAGATTATTAGCTTTTTGGTGAGAACAGTTGCTCAGCAAGCTGAGGATACTGTAAGCAACATCAGTAGTTGATTAAAAAACAAGGCAGTGAAGGCAGGGCTTGGTGGCTCACACCTACAATCTCAGCACTTTGGAAGGCCGAGGCAGGTGGATCATTTGAGGTCAGGAGTTCAAGACCAGCCTGACCAACATGGTGAAACCCCGTCTCTACTAACAATACAAAAAAATTATCCAGGCGTGGTGGCACATGCCTGTAATCCCAGCTACTCAGGAGGGTGAGACAAGAGAACTGCTTGAACCCAGGAGGTGGGAGCTGCAGTGAGCCAAGATCACACCACTACACTCCAGCCTGGGCCACAGAGCAAGACTCTGTCTCAGAAAAAGAAAAAAAAAAAAAAAAAGGCAAATGATTTCGAGTGGTTTTCCTTGGCTCTAGAGGAGTCAACATATGTTACTGATACTGCTCAGTTGTTTATTTGAGCAGTCAATACAGACTTCGAAGTGACTGAATAATTAGCCTCTCTAATGAATGTTTGGAACACCACCACCAAGGATATTTTCAAACTTGAATAAACACTAATTCAGTTCAACCTGAAATGGAATCTGCTAAAGAAACATTACAACTGATGGTAAAAAAAAAAAAAAAAATAGGAGGTGTGGGACAGCCAGGGGTGGTGGCTCACACCTGTAATCCCAGCACTTTGGGAGGCCGAGTCGGGCGGATCACCTGAAGTCAGGAGTTGGAGACCAGCCTGACCAACATGGTGAAGACCTGTCTCTACTGAAAATACAAAATCAGCCGGGCATGGTGGCGCACACCTGTAATCCCAGCTACTGGGGAGGCTGAGGCAGAAGAATTGCTTGAACCCAGGAGGCAAAGGTTGCAGTCAGTGGAGATGGCGCCACTGCGCTCCAGCCTGGGCAACAAGAGTGAAACTCTCTCAAAAATACTTACACATATGTGTGTGTGGAACAGAAAAAGGCTTATTAATTGGATAAATTAATAAAACTTATGAAAATATAAAATGTAATAAAGTGTTTCAAGCTTATGGTTACTCACTGTATTATTCATCAGCAGGTACTGATGGCAGTGATGTTTTAACTGCAATTTTTTGAGCTTGGGATCAAGATAAATTTTTCTGAAGAAGTAACCTCAACTATCATTATAGAATACTAAATGGCCTTAGGCCGGGCGCAGTGGCTCACGCTTGTAATCCCAGCACTTTGGGAGGCCGAGGCGGGCGGATCACGAGGTCAGGAGATCGAGACCATCCTGGCTAACACGGTGAAACCCCGTCTCCACTAAAAATACAAAAAATTAGCCGGGCGTGGTGGTGGACGCCTGTAGTCCCAGCTACTCAGAGAGGCTGAGGCAGGAGAATGGCGTGAACCCGGGAGGCAGAGCGTGCAGTGAGCCGAGATCGCACCATTGCACTCCAGCCTGGGTGACAGGGCGAGACTCCGTCTCAAAAAAAAAAAAAAAGAATACTAAATGGCCTTGGAAATCAGCTTTTTTACTGCAAGCTTGATAATGCCTCTTAATAGATATTTAAACTAAAATTATATGACAAATAGCACTTATGTACAAAACTTATGCAGTGGTAAAACCCAAAATATTTGGATGAAAACAAAGGTTGTCTGAATTATAAGTAATGTCAAACATCTCTATAAACTTCCTGTCTTAAACAAAAGTTAAAACAAGAAGTAGGCTGGGCGCAGTGGCTCATGCCTGTAATCCCAGCACTCTGGGAGGCCAAGGCAGATAATTTGAGGTTAGGAGTTCAAGATCAGCCTGGACAACACAGTGAAACCCCATCTCTACCAAAAATACTAAAATTAGCCAGCTGTGGTGGCACGAGCCTATAATCCCAGCTACTAGGGAGGCTGAGGCAAGAGGATTGCTCGAATCCAGGAGGATCGCTCGAACCCAGGAGGATCGCTTGAACCCAGGAGGCGGAGGTTGCAGTGAGCTGAGATCATGCCACTGCCCTCTAGCCTGGGAGACAGAGCCAGACTCCATCTCAAAAAAAAAACAAAAAACAAAAAACAAAAAGTTAAAACAAGAAGTAAAATCTCCATTTCCAGACAAATTTGCTATGAACATATTTTCCTTTTTTTCTACTTGCTGCATTACTACTACTGAAGTAAGTTGAGTGATTTTTTTTAAAAAAGAGGTCTGCTTGCCTGGGCACAGTAGCTCACACCTGTAATCCCAGCACTTTGCGAGGCCAAGGTGGGCAAACCACCTGAGGTTAGGAGTTCGAGACCAGCCTGGCCAACATGGTTAAACCCCATCTCTACTAAAAATACAAAAATCAGCTGGGCGGGATGGCGCATGTCTCTAATCCCAGCTATTCGGGAGGCTGAGGCAGAAGAATCGCTTCACCCCCAGGAGGTGGAGGTTGCAGTGAGCCAAGATCGTGCCACTGCACTCCAGCCTGGGCGACAGAGCAAGATGCTGTCTAAAAAAAAAAAAAAAAAAAAAAAAAACAGTGGTCTGCTTTTTTTTTTTTTTTTTTTTTCTGTAAACACGGTCTCACAACTGTCACTCAGGCTGCCATGCAGTAGCACGATCACAGCCTGGGCTCAAGCCATCCTCCCACCTCAGCCTTCCAAGTAGCTGGAACTACAGGCATGTGTCATGGCACATGGCTAGAATATATTTCCTGAGCTCAAATTGCAGCTTCAGCAGTGTTTTTCAGACCTTCAGCCAAGTACAAAAGGAAATTTATATACATCAAAATTCAGTTAACTGTGCAACTGTAGCGCTTCCATGTACTCTTTAATTGGAAGTGATTAATCTACACTATAATGGCATGCTAAAAAGCAAATATCAAGAGAAGAATCTAACAGAATTCTATATACTGCCTCCCAAGCAATAAATATCACAATGAAAATCATATGCCCATGTACTAGTATCTGCATTTAGCAGTACCAATCTGTATGAAAAGACATTTTCAAAAAGGAAATCTCATTCGAGATCAACATGAGCAATCCATTTTAATGAAAACAATAACCTTATTAAGTGATGCAATTATCCATCCCTCCAAAATTAATTCAATTCTTAATGAGACCTGCATTACCAAAAAAAAAATTCGATTATTTTCATTTTGAATTTTGTCAATACAAATTGGTGGAAATTTATCTTCTCTCTTGTAATATAAATCTGTCACCCAGGCTGGAGTGCAGTGCCATAAGGCTCACTGCAGCTGCAACCTCCCAGGCTCAGGTGATCCTCCCACCTCAGCCTTCCACGTAGCTGGGACTACAGGCGTGCACCACCATGCCCAGCTAATTTTTTTTTTTTTTTTTGTGGAAACAAGGTCTCACTATGTCACTCAGGCTGGTGGAGAATTCCTGGGCTCAAGTGATCCTCTGACCTCGGCCTTCCAAAGTGCTGGGATTACAAGTATGAGCCACTTTGCCCAGCCTAAATATAGTATCTTTAATTTTGCCTCCAGGCCTGCAAAAATTAAAACATCTGCTACCTGGCCTTTTACAGAAAAAGAATGCCAGCCACTGAACTATATAATTACTTACAGAATAAAAACAAATTAAGGTTGAAAGAGAATATTGTATGTAATGAATAATCTGACAAGATAGATATAATAACAGATACGATGATGTGGGGGGGTGATGAGGACAGCATACATGAAACAATTTATGCAACTATTCTCAGCAATCACATTGGTTATGGTATTATTAGTATTGCTATTCTGAGACTACTGTGTAATGTAGGAGAAAACAAGCGAGTAATTAATAATGAGGATATTCTAATTCATTATTCCCTATCCTTGAGAACCAGAATTTTTAACATGGAAAAATATACACCAATGTATTATAATACAGAAGTGGTTAAGTTTTATAAAAAAGCATGTGTACAGATATACACATATACCTATATATCACCCATAACTCTGTCCTAGAAACAATGACAACTCACAGCAGCAATAATCTCTAAGGTCCATATTAGGCTCCCTAAATACGTCTGCCACTAAAACCAGGGATTCTTGGAGAAATAATAGGTTATAAATCTGGGGTAGAAACTGTAAAAGATAAGCCTGCAACACCTGGTCATACCAGATAGCAAAGATGCTACAAAAACAACAAGAAGTAGACCAAGTCATTCAGGAGTCAACTTGAAGAAGTTCCAACTGGCCAAAGACATAAGGCTGGGTGTGGTGGCTCACGCCCGTAATCCCAGCACTTTGGGAGGCCGAGGCAGGTGGATCACCTGAGGTCAGGAGTTCGAGACCAGCCTGGCCAACATGGTGAAACTCTGTCTCTGATAATAATACAAAAATTAGCCAGGCATGGTGGCACACGCCTGTAATCCCAGCTACTCGGGAGGCTGAATCAGAATAGCTTGAATCCGGGAGGCAGAGGTTGCAGTGAGCCGAGATCGTGCCATTGCACTCCAGCCTGGGTGACAAGAGTGAAACTCCATCTCCAAAACAAAATTTTTTTTAAAAAAGAGTCGACAATATTAACTGCCATTGATTAAAGCCCAACCCTTATGGTTAAATACACTAGTTTATAATGATTTTTTTTTTTTCTGAGATGGAGTTTCACTCTGTCACCCAGGCTAGAGTGCACTGGCGCAATCTCAGCTCACTGCAACCTCCACATCCTAGGTTCAGCGATTCTCCTGCCTCAGCTTCCTGAGTAGCTGGGATTACAGGCATGTGCCACCATGCCTGGCTAATTTTTTTATTTTGAGTAGAGTTGCAGTTTCACCATGTTGGCCAGGCTGGTCTCAAACTACTGACGTCAGGTGATCTGCCCACCTCGGCCTCCCAAAGTGCTAGGATTATAGGTGTGATAATGATTGTTCTAAATAGCTGTTTCTGGCCGGGCATGGTAGCTCACGCCTGTAATCCTAACACTTCAGGAGGTCTAAGCTGGTGGATCACCTGAGGTCAGGAGTTTGAGACCAGCTTGGCCAACATGGTGAAACCCTGTCTCTACTAAAAATACAAAAATTAGTCAGGTGTGGCTGGGCGCGGTGGCTCACGCCTGTAATCCCAGCACTTTGGGAGGCCGAGGCGGGTGGATCACGAGGTCAGAAGTTCAAGACCAGCCTGGCCAAATGGTGAAACCCCGTCTCTACTAAAAATACAGAAATTAGCCAGTCATGGTGGTGGGCGCCTGTAATTCCAGCTACTCGGGAGGCTGGGGCAGAGAACTGCTTGAACCTGGGAGGTGGAGGTTGCAAGGAGCCGCGATCGCGCCCCTGCACACCAGCCTGGGAGCAAGACTTCATCTCAAAAAAAAAAAAAAAAAAAAAAATTTAGGCATGGTGGCAGGTGCCTATAATAATCCCAGCTACTCGAGAGGTTGAGGCAGGAGAATTGCTTGAACCCAGGGGGGCAGAGGTTGCAGTGAGCTGAGATGGCTCCACTTCACTTCAGCCTGGGCCAAAGAGTGAAACTCCGTCTCAAAAAAATTAATTAATTAAATTAAATTAAATAGTTGGTTCTCTTAGAGAATAATAGGGACCCAAGTCACCATTTTGAAAAAGAATAAATAAAGGCAAAGAATCAAGTATATATCCTACCTTTCCTACATAACTGTGCCACTGGATAACTGAACAGTAGGTAAGCAGAAGCATCTCTTAATAAAAGTATTCCAACAAAAAATTTTTTAAAAACCCCCACAATTAGAATGTCACTATTTTTAAACCATTGATAAATTAATGGATCTGGGCACTGAGCCCAACAACTGCTGACATGATTAAAAAAAAACAGAAAACCAGACTTCTGCCTCCCCATGAAAGAACACAACACTGCCTACAGTATTGCCAAAGAGACCGAACCAGAGTCTGACCAAGTCTCTGAGTTCAGTAACCAATTTGCAAAATATACAAGGAATGAAGAAAGATGCAACATGAGTGTACAATCAGTAAAATTCAAACCTTGGTTAACTCTCCCTGGGTTCTTCAACATAAAAACTAAGGAAAAAAGGGATAGAGGCATAAACTGTGGTTTAAAAGACATCATAACACTAAATAAAATATAATGTCTAAGAATGTACACTTGGTGATAAAACTATAAAAGAAAAGGAAATGACAGAGAGAGTGAAATAGTGGTTATTTTTCTTTTTTGGGAGGTGAGTTACAACTGAAATGGAACACATGGACGGCTCCTGGATGGCTGAAAAGTTCTGTTTCTTGAACTGGGGATATGGATATTTGCCTCATTTCTTAAAAAAAGAAAAAAGGGGGAAAAAGCACTATCTCTATGTTTGTAAAAGAGACGTTTTCTGCTAATTTCACATACAAATATTAAAAGTAACTTAGAAAACATACCTACTTAGTCCATTCAAGCTGCTATACCAAAAGTCATAAACTGGGTGGCTTATAAACAACAGAATTTTTTTTTTTTAAGAGTCAGGGTCTCACTCTGTCACCCAGATTGGAGTACAATGGCACAATCATAGATCACTGCAGCCTCAAACTCCTGTGCTCAAGCAATCCTCCAAACTCAGCCTCCCAAGTAGCTAAGATTACAGGCGGACAACCACACTTGGCTAACTTACTAAATTTTTTTGTAGAGACGGAATCTTGCTATGTTGCCCAGGCTGGTCTTAAACTCCTGATCTCAAGCAATCTTCCCACCTCAGCCTCTCAAAGTGCTAGGATTATAGGCATGAGCCACCACTCCTAGCTTAAACAACAGTAATTTATTTCTCACAGTTCTGGAGACTGGGAAGACCAAGACACCAAGAAATCTGGAGTCTAGTGAGGGCCCATTCTTCATATACGATGCTTTCTTGCTGCATTCTCAAGTAGTGAAAAGGACTAGCTAGCTCTCTGGGGCCTCTGTCATAAGAACACTAATCTCAGGCCCAGCACGGTGGCTCACACCTGTAATCCCAGCACTTTGGAAGGCTGAGGCGGGTGGATCACCTGAGGTCAGGAGTTTGAGACCAGCCTGCCATCATGGCGAAACTCCGTCTCTACTAAAAATACCAAAATTAGCCAGGTGTGGTGGCAGGAGCCTGTTATCTCAGCTACCTGGGAGGCTGAGGCAGGAGAATTGCTCAAACCCGGGAGGCAGAGGGTGCAGTGAGCAGAGACCCTGCCATTGCAGTCCAGTCTGGGCAACAAGAGTGAAACTCCGTCTCAAAACAAAAACAAAAACACAAACACTAATTTCATTCATGAAGCCAGGGCCCTCACAATGTAATCACCTCCAAAAAGCCAGACCTCCTTATACTATCACATTGGGAACTATGTTTCAACATATGTCTTTTGGGGATACACATTCAGACCACAGCAACTTTTTTTTTTTTTTTTGAGACAGTGCTCGCTCTGTTGCCTAGGTTGGAGTACAGTGCCTCCATCTCAGCTCACTGCAACCTCCATCTCCCAGGTTCAAGCAATTCTCCTGCCTTATCCTCCCAAGTAGCTGAGATTACAGGTGCACTCCACCGTGCTCGGCTAGTTTTTGTATTTTTAGTATAGACCAGGTTTCTCCATGTTGGCCAGGCTGGTCTTGAACTCTTCATCTCAGGTGATTCACCCGCCTCGGCCTCCCAAAGTGCTGGGATTACAGGCGTGAACCACCACGACTGGCCAGACCACAGGAACTATGTAAAACAATAATACTGTTGCTTTAGAGGTTTATAAGAAAATATACCATCAATAGGGCAAAGGACAAGAAGGAGGTAAAAAGCTAAATGTATGGTTCTTGCATTTTCTGGGAAGTAATAAAACCACTAACATAAACTAAACTGTAGTAAATTAAGAATCCATAATCCACCTGTCTCAGCCTCCCAAAGTTCTGGTATCACAGGTGTGAGCCACCACGCCCAGCTGAGATATACACATTTTATTGTATGTACATACACCTCAATTTAAAAAAAAACTATTAAGCAGATTAACATTAGCAAACGTCTCGGGAAAGTTTACCATGAAACACTTAAAAAACAACTCAACGTGAAGAAAACAATCCATGCAGGAAAAGTAAAATGTATTAAAAATGTATATATATGTACATACATATATATAAACATTATATACATATACACAGTAGGCCCTCCATATCCCTGGGTTCTACCAACAGTGGATTAAAAATATTCAAGCGAAATAAAAAAGAAAAAAAAACAGTACAAAAAGCAATGAAAAATAATACAAACTAAAAAATACAGCTAGACTGCCACTGCACTCCAGCCTGGGCAACAGAGCAAAACTCCATCTCAAAAAAATAAGTTAAAAAAATAAAGCATATGGGAGAATGTACACAAGTAAATGTAAATACTACACCATTTTATATAAGGGACTTGAGCATTCAAGATTTTGGTATCAGTGGGGGTCCCTGGAACTCCCCCTATGGATACTGAAGGACAACTGTAAATAATGGCTTATATATGAGACATATAATTACACATACATAAAACTACGTATACTTCTATATAAGCTATATATATTTACCTATATATCTGTATATACATGATGTCTTCAGAGAGTTAATTGGAGAAACGACAACCATGATCAAGACATCAAAACCAAGACAACAAAAACAGAATGTTGGCCAAGCCCCGTGGATCACACCTGCCATCTTAACACTGTAGGAGGAATGCTTGGGCCCAGAGTTTGAGACCAGCCTGGGCAACATATTGAGACACCGTCTCTATTAAAAAACAAGAACAGGCCAGGTGTGGTGGCTCTGTAATCCTAGCACAATGAGAGGCTAAGGCAGGTAGACCAATTGAGCTCAGGAGTTCAAGAACAGCCTGGGCAACACAGCAAAACCCATCTCTACTAAAAATATAAAAATTAGCTGGGTGTGGTAGCAGGCAGAGGTTGCAGTAAGCTATGATCGCGCCACTGCACTCCAGCTTAGGCAGCAGAGCAAGAGCAGACCCTGTCTCAAAAAAAAAGAAAAAAAAAGAAGCCGCCGCCAAAACTGAAAATAAGAGGCTGGGCACAGTGGCTCACACCTGTAATCACAGCACTGTGCATGGTGGGGGCTGAGGTAAGAATATCACTTGAGCCCAAGAGGTTGAGGCTGCAGTGATCCTTGATCGCACCCCTGCACTCCAGCCTAAGCAATGAAGCAAGATTCTGTCTTAAAAACAAATAAAGGAAAAAAAAGAGAAAAAGATTTGTTAATTAGAAGAATTAATTCAGATTGTTCTATATCCAGATAATGGGTGCTCCCAAAAAAAGATGAGGAAAAACATAGAGGAGGAAATATCTTGAAATAATTCAAGAAAATTTCCCAATGCTGAAAAACATGAGTTTAAAAGTACCTACAGCAATGTGAAATTTAAGAAATCGGGGACACAAAGAGAGTCCTGCAAACTTCCAGAAGAAAAAACTCTTCACATACCATGCACAGGATTTAGAACATTCTTGAATTTCAAACATCACCTTTGGAACTAAGAACCCAATACAGTAATGTCCTCGAAATTCTAAAGCTACAGGATTTCCAATCTAAAATTCTATACCCAGCCAAGTAATTTCAAGTATAAAGTTAGAATAAAGCTTCAAAAAAATTTACCTGCTAGGCACACTTCCTCAACAATATCCTTTTTTTTTTGAGACAAGGGTCTTGCTCTGTTGCCCAGGCTGGAGTGCAGTGGCATGATCTTGGCTCACTGCATCCTCTGCCTCCCAGGTTGAAGTGATTCTCCTGCCTCCACCTCCCGAGTAGCTGGGACTACAGGCACGCGCCACCATGTCCGGCTAATTTTTTGTATTTTTAGTAGAGATGGGGCTTTGCCATGTTGGCCAGGATGCTCTCAAACTCCTGACCTCAAGTGATCTGCGTGCCTCTGCCTCCCAAAGTACTGGGATCATGGGCATGAGCCACCAAGCCCAGCAAAATATTCTAAAATTGACTGTGGTGATGATTGCACAACTCTGACTAAAAACCACTGAATTACAGTCATATGTTGCCTAATGACAGGAATATGTTCTGAGAAATGCATCATTAGGCAATTTCATCATTGTGTGAACATCATACAGCATGCTTACACAAAAATGGTATACTTGTACCTAGATGGTATAGGCTTCTACACATCTAAGCTATATGGTATAGCCTATTGCTCCTAGGCTTCAAACCTGTACAGCATGTTACTATACTGAATATTGTAGGTGAGTAGCTGGGATTATAGGCGCCTCCCACCACACCCAGCTAATTTAGTAGAGACGGGGTTTCACCATGTTGGCCCGGCTGGTCTCAAACTCCTGACCTCAGGTGATCCACCTGCCTCGCCCTCCCAAAAGTGCTGGGATAACAGGCACAAGCCACTGTGCCCGGCCCACAATTCTTATACTATGTAAACTTTTAAACTTTTTGACCTTTGAAACAACACTTAACTTCTTAGCTTAAAACAAAATCACACTATACAGCTGTACAAAAATAACTCATATCTTTACTTTCTTCTACAAGCCTTTTTTTAGAGAAAGGGTCTCACTCTGTTGCCCAGGCTGGAGTGCAGCAGTGCAATCATAGCTCACTGTAACCTTGAATTCCCAGGCTCAAATGATCCTCCCACCTCAGCCTCCTGAGTAGTTGGGACTACAGGTGCGTGCCACCGGGCCTGGCTGCTTTTTTTTTTTTTTTTTTTTTGTAGAAACGGGATCTCCCTATATCACCCAGGCTGGTCTTGAACTCGTGGGCTCAAGTGATCCACACACCTCAGCCTCCGAAAGTGCTCAGATTACAGGTGTAAGCCACTGTGCCTGGCCAACTCTGTCTCAAAAACAAACAAAAATTGTAAGGACATACAGTTTCCTGCAACATTTTTTGTATTAAGGAAAAGGCTGAAACAACTTAAGTGTCCAGCAATAGGAATGAAGTACAGCATATACACTACATGGCATTTAAAAACTACACTTAGAGGCCGGGCGCGGTGGCTCACACTTGTAATCCCAGCACTTTGGGAGGCCGAGGCGGGCGGATCACGAGGTCAGGAGATCGAGACCACGGTGAAACCCCGTCTCTACTAAAAATACAAAAAATTAGCCAGGCGTGGTGGCGGGCGCCTGTAGTCCCAGCTACTCGGAGAGGCTGAGGCAGGAGAATGGCGTGAACCCGGGAGGCGGAGCTTGCAGTGAGCCGAGATCGCACCACTGCACTCCAGCCTGGGCGACAGAGCGAGACTCCGTCTCAAAAAAAAAAAAAAAAAAAACTACACTTAGGCCGGGCTCGGTGGCTCACGCCTATAATCTCAGCACTTTGGGAGGCTGAGGTGGGTGGATCACCTGAGGTCACCAGCTGAAGACTAGCCTGACCAATATGATGAAACCCTGTATCTACTAAAAATACAAAAATTAGCCAGGCATGGTGGTGGGTGCCTGTAGTCCCAACTACTCTGGAGGCTGAGACAGGAGAATCACTTGAACCTGGGAGGCAGAGGTTGCAGTGAGCCAAGATCGTGCCATTGAACTCCAGCCTAGGCAACAGAGAGAGATTGGGTCTCAAAAAAAAAAACTACACTTAGACATGCATGTTCTCTCATGAAAGATAGCTAAAACATATTCATATTAAGTTTCAAAGCATATTACAAAAGTTTATGTAATATGTTCCCAACATGCATAACTGGAAGGACAGACAAAAAGGAAATGTGATCATGGGTAATTTTTCTCTTTTTCTATTTGTTTATCAATATTTTCTTTTCTTTTTTTTTTTTTTTTTTTCCTGAGACAGAGTTTTGCTCTTGTTGCCCAGGCTGGAGTGCAATGGCACGATCTCGGCTCACTGCAACCTCCACCTCCCGGGAACAAGGGATTCTCCTCCTTCAGCCTCCCAAGTAGCTGGGATTACAGGCATGTATCACCACGCCTGGCTAATTTTGTATTTTTAGTAGAGATGGGGTTTCTCCACGTTGGCCAGGCTGGTCTCGAACTCCTGACCTCAGGTGATCCACCTGCTTCAGCCTCCCGAAGTGCTCGGATTTCAGGTGTGAGCCACGTGCCAGGTCTATATTTTCTAATTTTTATATAATGAATAGGTTTTATAAATATAATTAAATAGTAGCTATTTAACAGCTAATATCGTGACAAGGTCATGGAAGATGGTGGACTAAGGAGCTCCAGGAAGGCCAGGCATGTGGCTCAGGCCTGTAATCCCAACACTTTGGGAGGCCAAGGTGGGCAGATCACCTAAGGTCAGGAGTGCGAGACCAGCCTGACCAACATGGTGAAACCCGTCTCTACTAAAAATACAAAAATTAGCTGGGTATGGTGGTGCATGCCTGTAGTCTCAGCTACTCAGGAAGCTGAGGCAGGAGAATCACTTGAACCCAGGAGGCGGAGGTTTCACTGAGCTGAGATCGTGCCACTGCACTCCAGCCTGGGCAATACAGCAAAATCCTGTCTCAAAAAAAGAAAAACCTAATTTTCAAATTAGTAGAATCCAAATTAGTGAGGACTCATTGTACCACACAAATAACAACTCTTAGTCCTCAGAGCCATTTTCCTCATATTTTAAGAAAAAAGAGTAATTTCATTTTGTCCTCACACAGACAAATATGATATAAAAACTGCCCTGCTGTGGTCATCTTTTTCTTTAAAAAACTGAATGTGACTATACATTTATCAAAATTCATAGAACTATGTAACTAAAAAGATTAATTTTAATGTATAAATTATATCTTCATAAACCTGACTACTTAAAACTATAATAGAATTTAATTAAAGTTTTGATTCTGAAGAGCATTAAAAAAAACCTTGAAAAAATTTAATTAAAGTTCAACCAAAGAGTATTAAATAATTTTTCTTTTTTTTTTTTTTTTTTTTAAGACGGAGTCTCACTCTTGTTGCCCAGGCTGGAGTGCAGTGGCACGATCTCGGCTCTCACCGCAATCTCCGCCTCCCAGGTTGACATCATTCTTCTGCCTCAGCCTCCCAAGTAGCTGGAACTACAGGTACTGGCCGCCAAGCATGGCTAATTTTTTTGTATTTTTAGTAGAGACGGGGTTTCACCGTGTTAGCCAGGATGGTCTCGATCTCCTGACCTTGTGATCCGCCCGCCTCGGCCTCCCAAAGTGCTGGGATTACAGGTGTGAGCCACCACGTCCAGCCGAAAAAATTTAAAGTTCAACCAAAGGGTATTAAATAATTTCTTTTTTTTTTTTTTTTTTTGAGATAGATTTTCGCTCTTGTTGCCCAGGCTGGAGTGCAATGGTGCAATCTCAGCTCACTGCAACCTCTGCTTCCCGGGTTCAAGCGATTCTCCTGCCTCAGCCTCCGGAGTAGCTGGGATTACAGGCACGCACCACCACACCTGCCTAATTTCGTATTTTTAGTAGAGACGGGGTTTCTCCATATTGGTCAGGCTGCTCTCGAGCTCCCAACCTCAGGTGATCCACCCACCTCGGCCTCCCAAAGTGCTGGGATTACAGGCGTGAGGCACTGCACCCGGCCTAAATAATTTATTAGTGATTGCTATCACTGATTCAATGAATCAAGCTTAAGAATACCCGGGTTGCAGGTCGGGCGCAGTGGCACACGCCAGTAATCCCAGAACTCTGGGAGGCTGAAGTGGGCAGATCACCTGAGTTCGGGAGTTCGAGACCAGCCTGACCAACATGGAAAAACCCCCATCTCTACTAAAAATACAAAAAATTAACTGGGCGTGTTGACAGGCACCTGTAGTCCCAACTACTAGGGAGGCTGAGGCAAGAGAATGGCATGAACCCGGGAGGCGAAACTTGCAGTGAGCCGAGATCGCACCTCTGCACTCCAGCCTGGGCGACATAGTGAGACTCCGTCTCAAAAACAAACAAATAAAATAAAATAAAATAGAGTTCGAGACCTGCCTGGCCAACATGGTGAAACCTCATCTCTACTAAAAATACAAAAATTAGCCAGGTGTGGTGGTGCATGTCCATAATCCCAGCTACTCCAGAGGCTGAGGCAAGAGAACAGCTTGAACTTGGGAGGTAGAGGTTGCAGTGAGCCGAGATGGCGCCATTGCACTCCAGCCTGGGAGACAGAGCAAGACTCCGTCTCAAACAAACAAAAAGTATTAAGTCATATGAAGGAAAGTATTCTTTTGAATAACAAAACTGTTTTTTTTTTTGTTTTGCCTTATTATATATATCAGGTATGATTACAAGTAAACTTAAAAATCTGTTTTTTAAGATTTAAACCATTGTTTCTTTTTTCTTTGTAGAGATGGGGGTCTCACCATGTTGCTCGGCCAGTCTTGAACTCCTGGGCTCAAGAGCTCCACCAGCCTCAACCTCCCAAAGTGTTAGGATTACAGGTGTGAGGCACAACACCCAGCCACCAGTCTGCTTCTGTGAAGAACTACTACATATTTTCCAAGTTCGTATAACTTTGCCCATTCTTTTTTTTTTTTTTGCTAGTTCAGTGAAACAGAGAGAATGAAGAAGGAACTAAGCAATCTGTAACTGGTTGTGATCAATAGGTTGTAAACACCACTGCACTCGGACCAGCCTACTCCACTAATTCTTAATATTATCTTATAAATGGAACCACAGTTATTTCAACAAGGTAGAAATCATTCAATGTTTAAAACCCAAATTACTATGTTTGCTACTAAATGAGCCACACAATCTGAATTATTTTATGGGACTTATCCCTCAAATTAAATACCAGCTGCCCATGCAACAAACAAACAAAGCAGGTATCTTTTTTTTTTTTTTTTCCTTTGAGAGGGATTCTCGCTGTGTCCCCCAGGCTGGATTGCAGTGGCTGATCTTCGCTCATTGCAACCTCTGCCTTCCGGGTTCAAGAGATTCTCCTGCCTCAGCCTCCCAAGTGGCTGGGATGAGAGGCGCACAACACCACAACAGGCTAATTTTTGTATTTTCAGTAGAGACAGGGGTTTCACGATGTTGGTCAGGCTGGTCTCGAACTCCTGACCTCAGGTGATCTGCCCACCTCGGCCTCCCAAAGTGCTGGGATTACAGGCATGAGCCAACGCATCCAACCAGCAAAGCAGATATCTAAAGAATTATGAGGCCAGGCGCAGTGACTCATGCCTGTAATCCCAGCACTTTGGGAGGCCGAGGCGGGTGGATCACCTGATGTCAGCAGTTTGAGACCAGCCTGGCCAACATGGTGAAACCCCGTCTCTAGCAAAATAAAAAAATTAGCTGGGCATGGTGGCATGCGCCTGTAGTCCCAGCTACTTGGGAGGCTGAGGCAGGAGAATCGTTTGAATCCAAGAGGTGGAGGTTGCAGTGAGCTGAGGTCACACGACTGCACTCCAGCATGGGTGACAGGGCAAGACTCTGTCTCAAAAAAAAAAAAAAAAAAAAAAATTATGAAACTTGGAAATCCAAATACAGAATAAATTAACCAATTAAAACTACTGCACTGATTAGGCTGGGTGCGGTGGCTCGCGCCTGTAATCCTAGCACTTTGGGAGGCCGAGGTGGGCAGATCACCAGAGGTCGGGAGTTCGAGACCAGCTTGACCAACATGGAGAAACCCTGTCTCTAATAAAAATACAAAATTAGCCAGGTGTGGTGGCACATGCCTATAGTCCCCGCTACTCGGGAGGCTGAGGCAGGAGAATCGCTTGAAAACCCAGGAGGCGGAGGTTGCGGTGAGCCTAGATTGTGCCACTGCACTCCAGCCTGGGCAACTAGAGTGAAACTGTTTAAAAAAAAAAACAAAAACAAAAAACTATTGCACTAATCTAAAAATGCTGTAATAGAGGTTAAAAAATACCACTCATGGCCGGGCACAGTGGCTCAAACCTGTAATCCCAGCACTTTGGGAGGCCGAGGCGGGCGGATCACGAGGTCAGGAGAGAGATCGAGACCATCCTGGCTAACACGGTGAAACCCCGTCTCTACTAAAAAGACAAAAAATTAGCCGGGCGTGTTGGCGGGCGCCTATAGTCCCAGCTACTCGGGAGGCTGAGGCAGGAGAATGGCGTGAACCCGGGAGGCGGAGCTTGCAGTGAGCCGAGATCCGTGCCACTGCACTCTAGCCTGGGGGACAGAGAAAGACTCTGTCTCAAAAAAAAAAAAAAAAAAAAAAAAAAAAAAATACCACTCACTAGACTCAAATGAGAAAACTGCAAAGAATGTTTCCCTAAGCTTAGGTTTCCTCTATGATGCTTAAATATACTTGGAAAATATCAAGGCATTATTATTTTTAAAGCATAAACCAATATTGTATTGAGAAATTTAACTTCCTCTATCATCTCTCACTTTCAGAGGTACTATATATCATCATTTCTCATCCCCAAACCAACTTTTTATAAAAACAGATTTCGGGGGTACCCATGCAGTTTTGTTACATGGATGTTTTGCATAGAAGTGAAGTCTAGGCGTTCAGTGTACCCACCATCCAAAGAGTATACATTGTACCCATTAGGTAATCTCTCATCACTTAAGCTGCCTCCATTCTTCCACCTTTCTGAGTATCCAATGTCTCCAAAACCAAATTCTTACACTTGTATTTTTCTCAATATTGGCACCATTCCCACCCTCCCCTTAAAGTAATGTTAAAGTTGCTATTAAAGACATCAATTTGCTAATAAAAAGCCTTTCTGAAATACGATTTATCATTCTCTTATCAAGTAGTCCTGAAGTTTTTAAAAATCTATTTTTTTCCTGTGGATTCAACAGACAAAAGGCCAGGTGCGGTGGCTCACACCTATAATCCCAGCACTGTGGGAAGCCAAGGTGGGCAGATCACTTGAGGTAAATTCAATCCCAGCCTGGCCAACACGGTGAAACCCTGTCTCTAATAAAAATACAAAAATCAGGCCAGGCATGGTGGCTCACGCCTGTAATCCCAGAACTTTGGGAGGCTGAGGCAGGCAGATCACCTGAGGTCAGGAATTCGAGACGAGCCTGGCCAACAGGGTGAAACCCCATCTCTACTGAAAATACAAAAAATTATCCAGGCATGGCAGCATGCGCCTGTAATCCCAGCTACTCAGGAGGCTGAGACAGGATAATCACTTGAACCCAGGAGGCAGAGGCTGCAGTGAGCCAAGATCGTGCCATTGCACTCCAGTCAGGGCAACAAGAGCAAAACTCCATCTCAAAAAAATAAATAAATAAATACAAAAATTAGCTGGGCGTGGTGGCACGTGCCTGTAATCCCAGCTACTCGGGAGGCTGAGCCAGGAGAATTGCTTAAACCAGGGAGGCGGAGGTTGCAGTGAGCCGAGCTCGCACCACTGCACTCCAGGCTGGGGAACAGAGCGAGACTTGATCTCAAAAACAAATAAATAAATAACAAAAATTAGCCCGGTGGTGGCACATGCCTGTAGTCCCAGCTACTTGGAGGCTGAGGCAGGAGAACTGATTGAACCCAGGAGGTGGAGGTTGCAGTGAGCCAAGATCACTCCACTGCACTCCAGCCTGGACGACAGTGAGACTGTGTCTGCAAAAAAACAAAAAGTTTTAACAGACAAAAACTGAAGTCATCAAAATTTAAAATAGTTCTTTGTAAAACACTCCGTAAGTCTGATTTTTTTTTTTTTTCTTTGAGAGAGTTTCGCTCTGTTGCCCAGGCTGGTGTGCAATGGTGGGATCTCGGCTCACTGCAACCTCAACCTCCCAGGTTCAAGCGATTCTTCTGCCTCAGTCTCCCGAGTAGCTGGGATTATAGGCGCGTGCCACCACAACCAGCTAATTTTGTATTTTCAGTAGAGATCGGGTTTCACCACGTTGGTCAGGCTGGTCTTGAACTCCTGACCTCAGGTGATCCGCCGGCCTCAGCCTCTCAAAGTCCTGGGACTACAGTGAGCCACTGAGCCCAGCCTAATTTAATTTTTAATTTTATTAATTTATTTTATCTATTTGTATTTTTTTTTTTGAGAGGGAGTCTTTTTTTTTTTTTTTTGAGACAGAGTCTCACTCTTTCACCCACTCCGGACTGCAGTGGCGCGCTCTCGGCTTACTGCAAGCTCCGCCTCCCGGGTTCATGCCATTCTCCTGCCTCAGCCTCTCCGAGTAGCTGGGACTACAGGCGCCCGCCACCACGCCTGGCTAATTTTTTGTATTTTTATTAGAGACGGGGTTTCACCGTGGTCTCAATCTCCTGACCTCGTGATCCGCCCGCCTCGGCCTCCCAAAGTGCTGGGATTACAAGCGTGAGCCACCGCGCCTGGCCGAGAGGGAGTCTTGCTATGTCGCCCAGGCTGGATTGCAGTGGCATGATCTGGGCTCACTGCAACCTCCGCCTCCCGGGTTCAAGCGATTCACCCACCTCAGCCTCTTGAGTAGCTGAGATTACAGGCATGTGCCACCATGCCCAGCTAATTTTTGTATTTTTAGTAGAGACGGGGTTTCACCATGTTGGTCAGGCTGGTCTTGAATTCCTGATCTCAGGTAATCCGCCCACCTCAGCCTCCCAAAGTGCTGGGATTACAGGCATGGGTCACCATGCCGAGCCTGATTTAATTTTTAATTTAATTTTATTAATTTTTTTTTAGATGGAATTTCACTCTTGTTGCCCAGGCTAGAGTGCAATGGTGCAATCTCAGCTCACTGCAACTTCCACCTCCTGCATTCAAACAATTCTCCTGCCTGAGCCTCCCAAGTAGCTGGGATTTCAGGCACGCACCACCACACCAGGCTAATTTTTGTATTTTTAGTTGAGACAGCATTTCGCCATGTTGACCACACTGGTGCCCAACTCCTAATCTCAGGTGATTCGCCCGCCTTGGCCTCCCAAAGTGCTGGGATTACAGGCGTGAGCCACAGCGTCCAGCCTATTTATTTTTAATTTAACTTACTTATTTTTGAGACTGAGTCTTGCTCTGTCACCCAGCTAGGGTATAGTGGCATGCTCATGGCTCACTGCAGCCTCGACCTCCCGGGCTCAAGTGATCCTCCCACCTCAACTCAACCTTCTAAGTAGCTGGGACCAAAGACATAAACTACCATGCTTGGCTAATTTTTTTTATTTGAACGGCATCAAAAAAAAATAATAGACAACAACCAAAACTTATTTTTTTTTTTGAGGCAGAGTCTCACTGTCGCCCAGGCTGGAGTGCAGTGGCACGATCTCGGCTCACTGCAGCCTCCGAAAGCTTCCTGGGTTCAAGCGATTCTCCTGGGTTCAAGAGATTCTCCTGCCTCAGCCTCTTGGATAGCTGGGACTACAGGTTCACGACACCATGTCTGGCTAATTTTTGGATTTTTAGTAGATACGGGGTTTCACCATGCTGTCCAGGCTGGTCTCAAACTTCCGAGCTCAGGTGATCTGCCCACCTCTGCCTCCCAAAGTGCTGGGTAAAAATTATAAGCGTGAGCCACTGCACCCACCCAATAACCAAAACATTTTTATATGTATTTGTTACTAAATCAAATAAAGGTGTTTAAAGTGGACGATTCACTTTTCTTTTTTTTTTGCGGGGGGGCGACAGGGGACAGAGTCTCACTCTGTTGCCCAGACTGGAGTGCAATGGCGTAATCTCAGCTCACTGCAACCTCCGCCTCCTGGATTCAAGCCATTCTCCTGCCTCAGCCTCCCGGGTAGCTGGAACTACAGGCACATGCCACCATGCCCTGCCAATTTTTTGTAGTTTTAGTAGAGACGGGGTTTGACTGTGTTAGCCAGAACGGTCTCAATCTCCTGACCTCGTGATCCGCCTGCCTCAGCCTCTCAAAGTGCTGGGATTACAGGCGTGAGCCACCACGCCTGGCCACTTTGCATCTTAAATACATATTCCAACACCTGAATTTTCCAATTATCATGTGGAAGATCATTTAAGTAACATCAAACCTTGGTGATGTGAACTAAATTTAGCTCTATCAACTTAGTATCTATCATTCCATTCACGTCAGTCAACTCATTTTGAGGTATATAAGCATAATCTCTGAATAACAATTTCTTGCTGAATAAGGTTGATATTAACACAATCAAAGAGGTTCAATTTTACTCAGGCATCTCTGTAGGATTTTTTTTTTTTTTTTTTTTTTGAGACAGAGTCCTGTTCTGCTGCTCAGGCTGGAGTGCAGTGGCACAAGATTCTGGCTCACTGTAAACCTGCACCTCCTAGGTTCAAGCGATTCTCCTGCCTCAGCCTCCCAAGTAGCTGGGACTACAGGTGCATGCCACCACGCCCGGCTACTTTTTGTATTTTTAGTAGAGATGGGGTTTCACCATATTGGCTATGATGGTCTTGAACTCCTGACCTCAAGTGATCTGCCCATCTCAGCCTCCCAAAAGTGCTGGGATTACAGGCGTGAGCAGGCGTGAGCCACTGCACCCAACCAACTCAGATATCCCTGCAGTCGTATGTGAAGCAGTTCAAAAGAAGTTCAGAAACATAAAAGAATTAAACCTTTTCAATATAATCTTTAAGCAAGATGGAAATCTGTACTCCTAAACTCTGAATTTATACCTTTTCCTTGCTGTTATTTTTCCATAACTAGATGATCAGAGGTAGACTAATTTGCCAGATGGTCTCCTTTCTCTCACCTGTCTCCAACTGACCACTGAGTTGGAAAGATGGAACATTTTACCATTATGTTGAAAAATGGTCTAACTAGCCTTAAAGCTTTAAAAGCTTTGCTTTTGGACAGGCGTGGTGGCTCATGCCTGTAATCCCAGCACTTTGGGAGGCCAAAGTGGGTAGATTACCTGAGGTAAGAAGTTTGAGACCAGCCTGACCAACATGGTGAAACGCTGTCTCTACTAAAAATACAAAAATTAGCCGGGCGTGGTGGCACGTGCCTGTAGTCCCAGCTACTCGGGAAGCTGAGGAGGAGAATCGCTTGAACCCGGGAGACGGAGGTTGCGGTGAGCTAAGATTGCACCACTGCACTCCAGCTTGGGTGACAAAGACTCCGTCTCAAAAAAAAAAAAAAAAAAAAAAAAAAAAAAAAAGCTTTGCTTTTATAAAGATCATTCTTTTTGTTTTTGTTTTTGTTTTTGTTGTTTGCCTCCCGAAGTGCTGGGATTACAGGCGTCCACCTGGCTGATCATTCTTAAAAGCCCTAAGGTTATCATTACCCTAATACTTTCACTTACTATCTTTAAGGAAGTGACTTTTCCTACAATTTGCTTTTCCTTTAATGAGTCCTCAATAAAAACTTTTCTTGACACAAAAGGTGAAAAAAGGAGAATCAATGCAGGGTATTAATTAGGACCTAAATCCTTCATTCCAGGAAGAAATAATCCTTATTTTAGCAAATCTAAGACATTGAAACTGGTATTTAAAAAAAAATTTACCAAAAGATTTCAATGAAATGGTCTCCACAACTAGGTTAAAAGTACCACTTGGCTGATGGCAATTACAAGACTTCATGGATTCCAAGAATTTTTTTTTTTTTTTTTTTTGAGACAGAGCTTCACTCTGTTGCCCAGGCTGGAGTGCACTGGCATGATCTAGGCTCACTGCAGCCTCCACCTCTTGGGTTCAAGCGATTCTCCTGCCTTAGCCTCCCAAGTAGCTAGGACTGCAGGTGCGGACCATCACACCAGCTAATTTTTTTTTTTTTTTTTTTTTTTTTTGAGACGGAGCCTCACTGTCGCCCAGGCTAGAGTGCAGTGCCTCGATATCGGCTCACTGCAAGCTCCGCCTCCTGGATTCACACCATTCTCCTGCCTCAGCCTTCCGAGTAGCTGGGACTACAGGTGCCCACCACCATGCCTGGCTAATTTTTTTGTATTTTTTTAGTAGAGATAGGGTTTCACCGTGTTAGCCAGGATGGTCTTGATCTCCTGACCTTGTGATCCGCCTGCCTCGGCCTCCCAAAGAGCTAGGATTACAGGCGTGAGCCACCGCACCCGGCCCACACCAGCTAATTTGTGTATTTTTAGTAGAGACAGGGTTTCACCATGTTGGCCAGGCTGGTCTTGAACTCCTGACATTAGGTGATCCACCCGCCTCGGCCTCCCAAAGTGCTGGGATTACAGGCATGAGCCACCACACCCGGCCATCTAAGAAATTTCCTAATCAAAAAGAAGTTAAAAGGTAGAAAAATATGCATCTTGTAATCAACTAAACAGGATAAAAGCATATTCTATGAAAAACTAAGGTATATTTGGTTTGAAAAATGTTCTGAGAAACAATAAAAAGTGAAACTTCATTTAGTTTCCAAAACCCTTAGACCTTAACTGTGTTTCCATTTATAACGTTGCCTTAGTTCACCTAGTACTCAAGACAACTTCATCTTCCAGAAAGAGACAGCTAAATGCCCTAAGAGGTAGTTTCAAAGTTAACTGAGAGAAATGGGGGAATAAAAGAGCACTCATTTTATAATTTTAAAAGAGCTGTTTAAAATTGTCTTTAAGTTGCCTATCCAAATACCTTACAAGAGGATTCTTAGCTCATCGGCAGTAAACTCTCTGAAAAAGATATATAAAATTAGTTTATGCGTACCCACTTTCTCTGAGAAAATTATTCAATTTCTCAAAAGAATCCCTGTCTCAAAAATGCAAACAATCATTTTCCTAAAAAAATTTTTTTAGCCAGGCGCAGTGGCTCACGCCTGTAATCCCAGCACTTTGGGAGGCCAAGGCAGGTGGATCACCTGAGGTCAGGAGTTTGAGACCAGCCTGGACAACATGGTAAAACCCCGTTTCCACTAAAAATACAAAAATTAACCGGACGTGCTGGCACGCACCTGTAATCCCAACTACTTGGGAGGCTAAGGCAGGAGAACTGCTTGAACCCTGGAGGCAGAGGTTGCAGTGAGCCAAGATCGCACCACTGCACTTCAGCCTGCACAACAGAGCAAGACTCCATCTAGGAAAAAAACAATTTTTTTTCAACTATATTTTACCAATTAGAGTCATAAAATAGGCTGGGTGCAATGGCTCAGACCTATAATCGCAGTGCTTTGGGAGGCTGAGGCGGGAGGATTACTTGAGCCCAGGAGTTCAAGACAAGCCTGGACAACATAGCGAGACTGTCTCTAAAATAATAATAGGCTGGGCACACTGGCTCACATTTGTAATCCCAGCACTTTGGGAGGCCAAGGTGGGCAGATCACTTGAGGCCAGGAGTTCAAGACCAGCCTGGCCAACATGGCAAAACCCCATCTCTACTAAAAATTACAAAAATTAGCCAGGCATGGTGGCGCACGCCTGTAATCCCAGCTACTGGGGAGGCTGAGGCACAAGAATTGCTTGAACACAGGAGGTAGAGGTTGCAGTGAGCCAAAATCACGCCACTGCACTCCAGCCTGAGCAAAAGAGCGAGACTCAGCTAAAAAAAAAAAAAAAAAAAAATTAGTAAGAAGAAGAAAAAAAATAAAATAAAATATCTAAGTGACATTGCCAGATCTAGGCTAAGTCTGGTTTGTTTTTTTAGGGGGAAGAGGGAAGGCAGAAAACAGATTCATTCATTGCAAAACAAATGAAGCATAGGAAATAATGCATATTCTCTTATTAAAAAAAAAATTTGGCTGGGTGTGGTAGCTCACATCTGTAACACCAGCACTTTGGGAGGCTAAGGTGGGAGGACTGTTTGAAGCCAGGAGTTCGAGACCAGCCTGGCCTATGAGACCCTTTCTGCACACAAAAAAATTTTTTTTTAATTAAAACGAGTGTGGTACACACCTGCAGTCCCAGCTACTCAGGAGGGTGAGGCAAGAGGATCCCTTGAGCCCAAGTGTTTCAGGCTGCAGTGAGCTATGATCACACCACTGAACTCCAGCCTGGGCAACAGAGTGAGACCCTATCTCTTAAAAAAAAAAAAGTTTTGAAGAGTTTCTTTAATATAAGTCAGTGTAGGCCGGGTGTGGTGGCTCAGGCCTGTAATCTCAGCACTTTGGGAGGCTGAGGTGGGCGGGATCACCTGAGGTTGGGAGTTCGAGACCAGCCTAACCAACATGGAGAAACCTCGTCTCTACCAAAAATATAAAATTAGCTGGGCATGGTGGTGCATGCCTGTAATCCCAGCTACTCAGGAGGCTGAGGCAGAAGAATCACTTGAACCCAGGAGGCGGAGGTTGCAGTGAGCCGAAATCGCTCCACTGCACTCCAGCCTGGGCAATAAGAGCAAAACTCTTGTCTCAAAAAAAAAAAAAAAAAAAAAAAAAAAAATATATATATATATATATATATATATATATATGTATGTCAGTGTTATATGTCAATGTTGAGTCTAATAAAGAGGTTCCTAATAAGGAAAACTTTAAGTATACAACAAATACTTTCTAAATTATCAGATTGGAGTTTTCTAAAAATGGAACACAACTATATCTCATTATCTCAATCAAATTATTTAATAAAATCAAAACTATAAAAGGCTGGCCAGGAGTGGTGGCTTGGGCCTCTAATTGGGATTACATTTTGGGAGGCTGAGATGGGCAGATCACTTAAGGTCAGGGGTTCAAGACCAGCCTGGCCAACGTGGCGAAACCCTGTCTCTACTAAAAATACAAAAAGAATTAGCCAGGTTTCACGGTGCACGCCTGTAATCTCAGCTACTCAGGAGGCTGAGGCAGGAGAATCACTTGAACCCAGGAAGCAGAGGTTGCGGTGAGCTGAGATGGCGCCACTGTACTCCAGCCTGGGCGACAGAGTGACACATCTCAAAAAACAAAAACAAAAAAAACTATAAAAAGTTAACTGCACAGGAGGCTGAGGCAGAAGAATCGCTTGAACCTAGGAGACAGAGGTTGCAGTGAGCCGAGACAGTGCCACCGCACTCCAGCCTGGCAAAAGAGTGAGACTCCATCTCAAAAAAAAAAAAAAAAAAAAAAAATTTTTTTTGTTATGCATATCATAAAAGAGGCACTCTTTCTGGCTCTAGACTCGCTACTATAATGCTTTAGATAAATAATGCAAAAGTTCCAAGGAGGTTCAGTACTAAAGCACCCACACTAAGCTACAATCCTTAGCAGGAGTTATTTGAAAAGATAGTTCCAGCCAGGCATGGTGGCTCACGCCTGTAAAACCAGCACTTTGGGTGGCTGAGAAGGGAGGATCCCTTGAACTCAGGAGTTGGAGAGCAACCTGGACAAAATAGTGAGACCCTACCTCACTTAACAATACTGAAGAAAAAAAAATTAGCCGGGCGTAGTCATGCCTGTAGTCCCAGCTACTCAGGGGGCTAGGGTGGGAGGACTGCTTGAGCCTAGGATGTGGAAGCTGCAGTGAGCCATGATCACACCACTGTACCCCCAACTAAGTGACAGAGCAAGACCCTGAAAAAGTTCCTTTCAAAAGAAAGGGGGTGAACTTGTTAAAAGTCATTAGCTACTGACTTGATCCACAATTTATTTTTCTAGTAACAATAAAATTCCGACTTGCTTCGGCAGCAAAATAAGAAACTACACAAAAAGATAGTAAGGCCAAAAAAAAATTGTGTAGTATTCAGAATGGACAGAAGAAACTATCTTTGCCCATCCTACATCTATATGGCCTAAAACTAAGAATCACACGGATTGGAGATATTAAATAAGCAAAAGCAGGATGAATAAAAAAATTCTGTGAAATACAGGTCTCACAAATCTCCAATGGAGATCCTGTCGTTAAGAGACAAGAGCCAACTATTTCAGGGTGAAAAAGATCAGTTAGAAACCTATTAATATATAAAAGTTAAAGGAATTACAGTATGAAAAATGTAAAGAATGACTGGCAGTCCCACTGCCTTCACGAATGACTATGCCAAAAAAGGAAAAGAGTTTAACTTGAAAATAAATTATACTAAATGTTCAAGGATTAACATTTAATAAGGGAGAAGAGTGATATGGTAGGGAAAGCTTTGTGCCAACTTTTAACTGCAGCTGTAGTGAAATACACTAAAAGCCTTGTCTTAAGACAAAAGCAGTAAAACAAAAACAATAGTTTTAAACATATCCCCAGTGTTAACTGCTCATGACCATAAATTTGCCTTTTTCTAATGAACGACTAATGGGATAAAAGGACATATAAGGGAAAAAGTAGTCGAAAATAAAATCGAACAAACTTCTCACACAAGACTAAACCATAAAACCTGTTTACAAATTTTCACACATGTCAGAATTAAAGGTAAAAACACTCAAAGCTTAAGAAATCTAACATCACAAAGCAGGAGATTAAATCATTCTTTTTAAACAAGGACTGAAGTTCAGAAGCATTTAATTTAAATCAGTGTATTAACATAAGGAATCCTTCCATACTACCTATTTCTGAAAGGGTTCTCCACACTCCTTTCCCAGACTTATGCACAAATGTTAAAATTTGCAACCCATTATTTTCTCTCATGTACAAGTTTTGTTTTGTTTTTGCTGTTGTTTTTAACTTTATTGGAGTGAGATTATTCTAACTAGTACCCATTTACTAAATATCGGTTGTACCAAACAATGACACTTTTTGGAAATCAAACTTTATTCCACTAACATTAGCCAGCAGATTTTGCTAAACAATGCTTTGTCAGAAAAGGCATCATGGCCGGGCGCAGTGGCTCACGCCTGTAATCCCAGCACTTTGGGAGGCCGAGGCGGGTTGATCACAGGGTCAGGAGTTCGAGACCAGCCTGGCCAATATGGTGAAACCCCATCTCTACTAAAAATACAAAAATTAGCTGGGCGTGGTGGCGTGCGCCTGTAGTCCCAGCTGCTTGGGAGGCTGAGGCAGGAGAATCGATTGAACCTGGGAGGCGGAGGTTGCAGTTAGGCGAGATCCCGCCACTGCACTCCAGCCAGGGTGACAGAGCGAGACTCCGTCTCAAAAAAAAAAAAAAAAAAAAAAAAAGGCATCACATACATTCAATTTTGTAAAACTAATTTTTCCAGTATGCATAAAAATGTATATTTGACAACAGAGAATATGCTTCAACATAAACACAGCAATACCTTTTCCACTTTGTTACTAATAACTTGCATGTTTTCTTAGTAATTTTAAATACCTCCATCTGAAAAGTATAGGGTAGGCTGACCACAAAAGATGAAGCCTAACAGTTGGTAGGGGTACCGCACTTACATAATATTCTAAAAACGTGCTTTTCCTAGGTACTCAGTGACTATACAGTAGTGAATATTAAACATTCCTGTATCAATCCCATTTCCTACAAAGTTGACCTAATTTCAAGCATAAAACTGAGGTTTCCACCTTTAGAAGGGTAGAAAACAAGAGTTAAGTAATTGGGTAGTCCTAAAAATACACATCAGAACTACATGACTAAGATACTCATTTAAAACTTGTGCCAAGATAACCCCTCCCTTCAAAACCAAAATTGACTCACTGGCCTATTTTACTTAATTTTAAAAATAAAAAAATAAAACTAAATGGATTCCTAAGCACTCATTTCCTCTCTCAGCCCCCATCATTTAAAACATTCAAACTTTCAATCTATGATTCCTCCCTGAAAAAACACTCAAGTAAAAACAAAACAAAACAAACACTGATTATCTCCAAGTTAACTACCTTGGAGTTAAAAAAAAAAAAAATCATTAGATTCTGGAATGATAACCATTGTTCTAAAACCATATAAAACAACAGAAACAATGTCTGTGGTCGCTAAGGAACCATACATCCCACCCAGAGAAACGATCTCGCCTCAGATGATACTTGTCATCTGTGAGACCACCCCTTTAGTTAGAGTTAACCACTTGAGCAGGTTTCAATTTTGTCTCTGAAAGTGGGAAGCTATCAATCTCCCTACATGACTCGTTCCACCCTTTGTGGATATTTCTACCTGCAGAAAAAAAGGTTGGCAAACTTGGTGGCATGGTGAGGACAAAGGGCATTTTGAAAGAACCAGTGACTGAGGTAAGCAGAGAATGTGAACGGAAAGAGGGTTAAAGTTCTCCCAAATGGATAATGACAAGACGACGTGGGCACCCTTTTTTTTTTTTTTTTTTTTTTTTTTTTTTTTACCACCCCTAGGGTCCCATTCTTCACCACCACCCATTGGAATGCAAAGTTGGCACTACGAGTACCTAAGAAACCCAACAAATCCTCAAAATGTCAGGGCACTCGGCAGCTTCTGAAATGACAAGCTGGTGCCCCTCCCCCACCCCACCCCCACCCCCCAAAAAAGAAAAATCCAATCCAGTCGGTGCAGGTCACCCTGCCCTCTGGGGCAGTTCCAGCCTGCGCAGGGAGGGGTTCCGACGGGAGGACAAGCAAGCACAGATAGACCACCGCTCTTTCCACCCACCCTCAGCGGGGGAAACAAAGACGGCCTCCTCCGCCCGTAGACACTACCCTAACCAGAGAGGCTCTCCGATTTCCCGGTGCAGCCTGCCCTCCCGCCCCCGCCCGAGCCCCCGCCCCCATGACAAAGAAAAGGCACTCGGCGAGCAAGGCCTTCCTGCCTCCACGGATGGGGGAGGGGGCCGCACGGGTGAGAAGCCCCCTCCACTCGCCCGTGCTCATACTCCTGGTCCCAGGAACTGCAGAAAGCGGCGGGGAGCCGGAGGCCTCGGCCGCGGAGGCAGGGTCCGGGAGGAGGGTGAGGGTACCTTGAAGTAGCCGCCTTCGTAGAGGGTGTTGGGGGGCCCGAAGATGGCCACCTCCCAGTTGTAGAGGTCGGACTCGTCCACCAGGGTGATCCGGAAGCCCTCCACTGGTTCCTCCTGCAGGGATTTCAGCTCGAGCATCAGGGCCTTCTGTGAGCTGGTCATCTGCTGCTGGGCCATCGCGGCGGCGGCGGCGGCGCCGGGCCCGGGCCCCAGTCCTCACGCACCGGCCGGGCCGGACCAGGCCCCTCCCCTCCGCTCGCCCTCCGGCCGGGCCGCACCGGACCCCGGTCTTCACACACCCGGCGGGCCGGACCAGGCCCCACACGGCCCGTGGGCCCGCCCGGGGTCCTCCTCACACACGACGCAGGCCGGGCCGGGCCCTTCTCCTCACACTCGGGCCGGGCGAGAGGAGAGGTCGAGGGAGTTAGAGGAATTCGCTCCGGGTCCCTGTCCCGGGCCTCCCCCCCCCGGAGGGGGCCTCAACTTGGGGGGGGGGAGAGGAGGTGGAAGCGGAGGAAGGCGGTGGAGGGCCGGCGATGGTGAAGAGAGGGGGCCGGGCCAGCCCGGGAACGCCGCGCTCGCTCGCCCTCTCGTTCTCTTCGGGGGCCGCAGGGGCCGGAGGGCGCGCGGGGCTGGAGAGGGTGGGGGGAGAGCGGCGTGCGGGGGTCTCGCGGCGGTGGCGGCGGGGGCTGCGCGGGGGGAGGGGCGACGGCGGAGGAGGAGGAGAGCGAGAGCGCCTCGCGCCGCGGGAGCGACGGAGCCGAGAAGCAGGGAGGGAGGGAGAGAGGGAGGAGGGGCGCACGCCGGGTGCTGGGCGGCTCTCAGCGGCTGGCGGCCCGACGCGCGTGCGCGCGCCCCTCCCTCCCCTCCCCCCACCGTGCCTGGCTCTCCTCCACTACCACCTCCTCCTCCTCCCGCTTCCACGCCTCTTCTCGGCCTCCCGCGCGGTCGCGGCGCTTTGTGACGCCGGCGCGTGTCCCCCGCCCATAAAGATCCCAGAAGCAGCGGGGACCGAGGGTGGGCGCAGGGACTGCCGTGGCCCCAGAGTGACGGTTGTGTGGCTGGACGCCGTAGTTCCAAAGGCGTGCCCCGGAAGGGAACCCAGGTCCCCCGGCTCTCGGGGCCCTCCCCACTGTGGATCCAGGGGCCTCCGTAGCCATCCTGGGACGGGCCTGGTCCCTGCAGGCCCCTCCCTGTGACACCCAGTCTGCGGTCCCTCCACTTAGTAGCTACTTGCTTAGGATGTGCTGACAATGTGGGTCTTTTCGGTGGGAACAGACCTTCCCGCAGGCCAGCCCACAGGCAAGTGTGCCCTTTGGCACGTTACCCACCCTGGGTGCGGCAGTTCCACGTGAGAAACGGGGTGAGACAGAAAGGTCAGCTTCTGCTTCCCTTCTTAACTACAAAGAGGAAGTTGTGAGGAAAAAGAGACAATAACAAACTGGGTCTCTAGCCCTTCTCATTGTGATTTGGAGCAAGTGCTCAGGCTGCTCTTCGCCTTCGCCATTTGTAAAATAAACTACTATGGTGTAACTTTGACCCCTTATAGGTGCTTTTGGCTTGAATGCCCGCCCTGGAACTGAGGGACTTTCGAGATAATCATAACCGAAGTGAGATGTGGAGACTGTCTTTGGTCATCGTGGTTCGGAATACAGTACTCCTTTCTCTTAGGAAGGCATGTCCTAGGATAACTGCCTAAAAATTTCCTAGAAAAGCCAGAATACTGTGAGAGTTCTACACACACAATTTCGGAACGAGACAGATCTTGGTTCCAACCCTAGTTCCACACATTACTTCTCCCTGTATCATCAGTTTTTTGTTTTTTTGTTTTTTGGTTTTGTTTTGTTTGAGACAGGGTCTTGCTCTATCACCCAGGCCGTAGCACAGTGGCGCGATCACGGCCCACTGCAACCTCCGCCTCCCAG
Organism: Nomascus leucogenys; assembly: GCF_006542625.1. Classification (NCBI taxonomy): domain Eukaryota; kingdom Metazoa; phylum Chordata; class Mammalia; order Primates; family Hylobatidae; genus Nomascus; species Nomascus leucogenys. The sequence continues at coordinate 81,275,446 of NC_044388.1, forward strand.
GTTCAAGCGATTCTCCCACCTCAGCCTCCCAAGTAGCTAGGACTACAGGTGTATGCCTCCACACCTGGCTGTTTAATCAGCTTCTGTAAAAGGGGATTAATTATACCCAACACAAGCAATTGTAATGATTAAATGTATGTACAGCATTTAGCGTAGTGACTGGCACATGGTAAATGATTCATAGGAACTTGAAAGAAAAAAACTTTAAGGCATAGCTGTATTCTGGATACCACCACTACCCACCCCTTTTATTGAGACAGGGTCTCACTCTGTTGCCCAGGCTGGAGTACAGTAGGGTGATTATAGCTCACTCTAGCAGTAACCTCCTGGGCTTAAGCCATCCTCTAACCTCAGTCTCCCAAGTAGCAGGACCACAGGTGCGCACCACCATGCCCAGCTAATTTTTGTATTTTTAGTAGAGACGGGATTTCACCATGTTGGCCAGGCTGGTCTCCAACCCTTGACCTCAGGTGATCCATCCACCTCAGCCTCCCAAAGTGCTGGGATTACTGGCATGAGCCACTGTGCCCAGCCAAGGACAGTTTTAGATTTATAGAAAAATTGAAAAGATAGTCGAGTTCCCCTACACCTGGTGCCCAGTTCCCCCTTTTATTGACATATTACATTAGTAGAGTACATGTATTACAATTAATGAGCTAATATTAATACATCACTATTAACTGAAGCTCATACTTCCCTAATTTTTACCTAGTGACCTTTTGCTGTTCCAGGATCTCATCCAGGATACCAGTCTACATTCAGTTTTCCTGTTTCCTTAGATTCCTCTTGACTGTGGCAGTTTCTTAGACTTTGTTCTGATGACCTTAACAGTTTTGGAGAATACTGGTCAAGTATTTTGTAGACTGTCCCCCAATTGAGATTGTGATGGTTTTCTCATGATTAGACAGGGATTGTGAGTTTTTGAGGGTAAGATCACAGAGGTGAAATGCCATTTCATCACATCATATTAAGGGCACAAATAGCAACATGACTTAGCAATGTTGATGTTGACCTTGATTGTCTGGCTGAGGAAGTGTGTCAAGTCTTTCTACTGTAAAGTTACTCTGCCCCTTCCTCCCCCTTTTCTATACTGTACTCTTTGGAATGGAGTCACTCTACACAATCCACACTTAAGCAGCCCCCCTCCTTTTTTTTTTGGCCTTTTTTTTCCCCAAAAAGACAAGGTCTCAGTGTTTTAAAACATCCTTTTCTAGCCGCCAACGCTACTGTCCAGGTCTTGAGACCGAACTCCACTGGAATTAGAGCTCCCCTCAGAGAAGAAGGAGTATCCTAGTGAATGCAGCCCCTCTTATCAAAATGATGGTTTATGTCCCATTCTGTCTTTCCCTCCAGTACCAGTCAATTTAGGGACAAGAGGATTGCTGACCCGGAAATGTGAAAGATGATGTTGACACCTTTAATAGCAAGGCAGTGAGCAGATAAATAGGTAGAAAGGTCATCTTCAAAGCATTTCACCCACAAAAACTCATCACAGCCCCACCCTGACCTGGAGGATGATGAAGCCCTAGTCTAACCCACTGGAAGGTATACCTGGCACCCAGACCAGAAGCGGCCCCCTGGGCTCATGTCAACTCACAAACTCACTAAGCATCCACTGTGGGCATGCCTCTATGCTGGGAGGTTGGAAGCTCAATGTGTTAATGAGTTTTATAATCAAGGCTGTTTATTCTCAGGTCACAGGAACTGGAATTCCACAGAACTAGCTCATGTGTTTTTATTCTAGCCAGTAGGACATTGTTTATTAGTAGACTGCCACTGTGTCTTATTCATGCCTGAATCTTCAGCAACAGGCACACCATCTGACACAAAGTAGACACTAAGTAATTGTTCTCAAGAGACTCATGGCCAAGGACAGGAAGACAATGAGTAATCACAAAATCACAAATTGAACCCTACCCTCTATCCTCATGCCTATCTGTTCTCTCAAGCACATAGTAGGTGCTCAAGACTTTAAATTCCAAAACTCTATACCAGCTACTCCAATGTTTGGCACATATTAAGTGCTCAAAACCTATTTGTTAAAAAGAATGAATGCTAGAAACAGCTTCCTAGAGCTTTCTCATATTGTTTCATAATGGCATGTACATTGACTTGCCTGATTGGTGCCCTCTGGTGGTAAAGAAAAACAGCACTCAAAATTAAAATTTAAAAAATAATAATTTTTTTTAAAAAAGAAAACAGAGCACTTAACGCTCAGTGTCAGGCATCACCTGGTACTTTCCAACCAAGGTTCTTCTTCTTCTTCTTCTTCTCCTTCTCCTCCTCCTCCTTCTTCTTCTTCTTCTTCTTCTTATTCTTCTTCCTTTCTTCTTCTTCTTCTTTTTTTAAACTGAGACAGAGTCTTGCTCTGTCACCCAGGCTGGAGTGCAGTAGCATGATCTTGGCTCACTGCAACCTCCGCCTCCTGGGTTCCAGTAATCCTCCCACCTCAGCCCCCGGAGTAGCTGGGACTACAGGCACAGTGCCACCACGCCTGACTAATTTTTGTATTTTTCGTAGAGACAAGGTTTCATTATGTTGCCCAGGCTGGTCTTGAACTCCTGAACTCAAGCAATCCGCCTACCTCAGCCTCTCAAAATGCTGAGATTACAGGCGTGAGCCACCACGGCAGGCCCACTACTAATTTTAGAGGAAGACTATGGCTCCTTAAGAGTAGTGTACAAATTTTACATATATGTTAACATATTAAATTTTAAAAAGTTGGCCAGGCACAGTGGCTCACGCCTGTAACCCCAGCACTTTGGGAGGCTGAGGCAGGCAGATCATTTGAGGTCAGGAGTTCAAGATCAGCCTGGCAAACATGGTGAAACCCCGTCTGTATTAAAAATACAAAAATTAGCCGGGCACAGTGGCTCACGCCTGTAATCTCAGCACTTTGGGAGGCTGAGGCGGGCAGATCATGAGGTCAGGAGATCGAGATCATCCTGGCTAACACAGTGAAACCCTGTCTCCACTAAAAAAATACAAAAAAGTTAGCCGGGCGTGGTGGCGGGCGCCTGTGGTCCCAGCTACTCCGGAGGCTGAGGCAGGAGAATGGCATGAACCCGGGAGGCGGAGCTTGCAGTGAGCCAAGATCGTGCCACTGCACTCCGGACTGGGCAACAGAGCGAGACTCCGTCTCAAAAAAAAAAAAAAAAATACAAAAATTAGCCAGGCATCATGGCGGGCACCTGTAGTCCAGCTACTCAGGAGACTGAGGCAGGAGAATCGCTTGAACCCAGGAGGTGGAGGTTGCATTGCACTGAGATCATAACACTGCACTCCAGCCTGGGCAACAGAATAAGACTGTCTAAAAAAAAAAAAAAAAAAAAAAAAAGTTTGATCCCCATAAAAGTCATTGTTTATAAGGTCAGAATTAACCTTCCTAAAGCAAATATTGTTCCCTCCTTTTTATCTTACCAAGATTTCCATATCTTTTCTTTTGAAAGAAAGATAACCAGTTTAAGAAGTGCCACAGGCTGGGCGCAGTGGCTCACACCTGTAATCCCAGCACTTTGGGAAGCCAAGGTGGGAGGATCACAAGGTCAGGAGATCAAGGGCACCCTAACAAACATGATGAAACCCCATCTCTACCAAAAATACAAAAATTATCTGGACATAGTGATGCGTGCCTGCAATCCCAGCTACTTGGGAGGCTGAGGCAGGAGAATCACTTGAATCAGAGTCAAAGGTGGAGTTATAGGTTGCAGTAAGCCAAGATCACGCCACTGAACTCCAGCCTGGCAACAGAGCGAGACTCCGTCTCAAAAAAAAAAAAAAAAGTGCCACCAGATGCCGTGGCTCACGCCTGTAATCCCAGCACTTTGGGAGGCTGAGGTGGGCAGATCACCTGAGGGCAGAAGTTCGAGACCAGCCTGGCTAACATGGTGAAACCCTGTCTCTACTAAAAAAAATACAAAAATTAGCTGGGCATGGTGGCTCGTGCCTGTAGTCCCAGCTACTCGGGAGGCTAAGGCAGAAGAATCGCTGGAACCCGGGAGGCGGAGGTTGCAGTGAGCCAAGATCGTGCCACTGCACTCCAGCCTGGGTGACAGAGTGAGACTCTGTCTCAAAAAAACAAAACAAAAAAAACAGTCTGAGTCTGAGCAACATAGTTAGACCTCTAAAAAAAAAAAAAAAAAAAAAATTCTTCCCGCCTCAGCATCCTGAGTATCTGGGATTACAGGCACACACTGCTGCCCCCAACATGACAAATGTTTTGGAGTTTTTTTTGAACTTCTTATTTATTTATGTGGTCTTGCTGTGTTGCCCAGGCTAGTCTTGAACTCTTTGAGCTCCTGCTTCCGCCTCCAAACAGCTGGAATTACAGGTGTGAGCCACCATGCCCAGCCAACAAGTGAGTTTTTAAAGTAAAAAAGAAGAGGCAGGCCGGTCGCGGTGGCTCACGCTTGTAATCCCAGCACTTTGGGAGGCCGAGGCGGGTGGATCATGAGGTCAGGAGATCGAGACCACGGTGAAACCCCGTCTCTACTAAAAATACAAAAAAAATTAGCCGTGCGTGGTGGCGGGCGCCTGTAGTCCCAGCTTCTCAGGAGGCTGAGGCAGGAGAATGGCGTGAACCCGGGAGGCGGAGCTTGCAGTGAGCCGAGATCGCTTCACTGCACTCCAGCCTGAGCGACAGAGCGAGACTCCGTCTCAAAAAAAAAAAAAAAAAAAAAGAAGAGGCAGTTTCCAAGTTGTTTACCAAAAGTTTACATTAAAATAACAAACTATAGATTGGCTATACCTACCTTTTTTTTTTTTTTTTTTTTTTTGTGGTGGAGTCTTGTTCTGTCGCCCAGGCTAGAGTACAGTGGTGCAATCTTGGCTCACTGCAACCTCCACCTCCCGGGTTCAAGCGATTCTCCTGCCTCAGTCTCCCGAGTAGCTGGGATTACAGGCACATGCCGCCATGCCCAGCTAATTTTATTATTTTTATTTTATTTATTTATTTATTTATTTATTGAGACAGAGTCTCGCCATTGCCCAGGCTGGAGTGCAGTGGCATGATCGTGGCTCACTGCAGGCTCTGCCTCCCAGGTTCACGCCATTCTCCTGCCTCAGCCTCCTGAGTAGCTGGGACCACAGGCACCCACCACCACGCCTGGCTAATTTTTTGTATTTTTAGTAGAGACAGGGTTTCACCGTGTTAGCCAGGATGGTCTCGATCTCCTGACCTCGTGATCTGCCTGCCTCGGCCTCCCAAATTGCTGGGATTACAGGTGTGAGCCACCGCGCCCAGCCCCAGCTAATTTTTTTTTTTTTTTGTATTTTTAGTAGAGATGGGGTTTCACCATGTTGGCCAGGATGGTCTTGAACTCCAGAGATCAAGTGATCCACCCACCTTGGCCTCCCAAAATGCTGGGATTACAGGCATGAGCCATCGAGCCTGGCCTATACCTTGTGTTTTGTATCACAAGTTCCAGGAACATGAAGATAATGGTTGAGGCAGCTAGTCAGGATCAAAATACTTTTATTTATTTATTTATTTTTGAGACAGGGTCTCACTCTGTTGCCCTTAAGTGTAGTGGTGCGATCTTGGCTCACTGAAGCCTCAACCTCCTGGGCTTTCACAATCCTCCCACCTCAGCACCCCTAGTAGCTAGGACCAATAATTAGCTTGTGCAACACCAAGCCCAGTTAATTATTTTATTATTTATTTAATTTATTTTTTATTTTTTATTTTTGTGTGTGTGTGTGTGTGTGTTGGAGTTTTGCTCTTCTTGCCCAGGCTGGAGCGATCTTGGCTTACCACAACCTCCGCCTCCCAGGTTTAAGTGATTCTCCTGCCTCAGCCTCCCGAGTAGCTGGGATTACAGGCATGCACCACCACGCCCGGCTAATTTTGAATTTTTAGAAGAGACGGGGTTTCTCCATGTTGGTCGGGCTGGTCTTGAACTCCCGACCTTAGGTGATCCACCCGCCTCGGCCTCCCAAAGTGCTGGGATTACAGGCATGAGCCACCGTGCCCAGCCTATTTATTTTTTTGTGGAGACAAGGTCTCACTATGTTACCCAGGCTGGTCTTTAACTCCTGACCTCAAGCTATCCTCCTGCCTTAGCCTCCCAAAGTGGGGAGATTACAGGCGTGAGCCACTATACCTGGCCAAATGCCTTTAAATCAGCGGTCCCCGCCGGGCACGATGGCTCATGCCTGTAATCCCAGCACTTTGGGAGGCCGAGGTAGGCGGATCACGAGGTCAGGAGATCGAGACTATCCTGGCTAACTCGCTGAAACCCCGTCTCTACTAAAAATACGAAAAATTAGCCGGGTGTGGTGGCAGGTGCCTGTAGTCCCATCTACTCAAGAGGCTGAGGCAGGAAAGAATGGCGTGAACCCAGCCGGGCGCGGTGGCTCACGCTTGTAATCCCAGCACTTTGGGAGGCCGAGGCGGGTGGATCACGAGGTCAGGAGATCCAGGCAATCCTGGCTAACACGGTGAAACCCCGTCTCTACTAAAAAATACAAAAAATTAGCCGGGCGTGGTGGCGGGCGCCTGTAGTCCCAGCTACTCCGGCGGCTGAGGCAGGAGAATGGCGTGAACCCCGGGAGGCGGAGCCTGCAGTGAGTGGAGATCGTGCCACTGCACTCCAGCCTGGGCGACAGAGCGAGACTCCGTCTCAAAAAAAAAAAAAAAAGAATGGCGTGAACCCAGGAGGTGGAGCTTGCAGTGAGCGGAGATCCCGCCACTGGACTCCAGCCTGGGTGACAGAGCAAGACTGTCTCAAAAAAAAAGAAAAAAAAAAATCAGCGGTCCCTAACCTTTTTGGCATCGGGTTTCGTGGAAGACAATTTTTTTACAGGGTGGGGGGAATAGGATGAAACTGTTTCACTTCAGATCATCAGGCATTAGTTAGATTCTCATAAGGAGTGTGCAACATAGATCCCTCACATGCGCAGTTCACAATAGGATTTGTGCTCCTATGAGAATCTAAAGCCCTGCTGATCTCACAGGAGGCAGAGCTCAGGCAGTAATATGCCCCTGCCGCTCACCTCCTACTGTGTGGCTGGTTCCTAGCAGGGCATGGACTGTACCACAACCATACCGGTCTGTGGCCCAGGGGATGGAGACCCCTGCTTTAACAATAGCCTTTGGGCCAGGTGAGGTGGCTCATGCCTGAAATCCCAGCACTTTGGGAGGTGGAGGCAGGATGATGGCTTGAGCACAGGAGTTTGAGACCAGCCTGGGCAACATGGCAAGACCCCATCTTTAAAAAAAAATTTTTTTTTTTTTGAGACGGAGTCTCGCTCTTGTCCCCCTGGCTGGAGTGCAGTGGCATGGTCTCAGCTCACTGCAGCCTCCGTCTCTTGACAGTTCACAGGTTCAAGCAATTCTCCTGCCTCAGCCTCCCAAGTAGCTGGGATACAGGCGCCTGCCACCACGACTGGCTAATTTTTGTATTTTTTAGTAGAGATGGGGTTTCACCATGTTGGCCAGGCTGGTCTCAAACTCCTGACCTCAGGTGATCCACCCACCTTGGCCTCTCAAAGTGCTGGGACTGCACTTTGGCCACTGCACCCGGCCAAAAAAACTTATTTTTTAAATTAGCTGGATGTGGCGGCATGTAACTGTAGTCCCAGCTACTCGGGAGGCTGAGGCAGAAGGATTGCTTGAGCCTAGGAAGTCAAGGCTGCAGGTAACTGTGTTTGCACCGGTGCATCCCAGCCTGGGCTATAGAGGGAGACCCTGTCTCAAATAAACAAAATAACACAAAACAAAAATACATAAAATGAAATAGACTTTGGACATGTGTGTGAGGGGTGCATAACTGAAGTCCTGTCCTCACCTCCTTGGGCCTGATGAATGTTGCATACCTCACATAGCTCAGACTGCTCTGAACTGTTTTCCTTTTCTCACAGTAATCTTTCTAATGTGCCCATGGCAATCTGTGCATATCATACATAGCACCCCCCATGCTGCACTGCATTTATGTGTCTATTTCCTCTCAGCCTCTGAAGTGCCATTGAGAATGAGCCATTCATTCATTCATTCATTCATTTTTTCATTCAAAAAATTTATTGAGTGCCTCCTATGTGACAGGCCCTGTGCTAATATCAGGGATACAGTAGTAAATGAGACAGAAATAAGTGGTCCTTGCCCTTGTGGAGCTTACATTCTGTCTCTTTCTGAGACAGAAACAGATAAAAACAAGTAGTTAGTAGATAATATTGTTACAAGTTTTGGTGAGTACCAGTGAAAGTGACTAAAAAGGTGCCTAATACTGAAAATGTTAGGGCAGGATACAATTTTATTTTAATTATATATTTGTTTATTTTGGGGTCAGGGTCTTGCTCTGTCACCCAGGCTAGAGTACAGTGGTGCAATCATGGCTCACTGCAGCCTCAAACTCCCGGGCTCAAGCAATCCCACCTCCCACCTCAGCCTCCCAAGTAGCTGGCACTACAGTTCTTGAACTCCTGACCTCGTGATCCACCCGCCTCGGCCTCCCAAAGTGTTGGGATTACAGGCGTGAGCCACCGTGCCCAGCCCACACCCAGCTAATTTTTGTTTTTTGGTTTTTGTTTTTTTGAGACAGGGTCTCACTCTGTTGCTGAGGCTGAAGTGCAGTGGCACAATCTCAGCTCACTGCAACCTCCGCCTCCCAAGTTCAAGCAAGTGTCCTGCCTCAGCCTCCCGAGTAGCTGGGATTATAGGCGCGTGCCACCAGGCCCGGTCGATGTTTGTATTTTTTTTAGCAGAGACGGGGTTTCGCCATGTTGGCCAGGCTGGTCTCAAAACCATGACCTCAGATGATCCACTCGCCTTGGCCTCCCAAAGTGCTGGGATTACAGGTGTGAGCCACCATGCCCGGCCTTAATTTTTATATATATATTTTTTGAGACGGAGTCTTACTTTGTCGCCCAGCCTAGAGTGCAGTGGCACAATCTCAGCTCACTGCAACCTCTGCCACCTGGGTTCAAGCGATTGTCTTGCCTCAGCCTCCTGAGTAGCTGGGATTACACCTGCCACTGTGCCCGGCTAATTTTGTATTTTTTTTTTTTTTTTTTTTTTTTTTTTTTTTGAGATGGAGTATCGCTCTGTCGCCCAGGCTGGAGTGCAGTGGCTCAATCTTGGCTCACTGCAAGCTCCGCCTCCCGGGTTCACGCCATTCTCCTGCCTCAGCCTCTCCGAGTAGCTGGGACTACAGGCGCCCGCCACCACGCCCGGCTAATTTTTTGTATTTTTTAGTAGAGACGGGGTTTCACCGTGGTCTCGATCTCCTGACCTCGTGATCCGCCCGCCTTGGCCTCCCAAAGTGCTGGGATTACAAGCGTGAGCCACCGCGCCCGGCCTAATTTTGTATTTTTAGTAGAGATGGGGTTTCACCATCTTGGTCAGGCTGGTCTTGAACTCCTGACCTCGTGATCCACCCACCTTGGCCTTCCAAAGTGCTGGGAATACAAGCGTGAGCCACCGCACCCGGCCTAATTTTTGTATTTTTTTTATAGAGATGGAGTTTCACTATGTTGTCCAGGCTGGTTTCAAACTCCTGGACTCCCACCTCGACCTTCCAAAGTTCTGAGATTACAATGTGTCAATTCTTGACCATTCTTGACCACGGGGCTTGATCATTAAGTATGGAATGAATAATCAATTCATTTCACAGCTTTTTGGTCTTTCTTAGACTTCAATGATGCTGCTTCTTCCCCTCTGTCAATTCAAATTCAAACCATGCTTCAACACTTAGCACAAGCTCCATTTCTCCAGTAAACCTTATCAATCAAAACATTCTGAGCAAAGAGAGCAGCAAGATCAAAGGCCCAGGAAATAAATCAAATTAGAGTAAGAAAACTCCCAAGTAGTTCAGTGCAACTGGGTCATAAAATTTGAGGGAGACAATGGTTAAAGGAAAGACGGAAAGGATTGACTATGGTCACAATCATTCAGTAAACATTTATTAAGTATCTACAATGTGCTAGTTATTGGGCATGTACACATGGTCCTCGTTTTCATGTGTTCACAGTCAAGGGCAAAAAGAGACAACTGGGCTGGGCAAGTGGCTCATGCTTATAATCCCAGTGCTTTGGGAGGCTGATATGGGAGGATTATTTGAGGTTCTGAGGTCAAGACCACTACCAAATATTAAAAAATTAGCTGGACATGGTGGCATATACCTGTAGTCCTAGCTACTTGGAAGGATCACTTGAGCCCAGGTATCCCAAGCTGCAGTGAGCTACAACTGCACTGCAGCCTGGGTGACAGTGAGATCCTGTCTCTAAAATAATAGTAATAAATTTAAAAATAAAAGTAAAACAAAAGAAGAGACAACTGATAATCAGAAATTGTAAAAAGCACTAAAAGGAAAATGGATGATATAAAAGAAACCTTTTAGAAAACATATCAGCCAGGCCGGGCGTGGTGGGTCACGCCTGTTATCCTAGCACTTGGGGAGGCTAAGGTGGGCTGATTGCCTGAGTTCGGAATCCAAGACCAGCCTGGGGAACATGGTGAAACCCTGTCTCTACTAAAATACAAAAAATTGGCAGGGCGCGGTGGCTCACGCCTGTAATCCCAGCACTTTGGGAGGCCGAGGCGGGCGGATCACGAGGTCAGGAGATCGAGACCATGGTGAAACCCCGTCTCTACTAAAAATACAAAAAAAATTAGCTGGGCGCAGTGGCGGGCGCCTGTAGTCCCAGCTACTCGGGAGGCTGAGGCGAGAGAATGGCGTGAACCTGGGAGGTGGAGCTTGTAGTGAGCCGAGATTGCGCCACTGCACTCCAGCCTGGGCGACAGAGTGAGACTCCGTCTCAAAAAAAAAAAAAAACAAAAAAAACAAAAAATTAGCCCGGCGACGTGGTGTGCTCCTGTAGTCCCAGCTACTCGGGAGGCTGAGGCATGAGAATTGCTTGAACCCCGGAGGCGGAGGAGGTTGCAGTAAGCTGAGATCTCGCCACTGCACTCCAGCCTGGGCGACAGAGCAAGACTCTGTCTCAAAAAAAAAAAAACAAATAAAAAATAAAAAGAAAAGAAAGGAAAAGAGAAAAGAAAATAAAGGAGGGAGGGTGGGAGGGAAGGAAGGGAGGGAGGGAGGGAAGGAGAAAGAAAGAGAAAACATAACGGCCTGGGCGCGGTGGTTCACGCCTGTAATCCCAGCACTTTGAAAGGCAGAGGAGGGCAGATCACTTGAGGACAGGGGTTCAAGACCAGTCTGGCCAACATGGTGGCCTACTCTACTAAAAATGCAAAAATTAGCCAGGTGTGGTGGTGTGTGGCTATAATCCCAGCTACTCCGGAGGCTGAGGCAGGAGAATCACTTGAACTTGGGAGGTGGAAGTTGCAGTAAGCTGAGATCTTGCACTGCACTCCAGCCTGGGTGACAGAGCAAGACTCCATCTCAAAAAAAAAAAAAAAGCAAAAGAAAACATATCTAAATATGTTTAGAGAACATATTTTAGGCCTTTAGTGAAGACCTTGGCCAGGCGCAGTGGCTCAAGCCTGTAATCCTAGCACTTTGGGAGGCCAAGGTGGGAGGATCACTTGAGTCCAGGAATTTGAGACCAGCCTGGGCAACGTGGTGAAATCCCATCTCTACAAAAAATTAGTCGAGTGTGTGGTGCATGCCTGTGATCCCAGCTAGCCAGGAAGCTGGGGTGGGAGGATGGTTTGAGTCCAGAGGTGATATTTATGCTGAGAGGTGAAAGATGAAAAGGAGAAAAAGCCAAGAAAGCACATTCCAAATGGAACAAACAGCTTGGGTGAAGTCCCAGAGTTAGGAAAGAACTTAATACAACCAAGGAACGGAAAAAAGGCTGATGTTGCTGGAGCTCAGGGAACCAGGGGTGGAGTAGCAAGAAAAATGATGGGGGCCAGGCAGTGGCCGATGCCTGTAATCCCAGCACTTTCGAAGGCCGTGGCCGGCAGATTCCTTGCGCTCAGGAGTTTGAAACCAGCCTGGGCAACATGGCGAAAGTCTACACAAAGATACAGAAATTGGCCAGGCATGGTGGTGCGCGTGTGTAGTCTCAATTACTGAGGAGGCTGAGGTGTGATTCCACCACTGTATTCCACCCCAGGCGACAGAGCGAGAACTTGCCCCTCTTCTCCCACAAAAAAGACGGAATAGCCGGGCAAGGTGGCTCCTCCCTGTAATCCCAGCAGTTTTGGAGGCTGAGGTGAGCTGATCACTTGAGGTCAGGAGTTTGAGACCAGCCTAGCCAACATGGTGAAACCTCGTCTTTACTAAAAATACAAAGATTAGCCGGGTGTGGTGGCACGCGCCTGTAGTCCCAGCTACTTTACTCGGGAGGCTGAGGCAAGAGAATCACTTGAATCTGGGAGGCGGAGGTTGCAGTGATCTGAGATTGCACCACTGCACTCCAGCCTGGGCGACAGAGCAAGACTCTGTCTCAAAAAAAAAAAAAAAAAAAAAAAAAGAAAAGAAAGATGGAATAGCAAGTGAAGGGCCATATTGATCATGACTTTATGGAAGTTGAAGTTTGTATTTAGTTTTAAGTACAATTGGAAGACACTGATGAGTTTTTAAAAGGAAGTGACATGATATAATTTCTATTTTAGAAAACTAATTCTGGCAGCTGTGAGGAAAATGAATTGAAAATGGACACACCACTCTTGTGAAACTTCCTTAAAAAGCTATTGCATAGCCGGGTGCGGTGGCTCACGCTTGTAATCCCAGCACTTTGGGAGGCCGAGGCAGGTGGATCATGAGGTCAGGAGATCAAGACCATCCTGGCTAACACGGTGAAACCCCGTCTCTACTAAAAAATACAAAAAATTAGCCGGGCGTGGTGGCGGGCGCCTGTAGTCCCAGCTACTTGGCAGGCTGAGGCAGGAGAATCACTTGAACCTGGGAGGCGGAGCTTGCAGTGAGCCGAGATTGTGCTACTGCACTCTGGCCTGCGCGACAGAGTGAGACTCTGTCCCAAAAATAAATAAATAAATAAATAAATAAATAAATAAATAAATAAATAATAAAAAATAAAAAAAGCTATTGCATAAACTGACCTGCACTGTTTGAAGTCAGAATAGTGATTAATGTTGGGGGCAGGGAGTTACGAGAGGGCAGCATGAGGGGAGATTCTGAAGGTGCAGGAAATGTTCTGCTTATTTTCTGGGAGCTGACTACATGAGTATGTTTGGTTTGTTAGTATTCAAGCTTTACACTTGGGATATGTAAATTTTTCCTTATGTATATTGTACTTCAATACAAATTTTTAGACTGGGCACGGTGGCTCACCCCTGTAATCCCAGCATTTTGGGAGACTGAGGAGGGCAGATCACTTGAGGCCAGAGTTCGAGACCAGCCTGGCCAACATGGTGAAACTCTGTCTCTACTAAAAATACCAAAATTGGCCTGGTGTGTTGGCGCATGCCTGTAATCCCAGCTACTTGGGAAGCCGAGGCACAAGAATCAATTGAACCAGGAGGTGGAGGTTGCAGTAAGCTGAGATCGACCCACTGCACTCTAGCCTGGGCAACAGAGGGACACTCTCTCTCTCTTAAAAAAAAAAATATATATATATATATATACACACATATGTATACATATGTATACATATATATACATATGTATACGTATATACACATATATACGTATACGTATGTATACATATATACATATACGTATGTATACATATATACATATACGTATGTATACATATATACATATACGTATGTATACATATATACATATACGTATGTATACATATATAGATATATGTATACATGCATACATATATATGTACTATATATGTACTATATATACTATATATGTATGCATGTATACATATATACTATATATGTATGCATATGTATATGTATATACATATATACTATATATGTATACGTATATACATGTATATATGTATATACGTATACATATATAGTATATATACGTATATATACATGCATATGTGTATATATACATACAATATACATATATGTATATATATACATATATGTATACGTATATGTGTATATATATACATATATGTATATATATGTGTGTATATATATGTATATATATGTGTGTATATATATGTATATATATAGTAATAGTTGAGTTTAGATGATCCTGCATTAGAAAATAAAATGAAACATGTAACGGTTATTACTGGAATAAGTGACAAAATTTAAAGATGGAATTTGTATACTAGTATTGAATCACGATTAAATTTCCTTAATTTCATAATTAGGCTGTGCTTATATAAGAGGTAGTCCTTGATCTTAGTAGATACACACCAAAGTATTTAGGGAGATGTGTGATTGGTTTTCAAATGGTTTTGCAAAATAATATGTAAATACACAGGTAAAGATAAACTTGGCAAAATAGTAACACTAAGTGAATCTAGGTGAAGAGTATATGGGCATTCATTATATTATTCTTGCAACATTTGTTTTAAATTTTTAATATTTTAAAAATAGGCCGGGCGCAGTGGCTCAAGCCTGTAATCCCAGCATTTCGGGAGGCCAAGGTGGGCAGGTCACTGGAGGTCAGGAGTTTGAGACCAGCCTAGGCAACATGAGGAAACCCCATCTCTAGTGAAAATACAAAAATTAGCCAGGTGTGACGGCACCTGCCTGTAATCCCAGCTCCTCAGGAGGCTGAGGCATGAGAATCGCTTGAGCCTGGGAGACGGAGGCTGCAGGGAGCTGAGATCGTGCCACTGCACTCCAGCCTGGGCGACAGAGCGAGACTACGCCAAAAATAAATAAATAAATAAAAATAAAAATAACTAAATTACTTGAAATCGTAATAAGCTAAGTAATAATTAAAAACTGGAGAAAAGCCATAATAATAATTCGGGAACAAGATGATGTGACGGGCTAAACCTGGCAGTGAAGACACAAAAAAATGAATAAATTCAAGGTATGTTTTGGAGGTAGAACTGACAAGGTTTGTTAACTGATAAGGTGTAGCAAATAAAGAAAAAGGGAGGAATAACTGTTGTAAACAAACAACCTGACCAAAAGGGCCAAACTCGCTCCGCCCTTCCCGTTATGCACCCACGCGAAGGAAGTGAGGAAAAGAAAGTAACGGCCTAACTGTCGGCAGGCTTCCGTTCCAGCGTCGCGAAGAGGCCGTAAATCAGAGAAACCCGTTTGGCCCCTCCCCTAATGGGCGGGACTTGAGACTGTCCGACCAATAGCAAGCGAGTAGTTGAGGGATAATCCAATAGCTCTGGAGTGGGTGGAGTCCTGAGGAATTGGGGTGGGCTGGACTTGGGCCTGGAGTTAGGCATTTCCGCCCACGTGGGAAGCTATACCGTATAGACCCGGCTAGAATCTGAAGTGCAGGAGAGTGCTGGACCCCGAGTGATGGGGCCGGCGCCAGCTGGAGAGCAGCTTCGCGGAGCGACTGGAGAGCCAGAGGTGGGTTGAGCCATCGGGGAGGAACAGAGGCTCAATGTGCGCTGCCTTGGCTGCAGGGCCCGAGATGGCGTGGCCTGACAGCTTGCCGGTGAAACCCATGCCGGCGGCCCATTCTGGAGGATGTTTCCAGCCTGTGGCACTGAGACAGGGCTTGCTAGGGGAAATGGAACCTGGCAGTATTTGGTTAGAAGCAGTGAAGCCAGTAGAGCCTCTGCTCCCTTCCGGAGCTCTGCACCTGAAAGGTGAAGAGACCCACACTTGGGTCGTTTCCTTTACTTGGTCCTCCTTGACGATAAGCGGGGTCTCCCTCCCTCCACAGAATTTGTGTCCAGTTCTGTGCTCCCCACTGTAGCGGAGGGCATACGGTGCCTCTCCTGGAGCGCTCCAGTAAGGCTCTCTGGGATAAGAGGGATCGTGGAGGGGATGGGCCCACGGCTGTAGGGGAAAAGGTTTGGGATCCTGCACGCTTGCCTTTGAAGCCTACTCATAGTACGGGTGTACCAGTTGTGGAACCTCGAGTGAATAGTGGGACTTCAAGTGTCTTCAAGAATTATTTTGAGGATTTAATGACTTGCTAAATGTATCCTCTGGGGTGCAGTCGGTTCTAGCTCCTTCCATCAGTGAGTACTTAGTATATACTGAGGCAGTCAGGGCTTCCTAGAGGAGGTGGAACCTGGCAGGATTTGGTTGGAGCGAGAATGGAAAAGACATTTGAGAAGTCCCAGGCCTATATCAGCAGAAGAGGAAACTTCCTGAAAATACAAGGGGCCTGGGCATTACTTAGGGCAGGGCTCAGTCAGCTTCTTCTTCTTCTTTTTTTTTTTTTTTTGAAACAGTCTTGCTCTGTTGCCCAGGCTAGAATGCAATGGCACGATCTCGGCTCACTTCAGCCTCTGCCTCCTGGGTTCAAGTGATTTTCCTGCCTCAGTCTCCCAAGTAGCTGAGATTACAGGCATGTGCCACCACACCCGGCTAATTTTTGTATTTTTAATAGAGACAGGGTTTCCCCATGTTGGCCAGGCTGATTTCGAACTCCTGACTTCAGCTGATCCACCCAGCTCCACCTCCCAAACTGCTGGGATTACAGGCGTCAGCCACCGTGTCCAGCCTGGGCCCAGTCAGCTTCTATCCCTACCAGTTCCAAACAGAGCTCCATGCTTGTGGTGTCAGGTAGACACGAGAACTCTTAACTCAAGGAATTTTCGGCTCAGCACTCAGTGATGTTCCTCCAAGTAATGATTCTCCTGAGTTTTACAAAATCTGACTCCTATTCAAAAGAGGGGCGGAGCAGGTGAAGCTTTTACCTACAACCTATCATGGTGGCACTTTAGGCGGCAGATACTAGATACCTATTACCTCACAATGGCTTCTCCCTCACTGGCCACAGGTGATGGAACTAGCCCTGGAAGGCACAGGCAAAGAGGGGAAGAAGGCATCCTCCAGGAAGCGTACATTGGCTCAACCTCCAGCGAAGGGCCTCCTGCAGCCAGTGAAGCTCAGCAGGGCAGAATTGTACAAGGAGCCTACCAATGAGGAACTTAATTGCCTTCGGGAGACTGAGATCTTGTTCCACTCCAGCTTGCTTCGTTTACAGGTACTGTTGAGTGTCTGCGGCTTTTGTTCAAGGGGTGTACCTGGGACCCTGAGGCTGATGGACTGTCTTCTACCCTCTCTTACAGGTAGAGGAGCTACTAAAGGAAGTAAGGCTGTCAGAGAAGAAGAAGGATCGGATTGATGCCTTCCTACGGGAGGTCAACCAGCGGGTCGTGAGGGTGTCCTCAGTCTCTGAGACAGAAGTAAGCAAGTGGCCTGGGGAACTGGGAAGCCCAAGAGAGACCTCCAGTGGGGGTGTATCAAACAGGGGCCTTGCTGTTACTCTTTTTAAGGGTTGGGGTACAGGGAGCTCATTCTCACAGCAAGGAAGCTTAGCTGGGAGCGTGGTCATTTGTGTATTCATTCAGCAAGTACTTGCATGCCTTGCAGTATTTGTGTTCTTAGGATATATCAGTAAACAATAGCCTATGCTCTAATGTCGAGGTTATAGTTAATAGATAAGCATGACAGGTAAACTCTATGGCAATGTTAGAATGTGTTAAATACTGGAAAAAGGAAAAAGTAGGACAAGCAATGTAAAGGGATTGGGAGTATTAGAGGATGGGAGTGGTTTACAAGTTTAAAGGGGGTGTTCACAAAGTAGGCCTTATTGAAGTGACATTTGTGTAAAGACTTGAAGTAGGTGAGTCAGCTATATAGATATCTAAGGGAATAAAAGCATTCCAGGAAGGGGGAACAGCCAGTACAAAGGCACAAAGGCAGGAATGTTCCAGTTACATTCCTCGGAATGAATGAGGAAGATAGAAGGAGATGAGTTCAGAAAGGTGATGGGGAAAAGTAGCATATCATGCAGGGCATTGTGTCCCGAAATAAGGACTTTGGCTGTTGCTGTGGGTGAGATGGGGAGCCACTGCTGGGTTTTATTTTGCAGAGCAGTGATGCCCTCTAACTTTTAAAAGTTCACTTTTTTTTTTTTTTTTGAGACGAAGTCTTGCTCTTGTCCTCCAGACTAGAGGACAATGGCGCTGGAGTGCAATGGCGTGATCTCAGTTCACTGCAGCCTCCACCTCTCAGGTTCAAGCGATTCTCCTGCCTCAGCCTCCCGAGTAGCTGGGGTTACCACACCTGGCTAATTTTTTTTGTATTTTTAGTAGAGAGGGGGTTTCACCATGTTGGCTAGGCTAGTCTTGAACTCCTGACGTCAGGTAATCTGCTCACCTCAGCCTTTCAAAGTGCTGGGATTACAGGTGTGAGCCACCACGCCCAGCCTAAAAAGTTCACTTTTCCAGCCTTAAAAAGTTTAGTTTTAGAAAAATTTACTCTGGCTGTTGTGTCAAAAGTAGAATGGAGAGGGACAATGATGCGATTAGAGAGACCAGTTAGGAACTAGTCTAGGCACTGAGAAATGGTGGCTCCTCAAACTAGGGAGGAGAGTAGAGAAGTGATCCGTTTCCTTTTTTTTTTTTAAATTTTTTTCCTCTCTCTGTTTTAAAAAAGTTTTCAGAGAAGTGATCCATTTCTGAATACATTTTGGTAGTAAAATGGGTAATTTTTTTGGTATTTTTTGTATTTTTGAGATGGAGTCTTGCTCTGTCACCGAGGCTGTAGTGCAGTGGCGCGATCTCGGCTCACTGCACGCTCCACCTCCCGGGTTCACGCCATTCTCCTGCCTCAGCCTCCCCAGCAGCTGGGACTACAGGCGCCCGCCACCACGCCCGGCTAATTTTTTTTTGTATTTTTAGTAGAGACGGGGTTTCGCCGTGTTAGCCAGGATGGTCTCGATCTCCTGACCTCGTAATCAGCCCACCTCGGCCTCCCAAAGTGCTGGGATTACAGGCGTGAGCCACTGCGCCTGGCTCGTAAAATGGATATTCTTAACAGAGCTAAGTTAAGGTGATTTAAGTGGTTTTGGCTTGAGCAACTCATATGGAGTTGTCTTAGCAAGGAAGACATAGTTATGGGAAGATTGGGAGTTTGGTTTCAAACATATCGATGTGTTAAAATGTCTTCTAGACATAAAGGGTACATGTGAGGAAGGCAGTTGAATGAGTATGTGTCCCTGTCTCTGCTCCCACAGCTCACTGACCAGGCATGGCTCCCAGCTGGGGTTCGAGTGCCCCTCCACCAAGTGCCCTATGCAGTGAAGGGCTGTTTCCGCTTCCTGCCCCCAGCCCAGGTTACTGTTGTGGGCAGCTACCTTCTGGGCACCTGCATCCGGCCAGACATCAATGTGGATGTGGCACTGACCATGCCCAGGGTAAGGTCCAGGGTTTAGGGGATAGAGGCCCACGACCTGACTACCTACAAATCCTGGATCCCTCTTTCTTATCTGCCGCTTGCCAGGGGATTGAAGTCAGAATTCTAAATCAGAAGAGCAGACCATTGCAAGCATCCTGAAGGCAGCTTAGATCGCTCTGGCCAGTTGCTGTCCTTTTGGAGCTTTGCCCGCCTCATATGAGAACTGGGCATAGTGTTGCTAACCGTGGCTTAGGCACTTCTGTCAGCAGAGGAGCCCTGGCTCTCTCACCTTGGCTTCACCTTGGCCCACTTATGTGCCTGGCCTTCTCTTCTCCCCTGGCCCCTCCAGGAAATCCTACAGGACAAGGACGGGCTGAACCAGCGCTACTTCCGCAAGCGTGCCCTCTACCTGGCCCACTTGGCTCACCACCTGGCCCAGGACCCCCTCTTTGGCAGTGTTTGCTTCTCCTACACAAATGGCTGCCACCTGAAACCCTCACTGTTGCTGCGGCCACGTGGTGAGAGGCACACATTGGGCTGAGGGCATAGCATGGGGTGGTAAATCTGGAAGAGGAGGCACAGAAGCACAGAGGCCTCAAGTATGGGGGGACAGGATGGGGAGCCCTCTGGCTCCAAGGGCTCCTGCAGAGTCTCGGCACCTGCTGTCTCTGCCAGGAAAGGATGAGCGCCTGGTCACTGTACGTCTGCATCCGTGCCCTCCACCTGACTTCTTCCGCCCGTGCCGCTTGCTGCCAACCAAGAACAATGTGCGCTCTGCCTGGTACCGAGGGCAGAGTCCTGCAGGGGATGGTGAGCAGGTCCTGGTGTTGAGGTGGAGATGGAGGGAAGAGGTGTGGGGACTTTTCCTCTCATGGCTTCCCTTTTCATCCCACAGGTAGCCCAGAGCCTCCTACCCCCCACTATAACACATGGATCCTGCAAGATACAGTTCTTGAGTCCCATTTGCAGCTCCTGTCAACCATTCTGGGTTCAGCCCAGGGTCTGAAGGATGGCGTGGCACTTCTGAAGGTCTGGCTGCGGCAGCGGGAGCTGGACAAGGTGAGTTGGGGGTGGCCCAGCCTCCCTACCTGAGCGCCTGTGTGATGGGCAGGCTCTGACCTCAGGCCTCTCCCTGTCTCTTTCAGGGCCAGGGTGGGTTTACTGGGTTCATTGTCTCCATGCTGGTTGTCTTCCTGGTGTCTACACGCAAGATCCATACCACCATGAGTGGCTACCAGGTCCTGAGAAGCGTCTTGCAGTTTCTGGGTGAGGCAACTAGGTGGGGAAAGGCCAGGGGCTCCACTCCTCCTGGGAATCCTCTCATCCCAGTAGGGGTCTTTTGGTGTTTTGCCATCAGACAGATGAGCAAACTGAATCGGCTGAGGGAGGGTGTCATTAGGGCTGGGTCCCCAGAAGAGGATACCTTCTAATATACTCGTGGTTCACTTCAGCCACTACAGACCTGACAGTCAACGGGATCAGTTTATGTCTCAGCTCAGATCCCTCTTTGGTGAGTTGGGGAAGGGCCAGGTCTATGCCAGGAGGCCTGCAAGTAAGGTGCCAATCCTGACCTTCTCTCTACACCCCCCAAGCCTGCCCTGGCTGACTTCCACCAGGCCTTCTCCGTTGTCTTCCTGGACTCCTCAGGCCGTCTCAACCTCTGTGCTGATGTCACTGCCTCTACTTACCACCAGGTACCAATGGGCCCCCAATCTGTGTTCCCCTGATGTCTCAGCCCAGACTCTGTCCCTTTTGCAAGTACCAGAACCCCAGAAACTCCTCTTCAAAGAGCTAAGTTTAGGGCATGTCTCCTGGTCTAAGCCCTTGGATCAATGAAGGGCACAGGGATGGTCCCTTCTGTGGCTCCAGGTGCAGCATGAAGCACGGCTATCTATGATGTTGCTGGACAGCAGGGCTGACGACGGGTTCCAGCTGCTGTTGATGACTCCCAAACCCATGATCCGGGCTTTCGACCATGTCCTGCAGTGAGTTTAGGGGTGACAGGGTATGTTGGCGGGTCCTGTCTCTTTGGGGCTACAGTTGTGGGGCAAAGGTCTTCAGACAGGTGCTCAGTTCATTCAGGGAGGAGGTGGTACTAGGGGCCAGCAACCTGATTACCCCTCTTTGGCCCTCTGTACCCCACCAGTCTCCGTCCACTGAGTCGCCTGCAGGCAGCGTGCCACCGGCTGAAGCTCTGGCCAGAGCTGCAGGACAATGGTGGGGACTATGTCTCAGCTGCTTTGGGCCCCCTGACCACCATCCTGGAGCAGGGCCTGGGGACTCGGCTAAACCTGCTGGCTCACTCTCGACCCCCAGTCCCAGAGGTGAGGTGTTTGGGGAGTTTGGGTCTGAGTTGGGCTGGATCCAGGGTCCCAAGAGACACAAAGGACATACCATTCCTCCAGCTAGGCGTTTCTAGCTAGCTAGAAAGTAGGTTTCTAGGCCAGGCTGGAGGATTGGAGGACTGAGCTCAGCCTTTTGAAATCCTGCAGTGGGACATCAGCCAAGATCCACCAAAGCACAAAGACTCTGGGACCCTGACCCTGGGACTCCTTCTCCGGCCTGAGGGACTGACCAGCGTCCTTGAGCTGGGTCCAGAGGCAGACCAGCCTGAGGTGAGGGAACCCAGCATGCACACTGGAAGGAATGGGGCGGCTCATCCTCGTGCCACCTGGACTGAAGCTTGTCGGGGAGGGTCCACAGAGCCCTTCCTTCCCCAGCTCTACTACCACCCTTGCCTCCTCAGGCTGCTAAATTCCGCCAGTTCTGGGGATCCCGCTCGGAGCTTCGGCGTTTCCAGGACGGAGCCATTCGGGAAGCTGTGGTCTGGGAGGCAGCTTCTATGTCCCAGAAGCGCCTTATTCCCCACCAGGTGGTCACCCACCTCTTGGCACTGTGAGTGTTGGCATCTGGATTCCAGGAGTCAGTGTGGGCTGGGGAGTCTTTACAGGGGTCTGACCCAGGCAGTTGAGCGAGAACATAGCCCCAAATTTTCTCACTGTGTCTCTGCCTCTTTTTCAGCCATGCTGACATCCCAGAAACCTGTGTCCACTATGTGGGGGGCCCCCTGGATGCACTTATCCAAGGCCTGAAAGAGGTAAGTGTCTTGGGGTCAAGGCTAGTGATTGTAGAGTAATCAATCTGTGGGGAGAGAGTCCTCTCCGCCTCAGCCAGCTTGCACTTCCTGGCATGTCCAGCAGGCGGCGGTGCTGGCTCTGCTGCAGCCTGAGCTGGGGCAGAATCCAGGTGAAGCTGGCCTTCTGTAGGGTCCAGCCTCCTGACCGTCTTCTCCCTCTCAGACCTCCAGCACAGGCGAGGAGGCCCTGGCAGTGGCAGTACGTTGCTACGACGACCTCAGTCGCCTACTGTGGGGGCTGGAGGGTCTCCCACTGACCGTGTCTGCTGTTCAGGGAGCTCACCCAGTGCTGCGCTACACAGAGGTGAGGTGCAACGGCGCAGGTGACCTTTCTGCTTAGCGGCCCCACCTCTGCTCCAGTCACCCAGTATTCCCTGCTTCCAACTCCTGACTCTGGGCACTCCCTCCCAGTCCCAGGCCCCTTCCTCAGCCCCTCTTCTTCCACAGGTGTTCCCACCAACTCCAGTCCATCCAGCCTCCTCCTTCTATGAGCCTCTGCGGGAGCGGTCCTCACTGCTGCCCCGGCTCGATAAGCCCTGTCCGGCCTACGTGGAGCCCATGACCGGTAAGAGGGCCCTTGGGAGGGAGTGGGAGGGATAGTTCCAGCTCCAGGCCACAGTATGAGACCTCTGACTCTTCTTCTTTCTCAGTGGTTTGTCACCTGGAGGGCAGTGGCCAGTGGCCACAGGACGCTGAGGCCGTGCAGCGGGTCCGAGCTGCCTTCCAGCTGCGCCTGGCAGAGCTGTTGACACAACAGCATGGTCTGCAGTGCCGTGCCACTGCCACGCACACGGATGTCCTTAAGGTTCGGCTGGTGCAGGCAGATATGTCCCCAGGGAGGGGGGGCACCAGGGATGTCAGGGCGTGGAAGAAGACACCCCTGTGGGTACCTCGCTGGGGAATAGGGCTGTAGGCCACAGAGTACTCCTGGGGTCCTGGGCTGGCACATCCTTCTCTTTCCGTACCTTCTTCCAACAGGATGGATTTGTGTTTCGGATTCGCGTGGCCTATCAGCGGGAGCCCCAGATCCTGAAGGAGGTGCAGAGCCCAGAGGGGATGATCTCGCTGAGGGACACACCTGCCTCCCTCTGCCTTGAGAGAGACACAAAGCAGTTGCCGCTGCTCACCAGTGCCCTGCACGGGTAAGGCCACTGACACAGCTTCTCCCTGTCTGTAGGACCCCTCCTGCCTCCATTCTCCTCGCCTAGCCACCTGCCTCTCTGGGGGCCAGATGGTATCATAGTTAGGGGTATGAGTTCTGGAGTCAGGCAAGTTCTGGAATCCTGGCTCTGCCACTTACTGACTGTGACCCTATGGTCAGATTTTCCTCCTTGGTCCCTATATTTCTCATCTGTAAAATGGAAATAACACTAGGGTCAACTTCTTGGTGCATTCGTGAAGAGAATATGAGATTATACATGTAACCTATTATCACTGGCCTTGGGTAGGGGCTGGATGAACAGTGGTGGTGGGGCCCTGAGTCTCACTGACACTCCCCTTCTCTCCCCAGACTGCAGCAGCAGCACCCAGCCTTCTCTGGTGTGGCACGTCTGGCCAAGCGGTGGGTGCGTGCCCAGCTTCTTGGTGAGGGTTTCACTGATGAGAGCCTGGATCTGGTGGCCGCTGCCCTTTTCCTGCACCCTGAGCCCTTCACCCCTCCGAGGTGATTCCCACCACTTTTTCCCTAGCTGAGAAGTTCCCTTGCGGCCAGCTATCATCCTTCGTGCTGCACCCTAAGTCTACATGGGAATGGGTGGTTGAGCAAGTGGTAGAAGGGGTTCTAAGATGCCCTGCCCTGCCAGTCCACACCAGGGGGTCTGAGCTCCATAGCCTGAGGGAAGCCTGGGGATATGTGGCTGGGCCCTGGATTCTTTGCTTACTCCAGCCCTTTAGTTCCCCCCAGGTTGGCTTCCTTCGATTCCTTTTCTTGGTATCAACTTTCGATTGGAAGAACAACCCCCTCATTGTCAACCTCAATAATGAGCTCACTGGTAAGTGGTAGAACGGGTCAGACTGCTGGAAGAACAGCCCTTTATGGATTGTAGGCAAGGGTTTCCCTGGCAGTGTTAGGTTTTCTCTGTGCCTCCCCAGCCCCAGATGTCTAAGCCTGACATGAAGAAGAGGTCCAGGTGAACAGCCTGACCATTATGACATGGTTTGCTCTTAATTGTCAGAGACAGAATGATAGGGTGGTAAGCAAGCTACCTGGCGGGGGGCTGTGGAAGGAAGAGGAGAATAGAAGGGGCATCCTGAATACCAGGTAAGAAGTATTAGGGCACGGAGCTAGGAAGTGTAGCATAGATACTCAGACCTCTTGGTGGGGGGTGGGAATGGTGATTTCTGGTTGTAACATGAGGCGCTCGGTCTCTGCAGAGAGCAGGGTGTCAGATTCCTAATTCCCCAGGTGTGTGGAAGCCCATGGTGGGAGGGGGCCAGGGGCAAGACTCAGCTTGTGCAGGCCCGGAAAACCAGACTGGGGGTGCCAAGCAGTGGAAAATTCTGCCTCTGGGCTGAGGTTGGGAGATTCATGCCCCACCCAGTTGAGGCAAATGCGATGTCCCTTTCGTCACCTTTGCCACTTGGTGGGGGGGAGCGTTGAAAAATGCCTGTGATGAGCAGCTGTTGGGGGCACCGTAGGAGGGCCTGGGGGAGTAGAGGGTGTCTTACAGGGAGGGGCAGGCTGACCCAGGACTCTTGTCTCCAGTGGAGGAGCAGGTGGAGATCCGCAGTGGCTTCCTGGCAGCTCGGGCACAGCTCCCCGTCATGGTCATTGTTACCCCCCAAGACCGCAAAAACTCTGTGTGGACACAGGATGGACCCTCAGCCCAGGTTCAACCCCATACCTGCCCCGTAATGTGTGGTTTTCTTCCCAAGGAAAAAGCAGGCCCAGCCTGACCTGGGAGAGACCCACTGTCAGTTCCAGTCTGATGTGTCTGTACCCCGCAGATCCTGCAGCAGCTTGTGGTCCTGGCAGCTAAAGCCCTGCCCATGTTAGAGAAGCAGCTCATGGATCCCCAGGGACCTGGGGACATCAGGGTAAGCTTCTGACCAGCAGTGACTCCAGGGCCTCTGGGGATTCTGTCTTTGGAAGTTCAGCATTCAGGGATCTCACAGGAGACCAGGTCCCCTTGTTAGGTGAGACTGAACGGAGGAGGTGTTGAAGCTGCTGTGGTGCCTGGGGAACCTGGGTTCCATCTGGGTCTCCTGTTTCTAGCCTGTGCTCCTCCTGCCGGGCTGTGCAACAGCTGCTTCCTCTGTGGGTCTCGGTGTTTCAGTCTTCAAATGGGCAGGTGGGCCCATAGTGGGTGGTCAGATGAAAGGGAAGGAGGAAACCAAGGTGGGCGTGTGGAGAGGTTTGTGGTCCAGTTCCTCAGTCAAGGGGGTCCTGCTGACCCCTCCTTCTCCCCTTCCTTAGACAGTGTTCCGGCCACCCTTGGACATTTACGATGTGCTGATTCGCCTGTCTCCTCGCCATATCCCGCGGCACCGCCAGGCTGTGGACTCGCCAGCTGCCTCCTTCTGCCGGGGCCTGCTCAGCCAGCCAGGGCCCTCATCCCTGATGCCCGTGCTGGGCTATGATCCTCCTCAGCTCTATCTGACGCAGCTCAGGGTTGGTCCTAAACAGCTGAATGACCCTGGGGAGGGGACTTCCAGGTGAAGCCGAGGCTGTGGAGGAGCTCTTAAATGCCTGCCTATAATCTTCTCTGTTCTGTCCCTTTCTAGGAGGCCTTTGGGGATCTGGCCCTTTTCTTCTATGACCAGCATGGTGGAGAGGTGATTGGTGTCCTCTGGAAGCCCACCAGCTTCCAGCCCCAGCCCTTCAAGGTGTGCTGGCTGGTGACAGCTGTGTTCCTGAGTGTGTGCATGTGGTTCCGTGTGGGCATGCATGTCTGTGTGTAGACTGTCCTATGGGCAAACCCATGTCAGGTGCGGAGTATATGGGCTTGTGCTTCTATCCCCACCACCCCCACTCTGTACCCAGCTTGGTGTCTCTAGGTGTGCCATTGTGACACTCAACCCACATCTCTTCTCTGATTTCCCCAGGCCTCCAGCACAAAGGGGTGCATGGTGATGTCTCGAGGTGGGGAGCTGGTAATGGTGCCCAATGTAGAAGCAATCCTGGAGGACTTTGCTGTGCTGGGTGAAGGCCTGGTGCAGACTGTGGAGGCCCGAAGTGAGAGGTGGACTGTGTGATCCCAGCCCTGGAGCAAGCTGTAGATGGACAGCAGGACATTGGACCTCTAGAGCAAGATGTCAGTAGGATGACCTCCACCCTCCTTGGACATGAATCCTCCATGGAGGGCCTGCTGGCTGAACACGCTGAATCATCTCCAACAAAACCCAGCCCCAACTTTCTCTCTGATGCTCCAGCATTGGGGCAGGGGCATGGTGGCCCGTGTAGTCTCCTGGGCCTGACCATCCCAGAAGAGGAGTGGGAGCCGGCTCAGAGAAGGAACTGAACCCAGGAGATCCATCCACCTATTAGCCCTGGGCCTGGACCTCCCCGTGATTTCCCACTCCTTTCTTAGTCTTCTTCCAGAAACAGAGAAGGGGATGTGTGCCTGGGAGAGGCTCTGTCTCCTTCCTACTGCCAGGACCTGTGCCTAGACTTAGCATGCCCTTCACTGCAGCGTCAGGCCTTTAGATGGAACCCAGAGAAAATGTGGCCCTTCTAAGAGTCACATCACCGACACTGAGCAGTGGAAAGGGGCTATATGTGTATGAATAGACCACATTGAAGGAGCACAATGCCCTCCTGTGTTGATGCCACTTCCCAGGGTGGAGACAGTGGAAAAGAACCGAGGACAGGAAAGGATTGGGTAGGTGAAGGAGTCGGGGGACTGGTAGTCACCCAATCTTGGAGAGGTGCAAAACGCACTGGGGGCTACCCGTTAGCTGTATCTGCCCTGGCTGTTTGCCCATTCATGTCACAAACTGCCACTACTATGTACCTGCAGTGGGGTTGCAGAGATGGGGGAGACTCAAGTCTTGCTCCCCAGGAGCTCCCAGGGCCCAAGGAGGAGAATGCTGCCTCCTTTCAGTCTGGTCTACACCCCCTTTCTGGCAGCCTCTCCGCTTCCTGTAATTCTGGCTATTTTTCCAGACTCAGCTCAAATAGTGCCCCTCCTTAAGCCCATCCCTCGCCCCCAGCCTGAGGTGATCTTTCCCTCCTCTGAACTATTAGAGCAGTTACTGTCTGTTCAGTTTTCTTGGCAGGCACACACAGTGGCATAAATTCTATTGTTTTGAACTCTGATTTAAAATTAAATTGCAGCTGGGTGTGGTGGCTCATGCTTGTAATCCCAACACTTAGGGAGTCAGGAGAATCACTTGAGCTCAGGAGTTCTAGACCAATCTGGGCAACAGCAAGACCCCATCTCTTTTAAATAAAAAGTTAAATTGCTTAATTTCCCCCGTATTCCTGGCCTGTCTGCCCCTTTCACATAATTTTAACCTGGTTTCCTGTATGTAAACTCCTTGAGGGCAAGGAACACGTTTGAACATAGACTTCTTCATGTCCTTCCTAGCACCTATTACAGTGGGCCATCCAGCACAGGCAGATGGAGGGCAGAGAAGCCCACTGGAAGATTGCAGAGTAAAGGGAATCCATTTGTGAACTCTGCCTGCAACAAGTGGGTGGTGACGGTGAAAGAGAAAGCCTAAGGGAT
This sequence comes from Nomascus leucogenys, assembly GCF_006542625.1. Lineage (NCBI taxonomy): Eukaryota > Metazoa > Chordata > Mammalia > Primates > Hylobatidae > Nomascus > Nomascus leucogenys. The sequence goes on from NC_044388.1 coordinate 81,303,377, forward strand.
TATAGAGTTGATGTTTATTGAGTGCCTAATAGGTGCCAGGCGGGGTTAGGTGGTGGTATCCGGATCTTATGTGTGGAAACTTGTCGTACAGTCATACGAGCCGTATGGAGTAGGTACTTTTATTTACCTTCATTTTCTGAGTGAGAGAACAGGCTCAGCGCAGGGGCCCGTTGTGTGAGGAACTTTGATGCCTGGCTAGCAAGCTCCATCCTCAAGATGAGAAGCTGCATGTGGGAACTCTGGCCTCCAATTCTGTCTCAACTGTTGGTCTTTGTGAATCACTGCTTGCCTCTACTGTCACTGCCATGGAGCAGCTCAGCCCAAGGTTGAAATTAGAATAGGGAGGGAATAAATTGGCTCGCTGTGTGAGCTGGAGTCCACATCTCTCCCACTGCTATTCATTCTTGAGCTTCAAGCATCAATGTGCCAGGCTTTATTTTCAGGGAGTGAAATGTAATCCCATCCCTTGTGGAGCCCTGTGGTCCATGGTGACGCTTGGCTCTTCCTCTTGCCTCCCTTGGTCCCTTGGACTATTTCTCCACAGTCCCTCCATGGGCTCCTGGGAGGGCCAGGGGTTGCTGGAAGCCTAGCAGGAAGCCTTATGTGTGAGCAAGTGTACACAGGATAATGGTTAAGCATCCTCATGGATGTGCCTGCCTTGGGGGGTCTCTGCCCTTAACTTTGCAGGTGTGGCAGATCACCTGTTTCATCCCCAGGTCAGTTACCTGTAGCTTCAGGCCCTTCACAAACCCAGCTCTCGATTATCCCCATGGGGGAGGGGGTGGAATCTGCCCCCAGGCAGGACTATGGCAGGTGGCTCTAAGAGGTGCAGTTACCAGTCCCAATGGGAAATGAGCCCTGGCCCTGCCACCTCATGTGGCCCTGTGCAAATCACTTACCTTTGCTGGGCTCAGTCTTCCAACCCATAGAATAGGCATGGTAATGGCTTTGTCAGTTGACCATTGCCCAGTGTGGCAAGGAAAGAGAGCTGAGAATTTAGAACCCTAAGGTGCTGCACCATGCCTTCCTGTTCTCCCTGCTCCAGTTCCACTGGGGAGGTGGGTGGGCAGGAAGTCCTGGGTCCAATTTATTTATTTCTTTTTTTTTTTGAGACTGAGTTTCACTGTTGCCCAGGCTGGAGTGCAATGGCATGGTCTTGGCTCACTGCAACCTCCGCCTCCCAGGTTCAAGCGATTCTCCTGCCTCAGCCTCCCAAGTAGCTGTGATTATAGGTGCCTGCCACCACGTCCTGCTGATTTTTTGTATTTTTAGTAGAGATGGGGTTTCGCCATGTTGGCCAGGCTGGTCCCGAACTCCTGACCTCAGGTGATCCACCCACCTCAGCCTCCCAAAGTGTTGGAATTACAGGCGTGAACCACCGTGCCCGTCCCTAATTTCAATCCCTCACAGTTGCAGCTCCAACCTGCTTTCCTCAGGTTTTCTCTGGAAAACAGTTGAACAAGCTAGTGTTCAAGATGACTGCCCTAGGCTCCTTTGCCCCAGCCCAGCATGACTTGTCTAGCCACAGAGGCCCCAGCTCCAGAGTAGGGAGGTGCTCAGGCTTTAGCTGAGGGGCCAGGGCAGGGGAGGGTGGAGATGGGCAGTCAGGAGCTGGAACCCCAGGGGAAGGGAAGGAGAAAAGCCTAGCAGGAAGCCTTATGTGTGAGCAAGTGTACACAGGATAATGGTTAAGCATCGTCATGGATGTGCTTGCCTTGGTGGTTCTCTGCCTTTAACTTCACAAGTGGACAGAGACAGAGTGGATCTTAAGTATGGCATGATTTGTCTGTTCTGTGTGTGGTGCACGTGCACGCGTCTGTATGCACTAGTCTGTGTGTGTCGGTATTCACCTCCAGCTCTGGTTTGCTGCAAAAGGGGAACTCTGCCCTGTTTTTTAGAGGGCAGGTTAGAAAAAGCTCTCAAGTCGGAGGCAGGGACCCTGGATTTCTTCCCCTGGCTTTAAATAAAGCTTTCTTCTTGGGGTTTCACTTTTCCCAGTTTTTTTTTTTTTTTTTAAGAGACTGGGGGTTTCACTATGTTGCCCAGGCTGGTCTCAAACTCCTGGGCTCAAATGATCCTCCCATCTTGGCCTCCCACAGTGCTAGGATACAGAGTTTCCCGGTGTTCTGACTGACCTAAGCCTCATTTAGTGAGCTTAACAAGGGTCCTCCTTTCTGGCTATGGTATCTGACAACCTCCTCTACCCCAGAATCCTGTTAGCTGAAGACCCTATTTTCCTCTACCCAGCTCCATACTTTGGGGGAAAAAAGCAAGACCCCCAAGCCTAAGGGGTCCATATAGCATGTTATATCAATGAAATCCTCAGGGCTGCTCAGTCCCTGACCTATTAAGTCAGATTTAGGCTAGCCAGCCCCCCTCTCCCAAGTTTACATGTAACCCCCCCCCAACATCCGGTACTTGCTTTATGAGTCACAGATTAATCCAGGTGAGTGATAAGGGCGAGGGGAAGCCTAGGGCACGTGAGTCACCCATACCTTTCACAGGAAAGGCCAATCTGCTCATCTACCCCTGAGAGGGAGAAGAAGGAGGCATCTCACACTGCCCCAGGGAACCAAGGAGGACCAAGAAGAACGGTGTTTCAAACCAGAGGGAGACTTCCTCTTCTACTTCAGAAATGAGTGGAGAGGATAATTTTCTGGTTTATATCAGGCCAAGATGTGTAGGAACTTGTCTAGGATCACACAGGAACTTGGGGGGTACAGCTACTGCGAATCTAGGTGTCCTGGCTCCAGGCAAGCCACCTGCTTGAACCTGGCTTTCCTGGGGCCAAGGGGTGGAGTGTGGAGGAAGAAAGGACTAGAAAGGCCCGAGCTGCGGACCTCTCTAGTGGGTCAGGGGAGTAGGCAAAGGCCAGGAGCCTCACCTGTTCTGGGCCACTTGCCAGCCTAACCCCCTCTCCTTCTTCCCAAGGCTTTTTTCTTTTTTTTGAGACGCCCAGGCTGGAGTGCAGTGGCCTGATCTCTGCTCACTGCAACCTCCGCCTCCCACGTTCAAGCGATTCCCCTGCCTCAGTCTCCCAAGTAGCTGGGATTACAGACACTCACCATCATGCCTGGCTAATTTTTGTAGTTTTGTAGAGACGGAGAGGGGGGTTTCACCATGTTGCCTAGGCCGGTCTTGAACTCCTGACCTCAGGTGATCCACCCACCTCAGCTTCCCAAAGTGCTGGGATTCCAGGCGTGAGCCACTGCGCCCAGCCTGCCCAAGGCTTTTGAATGCAGCTTTTGTCAGCAGCCCAGAGGAGCAGGGTGAAGGATATGGAGAGTGGGGTTGTGCAGGGAGAGAGGGAGTATGAGCATTCTGGTCAACCTCAGCTCAAGCCTAAATCTCCTCTGTTCCCTGGCCTGGGAGCTCAAAAGCAGGACCCAGCTCTCCTCTATTCTCCCAGATTGGAAACTTCCACAGGTCAGGGCTTGGGTCTCCTAAGCACTGAAGAGGCCAAGGTTGGGCCCCGTCTGAAGGGACAAGGAAGCACTCAGACTGAGCCCCAGTTCCACTTGATGACCAACAGTTTAGATGAAAAAGATAGTTATGGCCGGGCATGGTGGCTCACGCCTGTAATCCCAGCACTTTGGGAGGCCGAGGCGGGTGGATCATGAGGTCAGGAGTTTGAGACCAGCCTGGCCAATATGGTGAAACCCCGTCTCTACTAAAAAGACAAAAAGTAGCCGGGTGTGGTGGCATGTGCCTGTAATCCCAGCTACTCAGGAGGCTGAGGCAGGAGAATTGCTTGAACCTGGGAGCCGGAGGTTGCAGTGAGCTGAGATTGCGTCACTGTACTCCAGCCTGGGTGACAGAGCAAGACTCCATCTCAAAAAAGAAAAAAAAAAATAGAAAAAGATAATTATGGCTTCCTGCCGTTTCCCCAGTCTCCCTCCACAACCTCCACAATGCCCCCACCCCCATCTCCCAACCTATGGGGTCTCTCTGGAGCCTAGTTCTCACTGACCCCCAGTCTCGAGACCAGGAAGTCATTCTTGAAGTCTGACTTTGGAATCTCCTGCTGCAGCCTGTTCCCTCCCTTGGATTCTTCCCCTGACTCCTCTCGCCTGGGGTGGGTTGCTAGTGGCTCCCCTATAATTAGCCACCAGACGGGGCTGGCCAGAGGGTAGAGTGTACTGGGGCTCATGCACAACCATCACCTAATGCATTGCCAAATGCATAGCCTCCTGCCACCTCCTCCCCACCCCTCACCCGCACCCCCTGCCCTTAGACCACAGGCCTTTTGGAGAACCATTGTCTTACTGGCCTCTTGGTCCCCACCTGAGGTTCCTGTCCACCCAGTTCTGCCCCCTTCAACTTCTTCAGCTGCTTGCCAGCTTGCCCTCCTCACTCTGCCTCCTAAACCCTTCTCCCTCCCCACAGCCATTGCTGGCCATCTGGCCTGGCTTCCTCCTCCATGGCCTCCTCCCAGGCCTCCAGCCTCTGTCTCTCTCTTCCAACCCGTCTTCCACTCAGCAGCTGGAGGGGTCCTTCTAAATGGTAGATAGAAACCATGTCACTTCCCTGCTTAAAACCTTCAGGGCCACCATTAGCCACTGTTCTTAGTGGTGTCACATTTGTCAATTGTAATCTCGTTCAGAACCCTGATGTAAGGCTGGGCACGGTGGCTCACACCTGTAATCCCAGCACTTGGGGAGGCCGCGGCAGGTGGATCACCTGAGGTCAGGAGTTTGAGACCAGCCTGACCAACATGGTGAAACCCCATCTCTACTAAAAATACAAAATTGGCCAGGTGTGGTGGCGCATGCCTGTAATCCCAGCTACTTGGGAGGCTGAGGCAGGAGAATGGACTTGAAAAGGAGAATCACTTGAAAACCTGGGAGGTGGAGGTTGCAGTGAACTGAGATCGCACCATTGTACTCCAGCCTGGGCAACAAGAGCGAAACTCAGTCTCAAAAAAAAAAAAAAAAAAAAAAAAGCCGTCATGTAAAATGGTTAAGATGCTTCGGTTGAAGCAGGAGGTGGGGCCAAGGCTCTGCCTTATCCGCTTCCTTCTCTCCACCTCCAGCTGCAGCAGTCCCTATAATGGCTTCCTTAGAACCTCAGGGCTTAATGAATATCTAAGTTCAAATACATCTTGGCCCTGGGTAAGCTCCTGGCCATCAGTATGGAACCCAAGGCCCTTCCCACACTACCTGGGTCCCTTCCTCGCCTCCTTGCTGCTGATCTCATCCTGCCTAGGCAGGCAGTCAGCCCTGCTAGAGTCTGGCCTTGCAGTCTCTCACCTGGAAAACCCTCCATAAAATCCCCAGCCAAATGTTTCTTCCTCTAGTAAGCCCTCTGATTGTCCCAGCCCAAAGGATGCTCCGTGTGCCCTTCCTGGCTGCAGGGGCCAAGCTAATGCTGGGCCCCAGTTTAGGCCACCTAGGAAGCCTGTGAGCTTTGTTTCTTTTCTCTTCTTTTTCTTTCTTTCTTTTTTTTTTTTTTCTGAGATGGAGTTTCACTCTTGTTGCCCAGGCTGGAGTGCAACAGCGCAATCTCAGCTCACCGCAACTTCCGCCTCCTGGGTTCAAGCAACTCTCCGGCCTCAGCCTCCTGTGTAGCTGGGAACACAGGTGTGCACCACCACACCCAGCTAATTTTGTATTTTTAGTAGAGATGGGGTTTCTCCATGTTGGTCAGGCTGGTCTTGAACTCCCAACCTCAGGTGATCCACCCATCTCGGCCTCCCAAAGTGCTGGAATTACAGGCATGAGCCACCGCGCCCAGCCGAAATTTCTTTTTTCTTTTCCTTTTCTTTCTTTTTTTTTTCGAGAAGGAGTCTTGCTCTGTTGTCTGGGTGGAGTGCAGTGGTGCAATCTCGGCTCACTGCAACCTCTGCCTCCCAGGTTCAAGCGATTTTCCTGCCTCAGCCTCAGCCTCCTGAGTAGCTGAGACTACAGGCATGCACCACCACGCCCAGCTATTTTTTTTGTTGTTGTTTTTAGTAGAGAAGGGGTTTCACCATGTTGGCCAGGATCATCTCAATCTCTTGACCTCATGATCTGCCCGCCTCAGCCTCCCAAAGTGCTGGGATTACAGGCGTGAGCTACTGCGCCCAGCCACCTGTGAGCTTTCTTTTCCTCCTCCATCTCTGGTCCTGACCCCTCATCCTCTTAAGCAACCCTCTCCTGGTTCCAGAAGCTTTCCTGCCAGTGAGGATGGAGATGGGAAATCAGAAAACCTAGGGGCTCCAGGCATCCTGAGGTGTGAACCAGAGCCCTCCAGACCCCATAGGCCTGTCACAGTGATGACTGGTCTGTGTCAACTCCATATCACTAACTCCCTTCCCCCTGAGGCTGGCATGGGGCAGGCCCAAATGTCTAGCAGTTTATCTCTAGACCTCGCAACAGATGCTCATCTCCTATCCCTGGTTTTTATAAACATGTGACCCAGACCCACAGCCTGGCCCAGACAGGGGCACACAAGGAGATGCACACATGAGCCTCCCAAGTAGCTGGGATTACAGGCGTGTGCCACTACGCCCAGCTAATTTTTGTATTTTTAGTAGAGACGGGGTTTCACTATGTTGGTCAGGCTGGTCTTGAACTCTTGACCTCGTGATCCGCCCACCTTGGCCTCTCAAAGTGCTGGGATTATAGGCGTGAGCCACCACGCCCAGCCTAGTACAGTTTTCAAAGCCGGAAACATATACAATCTTCTTTGATTCTTACAAAGGCCCCACCGGGAGGTGGGGACCCCCTTCAACTGAAACCTCTAGGCGACAGATGAAGACACTGAGAGAGACTCTGTGGGGGTGGGAGAAGAGAGCCATCTAGGTGACCTTACTGTTCAGTGGCCAAGCCAAGCCTGGAGCTCAGATTCTGGGTGTGCAAGAGAGTTTTGTCCCCATCAGCCTAGTATCTAGGACTGCACCCTTCCTCAGCCTCTAGGTCTAAGCCTCCATCCTATGGCTCTGCTGTCTCAACATGACCCTCAGCTGTCCTAAGCCCTCAAAGGCTGCTGAGGGCAGGTCAGGGACACCAGGCTGTGAACCCAGAGTCCCCAGGATATGGGTCAAAGGTTGATTTTTCTCAAGGCCCAGCTGGACATCTGGCTGAAGGTGCCCAAGGCTGGGGGAGTTTGTATTCATGGGCTCTCCCCCAGGTCACCCGTTTAAAGATGGGAGTAGCTGCGCTGGCACAGGGGGAGGAGTCTGGGGACACTCATAATAGGGCGATTCATCTCAGCTCTCCGCTCCTGATTCCAGTCCACAGCCAGCCCCGCCTTGAAGCCCAGACGCAGGAACAGTTTTCAACAGTGGCCTAAGAGTGGGGGCACACTCTGGAAAGCAGGGTTGAGCATGGAGGGACTCAATGGGGTTCTGTGCCCGGGCTCCCTGCTCTCCCTGTGCCTCAGAACTGTGGCTCCCTAGTCTTTCTGCCCTGTTTACCTGTCCTCCCCATCCCTATGGGGTTTGAATCCCGGATCAGCACTCAGTGGCTGATTGACCTCAGCAGGTGACTTCTCTCTAAATCTGTTTTGTCATCTGTGAAATGGGGAAAATACACTCATTTCTGGGAGCTGTTTTGCAAAGTGGGAGGAAGTGCTTCCTAAACTAGAATATGTCTGCATGTCTGCTTTGCTCTGCCCCTCCCCCACCCCACTCCAATGCTCTGGAAGAGATTAGGGGTTTGGGGGTACTCTAGAGTGAGTAGCTTTCTATGTCTCCACCCCCACCTCTGACTCACTAACAACAAGGAAGGCCCAGGTCTCTTTCTTTGCTGGTTTGGGCTGCTCCCATTCAAGCAGAAAGAGTTTGGGGTCAGGAAATGAAAGGTGTGGCACTCCCACCCCTTAAAAGGGCCCCAGCCAGCCCCTCTGGTCCAGCAGGCTGGGACTTGCATCCTTAGCCCTTCCCTTGCCTGGGAACCCACTCCTCCAGCTCTGACCTTAAAGAAGTTATGGCCTCCCACGGGGTGGATGGGGCTGTTCAGGCCCCTTCCCTGGCTCAGCTCCCCCCACCCAGGTGAGACAGAGGCCTTGCTCAAGATGCCCTGGGAGGAGGGGGAACCTCCTCGTTGGCCTCCTCCCAGAGCACCCAGGAGGGCTGGCTCCCAGCCTGCATTCAGCCCTGGCTCTCCTTCCCAAAGCACAAGCGGAAGCCCTGAGGACCCTGGGCAAGCTGTGACTCGGAGGGCTGGGGCCTCACCAAGCTCAGTCTCTCTTCTCTGTGGAGCCATGCTTTCTTCTGCCTTTGGCTCTAGGGGGCGCCAACCACATTGACTACAATGGGAATGCTGCTCCTGGGGTCGCACAAAGGAGCAGTGGGCTTCTGCCCCCCACAGTCAGGCCAGCCCGGTGCTTCTGCACAGGAATCCTCAGATCCTGACCCCTTTCTGTCCCAGGTGACCCAAGGAGGGCTGACAGGAATAAGGGGCCCATGGAAAGTACTGCATCCTTCCCCTTCCTCCAGCCAGAGTCCTCTCACATCCACTAAGAAGAAGCAAGAAGATCTACCCATATCTTCTCAGCTCCGACTCTAGCCACTCCAATGTGTATGTGTATGTATGAACATGCGTGTACACATGAGGTATGGACATGAATCAGTTTGGTGGGAGTTCACGGAGTCATGGTCCTGAAGGTTGGGCCCTGATGGAGGGGGTGGGGAACAAGGGCATTGAGACCCAGCCCTTGTTCTGCTAGCTAAACCATGTGCCTTGGCATGCAGCAGCTGCATTGACTGGAGGGGTTTGCAAAGATCCTCTACGGTGAGCTGCAGTCCAGGATTATAGATAGACACATACATGCATGCATATATGGGTGCATACAGGTAGCTGCATATGTGTAAATAAATGCTGCTCAACGTATATAAGACAGACAAATCCACAGTTGTGTGTGTAACTAGCTACTTCCTGGTGCAGCCCACGAGAAAACCCATGTGAATTGAATGCAGACAGATGTGTGTGCAGGTTGCTTTTTTGTTTGTTTGCTTTTTGAGATGGAGTCTGTCTCTGTCGCCCAGGCTGGAGTGCAGTGGTGCGATCTCTGCTCACTGCAACCTCTGCCTCCTGGGCTCAAGCGATTCTCCGGCCTCAACCTTCAGAATAGCTGGGATTACAGGTGCCTGCCACCATGCCCGGCTAATTTTTTTTTGGCGGGGGGATAGAATTTCGCTCTTGCTGCCCAGGCTGGAGTGCAATGGCGTGATCTCGACTCACTGCAAGCTCTGCCTCCTGGGTTCAAGCGATTCTCCTGCTTCAGCCTTGATTCTCCTGCCTCAGTAGCTGGGACTACAGGCGCGTGCCACCACACCTGGCTAATTTTTGTATTTTTAGTAGAGATGGGATTTGTCCATGTTGGCCAGGCTGGTCTTGAACTCCTTACCTCAGGTGATCCATCTGCCTTGGCCTCCCAAAGTGCTGGGATTACAGGAGCAAGCCATCATACCTGGCCTAATTTTTGTATTTTTAGTGGAGACAGGGTTTTACCGTGTTGGCCAGGCTGGTCTTGAACTCCTAACCTAAAATGATCTGCCTGGCTCGGCCTCCCAAAGTGCTGGGATTACAGGCATGAGCCACTGTGCCTGGCTCTCCAGGTTGCCTTTTTTTTTTTTTTTTTTTTTTTTGTGATGGAGTCTCTCTCTGTTGCCCAGGCAAGAGTGCAGTGGCGCCATCTCGGCTCACTGCAAGCTCTGTCTCCCGGGTTCACGCCATTCTCCTGCCTCAGCCTCCTGAGTAGCTGGGACTACAGGCGCCCGCCACCATACCCAGCTAATTTTTTTTTTTATGTTTTTAGTAGAGATGGGGTTTCACCTTGTTGGCCAGGATGGTCTCGATCTCCTGACCTCATGATCCTCCTGCCTCAGCCTCCCAAAGAGCTGAGATTATAGGCGTGAGCCACCATGCCCAGCCTCCAGGTTGCTTTTATAAGGGAAGAGGAAAAGAAATAAAAATAGAAGTGTGTGTAGTGTCTGCTGGTGGAAGAGCTTCCCCTGTTTTTTTCCCCTGCTCTGGTTCCCAGGCTAGATTTGGATGCCAGCAGGCCCAGGATGGGACAGGGTGAGGATGGGTGTTGTGGGCTGGGGTTCCCCATTTTCTTTCAGTGTTGAGGAGTCCTTTGCCAGTTTCTGCCCTGTGCTGCCTTTGCAGCTCCACTTGAGGCAGGGATGGGCTGGACGCATATTATAGGGTGGGAGGAAAAGGGGGCAGCATGGCAGGGGTGCTCTACCACTCCCATAGCCTGTGATCTGGGCCCTGGCACCAGGAGTCTATGGTTCTGTCTTGAGTCACAGGCTGGCAGTGGGGCCAGAGGGCAGGTACTCAGTGATGGCTCCCTGATTCACCATGGGGCCTCCCAGCCTATAGAGGCCTGGAGGGTGGGGTGCATCTTTCTGGGTCAAGGGTCATTAGAGTCCTCGTGTGAGGGTTCTATATATGTGTGAGCCCATGGCGAGGCTCTCATGTGAATGGGATCCCTGATCATGGGAGCAGAGCTCAGTGTCTATAGGCAAGTGTGTGACTGCAAACCACAGGGTGTGTGTGTGTGTCTGTGTGTTTGTGTGTGTGTATGCACAAGTGCCTGCATGTATGTGAATCTACTTTATGTGTATGCTAAACCCATCTCTTTGGGCATGAACCACCTCTGGGACTGGGAGCCCTTATTTCCTTTCTTTTCTTTTCTTTTTTAACATGCCTATCTAGGCCAGGTACGGTGGCTCATGCCTGTAATCCCAGCACTTTGGGAGGCTGAGACAGGTGGATCACCTGAGGCCAGGAGTTCGAGACCAGCCTGGCCAACATGGTGAAACTCCGTCTCTACTAAAAAAAAAAAAAAAAAAAAATTGGCCGGGCATGGTGGTGCATGCCTGTAATCCCAGCTACTCGGGAAGCTGAAGCAGGAGAATCGCTTGAACCCGGGTAGGGTGATCTCGGCTCACTGCAATCTCTGCCTCCTGGGTTCAGGTGATCCTCCTGTCTCAGCCTCCCGAGTAGCTGGGATTACAGGCGTGTGGCAGACGTGGTTGATGCCCAAAGGGACGGGTTTAGCAATACTCATAACCCTACAATCCCAGCACTCTAGGAGGCCAAGGTGGGCAAATTGCTTGAGCTCAGGAGTTCCAGACCAGCCTGGCCAACATGGCGAAACCCCTTCTCTACAAAAAATACAAAAATTAGCCGGGCATCGTGATGCATGCCTGTAGTCCCAGCTATTTGAGAGGCTGAGGTGGGAGGATTGTTTGATCCCATGAGCTAGAGGCTGGAGTGAGTCATAATCCATGTTTTTAAGAGCTTGTTTAGCTTCTTCTGCTACCTCTCCTAACACAACCTGTCCACTTGAAGGGTCCATGCCTATCTGTCCTGAAATGTCAATGGTCCTGTCACCTAGCACAGTTTGACTGTAGGTCCCAATGGCCCCTGGGGCTTTCTTGGTGCTGATCACATTTCTGATCAAGGACGACAGGGCTAACCCTTCTCTCTTTTGGCCCCTCTGGGAGAAGAACCTCTCCACTAGCCCTGCTCACTTCTCACTGAACCGTGGGAGCCCTTATTTCTATTTTGTTTTTTTTTGAGACGGAGTTTGGCGCTTATTGCTCAGGCTGGAGTGCGATGGTGCGATCTCAGGTCACTGCAACTTCCGCTTCCTGGGTTCAAGTGATTCTCCTGCCTCAGCCTCCCGGACAGCTGAGATTACAGGCACCCGCCATCACGCCTGGCTAATTTTTGGTATTTTTAGTAGAGACAGTCTTGAACTCCTGACCTCAGGTGATCTGCCCGCCTCGGCCTCCCAAAATGCTAGGATTATAGGTGTGAGCCACCTCGCCCAGCTGGGGGCCCTTATTTCTCATCTTCATCCCTCAAGGGACAAGTCCTCAGGGTCATTAGCCCACCTGGATTAAGTCCCTCTGGAAAATGATTTCTTTGATCTCCTCTGGCAATGCTGCCATAGAAGCTCGGCATAATGGCATGTTGTTTGCTCCCAGGCCACCAGATGTTTCCTTGTTATGAAAAGCAGCATAGAGGGCAAGGTTGCACTTTGGGAGGCCGAGGTGGGAGGATCGTTTAAAGCCAGGAGTTTGAGACTAACCTGGGCAACATAGCAAGACCTCATTTTTACGACAGATTTTTAAAAATTAGCTGAGTGTCACGGGGGCACAGAGTCCCTATAGTCCCATCCATTCTGGAGGCTGAGGTGGGAGGATCACTTGAGCCCAGGAGTTCGAGGCTGCAGTGATCTGTGATTGCACCACAGCCTGGGTGATGAAGCAAGACCCTACTCTTTAAAGAGAGAGAGAGAGCAAGGTTGTCCCATGATCCCCCTCAGATAGGGCTGACTCCCCCACAATTAAGTTTGCTTAAAGAGACAGACTTGCCGGGCGCAGTGGCTCACGCCTGTAATCCCAGCACTTTGGGAGGCTGAGGCGGGTGGATAACTTGTGGTCAGGAGTTCGAAATCAGCCTGGTCAACATGGCGAAACCCCATCTCCACCAAAAAAACAAAAATTAGCTGGGCATGGTGGCGTGTGCCTATAATCCCAGCTACTTGGGAGGCTGAGGCAGGAGAATCACTTGAACCTGGGAGGCGGAGGTTGCAGGGAGCCGAGATCACGCCATTGCACTCCACCTAGGCGACAGAGAGAGACTCCGTCTAAAAAAAAAAAAAGAGACAAACAACTCTTTCTTGGCCAGGGGTAAGTCAGATGGGAGAGGAGAGGGTTAAAAACAGCTGGGACTCAGCCTGCTGGCAAACATGTGGCATGTGGCATGTTGGGGCAACTGCAGCTCAGCCTCTGGAGCCATGTGAGCAATGCACGCAGGTACACGTGTGACAAGCTAGGTCACCCAACCATGTTCAACAGGCATGTGCACAGCCACGAGGAATGCCCAGCTGCACAATTAGGCACACAGGACATCTGCCATGTGTAGACACAGCTGTGGACATAGCTGGCCAGGACATGCGACACACGACGTGCTCACAGCACAGGGAGAAGGGCCCATGAAGTCTGGTTGAAACTCAGCACATGTGTCTGTGTGCCCACCTGGGTCTGGGCTGCTGCCCCCCTGACACAAGCTGTCCCTTTGAAGGGTCCGTGCCTATCTGTCCTGACAGAAGAAACAGTGTTTCTTCTCACTTGGGGCTCGCAGCCTCCTCCTGCTGCCTCGAACTGAGGACCTGTTGGGTCCAGTCATCCTGGAGAGATGCGGCCAGTTTCTTTCTGACAGGTCTCCTCCTGCCCCCAAGGAAGTGGGGTGATCACAGGGCCCAGGTGGTCTCTGTGACAGCTGCATCCTCTCCAGCCATGGCCCTGAACCCTGCCTGTAATCCCACCATTGGCTCTCAGATCTGCCTAAGTCTCTCAGCACCCATGACTTCCCCTCCCCTAAGCGCCCTCCAAAGGCCACCCGTCCCTCAAAGTTCCTCACACTCCATGCCCGCAGCTCCCTCCACCCGGCGTCCGCACCAGCCTCCCAGCCGAGGTGGGGCGGCTCCGGGACTGCAGGGCGGGGCTGCAAGGCGGGCGGGGCCCGTGTCTCCCGCGCTCCTATAAAGGGAGCAACCAGCGCTGGAGGCCGCTGCTCGCTGCGCCCGCCGCCTCCCGCCACCCCTGCCCGCCCGACAGCGCCGCCGCCTGCCCCGCCATGGGTCGACAGAAGGAGCTGGTGTCCCGCTGCGGGGAGATGCTCCACATCCGCTACCGGCTGCTCCGACAGGCGCTGGCCGAGTGCCTGGGGACCCTCATCCTCGTGGTGAGTGGAGGGAGCCGGGGAAGCCCTTTTCTTTCCAGCCCTTGCACTCCTCAAACTCTCACTTCCCCGAAGGGGCTGTGTTTTCCAAGGTAGCCTGGACCCACCTCCCCAGCTCTGACCCCCCACGCTTAACCGCGGAGGATCAAGCTGACTTCCAAAGTCCTCTTCCCCACGGTTCTAACCCCCTCTCTGACAGCTCCGACTCTTGCCAGAATGACAGCTGTTACTCCCCAGTGAGTGCCGATCGTTTACCCTCCCACAAGTGACTCAGCCCACAGGCTGGGGGCAGCGGTCACGCTTGCAGTCTGGGACCGCCAGCTACTTCCCCTGCCTCCCACAGCCCTCCAGTTTCCCAGAATCCCAGCCCCCAGATGTAGGGGAGGGGGCGGAGGCAAATGAGCCATTATTAGGTTATTTGGGTCCTGGGTGTCTGGCCTCTAATGAATAATTAAGCCTCAAAAAGTCCAAAAGTTGCAGTGAGTGAGGACAGTTTGCACGAGCGGGGGCAGAGGGCGCAGGCCACATGGGCTGCAAACAGCGAAGTGGGAAGGGAGGCAGATTCTGACGGTAGAAGGGTGGGAGGAAGCTAGGCCCGGGCACAGAAGACGCGTGTCTAAAGTTGCTCCCCTGGTGCTGAGCGACTCCCAGGCCCTGTTATCCAGACAGATGCTGTCAGCGTCTGTGCAGAAGACGACAAGCATTCTGGTTATTCTCGGGTCTCTTGGTTACTCTGTGGGTTCTCTGAGTGAGTATTTCCCTGCCTGAGTTACTCCTCAGTCCTAGTTACTCCTTGGTTACACCAGTTTCACCCTGGTTTTGTTCTGGGTGACTCTGTTTGCACTTCTTAGGTCTGGCAGACCCACCAGTTGTGGTTCTATTTCCTGTCCCAGTTACTCTCTGATTTTCAGCCGCTCATGTGGTTACACCTGTTTTCCTCTGGGTTCAGTTGCTACATTGCAGTGGGTGGGTTACTCCGTTCCTGCCCCAGCCCTAGGTAGTACAGACCAGCTGGCCCACTGTGGCCTAGGAAGCTTAACTAAGGGCAAGTAGGGATCCCCAAATGGTTGAGGATCAGGATCTGTGGGCAGAGGAGGGCTGAAATCCACTTCTGGCTTCCAAGAATAGGAAGTGGGGAAGCCACAGGGGGCATTTTATCCACAGCCTCCCATAAGATTAGTCGTCCTATCAGCCAGCCCTAGCCCCTCTTTCCTGTGCCAAGAAGGCAATGGGAGGTGGCCTTTATCACTGTCCTGCCTCGGAGCCCCCACTCCTATCGGAGTCCTGAGTCCAGCTACCTGTTTTAGAGCAGCCAGGCCAGGGGAGGATGATGTCTTCTATTTTCCTAGAGGGGCCTCCTCATTCCCTCCCAAGTCTCAGTTCACTCTCTCACAAAGGAGCCGTTAGTCCTCCCACTGAGCCCCAGGATCATCAGGCTTATCCCAGACCACAAAAGAAGGGTGTTAAATTTGTGGGGGAAGGGTTGCAGGCTCAGATGGATGTGAGGTATTGGGTATCAGTGAGAAGCAGAACTTCAAGGACTGCATGAACTGGAGGGGCAGGCCTGGGGGTCCCTTTGTAGTGGGTGAGTGCCTGCCTGCATACCTGTGTGTTGGGAGCCTAGGCCTGCAGTGGCAGAATCAGGGTTGGCTTTGGGGTGAGGAAAGCCCCTTTCTCTGAGATACCTGGTGTGAGGGCAGGGGGTGGTGCTGGCCAAGAACTCAGGGAAGGGGGTGGGGGAGGAAGAGGAAGATTAGCCCCAAGGTGGTGGAACTGGCTCTGACAGCTCCTCCCTCCGAGGCCTCCTGGGGTGGAGCCAGGTCCGAGCCTTTGGCAGGCAAGGAGCTGCGGCCAGGGCCTCCTAAGTAGGGCAGGGTGCCTCAGACCCTCACGTACCTGTCTCCCACCACCCCTCCTCACACATACACCTGCAGTCTCTGATCTTTGCTCTCACCTGCCTGCACACCTTTGCCCCATGTCATTGCTGCTGGCTTCTCTGTTATCTCTTGGTCTTTCTGGGATGATAATCAAAATGCTTAACCATCCAGTGCAACATGCACTGACCCGTCAGAATAAACAGGGCCTGTAGCACAGGTCCTGGAAACTGCCTGCTCTGTGGGCATAAAACCTTTAGTTATGGGCAGGTGGGAGCGGAGACCAGGGGAAGGCATTGGAGCAGCTTTGAGGGACACTCAGGGGGCTCAGGGCAACAATTCTTTACAGCTGCTGCAGAAGTATTTTCAGGCTTGAACAAGGGGAACAGACATAGTACATTCTTTTTCTTTTTTAAATAGAGACAAGGTCTCACTATGTTGCCCAGGCTGGTCTCAAACTCCTGGATTCAAGATCCTCCCATCTCAGCCTCCAAAGTGCTGGGATTACAGGTGTGAGCCACCACAGCTGGCTCCAGTATGTTCTATATTTGTAGAACACCAGGCTCTTAGTCTCTTAGTTCCCCCATTTTTGGCAGAAAGTTTAGAACCGATCTCCCCATTTCTACTGCCCTGGGTCCCGGGCTGGGGATAGTGAGAGGAGCCACACAGATCCCTGTCTGTAGGACCTCCAAATCTGAGTGGGGAATCTGGACCCCTGAGAGCAGAGGTCATGGGTGGAGAGAGGAGACGCTGGGACAGGGACAGGTAAAGGAAGGGGAGGTTGCTGAGGGGGACATGGTGAGGGCTGGGGCTCTGATATCCTGGACTCAGGAGAAGTGGATTCAACCTCACTTCTGGTCTCCTTCCTATTTATTTGTGCCGCCCATTGCCACCACTACCACCACCACATGAGCTTTTCTTTTTAACTCTTTTTTTTTTAATTTAACTTTTTTTTTTTTTTGAGATCGGGTCCTGCTCTGTTGCCCAGGCTGGAGTGCAGTGGCGCAATCTTGGCCCACTGCAACATCTGCCTCCCGTGTTCAAGTGATTCTCTTGCCTCAGCCTCCCGAGTAGCTGGGATTACAGGCGCCCGCCACCACGCCTGGCTACTTTTTGTATTTTTAGTAGAAATGGGGTTTCGCCATGTTGGCCAGGCTGGTCTCAAACTCCTGACCTCAGGTGATCCACCCACCTCGGCCTACCAAAGTGCTGGGATTACAGTGTGAGCCACTACACCCGGCCTACATGAGCTTTTCTTTGGGGCAGCTGGGGGATGAGTGAGAGGCTTCCCACCTTTATGGTCCAGGCCTGAAGGGCTGCGGAGAAACTTGTGCTAAGGTGAAAGCTGTTCCCCTACACCTACGCCTGCTGGAATTCAAGGAAAATCAGTGAAGATGGTTCAGTCATCTTCTAGGATCCCAGTCGCAGACCCTGCTTCCAGCCCTTTCCATAGGGCCCTCTCATATTAGAGTTGGGACAGTGTGGGTGGGAAGGCATGTGTCCTTTTTCTGGAGAGTGCAATTGCAGCAGAAGGGGTTTGGGTTGGGTTCCAGGAAGGGCCTCTAGTCCTCCCAGTGGTGGCGGGTGGGCAGGTTGTTGGCTTCACCCCTTCCTTCTGGAGTGAGAGTTGCTGGTCCTCACCCTCCCTGCCTGTTCTTCTTCCTGACAGATGTTTGGCTGTGGCTCCGTGGCCCAGGTTGTGCTCAGCCGGGGCACCCACGGTGGTTTCCTCACCATCAACCTGGCCTTTGGCTTTGCTGTCACTCTGGGCATCCTCATCGCTGGCCAGGTCTCTGGTAAGGCCTTAACCCTGCCCCCAGCCCTTGGCCCTCAATAACATTCCCACTAGGTGTCCTGGCATTCCTAAGGGCAGGTCACAGCCGTGGCCTCTGCTTTGGCCCCTTGGGAAAGGAGGGTGGAGAAGAAACTTGACACTTAGAACCTTCGACTCTCACCTTGGAATCAGAGATTATCAGCTGACCTGTTACATAGACCAACCGCCATCCTGTGCAAGAAACCCGTCTCTGCACCCCTTCTCACGGTACCCTAGCCTCCTGACTGTGGCAGGCTGCAGCTAATAGGTCCCATGTCCCCTCTGCCCAGGGGCCCACCTGAACCCTGCCGTGACCTTTGCCATGTGCTTCCTGGCTCGTGAGCCCTGGATCAAGCTGCCCATCTACACCCTGGCACAGACGCTGGGAGCCTTCTTGGGTGCTGGAATAGTTTTTGGGCTGTATTATGGTAAGCATTCCCCACCCTGTCCTCCTCCACTACCCCCCACCCTCTGTTCAGGACCTGCTGGCACCAGTCCTTTTGATGACAGACGGCTAGGGCCTGCCCAGGCCCCAGGCTCATGACTCACTCATTCATGCACAGGGCCAAGGTGGGGGGCATGAGGGGAAAGAAACAAGTTGGGCGATAACAAGAGTCTCAGGCCCTCCACCCCACCCCACGTCACCCCCTCTGCCTGCTGCAATATAGCAGTATTGCTACTTACCCATAACTCGTGGGAGGGTGGGGAGGGCACACCTGAGAGGGAAGGCTGGGCTCAGGCCTCTCCCCCGACTCACTCTGGGTCTAATCTGTCACCAGATGCAATCTGGGGCTTTGCTGACAACCAGCTTTTTGTTTCGGGCCCCAATGGCACAGCTGGCATCTTTGCTACCTACCCCTCTGGACACTTGGATACGATCAATGGCTTCTTTGACCAGGTACGGGCTGGGGACGTGTGAGGGGAACGCAGAGAGGGAACCAAGTTGCCTTGGTAGCTCATGGGCTGGTTGGGGGACAGGACTCCTCGACTGTAGCAGGGTTTCTCAAATCTGTGGGGTAACCGCATCAGAATATGGTGGCAGGTACTTACAAAACATGCGGCTCTCCAGCGGGTTCTTGTCACGCAGACATCCTAGCACCATTGCTTTCAGGAGAAGAGCATGGGTGGGCGCTGACAAGAGTTTAAGAGCTAGAGGGAAGACAGGGGACGGAAGGAGGGGTCAGAGAAAGGGAGGGAGCTGCCGCTCACCCTGTTCTCCCCACTGCCCAGTTCATAGGCACAGCCTCCCTCATCGTGTGTGTGCTGGCCATTGTTGACCCCTACAACAACCCCGTCCCCCGAGGCCTGGAGGCCTTCACTGTGGGCCTGGTGGTCCTGGTCATTGGCACCTCCATGGGCTTCAACTCCGGCTATGCCGTCAACCCTGCCCGGGACTTTGGCCCCCGGCTTTTTACAGCCCTTGCGGGCTGGGGCTCTAAAGTCTTCACGTGAGTACAGCCCCCACCCAGCTCACCCCAGCCTGCCTCTCCTCTGCCCTGCCCGCCACGTCCCTGACTATGAGTGTCTGTCCCCCAGGACCGGCCGGCATTGGTGGTGGGTGCCCATCGTGTCCCCACTCCTGGGCTCCATTGCGGGTGTCTTCGTGTACCAGCTGATGATCGGCTGCCACCTGGAGCAGCCCCCACCCTCCACGGAGCAAGAGAATGTGAAGCTGGCCCATGTGAAGCACAAGGAGCAGATCTGAGTGGGCAGGGGCCATCTCCCCACTCTGGGGCCCTGGCCTTGAGCATCCACTGACTGTCCAAGGGCCACTCCCAAGAAGCCCACTTCACGATCCACCCTTTCAGGCTAAGAAGCTCCCTATCTACCCTCACCCCACGAGACAGCCCCTTCAGGATTTCCACTGGACCTTGCCCATATAGCACCTTAGGCCACTGCCTCTAAGCTGGGGTAGAACCGGAATTTGGGCCAATACATCCTTTTGTCTCCCAAGGCAAGAGAATGGGCAGCAGGTGTGTGTGTGTGTGCATGTGTGTGCACGTGTGTGTGTGTGTGGCTTCATATACTCAGGGCAAGGGAGCAGTCGGAAGGGATTCTGGCTGTTGGGGGAGCCCAGAGACAGGGGAAGGCAGCCTGTCCATCTGTGCATGGGGAGAGGAAAGTTCCAGGGTGTGTATGTTTCAGGGGCTCCACATGGAGGAGCTGCAGATAGATATGTGTTTCTGTGTATGTGTATGTCTGCCTTTTTTTCTAAGTGGGGGCTTCTACGGGCTTTTGGGAGGCAGGGTGGATGTGGGTAGGGCTGGGAAGAGAGGGCCACAGCTCAGGTTTGGAGCTCTGGATGTATATACATAAGTAGGATCAGTGGGACACGTTTCTGTCATAATGCAGGCATGAAGGATGGGGTGAAGTCCAGGTCATAAGTTTCATGTTTGCTTTTGTTTTGTTTTGTTTTGAATGTATGTAGCAGATGTTACAGTCTTAGGGATTGGGGATGGGAGACCCCACTTTAGAAAGGGTCGTCACTCCTTTAATCCTCTACTCAACAATGTACTCTTTTATCTTTTATATTAAAAAAAATAAATATGTGCCTAAAACCTCCAGTTGTGCAAATATCTTTCTGCTTGCTCTGCTGCTTTTCTGGGGCCAGTTAAGGAGCTTCAGCATGCCCACACTGACCCAGGGTGCCCGGCTGAGTGTCTGATCTGGTCAGGTTACCCTGCGGGTCATACAGAGAGGTTAGAGAGCCTCTTCACCAAGCCTCTCAGTTTGAACTCAGTGGTCCCAAACTTTTCCCCAAGTTTCCACCCTCATGGGCACCCCCAGCATAATGAATGGAACCTTCTTCCCAATCCCTGTACCCACACATCACCCCAGAAAGGCTTGAGCCCCATGCAGGGAAGATCTTGCTGCAGAGCTGCCCAACGGGGAGAACTGCTGCCCAGGAGGTGGTGAGTTCCCTGTTCCTGGAGGAGACCCATCAGACTGGGAACCTGTATTGTCCTCCACAACCTGCAGCTATTCAGGCTCCATAACCTCCACCCAGACCTTGGCCACAGCCCCCTTGGCAGCCTCCCTGCCTCCAGGCCTGCCCCAGTCAGTCCACAAAGCAACCAGAGGGATCTCTTCAAAAGCCCTGCTGAAAGTGCCCATCTGGAGACCATCCACAACCCCCCATCTGGCGTTCAGGACCTCCAGGACCCGGCTCCTGACCCTACCCCTCCTCTCACACGGCTCCATCCCCCGCAGCCTACTTTATGTGTTTCTATGTTTTTGTGTCTTCAGACTTTGCTCCAAAGTCTCAACTCACATCTTTGCTCATTAAAGTCCTCATGATCTGCTTTAACGCCTCTTCCTCCGGGAAGCCATCCCTGCTCTGCCTCACCCTTCCAGCATCTTCTAATCATCTGTCTTAAGTGCCGAGACCTGCAGTTGCGTTCACGCTCATCTCCCCTTCTGCTTCATTTCTTCAGTCTTTTCTTCACTTCTACAGAGGCACCTCTGTGCCCAGTAAGGCAGGGGGTTGGAAGATTGACTCTGGCACTCTGACTTGCCCAGAAAAGCAACGGGCTCAGCACACCTGAGAACAGGAAGCTTTTCTCATTTGCTTCTTCCTTACCATACCCTCCTCAAGTTTCATCAAGGGAAACTTCATGCAATACAAGGGAAGGCATCCCCTACCAAATCCCTCCTCTGATCGAACCCCATGGGAGGCAGAGGATCTCTGGGTGTGGCAGGCGAATTGTGGTTTTTAGAAGCTAAGCCAGCTTTTGCTCTCCAGCCTTCACAGATGAGACCATGGCCCAGAGAGGGCGGGTGGCAAACACAGGGTCACACAGCCAAGAATCTGCCTGGGGAGATGAAGGCAGTAGAAGGCAATACCATTTTAGGTTTCTATCCCTTCTTTGTCCCCAGCTCCCAAGAGGCGTGTCTGGAATGTTGGAGGGACCTGAGCCAGAGGGAGTGTCCCCTTCCCAGGCCCTGGGGGGAGAAAGGACAAACCTTGGGAGGGGAATACGGCTGCAGAGGGTCATTCCAGCCACACCAGTCCCACCTGGGCTGCCCTCACCTTGCTGTACTTCCCAGCATGCCCCATGTCCTTCTGTCATCCATTTCTCTCAAATCCTGCTGCTGACCCTGACCAGTCAGCCTAGAGGGTGGTGGCAGCACTTTTGGTGCAGTAATTAATGGGTAGGCAAACCCTGGCCCAGCAAGGAGTCTCTCTCTAGCTGGGTGACCTTGGGGTAGTCATGTTCTTTTCCTGAACCTCCCTTATCTGTGAATTGGGAGATATTGAGAGGAGGAAATAATGGAAGATGATTCATGGAAAGGACTTAACACAGTGACCAGCAGATGGTAAATCCTCAATAAATGTCACCTCATGATTTTTCCTGCAGAACCAGAGATGGGGGTGGGGAGGCAATGGAGGGAGGATGCTAAAGGCTGTTTTTTTTAAAGGTCATTGAATTCAATATCCTCTTCCTCCTCAGATTCCTTCCACGGATTCTGAATTTCCCAAGAAAGGGGAGGGAGGAAGTGTGAGGGTGATAGCGTGCTGTGTCCTGACTTCAGAAGGCTCTTGGGAGAGATGGAGGGGAGACAAGAGGGGCTCACACACAGGAGGCAGGGCAAAGAAGCACGTGGTCGCAACCAAGGGAACGTGTTGCCTGGAGGGTCAGGCCATGTGAGAGAGGGTAAGGCCCGGCCAGGACCAGGAGCAGTGGGTCAGGGCAGGGGCTGATAGGGACATGAGCCAGGCAGCAGCTGTGTGACCCCTCCAGGGGTAGGAGGGAAGCTCCCCACCTCCTCACCCACCTCCAGGTGTACCTTCCACCAGCAGTTCTGGCTGTCAGAAAGTTCTAGCAAGACAACTCTTCATCTCCTTTAGGAAGGTATCTTCTCCCGGCCAGGCACGGTGGCTCACATCTGTAATCCCAGCACTTTGGGAGGCCGAGGCGGGTGGATCACGAGGTCAGGAGATCGAGACCATTCTGGCTAACACGGTGAAAACCCGTCTCTACTAAAAAATACAAAAAATTAGTTGAGTGTGGCGGCAGGTGCCTGTAGTCCCAGCTACTCGGGAGGCTGACGCAGGAAAATGGCGTAAACCCGGGAGGCGGAGCTTGCAGTAAGCCGAAATTGCGCCACTGCACCCTAGCCTGGGCGACAGAGCAAGACTCTGTCTCAAAAAAAAAAAAAAAAAAAAGCCAGGTGCAGTGGCTTATGCTTGTAATCCCAGCACTTTCGGAGGCTGAGGCGGGCGGATCATGAGGTCAGGAATTCGAGATCAGCATGGCCAACATAGCGAAACCCCATCTCTACTAAAAATACAAAAATTAGCTGGGTGTGGTGACACACGCCTGTAGTCCCAGCTACTTGGGAGGCTTGAACCCAGGAGGCAGAGGTTTCAGTGACCTGAGACCATGCCATTGCACTCCAGCCTGGGTGACAGAGTGAGACTCCATCTCAAAAAAAAAAAAAAAAAAAGGGAAGATATCTTCTCCCATTCCATGTAATCCATCTCCATTTTCTGGTGAGGACATGGAGGGAGAATTGCATCCCCCATCTCACCTCTGTCCCTTCTTCCTGTGCTGAGCCATCTCCGCAGCCCACTTTGGAGGAGCCCATGTTTCCTTAAAATTCGGATCTGCTTGGGTTAAAATCAGTCTCTGTGAAACTTGAGCTTGGTTCCTGTTTCTTAGTGTGCCTGCCTTAGTGTGTGTGTGCACACAGGCAAGTGTGCACTTCTCAGTGTTTCTGGTTGTGCCTTTCTTTCAAAGTATCTGGTTATGTCTCTGTGGGGTCCAAACCTCTGGCAGACCATGTCTCTGTCTCTTTCCAAGTATCTCTTACTGCCTGACTTTGTGTCTGGGTCTTTCTTTTATTATTATTATTATTTTTTTATTTTTTGAGATGGAGTTTCGCTCTTGGCATCCAGGCTTGAGTGCAATGGTGTCATCTCAGCTCACTGCAACCTCTGCCTCCTGGGTTGAAGCAATTCTCCTGCCTCAGCCTCCCGAGTAGCCAGGATTACAGGCATATGCCACCATGCCCGGCTAATTTTTGTATTTTTAGTAGAGACAGGGTTTCACTGTGTTGCCCAGGCTGGTCTCGAACTCCTGACCTCAGGTGATCCACCTGTCTTGGCCACCCAAAGTGCTGGGATTACAGGCATGAACCACAGTGCCCAGCCTTGTGTCTGGGTCTTTCTTTGTGTACCTCTGAGTGAACATCCTGGACTGTGACCCTCAGACCACATCTCCGCATGTTCCTCTGAGCCCCTCTCTCAGTGTCCTTTGAATACACCTCCATGTACTCAGTGGGTATCTCTGCCTGCCAGCCCAGTCCCGCTTGTGTTCCCCTAGGGCAGGCCTCCTCCTTAATTCCCGGTAATGAGCTCCCTCCTTCCTCTTTCCTCTTGATTTTGTTTTTCTGAAAAGCTAGGTGGGGCACCTCTAGGCTTGGGGAAACGTGGGTGGGGTAGAGTTGGGTGGGGTGGGAAGGGGAGAAGAGGGACTACTCCACCCAGTACAGGGACCCCAGGGGCCAGAGACAGCCTGGATCCCCGAGGAACGGTTTGTGAGGTTGCTGGCCTAAGCAGGGCCCCGCACCTCCTGGCTGGGAGGAGGAAGCCTGTCTTGGGGGTAGGACCCCTGAGCTATGGGCCCTGGGAATGTGGTAGTACAAAGAAAGGAGATATGGAGATGGAGACCCTGGGGCCTCCAGGGAGACTGGAAGGAGGCTTCCTGGGTAGAACCTTGGAGTCTGACGGGGGCAGGAGAATGGGTGCGTCTGCCCCCAGCTGGGGGTGGGCTCCTCAGGGACTCAGCATCTCCATGCCCCAGGCTTTGGCCTTTGGTGCCAGGTTTGTCTGAGGTAAGGGAGGGGGTGGCAGTGGAAACACAGAGGCTGTGTCTGGTCTGGGCACCTAGGCTGTGGAGGGTGCCAGGAGAGGACACCTCCTCTTTGCTTAAAGGCAAAACTAGAGTCTCATCTAGAGTCACAGAGCAGTACAGCAGAGCCTGCACTAGACCCCAGTCTTCTCAACCCCTTCCTCAGAGAGCATTTTGCAACATCTCAGGGAGTAGGGCTCTGAATGCAGATTACCTGGGTTCCAAATGAGCCTTTCCCAGCCACGGGATCTTGGGTGGGTGGGAGTCTCCATCTGCCCCAGATCCAATCCCTATCCTGCTCTGTGTCTCAGGAGGCTAATCTCTACAGGCCGCATTCCTGGGGCCTTCTTGCCCTCAGGCTTCGAGCTAGGTTTGCAAATGGGAGACACAGCTAGGAAACCAGAGGGCAGGGAGGGTGGGGGGATAAAGGTCAGGGTATTCATGCCTTTTCCAGGGCTCTGGTTTTTCCTGCATTCTAGAACACTGCTCTCCCCTTGCCTCTTCTGGCTGAGGGGGAATGGCTGCTGTTGGTTAGTCCCCAAGCTGTCCCTGGTTGGTCCCCTTGACTCTACCGCAACCTCTGTAAATAGTCCCTCCTCAGGCTCTCTTCGGTGAAACCTCAGAGGACACTGTCTGTTCCTGTGTCATCCCTGACTGATGTCACCTCTCTGAATATTAGTTTCTTCCTCTGTGAAATGCGGATAGTAATAGTATCTACCTCATTAGGTTGTGCAAGGTGGGGTAAGTGGATTAACGCATGCATCAGAACAATGCCAGATGTGGCAGTAAGGGCTTTTGAAGTGGAGGCTGTAATGATGGCAACGATGACTCCTCCTGAGCTCCCTGTGTACTGTGGGGAAGGAAAGCATGAAGACAGGCTTGGAAGTGATGCCTGATTCCCCAAGGCCATCTGCTCTAGTTCCGGGAGCTTGGAGCTTCTGTGGGGCCTTAGTCAGCCTGGGAGTTAAGCCCCAGTCCCTCCAGCTTCAGTGGAGTCAGCTTTCCCCAGGCAGCCTGGGCTTAGGGGAGATGGAAGCCAGAGTCTCTTTCCCACCCTGGGCCTTCTCCAGAAAATTCAGGCTCCTGGGAAAGGGAGGGCTGGGCATCCCATCCCCTCGTGGGGCTCAGGGGATATGGTAGGGGTTGAGAGTGGTGATGGTGATGAAACAGGGGTTCACAGGGTGGTGTATATGGGATCATGGCCAGGAGTCAATCCCAGAAGGTTGAGGGCAGAAGCAAAAATCCCAATCTGTGTTTACTAATCTTGTTTCACAGCCTGCTATCAGGAAGTTCTTTCTGAGGTCTCATTGACATCCCACTTTAGCTCCTCAAGAACAGGGCAGAAACCAGGACAATTGCAGTGATTCTCGGGACCTCTTCCAGCTCTCACCAACACACTGAGAGTCCCAGCAGCTTTGGGAGCCAGAAAAGGGTTGGTGCCCCTTCCCAGCCCCGTGTATGGCCAAAGCACACTAGGGGACACTAACCGGCACATCTTAGGGACAGCTGAGATTGACAGTGGGGTGGGGTGATGAGTGGGCTGCAAACCAGCCACCCTGACTCCTCTAGGGGCCCCCGCCCTCTATTGCCTTGGTCATACCTCTAGGTCAGAGTGAAATATAATGAGTGAAGAAGGAATGGGTGGCACCGTCCCCTGCTTCTAGAGATCTCTGGGGATAAAGCCTTAAACCAGATCCAATTGCCTTGGCCAACTTCTTTGGTCTCTTGCGTCGGGGAAGCTGTTTCAGGGACAATCCCGTGGCTCTGTGGTCTCTGCCTTTCTCAGAAGCTCCTGTGAAGAGCAATGGGTTCTTGTCACACTTCCTGGCACGGCTTAGTGCTAAAGAGGTCTGTTTGGGAGAGGCTGGGGGAAGGGACCCTGGGAGCCCCGATAATCATCTTGATATGGTCAGCTGCTCGTCTCCATGGAGATGCCCCCCACAGCCGGGGAGGCACCTGGAATGTCTGGCCACCACCCCGTCCTTCGCCTCTCGGTCCAGGGTCACTGACAGGGCTGGGCTGGAAAGCAGCTGAGAGAGAGGAGGAGGCGGCCTGGCTTGAGGTGGGAGGTGGGCTGTGGGCTGTGGGCCCCAGTCTCAGGTGGCTCGTTCCTGACAGAGGCGACCTTTAGCTGGGGGATCCCCACTTCCATGTCGGGGTGGGGAGGGGAGAGTGATCCCTGGCCTGTGGACAAAGTCTTCCCTTATTGGAAGATGGGCTTACAGCTTAGCCACCTTCGACCCTTGGAATGCATATGTGCCCACATGCGCGTGAGGGTGTGTCTGCTTTGACTGATGAGGGACTGGGGCTTTGCACACCCTCACACAAAATCATGCACACCCACACTGGCTCATCCACACCCCCACACATGGCACACTTACTCCATACTCGACCCAACTACAGTCAAACAAGCTCTGACAGCGACTCTCACTCATTACACACTCACACGCTCAAACACACTCAGATATACACCCACACTCCACATCCTTATATTCACACAGCCTTACACTCTCAGGGGCACTCACACTCAGATACACACTCACCCACACTCCTACCTTGGGGGGCCAGAAGCCACACATCTATGTACTGAGTCGGACAGAGCGGCAGTGTATGTGGAGATGGGCACAGGACTGGGGGTACGGGGTCAGGGGTTGTGATACTCCAAACAAGACACGGAGGTCAGGACGTGGGGTTGGGAAGTCTTTAGGTTTTCAGATCACAACCCAGATTTTCAGAGCAAGTGGTCGGGAAGCGGGAGGTTTGTAGACTGTGGCTGAGTCTGAGTGCCTGGGTAGGCACACACCATAGCTGTTGACAAATATTGCTGAATAAGCGAACAGCAGGATAGACTAAAACTTCTGATTTCCAACTGGTAGAGCAGCCACTGTCTCACAGTTTAGAAACTCAGGCACGAGAGTCAGGGCCATCTTACCCTCTGAAGTCAGTGGATCCACACCCTTACTGCAGTTCTGCAGAGCAGGTAGCTGAGTCTCAAATACAGGTGACTTGCACAAAGCTACTGGGTAAGGCAGTGGCCTGTCCAGGCCTGGGTCCACAGTCTCAGGGTACATCTTCTAGGCCCAGAGACATCTGACTGTAGAGAGAAGCCTCGGCGGGTCCAGCTGCCAGGGGCTGAACAGAAAGTGACAATGCTCTGTGCTGTCCCAGGGATTTGGACTCCTGCTAGGAAAGAGGAGGACCCGTAGGGGATCCCTTGAGGGGCACAGGGTTGAAGAGCCCAGCAGACATCTGCAGAAGGGCTCCTGGAAGAGTCTCATGTGGAAAAGAGTATCTCCCGGCCTTTCTGCTAGAGAGCTTGTTTATTTTATAATTATTATTAATTTATTTTGAGATGGAGTCTTGCTCTGTTGCTCAGGCTGGAGTGCAATGGCATGATCTTGGCTCACTGCAACCTCCCCTTCCTGAGTTCAAGCAATTCTCCCACCTCAGCCTCCCGAGTAGCTGGGACTACAGGTGCCTGCCACCACACCCAGCTTATTTTGTTTTGTATTTTTAGTAAAGACAGGGTTTCGCCATGTTGGCCAGGCTGGTCTCAAACTCCTGACCTCAAGAGACCTGCCCTTCTCGGCCTCCCAAAGTGCTGGGATTACAGGCATGAGCTACCGTGCCCGGCCCTTATTTTATTACTGATTTTTTTTTTTTTCTTGAGACAAGGTCTTGCTCTGTCACCCAGGCTGGAGTGCAGTGGCACAAACACGGCTCATGGCAGCCTCCATCTCCATTAGTGATCCTCTCACCTCAGCCTTCTGAGTAGCTGGCACCACAGCTAAGCATCACCATGCATGGCTAATTTTTCAAATTTTTTGTAGAAATGGGGTCTTGCCATGTTCCTCAGGCTGGTCTTGAACTCCTAGCTTCAAGCGATCCTCCCACCTCAGCCTTCCAAACTGTTAGAATTAGAGGCGTGAGCCACAGCACCTGGCTCATGTATTTCTTTATTATTTCATCAAACATTTATTGGCCAGGCGTGGTGGCTCATGCCTGTAATCCCAGCACTTTGGAAGGCCGAGGTTGGCGGATCACCTGAGGCCAGGAGTTCAAGACCAGCCTGGCCAACAAGGTGAGACCCTGTCTCTACTAAAAATGCAAAAATTAGCCGGGTGTGGTGGCACGTACCTGTAATCCCAGCTACTTGGGAGGCTGAGGCAAGAGAATCTCTTAAACCTGGGAGGAGGGGGTTGCAGTGAGCTGAGATCATGCCACTGTACTCCAGCCTGAGTGACAGAGTGAGACTCTGTCTCAAACAAAACAAAAAACATTTAAGCATCTTTTTTTAGTTCTTTAAATTTATTTTTATTTTTTAGAGGCAGGGTTCCATCTGTTCCCCAGGCTGGAGTGCAATGGTGTGATCCCAGCTCACTGCAACCTCAACCTCCTGGGGTCAAGTGATCCTTCCACCTCAGCCCCCAGAGTAGCTGGGACTACAGGTGTGTACCACCACACTGAGCTAATTTATTACTTTTTTTTACTTTTTGTAGATATGGTGTCCTGCTATGTTACTCAGATGGGTCTCTAACTCTTGAAGTGAGCCTTCTGCCTTGGCCTCCCAAAATGCTGGGATTATAGGCATGAATCACCTCGCCCGACCAGGCACTTTTTTTTTTTTTTTTGAGATGGAGTTTCGCTCTTGTTGCCCATGCTGGAGTGTAATAGTGTGATCTCGGTTCACTGCAACCTCCGCCTCCTGGGTTCAAGCGATTCTCGTGCCTCAGCCTCCTGATAGCTGGGATTATAGGTGTGCACCACCACGCCCAGCTAATTTTTGTATTATCAGTAGAGATGGGGTTTCACCATGTTGACCAGGCTGGTCTCGAACTCCTGACTTCAGGTGATCCGCCAACCTTGGCCTCCCAAAGTGCTGGGATTACAGGTGTGAGCTTCCACGCCCGACCTCCCAAGCACCTATTTTTCAATGCCAGGTTGGCCATGGTACGCACCAGAAATACTATGATGACCAATATCTTATATAATATTGTGATAAGATATACCACAATATTAGGTAAAAAGCATCTGGATGCCAGTAAGAGGAAATCTGACTCAGTGTGGCTTGGGCAACAGTGGTAAATGGCTGGCATAACTGAAAAATTTAGATGAAAACTTCAGGTGAGGCTTTATCCAGCATACATGTCCTTTCTGTCTCTCCTCTCTTCCTTCCATGCTGTCAGCCTCATCCTAAGGCTAGATTCTCTGTGGTTTCAAGAGAGCTGGCAGTGGCTCTCGGGCCACATGCTTCCTTGTTAATGTTCAGCAGGGAAGATGGAACATCTTTGTCATAAGCTATTCCAGTAAACACCATAAGGTGCACTCTGATTAGATCAGCTTGGTCATGGGCCCATCCCTCAAATTTCCCACCTCTGGTCCCAAGAGAGATGTCAACTTCCTCTGAAAAAAATGGATTCCCAAATAGAAACTGAGGACTGTTCCTGCCTTCATGGAACCTGAAGGCTAATTAGTGGAGGATACTGCAAATACAAGCAACCAGAGGCAATATGGACAGCATTAAATCAAGTGTGGAGCCCTTTTAAGGCCCACATCACCTTCCCATGCCCCTCCACCTTTATGTTGAGACCTGAAGGATGAGAAGGAATTAGCCTGTGGGCTGATCCAGGGAGAGGTAACAGCTTGTCCAAAAGCCTGAAGGCAGGAGACGAGGGTGCCCTGCAAGAGCTGGACAGAATTCAGTGTTGCTGGAGCTTAGAATGCCAGATGAGTCTAGAAGGGTGTGTGGGGCCAAGTTAGGCAGGATCCAGGTCAGGGAGGTTCTGGGGAACCACAGCCTCCTACCGTTCTTGCTTAGTGGTCCCTATAAGCTCATCCATCACCAACCTAGGATGTCAGGAAGGAGTCAACTTGGGACCAGTTGCCACCTTGGATGGAGACCAATGCACACAGTGCAGGGAGGGGCCTGGGTGTCAGGACCTCCAAGTTATTCTGAGACCCAGAGCAATTCCCACTACCACTCTTTACCTCAGTTTCTCCCTCAGTACCACAGGGACATGGCATGAGATGATTTGAGTCTTAATTTCCTTTCCCAGGCCTAGCATTCTTGGATTATTTTCTAGGGTCCTAACAGCCTTAGATTCAGATGAGAGAGGGCAGGGGGACATTGCATCAGAGGGCAGGGTGTGAGAAAAGGGACAGAGACACAGCTGAAGCAGAGAGATCCTGAAAGCCACACATGAAGGCAGAAGGCAGCAGCAATGGGAGGCGACTTGGCTGTGAGGACCTGGAATGCCAAGTTTAAGAATTAGAAGATGCAAGTGAGAGGGGTGGGAAAATGTGTCCAAAATGGTACTTAAGAAAGGTGGATTTAAACAGCAGAAATACACAACAAACAAACAAACAAACAAAAAACAAACAAACAAAAAACAGAGGCTGGGCACGGTAGCTCATGCATCTATAATCCCAGCACTTTGGGAGGCCAAGGTGGGCGGATCATCTGAGAATAAGAGTTCAAGACCAGCCTGGTCAACAAGGCGAAACCTTGTCTCTACTAAAAATACAAAAATTAGCCAAGTGTGGTGGCGGGCACCTGTAGTCCCAACTACTCGGGAGGCTGAGGCAGGAGAATCGCTTGAACCTGGGAGGCAGAGGTTGCAGTGAGCCAAGATTGTGCTACTGCATTCCAGCCTGGGCAATACAGCGAGACTCTGTCTCAAAAACAACAAACAAACAAACAAAGGTGGGTCAAGATAGTTGCTGGGGGCAGGATTGGGGGAGGTGGGAAGCCTGCCAAGAGATAGTAAAAATTCTGTCCTGAGTGGATCCTGTCAAAGGGGGAAAGGCTAAGGTCCTGACATTTTTGCCACCATCTTGGCCTGGACCCTTGGGTCCCTGAAACATACCGTGGTAATTCAGATGCGTATCTTGCTCTTTTTTCTCTGAATTCCACTTGAAAAAGAAGAAAAGGAATCTCTGGCTGGGTGTGATGGCTCATGTCTGTAATCCCAATACTCTGGGAGGCCAAGGTGGGTGAATCACTTGAGCCCAGGAGTTTGAGACCAGCTTGGGAAACATGGTGAAACCTCACCTCTACAAAAAATAAAAAAAAAAATTATATGGGCATGGTGGTGCATGCTTGTAGTCCCAGCTACTCAGGAGGTTAGGGTGGGAAGATTGCTTGATCCCAGTAGGTCAAGGCTGCAGTGAGCTGTGATTGTGCAACTGCACTCCAGCCTGGGCAATAGAGCGAGACTCTGTCTCAAAAAAAAAAAAAAAAAGAAAAGAAAAGGAAATTCCTTATACCTTATATGTGCTACAACACAGATGAACCTTGGAAACAGTATGCTGAGTGAAAGAAGCCAGTCACAAAAGGCTACATGTTGTATAAAATGTCAGAACAGGCAAATCTATAGTGACAGAAAGTAGATTAGTGGTTGCCAGGGGCTGGGGCAGATAAGGACTGACTCCTACTGGGGATGAATTGTCTTTTTAGAGTGATGAGATGTTCTGGAATTAGACAGTGATAAAGGTTGCATAACTTTGTGAATACACTAAAAAACCATTAAATTGTACAATTTAGAAGGGTAAATATTGTGGCATGTGAAGAAGTATATCTCAATAAGAAGGAGGTAACAAACTTCTTTTTTTTTTTTTTGTGACGGAGTCTCGTTCTGTTGCCAGACTGGAGTGCAGTGGCTCAATCTCGGCTCACTGCAACCTCTGCTTCCCGGGTTGAAGCGATTCTTCTGCCTCAGCTTCCGGAGTAGCTGGGACTACAGGTGTGCGCCACCACATCCAACTAATTTTTGTATTTTTTAGTAGAGACGGGGTTTCACCATGTTGGCCAAGATGGTCTCGATTTCTTTTCCTCATGATCTGCCTGCCTCGGCCTCTCAAAGTGCTGGGATTACAGGCGTGAGCCACCGTGCCAAGCCCTGGAAGTAACAAACTTCTTTGTTAGTAACAAACTGTGTGGAAAGTTTGGGGAGACAGAAGGAATTTACTTTGGTGGTTTATTGTTTTGTTTTGTTTTGTTTTTGTTTGTTTTTTTTTGAGACGGAGTTTTGCTCTGTTGCCCAGGCTGGAATGCAGTGGCATGATCTTGGCTCACTGCAACCTCCACCTCCCGAGTTTGAGCAATTCTCCTGCCTCAGCCTCCCAAGTATCTGGGATTACAGGCGCGTGCCACTATGCCTGACTAATTTTTGTATTTTTAGTAGAGACAGGGTTTCACCATATTGCCCAGGCTGGTCTCAAACTCCCAACCTCAAATGATCTGCCCGTCTCGGCCTACCAAAGTGCTCGGAATACAGGCGTGAACTTCTGTGCCTGGTGGGGAATTTACTTTGTACAACACGTTCAAATTGAATATTAAACATCTCTATTCTTTGAAATCATTTTGGCTCCTCCACCAGAGGCTATTACTCCCTGGCCCCTTCACCCCACTTAGTGTCCCAGCCTCTGGCCACACTGCTGGTTTTCTCTACCCTCCCATCCCCCCTTCCTTACTTTCTCTCTCCTGATTGCTCACTATACTCTAAATTACTTTTTATAAGGTGTTTAGCTGAGCCGAAGGGTCACTGGCACAGTCCCCAAGATTTCCTTTAATGGGACCCACTCTCTTCAGGGTTTTTTTGTTTTGTTTTGTTTTTGTTTTTTTTGAGATGGAGTTTTACTCTTGTTGCCCAGGCTGGAGTGCAATGGCATGATCTCGGCTCACTGCAACCTCTGCCTCCCGGGTTCAAGTGATTCTCCTGCCTCAGCCTCCTGAGTAGCTGGGATTACAGGCATGAGCCACCACGCCTGGCTAATTTTGTATTTTTAGTAGAGATGGGGTTTCTTCATGTTGGTCAGGCTGGTCTCTCGAACTCCCGACCTAGGGTGATCCGCCCTCCTCGGCCTACCAAAGTGCTGGGATTACAGGCGTGAGCCACTGCGTCTGGTCTCTTCAGGGTTTAAAAAGCAGTTTGCACCAGTCTGGGCCACATAGTGAGACCCTGTCTCTACAGAAAATAAAAAATAATAGCCGGGTGTCGTGGCACACACCTGTAGCCTCAGCTATTCAGAAGGCTGAGGCAGGAGGATCACTTGAGTCCAGGAGGTCAAGGCTGCAGTGAGCCATGATCACACCCCTGTACTCCAGCCTGGGTGACAGAGTGAGATCCTGTCTCAAAAAAAAAAAAAAAAAAAAGGAGGTTGCCCCAGTCTGTTACGAGTAAATAGCACTGTCCCAGTGGTGGCTGCCATTCGCTGCCATTGTTCTTCCAGACTGAGCTTCATGGAGACAGGCAAACAGGTCTGGTTGTGAAAGTCAGCCCCTAGTACCTTGCAAGGAGTTTAATAAATATCTGTGGGATGAATGGAAGGGATTATTCAGAACCCTCTTGAAGTCCACCTTCCTTTCTCTCTCTCCACAGGCGATAGTTATGAGAAAGAATTAGAGCCCGGAAACTTCTAACGGGGTCAGGCGTGGAAGAAGCCTTTTGGAATAGACAAAGCTCTGGCTAGAATTTTTATAGTCTGTAAGGAGAAGGAGGCTAAGTGTTCGTGGCCAATCCCAGATTGGAGTGGATGTGGACCCAGGAGGGAGGAGGCAGAGATGACATTAAGGTTCCATGCCTGGGTCCCTCGGTGGGCCTGGGCACAGCCGACACAGGCACCCAGCCTGCCCCCATGGCTGTGGCTCCACCTAGAGATCTTATCGAAGGCATGGCTGATACATGGTACTGAGTCATGAGACCTGCGGCCTAGGAAACAGTTCCGCTGTTGAAACAGGCCCAGGGGAGGGGGGCCAGGTGGGTGTCTCTGACTTGTTACTGGCGCAGACATCATCGCCACCCACACTTCCTGTCACCCTGGGTCACCTTGATGGTCATCACTCCTCTCTGACCCTGTCACTCATTTGTCACCCTCACCATCATCCCTGCATCACAACCACTGCCCCTTTCTTACCCATGCTATCACTTGACCCAGTTCCCATCATCATGTTACCTTCTCGAGCATTGCCACCATCCCTGCCCCTGCCCCATGCCCAAGCCTGTGGCTATGTGGACCAACCCTTCGTCAACCACCTTCAACCCAACCTGTCACTTGCTAGTTCATTCCCATCTCTCCTGTCACCTTGACTGTCCCCACCCGACCCTGTCACCTTGTCACCTTTGCTGCTACAGCCCCAACAGTCTCCCGCTCTTACCACCTATCTCAGTTCCCATCATCTCTAAGTCCTCTGGACTGTCGCCACCCTCCCCCTGCCCCTTTGTTAGTCAACCACTACTGCCCTACCTCTGCCTCCTCCCGATCATCATCCACATCCTCTGATCTCAAGCCCCTCACTTAGGTCCCCTTGGTGTCTTTCCCTTTGACATGCTCAACATGTGCCCACATTTGAGACTTTGCCCCTGCCTTTCCAGCCTCTGGCCTCCTCTGGGCTTCCTGACCTGGATTTGCCACACTTAGCTTTGCCGTCTGCCCTGGCCAGCAATGCTTCATTTTGACCCCTAGGTGGGCTAGGCCTTGGGCCTAGGCACTTACTCCCAGGGTATTAAAGGAATACCAGGTAGAAGGCTTTTCCAGGAAGCCCTGAATCTTCTCTGCATGCACTCATGACAACTGGCAGTTGCCTCTGCCCAGCGTGGCCCTAAAATCTCCGTTTATTAAGATGACAATTATTTCCCTTTTTAGAATTCCCCAATATATCCCTTTTTTTTTTTTTTTTTTTTGAGACAGAGCCTCACTCTGTCCCCCAGGCTGCAGTGCAATGGCAAGATCTTGGCTCACTGCAACCTCCGCCTCCTGGGTTCAAGCGATTCTCCTGCTTCAGCCTCCCAAGTAGCTGGGATTACAGGTGTGCACCACCATGCCCAGCTAATTTTTTTGTATTTTTAGTAGAGACGGGGTTTCACCATGTTAGCCAGGCTGGTGTCGAACTCCTGACCTCAGGTGATCTGCCCGCCTCGGCCTCCCAAAGTGCTGGGATTACAGGCGTGAGCCACCGTACCCCAACTGTTTTTTTTTTTTTTTTTTTTTTTTGAGACGGAGTCTCGCTCTGTCACCAGGCTGGAGTGCAATGGCCCAATCTCAGCTCACTGCAACTCTGCCTCCCAGGCTCAAGTGATTCTCCTGCCTCAGCCTCCTGAGTAGCTGGGATTACAGGCACGTGCCACCATGCCTGGCTAATTTTGTATTTTTAGTAGAGACGGGGTACTACCATGTTGGCCAGGCTGGTCTCAAACTCCTGACCTCAGGTGATCTGCCCTCCTTGGCTTCCAAAAGTGCTGGGATTACAGGCGTGAACCACCATGCCTCACCCCAATGTAGCCTTATAATTCATCAGTGTCCCCTTGTCCTGATGTGATAGACCCCCAGTACCTTGACACTTAACACTTATAACTAACCACCATTCGTGTAATCATGTGTTTAAGGCTGTCTTGCCCACCAGGCAGGACGCTGTGGGAGGGCAGTAACTATGTCTTGGTCACTGACAGGTCCCCACAGTGCCTGACTTCCAGTAGGAAATCCATAAATGTCTGTTGAGTTAATAAATACCATTTACCAAGTCCTTAATATGTGCTGGGCACTATGCTAAGC
The DNA here is from genome assembly GCF_006542625.1 of Nomascus leucogenys. Taxonomy (NCBI): domain Eukaryota; kingdom Metazoa; phylum Chordata; class Mammalia; order Primates; family Hylobatidae; genus Nomascus; species Nomascus leucogenys. Next base: position 81,339,156 of record NC_044388.1, read on the forward strand.
ACTTGATTAACTTGTTTGTTTCCTGTTTTATTTCTGCAGTCCCTTTCTATTTTATGTACTTTTGAGCATTTCAAAGCTTTTTGGCACGGACACTTCTGACAAAGTTCAAACAGAGAAGTGCATTTTCAGTTACTCATCAGAGTGAGGCCACTTAGAGAAAGGCAGTTATTCACGGAACAGGGAAAACACTTTCTTGTAATTAGGGCAAAGGGAATCTGGGCATGACATGTCAACTCTGTATTTCATCTTCTCTTCTCCAAGGGAGTTTCAAGAAACTGAGGGAAGGCTGGGCGCCGTGGCTCACGCCTGTAATCCCAGCATTTTGGGAGGCCGAGGCGGGCGGATCATGAGGTCAGGAGATTGAGACCATCCTGGCTAACACGGTGAAACCCCGTCTCTACTAAAAATACAAAAAATTAGCCGGATTTGGTGGTGGATGCTTGTAGTCCCAGCTACTCCGGAGGCTGAGGTATGAGAATTGCTTGAATCAGGGAGGCGGAGGTTGCAGTGAGCCAAGATCGTGCCACTGCACTCCAGCCTGGGCAACAAAGACCCTGTCTCAAAAAAAAAAAAAAAAGAAGGGTAAATATATAAAGGATTAAAAATTAAAACATACCTGGATATTTCTCATATTCCTTCCTCAGCTATTTCATTTCTGAGGATGATCCTTGGGAAAGTAATTGCAGAGATAGACAAAGCCTTTGCCCAAAGATCATTCCAATATTATTTATAATATTGAAACACTGAAATACAAATGTATATTTATGAATAAAAAATAAAAAATTTAAAAGTTGGAAACTAAATGCTCAGTGACAGTGACAGAGGTAGTTAAATAAAGTATGGTTTGTCTCTTAGTTATTAAAATAATACTTCTGGAGTTGATAATTATTCTATCATCATGACATTAGCTAAAAAGGGCATTATACAAACAGGCTTATGCGAAATTATTTTCAATTATGTCAGTAGAGCATTTAGAAAGATTAATGGATGAAAAGAAGTGAAAGCATCAGTAGGCATTATGTTATTTCTGAATTGTGAGCAATTTGTTTTTACTTGTAGTTTTCACGTTTTCTTTGGTGGGTATTATTACATTTAGAATAAAAGCTATGCATTCATAAAAAAAAAAAAAAGAGGCAAAAATGGCCAGGTGTGGTGGCTCACACGTGTAATCCCAGCACTTTAGGAGGCCAAGGTGGGTGGGTCACCTAAGTTTAGAAGTCTGAGACCAGCCTGGCCAAGATGGTGAAAACTCGTCTCTACTAAAATTACAAACATTAGCCAGGCATGGTGGCATGTGCCTGTAATTCCAGCTCCTCAGGAGGCTGAGGCAGAAAAGTTGCTTGAACCCAGGAGATGGAGGCTGAAGTGAGCTGAGATCACATCCAGCCTGGGCGACAGAGCGAGGGGCTAGACATGGTAGCTCATGCCTGTAATCCCAGTACTTTAAGAGGCCGAGGTGGGTGGATCACCTGAGGTCAGGGGTTTCAGGCCAGCCTGACCAACGTGGTGAAACCCCATCTGTACTAAATACAAAAAATTGGCCAGGAGTGGTGGCACACGGCTGTGATCCCAGTTACTTGGGAGGCTGAGGCAGAATTGCTTGAATCTGGGAGGTGGAGGTTGCAGTGAGCAGAGATCACACCATTGCACTCCAGCCTGGGCAACAAGAGCGAAACTCCATCTCAAAAAAAAAAAAATGTTTTATGTGAAAGTACCATTATTATTATTATTTTTTGAGACAGATCTTGCTCTGTCACCCAGGCTGGAGTGCAGTGGCGCAATCTTGGCTGATGCAACCTCTCCCTCCTGGGCTCAAGCCATTCTCTTGCCTCAGCCTCCCAAGTCACTGGGATCACAGGTGTGTGCCACCACACCCGGCTAATTTTTGTATTTTTAGTAAAGACAGGGTTTCACCATGTTGACCAGGCTGGTCTCGAAGTCCTGACCTCAGGTGATCTGCCTGCCTTGGCCTCCCAAAGTGCTGGGGTGACAGGCATGAGCCACTTAACCGGGCCATGTCAGTGTTTTATAATCCTATATTACTTCTGATTTATGAGATTGTAAATTCTTTTTTTTTCTTTTTTTTAGATACAGAGTCTTGCTTCGTCACCCAGGCTGGAGTGCAGTGGCTGGATCATGGCTCATTGCAGCCTCCTGCCTCAGCCTTGAAAGTAGCTAGGATTACATGCCCATGCTACCATGCCCAGACAATTTTTTAATTTTTTGTACATAGGGGTTGTGCTGGGTTGCCCAGGCTGGTCTTGAACTCCTGGCTTCAAGCAATCCCCCTACCTTGGTCTCCCACAGCGCTGGGATTAAAGATATAAGCCAACACCTAGATTGGAAGTTTTATGAGGCCAGGATTCTTAGACAGTCTCTTGCTCTATTGCCCAAGCTGGAGAGTGCAGTGGCCCAGTCTTGCCTCGCTGCAACCTCCACCTCCTGGGTTCATGCGATTCTCGTGCCTCAACCTCCTGAGTAGCTGGGATTGCAGGCGTGCACCACCACACCTGGCTAATTTTTGTATTTTTCAGTGGAGACAGGGTTTAACCATGTTGGCCAGCCTGGTCTCGAACCAGGAGGCCTCAAGAAATCCATCTGCCTCGGCCTCCCACAGTGCTGGGATTACAAGTGTGAGTCACTGTGCCTGGCTCAGGATTCTTTTCTATTTCCAAGCACCAGACTTTGTAGGTGTTGAATGAAAGAGGGATAGGGAAAGTGCAGCGGAGTAAATAAGTGGACTTTTTTGCTGCATCTCTCATCTCTTTTACTTTAATTCTCCAGAGTAACTTCTCCTTACACAGAAAGAATGTTTTGGGGGCCACCTTGATCTACAAAACCAAAAAAAAAAACACAAAAAACAAAACAAAACAAAATACCTCACACATGTGACGACATATTTAGGAAGTGCTGTAGACTTGAGAAAATCTTATCAGAAATATGAAAATAAGACCCGATTATGCACTAAGCCTGCTCCTCCTCCTTTGTTCCCATCAGAGAGGGGCACCACCCCACCAGAAACCCTGGAGCTACCCCACACTTCTCACACCTGCACCCCGACTCGATCATTCACTGGCACCATCCTCCAGTCCAGCCCCTTTTTCCAATCCTGATGTGACTCCCTTTGTTCCAGTTACCACCAACTCCTGCCGTTATTACTGCAACTGCCTCCTAACCAGTTTCTCTGCTCCACTCCTGCTCTTCTCACCAAATTCGTGCCTTCTGAGCTACAGCAATGCTTTAGAGCTTTCTAATATACTAATCTTTCCCTGCCACTCCCGTTTACAGACCTTCAGTGACCCCCATCACTCCCTGGAGCAAGTACAAGACCGTTCATGGTCCAGCCCGGGCTTAGCTCTCTAGTGTCAGGGTCTCCCATCCTGCTCCAGCCACACATTTCCCAGGCTCCCTCGGGGCCTTTGCATGAGTTGACTTATTCTTTCTGTCCCTCACCCTTTTGCCTGGCTAACTCTTTCTCATCTCTGCTGTTAAAGTGGATGTCCCTTCCTCCAGGAAGGCTTCCCTGATATTCCCAAGCCCCAAGCTTGGTTCAGTGCTGTCCTCTCAACTCCCACAGACCCGTGTGCTTATCACATCTAAACTTGCATTGTAGCTTCTTGTTTACTCACCAGCTTCCCTACATGCCTTATAAGTCCTCCAGGGCTGGGACTAGGACTTGTTCTCCAGTGCACATCTACCACCTAGCACTTGGGAGAGCTCCCACGGCTGAATACATGAATAATGAATAAATGAAGTACTCTTGTAGGAACTGATTAACATTTTTTCTTCCTTTTTTTTTTTTTTTTTTTGAGACAGAGTTTCGCTCTTGTCACCCAGGCTGGAGTGCAGTGATCCAATCTCGGCTCACTGCAACCTCCGCCTCCTGGGTTCAGGCGATTTTCTTGCCTCAGCCTCCCAAGTAGCTGGGATTACAGGTGCCCGCCACCACGCCCAGATAATTTTTGTATTTATAGTACAGATGAGGTTTCACCATGTTGGCCAGACCTCAGGTGATCCACCCACCTCAGCCTTGCAAAGTCCTGAGCCACTGCGCCTGGCACATTAACACTTCTTAAGATGCTCTGTAGACATTCAGAAAAAAATGTCCTAAAAGGACCCATACATTCTCCAAAGAAGGCTTAATTGTCTTAGGATCTAAGAAATCATGTAGATTTGATTGGCAGGAATTTGGGGGTGAATATATAGATAGGAATTGTGGTGTACTAAAGGGGGGCAGTTGGTTCACCCCATCTGTGTATTTTACCACTGACATTGTTTAACATTGCTGCTGATGGTGACAACAAGAAGCAGACTTTTTTTTTTTTTTTGAGACGGAGTCTCGCACCGTTGCCCAGGCTGGAGTGCAGTGGTGCAATCTTGGCTCACTGCAAGCTCCGCCTCCCGGGTTCATGCCATTCTCCTGCCTCAGCCTCCTGAGTAGCTGGGACTACAGGTGCCCACCACCATGCCCGGCTAATATTTTTTTTTTTGTATTTTTAGTAGAGACGGGGTTTCACCGTCTCGTGATCCTCCCGTCTCAGCCTCCCAAAGTGCTGGGATTACAGGCATGAGCCACTGCGCCCGGCTGCAGACTGACTTTTAGTCAGTTTTATTGTTTTTAAGTTCATTGCCAATGATGCACCCCCTATTGCCGGCCCTTGGGGAGGATAGCACCCACCCCCACGCCCCCATTTAAGTATGCCACCTGTAAGGAACACTAATTACTGGGTGAGCTGGTCTGTTTTCCATCCCTCAGCACTGAGCTGGGAAGTATCCAACCTCCCAAAACTCTGCAGGGCAAGATTGTCTCTCCTGGACTGGGACCCACCTCCCTGTAACTCCTCTAGCACCCCCTACTCTCTCAGGGGAGCCCTCTGAGTCTCCTCCCTGGAGGCTGTCTGTGGGAAGAAGTCTCCCTGTGTAGGGATGGATGGCCCTCCCTTGCATAGGATCTAGCCTGGGATCTAGTCTTGTCCCAGACACTAATCCACCCTGAAGCCTTGGTCTGGCCCTCAGGGCTTTACTCCACCTACCTATAAAACTTGAGGAGTTTGGTGAACTGGGTCCTGAGGTCCTTCATGGACCTTCCCGAGTTGCGGAAGGGGTGTCAGCCATGGGGATGGGTGGAAGGTGCCCCCTCAAGCCCCCTCTTCCTGCTGTACTCTCTGACCTGAGTGAGACATTCTACCACAGGGCACTGGCTGGGTTGGGCGTGTCAGCCCACAAGATGGAAGGCAAGTCTGGACAGGTGGATAGTGGAGCCTCACCCCAGGGTGGGGTGTGTGTCCTGGAGAACCAGGAAACAGGGGCAGATCCTAGGCAAAGATCAGGGGTGGTCGAGGTGGCTCCAGCAGGCCGGCTGCCCTTACCTAGTGACTGTCTCCAGGAACTGCAGAGACAGATGCTGGGCCAGGCTAGGTCCTGGCTCTGCGGTAGGGATGGGGAGGGGTTAGAGGGTGGAGAACAGTCCCTTGGTGAGGTCACTTGTAGGGTGGGACCCCAGATCCCTGTCTGGGAAGGAAAGACAGTGTCATGAAAGCAGGAGCAATTCAGGTTAGACTATAGGAAGGGCAGGCCGGGTGTGGGGGCTCACACCTGTAATCCCAGCACTTTGGGAGGCCAAGACTGGTGGATCACGAGGTCAAGAGCTCGAGACTATCCTGGCCAACATGGTGAAACCCTGTTTCTACTAAAAATACAAAATTAGCCAGGCGTGGTGGCGTGCGCCTATAATCCCAGCTACTCGGGAGGCTGAGGCAGGAGAATTGGTTGAACTCAGGAGGCAGAGGTTGCAGTGAGCCAGGATCTCACCACTGCACTTTAGCCTGGGCGACAGACCAAGACTCTATCTCAAAAAAAAGAAAAAAAAAGGAAGGGCAGGTGATGGCCGATTAGGGAGAATGAGGTGTCTATTTGGACTGCCTCTGAGGAGGGAAGGGAAAAGCCATACCACGCAGGGAGAGGGGGCTGTCTTGTTAGAAGGCAGTGGAGGAAAAGAAAAAAAAAAGGTGTGGAAAAGATAAAAAGAAGGCAGGGGAGGGAGATGGACGGGATGACCTTGGAAACAGGGTAGTCTAGGCCCGCAGCCGTGGTTCGGAGGATTCACAGCTGAAGGGGAAGCCCTGGGATATCTGAGGCTTGGGTGAGGCTGGTTCTGTGCCTCAGGTGTTCCTCTGTGAAATGGGGAGAATCTCCTTGATCACTGCCTACCAAAGGGAGCCCAAAGACAAAGTGTCTCCTGACCTGATCACCGAAGACCAGGGAGGCTCCCTTGTAAGTTCCTTCTGAAATCCAGGAGAGCTGAGAGAAACTATAGCTGTGATGCAGGCTGAGTGGAGTGGAAAGGGGAAACCTGGACCTTCTGGGGGCAGGGTGGTGCTTTAGGATGCCAGTAGATCAGCCATCTGCACCCAAAGGCCCCCACAACAAATAGGGGGCATTCTGACCCTGCCCTCCCAGACATTCTGAGCCCCTGGATGAAGCCCCTCTCATCAGACCCCACTTCCCTAATCCTGTCTTTTTGCCCCAGGATCCCTCTGCAAGGCCCCTCAGCCGCTTCCTACTTCATTCCACGCCTTTTAATGGCACACCTTCTATCTACCAGGCATTTTCTAAGCCCTGGGTATTCTGTGGTGAGCAAGATTGTTGGTCCTCATGCTCATTTTTCCTCCCAAGGGAAAACAGGCAAGAAAATAAGTGGAGTAGCCTAGCCTTTAGTGGCTGTGAGACAGAGAAGCCTATATGGCTGTGAGAACCCATCGAAGGCACCACATCCAGTCTAGGGGAGCCAGGCAGCAGGTAATGTGGACCCTAAGTTTCTTTTTTTCCTTTCTTTAAAAAAAAATATGGAGGCTGGGCGTGGTGGCTCATGCCTGTAATCCCAGCACTTTGGGGGGCCGAGGTGGGTGGATCATGAGATCAGGAGTTCGAGACCAGGCTGACCAACATGGTGAAACCCTGTCTGTACTACAAATACAAAAATTAGGTGGGCATGGAGGCACACGCCTGTAATCCCAGCTACTCGGGAGGCTGAGGCAGGAGAATTGCCTGAACCTGGGAGGTAGAGGTTGCAGTGAGCCGAGATCATGCCACTGCACTCCAGCCTGGGCAACAAAGCAAGACTCCATCTTGGGAAAAAAAAAAAATATATATATATATATATACATATATATATACACACACACATATATCTATGGAATGCTTAACGCTTCACACATTTGCCTGCCATCCTTATGCAGGGACCCTGCTAATCTTCTCTGTGTCATTCCAATTTTAGTACATGTGCTGCTGAAGCGAGCATGACACTAAGTCTTGAAGAGTGACTTGGCGTTTGCCAGGGAGCGTTGTGGGAGATGGCACAGGCACAGGCGGTGGCGTGCTGGAGCCACTCCAACAGGCTTGTGAGAGCCAAGTGTTCCATTTTCAGGAATTTTACAGGCTGCTTGTTAAACACCGCCACCACTGAAAATTAAATTATATAAACATATAATTAACTAAATTATTTTAAAAACAAAGGTAATATATAATCAAAACTCATCACTTCCTATTACTATGTTTTATTGTTATATGCTCTTCAAGGTATTTACATCTATTGCATCTTTAAGGTGGAGGGTCTGTATGATGATGTGCTCTGCTCATCTCGTCCCACCTCTTTGTTCAGTGACAACACAGCGGTATTTGGAAATAGGCCATTGTGGGAGTATTTGTGTTGCTGAAATTGACAAACACTACAAATCAGCGCTTAATTGACTATTCTGTTGATTGCATGGACCAGGGGTTGACAAACTGCAGCCCGCAGGCTAAATCCAGCCTATGAACTAAGAATAGTTTGTGTGTGTGTGTATTTTTTTTTCCTTTTCTTTTTTTTTTTAGAGACAGGTTTTTCCTCTGTCACCCAGGCTGGAGTGCAGTGTCATGATCATGGCTCACTGTAGGCTTAAACTCCTGGGCTCAAGTGATTCTCCTGCCTCAGCCTTCTAAGTAGCTGGGACTACAGGTGCATGCCACCATACTTGGCTAATTTTTTTTTGTTCTTTGTTTTGTAGAGACAGGGTCTCACCATGTTGCCCAGGTTGGTCTTGAACTCCTGGGCTCAAGGGGTCCTCCTGCCTCAGCCTCCCAAAGCCCTGGAATTACAGGCCTGAGCTACCGTGTCTGGCCTATGAATGACTTACTTGTTGAATTTGATAGTAATCAAGCATTTGTTCATAGTTAGACTTTGTCAAATCCTATGAATTGCAACCATAGGTTGGCTGCAGATGTAAGGGTTGGCAAAAAGTCAAAAAAGCACTCTCTAGAGCATTTAACTTTGTAGAATTTACAATAAAGAGCACTGTATACTTTGGTGTGATTTATTTGGTATATTATGTGCTATTTTACAGCTCTGTACTATTAAAACTTATAATAAATACAGGGACATATCTGTGCGTGCAGTTTTTACAGACATCCAGTTGTTAAGCATTTTCCAGCACAGCAGGGTACAGAGGGTTCTAGGCAGAGACGGCTGAGGGGAGTCTGGGTGTGGAAGGCAATGTGAGAGGGGCAATGGAAGGTTGGAGCACTGGGCCAGGTGTGAAGGGCCTTGTGAGCAGGGCTAAGGAGCCAGACAACATCCTGAAGGCCACGGGGAGCCATGGACAGATTGCAAGTGCAGGAATGACCCCATCACATCTGTGGTTAGAAGGTGACATTGACGGCTGTGTGAAGACTGGATAGCTGGGGACAGACGATAAGGGAATGAATTAGTGGAGGGAGGGAGAATAATAGTAGCAAACTCTTAAGAGCTCTTATGATAGAGCGGGCCTTCTCCTAAGCACTTCGTATGTGTTATAAACTCATTTGGTGTCCACAACAACTTCACGTGGAGGATATTCTCTCCTTTTCACAGATGAGGAAACTGAGGTACAGAGAGATAAAGTAACTAGCGAGCAGCAGAGATGAGATTTAAGCCCATAGGCCGGGCGCGGTGGCTCACACTTGTAATCCCAGCACTTTGGGAGGCCGAGGCGGGTGTATCACGAGGTCAGGAGATCGAGACCATGGTGAAACCCCGTTTCTACTAAAAATACAAAAAAAAATTAGCCGGGCGTGGTGGCGGGCGCCTGTAGTCCCAGCTACTCGGGAGGCTGAGGCAGGAGAACGGATGGAACCCGGGAGGCCGAGCTTGTGGTGAGCCGAGATTGCGCCACTGCACTCCAGCCTGGGTGACAGAGCAAGACTCCGTCTCAAAAAAAAAAAACAAACAAAAAAAAGAGATGTAAGCCCAGGCAGTCTGGCTTCAGAGGTCATATCCTTTATTTGTTATTCTATTTTTTAATAGAGACAAGGTTTCACTGTGTTGCCTGGGCTGGTCTCAAACTCCTGAGCTCAAGCATTGCACCCAGCCTTGGCCTCCCAAAGTGCTGGGATTACAGACGTGAGCCACCATGCCCAGCACAGAACCCATATGCTTAACCACTATATGTAAAAACATTCAGATTAGAAAGATAGAAAGATGGCAAGAGTTAGACTGATTTTTTTTCTTTCTTTTTTTCTTTTTCTTTTCTTTTTTTTTTTCTGAGAGTTTCGTTTTCCGTCTCGCTGTGTTGCCCAGGCTGGAGTACAATGGCGCAATCTTGTCTCACTGCAAGCTCCGCCTCCCAGGTTCACGCCACTCTCCTGCCTCAGCCTCCCAAGTAGCTGGGACTACAGGCGCCCGCCACTACGCCCGGAAAATTTTTTGTATTTTTAGTAGAGACGGGGTTTCACCATGTTAGCCAGGATGGTCCGATCTCCTGACCTCGTGATCCACCCGCCCCGGCCTCTCAAAGTGCTGGGATTACAGGCGTGAGCCACCGCGCCCGGCCAGAGTTTCGTTCTTGTTGCCCAGGCTGGAGTGCAGTGGCGTGATCTTGGCTGACTGCAACCTCTGCCTCCCGGGTTCAAGTGGTTCTCCTGCCTCAGCCTCCCAAGTAGCCGGGATTACAGGCACCCGCCACCATGCCCGGCTAATTTTTGTATTTTTAGTAGAGACGGGGTTTTACCATGTTCGCCAGGCTGGTCTCTAAACTCCTGACCTCAAGTGATCTGCCTGCCTCAGCCTCCCAAATTGCTGGGATTACAGGTGTGAGCCACCATGCCCTGCCGAGTGACGCATGTACAAAGTTGACCATGTATTTACAGATATGTCTGGCACAGAGTAGGAGTTGAGGACATTCTTTAGACCCAGCAAGACTTGACTTGGTGACTAACTGGGTGTGCTGGTAAAGCACAGAAGGAGCCAGGTGGGCTTTTAACCAGCTTCCTTCATCTGGGGGACAATCGACTCACCTGGGCTACTCGGGCTTCCTGGTTTTCTGTCTATGTTTGCAGACTGCCCCTCTGTCCTCAGGGAGTTCCCAGACTTGGGGACAGACTCCTGAGCAGGAATACAGAGGTGAGAGAGGGCAGGAGGGGACAGAGCCCGTCTGGGCCTAGAATGGGGCTCTGTGCTCAAGTGTGTGTGAGCTAAGAGGCGCAAAAGGTATGAATTATCAACAAGAAGGGGTTCCATTGGGGGCATAGTTAGGAGTCTTGGGGTTTGGACAGAGGAGAGGAGAGGGATGGGTCCTGCTGCCACCCTGGTTTTTCCCTGAGGCATCTGTACAGAAGCAGAGGTCTGGTAGTAGCCCATGAGGTACAGCGACAGCTCAGCTGCATACATATGTTGTAAAGGAATAGAGGTGCCTTTCTGGCTAGCATGAGTCTTGGCTGAGGGTGTGGGTAGGAGTTAATAAGGGTGGAGGTAAGGGGTTGGGGGGCGCTGGAGGCTGGTGGTTGGGCGGGCCCCACGCAGGGTGTTGGTCCCTTGAGGCCACAGCTGTCAGCTTGTGGCTTCCCATCCTGCTAGCTCAGCAGGTCCCACAGGTTGGCAGGTGACTCACCCCTCACCCTCAAATGGTCCTCGCTCTGAAAGGGGTAGGGGGAATGCAGAATGTAGCACCTGTGTGTTCATCTATATGGGTGCAATGCTGTTACACACCTGGGTCCAAGATGTGTACCCGTGTCTGACTGAGCATACATAGGGAGTCCCCAGGCACACAGCCCCCTAGATTGTGGGCCACAGGTGCGAAGGGGGCACGTGGCATGGGCGGAGGCGGTGTGGATGAACACACAGCACTTCCCAGAGCACACGCGCATGTGACAGGTGTCTTCCTGAAAAGAAGGATTGCAGCTTCAGAGCCTGTCGAGCCATAAGAAGGGGAGGTCTGAGAGGTGGGAAGGGCTCTCTAATGACAGCTCATCTTTCCCAAGAAGGACTTGGCTGGATCAGCTGGCAGAGCTGGGCACCCTAAGCCTGTGGTGACGACAGCAGCTTCCCTAACCTTATCCCTAAGCTCCCGGCTGCAGGCCAGGGTGGTTCCACTGTCCTAACCCTGAGACGGCATGTACACCCCACAGGCCACACAGGCAGGCTGGGAGCAGTGAGTGGCAGGTGGGCACTCAGTCATTGCTTTCTCTTACCCCCTCTGCAGGCAGGAGGGACGTGAGGGTCCTGGCTGCATCTGGTCTGGGGGGCTGTGGGGTGAGCACGTCAGCCCCAGGTTTCGCATGCCCCTGGTTTGTGTGGCACTGTATGCACACTCCATAACTTGGTGTGTTGGCCCCTGCCCCGGCACCTGGGGCCTGGTGCTGCCTTCCCATCACGCTCCATGATCTGAGAGATGCTTGAAGAGGGGCAAAGGGTCTGGACTTCCAGGAAGCTCTCACTTGGTGACTTTGGAGATGTCCCTTTACCATGTCTGGGGCTCAATTTGTAGAGGGGCAATAATCCCTGTGGGGTCACCTTACCAGGCTGCTGGGTAATAGATTCTCATGGAGGTGCATGGAAAGTCAGGAAAGCTGGGTCCTGGAGGCTTCCTGTGGGGGATGGTGGTATCCCCTGTGTTGCTCGGTTGAAGGACTAGGGGCTGAAATCAGATCGCAGCCTCCAGGGAACTTGCACTGCCCCACAGAGGGGTTCAGACCTCCTGGAGATGTGAAGCATTAGAGTTCTGGGGCTGAGCTTCCAAATAAACTTCAAAACAGTGATGTGACAGGCCAAGACCTGCTCTCAGTGAGGCTGGAAAAATCCTTCCACCCATCCCTGCCCCTAGGCCCCGATCCTGCTGCTGGAGTGAACCGCCATGAACTCCAGCTTGAGGCTGGGAACCAGCTCAGATCTTACCCTCTCTCTCATTTGCCTCCATCCCCACCCCCAGCCTGCTGCCTCTCAGGTTCACACTTCCTGGACTCAGAGTTTCATCCTGAGGCTGTTGGCTCAGCCAGAGCAAACAGAGACAGCACTAAAGTCAACAAAACCAGAGAGCAAGCAGCACAGGTGACGTGGAAAAGAAAACTTGGAAGCCACAACAAAGGCATGTGGGCTGGGCCGGGTGGAGCCCTTGAGGGGACTGGAGTTGGGGACGCACGCACAGGTGACACCTCCAGTGGACTCAGGCTAAAGGAGTCAGCTTCGGCCGCCAGCAGGGGGTGCTAGAGCCAGTCTCATGGGTGCTGAAAACAGGATGAGGTTGGGAGTCTGGGGGTTAAGGTTCCACCTTACCCAACCCCATCTCACTGAGGCTCTTGGCTGGGTTGCCTCAGCTGCTGTGAAAGGAGTGAGAGGCTCAACTAGGGGCCAGGGCTGTGGGTAGGGGCGGGCAGGGCGGGAGTAGACGGGCTGGAACAGGAGGAAGGAGGAGCTTCCGGCTCACTGCCGCACCCCAGGTGCTGCCCCTGCACCTGCTCGCCCAGGGCTCAAGGACTTGGAGCCATGAATTCCTGGGGAAGCCCAAGATGCCCCCACAGGCAGAGTCATCTGACAAACAATTTCTCTCCCACTCAGTGGGGGAAAGCTCCATTCTCTCAACATTTATTGTGCATCTGCTATGTTCCCAGTGTAGGAGAAATCATCTGGGAATCAAATGGCCGCACCCGTCATGGCCTCAGCAAGCCAGTTGTCCCCAGGAGGCAGCCTGCCCAAGGCCCTGTCATGCTTGGATCCCCCAGCCGCTCAGTGAGTTGGCTGCCTGTTAACTGGGCTGGCAATTGCAGGGTGCCTGGGGCAGCCTGGCCCCTAGACTGAGGGGGTGACCAAGGGTTCAAGTCCAGAAAGCTAAGCCACTAGGCTACAAAGGCAAGGGCTAGGAGACCAGACACACCATTGGGGCAGCCAAAGAGGAAGGTAGATGTCCCTGAGCATTGCTCTTGCTGTCTGCGGAATGAGCATATTATACTCTACTCCCAGCACTTCTAGTTTGGTCCTGGCATCAGGCAAGAATCTATTAGGGCAGGAGAAGGACAGGAGGTGTGGAGTACAGAGTTTCCCTCCCTCAAATGGGCTTCCTGCCCACCACCCAGAGTGTTTACTCTCCCAGGCCCTTGCCACGCCCCCTGCCCACTCAGTCCATTCTCCCAACAACCCTGCAAGGTATGGATTCATATCTTCATTTTACAGATGAACAAGCCCAGTTAAATTTCTTGCTTTAAGTCACCCAATGCTGATTAAGAAGCTGAGCTGGATTCAAGTTCAGGTCTGTCTGTCTAAAAAGCCTGAGCTATAAACAACTCACCACCCAGGTGGGGCCCTGAGTAGGAAAACTTCAAACCAGCCTCAAACTCAGGCTCCTGGCCAGGAGGTCTCTGGGTTTTTCCACTGCTCCTTCCGGCCACCACTTCAGTCTCTCCTTCCTCCTTCTCATGATGCGTCCCTTATCCTGAGCCTCCTCCCTGCTCCGATTAATCTGGTACCTGAGACTCTACCATTTTTAGACTCTTTCTTTCCTGTGGGTTAGGAAATTGCTGCTTGGAGCTTTTCCTTTAAAATGCTTTATTGTGGAAAGATTATGAAATGGGTTTAGGCAGAAATCAAAGAATAAAAGCAGAAGGCGAAGGACTGATGGGGGGGGCAGGGGGGAATGTGACAATGGAGGGGTCAGGTTGTCACTCCCTGAAGCCACTGAGCAGTTGGCATGCATCACTGAACGTGGGCAGCTAGACATGACGTGTCTCCTGATGGGATGAAATAGGAAGCATGTAGCACTTCCACAGAGGACCCTCTGCCCCAGCCCACATGCAAGACTGAACCTAAATAAAATCACACCAGACCGGGCGCGGTGGCTCGTGCCTGTAGTTCCAGCACTTTGGATGGCCGAGGTGGGTGGGTTGCTTGAGCCCAGGAATTCGAGACAAGCCTGGGCACATGGCGAGACCCCATCTCTACAAAAAATACAAAAATTAGCGTGGCATGGTGGCACGTGCCTGTAGCCCCAGCTGAGAGAATTACTTGGACCCGGGAAGTCAAGGCTGCAGTGAGCAACATTCATGCCACTGCATTCCAGCCTGGGCAACAGAGCGAGACTGTCTCAAAAAAATAAACAAACCCGGGCCGGGTGCGGTGGCTCACGCTTGTAATCCCAGCACTTTGGGAGGCCCAGACGGGCGGATCATGAGGTCAGGAGATCGAGACCATCCTGGCTAACACGGTGAAACCCTGTCTCTACTAAAAATACAAAATAATTAGCCAGGCGTGGTCGTGGGTGCCTGTAGTCCCAGCTACTTGGGAGGCTGAGGCAGGAGAATGGTGTGAACCCGGGAGGCAGAGCTTGCAGTGAGCTGAGATCACACCACTGCACTCCAGCCTGGGGGACAGAGTGAGAAGCCGTCTCAAAATAAATAAATAAATAAAAAATAAATTAATAAAAAATAAATAAACCATACACCATTAGAGCTTTTTTTTTTTTTTTGAGACAGAGTCTTGCTCTGCCACCCAGGCTGGAGTGCAGTGGCACAATCTTGGCTCACTGCAACTTCTGCCTCCCAGGTTCAAGCAACTCTTGTGACTCAGCCTCCTGAGTAGCTGGGACTACAGGCACCCATCACCCGGCCTGGCTAATTTTTTTTGTATTTTTAGTAGAGACGGGGTTTCACCGTGTTGGCCAGGTTGGTCTCAAACTCCTGACCTCAGGTGATCCTCCCACCTCAGCTTCCCAAAGTGCTGGGATTACAGGAGTGAGCCACCACACCCAGCCACTTTTTTTTGTTTGTTTTTGAGGCAGAGTCTTGCTCTGTTGCCCAGGCTGGAGTGCAGTGGTGCAATCTCCGCTCACTGCAATCTCTGCCACCTGGGTTCAAGTGATTCTCCTGCCTCAGCTTCCCCGGTGGCTAGGACTACAGGTGTGCACCACCACGCCCAGTTAATTTTTGTATTTTTAGTAGAGACGGAGTTTCATCATGTTAGCCAGGCTGGTCTCAAACTCCTGACCTCAGACGATCCACCTGCCTTGGTTTCCCAAAGTGCTGGGATTACAGGTGTGAGCCACTGCGCCCGGCCCAGAGCTAACTTCTCATATATATTTTTTAAATTTCTTTCTCTTTTTTTTTTCTTTTTTTTGAGATAGGGACTTGCTCAATGGCACAGACATGGCTCACTGCAGCCTTGACTTCCCAGGTTCAAGTGATCCTGCTGCCTCAGGCTCCTGAGTAGCTGGGACTACAGGTGCATGCCACCATGCCTGGCTAATTTTTTTTTTTTTTTTTTTTTTGAGTCAGAGTCTCTCTCTATTGCCCAGGGTGGAGTGCAGTGGTGTGATCTTGGCTCACTGCAAGCTCCGCCTCCCGGGTTCATGCCATTCTCCTGCCTCAGCCTCCTGAGTAGCTGGGACTACAGGCGCCCACCACCATGCCCAGCTAATTTTTTGTATTTTTAGTAGAGACGGGGTTTCACCGTGTTAGCCAGGATGGTGTCAAGCTTCTGACCTCATGACCCGCCCACCTCAGCCTCCCAAAGTGCTGGGATTACAGGCGTGAGCCACTGTGCCTGGCAATTTTTGTGTTTTTTGTAGAGATTGGGATTCTCCATGTTGCCCAGGCTGGCACTGAACTCCTGGGCTCTAACGATCCACCTGCCTTGGCCTCCCAAAGTGCTGGAATTACAGGTGTGGGCCACTATGCCCAGCCACTTACTCAAAGAAATACAGGGGATGACGGAAAAGCTAAATGACACCACAAAGAAAAAACAGACAAATCTAGAATGTGGGACTCTTATAGGACCACATTTATTCAACAAGTCAATGACATGAAAAAATAATGATAGAGAAAGGGGAATTCCTCTTGTTTAAGAGAACATTTGACCCAACGTAATGTGTGACCTTGTTTGGATCCTGAGGCAAACAATCCAACAAATCAATGCAAAAAGACACTTTGAAACAATTGCAAGTATTTGATCATTCTATGGAATTGTATATTTTGTCAGGTATGGCACTGATTATTTAAGAAAATGTTCCTATATTTTAGAGGGAACACTGAAGAATGTAGGAATGAAATGACAGAGTAGCTGGAATTTAACATATTTCAGAAGAATAAAAATACAATAAAATAGGCAGTTTGAGACCAGCCTGGCCAACATGGTGAAACCCCATCTCTACTAAAAATACAAAAATTAGCCGGGCCTGGTGGTGGGTGCCTGTAATTCCAGCTACTTGGGAAGCTGAGGCACAAGAATCTCTTGAACCTGGGAGATGGAGGATGCAGTGAGCTGAGATCGCTCCATTGCACTCCAGCCTGGGTGACAGAGCGAGACTCCGTCTCAAAAAGGAAAAAAAAAATTGCTGTAAAATGGAGAATGGGTGAGGGTGATGCAGGAGAGGTGAGCCCCAAAGTGGGGCTTGGCCTGCGAGGGTTCTCGGCTTTGCCTCTCAAGGGCAATGCAGAGAGAAGTAGAAGAAAACAGCTTTATTGAAGCGGCAGTGTTACAGCTCCATGACTGCTCCTGCACAGCAGGGCTATACATAGGCAGAGAGCAGCAGCCCAGGGCAGTTTTGCAGTTATATTTATACCCACTTTTAATTGTATGCAGATTAAGAGGCAATTTATGCAGAAATTTCTAGGGGAAGGGGTGGTAATTTTTGGGCCACTGGGTCATTGCCATGGAAAGGGGTGATAACTCCCAGGTGTTGACATAGCAATGATAAATTGACATGGCACATTGAGGGGCATGTCTGATTAGAAAGCTGCTTCCAGCCCTGTTTTAGCTAGTCCTCAATCTGGTCCAGTGTCCGAGTCCTACCTCTGGAGTCAAGTCCCGCCTCCTACTTCAAGGGGGATGCAGACCGGGAGATCCGTGAAGAGGCTCTTGGAGATTAGATTTGGGGCTGACTGAGGGGGCCACGAGAGGGGGAGCAGTTGAGTGACTCCTGGAGGGAAAGCTTCAGAGTCGTGGTGGGGAGGAGCATTCCTTGGGCCAGGCCCTTGGGAAAGGGTCAGACTGTGGGGAGGTGAGGTTGGGTTGGGGCAGGTGAAGGTAATGTGCTTGTTACACATACGAGATAACAAGAGAGGAGGCTGGATCACTTGTTCTTGAGCTCTGGGCTGGAGATGGAGGCTGGGGAGGTGGCAGCATTTGCATGGGGGAAGAGGATGTGAGAGACATGCAGGGCTGCCTTCTCCATGATGCACAGGAGGCACAGGACTTTTGAGAATGTTGAATCTAAGGGCCCACAAAATGTTTTAGTTTGCATCAAAATAAGAAAAAGAAGAACTTGTAGGCTGAAGAAAATGTTTTAATATTAATACATCAGGGCCGGCATGGTGGCTCACACCTGTAATTCCAGTTATTTGGGAGGCTGAGGTGGGTGGTTTGCTTGAGCTCAGGAGTTTGAGACTAGCCTGGGCAACATGGAGAAACTCCACCTATACAAAAAATACGAAAATTAGCCAGGTGTAGTGGCAGGCACCTGCCATCCCAGCTACTTGGGAGGCCAAGGCAGGAGAATCGCTTGAGCTCAGGAGGCAGAGGTTGCAGTGAGCTGAGATCGCGCCATTGTACTCCAGTCTGGGTGACAGGAGTGAAACCCTGCCTCAAAAAAAACAAAAACGAACAAACAAAAAACATATTTGTCTTTATACAAATAGTTGTAAAATAGAATTAATTATTACTATTATTTGCTGGAAGAAGGGGCCCAAAAGGGCAAAAATGCCAAGGGCACATATATCTAAAAGAACGGAAAGCACTGGGAGCTAAATGATAACTTATGAACAAAAAGAAGGAAACTACAGACACTGGGGTCTTCTTGAGGGTGGGAGGAGGGAGAGGAGCAGAAAAGATAACTATTGGGTACTGGGCTTAACACCTGGGTGATGTAATAATCTGTACAACAAACCTCCATGACATGTGTTTACTATATGTCAAACCTTCATGTGTGTCCTCAAACCTAAAATTAAAAATAATTGAAAGCAGGATCTCAAAAAGATAATTGCACACCCATGTTCATATCGGCACTATTCACAACAGCCAGAAGAGGGGAGCAACTCAAGTCCAGGGCTAGCTGAATGGATAGACAAAATGTGGTACATTCATACAATGGAATATTGTTCAGACTTAAGAAGAAGGAAATTAGCTGGGCATGGTGGCAGTCACCTGTAATCGCAGCTACGAGAGGCTGAGGCAGTAGAATCACTTGAACCAGGAGGGGAGGTTGCAGTGAGCCAAGATTGTGCCATTGCACTCCAGCCTGAGCGCGGGACAAGAGCAAAACTCCATCTCAAAAAAAAAAAAAGGAAGGAAATTCTGACACATTACATGGAGGGAGCTTTGAGAACATTATGCTAAGTGAAGTAAGCCAGGCACAGGTAGACACACAGTGTATGGTTTCACTCATATAAAGCATCTAGAGTAGTCGAACTCATAGAGATGGAAGGTAGAATGGTGGTTGCCAGGAGTAGGAGAAAGGGAATTGAGGAGTGGTTTAATGGGTATAGAGTTTGTTGTGCAAGATGACAAAGTTCTGGAGATTGTACAACAATGTGAATATACTTTCCACTATTGAACTCTACACTAAAAAATAGTTAAGATTGGGCTGGGCGTGGTGGCTCATGCCTGTAATCCCAGCACTCTGGGAGGCTGAGGCGGGCAGATCATGAGGTCAGGAGTTTTAGACCAGCCTGACCAACATGGTGAAGCCCCGTCTCTACTAAAAATACAAAAATTAGCTGGGCGTGGTGGGGCACACCTGTAGTCCCAGCTACTCGGGAGGCTGAGGCAGGAGAATCGCTTGAACTTGGAAGGTGGAGGTTGTAGTGAGCCGAGATCGAACCACTGCACTCCAGCCTGGATGACAGGGCAAGACTCACCAAAAAAAAAAAAAAAAAAAAAAGTTAAGACCTGCTGTCCCCCAACCAAAAAAAATAGTTAAGATCACTAAGTTTATGTTGCATTTTTTACCACACACATACACACACACAGATGCCAGGCTGGGTGCGGTGTCTCACATCTGTAATCCCAGCACTCTAGGAAGCCAAGGTGGAAGGATCGCTTGAGCCCAGGAGTTTGAGAACAGCCTAGGCAACAAAGTGAGACCTCGTCTTTACAAAAAGAATACAAAAAATAGTTTGGCATCGTGGTGTGCGCCTGTAGTCCCAGCTACTCAGTGAGAAGAAGCTGAGGTGAGAGGATTGCTCAAGCCCAGGAGTTTGAGGCTGCACTGAGCCAAGTGCACTCCAGCCTGGGTGACAGAGCGAGACCCTGTCTCTAGGAAAAAAAAAAAACGCTGAGGGCCTATGAAAGTCCTAATGTGCCCCTAGGGTGGAGAGGAGACTGCCCAGAGATGGAGCCTGAGGGAGGTGGAGGCAGAGGGGCTATACTGTGGGAAGAGCCTTAGCGGTGAGCGTCTCCCGCCGTCCATGCTCCAGCCTTCTCTCTCCTCCTGTTCAGGGAAGCACTGGGGCATCCTCTAGCTGGGCTAGGAGCCAGGACACCTAGGTTTGACTCACGCTAGCCCTTGGGCTGTCCCAAAAGCAGAAGAGACAGTGTCTGCTCACCCAGCCCAGCCTGGCCCAGCCTGCACCCCAGGGACCAGTGCAGGCGTGGGAGGGTTCTCCATCAACCCAGAGAGAGGCCCAGCAACTAGGGAGCTGCCACTCTCCCTGGGGTCCACATGTCCCACCAAGCCTTCCTGGCTGAAGCTTAATGCCCGTGGGTGCCGGTACCCCAGACCCTGACCACACAGATCTCTGCACAGGCCTTTGGTGCAATCACTGTGCTCCTGGAAAGCTGCCAATTGAATCCCACCTTCCCACTGGCTCACCTGGACATTTCAAAGCTGCTTTCCTGCTGAAGGGAGGCGCTCACTGTGAGCATTTCCTAGGGTCTTTGCTCCCTGTTTGCCCTTAGGGGGACAACTATGCATAGAGAGGCCTCAGGATTTGGGCAGAGATGAGGAAGTAGGGAGGGTCTTTCAGGGAACGGCTGGCCTTGGCCTATGTGGAGGCAAGAAAGGAGGCTGTCCCATCAGGGACTCCCCAGAGTGAGTGGGGAGACCAGGCAGTCACACTACATTGGGGCCATCTCCTTTCTCTGGCTGAGCAGGAGAGTGGAGAGAGTGCAGCTTGCCTGGGGGAAACTGAGATGGGCTCCCTGCCCACCCTAATCCCCCTGTTCCGGACCCACAGCCCCAGACCAGATCAGATAGGGCACGTTCCTGCATCGAGCTGCCCACTTACTGGGACCGTGCTGACGCAGGCAGGGAAATATTAACCTGGAAGAATGATCGCATGTTCACGTGTGCACAACTCGGGGTGTGTGTGTGTGTGTGTGTGTGTGTGTCTCACTACAGAGAGGCTTCCGTGTGCAAGACCAGACACATAATAAGCAGATGCATGTGTGCGTACACACACATACACACACACACACCTGTCCATCCACACAGGCACATGCTCACATATAGGTATATACAAAGACACAAATGCTTCTCACACATGCAAATTTCTTCAGTGTTGTCCCCCTGGCTGCTTCCGTTAATAAGACCCCTCTTCCTTCAGGAAGCCTTCCCTGATAGCTCCAGCTCCTACTAGAAAGTGACAAGCCTGAGCTCAGTCCCTGGTTTCAGATGCCAAGTTAGGCAGCTCGATATAGGCTCTTAGGATGGAGTAGGCCTAGGTTGGAATTCTGGGTTCTCGACTTCAGGGGATCTTTGCCCTTGGACAAGTGGCTGTGCCTGATCCTGTCTGCCTTGGTCTCCATCTGCTCTGTGCTGAAGGCCCATGGATGATTCTGAGAAGGATGAGAGCCTGGGCGGGGGTGAGGGTGAGTTCTGGTAATTGGTGGGTGTGAGAGTTAAAGACCTTCCTGGGTCCTGCCTGTGCCCTTGCCCCTCCCCAGCCTCGCCGCCTAGTAGGGAAACCCTGGTCTCCTTGGGGTGAGCCAGAGCCCTGGTCTGGATGTTCTAGTTCTAGGTGATCTTGGGCAAGTTGTTACCTTGCTCTGAATCTGTTTTCCTACCTGAAAAATAAGTTTGGAAGGAGACACTTACCTGGGTGGGGCTTAAGTGTCTTTTCTTTTTGGGGCATTCTGAGAACCTTCATGGCTTCAGATGATTCGAGAGAGACCAGGTCTCCTTGAGGGACCTACCCTGCCCTCCTACCCCCACCCCTGCGCCTGGAGCCAGAGCGACTCCTTCCTTACTTGTTTATACCATGGGCTCCTGAGTTATGCAAAGGATTCCGTGGCTCGAAAGAGTCGGAAAAACCACAAGTGTAAAATAACGTGATGAAAAGCAGTTTTTGTGATAAGTTAATCCAATGGCATGTTGATTGAAACAAATAATCAAAATGTTTAGTTTTTTTTGGTTTGTCAACACTCTGGGGGACATTTAGGGACAGTTTTTAGCATCTTTAGTCATTTTTGTTTCTTCATTCTGATATTTTAAAATTTCGATTTGCATTTTCATCCTTAATTGAGTTTCAGCCAATTGTGTTTATCCCGTGCTGTTCATAATAGAGAAGAGTTGGGTCCGTTTAAAATTGGAGACAATCTAAACGCTCATCAATAGAAGGATTCCTTATTATGTAATCTCCATCAGGTGGAATGCTGTACAACAGGCATGAGGTGGACGTGGAACTACTGCCATAGAAAGACATTCTTAACAAATGTTTGAATGAAAAAGTATTTTAGACGGAGCGCAGTGGCTCACGCCTGTAATCCCAGCACTCTGGGAGGCTGAGGGGGGTGGACCACCTGAGATCAGAAGTTCGAGACCAGCCTGGCCAACATGGTGAAACCCCATCTCTACTAAAAATACAAAAATTGGCTGGGTGTAGTGGCTCATGCCTGTAGTCCCAACTACTCAGGAGGCTGAGCCAAGAGAATCACTTGAATCCGGGAGGTGGAGGTGGCAGTGAGCCAAGATTGCACCACTGCACTCCAGCCTGGGTGACAACAGCGAAACTCCGTCTCAAAAGATAAAATAAAATAAAAAACTATTTTATTTTATTTTTATATATTTATTTATTTTGAGACAGAGTCTCACTCTGTCACCCAGGCTGGAGTGCAGTGGCACCATCTCAGCTCATTGCAACCTCTGCCTCCTGGGTTCAAGTAATTCTCCTGTCTCAGCCTCCTGAGTAGCTGGGATTACAGGCACCTGCCACCATACCTGGCTAATTTTTGTATTCTTAGTAGAGATGGGGTTTCACCATGTTGGCCAGGCTGGTCTTGAACTCCTGATCTCAGGTGATCCACCAACCTCAGCCTCCCAAAGTGTTGGGATTACAGGAGTGAGCCAATGCGCCCGGCTATATTTTTATTTGCTAAAAATAAAACCGTGTGTGTGTGTGTGTGTGTGTGTGTGTGTCCTGGACAGTCACAGTTTAAGCATCAAGAGGGCCTGAGTTTAGACTAAAGGTATACCAGGTTTAAGGTTGTGTCAAATATTGTTTCTTTGAAATTCAAATTTAACTGGGCATCTTATATTTTATCTGGTAACTCTACTCAAGCCCATCCTATGAAGAAAGGACCCCGGCTGTCCCCTCTCTGCCCTCCAACTATCTCCACTGGCTCAGAGACCCAGAGACACCCCCACAGGCTCTGTGCAGACTAACATGCTTCACAGCTCTGACCCAAACCCGCAGGCTCTGTGCAGACTAACATGCTTCATAGCTCTGACCCAAACTCCCACCTTGGTGGCCCTAAAGGGGCCTCTCTTCTCTCTGCAGTTGAACTTTCTGCCTCCTCAGTCTCTGCTTCTTCAGCACTGTTGCCACCCTCTATCCCCACCAGCTCATCCAGGCAGCTCTCTGCAAACACCTGCCTGGCCAGCCCCTCCCAGCACCCAACTCTGGGGCAACAGCCCCCTACTGGCTCCCGTCAGCCTCTGGGCAGCCCCATGTCTGGGTTCCAAGCTCCTTCCCCACCCACTCCTTCTTCGTCATCCTTGTTCCCCAGAATCCTGGCCCTGGCCCTTGCCTCATTCCCTGTGTTTCTTTGGCAGCCCCAGCGACTCTAGTGAATGCCCAGGGGCTGATATCTCCTCTTCTCTTTCTCCAGCTAGACCCCTCTCCCCAGCCTAGGCCCAACTGCGCCTCTGCCTGCTGGATGCCCTGGGGCCTCAGGGACCTCAGGTTGACCCTGTTGCTTTTCTCTTTGCTTAGAACCCTTCGCAGGCTCCTCAGGCCCTCGGGTTAAAGTCTGAACTCCTGGGCCTGGCCGACAAAGCGCTTCATGGTCTATCCCTGCCCACTTCCGCAGCCCTCTGCAAGTCACTCACAGTTCCCAGGTTTTCTCACAATCCCATCAAGCTTCAAATGCCATGGTGCCCTTCCTCCCCCTGCTCGTTTTGGAAAACTCACCTCTTCCGGAAGACCCTTGTCCCCCTCGAGCTTGGGCTAGCCCCGTCTGTATTCCTTCCAGCTTATCTGGTGTGTCCTAAGTCACCTGCTGCTTACCAGATGGTGAGAGGTGACAGTGTGCTGGCAGTCCTCACAGCCCTCACTCGCTCTCGGCACCTCCTCTGCCTGGGCTCCCACTTTGGTGGCACTTGAGTAGCCCTTCAGCCCACCGCTGCACTGTGGGAGCCCCTTTCTGGGCTGGCCAAGGCGGAAGCCGGCTCCCTCAGCTTGCAGGGAGTGTGGAGGGAGAGGCGCGAGCGGGAACCGGGGCTGCGCGCGGCGCTGCCGCTTGCGGGCAGGCTGGAGTTCCGGGTGGGCGTGGCCTTGGCGGGCCCCTCACTCAGAGCAGCCGGCCTGCCCTGCCGGCCCCGGGCAATGAGGGGCTTAGCACCCAGGCCTGCGACTGCGGAGGGTGTGCTGGGTCCCCCAGCAGTGCCGACCCACCGGCGCTGCGCTCGATTTCTCACTGGACCTTGGCTGCCTTCCCGCGAGGCAGGGCTCGGGACCTGCAGCCCGCCATGCCTGAGCCTCCCACCCCCTCCACGGGCTCCTGTGCGGCCCGAGCCTCCCCAAAGAGCGCCGCCTCCTGCTCTACGGCGGCCAGTCCCATCGACCACCCAAGGGCTGAGGAGTGCAAGCGCGCGGCGCGGGACTGGCAGGTCAGCTCTACCTGCAGCCTGGGTGCAGGATCCACTGGGTGAAGCCAGCTGGGCTTCTGAGTCTGGTGGAGATGTGGAGAACCTTTATGTCTAGCTAGGGGATTGTAAATACACCAATCAGCACCCTGTGTCTAGCTCAGGGTCTGTAAATGCACCAATCGACACTCTGTATCTAGCTGCTCTGGTGGGGCCTTGGAGAACCTTTATGTCTAGCTCAGGGATTGTAAATACACCAATCAGCACCCTGTGTCTAGCTCAGGGTTTGTGAGTGCACCAATCGACACTGTATCTAGCTGCTCTGGTGGGGCCTTGGAGAACCTTTGTGTCAATACTCTGTATCTAACTGATCTGATGGGGACAGGAGAACTTTTATGTCTAGCTCAGGGATGGTAAACACACCAATCAGCACCCTGTCAGAACAGACCACTCGGCTCTACCAATCAGCAGGACGTGGGTGGGGCCAGATAAGAGAATAAAAGCAGGCTGCCCAAGCCAGCAGCGGCAACCTGTTTGGGTCCCCTTCTATGCTGTGGTAGCTTTGTTCTTTTGCTCTTTGCAATAAATCTTGCTACCGCTCACTCGTTGGGTCCATGCTGCTTTTATGAGCTGTAACACTCACTGCGAAGGTCTGCAGCTTCACTCCTGGCAGTGAAGCCAGCAAGACCACAAGCCCACTGGGAGGAACGAACAACTCCAGACACGCCACCTTAAGAGCTGTAACACTCACCGCGAAGGTCTGCAGCTTCACTCCTGAGCCAGCGAGACCACGAACCCACCAGAAGGAAGAAACTCTGAACACATCCAAACATCAGAAGGAACAAACTCCAGATGCGCCACCTTAAGAGCTGTAACACTCACCGCGAGGGTCCGCGGCTTCATTCTTGAAGTCAGTGAGACCAAGAACCCACGAATTCCGGACACAATGGGACTGTCCCTTTTCCACCTCTCAGTCCCCAGGGTCAAGCCCTGTAAATCAGCTTAGAGCCTAATCTCTGACCCCGGCATGGATCTCAATTCCCTCCCTCACGAACCTGACACCAGCTCAATTCAACTCTGCCCAAGTGCTGACCTCATCCAAGACCCCAGATCCACTTCTAACATGACCTCATCCCGGCCCTGGGAGCACACATGGGAAAGGAATAAAGGCAGGGCTCTCCCATTTGCAGGCGTGTACCCCTCCCTTCCTGAGGAAGAGAGGCTGAGTCTCGAGCCCACGTAGAATCTGCAGAGGGAGGCTGGGTGTGGTGGCTCACACCTATAATCCCAGCACCTTGGGAGGCCAAGGCGGGTGGATTACCTGAGGTCAGGAGTTCGAGACCAGCCTGACCAACATGGTGACACCCCGTCTTTACTAAAAATCCAAAAAAACTAGCTGGGCTTGGTGGTGCATGCCTGTAATCCCAGCTACTTGGGAGGCTGAGGCAGGAGAATCACTTGAACTGGGAGGCAGAAATTGTGGTGAGACAAGATTGTGCCACTGCACTCCAGCCTGGGCGGAGCGGGACTCCGTCCCAAAAAAAAAAAAAAAAAAAGAATCTGCAGAGGGAAATTAGTGCCTTACAGACGGCTTCTGACTAGGAAGCTCTGGGACTGCGGCCAACTCTTTCCTCTCTCTGCCTCACCCCTACAGAAAGATCTGCAGAAAAAGCTGGAAGGGGTGGGAGGGGGTGTTGGGGGGTATGGGGACTGGGGCTATGCAGGTTCCAGACCTGGTCTTTGGCACCCTCTACAGGACAGTTCCATTCCCACACCAGAGCTTTGGACAACTGAATCCTATGCCCCTTCCCATCCATGGAGCCTGGTGCCAGAAGTTCCCAGGACTTACCCGCTGTCCACCACGCCACGTAGCAAGTGTCCTCAGTGTCTGCAGACCAGAAACACCTCCCTTGTGTCTCAGTACTGGGCCACCTGCTGAAACCCCAAACTGCCTGCCCCATTGTTTGAGACCCAGTCAGGCCCTGGCTCCAAAAGTCCTCTTGGACTGCCGCTGGCCCCCAGGGTCTCTCCTGACTGCACCTCAGTCCCAGAATTCCCACGCCACTGAGCCCCAAGCCCCATGCCCCGATCCAGCTCTGGCTCCTTTACGGGGGCCTTGCTGGCCTTTCCTAAGAGAGGTGTTTTCCCAAGGACAGGTGGACTGCTCCTCAGACTAGGGGCCCTCAGAGGGCCAGGCCTGGGCTTCTACCTCCTCTCACAGGCTGGTGTTTCTCTGCAAATATGGCTTATGTGTCCTCCTTCCTCTCAGACTGGGGGCCCTGAGGACTGGTCCTGAGTTTCCCTTTCCCCCTTCAGAATGGGGCTTCCCTGAGGACTGACCCAGGGCCTCCCCCTGTCCCCTCCACCTAGCTGTTAATCTCCAACACTTCCACCTCCAGTTGTATTCTGCACAGCTCTCCCCAACGCTGGGGGCTCAGAGGCCTCTGCAACCTTCCCCAGGGGTGGGGCTCAGGGAGGGCTTCCTCAGGCGCTGGCCCCAGAGTCAGGTTGCACATTGGCTTGAAGGACAGGCCTTTCCTCTGGGACTGTGAGGCCCAGAGTGCCCACCCAGAGCTCCACCTCTGACCTCACAAAGGCCTGCTTCAGAACTCGGTCTCCATGGCACTGCTGGCCGGACGAGGGATGTTATTTTGGGCAGTGCATCTGGACTTGGCTCAAGCTGCACCAGCCAAACCTTACTGACCTCTCCCCTGGAGAAGCAAGAGCAGCGCTCGAGGCTGCCCTGGGAGGGCTGAGAGGCAGGCTCTGGACTGGGGACACAGGGATAGCTTAGCTCCAGCTGGGGGTGGAAGCTGAGCCAGGGACAGTCAC
Source organism: Nomascus leucogenys (assembly GCF_006542625.1). Lineage (NCBI taxonomy): Eukaryota > Metazoa > Chordata > Mammalia > Primates > Hylobatidae > Nomascus > Nomascus leucogenys. The sequence goes on from NC_044388.1 coordinate 81,366,281, forward strand.
GGAGGAACAAGATCAAGATGCACTTTAACTGAGAAGCCCCCAAGGCAGAGGCTGAAAATCACAAGACATTTCAGCAAAGTGAGTGGGGCTCCAGGCAGGGTGGGGATGGGGCGGCCTCCTCAGTGCCCAGATCTGGAAGGGCCATTCCCTGGGTACCATACAGGGAGGAGGTAACTGAGGGATAGTTTGGGGAAGGAGCCCCGGCTGGGAGTGGAAGTCCTGGTTTTCTTGTTATGGTGCAGCCCTGTGTTGCTGTGTGACACAGGCACATACACCCTCTCTCTGGGCCTCAGTTTCCTTACCTGTAAATTGGTTGTTGGGAGGACCAGCGGTAGAGCAGAGATGGCAGGGATGCTCTGGGCTAGGCTGTCAGCAGACCATGGGGGTGGGACGAGGAGAGAGCTGAAGACCACCCCACCGGCAGTGGACCACAGCGGGAGGTGTGCAGGCCAGAGACGGGTCAGCTGCCGGCTTGCTGGAGTCGTTCCTCCCACGGAGTCCCTCCTGAGGGGCTGGAGCTGGGGCTGGAGGGTTTCAGCAGTCAGGGCTGGAGATAAGAGTCTGTGCTGGAGCTACAGGGAACTGGGCTAGAGAATCAGGAGGACAGACAGGGTGAGGGGACTTCGGGCTACCTTCATGCTGTCAGTTAGAGATAAAGATAGGAGTACAAAGGGGAATTTTTGGGCGAGGTACACGGGTGAAACGAGTTTTCAGGGCCTCATCCTGTGTGTTCTTCTGTGTGTGTGTGTGTGTGTGTGTGTGCGTGCATGTATGTGTGTGTGCGGGTCCTGGACAGTCACAGTTTAAGTTAGCAGCAAGAGGGCTTGAGGTTAAAGGTATAGCACGCAAATATGAGGCTGGAACCACTGAGTAGAGGCTGAGGGTATCTCCACAGTCCAAAGCCGGGCTGCAGACAGGGAAGGTCAGGAGGAGCACTGGAGGGTCTGGCCTGGGGTTGGGGTCCTGGGGCCAGCATGGGTGGGGTGGGGCTCCAGGGCGTCGCCTCATTGGCTGAGTACCGCTCCTCCCTCCCTGTTGCTTGGCTGGGTTAAGGGAGTGGCACTAGCAGGAGCTGCCCCAGGGCTTCTCCCCTGGGGACCAAGGTCTGATGGAAGTGTGGGGCCAAGTTCTGTGTCCTCCAGCCCTAGTGACCTCTCTTTGGCTCCTCAGCATCTACAAATCTGAAAGACAAAACATGGTTCAAGCATCCAGGCACAGGCGGTAAGTACCCCACCCTCTTCTCACCCCCCAGCCCCCTGTCCTCCACCCAGCCCACTTCAGTGCCCTCCCTGCTCCATCCTCAGCCTCTCCCTTGGGGCAGCTGTCGCCCCCCGACCTCCTCCTCCCCACCCACCCACGCGCCTCTGAGGTCCCAGAAGAAGAGCATCTTCCACCTGTTGCCTGGGCTGGGTCCTGGGGTGAGGGGAGGCTCAGAAATACTTGGATGAGGGTCAAGGCATGCAGGTGGCCTTCAGCTCAACTGCACTCAGCACCTCTCACCCTCTCAGGCTCAGCTGTCTTTGGGGTGAACAAGAGCCAGTCCTTGCAATGGCCAAGGCCCTGCCTATGTAGTCCTTGTTAGCTTTCTGGCCTCCCCACTCCCGCCCCCTGCTCTCCCTCCTCTAGCCACACGGAGTTTCTTTTCTGGTTTTTTTTTTTTTTTTTTTTTTTTTTAGATGGAATCCAGCTCTGTCGCCCAGGCTGGAGTGCAATGGCACGATCTTGGCTCACTGCAACCTCTGCCTCCCGGGTTCAAGCAATTCGCTTGCCTCAGCCTCCTGAGTAGCTGGGATTACAGGATTACAGGCACACACTACCACGACCACGCCCAGCTAATTATTACTATTTTTTTTTTGTATTTTTAGTAGAAATGGGGTTTCGCCATGTTCGCCAGGCTGTTCTTGAACTCCTGACCTCAGGTGATCCACCCGCCTTGTCCTCCCAAAAGGTTGGGATTACAGGCATGAGCCACTGCACCTGGCCTCACACTGACTTTCTTTGCTTTCTTCAAACATGCTGAGAGTCCTCTGGTGACTATTCCCTCCACCTGAGAGGCTTCCTGCAGTTAACATACAGCCCACTCTCATCTCCTTCATGGCTTTGCTCCAATGCCACCTTCTCAACAAGGATTACTCTGGCTGCCCTATTTGAAATCACACCCCATCTCCAGCCCCTGCACTCCCAATTCTCCTTTCCTTGCTCTGTTTTTTTTCCACAGGAGCTGGTACCTTCTCTTATACAAATGTACTTGCTTACTACATTTCATTGCTGTCAGCTCCACACAAGCAGGGATATTTGCCTGTTGCACACTTGGACGGAGAGAATGAATAGTGCCCCTCTGTTGACATCATTGCCTCTAGCCTACGTCTCTCTCCAGGGCTTTAGATCCTGTTTCTAGAGACCCACTGGTGTCTCACAGGCAACTCAGCTCCTAGATGGAAACAGCCTCCCCTGCCCCCTGCAAGTCCACTCCTCCTGTGCTCTTGGCTCAGTCAGGGGTCCCCTTCTCCTCAGTTGCTCAAGCCAGAAGTCAAGGTCATGTCCTTGATACTTCCCTCTCCCCCATGTCTCACATCCAGTCACCAATCTCCTAAAATATCTAGAATGTGCACAGCTTCCACCATTCTTTCTACTACCACCCTACTCCCCCATGGCCATGTCAGGCCACCACCCGCCCATTCTTCAAAACTCCCTTCAGGCCTCACCTCCCATGCCTCCCCTGAGCTCTCCCAGTCCCAGGCTGCTTCTCTCTGGTGGTGTTGCCATTACCCATCTCTTCCATTAAACAGAGTGACCCAAGGGTGGAGAGTGGGTTTTGACTTTGTATCCCTGGTGCTTGACTCATAAGTAGGTGCTCAACAAAAAAATTTTTTTTTTTTTTGAGACAGAGTCTTGCTTTGTTGCCCATGCTGGAGTGCAGTGGCATGATCTCGGCTCACTGCAACTTCTGCTTCTTGGGTTCAAGAGATTCTCATGTCTCAGCCCCCCACCCCCACCCCCCCCCGCTGGGATTACAAGCACCTGCCACCACGCCCAGCTAATTTTTTTTCATTTTTAGTGGAAACGGGGTTTTGCCATGTTGGCCAGACTGGTCTTGAACTCCTGACCTCAAGTGATCCACCTGCCTCGGCCTCCTAAAGTGTTGAGATTACAGGCATGAGCCACCATGCCTGGCCAACAAATGTTTGTTGAATGAAGAAATGTTGGTTAGCAGGTTGAATTGTTGGCTTGCGGTTAGTTGGATAGTTTATGGTTGATTGGTTGATCAGATAATTAAATGAGTTAATAGCTGGTTAACAGAAGAATCAGTTAGTTGGTTTTTGATAGGTTAGTCAAAGGGTTAGTAAGCCACCGGGCGTGGTGGCTCATGCCTGAAATCCCAGCACCTTGGGAGGCTGAGGTGGGAGGATTGCTTGAGTCCAGGAGTTTGGGACCATCTCGGGCAACATGGCAAAACCCCATCTCTACAAAAAATAGAAAAAAATAGCCGGGCATGGTGGCGTGCTCGTGTAGTCCCAGCTACTTGGGAGGCTGAGGTGGGAGGATCGCTTGAACCCTGGGAAGTCTAGGCTGCAGTCAGTGAGCTGTGACTGTGCCACCGCACTCCAGCCTGGGTGACAGAGTGAGACCCGGTCTCAAAAAAAAAAAGAAAAAGAAAAAGTAAAGAAACAAGCGTTAGTGAGTTGTTAGCTATTTAGTTCCTTGGTTAGCAGATTACTTAGGGGATCTGGTTGGCTGTCAGTTTCTTGCTTTGTAGGCTGGCTTTCTTGGGCCCCTCTTCTTAGTCTGTACCCTCTCCTTGAGCTCTCTCATTTATGCCCATGGCTCAGATGACCATCTGTGATTTGCTGACCTCCAAATGTGTCTGTAAGTGAGACCACATGACCAGCTGCCTCCTCACTGGCCATCCCACCCAGGTGTCTAGCGGGCTCCTCACACTCAACATGCCCAGAAAGGGCCTCCTTGTCTGTTCTCCCGCAGCTTCTCTGCTGCGCCCCACACTAGTCATTCTGCTGCCCTAGCCAGGACCTGAGGGCATCGCTGAGCTGTCCCGCTCCCTTCCCTCTCTAACCGCACACTAAGCCTGTCAGCTTGACTGTGCTCTTGTGGCCATTGGCACTGCCATCTCTGTGGCTCAGCCTGCCACCACTTCTCCACTCATCTGTGGAGAAGCTGATGCTCACCCTGCCTCCACTCCACTTCCTCCATCCTGGCCTCCACAGGGGAGGCAGCTCTCCTGCTGAAATCCTCCACTTGGCCCACGGCCCTCTGGTAGAGTTCAGACTCCCTAATGTGGGCCATGAGGCCTTCTGCCACCTGGCCCTAGCCCCTCTCTGCCCATCTCATGCCACCTCCACTCCTCCGTGGCCAGCCCATTCCTGCACATTGGATACTGCCTTAGCTGCAGGCCTTTGCACGTGCCAGTCCTATGCCCAGAATGATCCCTGCCTCCCTGGAGGCTCCTTTACCCGCCAGCCTTCTTTTCTTGACCTAAATTTCCCTTTCTCTGGGAGAGCCTCCTACCCCCTCCTCTAGGCCATTCACTTCGTCCACATGTCCCATGGTACCCACTCTTTCAGCTGGGGCAGTGCTCATCACACTGCATAGTAATTGCTCAATTTATTGCTTTTCTTCCCACGGGCTGGATCGTACCAGTGTCCTTTACTGCAGTGCCTGAACATTCTAGGCATAGTAGATTCAAGAAATCTTGAGTTCATTGGCTGGTTGGTGGTTATCTGTTGCTTACTGTGTCTTGCCTGCTACGTGGTGATGAGGAAGGAGCCAGCTTCCAGGATTCTCTTGGTGTTCTTGGCTTTCTGCTCTGTCCACTTCTCTCTCCTCTTCTGTGGTTACCTCCAGCATGGGAGCTGGGGTTGGATGGGGGCCAGTGGGGGGGTCACCTCACCCTGCTAGGGAGAGCAGCAGCATTCCTCAGGGCTCCTAAATTCCCCTGGCCTCACAGCAGCAAAAAGTGAGCAGAGGGAATGAGAGATGTCCAGGCATGGAATAAAACATCTTCCACTTTTCAGCTGACACCCTCTGTTCATAGCTCACCCATCCCAGTCCTTGCTCTATTCCTTACCCCAGAGAAACAAAACCAGGGATGAGTAGATGCAGGGGGATGCAGAGTTGCGCGGATAAACCACTGGCCCCCATCCAACTCCAGCTCCCATGCAGCATCGTATACGGGTCTCATTATCCCATGACCAGCCTCCTCAGCCCTGAAGAAGAGACGCTACCAATGCAAGCAGCAGCCCAAAGACAGTCCTGGGAAGGTACCATAGAGGCAGGGGAGAGGTAGACAGAGCAGGAAGCCAAGAACACCAAGGGAATCCTGGAAGCCTGGCTCCTTTCTCATCAGCACACAGCAGGCAACAACCAGCCAACGAACCAAAGATTTATTGAATCTACTATGCCTACTATGTTCAGATACTGCAGCGAAGGAAACTGGTATGATCCCAGCCCTTAGGAAGAAAAACCGTTAATTAATTATTAATCAAGCTTTTTTTTTTTTTTTTTTTGAGACAGGGTGTTGCTCTGTCACCCACGCTGGAGTGCAGTGGTGTGATCTCAGCTCACTGCAACCTCTGCCTTCTGGGCTCAAGCAATCCTCTCACCTCAGCCTCCCCATTAGCTGGGACCACAGGCATGCACCACCACACCTGACTAATTTTTGTATTTTTTTTTTGTAGAGATGAGCTTTTGTCATACTGCCCAGGCTGGTCTTGAACTCCTGGGCTCAAGCAATCAGCTCGCCTGGGCAAGTGCTGGGATTATAGGCATCAGCCATGTGCTTGGCTTAACTGAGCGATTACTATGCAGTGTGATGAACATTGCCCCAGCTGAAAGAGTGGGCACCGTGGGGCATGTGGAAGAAGTGAATGGCCTAGAGGAGAGGGTAGGAGGCTCTCCCAGAGAAAGGGAAATTTAGGTCAAGAAAAGAAGGCTGGTAGGTAAAGGAGCCTCCGGGGAGGCAGGGGACCATTCTGGGCATAGGACTGGCATGTGCAAAGGCCTGCAGCTAAGGTAGTACGTGATGTGCAAGGATGGGCTGGCCAGAGGAGTTGAGGGGCTGGTGTCAGCTTCCGGGCATGCACACAGTGAGATAGCAGAGTGACTAGTGTAAACAAGCACTAAGGCCACACTTAGAGGTATCTGTATCCCTCTTCTTCCTCTTTTTTTTTTTTTTGAGATGGAGTCTCAGTCTTGTTGCCCAGGCTGGAGTACAGTGGCAAGATCTCGGCTCACCGCAACCTCCATCTCCCATGTTCAAGCGATTCTCCTGCCTCAGCCTCTGAAGTGGCTGGGATTACAGGCATGCGCCACCATGCCTGGCTAATTTTGTATTTTTTAGTAGAGATGGGGTTTCTCTATGTTGGTCAGGCTGGTCTTGAACTCCCGACCTTAGGTGATCTGCCCACCTTGGCCTCCCAAAGTGCTGGGATTATAGGCATGAGCCACCGGGCCCAGCCCCTCTTCTTCCTCTTTTTCCTCCAGACCCACCTCACCACCTTCCCCAAACTCCAGTCCTATACCTCTCCCTATATGCAGATTTGGGACCTGTTGCTCACCTGTTTCATCTACCTTTCCATCTAACTGTGCACTTAACTAAATATAAATCAAGTGCCAGGCACTTTGGGAAGCTCTGAGGATCTAGTTAAGAGTAAGGCAGATTCCCCAGTTTTCACTCATTCAACAAATATTTATTGCACATCTACTATGTGCCTGGCATTGTGCTAGGCACTGAAGATACACCAGGAAGTAGATCCAGTCCTTCCTTTTCTCCCTCCCTCTCTCTTGATCATTTACTCATTCACTCACTCTCCCACAAACCTCTGTTTGCACTGACCTGGTTGCACAGCCTGGTGCATTTTGCGGACCCCTTCATTTCTGACAGAACCTGGCGCATGTTTCAGCGCTCATGCTGTTTATAGAGCTCGGCAGCAGACTTTGTCACCCTCATGCTGTTTGTAGAGCGCCTCACTGTTGCCAGGCCCTGGCCTGTGACCCCAAAGTTCTGGCTCTAGCAGATAGGCAGACAGACAGATGGACAGACATAGACAACTGAGCTCCACTTTCCAGCCTGCTCTCTCCTACCCTGCTTTTTCCCAGAGGCTTGTTGGCATCATGGATTGCACTTTCAGCTCCCCACCTGCCCGTCTGCAAAGTGGCCTCATTGGTGTGCCATTTTTACTGGTCCAGTCCCAACTAGAAGGGGCATGGCCTGACCATCTACCCCAGTTCCTCTCCATGTCCCCATGGCTCTCAAGTGTCTTCTATTCCAGCTGTCCCAGCTGCCCTAGGCAAGAGGAGGTGTGTGTGGCGAGGCTGCTGGGTTACCTATTAACTCAGCTGCGAGTTGAAGAGCCGATGGGCAGCAGGCAGACTTGAGTCTCCTTTCTGTCCATGGGCTCGGGCCACTGTCTCAGGTCCACCCGTGGCTCCAAAATGGTCTCCTGGTCCGTGATAGCAAAGATCCAGGAAATACTGCAGAGGAAGATGGTGCGAGAGTTCCTGGCCGAGTTCATGAGCACATATGTCATGATGGTGAGTGGGTGGGCAGCACGAAGTGGGTGGGGCTCTGCCAGGGCTGTCCATGGCCCCCTCCCCATGCTGACCCCATGCGTCATATTGTCCATTCCTTGCCTCTGAGCTGGGAGCCTGGGGAAGAAGCAGACGAAAGTAAGGAGGGGGGCCTTTCTCAAATCTTTTTGGACAGAAAGGGCTCATAATAAGTGGGGGTCAAAGGAAATCATGCACTGGGGTATCCGGGGCACGGCTGGGAATGGGGAGAAGGGAAACCCAGGGTAAAGAGATTGAAGAGGCCCAGGTGAGGTGGCTCATGCCTGCAATTCCAGCACTTTGGGAGGCTTAGGCAGGTGGATCACCTGAGGTCAGGAGTTTGAAACCAGCCTGGCCAACATGGTGAAACCCCGTCTCTACTAAAAATACAAAAATTAGCTGGGCATGGTGGCGGACGCCTGTAATCTCAGTTATTCAGGAGGCTGAGGCAGGAGAATCACTTGAACCCAGGAGGTGGAGGTTGCAGTGAGCTGAGATCACACCACTGCACTCCAGCCTGGGTGACAGGAGCGAAACTCTGTCTCAAAAAAAAAAAAAAAAAGAAAAGAAAAAAAAAAGAGAGAGAGAGATTGAAGAGAAGCTTGATGATCAGGCTATGATAACGAATCCAGAGGGCAATGGGCGATGTTGAAGGCGGCAAACAGGGGAGTGACATGATCAGATTTGGATTTCAAAGGTAATTTTGGGTGCAGTGTGGAGCATAAGCAGGACAGGCAAGGCTGGCAAGAGGGAACCAGTTAAGAGGCTGTTTTTGATCTGGGACAGAGAGAGGGTGATGGAGAAGGGACAGAGGCTGTTTTTGATCTGGGACAGAGAGAGGGTCTGGGGTTGGAGAAGAAAGCACATGTTTGAGAGGGCTGTGGAAGATGGAACTGGCGAGACTCTGCTAGCAGAAGATGTGGGCAAAGCGTTGACGAGCTGTTCTGGAGCACGGGGCCCAGCACAGAGTGAGAGGCGAGATGCCTGTGGGGAAATCCAGGAGATAGTTAAACACAGGCAAGGGGCTGGAGCTCAGGAGAGGCTTGGTCTGGAAGGAAAAAGTTGAAGTTCATCACAACACAGGTGGTGGTTGTCAATACTGTCCAGAGAGAGTGTACAGAAAGAGAAAAGGATGGTTTGAGGACAGAGCCCTGAGGAATGAAGAGGTGCACGCAAAGGAGCCTGAGAAGGAACGGTCAGAGAGGTGGGAGGAGAACCAGAGCAGACTGCGTGACAGAGGGGGGCAGTGGTTCCACCAGGAAGAAGCCGTCGGCAGCGTGGGTAGTGGCAGATGGGCCACGCGAGGTGAGCACTGGCAAGAGGCCTTAGGGTTTGGCAGCGTGGAGGTTGCTGGTAGCCTTGACAAGGGCTCTTCTTTAGTGTGTGATTGGGACAGAATCCAGACTGCAGGCGGGATGTGAGGTTGCTCCCTCTCCACCTGCTTCAGTCCTGCCACTTACCCCAGTGAGCCTCTGCCCTTCACATGACTGTAGCCATGTTTATTGCATCTTATGCAGGGTCCAGGGTCTAGAAAAAGAAGGAGCAGCCTCTGGGAAGGGAGGCAAAGGCAGCCAGGTGCATGCTAGAGGAAGGTGGGGTGAGAAAGGCTGTTTGTGTGTGTGGTGGGGCCCATGGAGCTCAAGGGAGAGAGGAAATCGGAACACCAGGGTTCTTAGCTGACCCTGCCACTGAGTGACCAGTTGGCCTTGGGCAGGTCTCTCCCTGGCTTAAAGCCTGACTTCTCACTTATATTGTGTAGAATTAGGCCTTCGTGGGCTTTGGAGCTATGTTTGAATCCTAGCTCTGTTATCTTCTAGCTGAGCGACTATCCACAAGTATCTTAACTGTTCACAAACGTAGCTTTCTTGTTTTTGAGACAGTCTCACTCTGTCTCCTAGGACGGAGTGCAGTGGTGCGATCTCAGCTCACTGCAGCCTCCACCTCCCATATTCAAGTGACTCTCTTGCCTCGGCCTCCTGAGTAGCTGGGACTACAGGCGTGTCCCACTGTGCTCAACTAATTTTTGTATTTTTAGTAGAGATGGGGTTTCACCATGTTGGCCAGGCTGGTCTCGAACTCCCGAATTCAGGTGACCTGCCTGCCTCAGCCTCCCAAAGTGCTGGGATTGCTGACGTGAGTAACCTCGCCCGGCCCACAACTTTAGCTTCCTTATTGGTTAACAGGACCACTAACATCAAGCTGGAGGACTTGTGTGAAGAAGGCCAAGAAGGCCAAGTCTCAGCACCCAGTATACATGTGGTACCCATGTATTGGTCCCTTGTTATTAGGACAATACCCATGTATTGGTCCCTTGTTATTAGGACAGAGAGGAGAGGGGTGCTCTAGCTGCTCTCTCCTCTCTGCCTCTGGCCCTCCCCTGCTCCTCTTTTACCTCCCCACCTGCTTTGGCTCCTGAGCTGTGAGGACAGCAGTTGGATCCTGTCCCTTCTTAATCCAGGGCAAAGTAATTCACTTATCACAAGACATTCCAGCCCCATGAGGGCTGTTAACCCTTGGAACCTCAGAGGCAGGAGGGTGCGTCCTCTGAGAGCTGTTAGGGAAATAGGCACCGCCCACATGCTTGATACCTGCCCACATCTGTGTTTCTCTTCCTTTCATTGAGATTTTCATTGAGCACCTAATGCATCCCGGGCTCTGTGATGCCAAGCTCCTTACGTGCAGCATCTTCCCAAATCCTCGCAATAGCCCTGTGAAGTAGGTACTATTATTATCCCAGTTTCACAGATGGGAAAACTGAGTCTCCTTGAGACTAAGCCTTTTGCCCAAGGTCACACTTTAAGTCAGGATTAAATCCAGTGCAGTCTAATATCACAGTCTTTTTTTTTGAGATTCAGTCTTGCTTTGTCGCAGTGGCGCGATCTCGGCTCACTGCAACCTCCACCTCCTGGGTTCAAGCGATTCTTGTGCTTCAGCCTCCAGAGTAGCTGGAATTACACGTGCATGCCACCATGCCCAGCCAATTTTTGTATTTTTAGGAGAGACGAGGTTTCACCATGTTGTCAAGGCTGGTCTTGAACTCCTGACTTCAAGTGATCCTCCCACCTTGGCCTCCCAAAGTGCTGAGATTACAGGCATGAGTCACTGTGCCCGGCCCAATATCACAGTCTTGACCCTTAACCTCTATGCTCTGTCCGTTAGCTTAAATACTGCCAGCTTTTAAAGGCTCTGGCTTGTTAATGCTCCCCCAGCCAGGGTAAGGTCCTCACTTTCAGGTAGTTCAAGGTGCCTCTCTCGGCCTCAGTTTCCCCATTTATAGAGTGGGAGAAAAATTCTTGCTGTGCAGATTTGCTGTGAGGATTGAAGACAGTAGCACTTGTAAAAGAACTTTGTGAGGTGTAAGCCTATATCGGACATTGTGTTGTTGTTATTTTTAGTTGCCAGGCTGTGCCAAGAAGTGAGGGCTTTTTTTTAAAATATATATATAGGAATCTCAGTGAGTCACCAGGGTGAAGGTTTTGCCAAAAAAGCTAGTGTGACCTCGGCCCCATTTATTGCAGCCAGGACGAGGGAAGTGGACTGATCCATGTTGCAGCTTCCAGGGGTGTTGCCCTTGGAGCTGGCCTCCTGGCTGTGGGGGAGAGTTGGATGGGCTGAGCCACATTCACTGATCAGGGAGAGGAGGGGCTGGAGCCAACCGGCCCCGGAAAACCAGCCACACACGTGAGACACGGGGCAAGGGTTGTAGATCACATGCTACAGGGGCCAAGAGAGCGGCAACTCAGGGCGGTGGGGACTTTGGCTGGCTGCAGAGTGCCAATCTGTGCAAGGCTGTAGCTGCCACCACTCCAGCTGACTGTTGCCATGGAGGGTGGAATGCAGGCCAGTGTTGCCTGAACTGCTCATTTTTCAAGAGAGATAGAAACTTCTGTTCTTCAAAACCAAGTTATCTAAACAAAACCTGTGCGCTGGATGAATTAGGTGCATGAGTTGCCAGTTGGCAACCCTGACACAGGGAATCATGTGGGGTTCATTCACTCACCCAGTATTTTATTTTATTTATTTATTTATTTTGAGACAGAGTCTCACCCTGTTGCCTAGGCTGGAGTGCAGTGGTGTGATCTCAGCTCACTGCTCTGCCTCCCAGGTTCAAGTGATTCTCCTGCCTCAGCCTCCCGAGTAGCTGGGATTACAGGCATGTGCCACCACACCTGGCTAATTTTTTGTATCTTTAGTAGAGATGGGGTTTCACCATGTTGGCCAGGCAGGTCTCGAACTCCTGACCTCATGATCGGCCTGCCTCGGCCTCCCAAGGTACTGGGATTACAGGCGTGAGCCACCATGCCCGGCCTATGCTTATCCAGTATTTTTAGCACATGGTATTGGAATGGGGGAAAGGCCATGGGGGCCCCTCTGTTTTCAGACCCTCCATGCCTGCTCCAGTCCCTCTACCTCTTGACCCTGCCAGCCTGTCAACCTGTCCTGGCCTCACTCCCCCCTGCACCCCCATCTGTTCCTGTCCTCTCCTGCTGTATCTTATCCTGGATCCGAAGCCAGCCCAGCTCTGGGCTCCCCTGCTTCTGTCCTGGGGCTTCTGAGGGACCCAGTGGGCCCTGCTCAGCTGCCTCTCCCCCACCATATCTGGGCTATTTCACAGTTTCTCAGACTTCCCCAAAGCTGCTCTGTACTCTTTTTTTTTTTTTTAAATCAGCAAATGGCTTGATCTGCTGCTTGACAGGTAAAATAATCAACACTTCCTGTGTTCAGCTCACCCTCTTGTCCCTCTCACCACCAGACCCATTAACCACCCGTGTATCCACATATCACCCCTTGGCTGGGGCAGGGTCCTCTCCTTCCTGGAGGACCCCTCCACTTCTGCAGCAATCCAGCTGTCCAGCCTATTCAGGTACTTTACTCTGTCCTTTTTCTCTGTCCTTTATCTTCAGCCCGTCCCTCTCTCAGCCTATAAACATACTGAAGTTTCTCCACTGAAAACAACACAAAATGAAACACCCCTCCCTTCACCGTGTCGGCCCCTTCGCGGATCATGTTCTCTCTCCCCCGCTCCTCAGGCGAGTTCTCGAAGAGGAGTCTACACTGGTGCCTTTCAACTCTTTTTTTTTCTTTTCTTTCTTTTTTTTTTTTTTTTGAGACAGAGTCTTGCTCTGTCGCCCAGGCTGGAGTGCATTGGCGCGATCTTGGCTCACTGCAAGCTCCGCCTCCTGGGTTCAAGCAATTCTCCTGCCTCAGCTTCCTGAGTAGCTGGGATTACAGGCAAGCGCCACCGCGCCTGGCTAATCTTTGTATTATTAGTAGAGATGGGGTTTTGTCATGCTGGTCTTGAACTCCTGACCTAAAGTGATCCATCCACCTTGGCCTCCTAAAGTGCTGGGATTACAGGCATGAGCCACCGCACCCGGCCTGGTCTGCCTTCTTACACCGTACCCTCTCCTGGGGCCTTCTCCTCTGATGGCTTTGACTTCAGCCCTCATGTCTACAATTCTCCAGGTTTTCTCTTTTATCAACTCTAGAACAGAGTTCTCCAGGGGAAATAAAATGCAAGCCATCTGTATAATTTAAAATTTTCTAGTATCCACATTAAAAAGGTAAAAAGCAACAGGTGAAACTAATTTTAATAATTAACCCATATATCCAAAATCCTATTTCAAGATGCAGTCAATGTAAAATTATTAGGATATTCTGGCCAGGCATGGTGGCTCACACCTGTAATCACAGCACTCTGGGAGGCTGAGGTGAGAGGATTGCTTAAGGCCAGGAGCTCGAGACCAGCCTGGGCAACATAGTGAAATCTCATCTCTACACAAAATAAATTGAAAAAATTAGCTGGGACAGGGTGCAGTGGCTCATGCCTGTAATCCCAGCACTTTGGGAGGCCAAGGCAGGCGGATCATCTGAGGTCAGGTGTTTGAGACCAGTCTGGCCAACATTGTGAAACGCTGTCTCTACTAAAAATACAAAAAAGTAGTTGGGCATGGTGGTGTGCACCTATAATCTCAACTACTCGGGAGGCTAAGGCAGGAGAATCACTTGAACCTGGGAGTTGGAGGTTGCAGTGAGCCGAGATCGCACCATTGCACTCCAGCTTGGGCAACAGAGTAAGACTCTGTCTCAAAAAAAAAAAAAAATTGGCTGGGTGCCGAGGCACATGCCCATAGTCCCAACTACTTGGGAGGCTGAGGTGGGAGGATCACTCGAGCCCAGGAGATGGAGGCTGCAATGAGTCTTGATCATGGCACTGCACTCCAGCCTGGGTGATAGAGTGAAACCCTGTCTCAAACATCAAACAAACAAATAAAACAGAGGCACAAGAAAGCAAGGCATGCATGGAGCAGTGCAGTTGTTTGGTTTGAGGCCATCTGGCACAGGTAACTGCCTGGATTTAATCCTGGCTTACCATGTACAGGCTGTGTGACCTTGGACAAGCCATTCACGTTCTCTAAGCTTCAGATTACCCATTTGTCAAGTGGGGGAGAAATAGTGCTTAACTCGTAAGATTGGTGTAAGGGTTAAAGGAGGTGATCAGTATAACTCGCTGGCATGTAGGCAGTGCTCAATAAATGGTTATTATTATTTAGTAGTAATACTATTGCTGAATACAAAGAGTATTGGGACAGATATGAAACAGGCAGAAAGAATGAAATTATGCAGGGTCTTAAATGGTGGCCTACTGAGTTTGGACTTTATCCTAGAAGTGGAGGGGAGCCAGTGAGTGAGTCCGGGGAAGACGCGATGGGGTTTTTGTTAGGAAGATCACTCTGGCTGCAAGGAGGAGGCTGGGTGAGGTTTGGGGAGAATGTAAGCAGAGCTGATTGGGTGTTGGGGAGGATGGCGAGGAAGCTCTCATTTGCAACATCTGAGTTTCTGGCTCGGCCAACGGGGATGGGGAACATAGAGTGAGGAGCAGGTGTGCTGTGAGATGGCGAACCTTCAACAGAGCCTGAGATGCCCGTGGAACACCAGGAGAGTTCCAGTGGGGATTTGCAAATAGGGATCTGGCTCCCCCATGGAGATGATGGGAATTTTACAGGCATAGCTGAAACCGTCTACGTGGTAAAACCATGCCTGAAAAGACCTTTGGAAAATCAGGAGGTTGCTGGAGCCCTTGGAGAGAGCTTTGGTGTCTGTGACATGTGGAAGTGGAAGCCAGATTGAGGATGGGGTGTGAGGGAAGGGGTGAAGCAGCTGGCCAGCGTGTTCTCTCCTGCAGCCTGACTGAAACAGGGAGGGGGCAACCAGGAACCCACAGCTGGAGAAGGACGCTGGGCAGGGGTGGGACAGTTTGCTGGGAAGGATGAGACTCCAGTGTGTGGGAGCCGATCAATGGGAGGATGGGAGGTACAGGGGAGATGGAAGCCTCTGCTTCCATCAGAGGGAGAGGATAGCACAGGAGCCAGGGCTGAAGGGAACAGTGGCTCTAGACTGAGGCTAATGGGCCTGAAGGTAGGCCCCTTCCTCTGTGAAGGTGGCATTATCTGAGGAGCCATGAGGGATGGGCAAGAAGCAGCAGCTTGGGAATGCTGCCTGAGGTCAGTGGAAATGAAGCTGAGGGCAAGACAGTTAGGGCCCCACTGTTCCAGCATTGTGGGGGTTGCGGTGGAGCGTGTGTGTGTGTGCGCGCGCGTGTGTGTATGTGTGCAGGGAGGGGTTCCTGGCAGTCAGGCATGGATGGATTTGGAGGTCCCTTGAAGAAACTTCTTTCAGGCCAGCCTGAAGTGTGAGGGACTCTGAGGGGGTGCAATGTATGCCAGCCATCCCCTCCTCGCAGCCCTGCCTCACCCCCAAACTTCAGGTGGGCTTGGGGCTGAGATGCTTGGATGTTTGTCATAAGAGCTTCTAACTCTGCCGCTCCACCCGGCTCTCAGTGGCTCAGGTCTGAGAGGCCTCAGCAGAGGCAAGGAGAGGAGGCAGTGAGGAGGGAAGAGGGCGTGGCAGAGGGTCTTCGAGGCAATGCCAGGGAGGCCCAGGGCATGGGGGTGAGGAGCTAGCACTGAGCTCTGAGCCCTCCTCTGAGGTTGGGGCTTCTAGGCAGGCAGCCCCCTTAGAGGCCCTCCCTTGTAGGTATTCGGCCTTGGTTCCGTGGCCCATATGGTTCTAAATAAAAAATACGGGAGCTACCTTGGTGTCAACTTGGGTTTTGGCTTCGGAGTCACCATGGGAGTGCACGTGGCAGGCCGCATCTCTGGTGAGTGAGCCCAGGCCCTGCCGGACCGGGCAAGACCAGGTGTCCCCAACAGGCTCTTTCCTGCCCGCCTCATCCAGCTCCTTTGCCAGCACAGCCAGTGCCTCAGCCTGACCACTGGGGGGGAGGAAGTCTCCTCTGAACCCCGCGCCTATGACGTGTCTGCCCCAAATTCTTCCTGGGCCCCCCTGACCTACCATTTTCACTGGCTGGGTCATCTTAGGCAAGCCATCGCCTTCTGTGTTCCTCAGTTTCCTTAAGAGTGAAACGAAGATGGTGGCCCCTGCCTCACGGGGTGGTTGTGAGGGCTCCAGGAGAGAGCTCTGTCACGGAGCATGCTGTTATACACACTAGCCATCGTTGTTCTCATACCGTTTGTCACTGTTGTTTGTTTTGCTCTCACTCCCTGACACACTTGCCTGCTGCCCACAGGAGCCCACATGAACGCAGCTGTGACCTTCGCTAACTGTGCACTGGGCCGCGTGCCCTGGAGGAAGTTTCCGGTCTATGTGCTGGGGCAGTTCCTGGGCTCCTTCCTGGCAGCTGCCACCATTTACAGTCTCTTCTACAGTGAGTGTCCTGCCCGGGTGTCTGCCTCTGGCCTCAGCCGCCTCCTATGAAATATGGGCAGATTGGACCTCAGTGTCCTGATTTGTAAAAAATAGCTGGGAGAAAAAAGCCTTGGAGCTCCCCCACCCTCTAACCTATAACCTCATTTCTGGGACCCCGGTGGGGCTTAGTTGGGGGCAGGTTCGCATGACAGTCTGTGTCTCCTCAGCGGCCATTCTCCACTTTTCGGGTGGACAGCTGATGGTGACCGGTCCCGTCGCTACAGCTGGCATTTTTGCCACCTACCTTCCTGATCACATGACATTGTGGCGGGGCTTCCTGAATGAGGTCAGTGGTCCAGGATGAGTACCCCTCCCCCTGCCCTCCACCCCTCAGGACGGAGCCAGCAGGGAGTCCCTCCGGATAGATAGGACAAGAACTCTGGATGGAGACTGTACCGAGACGTGTCTCTGCTGGTGGGCTTGGATCTGGGGCACTGCCGAGGTCCTGTGGCTTGGGGAGGGGCCCAGGTGAGCTGCCACAGCATCTGCTCCTCAGGCGTGGCTGACCGGGATGCTCCAGCTGTGTCTCTTCGCCATCACGGACCAGGAGAACAACCCAGCACTGCCAGGAACACAGGCGCTGGTGATAGGCATCCTCGTGGTCATCATCGGGGTGTCCCTCGGCATGAACACAGGATATGCCATCAACCCGTCCCGGGACCTGCCCCCCCGCATCTTTACCTTCATTGCTGGTTGGGGCAAACAGGTCTTCAGGTACTGCCCCTGCCCAGGCCCGTTCCTTTGAGTTTTTCTGTGGGTCCCCTGTGTGTTGAGGGGTGGGGGGTGATGTGAGGGGCAGCACAGGAGGGTCCTGCAGAGCCCCCAGGTGGCCTGGGGAGCAGGAGTGAGTCCCAACATTTCCACAGGCCAGTACAGATACAGATCCTGCACCTGCACTGAGTGTCAACCCTGTCCCTGAATCGGGCTGAGGCTGACCAGGGCCCCAGGTTAGGGGTGTTTCCTGGGGTAGCCTGGGGATGACTCCTCTGCTCAACCTGTCTTGGCCCGAGGTGGATGAGAGTGCTGTCCTGGGCATCAGCCCCCTCAGCAGGCCTCTGCCTCTTGCCTGCAGCGATGGGGAGAACTGGTGGTGGGTGCCAGTGGTGGCACCACTTCTGGGTGCCTATCTAGGTGGCATCATCTACCTGGTCTTCATTGGCTCCACCATCCCACGGGAGCCCCTGAAACTGGAGGACTCTGTGGCGTATGAAGACCACGGGATAACCGTATTGCGCAAGACGGGATCTCATGAACCCACGATCTCTCCCCTCACCCTTGTCTCCGTGAGCCCTGCCAACAGATCTTCAGTCCACCCTGCCCCACCCTTACATGAATCCATGGCCCTAGAGCACCCCTAGAGATTATTTGTGATCCCATCCCTTCCCCAATAAAGCAAGGCTTGTCCCACAGCAGTACCCCCACTTCCTGGGGGCCTCCTGTGGTTGGGCTTCCCTCCTGGGTTCTTCCCGGAGCTCTAGGGCTATGTCTTAGCCCAAGGTGTAGAGGTGAGGCGCCTCAAGTCTTTCATGCCCTGGGAACTGGGGTGCCCCTGGGGGAGAATGGGGAAGAGCTGACCTGTGCCCTCAGTAGGAACAGGGTTAGATGAAAGAATGACAGAAACAGAATGAGGGATTTTCAGGCACGGGGGAAGGAAGGGCGGTTTTGGGGAACGGACCGTAGCTGACTGGTGGGGGGCCGGCTTTGGAAATACTTTGAGGGGATCCTGAGATTGGACTCTAGACTCTCCCCTGGTTCTTCCCTTCCCCGAGTTCTGGCCAGTTCTTGGACCAGACAAGGCAAGGCCCAAGAATGTAGATCAGAATTTTTAGCCTTTTTTTCATTAGTGCCCTCCCTAGTATTCTTCTAGATTTTTTTTCTTAATCACATGAAATTTTAATACCACAGATATACTATATATCTGTTTATGTTCTGTATATGTTCTGTGCTTTATACATAAAAAAGAGTAAGATTTTTTTTTTCACCTCCCCTTTTAAGAATCAGTTTTAATTCCCTTGAGAATGCTTGTTATAGATTGAAGGCTGGTAAGGGTTGGGCTCCTCTTTCTTCTTCCTGGTGCCAGAGTGCTCCCACATGAAGGAGTAGGAAAGGAAGAGGCAAAGAGGGAAATCCTTTGAACACATGAAGACACAGGAAGAGGCCTCCTAGGGCTCCAGGGCTCCAGGGAAGCAAGTGCAGAGGTTGGGTGGGGTGGGGGGCCAGGATCCGCTGACCCTGGGGCCAGGCAGGAATCTCTCCGTTGCCTGGGGCTCAGAAGGCAGCATCACCCATGGTTTCTGTCATTGCTCATGCATTTTGCCTTTCAACAATTATTGTGCACCTACTGTGTGCAGGCCCTGCCTGGACACTGGGGATGTGCAGTGGATGCGCTGGGGTCTGCCTTTGAGGGTGGCAGTTTAATGGGGGACAGGTAATTATAAGGAAGAAGGTGAGTGCAGAGTGGGAGGCCTGGAGGCTGTGGGGCTCCGGGTGGGGGAGCTCACATCCAGCCTCTGGGCCAAGGCCAGGAGGCTTCCCAGAGGAGGAGACAGAGCAGGGTATGGTGGTGGGGGGTGTCCTTTTTGGGGCTGGGAGCTGCACTTTACAGTTTGAGGGGATGGGCAGAGGAGGCTGGGCTTCGTTCTGGAGGTGGGGACACGGTGAGGTGAGGTTTCGAAAGCACACCTGAGCCGCAGTGTGTAGGATGCTGGAAATGGTGGAGATGGGCCTGTGAAGAGAGTGCTGGGAAGTGATGACCCAGGAGCAGCAGCCGGGCACCTAATAATGGGTCAGCACCGTGGTCATGGAGACGAGAGCCGGGACTGATCAATACTCGAGAAGTACAATGTACAGGACTTGGGCTCCATTTGGATGGAGTGGGTGAGGGAGAGGGAGGAGTCAGAAATGGCTTTCAGTTTCCAGCTTGGGCCTGGGGATTGGAGATGTCCCCACTGAGAGTAGGGCACAAGTGAGGAAATGGTTTGGAGAGGAAGATGACAAGTTACATCATGGACGTGCTGAGTCTGAGTTGCCTATGGGACTCGGAATGGGGGGTGGCAAAGGGTATCTGATCTTGAGCAAGATATTCAACCCTTCTGGGCCTTGGTCCTCTCATTTGTAAAATGACGATAAGAATATTACCTCCCATTTGTGTTGCTGTGAATATTAAATGTGCTACCACATTTAAAATGTTGAGAATCGTTTCTGGCTCAGAGTAAGTGCTCAATAAACACAGTTATGCCTTTTATATGGTCTGGAGCTCAGAAGTGGAAGACAGGGTTTCGTGAAGTCATGGCTTTGTGGATGTAGCTAGAGTGTGGAGTAATGACAGGAGGGTCAGGGGCACGGCACAAGGTAGGTGGTCAAGAGACACTGGACACAACCCAAATGTCTATCCACAGGGGAACAGATACATACACTGCTGTGCAATTGCACATAATAGAATCCTCTACAATAGCAAAAATTAAGGCACAACAGACACCTGCAACAACACAGAAAAATTCTGGAGGCATAAAAAGTAATACAGTAGCTGGGCGTGGTGGTTCATGCCTGTAATCCCAGCACTTTGGGAGGCCAATGTGGATGGATCACGAGGTCAGGAGATCGAGACCATCCTGGCCAACATGGTGAAACCCTGTCTCTACTAAAAATACAAAAATTAGCTGGGTGTTGTGGCACACACCTGTAGTCTCAGCTACTCAGGAGGCCGAGGCGGGAGAACTGCTTGAACCTGGGAGGCGGAGGTTGCAGTGAGCCAAGATCGCATCACTGCACTCCAGCCTGGCAACAGAGCGACTCAGTCTCCAAAAAAAAAGCCTGTTGTAGTTGGGCACCTGTAATCCCAGCTACTCAAAAGGCTGAGGCAGGAGAGAATCCCTTGAACCCGGGAGGTGGAGGTTGCAGCGAATGGAGATTGTGCCACTGCACTCCAGCCTGGGGTGACAGTGAGACTCTGTCTCAAAAAAAAAAAAAAAAAAAAAGTAATACAGTAGACTATATACAGTGTGACACCAGTCTTGTAGCTGAAAAATAAGCAAAAATACATTCTTTGCTATATATATGTATGTAAGAAAACTATTTTAGAAAAAGAAATAATTCCTACAGGCAGATGGGGAGGAACACAGGAGTAGTACAAGCTATTAATAATTTTCTAGTTTTGGGGTTGGACATTTGTGGATTTATTATATGATTGTGCTTGATGACATATAAATGTGATACATATTGTTTGTATGATATATATATGTGTATATGTATATATATATATACACACACATATATATATATATTTTTTTAGATGGAGTCTCCCTCCTGTCATGCAGGCTGGAGTGCCAATGGTGTGATCTTGGCTCACTGAAACCTCTGCCTCCCGGGTTCAAGCAATTCTCCTTCCTCAGCCTTTCAAGTAGCTGGGATTACAGGCTGCACCACCATGCCTGGCTAATTTTTGTATTTTTAGTAGAGACCGGGTTTCGCCATGTTGGCCAGGCTGGTCTCAAACTCTTGACCTCAGGTGATCCACCCGCTTCCGCCTCTTAAATTGTTAGGATTACAGGCGTGAGCTGCCCCGCCTGGCCAGTACGTAGATACATTTAAAAACACAAAGAAGGAATAGCTGTAGTGTGAGGATGGTGGAGTGGGGAGGGGGGGCACCAAGGGGAGGGGAGGGTAACAGGTGGGAGCCTGGTGAGAACACAGGGAATCCAGGGAGGACGACTGTATCTGACGTCCCACGGTGGGAGGAGCCGAGCCAGGGGAACCAGGGCTGGGAGTGCCCAGGGAAGGGCCCACAGCTGGAAGTCCCCAGCTGTACAGTAGCCTTCTTCGGTAACCCTCTACAAGGCCCTTTCCCTCTCTCACCCTCAGTGGCCCTGTGAGCCTTTTTCATTATTGGCATTCCAGAGCAGCATGGTCCCAAGGCCTCGGTTACAGCTTAGAGAGGCATATACGGGGCCCAGGGTTCTGGTTCCTACCCTCCTCTGTCCCTCCCTGAGCACTTCAGCCCTCTGGCATCCTCCTGTCCCTGGGAGGGGCCCTGGAGGCAGGACAGCCATGGGTTCATACAGAGCCCCCACCTGCTGTCCACTGCTTTGCCACAGGCTTGCACTAGGCCCGTTGCCCCTAACACCTTGCAGTTTCTGGTCCCAAAGTCAGGCTCAGATGAGCCCTGACCAGTCGCAGAGCAATCCTTTCCATTCTCTTGGCAGATATCAGGTGAGAGCCCCCAACGTGCCAGGCACCATTCCAGCATTGAGGACACAGGCATAAGGAAGATAAAAGTCCTTGTCCTCATGGAGCTAGCGTTCTATGTAAAATATATGGCGTGTTATAGATGCTATGGAGAAAAAGTAGGCACAGTGTCTAGAAAGTGTGGGGAGGTGTGAAGAGCAGATGGCCTCACTGAGAAGGTGACTTTGAGTAAAGACCTGAAGGAGTGAGGGAGTGAGCCATGTGGACACTTGGGGAAAGAACATGCCAGGCTGAAGGAACAGCCTGTTCCCTGAGGGGGGAGCCAGAGGGGCCATGGTGCTGGAATGGAAAGAGGAAAGGGGAGAAGATGTCAGAGAAGTAAGGGGGATGGTGGGTGGACTGAGGCCAGGCCCTGGGGACAGATGAAAACAAGGGTTGGGGCAGAGGTGAGGGAAGTCTCTGGAGGAGAAAGGCAGGTCCTGCTCCAGGAAGGAAGGAAGGAAAGAAGGAGGGAGGGAGGAAGGAAAGGGAGGGAGGGAGGGAGGCAGGCATTAGGATAAGGTGGGGTGGGCATCATAGCACCTTGTGGGTCCCTGCTCTTGGTTTTGCTGTCATGCACACACGCGCATGCACGCACACACATGCACGCACATGCATGCATATGCATGGTTCCTCCTGTAGGTGGATCTGTGCAGCTGTGGGACCCAGGCTGAGACATGAGCCATGGGAGCACTGGACCCTCTCCCATTCTCCCAGTCCCAGCATGGACTGGTTGTGTGACCTGGATAGGACCCCTCCCCTCTCTGGGCCTCAGTTTCCCCATATGTACAGAAGGCTTGGATCTTTTGGTATCTGGGGAGCCCCCCAGCTCTTCTTACAGCACTTTGAAGCCTCACGTCATGGCCCCATTCCCAGGCCAGGCCCATCCAGGGCTCTGCAAATGAATGTATGGTACTCAGCCTGGTAGTCCCAGTTTTGAGAGGAGCCCCTTATCCTTGCCTGGCCTGCTCTCCCATTCAGCTCCAGGGATTCCAAGGGATACTGGCAGCACCCTGGTCTGGCTTGTCTTAGGTTTCCTCCCTCAGATGGGGTCCTGCAGCTTAGGAAGAGGTGGGAGCAGCCACCTCAGGCCTGGCCTGGTGCTGGCACCCTCAGTGTGAGGAGGCTGGAGTCACTCCGAACAGCACAGCTGCTCCACACCCACCTCTGTGCTGATCTTACAGTAGGAACAGTGGAACTCAGGGTGACCCCGGCCCTCCTGTACGTGGCAGGGGCTCATACTGTGGCACTTAGCACAGACAACGAAGCCAGCCCGCCTGGATCCAAATACCGGCCCCGCCACTCACTAGCCGTATGACCTTAGGTAAGATAATAGCTCCCACTTCACAGTGCCACTGGAAGGATGACACGGGTGATGTCTGGCAGATGGAAGTGTGTGTGCTGCTGTCACTAAGCACCCTCTAAAGGGAGCTGCACGTTGTCATGCACATCTGACATGCAGGGAAACTGAGGCTGGGGAGATTGGCTCAGTAAGGGGCAAAGAGCAGGAATTACAGCCCTTGTCAATGTGCCCGTGAAGCCTGTGCTTTCACCCAGAAACCAAGGAGGTGACCTTGGCTAGTTTTTGTTTGGTTTTTATTTTATTTTATTTTTTAATTTTTTGAGACGGAGTCTTGCTCTGTTGCCCAGACTGGAGTGCAGTGGCGCGAACTCAGCTCACTGAAACCTCTGCCTTCTGGGTTCAAGTGAATCTTCTGCCTCAGCTTCCTGAGTAGCTAGGACTACAGGCATGCGTTACCATGCCTGGTTAATTTTTGTATTTTTAGTAGAGACGGGGTTTCGCCATGTTGGCCAGGCTGATCTTCAACTCCTGATCTCAGGTGATCCACCTGCCTCTACCTCCCAAAGTGCTGAGATTATAGGCGTGAGCTACCACACCCAGCCTTGTTTGGTTTTTAAATTGTGTATTAAGTATATTTTGTAAACATGAGTATATATAACATATAGGTATAGTTAAAATAACAAACACACAAAACAAAACTACAAATAAAAAAAAACCACTCAAGTGTGCACCCTTAACTTTGGGCAAGTGATTTAACCTCTGTGGGCCTCAGTTTTCATACCTCAAAAACGGGATAATGGGGCTGAGAGGAACTGAGATGCTTCAAGTTTAATTCTTGACACTGGCATTCCCCTGTGACAGAGCAAGGCTGGGTGGAGTTTACCAGAGCTCATGGTCTCTCCTTGTCTCTGTGGTCAGGAGCCAAGGTGGGGGTTCTGAAGAGGATGCTCTTGGCCTAGTGGGAGGGCTTGGTGAGTGGAGGGTGGAGGCTCCGAGGCTGGGTCAGGGGCTGAGGGAGAAGACATACACAGCTCACACAGATGAGCCTCAAGTTTTGGGTTGATCCTTTGAGTCCTCCAGGGACCCAACCAAACCCTCACTGGCCAATGATGAGGAGTCCTTAGATGGGGGTTGCAACAGGCCCCTGGAAGAGCCCCGTCAGGGCTAGCAAAACTGTGTTCTTGCCCCCGCCAACCCTCGTCATTCCCCAAGCCTTGCCTTGGCCTCTGGTCCTGTGCCAGGGGATATGAGATGAAAAACTTCTAAGGGTAAGGGAGACTCAGTTTTTGGGTGGAGGAAGGCCAGTTGAAGGTGCCCTCCTGGGCCCATCCAACCCTTTGGCCCCGCAGGAGTCTCTGATGCAGGAAGGGGATGCCTCATTTGAGAGGCCCTCCAGAGCCCCGCTGGAAGGACTCCCTCTTTCCCCGCCACCCCTGACCCCCAACCCAGTGCCTACCCCAGCTCTCAAGGCACTTCTCACCTGTACCAGGCAGTCTTGTTCACCAGGGACAGGGGTTAGGGGGGCTTCAGCTAGAGGGAATAGCAGGAACAAAGGCACATAGATTGGAGGCCCAGGCTGCTCAGAGGAGTGTCAGGCCTCTGAGCCCAAGCTAAGCCATCATGTCCCCTGTGACCTGCACGTATACATCCAGATGGCCTGAAGCACTTGAAGATCCACAGAAGAAGTGAAAATAGCCTTAACTGATGACACTCCACCATTGTGATTTGTTTCTGCCACACCCTAACTGATCGATGTACTTTGTAATCTACCCCACCCTTAAGAAGGTTCTTTGTAATTCTCCCCACCCTTGAGAATGTACTTTATGACATTCACCCCTTGCCCGCAACAAAACACTGCTCCTAACTCCACCACCTACCGCAAAACCTGTAAGAACTAATGATAATCCCACCACCCTTTGCTGACTGCTTTTTCGGACTGAGCCCGCCTGCACCCAGGTGAAATAAACAGCCTTGTTGCTCACACAAAGCCTGTTGGTGGACTCTCTTCACACGGATGCACGTGACAGGGAGCAGGCAAGGTCGGGAGTGGCTGGAGGTGCTTAGGGCCAGGGTGGACAACAGGGACTTTCATCTCTTAGAAAGTCAGAGAAGAGTGTTAAGCCAAGTCATGGCAGAGCCAGATTTGTGCCTGAGAAGGGGCCCTTTAGCCTCTGCGTGGAGGCTAAATTGGAAGGGGAGGGACTGGAGGCAGGAGAGCAAGGAGAGGCAGCTGAATTGACACAGCTGGTGAAGGGTGGGGGAGAAGAGAGGATGACCAGATAAGAGATTCAGAAGCTAGGCCGGGCGCGGTGGTTCACACTTGTAATCCCAGCACTTTGGGAGGCCGAGGCGGGCGGATCATGAGGTCAGGAGATCGAGACCACGATGGAACTCTGTCTCTACTAAAAATACAAAAAAAAAAAAAAATTAGCCGGGTGTGGTGGCGGGCGCCTGTAGTCCCAGCTACTCAGAGAGGCTGAGGCAGGAGAATGGCGTGAACTCGGGAGGCAGAGCTTGCAGTGAGCTGAGATCACGCCACTGAACTCCAGCCTGGGCGACAGAGCGAGACTCCATCTCAAAAAAAAAAAAGAAATTCAGAAGCGGGAAGTTATGGACCTTGAGTCGGCTGTGGGAAGGGTGGAAGGTGTTGTCCAGGGCTCTGTCTAGGAACTGGGTAGGTGGTAGAGACATCAGAAGACAGTTTGCGGGGGAAAGATGGCTGCGGTATTGAACATGCTGAGTAGGAGAGGCTCGTGGGACATCTAGGGAAAGCCAGGAATCTGGGTTGGAGACAGAGCACTGAAACCCAGCAGTGGCAGCTGAAGGCTTGCAGGTGGACGAGGTAGCCCAGGGAGAGACTGCAGAGCGCTCTAGAGCACCCATACTGGGGGATAAGAAAAGGAGAGGAAGTCGGCCGGGCGCAGTGGCTCATGCCTGTAATCCCAGCACTTTGGGAGGCCGAGGCGGGCAGATCATGAGGTCAGGAGATCGAGACCATCCTGGCTAACATGGTGAAACCCCGTCTCTACTAAAAATACGAAAAATTAGCCGGGCGTGGTGGCGGGCGCCTGTAGTCCCAGCTACTTGGGAGGCTGAGGCAGGAGAATGACGTGAACCCGGGAGGTGGAGCTTACAGTGAGCAGAGATCACGCCACTACACTCCAGCCTGGGCGACAGAGCGAGACTCCAGACTCCATCTCAAAAAAAAAAAAAAAAAAAAGAAAAGGAGAGGAGAGGAATTAGCCAAGGCTCATGGCCTCCTTTGGCCCTGGGAGCCTGAACACTCTGAGGCCTTAACTGACTATGTGCCCTGGGGCCAGGCCCTTCTCTCAAGGGGTTCAGACAGGTCACGATAAGTGAGAGAAACTCATCCTCTCCTAGACGACCTGGAAGAAAACCCTAGAGCCCCTCACCCTACAGGACTTCCTGTAGCACTGAGTCCTGCAGCTTCTGCCCCTGTTTCTGGCTTTGGACATCTCTAACTCTTTCCCTGTTCTCAGCTTCCTGCCTTCAGGATGAGGAGGTGCCCAGGGCACAGTTGTCTTTGGACATCTTCTCTTTCACCCTCCTTCCCTACATGGTTTCACCAGCCTTTAAATACCATTATAGGCGCCATTAACAGCTCCCCAAATTAGATTTCCAGCCCAGTCCTTTCTCCAGACTTCAGACTCCCACGCACAACTGCCTACTGGACAGATTTTCATCCCCAAGCCTGCTCCTCCCACACGCTTTCCTATCTCAGTAAACAGTAAACTCAGTCTTCCAATTGCTCAGGCCAAAAACTTTAAAGTCATCCCTGACTCTTCTCTCACTCTCACACCCCACATCCCAGCTGTTGGCAAAAGCTATAGGTGTTAATCTGAAAAATATATCCAGAATCCAGTCACTTCTCACCACTACAGCACTGTTACCTTGGTTCCAGCCAATGCTGCCTCTTTCAGACTATAGCAGGGGACTTCTGGTCTTCCAGCCTCTTCCCTTGTTCCCACTCAGCCCTGTGGTCTAGTCTCAGTACAGCAGCTGGCATTACCCTGTAAAAAATGAGTTAGGGGGTTGGGCCGGGCACGGTGGCTCACGCCTGTAATCCCAGCACTTTGGGAGGCCGAGGTGGGCGGATCACAAGGTCAGGAGATCGAGACCATCCTGGCTAACACAGTGAAACCCCGTCTCTACTAAAAATACAAAAAATTAGCCGGGCGAGGTGGCGGGCGCCTGTAGTCCCAGCTACTCGGGAGGCTGAGGCAGGAGAATGGCGTGAACCTGGGAGGCGGAGCTTGCAGTGAGCTGACATCGCGCCACTGCACTCCAGCCTGGGCGACAGCGAGACTCTGCCAAAAAAAAAAAAAAAAAAGAGCTGGGGGCTGGGTGCGGTGGCTTACACCTGTAATCCCAGCACTTTGGGAAGACAAGGCAGGCGGATCACCTGAGGTCATGAGGTTGAGACCAGAATGGCCAACATGGTGAAACCTCGTCTCTACTAAAAATACAAAACTAGCTGGGCGTGGTGGTGCACGCCTGTAATCTCAGCTACTCAGGAGGCTGACACAGGAGAATCGCTGGAACCCAGGAGGCGGAGGTTGCAGTGAGCCGAGATCACACCATTGCACTCCAGTCTGGGGGACAGAGCGAGACTAGTCTCAAAAACAACAACAACAACAAAAGCTAGCTTTATCATTCACTCCTTTGCCTTAAACCTTCCCATGGCCTACAAAGTCCCACCCTATCAGGTTCCCTTTGTTACTGTTCTGAGCCCTGCTACTTCCCCCATCAATCACCCCCCTACAGCCTGACGGCCTTGCTGTTCCTTCAAGTTGTATAGCGCGCTGCCACCTCAGAGACTTTGCAGCTGCTTTCCCTCTCTGCCTTGAATTTCCTTCCGAACTTTCAGTATCTGTGTGCGTTGTTTTTTTCCCTGGTGCCCATACTGTGTATATCAACTAGCGGAGAGAAAATAATATTAAAGAAACGAAAATGTGGCAAATTTTGAAAATATTGGTTATAAACTCTACTAAAGAGTTTTAAATAAAGAGAGTTTTCCCGAGGCAAAGTGTAAGCGTTCCTCCACCCCATCCCCAGGCTCCGGGTTTAGGGATACATACTGCACCCTAGTGGCCACTGGAGAAAAAGCCCTGTCTTCTAGTGCAAGAGTTGGGGATTAACGGGTGTTTTCTGCTTTGGGACATGTGTAAACTTCCCTCCCCCTTGCACTGACCTGGGCCACTCTGCCCCAGGAACTCCAAGAGGAGCTGTACAAATGCCCCAATTCCAAGGCAATTTTAAGACAGTTTCAGGGGCAATTCACACAGCTCTTGTCAAAGACACAGACCTGAGAGGAATTTCAGATCACTGGTTGTTTGCTGAGTGATCTTGGGCAAGTGACCTAACTTCTCTGATCTTTAGTTTCCCCTCTAGTAAAATGAGGATAATAAGAATACATACTTCATGGGGATTTTTTTTTTTTTTTTGAGACATCTCTCTCTGTTGTGTAGGCTGGCGTGCAGTGACACGACCTTGGCTCACTGCAGCCTCAAATTCCTGGGCTCAAGCAATCCTCCCACCTCAGCCTCCCCAGTAGTTGGGACTACAGGTGCATGCCACCACACCTGGCTAATTTTTGTATTTTTTGTAGAGACGGGGTCTCACTTTGCTGCCCAGGCTGGTCTTGAACTTCTGGGCTCCAATGATCCCCTCCTGCCTCAGCCTTCTAAAGTGTTGGGATTACAGGCCTCAACTACTGCACCTGGCCTTTGTTTTTTTGGAGGCAGGGTCTTGCTCTGTCGTCCAGGTTGCAGTGCAGTGGTGCAAACGTGGCTCACTGTAGCCTCCTGGGCTCGCACAACTTCTGGATTCAAGCGATTCTCCTGCCTCAGCCTCTTGAGTAGCTCAGATGTGTGCCACCATGCTGGTTTCATGGGGCTTTGAGGAGTAAGAGATGGCTGTGGTGCTCAGCACACATTAAGTGCTCAATAGCTGTTACCTACTGTTAAAAAAGGTTCTTGGGAAAATGTGAGCAGATGAGGACTTTCAACTCCCTCACTGATGTGTCAAGCTTGAAGCTAGTGAGGGGAGTGTCAGTGGGGGTGACCAAAACCCTGGCCCTTGTCTGAGCAGCTTGACTATGGCTCTGTTCCTTTCCCTCTTCCCCAAGAGCTATTCTCTGAGAGCTGGACCTGGTATGGGCTCCAGAGGTTTGACTGTACTGAGATGCCACGTGGCACTGGGAGACTCTCCTGATCTCTGACTTTCATTGTCTACCCACCACCCTCAGGACGGCTCTGGGAAGCACATGAGCAGGAACCATTATCTCACCTGACAGATGCAGAAACTGATGCCCAAACTGCCCAGGGACAGAGTGAGTTGAGGCAGCAACACAGACATCCTAGCTGTCCAGCTGGATTCTCTGCAGACAGCTCTCCCAGAAGGCTGTGCATTATGAAGAATGACCTTGCAAAACCTGGGCTGAAGGGAGCCTGGGATACTGGGAAGGACTTCCCACTGAGCTGTGTTTGGGGAAGCCAGGAGGAAAAATAGCTCCCCTTGTCCTGAGGACTCAGCTCCCTCCTGGTACAGGATGTTTCTAGTGTGGCGGTGTGACCCCAGGGAACCTGTTCCTTCTGGGCTTGGCCTTTGTAGGCTGAGGGACTGACATGGCCTAGAGAAGCCCCTGGGGATCCTTGAGCCATGGGAGATGGTATGGGACATCTGTGTTGAGGCCATGTGGGAAGTTAGGGAGGCCGAACTTTCCAATGTTTGTGTGTGAGGAAGGCTAATGAGGAAGGCAGGTCTGCTGTGGTGAAGGAGCTGGCCTGGCCATCCCTCACCGATTTTAGAAGAGGAGGCACATCAGCAGGTTCTCCTTAGGGAACAAGGTCTCCAGGCTTTCAGGCACAAAGAAAGACGGCTAGCACTACACAGGAAGGATTCTTCCCCAAACCTTAATCTATAGGACTCAGTGAGCGAGTCTTTGCCCCTCCCCCTCCCTCAAGACTGACACTCCTCCTCCTCCTCCCCTGCCACCTTCTTTGGCCTCTCCAAGACAGGATCTAGGGCTGTGGCCAACAGACCTGCAATTAGGAGGGCCTGCTTTCATCTCCACAGTCCCGCACACAGCCACTACTGCATGCCAGGCAGGTAACACTATTGAGAGCAGCTGGCCCTGCCAAACAAGCCAGAGGGAATTTCAGAGAGAAGAATTTGGTCTCTGGAAAGCTCTGGCCCATAAAAACTCTCCCGCTGAAAGAGAGTGTGGGAGCAGGGAGAGAAGTTACCACCTGATTCTCAGGGAGCAACAGCTTGGTGTCCTGGCGCCCTCCCTCCATGCATGGGGTGGTGGAGGCAGAGGGGTCTTTCCCTCTAGCTCATGCTCCTGTACACTCTTGTCCAGTGCCACTGCTCAGTGAGGAATCCACCAAAGCTACGAGAAGCAGCTTCCCCTTGCTGAGGAGACCTGGGATCCCCTTGGTGATCTGATGGGGGCTAGTTCTCCCGCTAACCTCTGGCATCCAATCCTACCTCCCTGATCTGAATCTTTTCCCTCTTTGCAGTGCCAACCTCCATCACCCTCATTTTCTCTCACCCGGATCACTTTTGCAGCTTCCTGGCTGAGCTTCTTGCCTCCAAGTAGCCCTCCAATCCCTTCTACACTCTTCTGCCTGAGGGACTGCTCCAGGACAGGGTAGGTAAAATAAAGTTCCTGGTCAAATCTAGCCTGCTGCCTGTTTTTACACAACTCATGAGCTAAGAATGGTTTTTATGTTTATAAATAGTTGGGAAAAAAAATCAAAAGAATATTTTGTGACATAAAAATCATATGAACTTATTTCAGTGTGCACAAATAAAGCGTTAGAACAGAGCCTTACTCTTTCATTTACATATTGTCTACGGCTGCTTTCACGCTACGATGGCAGAGTTGGATAGCTGCAACAGAAACTATAAGTCTCACAGTCTGCAGTATTTACTATCTGATCTTTTTTCACAAAACATTTGCGAATCCTAGTCTAGATCCTAAATCTGGCCATGCCACTCTGCTTAGAATTCTTGTCACTCCCTGTGGCTCTCCATGAGCTGACCCCTGTCCACCTCTCCAGCCTCATCACCTGTCCCCCTAGTTGTCTGCCTGCTCTGGACAACCCTTCCTTAACCATTCCCCCAGTCCTGTCTCCTGCTGTTTACTTTCTCTCGGCATGTGCCTCTTTCCTCCTCCAAATGGCAGTCTACCATCTCAAGCCTCAGCTCAAATGGCTTCCTCCCATTTCACTTTCCCACATGTCCTGCCCCCACCCCCAGAGCTAACCCATTTCTACCGCAACTTCACAAAATATTCCTCTTAGGACTCTTCAGCTTTTAATAACCGATTAATGACCTACTGGTGGCAGACCAGCCAATTCCACTGAGAACATCTGTTCACATGTGTCCTCCCTGGATTACTAAATGTACGAAACCAGGCTGCATCTGCTTCCCACAGCCCTGGCACAAGGCTGGCACAGGGTAGGCATGCAAATGTTCACCAGAAGAGGCCTGGTTAGCATTCCACACCTTTTACTTGGCTAGTATTATGGAGGAAGATGTGTACATATTTTCTAGATACTAAGTATCATTTTTATGAACTTTGAGCATCTATGATGGATCAGGTACCTCCAGGTATATTACTCCTTTAATCTTCACAACCCTAATGAGGTTATTGAAACTTTCATTGCATCAAGCGGCAAGTTATGTGGCAGAGCTAGAATGTGAAATCAGGTCTCCTGTCTTTTGCTGATTCTGAGAAACTCTCACACGTACTGTTTACCTACTGAACCCACTGCTTGAAAGAGGTAACAGATGCTCATGGGCTTCCTGTTGTGTGTGGGGCCACTGACCTGCATTACATGGGTCCAGGTAGAGGTGGTTTTGTTTTGTGTCACTTCCCTCCAGTCGCCTGTTCCTGCTGCTGTACCTGATCCCTTTCGAAGCAGACTGGGTAAGGACCAAAGGACAGCCCTGCTACAGAAGGAGGAGGATTGAGGAAAAAAATGAAGAGAAATAAAAACACCAAAAGGCAGCCCTATAAAGTTAAATTTTGTAATTTAATTAAGTGCTTGTTTTTGTCACTCTACTTCTCAAGTCTCCTGCTACTGCTCTGGGACTCGTGGCTTGCTCTGGGGCAGAAGGAAGTTGCTGGAAGCCTGGTCTCCAGGCTGGAGGGGTGCCAATGCAAGGGTCATACTAATGGAACTATCAATGCACCTGACTTAAAGGAGCCTGAAGAATGCCTCCAGTGGGCTGCTGGGCATATGCCCTGGACTGTCCCTATACTACTTGGAATATTCAAACAGAGTCCAGAGCTCAGAGGCAGGGAGAGCCAATATGGCTGCTGAAGGCCTAGGGAAAAGCAACACAGGACAATTGTCCATGTGAGACTCTTTCTCTATCAAAGAGGAGTTAGGGATATACTGGTCAGTTCAGAGACCACAGTGTGAACCTGGCAGAAGAACTTGCTCTATATATTTCCTACCATCATGGGGGACGGCCAAACTGATTGTTACTGAACAGGTTCAGTGATGTGGTATGAGAAGTGCCAGGGACTTAAGGAAATAGAGTTCTGTAAAGCAGCCTGATCCCCTTCTAGGTCTAGAACTGATCACATTGGGAAATGCCAAAATAAGTTCAGCTAGATATACCTATGAGAGGTTTTGGCAAAAGACTTAGGTATAATGGCTGGGTTTAAGATAACATGTGTGATTCCAGATATGGTATACCAATTCATTATTTGGTATTTCAGACTAAGAAATTCATTTGTGCTCCAAAAGATTTTGCTCAGTTTGGGTAAAGCAAGCAATGTCTGTCTGATGTTTCAGGCATTTTCAGGAGGACAAATAACTGAGACAACTGAGGCTATGACTTAGTCACATAAAGTTGGTTTCAGGCTAAAAGTTTGATTTGTCCAAATAAAGCCCAATAGTCCCCCAACTCTCAGAGCAATCACAGTGATGGTGTGAAGAGCCTCTTTGAATACATGATTGCATACCTAGTGACCATACAATCAGAGATCTGGTCATAATGAAACACTTTATACAGACAGGAATAGACAAGGGATTTCTGACACACTCATGCTTTGGATGTGTCAGTACAAGACAGTATGTGAGACTGATTCTGCCAGGCAGAGGGGAACAGGCATGATTTATCTGCTGGCAAATAAGTCTCCACTACACCTAATCATTCTTTTATCTAAGTGCATCGTGATCTTCTTAGTCCTGGACGTCAAAATAGTCAATTATTGGCTCCTTGGTTATTTTCTGTAAATTACTGCTCCCAGGATTCCTGAAAAACAAAGAATGATCAGTCTTTTCTTCTTTAGGGGAAACAGACACAGGACTTCAGAAAGTTAAAGATCAGCTGATTTACCATTTGTGAAGCTTAAACATTTATTTTATTTTATTTTTATTTTAGTCTTACTTTTTAACTTCTGCCCTTTGTGAATAATTTTTTTAACTTTTGTGTTTCTTTCTAGATTTACATATTACATGGGGAATTTTGTTCTGTGAGATAACAAATTCTCTATTTACACTTTACAGTTTAGAGATAACCTTTCACAATCTATTTACAGGATTTCATACATGATGATTATTTTACTCTGCCTTCACAGTTCAACGAATGCTCAGTTAACAGCTTAAGTCAAGTGAGCATCTCACTTGTGAAGTTTTGATAGTGGGACAAACTGAGCTGGTGATTTTGAAATTTGGTAATGGGCACATAGGCATTTATGATAGTAATATTATTCTCTCTACTCTAAAAAGTTTCCATAATAGAGTTTTATACAAAAATAAAGCAAGCAAAGGGTTTTTAAAAAGATAGCATGGGATGGCTGGGCGCGGTGGCTCACGCCTGTAATCTCAGCACTTTGGGAGGCCGAGGCGGGCAGATCACGAGGTCAGGAGATTGAGACCATCCTAACACATGGTGAAACCCCGTTTCTACTAAAAATAAAAAAATTAGCCGGGCGTGGTGGCGGGCACCTGTAGTCCCAGCTACTCAGGAGGCTGAGGCAGGATAATGGTGTGAACCCGGGAGGCGGAGCTAGCAGTGAGCCAAGATCACACCACTGCACTCCAGCCTGGGCGGCAGAGCAAGACTCCGTCTCAAAAAAAAAAAAAAAAAAAAAAAAAAAAGATAGCATGGGATAAACGGGCCAATAACTCCACATGGTTGTGTCTAAGCAGGACTGGACCCAACTGTGGCAGTTTCTGAGAAAACCCCTCATGTTTCCAAAGTGACCGCCCATATGGATTTGCAGACTGCTGACCAGAACCTAGGACACCTGGCTCCTAGGGGTGGAGAAGGGCTGGTCCTGGGGACCAGGACGCTCTTGGCTGAGTCTGAGCTCAATGGGCAACACCTAGCTGTCTTCTTGTCCAGTCCCACAGGAACACTAAGTGCTGTGACCTTCATGGTGACCTTGTAAACTGCCCTAACCACCCTTCCAGAGGTTTTGTGCAGGAA
Organism: Nomascus leucogenys; assembly: GCF_006542625.1. NCBI lineage: Eukaryota > Metazoa > Chordata > Mammalia > Primates > Hylobatidae > Nomascus > Nomascus leucogenys. The sequence continues at coordinate 81,400,617 of NC_044388.1, forward strand.
TCACAGAGGAGGTATTGCTAGGACTTGTTTGTGGAAAGCCAGAACAGGAGTAGGCACCCCTCCCCTTCTGGGCTTTGAAGTAACTTTTAGACACACTGCCTTAGTTACAGTAGGGCAGCAGGGAAGGAGCACCATCCTGCCTTCCCTTCCTCTCCCTGACAAGTGACAAACAACTGGACAACTGGGGCTAGTGCTCTAAAGTTGGTTTCAGGCCACAATTCTGGTTTCTCCAAATAAAGCCCAACAGTCCCCCAACTCTCAGAGCTCCTTCCCTGCTCCTGTCTGAGAAAACACCTGGCAGACTTGCCCCTTGCCAACCTGGTTTTCTTTTCTCTTTAAATCATGAATATGTTATAAAAATTATTCAAACCATATAGAAGTAGACAGAGCAAAACAAGAAAGTACCATCCGCCCCTGTCACTGGCAATTCTCACCCCCACACCCACTTCCATCTTCAGAGTAACTATTCTTTTTTTTTTTGAGACGGAGTCTGTCTCTCTGTTGCTCAGGGTGGAGTGCAGTGGCGCGATCTCAGCTCACTGCAACCTCTGCCTCCCAGGTTCAAGTGATTCTCTTGCCTCAGTCTCCCAAGTAGCTGTGTTTACAGGTGCCTGCCACCACACACGGCTACTTTTTTGTATTTTTAGTAGCCACCTTGTTGGCCAGGCTGGTCTCAAACTCCTGACCTCAAGTGATCCACCCGCCTTGGCCTCCCAAAGTGCTGGGATTACAGGCGTGAGCCACCGCGCCCGGCCCAGAGTAAGTATTCCTAACTACACGATGTTTCAGTCTTAAACCATCTGGTATGACAGACTGAATCCACTTCCCAGTGTCACTATCCACACTATGGAAATTATGTCCAGTGACTGCTCTCTCTAGAATCAAGCACTACAAACAAACTTAGGATCCCTCTGGTGGGAACAAACGTATCTGATACCCCAACTAAACATTACATATTTGAACATGGTACCCCAAGGCCAGGCCTGAAGAGGCCACCAATGGCTGGTGCAGCTCAGGACAATTCAGCCCCTGCTGGCTTTTCTAGACAGACAGGTCCCCTTGGAAAGCAGCTGGAGAATCTTACTTGTCTGACTGATGTCTGTGATGAGGAATTGGTGGTGGAGCCCGTGCCTGCATTTCCCTTTCAAGCACACCTGTCAGCGTGGTAGGAGGACAAATGGACTTCCCCCTGACAAAAGTCAAAACATCAAGCATTGAAAAGTGAGAATCGTTTGTGGAGATGGACAGAAAGCTAGAAACTCAGCCCTTGATTTTGGCACTGTGACACTACTGAGCACTCTCTGGTATTAACTGTCTGCTCTCAGGCATGGCCACCTGCATTTAACCCCCTGTCCCTTCCACCCACCTATGCCAGGCCTGTGGCTTGCTTCATGTCAGACTTGTTTTCTTCACTGGGAAGTTCTTCCTATTCCCAGGTTCTGAGAGTGATCCTAGGTCCTCCCTGTCCCCTCCTGGCCACATTATTGCTTCAGTTTCCTCTGATGGCAAAAACACCATTCACAGGGGGTGCCTCAAACCAGAGTCCAGCATTCTTTCTGTTTTCCCCATGCCAAGAGGACAGAGCCAAGGAGAGGACAGACAGTGGAACAGGAGACAGAAGGAGAAAAGAGCAGATATGATGGGCAGGCCCCCTTGCCTGAAGAAATGCTGCTTCCAGCATCTGCTATGACTGTAGGTAGATGTGACACTTGTGCATTTTGAGTACATCTGCCCTGTGGGTCGAGGCATAGGTTTTGCTCTTTGGCTCAGGCCTTTAGATTATCTGGGAAGTGCCAGAGAAGCAGATTTTCCTTCTACTTTTCCAAGAGGGAGAGTGGTAGTAAGAAAGACAAATATTGACAGACCCTGCTTCTTGGGTCCAGTTTGCCCTGCTTAGGAGTTCTTCCTCTGATGGCGGGATTGACCTACCTGATGGCAGTGACCACCACATTGCGCTTCGGTTCACTGTCATAGCTCACGCTCTCCAGGCCATAAACTTGGGCCAGGTCATGGATGATCCGGCGGTGGTCTCTGTTCATGGGAGGGAAGCTGTGGCTTTTCTTAGTATTCTTTCCCTGTATTGAGGGAAAAGATGACTGACTGATCATATCACTCTGAAAACAAAATGCTCACAACTAATCTTACCACACAAGAATTGCATGGATCAATAAGAGGTGATTTTAGAGGCCCACAGCACAGAGCATTTTACTAACTGCCAAGCAAGCCTGGAGGAGTTTGGGAAGATGGGCATTGATGCACTTCTTTCACCTACTCTGTGAGCCACAACAGTAGCAGCTGGACAGGGTTAGGGACAAAGGGTACGTGAACTGCGACTTAGGTAGACAGTATAATGGTTCTTCCTGATGGGTTCCATAACTGGGGAGTGGGTGATATTCCCTAAAAATGACTAAATACTTACAAAACAAGAAAATATTATTTCCTTTAAAAGTATGTTCTACTTTAAAAATCATGAGTATTCAGATACAGACACACAAGCAGAGAAACATATCTGTTTGGGTTTCTTAATTAGGAGAGGAACAATGCATTCCATTTTCTCCCTCATGTTAATATTCTGCTGGGAAGTGGTAACAGAAGGGAGGAAAGGAGGGGAATGGGAAGAGGGTAAGGAGACTGGGAAGGAAAACCACCAGCATTAGATACAGGGGCTAAAGCAGCCATCTCGTCCTTACTCACAGTCCCCTCTGATGGAAGCAGGAGGGAGCCAATGCAGCGCTGGGGGCTTCTGACTAAACTCCAGACCTTTTCACTTAAAGCTACCTCTGTGACATCCCTGGCCACCTCCAGGACAGGGGTCTCCCTCCTCTGAAGGAGTCTATCCCACTGCTCTCCAGCTGTAGTCACACAACTTTCCCAAAGGGGACATTCCTGCCTTTGGAATTATAAAGAACAGTGGGCTTTCCTGGCATACAATAGCCCTTCAAAGATCTGAGGGGCTAGAGTGTCTTCCTAAGTGTCCCACACAGTCACTCAACTATCACTATTGAGCCCCCTCACCCAGAGTTTCTTCATCCATTCTTAGGCACTTAGCCAGCATTTTCTTTTTTTCTTTTTTTTTTTTTTGAGACAGGATCTCAAGCTGGAGATCAAAGCTGGAGTACAGTGACTCAACCTCAGCTTACTGCAGGCTTGACCTCCCGGGCTTAAGCAATCCTCCTGCCTCAGCACCCTGAGTAGCTGGGATTACAGGTGTGCACCACCACACCTGGCTAATTTTTTACTTTTTGTAGAGACAGGGTTTTGCCATGTTGCCCAGGCTGGTCGCGAACTCCTGGACTCAAGTGATCCGCCTGCTGCCTCAGCCTGCCAAAGTGCTGGGATTATAGGTGTGGGCCACCGTGCCTGGCATTTACTTACAGCTGACTGCAGATCTTTCTTTCTTTCTTTTTTTTGAGACGGAGCTTCACTCTTGTTGCCCAGGCTGGAGTGCAGTGGCAGAATCTCAGCTCACAGCAACCTCCACCTCCCGGGTTCAAGGAATTCTCCTGCCTCAGCCTTGCAAGTAGCTGGAATAACAGGTGCCCGCCACCACACCCAGCTAATTTTTATATTTTTATTAGAGATGGGGTTTCGTCATGTTGGCCAGGCTGATCTAGAACTCCCAACCTCAAGTGATCTGCCTGCCTTGGCCTCCCAAAGTGCGGGGGTTACAGGCATGAGACACCACGCCCGGCCGACTGTAGATCTTTTCTGTAGTCAACTGTCCTGAACCAGGACAGGCTTCCACAGATGTTACAATGGCTGTGTTTTGAGAAAGATAAGGATCCTCAAAGAAGTTGTGACTTTTTCCTACAACTACTCTAGGTTGACAGTGTTTCCAGGACTTGATTGCTTTTTTTTTTTTTCATCAAGCTGGCCTTAGAGAAATGTCCAGTGGGATGTTTCAACTTCAACCTTATTCACGGACTCCACGAGGGTTTCCATTTCCTTCTCAATGTCACTGACAAACTTTAAGTCCTTCCTGAAATGAGAAATCACCAGTTAATTTTGTCTGTCCCTGCCCTTCTGAGAACCCCTTTCACCCATCCTCTCCCTGTAAAGTGGAGACAATAGACAATGCTAGCAGAAAAACTGCAGAGATCAGGAATTGTCAGAAAACAGAAGGAGGACTGTGACGGAAGAAAGAACAAAAGAGAAAAATATAAGAAATGAGAAGATGAAAGGAGAAATAGCCACTGGAGGGCCAGGGACTCCAGGAGAAAAGTAAGAGCTGTTATAGCTCCAAGTGGGAACGCATGTGAATGTGAGACTGGGGTGGACAGAGGTGGAATGAAGCCCAGAGATCCTCCAATTTAGTCTAGTCCAGCCCTTGGGAGGCCCAAACTCTTACCACCGCCCCACCCAAACTCTTGTCTCAACCCTACCCAAGTTCAGTTCTTTAAGGGGACAGTTTTGAGAAACCAAGAGAAGGGTATTTATTAAACAGCACATAATCTCTTACAATAGATAAACAAACAAACCTGAACTGGCTTAATCACAGGAGGAGTACATATTAGTTATGACATCTCAAAAGACCAAACACTCTGACAAGCCACAATTAAGAAAGCAGGTAACAAGTTACGTACCTGGCATCTTCTTTCAAACTATCACTGAATTTTGACCCTGAAGAACGTATATTGAAAGGATCAGAATCCTCACTGATATGAAATGCCTCTGCTAATCTCCTGAAAGGGAGAGAGAGGTATGCAAATAAAAGGAGTGGGAGGGAAACTATCTTACTGTCACCCCGAGTGCCTACTATATCCTAAATTCTTTACACATTATTTATCTCTATTTTGGTAAACTGGATTATTAAGGAGAGAATAACAACAACTTGGGACATGAGGTGGTATTGTCTTCATAAAAGAAAATAAAACAGATCTATAAGGATCTGAGCAAGTCATAGGCTGAACACTGGGGACTTAGATTATTTGGGGAAGAGGAGTTTGGGGGTGTGGGATCACTGAGAATGGTCAATGGGGGATGACTTTCTCTGAGGCTTTGTTTAAAGATAAGGTACATAAAATAGACATACAAATGTTAAAATTAATATCGAAATCTGAAAAGTAAAGAATTCCATTAACATATACACTTCATTTTTATACATTTCTTGGCTGGGTGCGGTGGCTCACACCTGTAATCCTAGGACTTCGGGAGGCCAAGGTAGGTGGATCACTTGAGGCCAGGAGTTCGAGATCAGCCTGGCCAACATGGTGAAACCCTGTCTCTATTAAAAATACAAAAATTAGCCGGGTGTGGTGGCGTGTGCCTGTAATCCTAGCTGCTAGGAGGCTGAGGCATGAGAATCACTTGAACCCAGGAGAAAGAGGTTGCAGTGAGCCGAGATTGCACCACTGCACTCCAGCCTGGGCGACACAGTGAGACTCTAAAAAAATAAAATAAAATAAAAAATAATACATTACTTTATTATTTTATTTTTATTGACCCATTGTCATTGCTTCATATTTATGAAGCACAGTTTGATGTTTTGGTACATATATACTATGTTGTATAATAACCAAATCAGTGTATTAGGCATATCCATCACCTGATGCCCTTATTATTTCACTGTGGTGAGAATACACAGAAGCCTCTTTTCTAGTTATTTTGTAAACTACACCTTACCGTTAACCATCATCACCCCAGTGTGCCATAGAACACCAGAACTTAGGCTGGGCACGGTGGCTCATGCCTGTAATCCCAGCACTTTGGGAGGCTGAGGCGGGCAGATCACCTGAAGCCGGGAGTTCGAGACCAGCCTGACCAACACGGAGAAACCTCGTTTCCACGAAAAATACAAAAATTAGTCAGGTGTGGTGGTGCATGCCTGTAATCCCAGCTACTCAGGAGACTGGGGCAGGAGAATCGCTTGAACCTGGGAGGCAGAGCTTGCAGTGAGCTGAGATAGCGCCATTGCACTACAGCCTGGGCAACAAGAGCAAAACTCCTTCTCAAAAAAAAAAAAAAAAAAAAAAAAAAAAACCACCAGAACTTATTACTACCATCTATTTGTAACTTTCTATCCACTGACCAACCTCTCCTCATCCTCCCCTTTCCACCCTGTCCTTCTTCTCAGTCAGATAAACACTGTTCTACTCTCTGCTTCTATATTATTTTTTAAATATTCTACATATGAGTGAGATCATGTGGTATCTGTCTTTCTGTGTCTGGCTTATTTCACGTAACATGATGTCCTCCAGGTCCATCCATGTTGTTGCAAATGACAGGGTTTCATTTTTTTTATGGCCGAATAGTATTTCATTCTGTATATATACCACATTTTCTTTGAATGGATATTCAGCCATGTTGGCCACTTCAGTTGATTTCATATCTTGGCTATTGTAAATAGTGCTGCAACAAATGTGAGAGTACAGGTATCTCTACAGATTTGATTTCCTCTGTAGAGATACCAAGCAATAGGATTGCTGGATCATATGGTAGTTCTATTTTTAATGTGAGGAAATTCCATACTGTTTTCCATAGTGGCTGTACTAATTTACAATCCCACCAAGAGTGTGTAAGTGTTCCCTTTTTTCTAATTGTTTTTTTTTTTTTTGAGGCTGGGTCTGGCTCTTGTTGCCCAGGCTGGAGTGCAGTGGCATGATCTCAGCTCACTGTAACTTCCACCTCCTGGGCTTAAGCCATCCTCCTACCTCAACCTCTCCAGTAGCTGGCACTACAAGTGTGCCACCATGCCCGGCTAATTTTTGTATTTTTTGTAGAGACAGGGTTTTGCTATGTCGCCCAGGCTGGTCTTGAACTCCTAAGCTCAAGCGATCCACTGGCCTCAGCCACCCAAATGCTGGGATTATGGGCATGAGCCGCTGTAATGGGACCCTTTCTTCACTATAACGTTTCTCTCTCTCTATGTGTGTGTGTGTGTGTGTGTGTGTGTGTGTGTGTGTGTGTGTATATATATATATTTGGAGATGGAGTCTTGCTCTTGTCGCCCAGGCTGGAGTACACTGGCATGATCTCAGCTCACTGCAACCTCCGCCTCCTGGGTTCAAGTGATTCTCCTGCCTCAGCCTCCCGAGTAGCTGGGATTACAGGTGCCTGCCACCATGCCCAGCTAATTTTTGTATCTTCAGCAGAGATGGGGTCTCACCATGTTGGCCAGGCTGGTCTTGAACTCCTGACCTCAGGTGATCCACCCACCTCGACCTCCCAAAGTGCTGGGATTACGGGTGTGAGCCACTGTGCCTGGCCTTTCTCTATAATTTTAAGTAGCCGCCATTATTATATTCAAAATTGTCTCACCCCCCAAAAATAAGAATGTGAGGTAATGCATATGCAAATTAGCTTGATTTAGCCATTCCACAATGTATACATACACATCATGCTGTATTACCATAAATATATACCATTTTTATTTAATAAAAAAATTTAAAAAATTAAAAAAACCTTGTTTCTTTGCATCTCCCCAGCATTATCTTGTTAGCATTTCTCATATTATTATTTTGTTTTCACACTTAACTGTTTTCATGGCTCATAGTCTTCTAATGATGTTCCCATATTTTAATCATTTCCCATTTAGGTTTCTTTAACAGTTCCTCAGTTTCTCAATATTATATATGACACAATTAATATCTCTGTGCAAAAAGCTTTGAAAATGTTTCCAGTTGTGGGGTACATGGAGTGGACATAAGACTCTTGATCAACGTGGAGTAAGTCGTCTCCAGAAATGCCACTTTGTGCCCTAGCCATCAGTGTCTGAATCTCATGGCATCTCACCAACATTCAAGTTATTTTATTTTTTTAAAGCTAGATTTCAGCTTAGCACTTAGTACAATTTTCATTTACACTGCACCAGGAGTCACTTACAAGCTTAGTGCCCACAAGAATCTGGTTCACACTGCTAGATTTCCAACTTTTCAAAAGAGGCTTACTTCTCAAATTTTCAAGAGAATTTCGAGGGGAAGATCTTTTGATGTTTTGGTTACTTGGCCACTAATTCAAATTTAAACACCAATAAAACCTGTCTGTGGGCTGAATTTGGCCTGCTAGTTTTTTATTTCTACAATAGAGATATACACACATGCATACACACATACATATACACACAGGTTTATGCGTGTATATATGTGTGTGTATATATAGATATAACTTTAGATGGACTTTTCTTTAAATTTGCATTTTTTTTCTCTTAGGTTTGTGTGTATTTATGAAAGACTCTAACCTGTAAGGGTCGTTATGTCATCACCAAGATTGACGAGAAATTCAAAAGGCTTTCAAAAATAGCTAGTTTTAATCAGTAACATTTACTGAGTACCTACTATGAGCCAAGCTCTTGTGCCAAGAGCTTTATGAGTATCATTTTTAGTTTTAATGTATTAATCCTCATAACAACTCTGGAAGGTAAATACTGTTATTATCATCATTTCTAGATTTTTAAGAAACCTAAGGCTTACAGACAATATGTGACTTGCCCAAGGTCTCATAGCTAAGTGATTTGTGAAGCTAGGATTCAAATCCAGACAATCTGACTCCAGAGCTCTGGCTCTAACTAGTATACAATATGTCTTTCAACCACCAAAAGTACATTTCCATGTTTGGAGACCTTCTGTGTATTCACTATAGCATTTCTGAATACCTAGGACTCCTAATTTACATTCTACAGCTGAGAATACTGACTGACGGTTCCTAAAGGGCAAGGGTTTTGAACGGCACTCACTAGAAAGTTATCATAAGGGTCAAACCAAGGAAAATTTGGACAGCACTACTAGTTATCACATTACCTTCTACACACTTAATATGTAAAGAGGTACTATTAAAATTGTTGAAAGTCAAACTTCAAGGTAAAATAGGGCTATACTTTGTCTGCATTTGTCTAACTTTTTATCTTAAACAAATTTCAAAGACAAGTTATGAGAATATTACAATAAACTTCTATATACCCTTCACCTAAATTCTCCAATTATTAACATTTTGCAGGGCTATTCAATTTAATCAATCTTTGCTAGAATCAGGAAGTTTGTCAGTCATTGAATACATGCCTCTTGATCTGATAGAGTATCCTCAAGTAACTTACTGCAGACATCATATTTAATGGTGAAATACTTAAAGTTTTCCCTATGAGATGGAGGATTAGTCAGGAATATCTATTTATTTTTTTTTTTTTGTGAGACTGAGTCTTGCTCTATCGCCTAGGCTGGAGTGCGGGGGCGCCATCTCGGCTCACTGCAATCTCTGCCTCCCGGGTTTAAGCAATTCTCTTGCCTCAGCCTCCTGAGTAGCTGGGACTACAGGCGTCCGCCACCACGCCCGACTAATTTTTGTATTTTTAGTAGAGACAGGGTTTCACCATGTTGGCCAGGTTGGTCTCGAACTCTTGACCTCAAGTGATCCGCCCGCCTCAGTCTCCCAAAGTGCTGGGATTACAGGCGTGAGCCATCCCACCGTGCCCGGCCAAGGAATATCTTTTATTACCACCTTCCATTCAACAATATACTGAAGGCCCTAGCCAGTACAATGAGGTAAGAAGAAGAAATGAAAGTTAAGAATTGGAAAGAAGGAAAAAAAAAAAAAGAAAGGAAAAAACAGGAATTGAAAATAAATAAAATTACTATTATTAGAAGACATGACTGTGTATATGCAAAATCCAAAATAATCTATAATATCAGAAATAAGTGAATTTAGCAAGGTTTCTAAATAAGTCAATAAATATCAATTGTATCTCTAAATACCAGCAACAAGCAATTAGAAAATACCAATTTAAGCCGGGTGTGGTGGCTCACACCTATAAACCCAGCACTTTGGAAGGCTGAGGCAGGAGGATGGCTTGAGCCCAGGAATGTGAGACCGGCCTGGCCAACATAGCAAGACGCCATCTCTACCAAAAAAACAAAAAAATTAGCTGGGTGTGGCACAAAAAAATGTAAAAATTAGCTGGGTGTGGTGGCATGCACCTGCAGTTCCAGCTACTTGGGAGGTGAGGCAGGAGTATCACTTGAACCCAGGAGGTAGAGGCTGCAGTGAGCTGTAATTGTGCCATTGCACTCCAGCCTGGGAGACAGAGTGAGACTCTGTATCAAAATAAATAAATAAATAAATCAAGCCATTCATAGAATTTTTTTGCCTTAATCTGTGATATATTTTTATGACTGCTGAAGCATATAAATATCTTCTGTAACACATTTCTAAAATGAGCATTTGCTTTAAAATGAAGGCCTTGTAATTTGCATTTTTTATTGAGGATGTCAACCTGGCCAAAAGCAAAATAAACAAAACACTTGTCACATTAAATAATAATAATAATTTAAAAAAAATTAAAAGTTGGCCAGGCGCGGTGGCTCATGCCTGTAATCCCAGCACTTTGGGAGGCTGAGATGAGCAGATCATGAAGTCAGGAGATTGAGACCGTCCTGGCTAACATGGTGAAACCCCATCTCTACTAAAAATACAAAAAATTAGCTGGGTGTAGTGGTGGGCGCCTCTGGTCCCAGCTACTCGGGAGGCAGAGGCAGGAGAATGGCATGAACCTGGGAGGCGGAGCTTGCAGTGAGCCGAGATGGCGCCATTGCACTCCAGCCTGGGCAACAGAGCGAGACTCCGTCTCGAAAAAAAAATAAAAAATTACAAGTAATACAAGAAAAATAAACCCATCTAGCTGGGCGCGGTGGCTCATGCCTGTAATCCCAGCACTTTGGGAGGCCGAGGTGGGTGGATCACGAGGTCAGGAGATCGAGACCATCCTGGCTAATGTAGTAAAACCCCGTCTCTACTAAAAATACAAAAAAAAAATTAGCCGGGTGAGGTGGCGGGCACCTGTAGTCCCAGCTACTCGGGAGGCTGAGGCAGGAGAATGGCGTGAACTCCGGGGGGCGGAGCCTGCAGTGAGCCGAGATCATGCCACTGCACTCCAGCCTGGGCGACAGAGAGACTCCATCTCAAAAAAAAAAAAAAAAAAAAAGAAAAACCCATCTATAGCAGCATCAAAAAGCAAGAAACAAATCTACTGAAAGACTACAAAATCTATATATAGAAAACCATAGAGTATCATTGAGAGAAATCAAAGACATGAAATGCAAGAATACACCTTCCTCTTGGATTAGAAAATTTAATATTGTAAAGATTCCAAATTGATCTACAAGTTAAATACCAACTCAATCAAAATCCCAGCAGGTTTCTTGGGCATATATTATAATAACAAGCCAATTGTGAAATATAAGTGGAAATGGGCTGGGTGCAGTAGCTCATGCTTATAATCCCAGCACTTTGTGGGGCCAAGGCAGGAGGTTCGCTTGAGCCAGAAGTTTGAGACCACCCTGGTCAACATAGTAAAACCCTGTCTTTACAAAAAAAAAAAAAAAAAAAAAGAAAAAGAAAAACTTAGCCGGGCGTAGTGGTGTGTGCCTGTAGTCCTACCTATTTTGGAGGCTGAGGCACGAGGATCTCTTGAGCCCAGGAGTTCAAGGGTGCAGTGAACTATGATTGTGCCACTACATTCCAGCATGGGTGACAGAGCAAGACCCGGTCTCAATAAATAAATAAATAAATAAATAAATAAATAAATAAATAAATAAATGAAAAAGACATTAAGTGGAAATGTAAAGGGCTAAGAATAAAGAATAATCAAAGAGAATATTGAAGAAGAGTCATGGTTGAGGATATATACTATCAGATATTAAGACTTGTTATAAAGGCACAGTAATTAAGACAGTGTGATACTAGTGCGGTTGAACAGGATGAGATCAGAAATAGACTCACATATATATATATTTGATATACTTTAATTTATTTATTATTATTATTTTTTTGTTGCGGAGTCTTGCACTGTCATCCCGGCTGGAGTGCAGTGGCACGATCTCGGCTCACTGCAAGCTCTGCCTCCTGGGTTCATGCCATTCTCCTGCCTCAGCCTCCTGAGTAGCTGGGACTACAGGTGCCCACCACCATGCCCGGCGAATTTTTTGTATTCTTAGTAGAGATGGGGTTTTACCAGGATGGTCTCGATCTCCTGACCTCGTGATCCACCTGCCTCAGCCTCCCAAAGTGCTGGGATTACAGGTGTGAGCCACCATGCCCGGTCTATTTTTTTTTTTTTTTTTGAGACAGGATTTCACTCTGTCACCAAGAGTATAGTCCAGGCTGGTGATCACGGCTCACTGTAGCCTCAACCTTGCAGGTTCAAGCAATCCTCCCACCTCAAGCTTCCCAAGTAGCTGGGACTATAGGTGTGCACCACCACACCTGGCTAATTTTATTTTATTTTTTGTAGAGATGAGGTTTTGCCAAGTTGCCCAGGCTTATATGTGATTTATGACAGAGGTGGCACTGCAGAGTGCTGGGAAAAGGACAATCTTGGTACTGGTCAAATGGATATTTGCATGGAAAAAAGCTGAATTGTAAACTCTCCTTATCCATACTCAAAAAAATCAGTACAGGTCAACTGTAGATTTAAAATGTGAAAGGTAAAATAATACACTTTCTAGATAGTAACAGAATATTGTCATTGCCTCAGGATAGACAAATTTTTCTAAATAGGACATGAAAAGTGCTTATTAAGAAACTCAAATAAACTGGATAATATTACAATTAAAAATTTCTGTTTATCAAAAGACATCAAGAGTTCTTTAGCTTCTGGGATTAAAAAAAGGCATCAAGAGAGTAAAAAATGAAGGTACAGAGTGCAACAAAGTACTCACAATGTATACATAAAGCCAACAAAGGACTCGTATTCAGAATATGTAAAGAATTCCTACTAATCAATACAAAAAGAGCACAAAAAAATAAGCAAAGGACTTGTACAGGCACTTCAAAAATGAGGCTATCCAATGGCCAGTAACTACAAGAAAGGTGCTTAATCTCTTAAGTCATCAGGAAAATAGAAATTAAAAGCTCAATGACATCTTGTTATACACATCTACAAAATGGCTAAAATTAAAAAGACTGACAATTTCAAGTGCTGACAAAAAAGTACAGCAATGGGAATTATCCTTTGCTGGTGGGAGTGCAATTTGGTACAATCACTTTGGATACTGGCAGAATCTACTAATGCTGAACATACGTAAACCCTATTAATCAGCAATTCTACTTCTGGCTTATATCCAACAGAAATGTACAGAAATATAGAGCAAAGCAAGTTTAAGAATGTTCTGGGCTGGGCGTGGTGGCTCACGCTTGTAATCCCAATGCTTTGGGAGGTCGAGGCAGGTGGATCACCTGAGGTCAGGAGTTCGAGACGAGCCTGGCCAACATGGTGAAACCCCATTTCTACTAAAAATACAAAAATCAGCTGGGTGTGGTGGTGTGCGCCTGTAATGCCAACTACTCTGGAGGCTAAGGCAAGAGAATCGCTTGAACCCAGGAGGCAGAGGTGGCAGTGAGCCAAGATCATGCCATTGCACTCCAGCCTAGGCAACAAGAGCAAAACTCCATCTCAAAAAAAAAAAAAAAAAAGAATTCTTAACAGCTTTATTTGTAATAGTCTAATGGTTAATACAAAGATATCCATTAACAGTATAATGGGTAAATGAATAGTAATACAAAAAAAATCATGCAGGAATAAAAATGAATAAAGCATTGCTACATGCAACAACAGGAGTGAATGTCACAAAAATGTAACGAAAGAAGCCAGACAAAAATAATACAAACTACATGATTTCATCACTTACATAAAGTTCAAAAACTAATCTAAAGAGAAGTTAGGATAGAGTTTCACCTTTATGTAGAGTATAGGAGACAGTTCTGGTAATTATCTTTTCACCTGAGTGCTTGATTACACAACTGTATTCATTTAGTGACGATTCAATGATCTGCACACTTTCAGTCTTCAATATGTATGCTAAACTTCAACGAAAAGTTAACTAAACATTGTTTTAAACCTCTTATCTCTGAGTCAGGAAGTTGGCCAGTCCCTGAATAAGTATGCTGTGTTATGTGATGTTTATATCATGCCCAAAACCACACAGCTCCTGTTTCTCAATATGCTGAAATCACCTGAGTGGTTTATCCTTCAGACAATTCAATTCTTGGTAATGGCATTTCTCTTGCTCTTTGATAACAGTAAAAGACGCAGTGCAGTGCTGAGTGAATGTCTGATGTTTGAAGGGTTGCTCCCTCCCATTAATTTCACAGAGCTCAAGGGCAAGGAGATTAAAAAAGCAGCTGCAACTACTTACTTTTTCCTTTCCAAGGCTGAACACTCCTCATCACACTCCAGCCTTGATAAGCAAATGAAAAAAAATTAAAGTCAGAATACAGGCTGTACAGCTCCTATGCAGCAAGAAAAGGAAGTCTCAGTCAACCTGGAAGCACAGCTGACTCTTGCCAAAAAACATTCCCTCAGGCCAGGAATGTTTTTTGTGAGGCCTGTGAGGCCACCTGTTCTTCAGTTTCCATCAGTAACCTTGCCCTAGAAATACCATTTCCCCAGGGACCCCAATCCAGGAATGGCTGGATGAGGTCCCTCTCAAGGACAGGTGGGATGGCCTCTCTCTTATGGGGTCTAGGAGTCCTCCAGTGGCCTCAGAGTGTTCCTTGGCTGCTCAGCCCCAAATGCTCCACAGGTGCCCCTCTTAACAGCCCAATCTCCCTCTCCAGAGACAGCCACCACTCTGGGTTCTCTATTCTCATATGGGTTAAGCTAAACACCTATAGGTCTCTGCTTCCTTCGGTTACTGTGAGGCCTGGAAAAGTCTCCTCTAGTCTTGGCCATCTCCTGAGTAGGATTCATTGGGGATGGAGCGGATGTCACAACATCAACTTGTCTATTGAATACTTATTGTGTATGCAAGGCTCTGCTATGAAGGATTGAGATAAATGAATAATCCCTGCCCTCTAATTGAAGTCTAATTGAAGAAAGAAGGCACATATATGTATTTTAAAAATTACCTGGCTTGATAAACTTCCTTTTTGGTAATTAACTTGCCGATCTCCACTGAACCTCCAAGCTGCATGTCTGTTATCTTAGAGGCCATGGAAATTGCAGCTATTCTGAAATATAAAAAAGAAAGGGAAAAAGAGGCATTGCAGTTTCACAAGAACCTCCTTATACTTGGGATACAGAAGACCTCTTTAAAAGCAAATCTAGGCCGGGTGTGGTGGCTCACGCCTGTAATCCCAGCACTTTGGGAAACCGAGGCAGGTGGATCACCTGAGGTCAGGAGTTCATGACCAGCCTGACCAATATGGTGAAGCCCCGTCTCTACTAAAAATATAAAAAATTAGCCAGGCATGGTAGCAGGCGCCTGTGATCCCCGCTACTCAGGAGGCTGAAGCAAGAGAATCTCTCGAACCTGGGAGGTGGAGGTTGCAGTGAGCCGAGATTGCACCATTGCACTCTAGCCTGGGCAACAAGAGTGAAACTCCATTTCAAAAAAAAGCAAATCTAGCACATGAAAACTGGTGTGGCCTTGGAAGCCCAGCTACTATGAACTACCTACATATTTATGTCTCTTCAATTATATTCAAAGCAGCTACATGGGAAGCGATGAGGTGACTCAATCCCTCAGTATCCCCTAGAGCAACACTTGGCATTTAGTAGGTATTCAAACACAGCCAATCTGATGTGTGCATCCTCTTAAAGTCCTATATCCATGGCACCTCTCCCCATCTAACCAGAGAGAGATATATATATATAAAAAACTATTCATTCTCTAACACCTCCATCTCAGTACTCAGATCCCTATATGGCTACACAGGTCCCAAGACTTCAGGAGGCTGCAGAGATACCTCACAGAACAATTAGAAACCCTCACACCAGAGGAGCACAGGGCTTAGCCCTGGCTGTGTCAATGACAAATGGTAGGATGTGAAAGCAATTCACCTAACTTCAGGACATCTTTCCTTCTTATCTCACAATGTAATACGACCAAAAGAGAGAAAAAGAGAAAGATGAAGGAGGAAGTGGAGAAATTTCAAAGTTATTTTATACACTAAAGTTAGGGAAGACAAGGTACATAAAGCAGCACTTTTTCTTTGAACTAGAGAAACCAGATTTTTTAAAATGTATGTAAGAAACTTTCCAGCCAGGTGTGGTGGCTCACGCCTGTGATCCCAGCACTTTGGGAGGCTGAGGTGGGAGACCAGCCTGGGAAACAGGGCAAGACCCCTCTCAATAAAACAAAACAAAACAAAAAAACAAACAGAAAAACCTTTCCAGCTTTTAGAAAAGTTGCAAGGATACTATGATAAACACATGTATCTGTGCAGTGGTGTTTACAACTCACTGATCACAACCAGTTACAGACTTCTTTGTTTCTTCTCCACTCCCACTGCTTCACTTGACTAGCTTTAAAAACAAAACAAAACACATGTATCTGTTTCACCTAGGTCATCAGTTGTTAACATTTACGTAACACTAACCTTTGATAAGTACTAGACGCTTCAGAGCAAATCACCATCTCTTTTCTTCGTCCACATTCACACTGTAGCTCTACCTGAAGTCAGATGAACATGGAACGACTTTTAGCACACTGGAACCATGTGAATAAAGCAGTTTTCACTCTTAAATCCTCTCTTAAACCATAGCAGAGACTAGAGAGTCAGTGGGTGGCCACTCTCCAAGCTGGAAGAAGCTAACCACACATGCAAACTGACACAGTTGTTGACATGCTAGGAAAGAAGTGCCCCGTCCACAATGCCCCCTTTTGGAAACCTCCTCTGTTCTTAATCCTGGCTGGAGGGGCAGGCCTAGGATGAAGTTTTTACCATCAGAGACAGACACTTGCCCTAGGCCCAACTGTGGCCTAGCCAACTCCACATCCTCAAGGTGGCCACACTTGATCCTTTAGACCAGGCTAAACCTCCCATTTACCTGCTCTCACAGCACCCTCCACAAGGCTTAAACTACTCCCTCATGACACCACAGCCATAATTAGTTATCTAAGTAATAATCGAGTATCTGTCCTATCAGATTGTGAGGAACCATGGGTCTCTTGTTCACTAATTTATCCCTAGCACCTCATACTGACTTGCACAAAAGACATTTATACATTTATTAAATAAATGGAGTAAACAATCAGTGACTATTAAGAATCTGATCCAAGGGAGACACAGACTGTGGTCCGGTGGCAGTGGGTACCTGCTGAATCAAAAGGCCATACCAAGTTGGGCAGGCAGAAACCTGTATGACTTACTCTCTCTCTAACTCGTGGTTATTTGCAACCAATGACCCCTGATTAAGATGCATGCCCAGGGGCCACTGTAGACAGTTCTGGATTCACTAATGGCCTCAGAACTACAGTCTATGCTCCATCTGTGGCCAGAAATACCCACCTTGGCTTTACAAGCAGTCACAGGGCAGGGTGAGCTGGTATGGCATGGTGCCATACATGGGTGACCACAGTCAGCTCTGGGGGTGGTGCAGGGCTGCTTGCAGGCCTCATCCACAAGACACTCCCCTTTGTGACAGAGTCTCTGACATTTGTGCATCCCACATGGTAGCGTGGCACTGCAGGGTAATCCGCAAGAGATATCAACCAGGTGACAGGGGATGTTGCTCCGAAACTAGGAGAGACAGAAGTAGCCAGATTCTCATCTCCATGTGGGATTTGGGGTGAGTTTTAACTTTCTCTTTAAACATTTCTGAACTTATAGCAGGGTTGTCTTTTTTTTTTCGGATACAGGGTTTCACTCTGTCGCCCAGGCTGGAGTGCAATGGTGTGATTATGACTTTCCTGGGGCTCAGGTGATCCTCCCACCTCAGTCTCCCAAGTAGCTGGGATTGCATGTGCATGCCACCACGCCCGGCTAATTTTTGTATTTTTTTTTTTAAGAGGTGGGGTTTCACCATGTTGCCCAGGCTGGTCTTGAACTCCTGAGTGGAAGCGATCCACCCGCCTAGGCCTCCCAAAGTGCTGAAATTACAGGTGTGAGCCACTGCATCTGGCAATAACAGTTTGTATTTATTTTGAGACAAAGTCTCACTCTGTTGCCCAGGCTGGAGTACAGTGGCACCGATCTCAGGGCTCACTGCGACCTCCGCCTCCAGGGTTCAAGTGATTCTCTAGCCTCAGCCTCCTGAGTAGTGGGGTTACAGGGGTGTACCACCACGACCAGCTAATTTTTGTATTTTTAGTAGAGACAGGGTTTCGCCATGTTGGCCAGATGGCTGGTCTTGAACTCCTGACTTCAAGCGATTCACTTGCCTTGGCCTCCCAAAGTGCTGGGATTACAGGCGTGAACCACTACACTCAGCTGTTTTTAAAATAAGGATTATTATTATTTTAATTTTTAGAGACAGGGTCTCACTATGTTGCCTAAGCTGGACTTGAACTTCTGGGCTCAAGTGAGCCTCCTGTCTTAGTCTTCTGATTAGCTGGGACTATAGGTACATGCCACTGCAACCAGCTTAAAAGCTGTATTTTTAAAATAGCTCTATTTATCTGAAAAAAATCAGTTTGATTTTCAAAGTCTGAAAGGTTAGTTTGAGATGAAGAAAACAAACCTTAACTTTATTTAATAATCCCTGTTATGACTCGAAAGGATTTGTAGCAGAAGCCAAAAATGTGATCTGGGACATAAACTTTCCAAAGTGACAACAAATGTTAACTAGATAACTAGGGAGTGCTTGAAAATGCTATGACTAACTGGGAGGGGCAGATGATCTTTTCCCTCCTTTCTGAACTGCTAAAGCAGTCAATAGACTAATTCTTATAGATGAGGGGTGGAGGGCAACCTTAGCCCAGGGTTCTGAGACTGATGGCAGGGCCATTTTTTTGTTTTATTTTGCTTTTTTTTTTGAGATGGAGTCTCGCTCTGTCACCCAGGGTGGAGTGCAGTGGCGCGATCTCGGCTCACTGCAACCTCCACCTCCTGGGTTCAAGCGATTCTCCCGCCTCAGCCTCCCAAGTAGCTGGGACTACAGGTGTGTGCCACCATGCCCAGCTAATTTTTGTATTTTTAGTAGAGACAGGGTTTCACTATGTTGGCCAGGCTGGTCTTGAACTGCTGACCTCAGGTGATCCACTTGCCTCAGTCTATCAAAATGTTGGGATTACAGGCGTAAGCCACCATGCCCGGCCTGTTTTGCTTTTTTTGAGGCAGAATCTTGCTCTGTTGCCCAGGCTGGAGGGCAGTGGCACGATCGTGGCTCACTGCAGCCTTGAACTCCTGGGTTCAAGTGATCCTCCTGCCTTAGCCTTCCAAGTAGCTGGGAGTACAGGCATGCCACTAAACCCAGATAATTTTTGTATTATTTGTAGAGTCAGGATCCCACTAGGTTGCCCAGGCTAGAAGGCTGTTTTCTGTAATAAAATACTTAACTCTCCTCATGTCTCCCAACTCATGGTCTCCACAGGTTCAGGCAGTCCTGTCCTTTAAAAAATTAAGAGACAACAGGGCATGGAACCCCCAATTCATTTTTTTTTCTTGAAAAATGGCCTGTTTCCAGGCTTCCTCACCACAGGAAAAAGCTGCTGAAATTTTATGCTCATAGGACCAAAGGCTAGTCTTATATATTCACTTAAATTCTTTCATGAACCCCCGAAATGAGGGATATACTTCTACTGCAGTGACACACAACTTCTCCCCTTGAAGAGACCTCCAACATCTAGGACGTATATATTTCCCATCACACTGGAATCCATATTTTAGTAGAATGTAGTTCTCAATCATTAAACACTTACCCATTCTACTACCAGGGCAATGGGGATAATTCTTGCCCATGCTCTGCCCCGTCATCCTCTCCACATTACTTTCTTCTCACTATCCTTTAGGATATTAATTCTTCCAGAACACCTGGAGAGCCCTTCCATCCTCCTTAGCCCTCTGTATTTCCCGGGTTACTGCTATTGTCTGTTTTCATGCCTGCCTCCCGACCCAAAGTGAAGGCTTCATAAGGGCAAGGGTTAGTCTCGTTCACTTTCAAATCACCCAAACCTAGCCTGTTACCTAGCACATAGTAGGTACTCATACTTGATATCTGTTGAATGAAGTCTTAATAAGCCATCAATACAAAGATAACACATTGATGTTTTAGAATGGATAAACTGGAAAAGGTGAGACATATAGAAAAGAATAAATACCAAGGACTTGAGAACCACCCACAGGAAATCAGTGGAGGAATATACGTCCATGAAGATAAAAGAATATGGCATGTTGTTATAGATGTCAAGAGAGTTTCATGAAATGTTGGCCAATACGTCATGATGCAAAAAAAGCAGGTTACAAAACACTACCTTTTTTTTTTTTTGGTATAGGACAGTTGGAATGTAGAAAACAGTATCATCTTAACCAGAGCAAGGAAAAATGTGTACCACATGTCTGGTGGTTTATATGCCAGAATGTTAAGAGTATTTCTTTCTCAGTAGCAGAATTAAATCTTCTCAACTGTACAATAAATATGCATTTTTTATTGGACTTCACTTTATTGCATTTCATAGATATCACATTTTTTACAAATTGAAACTTTGTGGCAACCCTGTGTCCAGCAAGTCTATCTGTTCCACTTTTCCAACAGCACATGCTCATTTCGCGTCTGCATCACATTTTGGTAATTCTCGCAACATCTCAGACTTTTTCATTATTGTATCTGTTATGGTGACCTGCAATCAGTGATATTTTTTTCTTTTTTCTTATTTCAATAGTTCTTGGGGAACAGATGGTGTTTGGTTACATGAATAAGTTCCTTAGTAGCGATTTTTTAGATTTTGGTGCACCCATCACCCGAGGAGTGTATATTGTACCCAATGTGTAGTTTTTAAAAATTTTTTTTTTTTTTCGAGATGGAGTCTTGCTCTGTTGCCCAGGCTGGAGTGCAGTGGTGCAATCTTGGCTCACTGCAACGTCCGCCTCCCGAGTTCAAGCAATTCTCCTGCCTCAGCCTCCCAAGTAGCTGGGATTACAGGGATGCGCCACCAGGCCCGGCTAATTATTTTAGTAGAGATGGGGTCTCACCATGTTGGCCAGGTTGGTCTTGAACTCCTGACCTCGTAATCTGCCTGCCTCGGCCTCCCAAAGTGCTGGGATTATAGGCGTGAGCCACTGTGCTCGGCCCCAGTGTGTAGTTTTTTATCCCTCACCCGCCTCCCATCCTTTCCCCAGAGTCCCCAGAGTCCATTGTATCATTCTCATGCCTTTGCGTCCTCATAGCTTAGCTCCCACTTATAATTGAGAACATACGATGTTTAGTTTTCCATTCCTGAGTTACTTCACTTAGAATAATGGTCTCCAAATCCATCCAGGTTGCTGTGAATGCCATTATTTCGTTCCCGGCTGAGTAGTATTCCATGGTACGTATATATACACCACAATTTCTTTATCCACTTGTTGACTGATGGGCAGTTGGGCTGGTTCCACATTTTTGCAACTGTGAATTGTGCTGCTATAAACATGCGTGTGCAGGTATCTTTTTCGTATAATGACTTCTTTTCTTCTGGGTAGACGCCCAGTAGTGGGACTGCTGGATCAAACGGTAAATCTACTTTTAGTTCTTTAAGGAATCTCCACAGTTTTCCACAGTGGTTGTACTAGTTTACATTCCCACCAGCAGTGTAAAAGTGTTCCCTTTTCACCACATCCACGCCAACATCTATTATTTTTTTATTATTGCCATTCTTGCAGGAATAAGGAGGTTATTAAAAAAAAATTTGGTGTTTTAAAGTAAAATGATTGGAACAGACAACAGATCATTGGTTTTCAGGGGTTGGAAGTAGGGGACATTGAGTATACAGAGGCATGAAGGATGTTTGGGGGTGACTGAACTGTTCTACATCTTGATTGTGGTAGTGGTTTGATGGTATGTATGCTTTTGTACTCATGGATCTGTATAATAAAAAGGGTAAATTCTGTTGTATGCAAATTATATCTTCAGAAAAAATTTTTAAGCAACGGAAAGCTTCTACTTCTGAGTGTATTTACTTTGACAAACGATGAGACTAACAATTCTTAAGTAATAAAATCATGAACCTCTGCCTGAAACAATGAGCACTTGAGAGAGAAAACTTACCTCATGCTTGCCCATGCACCACTTCTGAGTTAGGAAAGTGCAAGGGGGACACTTCTCCTCACTATGACAAGAATGATATACTGCAGAAAGAGAAAGGTAACTTTAGGAATACTTTCTAAATAAAGCCATGTAAACCATTATACATCATATAAGTGGCATACGGCATGAAACTTTTAAATTCAGAAACTGGGAGTACTTTTGAAAAACGGTCACAGGAAAGTAAAAAGTACCTTGCTTTATGTTAAAGTGTTGAGTGAGAAAACGAAACCCAATCAAGGCAGAAGAGACATGCCAAAACAGAAGCAGAGGAGGCAGCTTTCCCACTTCATCTCTTGCAGCACAGCCATATGGTCCATCCAATTCTACTACGTCATTCTTTTGGCCCTACTTTAACAGCAACTGCTCACTTCTGCTCAGATATCTTTGCTATTAATTCCATTTAAAATGCTTCTGCTGACTCCTTCCAATTTCATTACTGCCTATAAGCGGAGGTTCATCAAAACTCACCTCCTACAACGAACCTTTCCTTGGCTGACCACACTCTAGCCTGAGCTCCCTCACACTTCCTGGTGTCTCAGTTCCTATGCAGATGGGTTGCTGCCACATTATTTAGCCCATCTTCATGTGAAGGGTGGTTGTATCATGTGTACCGAACTACCGTCCTCCTCCTCTCAGGGAGAACGTAAGAACCTCAAGGTCACAGGGTATTTTTCTCTTCCTCTGAAGTTCCCTCTGTGTCTGACACCATGTTAGAAATACAATAAACACTTAAGAAAATGGAAATAAATGGGGAACAAAATAGGCTAAAACAACACAATTCACAAATGGTGAAGTTCTTACTATGGACCTTGCCCAGCAGGATTTGGACTTCACCTGCAGGTAAGCGTAAAGGAGGGAATGGGTGGGGACTGGCCTGGGTATGTACTTCATGCTGGTATGAATGCCACAGGAGGGACTTATAAACTACGCTGGGAGGGCTATCCTAAGATCCCCAAGGAAGGAGGGAACATTCCACTTAATGAAGAATTTGTTAAGTTCTGTTTTACTCCATTAACTTAAAAAATCAAGAGCTGGTTTTCTAGTTTTAAGTCTGAATCATATTGCCAGACTAACTGTGGGTATCAAATCTGGTCCCCTGAATTACTTCAGGTTTGCCTCTGGTATTTGGTAAAATGAAATGATGGGCCCGGTATAGTGCTAGAGAAAAGCCAGCAACTAGACTTGACAGATGCGCAAATTGAGTGATGTCAAATGGTTGTTGGCCTGGTATCTGAGCAGTTTATCAGAGAAAAACTGGAAACACTAAAATGTCCAGCAGCACAAGGCTGACTGAATAAGTTATGGCCCATCCATGTAACAGGACACTCAATTGCCATTAAAAGTTTATATTGTAAAAAAATACTGACAAGGGGACAGATTAAAAATACAATAATAAGAGTGGAAAAAAAGCTAGTTAAAAGCATTAAGTTCAGTAGGATCCCACTTTTATGTTGGGGAAAAAATGCAAACATATATATTTGCACATGGCAAAAGACCCTGAGAAATACATATAAGGTATAATTCTTAGGAGGTGACATATAATAGATTATTTAATTCAAACTTTTGACTTTATCTTTTTTTTTTTTTTTGAGACAGAGTCTCACTCTGTCACCCAGGCTGGAGTGCAGTGGCACAATCTTGGCTCACTGCAACCTCTGCCTCCCGGATTCCAGCAATTCTCCTGCCTCAGCCTCCCGAGTAGCTGAGATTATAGGTGCCCGCCCCAATGCCTGGCTAACTTTTGTATTTTTAGTAGAGACAGGGTTTCACCATGTTGGCCAGAGTGGTCTTGAACTCCTGACTTCAAGTGACCCGCCCACCTTGGCCTCCCAAAGTGCTAGGATTACAGGCATGAGCCACTGTGCCTGGCCTCTATTTTCTTTTTTGAGACAGAGTCTTGGTCTGTCGCCAGGATGGAGTGCAGTGGTGCGATCTCAGCTTACTGCAACCTCTGCCTCCCGGGTTCAAGTGATTCTCCTGCCTCAGCCTCCCGAGTAGCTGGGACTACAGGTGTGCACCACCATGCCCAGGTAATTTTTGTATTTTTAGTAGAGATGGGGTTTCACCATGTTGGGCAGGATGGTCTCAATCTTTTGACCTCATGATCTGCCCCTCCTTGGTCTCCCAAAGTGCTGGGATTACAGGCATGAGCCACTGAGCCTGGCCCTGGACTCTATTTTCTTAATTTTAATACGATAAATATATATTGCTTCTATAACAACAAAAAAATCACTTTTAATTTTGTAAATGCTAAATTTCAAAATATGCACCAAAGTGGAGACCACAAAGAAAGAAAAGTTCCTGAGACATAAGATCAGCTGGGGTGTCTTCCAACATTTTTAGGTGTGTTTGACATCCCTAGAGTAAACCAATGGAGGGCACTGTGATTCCAAGCTATGGCCCAGATCGCAGACTCACCTTCAGAGAAGCAGCCCCTGAGCCGGGAGCAAGGGGCAGCCAGCACAGCATGACTTTAGAGCAGCAAAGACAGTTACACAGTAGGATCCTAAATGACACGGTGTGAGCAGGCTGAAGTGTGAAGACAAGTTGGTACTCACCTGGATGGTCACATTCATGGATTCTAGCGCAGGTTTGGGTACATTCAGGGGGCCTAGTACCACACGGAACTGGAGGGTAAATCACTGATGCACCACAATGGCAGGTTAATTCATCAAAACCTGGTGGAGCAGCAGGTAAAACAAAAGAATCCTTTCTGAGTTTGGGATGTGCACGTACATATTCACACACACACACACACACGCACACACATTTTTGCTTGTATTTTTAGAGGAGAATTTTTGGGGGGTGCTACTTTTTTCAAAAGTGGTTTTTATTTTATTAAACTTTTATTTTATTAAAGCTAAGCTGGTGAAAAAGGCACGCACACATATGAAGTTTCATTTATTACTATGACCCTGACAACTTCCCAATACTTTTCCCAACATATTTCTAGACTGGAGATTATATTAATGACTGAGTTTTTAATATTATAATAGGAAATTTATCAACATTTCAAAGATCACATAACTCAGTGAAGAATTATTTTCCAAATGATCAACGTGCGCTGTTATAAAATCATGCACGGGTAAAAAGATCCCTTCAAAGTGCAAGAAAGTCCAATAAATTTTTGTGACAGAGAACAAAAACACTGAGTCAAGTCCTTTCTGAAATGAGGTTGAATTTTGGTGTAATTTCAAAGAATATCAATAATTATGTGAAAACATCTTTAAAATACTCTTCCCTTCTCCTGTGTAAGGCTATCTGTGTAAGGCTGGATTTTTTTCATTTGCCTCAACTATATCACGACAGATTGGATGCAGAAGTAGATATAAGAATGCAGCTATCTTCTATTAAACCAAGTATCCACTATTCTATTTTTTTGAAAAGTTATTTAAAAAAATTTTTGTGATTACATGCAATGAGTATATTATTATTCTTAAACATACTAATCATTTTTTAAATTTCTCAGTTTTAATTTCTAATATGGTAGATAAAGATTAATACAACTCACATAAAAATAACTCTTTAGGATACTTTTTAGTAATGTAAATGAGCCCTACAACCAAAAAGTTTGCAAACTGCTGCTAATAATATAGAGAAAGAAGATTGTTGAGAACAGAACCTAGGTCAATAACATATATGAGGCAGGTACCAGAGAAGGAATCTATTAACGAACTAGGCCCCATCTCAGGATTGCTGCTCATATCCCAAGTTTTGCACATTCAGGGACTACAACACAGCATTAGAAGTAACTTTAAAAAAAGTCTCAACATATTGGAAATACGAAGGCTTAGTTCAAGAATCCATACGATTCTAAGTAAGTCAATCTCTCAAAGTATATTATGTCTGAATTTCTAAAAAACTCTTCTAATAAACTATACAGTAAAGACACTCACTGGCTTGCCAGCATGTCTGGCAGTTTCCACGATGACAAGGTTCTTCACACCTATGAAGGCCACAACGGAGTTTCCTCCCACAAATCAAAGGACACTTGTGCTCCTTATCCTGGGAAAAGAGATTTATATTTGTTCATAAAATGCTCTTCATTTTATATTTTCCATAAATAACAACAAGATTAATAAAAACAAAGCTCTACACATTTATGGATAAAATGTCTGGAAATACCTTCAAAATAGCCACAGAAGGGAGAGTAGGTGGGGATGAAGATAAAACAAAATTCGTCATGAGGTGATCAATACTGAAACTGGATGTTGTGTATATGGGACTCTCTATACTAGTCTCTCTGCTTCTGCATATATTTGATATATACATATATATTTTTTGAGATGGAGTCTCGCTCTGTCGCCCAGGCTGGAGTGCAGTGGCACAATCTTGGCTCACTGCAAGCTCCGCCTCCCAGGTTCACACCATTCTCCTGCCTCAGCCTCCTGAGTAGCTGGGACTACAGGCGCCTGCCACCAAGCCTGGCTAATTTTTTTGTATTTTTAGTAGAGACGAGGTTTCACTGTGTTAGCCAGGATGGTCTCGATCTCCTGACCTCATGATCTGCCTGCCTTGGCCTCCCAAAGTGCTGGGGATACAGGCATGAGCCACTTTGAAATTTTTAAAAAATGTATTTTATTTTTACATTGTGTGTGTGTATGTGTGAGAGAGAGACAGGGACTCACTCTGTTGCCCAGGCTGGAATGCAGTGGTGCGATCTCGGCTCACTGCAACCTCCACCTCCTGGGTTCAAGCAATTCTCCTACCTCAGCCTCCTGAGTAGCTGGGAGTACAAGTGCCCACAACGTCCAGGTAAGTTTTGTATTTCTAGTAGAGACAGGGTTTCACCATGTTGGCCAGGCTGGTCTGGAACTCCTGACCTCAAGTGATCTGCCCGCCTTGGCTTCCCAAAGTGCTGGGATTACAGGCATGAGCCACCGCGTCCAGCCTTATTTTTACATTTAAATCTATTTATTTATTTAGAGACCGGGTTATGAAACTGGCTAATTTTTTTTTTTTTTTTTTTTTTTTTTTTTTTTTTTTTTTTTGAGACGGAGTCTCGCTCTGTCGCCCAGGCTGGAGTGCAGTGGCGCAATCTCGGCTCACTGCAAGCTCCGCCTCCTGGGTTCACGCCATTCTCCTGCCTCAGCCTCTCCGAGTAGCTGGGACTACAGGTGCCCGCCACCACGCCCAGCTAATTTTTTGTATTTTTTAGTAGAGACGGGGTTTCACCGTGGTCTCGATCTCCTGACCTCGTGATCCGCCCGCCTTGGCCTCCCAAAGTGCTGGGATTACAAGTGTGAGCCACCGCGCCCGGCCGAAACTGGCTAATTTTTGTATTTTTGGTAGAGATGGGGTTTTACCATGTTGCCAAGGCTGGCCTTGAATTCCTTGGATCAAGCAAGATCCACCCACCTCGGCCTCCAAAAGTGGAATTACAGGTGTGAGCCACCATGCCTGGCTGCAAATTTTTTTATAATAAGAGGAAGATTTTAAGCCTTCTAACACTTGCACAATTCATCACTCTTCACTTAAATATATAAATTTAAAAAATAATTATGTATGTTACATACACACATACACACGTACTACCTTGCTATTGGTACTGTGTTATCTTGTTTATGTATATATACACTGATACAGTTTGGGTGTGTCTCCACCCAAATCTTATCTTGAATTCCCACATGTTGTAGGAAGGACCTGGTAGGAGTTAACTAAATCATGGTGGGGGAGGTCTTTCCCTTGCTGTTCTCATGATAGTGAATAAGTCTCATGAGATCTAATGGCTTTATAAGGCCGAGTTTCCCTGCACAAGCTCGCTCTCTCTGCCTGCTGCCATCCATGTTAAGACGTGACTTGCTCCTCCTTGCCTCCCACCATGATTGTGAGGCCTCCCCAGCCACTTCGAACTGTAAGTGCATTAAAACTCTTTCTTTTGTAACTTGCCCAGTCTCGGATATGTCTTTATCAGCAGTGTGAAAACAGACTAATACAGTAAACTGGTATCAGTAGAGTGGGGCACTGCTGAAAAGATACCCGAAAATGTGGAAGTGACTTTGGAACTGGGTAGCAGGCACATGTTGGAACAGTCTGGAGGGCTCAGAAGAAGACAGGAGAATGTGGGAAAGTTTGGAACTTCCTAGAGACTTGCTGAATGGCTTTGCCCAAAATGCTGATAATGATATGGACAATAATGTCCAGGCAGAGGTGGTCTCAGATGGAGATAAAGACCTTGTTGGGAACTGGAGCAAAGGTGACTCTTGTTGTTTATTAAAGAGAGTGGCAACATTTTGCCCCTGCCCTAGAGATCTGTGGAACTTTGAACTTGAGAAAGATGATTAAGGGTATCTGGTGGAAGAAATTTCTAAGTAGCAAAGCATTCAAGAGGTGACTTGGGTGCTGTTAAAGGCATTCAGCTTTAAAAGGGAAACAGACATAAAAGTTTGGAAAATTTGCAGCCTGACAATGTGACAGAAAAGAAAATCCTATTTTCTGAGAAGAAATTCAAGCTGGCTGCAGAAATTTGCTAAGTAACGAGGAGCCAAATGTAAAACACCAAGACAATGGGGAAAATGTCTCCAGAGCACATCAGAGGTCTTCATGGCAGCCCCTTCCATGACAGGCCTGGAAGCCCAGGAGGAAAAAATGGTTTTGGGGGCCGGCTCCAGGGTCCCCCTGCTGTATGCAGCCTCAGGACTTGGTGCCCTGCATCCCAGCCACTCCAGCTGCAGCTGAAAGGGGCCAACACAGAGCTTGGGCCATGGCTTCAGAGTGCAGGCACCAAGCCTTGGCAGCTTCCATGTGGTGCTGAGCCCGTGGGTGCATAGAGATCAATAACTGAGGTTGGAAACCTCTGCCTAGGTTTCAGAAGATGTATGGAAATGCCTGGATGTCCACGCAGAAGTTTGCTGCAGGGGTGGGGCTCTCAGGGAGAACCTCTGCTAGGGCAGTACAGAAGGGAAATGTGGGGTTGCAGTCCCCACACAGAGTCCCTACTGGGGCACCACCCAGTAGAGCTGTGAGAAGAGGGCCACTGTCTTCCAGATCCCAGAATGGGAGATCCACTGACAGCTTGCACTGTGTGCCTGGAAAAGCCACAGACACTCAATGACAGCCTGTGAAAGCAGCTGGTAGGGGGGCTGTACACTGCAAAGCCACATGGGCGGAGCCGTCCAAGACCATGGGAACCCACTTCTTGCATCAGCGTGACCTAGATGTGAGACATGGAGTCAAAGGACAGCATTTTGTAGCTTTAAGATTTGACTGCCCCACCGAATTTTGGACTTGCATGGGGCCTGTAGCCCCTTTGTTTTAGCCAACTTCTCCCATTTGGAATGGCTGTATATACCCAATGCCTGTACCCCCATTGGACCTAGGAAGTAACTAATTTGCTTTTGAATTTACAGGTTCATACGCAAAGCGACTTGCCTTGTCTTGGATGAGACTTTGGACTATAGACTTTTGAGTTAATGCTGAAATGAGTTAAGACTTTGGGGGACTGTTGGAAAGGCATGATTGGTTTTGAAATGTGAGGACATGAAATTTGGGAGGGGCCAGGGGCGGAATGATATAGTTTGGCTGTGTCCCCACCCAAATCTCATCTTGACTTCCACATGTTGTGGGAGGGACCTGGTGGGAGGTAATTGAATCGTGGGGGCAGGTCTTTCTTGTGCTGTTCTTGTGATAGTGAATAAGTCTCATGAGATCTGATGGCTTTCTAAGGCCGTTTCCTGGACAAACTCTCTTTCTCTGCCTGCTGCTATCCATGTGAGATGTGACTTGCTCCTCCTTGCCTTCCACCATGATTGTGAGGCCTCCCCAGCCACTTGGAACTGTAGATCCATTAATCCTCTTTCTTTTGTAACTTGCCTAGTCTTGGGTATGTCTTTATTGGCAGTGTGAAAATGGACTAATACATACATACACATTTATATATACATGTTATCATGTGATATATAACATACGTATGTTATCTTTTTTATATATGAGTATATGAGATAACAGAGTACAAATAGCTAGCTAGTGATTTAATTAGTTCCATAAAAGCAAATATTTTAAATATTTTATTTTTAAAAATCTTTTAAAAAAATGTCCTAATAATTTTTCCTACTGACCTGACCTAAGCAGTACATGAAACCTGAAGCCCGAGTTGCTAAGTCCAGGCCAGTTTGTGTTGGGACAACACACAATCTTCTGCAGAAGACTGTGTGCTCATCTAGGGGTCTTGGGCTCTGGGGTGTGAGATCTTCTCTTTCCTCTTTCTCTTCCTCTGCATTGCTACCAGATGCCACTGGCTGACTTCTTGACCTGGGTGAGGCTAAAAAGGCCCAATCTATCTCTTTGCAGAGAGGTTATGGGGACTATGAGAGCTCTCTGACTGCTGCTTAGGGGCCCGTCCCAGTGACTTTTAAATCTGGGCTGCATTCTCCACATGGCTCAGGCTTCCAGAAGCCCAGCCCCTGGATGAATGGAATATGATTATGCCTAATAAGTCCACTTACCACACAGCATATCTCATTACATTTATGCCGTCCACACAACCGTTTCTTGTTACACCGCTTGTCACACATAAATGTAGCATCTGCTGTGGCAAATTAAAAAGAAAAAAAAAACAGACAAAGGATATGAACATTCATTCAACAAATATTTGAGTAACTGTAGGCTCAAAGAATATAATAATAATAATACAACTGTAATAATGTAAATGCAGTTTTTTTTTGTTTTGTTTTTTGAGATGGAGTCTTTCTCTGTCGCCCAGGCTGGAGTGCAGTGGTATGATCTCGGCTCACTGCAACATCCACCTCTCAGGTTCAAGTGATTCTCATGCCTCAGTCTCCCAAGCAGCTGGGCTTACAGGTGCCTGCCACCACAGCCGGCTAATTTTTGTATTTTTAGTAGAGGCAGGGTTTCACCATGTTGTCCAAGCTGGTCTTGAACTCCTGATCTCAGGTGATCCACCTACCATGGCCTCCCAAAGTGCTGAGATTACAGGTGTGAGCCACTGCGCCTGGCCTTTTTGCTTTCTTCTTTTTTTTTTCTGAGACAGAGTCTCACTCTGTTGCCCAGGCTAAAGTGCAGTGGTGCAATCTTGGCTCACTGCAACCTCCGCCTCCCAGGTTCAAGCGATTCTCCTGCCTCAGCCTCCCGAGTAGCTGGGATTACAGGTGCGTGCCACCACGCCCGGCTAATTTTTGTATTTTTAGTAGAGACAGGGTTTCGTCATGTTGGCCAGGCTGGTCTTGAACTCCTGACCTCAGGTGATCCACCTGCTTTGGCCTCCCAAAGTGCTGGGATTACAGGTGTGAGCCACCATGCCCAGCCATCAGTTTTTTTTTTTATTATTATTATTTTTATTTTTTTAAAGAGACAGGATCTCTTTCTGTCACCCAGGCTGGAGTGCAGTGGTATTAACATAGCTCACTGTAACCTCGAATTCCTGCGCTCAAATGAGCCTCCCATCTTGGCCTTCCAAATGTTGGGGTTACAGGTGTAAGCCACTCTGCCCAGCTGAAAATGCATATTAAAATATCAATTTTCACCTTTAAAACTGTCAAAAAATAAAAAAAATAGCAATGGTAGGGTTTAAGGTGTGGAGAAAAAGGCATGCTCATCTTAGTAGATGGGTGTACAAACTTTTGGAGTCCATGGGGGACTGATTCCAGGACCTCCCTTGGATATCAAAATCCACAGATATTGAAGTCTCTTATACAAAATGGTATAATATTTGCATATAACCTATGCACACCCTCCCTTATACTTCAAATCTTCTCTAGATTACTTATAACACCAAATATAATGTAAATGCTATGTAGATAGTTGTCATACTGTACTGTTTAGAAAATGATGATGAGAAAAAATTTTGTACATGTTCAGTACAGATGTAATTTGTTTCTTTGAATATTTTCAATCTGTGGTTGGTTGAATCCATGGATATGGAACCCGTGGATATGGAAGGCTGGCTGAGTGTATGTTTCTATCAAAAATTTAAGTGTGGCTAGGGCAGGAGGATTGCTCAAGCCCAGGAATTTGAGACCAGCCTGGGCAACATAATGAGACCCTGTCTCTACAAGAACTTGCTCACTGCAACATCTGCCTCCTGGGTTCAAGCGATTCTCTTGCCTCAGCCTCCCGAGTAGCTGGGATTACAGGTGCCTGCCGGCTAATTTTTTGTATTTTTAGTAGAGACGGGGTTTCACCTTGTTGGCCAGGCTAGTCTTGAACTCCTGACCTCAAGTGATCCGCCTGCCTTGGCCTCCCAAAGTGCTGGGATTACAGGCATGAGCCACCACACCCAGCCCTGCAAAAACTTTTAAAAATTAAGTTTTTAAAACTTAATTAAAAGTTAATTAAGCCAAGGGCATGGTGGCACATGCCTGTGGTCCCAGCTATTTATTTGGGAGGCTGGTGTGGGAGGACCACTGGAACCCAGGAGATCAAGGCTGCAGTGAGCTGTGATCTGCCACTGCACTCCAGTCAAGGCGACAGAGACAGACCCTGTCTCAAACAATAAATAGATTTTAAAACCCAACATTGAGATATCAGAGACATCACATCATGTGGTAGTGATATATCACTTCACTAGGATGGCTATGATTTAAAAAGCCCCCAAAATGGCTGGGTGCGGTGGCTCACACCTGTAATCCCAGCACTTTGAGAGGCTGAGGCAGGCAGATCAAGAGGTCAGGAGTTCGAGACCAGCCTGACCAACGTGGTAAAACCCCGTCTCTACTAAAAATACAAAAATTAGCCGGGCGCGGTGGCGGGCACCTGTAATCCCAGCTACTCGGGAGGCTGAGGCAGGAGAATGGCGTGAACCCAGGAGGCAGAGCTTGCAGTGAGCCGAGATTGCGCCACGGCACTCCAGCCTGGGCAACAGAGTGGGACTCCATCTCAAAAACAAAAAAAACCCAGAAAATAACAAGTATTGGCAAGGACGTGGAGAAAATGAAACCCTCACACGTTGCTGGTAGGAATATAAAATGGTGTAGCCACTGTGGAAAACAGAATGGCAGTTTTTCAAAAAAATTAAACACAAGATTACCATCAGATCCAGCAATTCTACTCCTAGGTATATACCCCAAAGAAATGAAAATAGGTATTCAAACAAAAACTTATATACAAATGTTCATAACAGCACTATTCACAATAGCCAAAAAGTAGAAACAATTCTAATATCCATCAACCAGTGAATGGATAAAATGTATATTCATAAAATGAATTATTATTCAATCATAAAAAGGAATGAAGTGCTGATATATACTAAAGTATGATAAACTTAGAAAACATGCTAAGTGAAAGAAGCAAGGCACAAAAGAATATACATTGTGACTCCATTTAGATGAAGTATTCGAAAATAGTAAATCCATACAGATAGAAAGCAGATCAGTGGTTACCAGGGGGAGGACTGAGTGTGGAGTAAATGCTTAATTAATAGAGGGCTTCCTTTCAGGGTGATAAAAATGTTTTTCCCCAGCACTTTGGGAGGTCAACGTGTTGAGACCAAGCATTCAAGACCAGCCTGGTCAACAAAGTGAGACCCTGTCTCAACATATCTTTAAAATAAAATTTAAAAGAAGGCCGGGCACGGTGGCTGATGCCTGTAATCCCAGCAATTTGGGAGGCTGAGGCAAGTGGATTACATGAGGCCAGGAGTTCGAGACCAGCCTGGGCAACATGGTGAAACCCCATCTCTACTAAAAATACAAAAAAATTAGCCAGGCATGGTGGTGGGTGCCTGTAATCCCAGCTATTCAGGAGGCTAAGACAGGAGAATTGCTTGAGCCCAGGAGGTGGAGGTTGCAGTGAGCCGAGATTGCAGCACTGCACTCCAGCCTGGGCAACAAGAGCAAAACTCCGTCTCAAGAAAAAAAAAAAAAAGATAAAGAAATAAAGGAGAAGAAAAAGAAAAATGTAAGATAGAGAAAATATTTTGGAACTAGATTGTGAGAGAACTAAGTGCCACTGAACTGTACATTTAAAATGGTTAATTATGTTATGTGAATTTCAACTAAAAAAAAGTGGGCTAACCACTGAAGTATTTATGGGTGAAATGATATTTGAGACTTGTTTTCAAAGTACTTTAGCATAAATAAAATGTAGGGAAGGAGGGATGGATGAAAACAAGAGAGGCAAAATGTTGACAACTGATGATGACAGGTCATAGGTACGTGGGGATTCATTATACCAGTTTCTCCACTTTCACATATGGTTGAAATTTTGCATCATAAAGTTATAAAAAGTGGGACAGAATGGTTCCTGCTTATTAATAATGGGGAAAAATTGGAGACAACCTAAATGACCACCAAAAGGGCCATGGTGAACTATGACATGGTAGATCCACATACGGAATACTCTGCAAGAACAAGAGTTATGCATACTGACATGGAAATACGTCTTTGAGATATTAGTGAGGGAAAATAAGCTGCAGACAGTATCTTTAGTATGAGCCTAAATCTAGGGGAAAAACAAAACTATGCTGGCATGTTTATACATCTGTATGAATAGGGAAAAAGATCTGAAACTCTAACAAACTACTATTAGAGGGCAAATTTTCATCTTTCACTTCATACTGTTTTTTTTTTAAACTTCGTAAGTGTATTAATTTTTTATTTTTTCAAATTATGTTTTTATTATTTTGTTTTATTGTTTTAGAGATAGGGTCTTGCTCTGTCACCAGGCTAGAGTGTAATGGCACAATCACAGCTCACTGCAACCTCAAACTCCTGGACTCAAGCAATCCTCTGCCTCAGCCTCCCGAGTATCTAGGACTACAGGCACATGCCACTATGCCTGGCTAACTTTAAAAATTTTTTTGCAGAGACAGTGTCTCACTATGTTGCCAGGCTGGTCTTGAACTCCTGGCTTTAAGTGATCCCCCAGCCCTGGCCTCCCAAAGCATAAGGATTACAGATGTGAGCCACTGCATCTAGCCCAAATTATGTTTTTCTTGTTTCTTTTTTGATACGGAGTCTCACTCTGTCACTCAGGCTGGAGTGCAATGGTGTGATCTCAGTTCACTGCAACCTCTGTCTCCTGAGTTCAAATGATTCTCCTGCCTCAGCCTCCTGAGTAGCTGGGATTACAGGCGTGCGCCACCATACTTGGCTAATTTTTGTATTTTTAGTAGAGATGAGGTTTCACCATGTTGGCTAGGCTGGCCTTGAACTCCTGACCTCAGGTGATCCGCCCACCTTGGCCTCCCAAAGTGCTGGGATTACAGGCATGAGCCACCAGGCCTGGACCCAAATTATGTTTTGTTTTTATTTTTTTATTTATTATTTTTTATTTTTTTGAGACGGAGTCTCGCTCTGTTGCCCAGGCTGGAGTGCAGTGGCGCGATCTCGGCTCACTGCAAGCTCTGCCTCCTGGGTTCACGCCATTCTCCTGCCTCAGCCTCTCCGAGTAGCTGGGACTACAGGCGCCCGCCACCACGCCTGGCTAATTTTTTTTGTATTTTTAGTAGAGACGGGGTTTCACTGTGGTCTTGATCTCCTGACCTTGTGACCCGCCTGCCTCGGCCTCCCAAAGTGCTGGGATAACAAGCGTGAGCCACCGCGCCCGGCCCCAAATTATGTTTTTAATAACCAAACTTTTTTTCCTTGATACAGATGGCACACTGAACCAAAAGTTTAAATACGGTTTTGAGGCAGATATTGCTGGGTACCTCCTAAACAGCCACTCTTCTCTTTCAGGCAAAGACAACCTTAATTTTGTTCAGAAATTGGGGGCCAGTGTGCTCCTCAGTTCCAGGGGTGGATGTTGTGTAGCTTTACCCACCATGATAATTCCATTCACTTTGCTAGTGACAGGTTTAGGCAGAAGCACTGGACACAAAGTGTATTGAGAACCTTTCAGGACTATTTTCCTTGCTCTTACATAGGAAGAGAAGATCAACACTCTCCTCATGGATTTTGTTTAGATGTTGTTGGGCAGAGACCAAATGTGTGAAGTTGCAGCAGCTAACATACCCACAAGGAAAAAATCAAGAAAACCACAGAGACGCCAAATTGAAGTCTTCAAAATCACAGAGCTTAAAATTAACCAATCTTGGACTTGTTCTGCCACCAGATTTCCCATTAGGTGTGGTAGTAAACACCCTTATCGTAAAAGTCACTTTTTCTTGGGTTTTGTTACCTGCATCCAGAAGCTTCCTAACCAATACAGCTTTCTTTCTGACTACAATAAGACCTTTTATTTTGCATACCCTTATCTTTCATCAGTTTTCCAAAAAGGTTTTAAAGTGGCGTCAACAACAGTATGTGACGGTTATAAAAACAGGAATCGAGGCCAGGTGCAGTGACTCACACCTGTAATCCCAGCACTTTGGGAGGCCGAGGTGGGTGGATCACTCGAGGTCAAGAGTTAGAGACCAGCCTGGCCAACACGGTGAAATCCCATCTCTACCAAAAATAAAAAAATCAGCCAGGTGTAGTGGTGGGCACCTGTAATCCCAGCTACTTGGGAGGCTGAGGCAGGGGAATCACTTGAACCTGGGAGGTGGAGGTTGCAGTGAGTCGAAATCGCGCCGCTGCACTCTGGCCTGGGCAAAAGAGCGAGACTCTGTCTCAAAAGAAAAAAGAAAAAAAGTTCAAACTATTTTACAGTGAACATCCATATGCCCATATCTAGATTCTACCATTAACATACTTTTTCATACACATATCCATTCTTCTACCTACACACTAATTTTCTTTTTTAATGCATTTCAAAGCAAGCTGTAGACATGAGTACACTTAGCTTATATTTTTCAGCATTTCCTCAATTAGAATTTATAATTTTTTCCTTTTGAGGTGAAAGTTATACCACAAATCTTAAGTATGCCTTCACTGAATTTTGACAAATACATAACCCACCCAGCTCCCTAACAAGATGCAGAGTGACGACACTTTCTTTTTTCTTTTTCTTTTTTTTTTTTTTTGAGACGGAGTCTCGCTCTGTCGCCCAGGCTGGAATGCAGTGGCGCAATCTCGGCTCACTGCAAGCTCCACCTCCCGGGTTCACGCCATTCTCCTGCCTCAGCCTCTCCGAGTAGCTGGGACTACAGGCGCCCGCCACCACGCCCGGCTAATTTTTTTTTGTATTTTTAGTAGAGACAGGGTTTCACCGTGGTCTCGATCTCCTGACCTCATGATCCACCCGCCTCGGCCTCCCAAAGTGCTGGGATTACAAGCGTGAGCCACCGCGCCCAGCCAAGTGACGACACTTTCACCCAAAAATTCCCTCATGCCCCACCCCAGTCATACCTTCACTTTTGAGACTGGTACATGGAAGCTCCTATGGAAAAAGAAAAAGAAATGGTAACTACTTTAGGAATAATTAAAATAATACAACTATAATATAATGCCAAAGGTAACAATAACCCAAATATCCCGTACTTCTCTGATAGTCACTTATTCACCAATTTCACTTGCCATGTCTGGAGCAAGCCTAATCCCCATATGAATGAGCTTTACTCACAAGAGAACTCCAGGCTTACAGACTTTTCATGAAAATACAATTCTAACAATCCTTGTGGTCTGGTCTCCAAATTCACAGTAGACTAATAATTGCAAAATCTGAATAGACAGAGGGGCTGCTAAAGGTATGCAAAGGAAAGAGAAGTCATCACCTAACAAGGATACAGACAGAAAAAGCCATAAAAAGCAGATATAAGAATTGAAAACAGATAACAATCCGTACCATTTAATGCAGGGACAAACAGCTCTATATACTTCAGAGCACACCTGGTAATATCACCAAACTATAGCAAAGTGAAATAAAGCAGGATCTTCGGTTTGGCCTCTAAAGTTTTATTACTGTGGTTTCCATTACATGTGAGTGGTCTAAAAGGTCTATCATGTAATTTTGCTGAGGCATGATCCTAAAAAACGTGTGTAGTGATGCTGGTGTGTGGGATGCAAGTCAGTCACTTGGGGTAGAATGAGTCTGGCTAGCTGCCCATCTTCTACATCTGATTTTGGCTTTGATGTCATTTACAGGTTGCCATGTACTCAGAAATGAGAAAAGTGACTTTAAAAGTCCCCTCTTAGTAAAAATTATCCTGGAAAAAAAAAAAAAAAGCAGCTACTGGAGTTGATAACAGATGTGAAGAGGTCTAAGTAATAAAAGGTTCTTGGCTGGAAAATATACATTTCAGATAAAAAATGAGGTGCCTGGGATTGATGATACGAAAAAGTTCCCTATATGCTCTCTACAGATATAAAGCAAAAGTGACTCATGAAACTGAGTTAATGCTCCCATCAGTGAACACTGGATTATACAGAAGAAATGATATGCAGGAGTGGTTATCTACAAATGTCAGGAAAGGCAGAAATCCCATAAATTCCTATACGTGAATTACCATAAAGACTTAAATATAGCATGCTTTATGAAGACATAGACACAGCATACATTTATCAGAGTCCCACCAAAGTGATGAAATGAAAACAATCTTTGAAGTTTTTTTTTTTTTTTTTTTTTTTTTTAAATGGGAGTCTCGCTCTGTCGCCCAGGCTGGTGTGCAGTGGCGCCATCTCGGCTCACTGCAACCTCCGCCTCCCAGGTTCAAGCAATTCTCTGCCTCAGCCTCCCGAGAAGCTGGGATTACAGGCACCCACCACCACGCCCGGCTAGTTTTTCTATTTTTAGTAGAGACGGGGTTTCACCATCTTGGCCAGGCTGGTCTTGAACTCCTGACCTCGTGATCCACCTGCCTCAGCCTCCCAAAGTGCTGGGATTACAGGCATGAGCCACCGTGCCCGGCAATCTTTGAAGTTTTAAGAAATGTTTTATTTACCTAGAAAACTCACTTCTGTGGAAAAGTCCATTCCATTACAAAAACCATGTCATGAAAAATCCATATTCATGAAAAATCTAGTTAAACAATGAGGTGATAATTATTAGCTTTTTTTTTTTTAATTTTATTTTTTTGAGACAGTCTCACTCTGTAACCCAGGCTGGAGTGCAGTGGCGCAATCTCGGTTCACTGCAAGCTCCGCCTCCTGGGTTCACACCATTCTCCTGCCTCAGCCTCCCGAGTAGCTGGGACTACAGGCCCCCACCACCCTGCCCAGCTAATCTTTTGTATTTTTAGTAGAGACAGGGTTTCACCATGGTCTCAATCTCCTGACCTCGTGATCCATCCACCTCGGCCTCCCAAAGTGCTGGGATTACAGGCGTGAGCCACCACGCCCAGCCAATTATCAGCTTTTTGAAGAGTTTTTTTTTTACTTTGTCAAACAGGTTTAACAGAGTTTGTATTGACAGTGAGCTCCTCCTGCAATTTAAGGACTTCTACTTGCAAAAATTCAACTTACACATAGCTTTTCAAGAATACACTCACTGCCATGGAGTCTACTATTAGAGGGAGTGAGGACAAAGAGTCAATGAGAAGCAAGAAAACGTAGAGATAGAAAAAGGGATTGTGGGAAAATGAAGAAAACTGACAGCAGCCACTTCCGGCTTACATGTCCCAACCCTGCTTACAATTTTCAGTCACAAAGATCACAAAGAGCATCTCTGGGCATTACTAAATTTATGATTGCCAAATCACAGCATCTCACAGTCTTTAATACAGTATTTGCAAAGTACAAAAGTGGTCCCATATCTGACATTCAAAATGCCTCTAGTATCTTATGTATATTGTAATTTCTTTCAGGAAAAAACCCACATATGATTACACAATTTTTGTAACATGTAAATTATACTACTTTTCCCTTTTTTTCTGAAGTTTTCCTATTAAACTAGCTTCCAATTTATGGACTATATCCTCAGAATTATTTGCAAGTCAGATGCTGCCAGACCCTGGATTGTGTTTAACAGAACCAGCGGTTCACAATTCTGTCTCCACCCTGGCTTGTACTCTGCTGGGACAAATGTTGATATACACTGAAATGACTAGGGAGGTCAAAGAGCAGGATAAATCAACACTCAGTGTGTTCCCCAAGCTGAATCGCCCGAAGACTTTTTATAACATAAAGTCTGATGAAAACTATCCAAGGTAGGCTGGGCACAGTGGCTCAC
Source organism: Nomascus leucogenys (assembly GCF_006542625.1). Lineage (NCBI taxonomy): Eukaryota > Metazoa > Chordata > Mammalia > Primates > Hylobatidae > Nomascus > Nomascus leucogenys. The sequence goes on from NC_044388.1 coordinate 81,440,488, forward strand.
GTCTGTAATCCCAGCATTTTGGGAGGCTGAGGCGGGTACATTACTTGAGGTCAAGAGTTCAAGACCAGCCTGGCCAACATGGTGAAACCCCACCTCTACTAAAAATACAAAAATTAGCCAGGTGTGGTGGCACACACCTGTACTCCCAGCACTTTGGGAGGCTGAGGCAGGAGGATCACTTGAGGTCAGGAGTTTGAGACCAGCCTGGCCAACATGGCAAAATCCCGTCTCTACTAAAAATACAAAAATTAGCTGGGTGTGATGGTGTGTACCTGTAATTTCAGCTACTCCAGAGGCTAAGGCATAAGAATCACTTGAACCTGGGAGGTGGAGGCTGCAGTGAGCCGAGACTGCGCCTCTGCACTTCATCCTGGGTGATAGAGTGAGACTCTGTCTCAAAATAAATAAATAAATAAAATTTAAAAAAAAAAGAAAAATAAAAACTATCCTGGCTTTCACCAGAAAGTAGAAACTGACAAAACAGATGTATAGTGAAGAATTAAACCTTACTTAAAGAGAGTCTGGCCTTTGCACTTGGCTTCTGGGAGGTAATCTCTAAGCCTAGTGGAATGCCATGCCTGACAGAAGTGTCATTGTTTGCCTGGAGTCTTGAGTCACTGGATAGTCCAATTACATGATTTAGGAGCAGGCTGGCCACACTGGATAGTTTTAGGGCAGGGGCTTTGGGTCACATGGTATCAGTAGACCTCTGGAGAGACTGGAGACTGAGATTAGCCACATGGGCAGTCAACTATGATTGCACAATAGAGCACCAATAAAAACTGAACACACAGGCCTCGGTGAACTTTCCTGGTTGGCAATACTCCATGTATGCTGTCACACACTGACGCGGAGAGAATAATACTTTCCTGACTCCACAGGGAAAGGACAAATGAAGTTCCATCTTTGGTACTTTTTTGGACTTTGTCCTACATACTTCTTCCCTTGGCTGATTTAATCTGTATCCTTTTCCTTGTAATAAAACTGTAACCTCCTTGTAGTAAACCTCTAACCATGAGTGTAACCATCAGCAAGTTCAGTAAGTCCTTATATCAAATTATCAAGCCTCGCAGGTGGTCTTAGGGACCACTGAACTTTCAATTGGTATCAAAAGCTGGTACCGCAAGTGGGTGGTCATATGGACTGTGTTTCCTCTGACTTCTTAGTTGGCTGACTCCTTGCAACAGTGCTACTGTTCCTCTTTTCAGGCTATCACATCTGTATTTGATAGAGTGATCTGTACATTTGCCTTATCCCACTACAGGCCTCTGGACCTTGAGGGCCACAACCACTTCCCATACCTATTCTACTGAGGTTATTTTGATTCCTCCCCTCCCATAATCACCATTTTAAAGAAAACATTGATGGCAACAACTCTAGCATTGTTTAGGATTTACCTTTGTTCTGAAAGAGCATCTGCAGGAAATAACTGATGTGCGAGAGCATGGTCCACAGTCTCCTTCATGGCAGAGCTTTTCACAGGTATGAATGAAATCTTTAATAAAAACGAAAAGAGCTGGAAATGAAAATTGCAACTACTCATTTTCATACTCCCAAATTTGCTAGACACACTGGTCTTCCCCTCCATGCCCTGCAACTCCAGAATCAGAGTTGAGGGAAGTATGCAGTCAATGCTTCTTTGCTATCTTCCCTTCATCTGGCAGACTGGGCCTTTTCTGACAATTTCAGGGCCCAGCATTAGACACTGGAATATGCTTTAAAGTATACGACGTTTTGCCTAAGTCAAAAAAAGGCCACGTGTGGTGGCTCATGCCTATAATTCCAGCACTTTGAGAAGCTGAGGTGGGAGGATCGCTTGACCCCAGGAGTTCGAGATCACCTGGGAACATGGTGAAACCCTGTGTCTACCAAAAAAAAAAAAAAAAAAAAGCACAAAAACAAGAAATTAGCCAGGAGTGGTGATGCAGGCCTACAGTCCCAGCTACTCAGAAGTCTGAGGTGGGAAAATCTCCTGAGCACGGGAGACTGCCGCTATAGTGAACTGTGATCGCACCACTGAACTCCAGTCTAGGTGACAGAGCAAGACCCTGTTTCAAAACAAATAACAAAAACGCAGAATAAATCTTCTTTTTCCCTAGGCCCCACATCTCCAGTGTAGACTTGAATCTCCTTAAAATTGTAGCCATGGATGACTTTAGTGGAATGCTCTCGACTCTGAAATTCATCTGGGGATTATAAATAATCAGAAGCCATGATCCACAGTCTGACTGACTAGAGTTCTGTGAATGTCTGGTGGTGCCTGCATCCATGCTGCTAAACTAGGTTTAGGACAAGTCCTGTTTCCAGGATCCTATGGGGATCACCTGGAGTCTCTTATGGCTACTGTTTACATGGCGTACTTTTTCTATTCTTTAACTTTCAGCCTCATTGTATCTTTGACTATAAAGATTGTCTCCATGGCCTGGTGCGGTGGCTCACGCCTGTAATCCCAGCACTTTGGGAGGCCAAGGTGGGCAGATCATGAGGTCAGGAGTTTGAGACCAGCCTGACCAACATGGTGAAACCCTGTCTCTACTAAAAATACAAAAAAATTAGCCAGGCGTGGTGGCGCCCACCTGTAATCCCGGCGACTCAGAAGGCTGAGGCAGGAGAATCGCTTGAACGTGGGAGGCGGAGGTTGCAGTGAGCCAAGATCATGCCACTGTACTCCAGCCTGGGCAACAGAGCAAGACTCCATCTCAAGAGAGCATAGAGTTGGATCTTGTTTTTTAAACCCAGTCTAAAAAATTTCTGCTTTTGGCTGGGTGCAGTGGCTCATGCCTGTAATCCTAGCACTTTGAGAAGCCAAGGTGGGAGGACTGCTTGAGCCCAGGAGTTCGGGATCAGCCTGGGAAATAGAGTGAGATTCCACCTCTATAAAAAATAAATAAATCAAAACTAAAAAATCTCTGCTTTTGCTTAATCCATTCACATTTAATGTTACTGTTATAGCTGGATTTATGTTCGTCTTTTTTAGTTTTCTATAAGTCTCATGTCTTTTTTTGTTATTCTAATACTCCTTTCCTATTTTCTTTTGCATTTTGTCAAATTTTTTATAGTGTAATTCCTTTAATTATACTTTTCACTACATTTTTTGAGTTATTTTCTTAATGGTCCCTCTAGGGCTTACCATATACATCTTATCAGAATCTACTTCAGATTTATACTAACTCCAGTAAGATACAGAAGGTTTACCCTTACACAGCTCTATTCTTCTCCCCTTTTGTGCAGTTATTGTTATACACATCACATCTACATGTTATAAACCCAATACTACTTTGTTATAACTTTATATAATGTTACATCTATTAAAGAAGCTGAAAAAGATAACAAATATATACATTTATAGCTTTATTAATTTTTGGAGACAGGGTCTCACTCTTGTCACTCAGGCTGGAATGCAGTGGCATGATCATAGCTGACTGCAGTCTTGAACTCTTGGCCTCAAGTGATCCTCCCACTTTAGCCTCTCGAGTAGGTGGGACTACAGGCGCATACCACCATGTCTGGGTAATTTTACAAATTTCTTTTAGGGATTAAATCTCACTACGTTGCCCAGGCTGGCCTTGAACTCCTAGCCTCAAGTGATCCTCCCACCTCAGCCTCCTGAGTAGCTGGGATTACAGGTGAGAGCTACAGTGCCCAGCCTTTTTTTTTTTTTTTTTTTTTATAAAAGAGGCTTGCTCTGTTGCCCAGACTGGAGTGCAGTGGCATGATCTTGGCTCACTGCAGCCTCTGCCTCCTGAATTCAAACAATTTTTGTGCCTCAGCCTCCTGAGTAGCTGGGATCACAGGCATGTGCCACCACACCACACTAATTTTTGTATTTTTAGTAGAAATGGAGTTTCACCATGTTGGTCAGGCTGGTCTTGAACTCCTGACATCAAATGATCCGCCCACCTTGGCCTCCCAAAGAGCTGGGATTACAGGTGTGAGTCACTGCACGTAGCCCTCCTCTTACACAAAATTTACCACTTATGGCATCCCTCATTTGTTCCTGTAGGTTTGAGTTGTGATCTGGTATCATTTTCTTATTCTAACACAACTTTGATCCCATCTATCTCCTTTATGCTATAATTATCAAATATACTTCTACAGGTTATAGGCCTAAAATATAATTATATACATATTATTTTATACAGTTGTTTTTTAAATCAGTTGAGAAGAAGAAATATGCATTTATACTGCCTGTTATAATTACATAATCATCTTTACTAGTGCTCTTTGTTTTTTCATGTGGATTTGAAATTCTATTTGGGTTTACTTGCTTATAGCCTGAAGAATTTCTTTTAGTACTTATTGTAAGGCAAGTCTGCCTGCTAGCAATAAATTTTGTTTTTATCTTCATTTTCTAAAGTTAGTTTCGTGAGATGTAAGATTCTTGGTTGACAGTTTTCTTTTTCTTTTTCTTTTTCTTTTTTTTTTTTGAGACAGAGTCTCTCTCTGTTGCCCAGGCTGGAGTGCAGTGGCACAATCTCGGCTCACTGCAAGCTACACCTCCCGGGTTCACGCCACTCTCCTGCCTCAGCATCCCGAGTAGCTGGGACTACAGGTGCCCGCCACCATGCCCGGCTAATTTTTTGTATTTTTTAGTAGAGACAGGGTTTCACCATGTTAGCCAGGATGGTCTCGATATCCTGACCTCGTGATCCGCCCGCCTCGGCCTCTCAAAGTGGTGGGATTACAGGCATGAGCCACCACACCCGGCCAGTTGCCAGTTTTCTTTCAGCACTTTGAATGTGTCATCCTACTGCCTTCTGGTTGTGATGTGTTCTCCATTGTTTCTGATGAGAAGTCCACTGTTAAGCTTACAGAGGTTCCCTTGTATGTGATAAGTCATTTTTCTCTTGTTGCTTTCAAGACTTTCTCCTTATCATTAACTTTTAGCATTTTTATTATGTGTCTAGGTGTGGATCTCTTTCCTACCTGGAGTTTACTGAGTTTCCTGGATGTGTAGTATTTTTCAATACATTTGAAAGTTTTTATCTATTATTTCATTAAATATTTTTCTGCTTCTTTCTACTCTCCTCCTCATATTCCAATTACGTGTACACTGATACAGTTAAACGTGTCCTGCATTTCTGAGGCTTTGTTCATTTGCCTTCATTATATTTTCTCTCTGTCCATTGGGTTATATAATCTTTTTCTTTTTTTTTTTTTTTTTGAGATGGAGTCTCACTCTGTCGCCCAGGCTGGAATGCAGTGACGCAATCTCGGCTCACTGCAAGTTCCACCTGCAGGGTTCATGCCATTCTCCTGCCTCAGCCTCCCGAGTAGCTGGGACTATGGGTGCCCGCCACCACACCCGGCTAATTTTTTTTTGTATATTTAGTAGAGACGGGGTTTCACCAAGTTTGCCAGGATGGTCTCGATCTCCTGACCTCGTGATCCGCCTATCTCAGCCTCCCAAAGTGCTGGGATTACAGGCATGAGCCACCGTGCCTGACTGAATCTCTTTCAATCTATTTTCATGTTCACTGATTGTTTCTACTGCCAACTCAAATCTACTATTGAGCCCCTTTAATGAGGTTTTCTTCTTCCTTTGAGAAAGGGTCTTGCTTTGTTGCCCAGGCAACCTCGACCTCTTGGGCTCAAGCAATCCTCCCACTTCAGTCTCCTGAGTAGCTGGGATCACAGGTGTGTGCCACCATGCCCAGCTAAATTTAATTTTTTTTTTTTTGAGATGGAGTCTTACTCCCTCACCCAGGCTGGAGTACAGTGGTGCGATCTCGGCTCACTGCAACCTCTGCCTACTGGGTTCAAGCGATTCTCCTGCCTCAGCCTTCCAAATAGCCAGGATTACAGGCGTGCGCCACCATGCCCAGCTAATTTTTATATTTTTAGTAGAGATGAGATTTCGCCATGTTGGCCAGGCTGATCTCAAACTCCTGATCTCAAGTGATCTGCCTGCCTCAGCCTCCCAAAGTGCTGGGATTACAGGCGTGAGCCACTGTGCCTGGTCTAAGTTTTCAAAATTTTTTGTAGAGATAGGGTCTCACTACGTGCTCAGGCTGGTCTTCAACTCCTGGGCTTAAGCAATTCTCCTGTCTCCACCTCTCAAAGCACTGAGATTCAGGCATGAGCCACCGTACCCAGCCTAATTAATTTTGCATTTCAGTTATCCTACTTTTAAACTTCAGAATTTCCATTTGGGCCTTTTTAAAAACTAGTTTCTACCTCTTTATCGATATTCTCTATTTGATAAGACATCATCTTCACACCTTTCTTTACCTCTTTAAGTATGGTTTCCCTTCAATTCTTTGAAGATATTTATTTATTTGGTTTTTTTTTTTTTTTTTTAAGACGAAGTCTTGCTCTGTTGCCCAGGCTGTAGTGCAGTGGCGCAATCGTGGCTCACTGCAACCTCTGCCTCCTGGGTTCAAGTGATTCTCCTGCCTCAGCTGCTGGAGCAGCTGGGACCACAGGCGCATACCAACATGCCCAGCTAATTTTTGTATTTTTAGTAGAGACGGGGTTTCACCATGTCGGCCAGGCTGGTCTTGAACTCCTGACCTCATGATCCTCCTGCCTCAGCCTCCCAAAGTGCTGGGATTACAGGCATGAGCCACCATGCCTGGCCCAGTTCTTTGAACATATTTATTACGATTATCCTACAGTCTTTTTAAAATCTGACATCTGATCACTCTCACAGGCAGTTTCTGTTGCCTGTTTTTTCCCTGTTTCTTTGCACATTTCATACTTTTTATTGGAAACTAGACATTTTAGCTATATAGCAACTCTGGATACTGTTTCCCCTCTCCACAGCTTGTTTTTGTTGTGGCTGCTTATTTATTTGTTTTGTGACTTGGCTATACTATTTCAGTGAAGTCTATTTTCCCTACAGTATGAAGCCACTGGTGTCACTCTTTGGATGGCACAGCCTTAGGGGTACAAACTGACCCTGGAATGACAGTCGTTTCAAGCAGGGCTCTCTTTGTCTTGATTCCTGATCTCTCTGTTAAACCGTGTGCCTTATTTGGATTACACTCAGCCTCGAGGATCCATTAATTGCAGTTATATTGTTTTTGACAATGTTCCAGGGCATCAATTGCTCAGCAGTCTGATCCAATTAAATTTGGGCAGGAATAGTCTTTGCTGTAAGTCTTTGAGATTTGTTCTGACCCGAAGAGGGCTCCTCTTAGCTACCTTTCCGTGATTCTCTTTGATGAACTAGATGGCCTACAGTTTAGTTACTGTTCTTTATTAAGGTATGTTATCATTTTCTAAAGTGTCCTTGGGCCTGTACTTCCCCACACTGTTTCAAATAAAGTCAGTTCCTTTGGAGGTACTTCGGAGCTCTCTTTTGTTATGAACTCTCTCTCCCCCTGGGAAAGGTCTCTGAGGCACTACTCTGGGTGTTGGGTGGGATAGCAGCCTCTTGCCTTCTTGGCTTGCTTCTCTCAGTGGAACCTCTGCCCTACAAGTCAGCTGGGGTGAGGACGATTAGGGCTCCAGTATTCTGCTGCAAATGGGATGGAGCCTCCATTCTCTAAGTGGGAGCTTGGTGGAGAAAGGGAGCCCTAACCTCTCAGCTGCACTCACCAGAATTTCAGCCTCTTCAACTTGGAGTTGGAGCGGAAGAGAAATGTTGACAATGTGGCCTTCCCAGTGAGATATGGTAAACCTGACTGGGGGCTGAGGGGAGAATAAGCCCCATCTTCTTGTCCACATTTATCCTGAGTGGAGATCTGTCAAGCTGAGCTGAGGGGAGGAGGAAGGAACTGGCTAGGGCTCAATGCCACAGACTCTTGCTGTTGTTTACCAGAGTTTTAGTAGATTTTGTTGAATAAATATGTCTTCATTTGAGGTATGCTCTTAGGGCAATTTCTAGAGACATTTTTTTTTTTTTTCAAGACAGAGTCTCACTCTGTCACCCAGGCTGGAGTGCAGTGGCGTGATCTGAGTTCACTGCAACTGCTGCTCCCCAGGTTCAAGCAATTCCCCTGCCTCAGCCTCCCGAGTAGCTGGGATTACAAGCATGTGCCACCAGCCCTGGCTAATTTTTGTATTTTTAGTAGAGATGGGGTTTCATCATGTTGGCCAGGCTAGTCCTGAACTCCTGACCTCAAGTGATCTGCCCGCCTCAGCCTCCCAAAGTGTGGGGGATTACAGGTGTGAGCCACTGCACCCAGCCTCCAGAAACTTTAAATGGTTCATTTTTTTTTTTTTTGAGACAGGGTCTCACTCTGTCAGCCTGGCTGGAGTGCAGTGCCGCATTCATGGCTCACTGTAGCCTCAACATCCCAGGGTCAAATGATCCTTTTGCCTCAGCCTCCCAAGTAGCTGGGACCACAGGCATGTGCCACCATACCCAGGTAAATAAAAAATGTTTTTTGGTACATACAGGGTCTCGCCATGTTGCCCAGGCTGGTCTCAAAGTCCTGGACTCAAGCAGTTCTCCCACCTTGGCCTCCCAAAGTGCTGAGATTATAGGTATGAGCCACCATGCCCGGCCTTGATGGTTGCTTTTTTATAGTTTTCCCTAGCTTTGTTTGTTTTACTGGGAAGCAGATCTTTGGGAGCTCCTCATGCTACCATCCTTAAAGTAGAACTCTACCCAGTCTCTTATACTGAAGCTGTGCCTCTGGGATGGAAATTTCCTACTGAGTGAGATACAAAAGACCTAAGCGAGCTTTCTATAGATCAGCTAGGTCTGAACAAACCTGACAGTCATTGTTATCACTAGCCATAGGCTTGTCTCTGAGCTTCTCAGTCAACTCAGCCTATTTCCTTAAAGGTTTTCCACGATACCTGCTGAAGTATAGCAGGTACCCTCTTATACCTTAACCTGGTGTTGTCCCATCCCAAGGTCTGTTATTGCCAGTTACTACCCTTCTCTTGCTCAAGTCCCTTTGCATTACCCATTTCACATTTCCTTCTTCTCTCATCACCAATAGCATACGTGAGTGCCAGGGTAGGATTTCTGGTCATTATATACGAAATTCTTATAAAACTGACTCATGTGCTTTCCGAAAGGGGATTTGATTTACTAGTCATTTGATCTCCATATCACAGACACATTTTCATGGCAAGCAGGGAACCAACAGACAACTGGCTTTCCTAATGCAGCTGGAACGTGTACTAAAATATAAGAAGAGAGCACTTCTCCTCTGTATACAATTTTAAAGTCCGATTGAGAAAAAGGATTAAGTAGGGTGTTCCCACTGATTCACGCTGGCACTTGAAAGAAATGTGAACTCTCCTTTTGATGAAATGGAAACCAAACCTAAAGATTCTAGCTTTACCTCAGAAGATACATGGTTAGTTTTAGAAATAATTTTCCTATTCAATCTCAGTTGACTACTTTCCATTTTTTCTAAATGCACGGCCTTTCAACACCCACTCAGGAGAGAAGTTGCCAAGGCATTGCAAAACTGCAGACATACATTCCCCAAAGACTGAGTCAGATAGGCTCAGTATAGTATTACTTTGTATCTAATTCCAATGAGCTTTTTCTGGTTTCTATATCCAAGTAATCAGAAGCCACAAATCAGAAGAAAGGAGGAATCACTAAAAGTAGACAGGCAAGCATACTAAAAGCACTGACAAGAACCTAAACAACAAAAAGCTTCAACAAGCAGATACAACAATTCAAACTGTTCATTGGTATGGGGCATCAGTCTGAGAAACCTCAGCAGGCCGAGGGCATCACTGCATTCAGTGTAATACAGTAACTGGAGTTCATAAAAATGATGACTCTGGGTCAATAAGAGAAAAATTACAACACCTTCAGTAACCTCTGTTTAAACATGAAATATAAATTTTAGAAAAATATTCATCCAGCCGGGCATGGTGGCTCATGCCTATAATCCCAGCACTTTGGGAGGCCAAGGCGGGCAGATCACCCAAGGTCAGGAGTTCAAGACCAGCTTGGCCAACATGGTGAAACCCCATCTCTACAAAAATACAAAAAAAAATTAGCTGGGCATGATGGCAGGTGCCTGTAATCCCAGCTACTCGGGAGGCTGAGGCAGGAGAATTGCTTGAACCCAGGAGGTGGAGGTTGCAGTGAGCCAAAATCACACCACTGCACTCTAGCCTGGGCAACAGAGTGAGACTCTGTCTCAAAAAAAAAAAAAAAAAGAAAGAAAAATATTCATCCAAAATGATGTTCAATAGGTGCTATCCTCATATCCTCAGCTAGATGGGAAACTTAGCTACAGAGACTGACATTCCTTGAATGATCTAAATGGCTGAGGTTTTATTGTACTTACAATTTTAGTTCTTTGGCCAGGTACGGTGGCTTACACCTGTAATCCCAGCACTTTGGGAACCCAAGGCGGGTGGATCACTTGGTGCCAGGAGTTCGAGACCAGCATGGTCAACATGGTGAAACCCCGTCTCTATTAAAAACACAAAAATTAGCCGGGCGTGGTGGTGCAGGCCTGTAGTCCCAGCTACTTGGGAGGCTGAGACATAAGAATCATTTGAGCCCAGGAGTCGGAGGCTGCAGTGAGCCGAGATCGTACCACTGTACTCGAGCTGGGGTGACAGAGCGAGACTCTGTCTCCAAACTAGACTCTGTCTAACCCACAATTATTTTAGCATGTTCCTATTATGTGAAAAGGCTTTTCAACACTTGCTGAACCTGGATTGGTATAAATACATATAGTGTTCATAACAGTACAGGCTCCTAAGAGAAATCGTAACCCCTGTGGGACAGTAACTCACCACAGTTGTCCAGAGTTAACAATAAAATACCTGAATCAGAGAGATCATTTGGGCAAATGTATGGGTTTTCGCAAGTATATTTTGAGGAGGAAAGAAAAAGTACCTACATAAATATGATCATAATATTTAGAAACCTCTGATATTGTAACTGGCACTTACTTCTACGTTGCTTAAGCACTCATTGCTGCCAACCATTTACAATAATATTTTTAAAGCCAACTTTACGCTTACTAGTTACCTAAGGAACCACAAGGCAGAGGCTTGCCGCACACTTTTCCACATGAAGGCACAGGGTCCATGCATGTTTTCCGACTACTACTTCCAAGTTCTAGCAATTGGCTGAGAGGAGTTTGGCCACAGGGGCAACAGCGCACCAGCTGGGGGAGCCGTGGGCATGGCTGGCAGGGCTGAGGGTGGCACACTTGCGAACATGTATGGTTACCGCATTTCAAGTCCCTGTTAAGAATAACACACTATTACATAATTGTTGCATAAAGTGCAGCTTTAGCTCAGCTGAGGAAAACGTAAAACCTTACTTGCCACATATCTTTAAACAGCTGAAATCCCCAAATCCATCAGACTTTCCTACATCGGTTCCACATAACACATCTCGGGAGGTGCTGCCGCAATAGCATACTTGAAGAGAAAATTTCAAAAACAAAAAGTTAGTAACATGTATGGATTCTTAAAATATCCCAAATAATCTATAAGAAAATACAAAATGTGGTCCCGGCACAGTGGCTCATGCCTGTAATCCCAGCACTCTGGAAGGCCAAATAGAGTACTGATCAGACCTATGCAGAAATGAGTATAGTTTATACAGCAGCTCTGAGACCCACCTAAGAGCTTTACCATAGGAAGAAATAAAAAAGGCCTTGTTAAACTATTAATATCTCATAGTGCCTCTGCAGCACATTCCAAGAACAGCATCAGAGTGAAGCAACCTCTAAATTAAGAGAACACTATCTGGTCCATAAGGCCATGGTTGAACACCATTCACTGTGAGGCTCCTGGGGGTCCTCTGGTGATGTTACAGGGGATAGACAAGCTAAGCTGGTAGTAGTGGTGGAGGAGTTGACATCTGGATTTCCCATCCTCACTTCAACCCAAGAAGCACAGGTTTCATACTTTATGTCAGGTTTTACATAAAACGCTTGTAAAAAGGTCCCCGTTACTAAAAAGAAATTTAAAAATTGGCATGAGAGTATAAGATCTAATGATCAGAATAAATGCAGTATTATAAAAATATCACATTTTAAAAATCACATATGTAATAAAAATAAAATAGAAACCTTCTAATAAGGTATTAAAAATAATACTCATAAAATAAAACCGTACATTAAACAGAACCAAAAGGTTTCACTATAATTAAGACTCTTTTTTTTTTTTTTGAGACGGAGTCTTACTCTTGCCCAGGCTGGAGTGCAATGGCATGATCTTGGCTCACTGCAACCTCCACCTCCCTGGTTCACGCAATTCTCCTGCCTCAGCCTCCCAAGTAGCTGGGATTATAGGGGCTTGCCACCACACCCAGCTAATTTCTGTATTTTTAGGAGAGATGGGGTTTCACCATGTTGGCCAGGCTGGTCTTGAACTCCTGATCTCAGGTGATCTACCCACCTCAGCCTCCCAAAGGGCTGGGATTACAGGTGTGAACCACCATGACCGGCCATAATCGAGACTCTTGATTTTTTTTTCCTTTTTTAAAGACAGGATCTCACTTTGTTGCCTAGCTAGAGAACAGTGGTGTGAACACAGCTTACTGCAGCCTCGACCTCCCAAAGTGCTGGGATTACAGGCATGAGCCACTGTGCCTGCTTTGATTTTTTTTTTTTTTTAATTAGCTGAATTTAAGATTCAAGGACTCTTTATTTTTAAAATACACATTCCATCTTCCAGTAAGCCCATGTGCAATTTCTTTTCTTTTCTTTCTCTTTCTTTTTGAGACAGGGCCTCACTTTGTCACCCAGGCTGGAGTGCAGTCATGTGAACACAGCTCACTGCAGCCTCAAACTCCCGGGCTCAAGCAATCTTCTCACTTCAGCCCCTCAAGTAGCTGGGAGTACAGGTGTGTGCCACTACACCTGGCTAGCTTTTGTATTTTTTGTAGAGATAGGGTTTTGCCATGTTGCCCAAGCTGGTCTCAAACTCCTGAGCTCAAGTGATCAGCACATCCTGGCCTCCCAAAGTGCTGGGATTACAGATGTGAGCCACTACACCTGGCCTATATGCAATTTTTTCCCCCGTCTAAAACTCATTTGTTCATTTAATAAAGACTGATTTGATAAATTAATAAAGATTCAGAAAATACAATAAATATTTGTACAATCAGTGAACTGGTAAAGAAACCCTGGCAACTGAGCTTTTGCTAGTAGGCTTTTCTTTGCTAAGTTTCTGCTCAAACAGAACAAAGGCTTTTTACAGAGGTAATGAATAGAAAGCTGCGACCAAAAGAATCAAGGGTCAGAATGGGTAACAATAAAAAAATTGAGTTCCTGATGAAAAAATCTGAGTAAATACTAAAAAGCTCTCCTAGGCACAAGAGACAGAAATATGAGCAGGTGACAGAAGAATTAGGTACAGGTGACAGAAGAATTAGGTAGAGTCACAGCTGGTTAAATAGTATTAAGGAACCAAAGGACACTGTTGCCAGCCTTAACCCATTTAGTATTTTATCAACATATGAATAAAGACCCAAAAAGAATGCTTATTAATCTCTAGATAACACTGAAAGGGATCCTAGAAGAATTATAATTCAAGAAGATAAACTATTTACATGGCCAAAATATTCTGCTAGATAACTAATGTGGAAAAACATTAGTTTTTCAAGTCTTCAAAACTGGGTTTGAAAAATCAACTAAACAGAAACAAGGAGGAAGAAACCGGGATCCATACAAATTTGTACAAAAAAGACTTGGGTGATTTCGCTGAGTAAAAGCCCAATATGAATCAAGAGCTAAAAACAGCTGAAGCCGGGCCGGGCGCGGTGGCTCACGCTTGTAATCCCAGCACTTTGGGAGGCCGAGGCGGGCGGATCACAAGGTCAGGAGATCGAGACCACGGTGAAACCCCGTCTCTACTACAAATACAAAAAATTAGCCGGGCGTGGTGGCGGGCGCCTGTAGTCCTAGCTACTCGGAGAGGCTGAGGCAGGAGAATGGCGTGAACCTGGGAGGCGGAGCTTGCAGTGAGCCAAGATTGCGCCACTGCACTCCAGCCTGGGCGACAGAGTGAGACTCCATCTCAAAAAAAAAAAAAAAAACAAAAAAAAACCAGCTGAAGCCAGGGATGGTGGTGTGCATCTGTAGTCCCAGCTACTTGGGAGGCTGAGGCAGGAGAATCTGCACTCTGGTCTGGATGACAGAACGAGATCCAAAAAAAAAGCTTGGTAAGTACCAGGATAGAGAGCTTTTCTACACTTCCTGTTAATTACAGATCCATATGACATAATGAATAATCAAACTGGGCACAGGCAACTCTTCATTCTCTTGAAGAGACTATTAAAAACAGGAGCTGGAACATATTATCCCATTTTCAGCCTGGGATAAAACTGGAGGGAGCACTCACAGGCAGGGTCAGGATTCACAACAGGTGATGGAAGCCCTGAAGTTCTATTCCAGAGAGAACTGACTACAGAAATTTTAGTCTGGAAAATAATCAGGACACATTTAATCAGTCCTCCATCTCAGTGAAAAATCTCAAGAATGTACTCAAAGAACACCGAGTTTTGAGCAATACTGGTTTTGGTGGATCCCACAAGAAGACTGGCATTGTTGTGAACAATCTGGCCACTTTTTTTTTTGAGACAGAGTTGGGTACTGTCACCTAGGCTGGAGTGCGGTAGCATGATCTCAGCTCACTGCAACCTCCGCCTCCTGGGCTCAAGCGATCCTTCCACCTCAGCCTCCCAAGTAGCTAGGACTACAGATGCATGCCACCATCTCTGGCTAATTTTTTTTTTTTTTTTTTGTTAGAGACTGGTTTTCGCCATGTTGCCCAGGCTAGTCTCAAACTCCTAGACTCAAGTGATCCACCCGCCCTGGCCTCCCAAAGTGCATGAGCTACCGTGCCCAGCCCAATCTAGCCACTTTTAAGAGGATGTGTGGTCTCTGAGCATGTTTCACAGGGAAGAAATGAAGCAATCACAGCTGTTAGGCCTGAAAGGAAACACTGGGGAAAGAATATATGACAGCTAATTTTGAACAACCCAGGAGGAACATGAAATGTAGAGAAAGGAAGACTAAGGAGAGAGTATATTTCAGGGAAGCAGATTTTGGCTCAATAAAAGAAAAAACTGGGACGATTAGAGTTGTATCATGACCAAACAGCCTACCTAAAAATACAGTGAGCTTTCAGGCTGTTTAATCAGTGACTGGGTACCTGACAATATTCACTCTGGAGAGCAAAGAGGGGATAATTGCACTAAGAGAAAATAAAACTAGATTCCTTTTTTGTTTTCTGGGACAGAGTTTCACTCTCGTTGCCCAGGCTGGAGTGCAATGGCACGATCTTAGCTCACTGCAACCTCCGCCTCCCAGGTTCAAGCGATTCTCCTGCCTCAGCATCCAAGTACCTGGGATTACAGGTGCCCGCCAACACGCCCCAACTATAAAATTAGATTCTTCTGTCCCATTTCTAGATTGCAGTAATGGAGAGGAAGAGAAAAACTGAAAACATCAAAAACATAAACTTATATTCACAATTAAAAAAATTTTTTCTATGCATGTAGATACTTTCTACTTCTTTTCCCATTGACGTATAGCTAGCATATAATAAACACAAATATTTTACATATTCAGTTTTGATTGGTTTCAGATATCTTTTGGTAATTGTACACATCTGTGTAACCACCACCCAAAACAAGATATCAAACATTTCTATCAACCCAGAAAATTTGTGTCCCTTCCCCCAATTTCCACCACTAGGCAACCATTTTCTAATTTTTATTATGAAAAATTAGTTTTATATGTTCTTAGATTTCACATGTTCATTTTATTATTATTATTATTATTATTTTTTGAGACAGAGTCTCGCTCTGTCGCCCAGGCTGGAGTGCAGTGGCGCAATCTCGGCTCACTGCAAGCTCCGCCTCCCGGGTTCACGCCATTCTCCTGCCTCAGCCTCTCCGAGTAGCTGGGACTACAGGCGCCCGCCACCACGCCCAGCTAATGTTTTTGCATTTTTAGTAGAGACGGGGTTTCACCATGGTCTTGATCTCCTGACCTCAAGATCCGCCTGCCTCGGCTTTCCAAAGTGCTGGGATTACAAGTGTGAGCCACTGTGCCCAGCCCATTTTATTATTATTATTATTATTATTATTATTATTATTATTATAGACTGAGCCTCATTCTGCCATCCAGGCTAGAGTGCAGTGGCGCGATCTCTGCTCACTGCAACCTCCGCCTCCCGGGTTCAAGTGATTCTCTTGATTCAGCCTCCCGAATAGCTGGGATTACAGGTGCCCACCACCATGCCCAGTTAATTTTTGTATTTTTAGTAGAGACAGGGTTTCACCATGCTGGCCAGGCTGGTCTCAATCTCCTGACCTCGAGTGATCCACCCGCCTCAGCCTCTCAAACTGCTGGGATTACAGGCGTGAGCCACTGTGCCCGGCCAGTTCATTTTTAAAAAGATTATTTTAGTCTTTCTAGGTCCATAATAATCTGGTCCTTTTCAAGCAGTTACTTTTAAACAGCATTTTAAAATCTGCTATTTAAATTAGGCCAGGCACTGTGGCTCATGCCTGTAATCCCAGCACTTTGGGAGGCCCAAGCAGGCATTATCACTTGAGGTCAGGAGTTCAAGACCAGCCTGGCTAACATTGTAAAACCCCATCTCTACTAAAAATACAAAAATTAGCAAGGCGTGATAGCAGGCACCTGTAATCCCAGCTACCTGGGAGGCTGAGACAGGAGAATTGCTTGAACTTGGGAGGTGGAGGTGCAGTGAGCTAGGATCACGCCACTGCACTACAGCCTGGGCGACAGAGTGAGACTTATCTCAAAAAGAAAAAAAAAATTATATAGGACAATGACCTATACTGGTATGCAGGTAAAATAATAAAAACCATCTAAGCATTGTATCTCCAGTTCTCTCTACTCAAGGTCTTTGTGGCTAAAAGTCTGACACCAATCAAAGTTTATCAAGACAATCATTAATAAGGTTCCAGAAAAGAACACAAGCATTGCTAGCTGGTGTGCCCACCACTTACCCTGGTTCAAAATGATCTGGCAAGGCTGGCATTGACCCCCATGGCACAGCTCAGCACACTGGTGCTGACCACAGTTCAAAATATTCTCACATGGGTTAGAACAGTGGACTGAGACAGCCTGACCACAGCGAACTGTGTGCCTGTAAAGACAATAGATGTAAAGACAGCATCAGTCTAAAAGTTCCTGTTGGACAACTAAACTAACACTGTGGCCCTAACTCTCCCCTCAAAACCCACTAAGCCTTTCCCTAACTTCATTTCCCTCACTTTTTCCTATGTCTCCCTCCTCCAATTCTTATTTCCTCAATTACTCTCCCTTTCTCCATTCTTTTTCTTCTTCTGTTTTTTTTTTTTTTTTTTTTTTAAATAGAGACAGGGTCTCACTATATTGCCCAGACTGATCTCAAACTCCTAGGCTTAAGCGATCCTCCTGCCTCAGGCTCCCAAAGTGTTGGGATTACAGGCTTGAGCCACCATGCCTGGCCCACTCTTTCTTCTTTCTCCTCCTTTTTCATTTTCCATCCTGTCTTTCTCTCCTATTTTCTGAGTGGTGAGGAACTGAAGGCTATTCCTGAGTATTTGCTTTATGTGATTTCATCTCTGAGTTCCATGAAGAAGCATGCGTAAGGACAAAGAACGCTGGGGTGAGGAGTGAGAAGATCTGGGTTCTAGTCCTAGCTCTGCCTGGAGCTTCCACAGTACTTTACAGACAGGGGAGAAAGACAGCTATCATGTACCCAGATCTAACACACTCAGACTAACAGCACAATGGCATTATCCTGAGACCCAGCACTTAGAACATACTATATGTGACTTTGCTTCAGGGTAGGGAAATAAGCTAATTCTAGTTTTGTTCTAATAAACATCTTGATTTTGCTGAGAGAAGGATATAAGAAAGTCCTTTTTTGTTGTTGTTTATTTGAGACAGAGTCTTGCTCTGTTGCCCAGGCTGGAGTGCAGTGGTGCCATCTTGGCTCACTGCAACCTCCGCGTCCTGGTTTCAAGCGATTCTCCTGCCTCAACCTCCCCAGTAGCTGGGGCTACAGGCACGTGTCACCACACCCAGCTAATTTTTGTATTTTTAGTAGAGACAGGGTTTCAACATGTTGGCCCAGCTGGTCTCGAACTCTTAACCTCAAGTGATCCACCCACCTCGGCCTCCCAAAGTGCTGGGATTACAGGCGTGAGCCACTGCACCCAGCCGCAGAAAGTACTTTTAGACAATTGTCTTCAGGTCTCTTTCTAGGGTAATGGTTAAGCACTTGGAGTCCACTCTCCTGCAAGAAGCATTTTATTCGATCCTCGACTCTCATCTCAACTCCATATTTTGTTTTTAAAAGTCACTGTTATGTACATAAATGATCAGCTTGCAGTACTTGACATAATGGCTAACATTAGCCTATTATGCTACCATTCTGCCTAGCACCATGGCTAACATTAACCCCTTGAAGTAGACACTATTATTTCTACTTTATAAGAAAAATGAGGTTCAGTGAGACCAAGCAACTTGCCCAGAATCAACAACCACGAAGTGACAGAACCAGGATCTGACCTTTCTGAGTCAAAACACTTACATGTAATCTCAGGCAACATGGCTATCCTCATAAGTTCAGTGAAGGCTAAACAAATGCACCTCACTGAAAATCTGCATGATTCATCTCATCCTGTGGTTCAGAAATCATTTTAAGATCTTACTGGGCCTCAAAGACACTCCACAGCTATCAGTGATCCTTGTATTAACGATGTAGGAGACCTTGTGTTATAATGGAACAAGGGTGGGCTCTAGAGTCACCTATTCTTTCATTCAACAATATTCATTAAAAGACTCCTAGATGCCAGACACTGTGCTAGGCACGGGAAACCGGTCCCAGACTCCTTAGGCCTGGGTTCAACTCCTGGTTCTGTCACCCACTAGAGAGGTTAAAAAAAAAAATCCTTGCCGACCGAGCATGGTGGCTCATGCCTGTAATCCCAGCATTTTGGGAGGCCGAGGCAGGTGGATCATGAAGTCAATAGTTCAAGACCAGCCTGGCCAAGATGGTGAAATCCCATCTCTACTAAAAATACAAAAATTAGCCGGGTGCGGTGGCAGGCGCCTGTAATCCCAGCTACTTGGGAGGCTGAGGCAGGAGAATTGCTTGAACTTGGGCAGCAGAGGTTGCAGTGAGCCGAGATCACGCCACTGCACTCCAGCATGGGCGAGAGACCGAGACTCCGTCTCAAAAAAAAAAAAAATCCTTGTCACTTTGGTATTTTACCCAAAATAATGGGTAGTCTCACAATCTCATTGTGCATATAATTTCTTAATCACTTATAAGATTACAAAATAGGGTCACGGGCAGCGCAGGGAACTACTAGTTATAGAAAAGTACTATCCATGGCGCATTTGGTCCTCAAGTTGCCCACTTGGCTCTCTTCCAAGTTGTACTTTCCTTCTGTCCTTTCCTTCCTGTTCTAAAGCTTTTTAATAAACTTCCACTCCTGAAAAAAAAAAAGTACTATTCATGCCTACCATTTATTTGTATCTACCTATATTCTTTTATTTTAGAAATTCACAAGTCAATCATGCATGTGAAAACTGAGGTCTTCTTTAGGGTGTAATTTTAACTTTACCTGGTTCGTCCACATTCACATGTTTTTGTCATAAAGGCAGGGCAGGGTGGGCAGGGTCCTGGATGGCAGAGACTGAAAGAGAAAGGTTTCACTGAATAAACCACAGCCATGTATCCAAACCTGAACAAAGCTGTCCCAGCTGGGTCTTATTGTGACTATGGCAACAAATACATCTACTATGACATGTCTTTGTATTTGTTTCAAGTTGATTAAACTATTTGAACAAAGATATCAACTGTACTTTTATGTGCAAAAAATTGACATCATTATCACCATAGACTAACCAGAGAAGTAAATCCCAAGTCAAAATACTGGTTATATTTGGGTCTGAGAGTCAAAGATGACATTTTCAAATACAGTCTTGGCCCACTTACAGCAGTGTGGGGGAATAAAAATAGTTTGCTACTCAGGTAAAAGGCAGAATGGCTAATAGAGTACTGTAGAAGATGGTAATAGAATTCAAATCTACCGGGTCCGTAAGAAGTACGGACATACTCTTTATCAGCTAGTGAAGTAATAATCAGGCACTGGGCAAACAATTGAACAGTGAAAAGACGGCTGACATGAGGGGACGCATGCTAGTGAGTAACATGTAGAGAATAAGAGGGAAAGGGGTCATGGAAAGAACTGGGCTGAGTGATATGCTATAGGTCAGAATTAGCCCTCTGAAAAATGCTATTTTTAGGAGCTATATTATAGAGACCAATAGAAAAAAGTTACAATATGGAATTTGTATATTCAAATATATACTGTCCTCTTCAAAGCAGACACTTTGGCAAATTACACAGTGGTACAGAAATACCACTACTTAAAACATTTTGGGAACTTCTACGAAACTGTTTTTGGAGTAGGAGGGGTATATTCCAGGTGGCAAATCACAACCCTTTGGGAATCAAAAGCCAATCAGAGCCAAGACCAATTAATCAGATGGGTAATAGAATTTGCTGTAAAACATTAGTGTGCTTATAAAGTGGTCTGGCTGGAATGTTTAGTTTCTATGAAACTCCTAAACAAGCTCTGATAATTCTTAAATAAGGTTTAAACATTGAAAACAATCCAGGAACAAGTGTCTAGTCTTCTAAGATGACTCATTTTGATAGACAATACCCATAGGAGACATAAGTTTAAGCATGTTTCTTTAAAGATGAGTATCATTATTCAACAGTTATATTTTACATATACCTCAATCCTTTCGGGTGAAACAATTTTCATTGCTTGTCAGGTTTGGGTGATTCTAGGTCATGTCAAATACCTCAGAAGCCTGGACTCAATCTCCTCAATCTCAGGTTTTCTTAACTTTTAGACCAGAGGTTCACAACACTGGCTATATATTGGAAGTGCCTGGAGAGCTTTTAAAAATATAGATGTTCACACCAGGCATGGTGGCTCACGCCTGTACTCTCAGCACTTTGGGAGGCTGAGGTGGGAGGATCGCTTGAGCCCAGGAGTTCGAGGGTGCAGTGAGCTACGATAGCACCACTGCACTCAGGCCTGGGCAACAGAGCGAGACCCTGTCTCTATGGCTTTTGAGTCCTAACAAGTGTAAATGAGAGAAACCAAAGTTTCTTGGAGACCAGAAAAGTGCTACTGGGGAATGGGCTTCTATGGCCCTGAAAGTAAAAGAAAGTTCCCAAGTCAAGTGTGAGAGCTCCAGAGCCACAAAAGAGCAGGAGCAGGTTTTAAGGTGTTCTTTTCTTTCAGACATGGTGCTGATCACGTGATCTGCACCAGTTTTGATCTCTGGTAGTCATGAAGGGTTTGAAAAAATAGTCCATGCAGAGGATTAAGTTTTTTTTTGTTTTTTTATTTGAGACAGAGTCTCGCTCTGTAGCCCAGGCTGGAGTGCAGTGGCGTGATCTCGGCTCACTGCAACCTCCGCCTCCCGGGTTCACGCCATTCTCCTGCCTCAGCCTCTCCAGTAGCTGGGACTACAGGCGCCCGCCACCACACCCGGCTAATTTTTTATATTTTTAGTAGAGATGGGGTTGCACCGTGTTAGCCAGGATGGTCTCGATCTCCTGGCGTGATCCGCCCACCTTGGCCTCCCAAAGTGCTGGGATTACAGGCGTGAGCCACCGTGCCCAGCCAGGATTAACTTCTTATTACTGAATTTACTGAAAATGACAGCTAATGGCAAGAATAGCTTAAGTCCTTCCTAAGGAAGGACCTATGTGAGCAGTCAAAGGGAAGGAGGTATCTGACTGCCCAGCAGATCACAGGCCATGCTGTCTAGCCCAGTTTAAAACAGCTCTACGCCCACTGACATTTCCCCAGTGCCACCACCATGCCTTGATCACTAGGACCCTGGTCCAATATTATCCTGCTCCAAGCAGTAGAAATACCAAGATAACACTCTGATGTCTGGTTTACTCTTAGATTTGGGTAGTAAAAGTAAGAATTGTCATTTTTTGATCACTTGCCAGACTCTGTATTGAACTGCATAGGTGCACTAATTCATTTAATTTTCATAGAACCCTATAAGTATTATTATTACTATCATTATTATTTTACAGATACAGGCTTAGATAAATTAAGTAACTTGTCCAAGGTCACATAACTACTTAAGTAACTTGAACCTAAGATTTAAACCTTTGTCTGAGGTCAAGGCCTGTACAAATGTATTTGTAACTGATCAATTGTTTTTCTATTACTGTGCATTTTTTGGTATTTAGAAGCTGACTGCATACAGTCTACTTATTTCTTTATTATTTTTAGAGACGTGGTCTTGCTTTGTTGCCCAGGCTGGAGTGCAATAGTGCAATCACAGCTCACTGCAGCCTTCAACTCCTGGACTCAGATGATCCTCCTTGCTCAGCCTCCCAAGTAGCTGGGACTATAGGTGTGTGCCACCACACCTGGCTAATTTTAAATTTTTTTGTAGAGACAGGGTCTCACTTTGTTGCCTAGTCTGGTCTAGAACTCCTGGCCTCAAGCAATCCTCCTGCCTTGGCATCCCAACACTTGGGATTATAGGCATGAGCCACCGTGTCTGGCTTATGGATATAGTCTACAACTGGCTGTTTATTGCAGGGAAAAGATTGACAGCCTAAGGCTGGGTGTGGTGGCTCACACCAGTAATCCTGGCATGTTAGGACGCTGAGGAGAGCAGATTGCTTGAGGCCAGGAGTTCGAGACCAACCTGGGCAACATGGCAAAACCCCATCTCTACCAAAACATACAAAAATTAGCCAGGCGTGGTGGCACACGCCTGTAGTCCCAGCTACTCAGCAGGATGAGGTGGGAGGATGGCTTGAGCATAAGAGGTGGTGGTTGCAGTGAGCTGTGATCACGCCACCACACTCACACTCCAGCCTGGGTGACAAAGTGAGACCCTGTCTAAAAAAAAAAAAAAAAGAAAAAAGAAAAAGAAAAAGATTGACATCTTAGAAAGTTGACATCTTAGAAAGAAATACTGTCTGACCGGGACCCTACATAATTGTCTTTCCCCAGACAGAAGGTTCTCCCATACATTCTCTTGGACCTGAATATCCTGGATATCAATGGAGGATAAAACATATGAGTCACATTTCTTCTTAGAAGCAAGCAGTGTAATGTAATGGAAGGAGCACTGGCTTTGGAAACCCTAGCTCCACCATCCACGGCCTACCACTGTGACACTGGGCAAGAGGCTTGGCCTTTCTGAGCCTCATCTGTAAAGTGGAGATGGTAAATATCTATTACTGGGCTGTGGTAAGGATTCAACAAGTTAACTGATGTAGAGTGCCTGGCACAGGGTGATCTGAGACCATTTACTGAGGTCCCATATCACCCTTCATCCCAAACCATTACATGCTAACCAGGTATGTTTACTTAGAGCCACCAGCAAAGCATGTCCACCAGCAATCCCAACAGAATTAGCATTCCAACTTACAGGTTACAGGAATGTGGGCAGTCCTGGCCAGGCTGTTTCTTTCTACAAACCTCACCACAGCTATGTGGAATTTCATTTCTGCTCCACTCAGGATTCTTTACCTTGCCTAGAACATATCAGATCAGAGAGTCAATGGTACAAACTTCAACCACATCCTCAACTTTAATGAAACAGTAAAGTATAGCTAGGCAGCATGCAACTTTAGTGTGGTTTTTATTATTTCAACAAATGTATTATCCCATATCCTAAAATAAAAAGATAAATATAATGCTATTCATAAAAAGTTTCACTGAGGATGATAAATCTTAAATCTTGGATTACCTGGGAAAGATAAATAAAAAGTCACTTTTACTTATGAAAATACTACCTTGACTAATGGAAACGTTTAATTTAAGATAAATACCTATAAGACAAGTCGTCTATAACTGGGCTTCTAAACTGATATGCAAATTGTTGCTGCAAGGATCAGAGACAGGGAATAAGAGAAGAGCACCGTGGGGAAAGTGGGGAGGCAGTAAGAGATGGAAAGGACATAAATCCCTTGTGTAGCAGGAACTCACCTATTCCAGAACGATAAAGTTGGCATAAAAGAGCTTATAATTTTATAATCAATGTCACTGCAAATCTTCATGGCACATCTTCCATGGACTCAGCAGAGACAGGGAAGAGTAAAACGAAGGCACAGGATTCCTCTTGAGGAACTCATCCTCACTTGGGCAATTTGCACACTAAATTGCAGCCATCCCCAGTCCACGGCCTCTGCTTTTCTCTCTAAACTATCTCTTTCAGAAATTTTATTCATGTTGAGAGGTGCAATCCACCTAAAGGCCATTGATCCCCATATCCACATTTTCTCTCTTGCCCTGAATCTTCAGTTTCAGACCCATATGTCCAAATGTCTGCTGAACATTCTTGCTTGGGGTTTCACAGTCACCTCAAACTGGCTTTATCCACAGCCAAAGTTCACATCTTCCCTCTACAACTCCTCCCTTTTCAGGGTTTCCTATTTCTGTCAGTGACATCAACTCTGTCAGAGTCACACATGCCCAAAAACTACAGTCATCGCTGACACCTCTTTCTACTTAATCACCAAGTTGTGTCAATTTTTCCTACAAAGTGGCTCTCACCTCATCTCCTCTCCTGTTCCTGCCTCTCTACTGGCCAAAACCTCATCTCCAGACTACAACAAAAGCCTCCCTGCCTCTGTGCTTTTTTGTTCCAGTACAGGGCCCTGGTTTTCCCCTAACATCTCTCAAGAGCTCTACCTCTTGTCCCTGACTCCAAATGATGCTTTGGGGTTTTTTGCTTTTCTTTCCCCTGCAAGTGTTCTGCATTACGCCCTCTTCTCACTCTGTATCCTTTCATCCGCTAGGGTCTTAACTACTCCTCTCAGCTGTGATTCTCATCTTTAAGTCCTGGTCTTTCCTCAAATATTGCTACCTGCCTGTTGGACATATCTCACTGTATGTTCTGCTCACTCCTCGAGCTCAACACTTCTAAACTGTAGTCACTGTCCCCACCAGACCTTGTTCTTTTGACCTGCCCTTTTCCTTGGTATCACCATTTCCAAAAGCATGAAACTTTGGGTGACTCCCATTCCTACTACTGTTAGGAATCAATCTAACACCATATTTTTCTATCACACTCATTAGAGGCTTGTACTACTCTTCATTTGGATTTTAAGTCCCAAATTGTTTAGGCTCCAAAATACTCTACTCACTGCTACCAAACTAATCTCCATAAAGAATCATGTTGATGCCCTCAGTGGCTTCCCACAGCCTTCCAAATGAAGTCCCAACATCTGAGACTGGTATCAAAGGGTCAGCCCTTCCTTTCCAGTCATCTCTCACTCCCCTACCATCATAGATCTCGGGCTCTGTAAGTGGATGAATCACTCTTCTCCCAGTAGATCCTAAACCCTGTTGATTTTGAACTGCCTATGCTATTCCCTTCAACATATCTTTCTGCCTACCAAGATTTTACCTAGTTTACAATGCCAGTTCAATTCTACCTCCTCCAAGAAGGCTTCTCTTAATCATCCAGCTATAAGTCGTAACTACCCCAAATATCTCCCACAGTACTTTGTACTTCTAGCAGAGTATCAGGCTAATCGTGTCTTAACTCTTAGACTGTAAGCTCTGGTAAGTTAACCGTTTTATTTGCCTCTGTTTCTTCACAGTGCCTCGAACATTAATAAGTTCTCAATAAAAACATGTTAAATTAATGGTCCCCTGGAAGAACAGTGTGGGGCAAAGTCATCGGCAAATAAGGCCTTTATGTGCATTCTCACATCATTTTACCACTTTGAGATCATCTTGACCTTCACTCCACATTCTTATACTGCCTTGGAGTCTCTCATCTAATTTGCCTGTAGAGGCTTTAACAAGATTTTTAATTCCATTGTGGTACTTTATGTTTAAAAATCCTTCAAAATAAGGTATTAAGTATTGGTATTGTCCTATTTGCCCAAATTTCCATTGATCTCTTACTTCCAGTTTCATGCTGCCTTTCTAGTAGTATATTCAAGAATATTTATTCCCTCATCTAATACCAATTTAGTATCTATTAAGGCTCAGATTCTGTCAATAAAACATATAAGACCAGAAAATTCCAAATAAAACAGTGGCCAAAGTGAGAGAGAGAAAAACAAAGGAAAGCTTCCTTTGTAAGAGGGAAGCTTCCTTTGTTTGGGGTCAGATCTTAAATGATATTGTGGTTAAGAACTGAAAGAAAAGAAGGGGAAGTCAAGGAGTTCACCAAGGTATTGCGTCTAGAAGACACAGTTGATGGTAAATGATTTGACCCTTTGTGAAAGCTGCTAGCTAAGTAATGGGAAAGGAGAAATATGAGCAAATTGGTTAGAAAAATAAGGAGAGCATGCAGAAACAAACAGGAAGAGCTACTTATTTCAAGAGGGGAATGGTCAAAGGTGTCAAGGGCTATCACTCTACCAAAAAGATTATGAGCTTATAAAATCAGCCCTAGATATGGTTGGAAAGGAGTCATTGGTGATTTCTTTGTTTTTATTTTATTTATTTATTTTTTTGAGATGGAGTCTCACTCTGTCGCCTGGGCTAGAGTGCAATGGCATGATCTTGGATCACTGCAACCTCTGCCTCCCAGGTTCAAGCGATTCTCCTGCCTCAGCCTCCCGGGTAGCTGAGATTACAGACACGCGACACCATGCCCAGCTAACTTATTTCAGTAGAGACGGGGTTTCACCATGTTGGCCAGGCTGGTGTCGAACTCCTGATCTCAGGTGATCCACCTACCTTGGCCTCCCAAAGTGCTGGGATTATAGGCGTGAGCCACTAAGCCCGGCCCATTGGTAATTTCTGAATACAGTTTCAGTGAGGCAACAAGACAGAAGCAAAAATGCAATGCTTCAGGGAGGGAGACAGACAGTAAAGAAACAAAATCTGAAAAATCAACAACTAGAGGGAAGTTGGTCATTAAAAGGCAGGAAAGGAAAAAAAAAACATGCAGAAATGGGCTAGCAGCAAGAATGAGCATCTGGATTACAGGAAGTTTTCCCCTAATACTTGGGAGAACTGAGATATTCAAAAACAGAAAGAAATATGCCATAAAGAGGGAAGATGCCAGGATAGAGTTTATAATGCTGGTTTATAAAAAATCTGCTTATTATAAATACCAGTGACTTATTTCCAGGATTAAAATAAACACTATTATTTACTCATACTGCTCAAATCTCGAATATCAAAGCTGTAACTGCTGGGGGTGAGATGAAGCCCACGTCCACACCTATCTCTGCTACCTGGTCAGGCCTGGTCTCAAGACCAAGGAGACAAGCACTACAGCCCAGAAGCAGCATGAGCCTGGTTGGCTATCTCCAGAACAGCTTGCCAGGAGCACAAAGGCTGTGGCTCTAGCTGTGTGATGGACCACATAATTATAGTCTTATAGATTCCTATAGCTTTGAAGTCTCATTAGGAACTTTTAAAACATGCCCTGCAGACCACCTTTCCTGAACTAAGGTACAATATATGTAGTAAAAGAGACTCCAGTGTATATAAACAAACTTACCACAGAAACAAGTGTAGGTATTAGGAACATGTGCAGAAACATTCTGACAGGCAGGGCACCTCCAACCACTCTGGCCATCTGTCAGGAAAAATGGGAGTAGGCCAAATAAATTTTCTTCCAAAAGCTACATGTAATTTAAAAAATTTAAATCTATAGGAAGACACAATATTAAAGTAGTGGTAATAATTTCAATGTTAAGCATATCAGACATTTAAGGAACAAATTCACAATACTGACTGCTTAGCTTGAATACAGCATTTTCCACTGAATACGGGGTTCATTAAAAAAAAATAAAAAAATAAAAAAATAAAAAAAAGGCCAGGTGTGGTGGCACCTGCCTGTAATCCCAGCACTTTGTGAAGCAGAGGTGGGTGGATCACGAGGTCAGGATATTGAGACCATCCTGGCCAACATGGTGAAACACCATCTCTACTAAAAATACAAAAATTAGCTGTGCGTGGTTTTACGCGCCTGTAATCCCAGCTACTCGGGAGGCTGAGGCAGGAGAATCACTTGAACCTGGGAGGTGGAGGTTGCAGTGAGCCGAGATCGCGCCACTGCACTCCAGCCTGGGTGACAGAGTGAGACTCCCTCTCAAAAAAAAAAAACCAACCAAAAAAAACCATTAGCTAGGCATGGTGGCTCTGTCTCTAATCCCAGCATTTTAGGAGGCTGATGCAGAATTGCTTGAGCCCAGGAGTTCAAGACAAGACTGGGCAACACAGCAGACCGCCTCAAAAAAAAAAAAAAAATTAGCTGGATGTGGTGGCATGTGCCTGTAGTCTCAGATGCTTGGGAGTCTGAGGCAGGAGGATCATTTGAGTCCAGGAATTCAAGGCTGCAGTGAGACATGATCACACCACTGGACTCCAGCCTGGGTAACAGAGTAAGACTCTGTCTCGAAAAAAAAAATATATATATACAGTTAGATAGAAGGAATACGATCTAGTGTTTAGTAGCACTACAGCTAACAATAATTTATTATATATTTCAAAATAACTAGAAGAGTAGAAATGGGATGCTCCTAACACAAAGAAATGATAAGTATTTGAGGTGTTGGAATCCCAATATGCCAATTACCCTGATTTGATCATTATACATTGTACGCTTGTATCAAAATATCATGTGTACCCCATAAACATGTAAACTATTACGTATGCATAGTAAAAATTTAAAAATGAAAAAAAAATTTTTTTTTGTTTGTTTGAGACAGGGTCTTGCTCTGTCACCCAGGCTGGAGGGCAGTGGTGCAATCTCAGATCACTGCAATCTCCACCTCCTGGGTTCAAGCAATTCTCGTGCCTCAGCCTCCCGAGTAGCTGGGATTACAGGTGCCCACCACCACGCCTGGCTAATTTTTATATCTTTAGTAGAGATGGAGTTTCGCCATGTTGGCCAGGCTAATCTTGAACTTCTGACCTCAGGTGATTTGCCTGCCTTGGCCTCCCAAAGGGCTGGGATTACAGGTGTGAGCCACCATGCCTGGCCAAAAATGAGAAGAAGACAAATTAAAAATAGAATTACCATATGATCCTGCAATCACACTTCTGTGTATGTATCCACAGGAAACAAAATCAATATGTCAAAGAAAAAATAATAAGTAAAAGCCATCATTTTCAATAAGAGTGACTGATTCTATCATATCCTAAAATATATTTTAATATTGTTATGTTTAGCTGGTTTATTTAAGATCTATAACTTAATTCTGGTCATATGAAACACATGATCAAGGTAACATACTCTCCCTGCAGAAAAAGTAGTTAAGAGAAATTAAACTATATTTTTAAAGCTGGGTTTAATACTTGAACATATCAAATAGGGGAGAAGAACTACTCAGAAGAGAGAATTAATTGACCTGCTTGAGATGCTGGAGACCTTGCCCATTTCTTTATGCAGTTCAAATGAAACACATGGTAACAGCTCTGACAACTCCACACTGGGGCCGTGACACGAACCAATTCACAGCACACCATGCACTCGTATTTTTCTGTCGTTAGTTGTTCAATTAGAGAACCTGTTTAAAAAACAAAATAACAAAAAAGATAAACTCAAACA
The DNA here is from genome assembly GCF_006542625.1 of Nomascus leucogenys. Classification (NCBI taxonomy): domain Eukaryota; kingdom Metazoa; phylum Chordata; class Mammalia; order Primates; family Hylobatidae; genus Nomascus; species Nomascus leucogenys. Next base: position 81,469,953 of record NC_044388.1, read on the forward strand.
TAAAAAACCATTCCTCACTTTAATCAACCAAGGATCAGCAAGTCATTCAAGAGAAGAATCCAAATGCAGAGATTTTAAGGGATATCTGATTCTGGGTAAGACAGCTGGCTATTCAGACTGAGGCCAATAAGGGGCAGGAATTTGCTGAGGAAGAGGATTTAGGAAGGAGACACTCAGGTGGGGATTCCCACAATTAAGGAAACATTCCCAGGAAAATAGCAGAGTAGCCAAATGCCCCTTGTAACATAGCCTGAGGATCCACTGGGCAATACAGGATCTTGCTTTGCATTTTCTGTTTTCCAGGATCCTCTAAATCTATCAGATCCATGGATTTTAGGTTAGAAAGGGGCTCATGAAGCTGTAGTGTCAGCTATAAGAAGCCCAAGTCTGGGCAGGTTCCAACAACCCATGAGTGGTGAGATGGCTCTAGCAGTTGCCCTCAAAGTCTTTAGTCATTCACTTAACAAAGATATTCTTGGTGCCTACCATAAGCCCCATGGTGGTGTTACAGTCCCTGGCTCCAGGACCTCAACATCCAGTGATGGAGAACCGTGTGTAGTATCAGAATAATCCTCCCAGATCTATTCCTGAATACCTTCACCCACTTCCAGATTTTTTTCCTCCAACACAATTGCAGCAAAGTCTTTCTAGATTTCAGTACAGCCAGATACTCCCAAAACTGAGTGTGAGTGTGTGTATATGCTTTTTTGAGTACATACTTTTAGCATTGCATTTATTTCACAATATTATTGTTATTTGCTTTCAGGTCCAAATAAGTTAAAAGAATAAAATTAACCTTAAATATAACATTCCAAGCACATTACATACTACTATTTAGTCCTCTCAAAAAGGCTGTAACAGGTTGGGCACGGTGGCTTACACCTGCAATTCCAGCACTTTGGGAGGCCAAGGAGGGCAGATCATGAGGTCGGGAGATCAAGACCATCCTGGCCAACATGGTGAAACCCCATCTCTACTAAGAATACAAAAATTAGCTGGGCGTGGTGGCACACGCCTGTGGTCCCAGCTACTAAGGAGGCTGAGGCAGGAGAATCTCTTGAACCCGGTGGGCGGAGGTTGCAGTGAGCCGAGATTGCACCACTGCACTCCAGAGCAAGACTCCATCTCAAAAAAAAAAAAAAAAAGGCTATAACATAGGTACCATTTACAGATGAAGAAACTGGCTTCATGTAGTTAGATCATTTATCCAAGGTCACAGAACTAGAAATTTAAAAGTCAAAATTCAAACTTGTCAAACTATCTGACTCAAAAGCGCACATTGTAATATTCCATAATATTGGCTCTCCTAAGATTTACTTTCTGATTGTTCAGTTTAATGTCAAAAGAAATAGAGAACACCCTGAGACTGAAAGCTCAGGAGGAGGGAGAGTTTTGTCTACCTCGCTGAGTGTAGTATTTCCAGTGTCTGGCATATACTAGGTGCTCCATTAAATATTTGTTAAATTCATGGATAAAGGAATAAATGAGTGATATTTAGTCTGTTCCACAACCTCTTTCTGTGAAAGTTATAGGCGTCACCAAAGTTCAGGCTTGAGTGCAGTGGCACGATCGTGGCTCACTGCATCTTCAAACTCCTGGGCCCAAGTGATCCTCCCACCTCAGCATCCTGAGTAGCTGGGACCACAGGCGTGTGCCACTATACCTGGCTGATTTTTTTGTTAGTTTTTGTAGAGATGGGGTCTACCTCTGTTGCCCAGGATGGTCTTGAACTCCTGGGCTCAGGTGATCCTCGACTTGGTTTCCCAAAGTATTGGGATTACAGAAATTTAACCAAATTAAAAAAAAATCTTCCCTGAATAAGAAGTAAATAAAACAAAAGCAAAAACATCTTTTCCAAAAAGGAAAGATGAAGAAACTGTCAGAGATGGTAGGAGACTCAGGAGACATGACTAAATGCAACATGGTATCCTGGATTGGGTCCTGAAACAGAAAAAGGACACTGGCAGAAAAACTGTTGAAATCTGAATAACATCTGTAGTTTACTTAATACGATTATACCAGTGCTGATTTCTTAGTTTTAACAAAGGCACTCTGGTTAAGTAAGATGTTAACATTAGAGGAAGTTGGGTGAAAGATATATGGGAATTCTTTGAACTATCTTTGCAACTTTTCTATAAATCTGAAATTATTCCAAACTGAAACGTTTTACAGACAAACACCTTTTTCTCTACTAGGCTTTGACACTTCAGTAAATGCCAATTCCATTCTTCTAAGTTGCTCAGGCATAAAATCTTCCTTCCAAATACATCCAAAATCTATCCAATTGTTACCTTTTCCACGACTATTACTCTAGTCTAAGTCTCCATCATCTCCTACCTGAACAACTGCAATAGCCTCCTAACTTGTCCTGTTGCTTTCTTAGAGCCTATTCTCCACACAGCAGCCTATTATTATTATTATTATTATTATTATTATTATTATTTTGAGACAGGGTCTTATTCTGTCACCCGGGGTAGAGTGCAGTGGCACAATCACTACTTACTGCAGCCTTGACCCATTGGGCTCAAGTGATCCTCCTACTTCAGCCTCCTGAGTAGCTAGGACTATAGGCATGTGCCACCATGTCCAGCTAATTTTTATTTTTTTGCCTTTTGCAGAGATGGGGGTCTCATTAAGTTGTCCAGGCAGGTCTTGAACTCCTGGGCTTAAGCAATCCTTCTGCCTTGGCTTTCCAAAGTGCTGGGATTACAGATGTGAGCCACTACATCCAGACCCTAAGTGATTATTTTAGAATGTAAGATCATGCCATCCCTCTTCCCAGGACCTTCCAGCAGCCTCTCATCTCACTCAGAACCAAATCTAAGGGCCTCACATGATCCAGCCCTTGCTATTTCTCTGACCACCTTTCCTGCCCCCACCTTCATTGCCTATAATACCCCTCCCCACATCTAAATTTGCTCCTCCCTCTGCCTAGAATGCTCTTTCTCAAGCTAGCCACATGGTGCATTTCTGTACTTCATTCTTGTCTCTGTTCAAATGTCTCCTTATCAGAGAGGTCAACCTATGTAAAATAGCACTCTTGTCACTCTGTCCTCTTAACCTTCTTAATATTTCTTTTTAGTCCTTATCACCACCTGACATATTAAATATCTAAGTGCTTTCTGCCTGTCTTCCCTACCAGAATGTAAATTCCATCAGTATTCCCTGTACCTAGAACAGTGCTTGGTATATAGTATTTATGCAATAAATATGAATGAAGTGTTCTCAAAAATGATATGAATAATGTCAGAATGTTAAGGCCCCAAGAGATTTGTTAAGTAGAATTCTAAGATGGTCTTCCAGATTCCCACCTCCCTGGTATGCATACCCTATATAATCTCCTCCCCTTGAGTATGGGTGGGCCTGACTTAATCAAGTAAGTCATTTTAAAAGAGTTGAAAATCAAACAGAAGTCAGATCTGAAGTGGCAGCAGTTGCTTTCTTGCAGGCCTCAAAGAAGCAAACTATCATGTTGTGTACAGTCATGTGGCAGGGAAATGCAGGTGGCCTCTAGGAGCTGAGAGAGACACCCCTGGCCAACAGCCAGCAAGAAAACAGGAACCTCAGTCCTACACCTGTAAGGAACTGAATCCTACCAACAACCAGTGATCGAAAGAGAACCCTGAGCCTCAGATGAGATCACATCCCTAGCCAAATTTGGAGACATTGAGCAAAGAACTCAGCTAACCAGGACCCATTCATCTGACCCACAGAAACAGTGGCATAATAAATGTGTGTTATCATAAGCCAGTACATTGTGATAATTCACTATAAAGCAAGAGGTAATTATTAACCAGCCTTAAGGATTCAATAACAACTGTAGTATAACATTGCTTTGCTTCACGTATACATTGAGGTTCCAAGAACAACCCCGATGAAGCAAGCAACTAGAACTATAGGCTGGTGTAAAAACAGGCCCTGGGTAGATGGTGGGTGGCTTCAAGGGTTGGGCTGTATCTCACATTAAACTGGAGAGGGGTTAAGATAGTGAAGGTCCATGAGGAAGAGCTAGCAGAATAAAACTATTCAGCTTGATGAAATATACACTTAGGGCAAAATGACAGATGTCTTCGAATACTGCAAAAAGCTGATTTGCAACAAGGAGGTGGGGAGCTGTGAGAAGAGAGACTAGTTGCTATGCTGCTCCAGAGGATAAAACTTAAACCAAAGTATAGGAAGGAAAGGAAAGAAGCTTTTGGTTCAATATAAGGATGAACTTTTTAACGGTCAGAACTGAGTACCTACTATGTTTCAAGAGCTGTGTGGGGCAGCAGGGTCACAAAAAAAAAAGAAAAGAAATACACAGTGACTGTTTTTAAGGAGCTTACGGACTAGTGGAGGACAATGAAGCATAAATAAATTATGGTTTCCAGTGTAAGTTCTGTAACAGAAGCATGCAAATATAAGAGACAGGCATAAGTGTAAGGGCTGTAAGAGATTAATGCTATCTATAGAGGTGAGAAAAGGTTCCCTGGACATGTGACTAAAGTAACTTTCTCCCCCCCGCAAAACAGGGTCTTGTTCTGTCATCCAGGCTGCAGTACAATAGCTCACTGCAGCCTCGATCTCCTGGGCTCAAGTGATTCTCTCACCTCAGCTTCCTGAGTGTCTGGGACTACAGGTATGTGCTAACATGCCTGGCTAATTTTTTTATTTTAATTATTTTGTAGTGACAGGGTCTCCCTGTGTTGCCCAGGCTGCTCTTGAACACCTGTGTTCAAGTGATCCTCTCACCTCAGCCTCCCCAAGTGCAGGAATTACAGGTGTGAGCCACCATGCCTGGCCTAAAGTAGCTTTTGAAAAATGAATAAGACTTCGCCAATGAACTGAGTGACAGAAATTCTAGAGAGAGGGAGCCACATGCAACAGCATGCAAAGACAAAAAAGTGTAGAATCCAGGGAATAAAATATGGTAGATATTGAGGCAGCAGAAGATGGGACTGTTAAGTAAGGCAGAAGCAGTAAATGGAATTAAGCAGAGGAGTGACACAGTTTAATGTGTGTTTTAGGCCAGGCGCAGTGGCTCACGCCTGTAATCTCAGCACTTCGGGAAGCCGAGGCGGATCACCTGAGGTCAGGAGTTTGAGACCAGCCTGGCCAACATGGTGAAACCCCATTTCTACTAAAAATACAAAAATCAGCCAGGCATGGTGGCGGGCGCCTGTAATCCCAGCTACTCAGGAGGCTGATGCAGGAGAATCATCTGAACCCAGGAGGAGTTGCAGTGAGCTGGGATTGCACCACTGCACTCTAGCCTGGGCAACAGTGAGACTCCTCTCAAAAAAATAAATAAATAAAATATGTGTTTTATAAAGATCGCTCTCTGATGCTGGTTTAAGAAGTGAACTGAAAGAGAGAAATTAAGAGATGATAAGACCAGTTAGGAACTGCTACAACTAAGCAGACCAGATGAAGCAGATGAGATGATGCAGGATGAAACCAAAAGAGGCAGCAGAGATGTTACCACCCACCACTTGTTTCACAACTCAAAAAAATCTTGTAACCAGACATCTACACCACCCGTATTTGCATTTTTGAAAACCCTTACAAAATTCCTCATTTGGAAAAGAAAAAGAATTCTTATTTGTATTTGCTTGTGATATGCATAAAACTAAGTGGTTACCTATTGGGGCAGGGAGCAGCGAGTGGTGGTAGAACTTAGGCAGACAGTGAATAAAGATTGAGACTTCTTACAGTGTAATTTTTCATACTTTCTGCTTTCTAAATTATGTGAATATATGACTTATTTAAAAATTTAAAAAGACAACAAAATATTTCCACCTATATAGGTAGGTTTACCTGTGTGCGTTTCCACATTCTTTAGCACATGGTTCTGTTTGCCTCGGGGGAAAGGAGATACTACTTGAGGATCCTGCCTCCGTACAGTGCATTTCTCTTGGTCAACCCTTCTGGAAGACTTGTTGATGACTGCCAAGTTCTCACTGTCACAGGTAGGTTTTGCTGGTCTTTCATTGAGGTTATCCTTTGGAATGGGGCCCATGTTGTTTCTGTGTCCTGCATTTGTATGTCGGTGGCCCTCCTGTTTTGGTGGATTTCTGCCTGGTCGTGGCCTGGCCCCCTCCACTTCCCAGGGAGGCCTTTTCTGTGGGTATCTTCTCTGCTCATTTCGTCTGGCTCCATACCCATCCAATACTCCTTTTCTAGAGGATGCATCTGAAGAGTCAGGGGGGAAAACCCCCACAGGTTTGGTACTTTCGGGTCCAGCATCCTCGGGTTTTGGAGTTGTTCGGTTACTCCATTCACATTTGAGTTTCCCCTTGACTTTTGGTCCTCTACCATAGCTGTATACAAACTGTGTTGCTTTTTTGGGTTTTGCTCCCCTGGGATCTGCACCCACAACTTCCTTCTCACTCTCAGAAGGGCTATGCTCTCTGAGGTCTGTCCCACTCTCTGATCTGGTCGAGCTCTCTAATCCAGCTGTATCTGAGGTCTGCTCAGCAAGACTCTGTGCTTTCTTGACTCTGATATGGTGCTTCTCATTCCTCAATTTCTGCCAAGGTTGATTCTGAAGGCCATGGCTCTTGGGCGATTTATTACAAGGAGAGGACTGGAAAGACGTCTGTTGACTCTTAGGTTTGCTTCCTGAAGGATGATAATTATGCTGATGAACAGCAGAGATTTCATCATAAGGGACCTGCCTGGAAAGGTGACAGGGAGGTGGTGAACTGTAATTTCTTCTACCAATCCTATTAGAGTCTAGACTCCTTTGAGTCCCACAATTTAAACCAGAATTTTTTTTCTCCTGAGGAATGAATTCAGCAGCATCCGTATTGAATTTAAAAGTACCTAGGACATAAAAAATAGACATGCCAATAAAGAGATTAAGCTTCATCCATGAAAGTCATAGACTCCAAGCCAAATCTAAAAATTATTTTCCTTAGAACTTTGTATAAAATATGCTGTTAAGTGAGACCTATGTTTCCAGTGAAGGTGATGGGTTCAAGGTGCTTGTGGAGGACTAATCAATCATTATTCCATGTCCAAAAACCAAACACCAATAGCCAATGACAGCTAAGTGTTGTTGAGTAAAAATGCTCACCTGGGCCATAAAGTACTATGTATACATGTATTCATTTTATTACAAAAATTTAAGGCCAGCTAACAGTTCAGGGATATCAATCATCAGGTTCCATGTGGTCTTCTTTCAAAACACTACAAGTAGCATTGTGTAATATCAAGTAAACAGGCTTTGGACTAAGCCAAAATGGGTTAAAGTCCGCCTGTCCAACTTATTGTATGAACTTAGGGATATCATGTGCCTGCTTTTAGCCTTAGTTTCCTTGTCTATAGTAAAGGATGACAATACTTATTTCAATGGTTACTGAGAAATTTAAATATGATTTCATAGATAGTAATTAATAAGTGTATTAGTTTTCATCTCCTTCCTCTAAGAATGTATTTTGGGTTTTCCATACATAATCTCTATAATATGGTCTACAATCCCAAAGTGGAAAAAATTAAGCATACTCCCCTTCAACCCACTCATGTTCCCCCAGAAGATGCTTCTTGGTACAGTCAATTCAGTCCCTGAAGCACAAAGACAAAATGGTTTGCCTAAGGACATAAAATTAGTAGCAAAGTCAGAACTATGTGTAGCATACAGAATATACTATAAATTGGTAAGACCTGGAAGACATGGGTTTAAGTCACTTATCACTTATTGTAACTTCAGGAAAGTTACTTAGCTCCAGTTTCCTTACATGTAATGAAGATAGTAACAATCTCTACATCAAAGAGTTGCAGTGAAGAGTAAAGCAAGTTAATAACACACATAAAATGATTAAAATGGTACTCTATCATTGCTGTTAGGACTACAGAGTATCTGAAACACAGAGGCTTGAGCATAGATGGGTGCAGTATAGAGCCTGAGGGTTTCAGGTTTAATAATAAGACCTAACATTTATTAGGTATTATGTGTGAGGCACTATCCTAAGCACTTTACATGTATTAACTCATTTAATCCTTACATTCCTGATGAGAAAACTGAAGCACAGATAGAGTAGGAACTTGCCCAAGGCCACAGAGGAATTCCAAGGAAGACTCGGGGTTCCAACTCAGGATGTGTATTAGAGACTGCGCTCTTACACTAACAGAGCTTGGGCAGTGGGTACCATAGAAACATACAGTGAAAAATGGAATGATCATAAAGGTCATAGAGTAACCTCTCACCCAATTCAGGATTTGTCCTGAAAGCTTTCACATAGGCAGAATTCTAGGGGATGGGATGGAGGGCCTCACAAAATCACAAGAGGATTAGACAAATGCAGAAGGTGGCAGAGGTATTCTGGAAACATACGATAATTTAAAGGTTGGAATGGTTAAATTGGACCAGTGGGTATCATGTAGTTCTCTCTGGCTTGAAAAAGCGAGACTGGAAAGAGGGGCAGAAATAAGATCAGTAAAGATGTCTACAGAAGCTTAGTAAAGGATAGGAAAAGAGTGTTTCATGTTAAGCAGTAATGAGTTGATGCAACTAGAGAATCCAGAGAAGGCTGCATGTACTCATATACAGGATATGTTCAACTAGACATGAGGCAGCAGGCAAAGCCCTCAGGAAAAAAACCCATAAGAGACATGAGGAAGGGAAACAGGACACATTGATCATGAAACTGGCCATGGCAAAGATCAGAGGCACTATTTTTATTTCACTATTTCAAGTAGCTGGAAGTTAGTAAATAGGATGTCTAGTCACCACGGCTAGAATACAAGTGGTACCCTAAATCCAAGATAACACAGCAGCACAGTAGGTGTCCAACAGGTGGGAAGGGCAGACTAAAGGGAAATCCAACCGGCAGATTACAAAGTCCAGAGACAAGGCTGGCATTGCAGAGTCTGCTCAAGGGCAGAAAAGTATCCTCTGCACTGGGCTTCCGTTTAAAGACTTTGATGATGAGGGTGTGGGCTAAAGATGATGCTAAAATAAGAACATGGAATGGGAACTAAAGCAAAATCAAACTAAAGTACATGAAAAGGAGTAAGGAGGTCTTTGGACTAGAAGATTTTGCCTCATTAGATACTTTCTGGGTTGGAGGTAATAACTTGGGCACAGCACCAAAGTTCAACACGATGACTCACAACTAGGCCCCATCCAATTCTTCTTCAAACACTGAAGGGTACAGAAATGAGTCAGAAATGAGCCTGTGGATGAGACGATTAATAGATCCAGTTTAGAGAATCTGGTGAAGGACTAGGTGAGGAGAATAACAAAATACCCAGCCCAAAAAGTTTTCCAACCCCAAGGAAGACTTAATATCCACATCAAGACTAGGGTACACCAATGCAGTGTGTTTTCCAACTTTTTTTTTGAGACAGAGTCACACTCTGTCGCCCAGGCTGGAGTGCAGCGGCACGGTGCAGTGGCACGATCTCGGCTCACTGCAACTTCCGCCTCCAGGGTTCAAGGGATTCTCCTGCCTCAGCCTCCCGAGTAGCTGGGACTACAGGCACGTGCCACCACGCCCGGCTAATTTTTTGCATTTTTAGTAGAGACGGGGTTTCACCGTGATAGCCAGGAGGGTCTCGATCTCCTGACCTCGTGATCCGTCCACCTAGGCCTCCCAAAGTGCTGGGATTACAGGTGTGAGCCACCGCGCCCGGCCCCAACTTTTTAAACTAAGAACCATAGTAATAAATACATTTTACCTGCCACCCAATATACAAATACATATATGGTCTTCTTGGTGCCCCAATGGCTGGTCGGGGACAGAGCTAAGATTCAAACCAATGGTTTCCAAACTCCATTCTGCAAACTGCTGCCCTGTTTTCCAGAGTGGGCCATAAAATCAAACGAATGCAGTGGACTGTGACATATTTTTAAACGAAATAGAAAACAGAATATATTGCTGATTGTAAAACAAACCAACCAACCTCACTGCTTCCAGAAACTTCTGGTTCGCTTTTATATTTGCTTTTATATTTATGTAAGTGTACAATATTTAAGGTCGCGATGCAAAATATTTCTTTTGGTTGCTCTCCAACAAATTTGGAAAACACTGATCTATGGAACACCCTAAGGAAATGGATGTTATATCAACAAATAAATGAGGCTGTCTCTACACACTGAGGCAACTCCAAGAGGGGGAGTGAATGAACAATTACGGAATAGGGCGGGAGCCATCACAGGAATTAACTACTCCCAACTGACAGATGTGAAAACTGAGACTGAGTCACACGGGGTTTGTGGCAGGCTGAGACTCTAAACTACTGGAATTCGGCTCGCGCCCACGCTACCACTCCAGGCGGTATGAGCACACCACACCCTACACGTCAAGAGCCCGCCACCGTCACGGGCTGTGACCTGGCCGACGCCCGCCTGTCGAAGGTCAGTGCGCCGCTGCCCCAGAAACAGCCTGTGGGAGGGCAGGGCACCCACACTGACTCGCAGCGCCGGGACAAGTCCTCTCTCCTCCGAAACCCAGCTACTGGGCTTCACCACCTAGTCCAAGAGGACACAGATCTCCATACGCACGATGCGCGGGGCTTGGCCCTTCCGAGCCACTATCCTACGCCCTAGCATGTGCTACTCTCGCGATATGAGTGGCTGAGGCCCTAGAACTTCGTCACTGACCCAATTTCCGCTCCCCGAAAGGGGCCCAGTCCCGCTCGGGCCGGGACAATACCTGAGACAGGAGGCGCCTCCGCCATCCCGTGCCGCAGAACCTAGATCGAGCTGTACAGCCAAGCCAGCACTGTCACCAGGTCACGTGCTCCGGACTTCCGGCGCCGCGAGAATATTCGCATCTGCGCGCCGTGTAGATGGCCACAGAGATTGCGCAGCCCGAATCTGTGTGGCGCGTTCGTGGCGTCAGATAGATGCGCCAGGTGTCGGGCGGGAGGAGGAGACTAGTAGCTGGATGGAAATAGCAACAATCGCGGGAGGGAGGGCGGCGACTTGCGTAATCATTGTGGTTTTTCTTTCTTTCTTTTTTGATATACAGTCTTGCTGCCTTACCCAGGCTTGAGTGCAGTGGTCTGATCATGGCTCACTATAGCTTCAGTCTCTAATCCTCCCACCTCAGCCTACCGGGTAGCTAGAACTACAGGCGGAGCCACCATGCGCAGCTATTTTTAGTAGAGACGGGTTTCGCCATGTTGCCCAGGCTAGTCTCCAACTCCTGGCTTCAAGCGATCGTGCCGCTTTGGCCTCCTGAAGTGCTTGGCTTACAGGCGTGAGACACCACGCCTGGCTCCAAACTTTTTTATTTTTTTTTTACAAAGGCATTTAGTTTATTCTCATCAGTATCACTGATATTCTCATGGTTCACATTTGCCAACGCCGCTCCTCTCCTTACAGTAGTTAAATGTGCAATCTCACTTGGGGGCCCAGGGAGGAGTTGGGGCTCGGCCCAGGGTGGGGAGGGCGTTGGCACTTCACGTGGAGAGGGTGGGCAGCCTGTCCTGCGTGAAAGGGGTGTGGGTGAGTGGGCGGCCAGGGAAGGGGAGTTGGCAGGAGAGGGCCCTAGTCTTTTTTCTCTGGTGATTCTCCATTCAGATTCCTTCCTGGCTGCCCAGGGTGGGGGAACCATGCAGCTCAGGGCAGGGCAGGGGAGGAAGAGAAGGAAAAAGCAGCAGGCCGCCCGGGGGGAGGGGTGGAGGGTGAACGGCAGGGCAAGGGGGGGCACAGGGGTGGCTCCTGGGGTAAGGCACAACCCTATCTTTGGCTTTCCTGGTGGGGAGTTTGCTCCCCTGCACCCCCTGCCCGACCCTTCTCCCCACCCCCCAGACCCACACACAGTCCCGGGAGCCAGGGGGCACCTCCTGGGGTCCCTGAAACAAGTGGGCTCTGCCACCCAACCAGTGCCGCAGGGGCTCGAGGAGGGACACCCGAGGAAAAGGCAGAGAGGGGCAGGCAGAGGCCTACCCAGGACAAGGGGGTGGGGGTGAGAAGACCCCAGGCCCAGGAGCTGGACCCCAGCTCCAACTAAGGCCTGGAAGTGGGGCACCTGCTTCCTTTCGGGGGTCTGGCTGGAGCCCCGGTCTGCCCCTCGGCCTCCGTCAGGCCCAGCCGCTTGCCAAGTGACCAGGGCATTGTGCTTTGGGGTGAACGCTGGGGTGGGGTGGCAGGCCAGGAGGCGGGGGGAGAGGAGGGGTGACTAAGGTGCTTGTGCTTTAGCTGAGGGTGTCGATATCCCCCACTCGGGCCGGCTGGGGGCTAAGGTGCCAGGCCCCGGCCAGGAAGACAGTGCCAAGACCCCAGCCAGACCCTGGCACTGACCCCCACAACAAGCAGATGTTAAGAGGGACCCCCAGTGGGCCGGCGGGGCTGCTGGTCCCATCATGGGGGTGGTCTCCAAATCAGATTACAAGGGTCCAGTAGGGGCTGGCCCCCACCCCATCTCCTGAAATCCCCCTGCCCCTGGAGAGACCCCTGGGAGCAGTAGGTAGGCGGGGGTTGGGGAGGCAGAGGAGAGGCAGGGAAGAAGAGGGCCAGAAACGCAAACAAGGATGTGGATGTGGATGGTGAAATGACACCCCGCATAGGGGGATGGGGAGTTAAAAAAGAAAAAAAACTCTCTGCCTTCACATGAAAATCTGAAACAACAACAAAAAACCACCCACTCTGGGCGAGAACAAAAAGAGAGGAATGGTAAAAGAGAAAATTCCGCAAACAACTGCTAACAATGGAAGTGGACCCAGCCCTGCCCTGCCCTGCCCAGCCCCCAGGAGCTGGGCCCAGCCAACCAGCCAAGGCCTGGGACACCCTTAAACTATAGCCCTGTTGGGGAAGGTGGACAGGGTAGGAGGATCCCGGTCGGACCCACAGGAGCCTAGGCAGCAGCTGGGACTGGAGTCCTACCATGGAAACACACACCCACACTCCACACACACACCCACACCCACACATTCAGCCTGCCCCTCAGCCCCCCGACACCACCCTGCCTTCCAAGGCCCCCCCACCCCTGGGGACCAAGGGGGACAACAGACACAGCCCCATTGGTTTGAAAAATAAAAGGAATCTTATCCCTCTGTCGCCCAGGCTGGAGTGAAGTGGCACCATCTCGGCTCACTGCAAACTCTGCCTCCGGGGTTCAAGCGATTCTTGCGCCTCAGCCTCCCAAGTAGCTGGGATTACAGGCACCCACCACCATGCCCGGCTAATTTTTGTATTTTTAGTAGAGATGGGGTTTCATCCTGTTGGCCAGGCTGGTCTTGAACTCCTGACCTCAGGTGATCCACCCACCTAGGCCTCCCAAAGTGTTGGGATTACATGCGTGAGCCACCGTGCCGGCCCAAACATTGATTGATGGTCTTTTGAGTTTCCTCCTTTTAAAACTGCTTATCCATATCCACTGCCCATTTTCCTTCCTGATGGTTTCTTGTATATTGCAGGTGTCAATCATCAGTTTTAGACATTTAAATTGTCTTCTATTCCATTAAGTATTAATTTTGTCCTTTGTTGAACATAAATCCTTAATTTTGACAGCTTAGCTCATCAAACTTTATAGTCACCTTTAAAAATTACCAGGTGTATCAGTCTGGGTCCAATCAGGAGAGACGAACCCCACTTTTTGAACAGGAATTACATTTTTTTTTAATAAGGAAAGTTTGATTTAAAGATTTATTAAGTATAATAGGGAGTTGGAATAATGGATTGGCTAGTAAAGAAGCAAGATAATTCCAAAACAGGATTAGCATATATAAGGAGCAGCTAGGGCTGAGGTAAGAGTGTCAAAGAAAAGCCGAGACCAGAGCTGGCATGCAGACCTTGTTAGAGAAAAGACCTGTGGCTCACTGGATGGCATGGAAGTTGCCAGACATTTTTCTTATGGAGTGCTGGTTGAAGCCATTCTTGGGGAGGTGTCTCACCAGAGGTACTCTACTACAAACCATCTGCAGGGAGTGCTAGGAGAAGTTTCTGACAACTGGTGCAATACAGTTGTCAGAAGCGATACAGTGCTAGGAGAAGTTTCTGACAACTGGTGCGATACAGTGCGATAGCCAGGCACTGAAGAAGCCAGCGCATTGCAGAAGCCATTGAAGAAGTTGCCCAGACTACAGAAGCCTGCCCCACTGAAATCAGAAACAGGAGCCAAAACCCTTTTCCTCCTGCAGTATCTCTCCAGTGCCCTCTGCTGACAAGGTTTAATATCTGCCAGCTGGCAAAGAATACATAAAAGGCCCAAATCCATTTCACAGAGCAAGCAAAAACGATAAATGTAGAACTGAAAGCAAATTCATAATTGGCACTCTACAGAATCTACTCATTATTTTCAAAACTTGTGAATAAATGAAAGTAAGCAAGCATTTATCTTGCCTTTCCTATACAAACTACTTCATGCAACGTACTAAAGCTTATGGCAAGTGGTGAAAGCTGTACTCGGAAATATATAGCTGTAAACACTTATATTTGAAAAAGAACTCCAGATAATGGAATATTATTCAGTGCCCAAAACAAATGAAGCCAGCATGTTGGTGTTTACCTGTAGTCTCAGATACTTGGGAGGCTGAGGCAGGAGGATTGTCTGAGCCCAGGTGAGTTCAAGCCCAACCTGGGCAACATAGCGAGATACTATCAAAAAACAAACAAACAAAAAATACCCAAAGACCAGGCATGGTGGCTCATGCCTGTAATCTCAGCACTTTGGGAGGCCAAAGCAGGTGGATCGCTTGAGTCCAGGAGTTCGAGACCAGCCTGGGCAACATGGTGAAACCCAGTCTCTACCAAAAATACAAAAATTAGTCAAGCTTGGTGGTACATACCTGTAGTCCCAGTTACACAGGAGGCTGAAGTGGGAGGATCACCTGGGCCCAGGAGGCGGAGGCTGCAGTGAGCCAAGATTGCACCACAGCACTCCAGCCTGGGTGACAGAGCGAGATCCTGTCTCAAAAACACAAAACAAGACAAAAAAATCCCAAATCCATATGAACTATCAAGCCATGAAAAGACATGGAGAAAACTTAAATGCATATTGGTAAGTGAAAGAAGGCAATCTGAAAAGACTATTTACTGTTTGATTCCAACTATATAACAGTCTGGAAAAGGCAAAATTATAGAGACTGTAAAAAGATCAGTGGTTGACAGGAGTTAAAGGGGAGAGAAGGATGAATAGGCAGAGTACAGAGGACTGCTAGGGCAGTGAACTATTGCTAGGGCAGTGAACTATTCTGCATGATACTACAATCGGGGATACATGTCATTGTATTTGTTAAAACCCATAGAATCACTAGCATGGTGGCTCATGCCTGTAATCCCAGCACTTTGGGAGGCCAAGGCAGGTGGATCGCCTGAGCCCAGGAGTTCAAGACCAGCCTGAGTAACGTGGTGAAACCCCATCTCTACTATAAATACAAAAATTAGTTGGGCACGGTAGCATGCGCCTGAGGTCCCAGCTACTCAGGAAGCTGAGGTGGGATCACTTGAGCCCGGGAGGCGGAGGTTGCGGTGAGCTGAGATCATGCCACTGCACTCCAGCCTGGGTAACACAGTGAGACCCCATCTCAAGCAAAAAACAACAAAAAACCCCATAGAATGTACATCAAGAGTGAACCCTAATGTAAACTATAGACTTCGTGTGATAATAATGTGTCAGTGTAGATTCACTGATTGCAACATACCACTGTGGTGAGGGAAGCTGATAGTGGGAAGGTTGTGTGTTATATGGGAGCTCTCTGTGTTTTCCACTCAATTTGCTGTGAACCCAAAACTCTAAAAAAATAAAGTTTATTAATAAAAAAGAAAAATCGCAAATCAACAGCCTAAACTTCCACCTTAAGAAATTGGAAAAAGAATAACAGGGCTGGGGTGGGGGTAGTTCACACCTGTAATCCCAGCACTTTGGGAGGCCAAGGCGAGAGGATCGCTTGAGGCTAGGCGTTTCAGACTAGCCTGGGCAACGTAGTGATGCCCCATCCCTACTAAAAATTGAAAAAAAAATTAGCTGGGCTTGACAGCACATGTCTGTAGTTCCAGCTACTAGGGAGGCTGAGTGGGGAGGACTGCTTGAATCTGGGAGGCTGAGATTGCAGTGAGCTATGATTGTACCACTGCACTCCAGCCTGGGCAGTAGAGTGAGGCCCTGTCTCAAAAAAAAAATTAAAAAAAAAGGAAAAAAGAAAAAGAAGAGCAAACAAACTAAACCAAAGCATGTAGAAGGAAAGAAATAATAAAAGACCAGAAATTATTGAAATAGAAAAAGAACAGAAAAAAACCAACAGTTCATTGAACCAAAGTGATAAAAATATTTAGAGAGAATAATCAAGAAAAAAGGAGAAAAACTGAAATTACTAAAATGATGGATGAAAACGTAGGCATTACTACCCACATTACAGAAATAAAAAGGATCAAAAGGGACTACTATGAACAACTGTATGCCAACCAAATTAGATTACTTAGATGAAGTGGAAAAATTCCTAGGAAGACACAGACTACTCAAGAACAAATAGAACATCTGAATACACCTGTAACAAGTAGAGACTGAATCAGTAATTTTAAAAACTTCCCATAAAGAAAAGCCCAAGCCCAAATGATTCTACCAAATGTTCAAGGAAGAATGAACACTAATCCTTCACAAACTCTTCCAAAAAATACAAGAGGAGGGAGTACTTCCCAATTCATTCCGTGGACAAAAAACTTTACCTTAGGGCAATCATTGCCTACTCCTTCACTGCAGAAATTGATGGTAACAGTACAGAATGCTTAACCATGAAAATAGGTTCAGACTGATCAGGCACCACAGAGCAGCAGTTAACTTTGGATACACTTAAGTACTTGGGGAGCTTTTAAAAATCCAAATGCCCACACTGTATCCAGATCTATTATATCAGAAGCTATGGGGGTAGGACCCAGACATCAATATTTTTAATAACTCTCTTGGTGACATAACTATAAGAAAACACAAAAGGAAAGCTAAGGGATATGGATGATAGAAGTGCCAAACTTTTTCTATACAGAATCATGTCAATCTCCTTCCCCATTCCTGCTAAACTCTCAGAACTGACAGATTAAAACCTAGGACCCCCTGCACTTAATTCTGCTCTTTCCTAATAGTTAACAGGTGAAATATTGACCAGCGCAGTTGTCTGGTGGTAGCTACAGGAGTGATGATCACAGGCTTTATGGTACCTAAGGCTTTCTAATACAGGACTCATTCCTTCCATCTTCCTTTAATTCACTGGTATTGACACAGACCAGGGCATGCCCTTTGGCCTTTCCCCAATACAGGAAGAATTAGCAGATATAAAAGACATAAGGAAGCTTCAGGTAGGAGAAACCATGAACAGAGGCAAGGAATCATGGCTGTATGGTGGATGTGGGGGGACTAGACGCAGAACAATTACTAGATCACAAAATTGAAAAGTGTGACATGACACAAGCTGCAAAGCAATTATTCTGTCTCTTACTGGCAAGTGACAGGAACCCAATGCCAACTACTTTAAGCAGAAAAGGGGGTTAAGTTTATTTGCAGAATCCTTAAATACCTCACAGAACAAAGAGTTGTAGAGACTTGGAATGTCAAGGATCAGAATTCAGAGCTGAGTGCCATGGACATCTTTCATTCTGTCTCTCATCTTGGCTCCCCTCTGGCTTCAATCTCTCATACTGACAGAGCAAAAGAATTAAAAAAAAAAAAAAGGGGGGGGGAAAGCATTTCCCCTACTTTCTATTTAGAAAATCTGAGTTATGGACTCTGATAGACACAGCATGATCACATACACACTTCCATAGCTCGGAAGGGTAAGGACAGT
The DNA here is from genome assembly GCF_006542625.1 of Nomascus leucogenys. Classification (NCBI taxonomy): domain Eukaryota; kingdom Metazoa; phylum Chordata; class Mammalia; order Primates; family Hylobatidae; genus Nomascus; species Nomascus leucogenys. The sequence goes on from NC_044388.1 coordinate 81,487,659, forward strand.
ACTACTATAAAATTGGCATGTTCCTAATAATCGCACAGTTGAAATGGGGGAGCAGTTCCCTTGAAAGAAAGGAAATGCTTTCTGAAAAGACTAGGCAATAAACCATTACGGATAGGCAGAGGCCAGGTCATTGGCAGCTTTTTATGCCCTGGTGGAAGTATTAGAGAACATTAAAGAATTTAAGTCAGATTTGTATTTTAGAAAGGTAAGAGTAGCTATATGTGATCAGTGTGCTCAAGGAAGTGAAACTATGCAACAAGAGAAGACATTCCAAAAGACTATGTGAGAGACATCTAGGCCAGGGAGAGTTAAGAGGAGAGGAGGAGTTAGATTTGAGAAACAGGGATTAGGGTTTAAGGATAATTGACTGTGTAGGCAAAATGTAGGCATCAAGGGCAACTCAAGCGCTTTCCGTTTTGAATGATAGGAGAATAATAGTTCCATTAGCCTGACAGCCTCCCATCGTGAGACAATGGTTTCCCTGTCTCACAGCTCCTATCATGAGACAGGGAAATCAGAAGCAGGAGATTCAGGTCTGAGGAAAGGTGATAGGCTGTTTCAGCCATTTGAATGTGAGGTGCTTGTGGGCTTCTGGAACATCCAAATAATTGTTAGGCAAACAGCTGGATATAAATAAGATCCTGAAACTCAGGGGCAAGTTCAGGGATAGAAGTATAGATTTGGAACTTAGCAGTTAAAGCCATGAGAATAGCTGAGATCACTAAATATAAGTAAACAGAGAAAGAAGTCTGCGGGGTAAAAGCTAGAATCCAGAGGAGCAGTAACATTACAGTTACAGAGTTGAGGATTTCAGAAAGAAGCTTTAGAGGGAATAGTTAGAGGAACAGGAGAACCGGAGAGTACTGTCACAAAAGCCAAGAGAGTAGAGATTTAGGTAGAATGATTGCTCACTCGTAACCGATGCACTAATGTGGTCTAGCTAAAGGGCTAAATATCACCCACTAAAATGGGCAATATATGAGTCACTGGTAACACTAAGCAAGACAAGAAATCAAAGAGAAATGTTTGCTGACAGTGAACCCCAAGATAATGAGCTTAATTTGGATATGTTAGATTCTAGGTAACGATGAGGCATTTAAGTGGAAATGCCCAGAATTGAAAATAAGGATAAGAAGTCTAGGCTAGTGACAGTCATTTTGAGTCATTAGTGCGTAGGTAATAGTTGATATCATGGGTGTGAGATTTCTCAAGGAGAATACAGATTGGAACTCTAATGGAAGAAATATTCAAGGGGCTAAGAGGTATCCATATAAGAGAATAAGTGGGCCAGATTAGAAGAAAACTCAGAACTCATAGAAAAGCCAAGAAAGGTTTCAAGAAGGTAATGATGAATACTGTAATGTTTGCTCCCTGTGGAAGGCTTCTTGAGAAGATGAGGTTGGAGATGGGAGAGGGTGACATATGTTATCTCATCCCCACTTGTAACTAGACAAGAACTCCTGAAGTGAGGAACTTGGTAACCCCTCAGCTGGTACAGAGACTTCGACAAAGCTGGTGTTCCTAAATGTTTATTGGTTTGATCTGCAGACACGTGAGAGTCAGGTGCACATGGCACCGTGAGGCACCCAGCTAGGCTGGAGGGGGAATGCTGTTGGCAACAAGTTGAGTGAGGAAGGGAGGACAGGATCATTAAAGACCCTGAAATTGGGCAGGAGTTTGAACTTGCTGTAGTACTCCAGGCACCTTCCAAGAAAAGAATGAAGCAGTTTCTTTTTTATTGTTAACAATCCCTCATATAAGAATAGCCCCTTGCAGTTAACAAGGTACTTATGACCATTACCTCAGTTATTCCTCACAAAAGCTCTGTGAGTTAAGCATGATTTTACTCATAAGGAAACAGCAGGTTAGAGAAGTTGAATAGACTACTCAGTAGTTAGTAAATGGTAGATCCAGGGCCCAAGCCCAGATTGTTCCTTGCTCTTTCCTCACAATGCTACTGGTTAATTTGGTTTCTGTAGTGGAGTTATAGGCTGAAATGACATTAAAATTCTATTAAATTTGGTTTCCGCAGTAGAGGTTTTAAGCTGAACTGATATTATTAAAATTATATCCTTTTGAAAAATATTTATTGAGTATAAATAAATGTCCTATACATTAAATATCAAGAAATATTCATTATTGATTACAAGTCAAGATGTAATACTGAGGGAACCATAGAATCAAAATACCCACTCATGATACAGTAGTGATAATTCCATTCCAATAATGGACACAGTAAGACTTGTTCACAAGACACAACAAAACCCATCAAAAAGGCCATCACTTTAACCAACCTATAATACCACAATAGAAAATGATTCTGAATCATAATATGAACAGCCCCAATAATCTCATCTTTGTCTTATCAATTTATCAGGTCATTTTGAGACTGTAGAGTTACACTGTCATAGACTTTTAAGATTCCATTTCCTTAGTTTTATTTCAAATTATTATTAATGAATGAAAACAAGTCATACGAGCTAAAAATACTTTTAAACTGAGTTCGTTTTTCATAAGAAAAAAAGGAATCAAATTTTAGTACAAAGAAAGCATTTCCCAAGCAATGAGTCTCTTAATGGAAAAAATAAAAGAGCAATGTAATTAAACTTTCCTTCAAAGAAAGGAAAGAAACCTAAATCTGTTATGGCAAATTTGGAAAGATAAATATTTCCTAGTCCCATAGTATGTGTTTGTTTTACAAGATACACTTGAATGATGCAAATCTATGAAGCAGGGATCTGTGGCAATCCAAATTCATCCACCAGAACTCCATCCTGTAAAAAGGAAGCAATGTTTAGTGCCACTATTTTTCTATTTGATAAAAAAAAAAAGGATTACAAACATTTAATAGTTAAAACTCACTTCCAAGTATTTAATCAATCAAAACCAAAATTGCACTCATAAGATGAGAACGAGCTTTTTCATGAAAGGTAAAGGAGGAAGTGATGAATCAAGAAGAGAACTAGAAAGGGCCAAAAGGGGGCTCCTCCACAGGGGAAAGAGAGTGAAAGGGGGAGAAAGAGAAATCTAAGAGTAAACCTGGAAAGGGGAAAAGGAGGCTAGGAGGGTCAAAAAGGAAAGGTTGAGGAGTGGGTCCTTGCCTCCAGATTTGCATTTTCACTCTGATCCCTAATGTGGACCAATACCTTTCTTAGCCTCCCAAATCCTTGAAGGAGCAGTGCCCTTGGATAGGCAGTCACTTCCATATCATGCTTTACTATAATCATAGGCAGCGACATCACTATCAATGAAAACACCAGGGCTGCTCTGCCTATGGAGTAGCCATTCTTTTATTCTATTACTTTAAAAACAACAACAGGCCGGGCGCGGTGGCTCACGCCTGTAATCCCAGCACTTTGGGAGGCTGAAGCAGGTGGATCATTTGAGGTCAGGAGTTCGAGGCCAGCCTGACCAACATAGTGAAATCCCATCTCTACTAAAAACAAAAAAATTAGCCAGGTGTAGTGAAGCATGCCTGTAATCTCAGCTACTTGGGAGGCTGAGGTGGCAGGATTGCTTGAACCCGGGGGTGGAGGCTGCAGTGAGCTGAGATTGTGCCACTGCACTCCAGCCTGGGTGACAGAGCGAGACTCCATCTCAAAAAGATAAAACAACAACAACAAAACCGCCATATATCCATAGCATATATAACTCAGGAATCTGTGACCTTCTCAAAGTGGAAATAACATTGATGCTTCAGGGACTTTTTTTTTTTTTTTGAGACGGAGTTTCACTCTTTTTGCCCAGGCTGGAGTGGTGCAATGGCATGACCTCGGCTCACTGCAAGCTCCGCCTCCTGGCTTCAAGCAATTCTCCTGCCTCAGCCTCCCAAGTAGCTGGGATTACAGGAGCCTGCCATCACGCCCGGCTAATTTTTTGTATTTTTAGTAGAGACGGGGTTTCACCATGTTGGCCAGGATGGTCTCGATCTCTTGACCTTGTGATCCGCCCGCCTCAGCCTCCCAAAGTGCTGGGATTACAGGCTTGAGCCACCACGCCCGGCCGCTTCAGGGACTTGTTACTAGGAAATTAACAAGGTGGGCTATGGTAGTGTTAATAAAAATTATTTCATGGGTTGCTGAGAAAAAGCAACCCATGGACCTGGGACCTTGAAGTTGCCAGAGAGGTCGGGGAGGAGTGGGCAGTTCAGAAAGGCAAGACTATCCCAGGCTCAACAGAGAAGGGAAGGATACAATAGAGGAAGATGCATACTCACAGAAACCAGTAATAATGGACCTAAGAAATTACCTGCTCCCTGCCCTTTGCTCTCACATTTTACAGGTAGGAAAAACTGATGAGGTTCAAAAAGAAGACATAAATTTCTGCTATTTTGCTCAAAGCCACACCTTGCCCAGCCTGGTTGTCATTATTAGTGGCTCATGCCTGTAATCCCAGCACTTTGGAAGGCTGAGGCAGGCAGATCACTTGAGACCAGGAGTTTGACACCAGTCTGGCCAACATGGTGAAACCTCGTCTCTACTAAAAATACAAAAATTAGCCAGGCATGTTGGCGCACACCTGTAATCCCAGCTACCTGGGGTGGCTGAGGCACGACGATTGCTTGAACCAGGGGGGCGGAGGTTGCAGTGAGCTGAGATCACGCCACTGCACTCCAGCCTGAATGACAGAATGAGTCTCTGTCTCAAAAAAAAAAGATAATCATGTAGATTTGGACAAAGCTTTAAGTTTGCAAAGTCCTTTACATACAAGATCTAATTTGCTTGCACAACAATTACATGAGATACTTGTAATTATCTGCATTTTACAGATGCAAGGAAAAGGAAAGCTTACAATAGCTAAGTAATTAGTCATACTTAGTGTCAGGTGTTCTGATTCTTTTGCCTTAAATTAGAATCTTTCTACATTAAATTTTATGCTTAAATTATTAATCCATAGTTTAGAAAATCCACCCATTCTAAACTCCTGTGTGTACAGGAAAAAAAAAAAAAGAAAAAGAAAGGAAAATAAAATTAAAAATCCGGTCAGTAATTAACTGGTGTGTATGGAGAGTGAGACTTTTTCACTGCTGCCTAGCAAGTCTCATGCATGTGTTGCTTACGCTTTTACAGGAAATGTCTAAGACCCATCAATGGTACCCAGTGCCAGCTCACAAGAAGGGTGATTATGTATGTTACACAAATTGTCATTGTATAAAAATATTCCTGAACCTCAGTGACAGTGTTTATGCAGTCAGTTCATCATCCAATGCAGAAAAACTGGACCTTCAAGGGTTCACAAAATAATGACCAGGACTGTCTTTCTTTGTTCTTGTGTAAGACTACCTTTTAGATTCCCAGACTTATGGTCAAGCATAAAGCCTTCGCTATTTTGCATTGAAATATAAACAGAAAAAGCCTTCACCTTGTTTTTTGTATCAGTGGGAACACCTTCTGGAATTGCAGGTGCAGATGCTGCCTCATCCAAATAAGAACTGTCTTCATCAGCCAGAAGCTCATCACCCAGTGCATCCAACTCTGAGATTGAAACAGTCAACATTTAAAAAAAATGTAACCAAGAAAACTGGCAGCTAATAATTTCTCTCATTTATCGATGGACCTGAAAGAAGGCAGTGAAGGGGGCATGAGATTGTTGTATGCTGTGTGACCATTACATGAAATCAGACTCCAAAAATAAGTCTGTGGTAAAATGAGTTGGAAGTGTCCAAGAGGAATGACAATAGCAGGTAGAGACTCACCAGGGGCAATTGAAGATAGGAAATTAAAAAATAAAGAAATAAATGGAAAAAAAATAAAAGGTTGTAGGCAAAAATAGACCATGGAGAGAGCGGGAAAGCAGCAGCAGTAATGTAACAGGGGAATCACGCAATAGAAATCCAGTGTGGAATGGTTCTGTCATCTACCCAGTTACTCATGCTAGAAACTGACAGCCACCCTTGACACCTCCCACTTCTTCCACATCTGGTCAATCATTAAGTCTTGTCCACTCAATTTTCTAAGACGTCTTCAATCTGTCCACTTCTGTCTGTTTCTGCTACCATCACCCTAACTAGTCTCGGCCACCATCATCTCTTAAATGGCTATCGCAATAGCTTCCAGACTGTTCTCCCTGAGGCCATTCGACAACCCTTCTCATTTTTTCATGCTATCCCCTACTCATCCTTCAGGTCCCATGCCTCTCTCCCACTACTAACTAGGTTAGAGTCCCTTAGTATGTGCTCCCATGCTACCCCATACTTCTTCCCTATAGTCTGTGGTCTAGTAATTAATTACTTGAAGCAAACCATTTATGTCTTCCACTGCTAGAGAAGCTTCATGAATGTAGGGACTGCATTTTTATTCGGTGCTAAATTCCCACCACCTAGTAGAGTACCTGGCATAGAGTAGATGCACACTAAGTATTTGCCAACTATTCTTTTTTTTTTCTTTGTTTTTGAGAGAAGGTCTCACTCTGTTGCCCAGGCTGCAGTGGTGCAATCTCGGCTCACTGGAACCTCTACCTCCTGGGATCAAGCGATCCTTCCACCTCAGCCTCCTGAGTAGCTAGGACCACAGGCGCATACCACCATGCCTGGGTAATTTTTGTATTTTTTATAGAGACAAGGTCACGCCATATTGCTCAGCCAGGTCTCGAACTCCTGGGCTTGAGTGGATCCACCTACCTTGGCCTCCCAAAGTGCTGGGATTAGGGCACCTGGCCCTAATTATTGTTTCTTAATTGGTTTTGCTGTTCTGAGGGAGAGGACTCCAACTAGGAAAATAGGGAGAACAAAATCAAAAGGAATACAGCAAGGAAAGGCCATGTGGAGCACACTTACAGATACCAAGCACCAGGTCAGCCTGTACCTGGACTTCCTTCAGAGTTGATCCATCCCACTGTTGTTGGTGGAGTATGCAATCTGATGTGGCTGCCTCACAAGCTCTTTGCCCAGGGACTGTACCATAAACTAACCTTCAGGAAATCCTGATAGAAATTTTCACTAGCATTTGGGAAAAGGTCCCAGGCAGCTGTTCCTTTTGGACTCCAAAACTAAATATGCGTTACTTTTCTCATAACTTACCTGCTTCTAAATCATCTTCATCCAGTTCTGGGGTGCCATAACTGCGACTCAGTGCTTCTTGGATTTCATTTGCATCTTCCATCATATCTTCTAGCTGGTCTTGTAAATCCTATGGAAATATATATGAGAGGATTTTCTCTCATTTACCATTTTCTTTTAACTACCCTTTTCCCCTACGTTCTCCTTTGAATCTAGACATGAGCAATTTTTAAAAAGATAATGTATGTAAAATGCCAAGCACATAAACAGGTCTCAACAACTGTTAGTTCACCTCCCCTATCCCAGTCTTTGGCTAGCAATTTTTTAATGTTAACAACTGAGCAGACACTCCTCTAAAGGACAGGTTCAAGTAACTCTTAAACATCCCTTCTAACTAAAAGTATGAGAGGATGCTTAAAGAACTAAAAATCACAAGCCCAAAGATTTCCTCTAACAATAACTATGAATGTTACTGACCCACATAATCCCTCGCCTATTTTTGGTGGCAAAATGTGAACTTAAAAATAAAGAATAGAATTGGTGATCTCTCATTTTATTTTTTACTTTATTTATTGAGATGGAGTCTCACTCTGTCACCCAGGCTGGAGTGCAATGGTGCAATCTCAGCTCACTGCAACCTCCACCTCCCGGGTTCAAGCAATTTTCCTGCCTCAGCCTGCAAATAGCTGAGATTACAAGTGTGCGCCACCACGCCTGGCTAATTTTTGTATTTTCAGTAGAGATGGGGTTTTGCCATGTTGGTTAGGCTGGTCTTGAACTCCTGACCTCAGGTGATCTGCCCGTCTCAGCCTCCCAAAGTGCTGGGATTATAGGCATGAGCTACTGTGCTCGGCTGGATTTGACTTTAAAGTGCCTCATGGAAGCCCAAAGTCCTATGTGAGAATACATGATTGTCAGCTGTCTACTATTACAGAAAGTTTTACTTGAAACATTAAATCAAGCAATTATCTTGATCTAAACTATCAATCATTTTCTAGTTAATGAAGACTGGGAGGTTATTGAGACAAGCAAATTATTCTTCTCAAGTCAGCCAAAGACAGATTCCACTGTGTAGAGAAAGGAGGCAAGAGTAGAAACAACTGAAGTGGTACAAAAAGTGAGTTGTACATGGCCCACCCTGGATGGAGAACCAGAAAGGGAATCATGATAGGTGTCACAGCCAAGACAAGGCTGGTGAAAAAAATGGACCAAGGACATAAACCCTGTGTGAATAATCTACCTATGCTTAACTGGGAGATTACTACAAGGCTAAAAATGCAGTTGTCCATTGGTACACGCAAGGGATTGGTTCCAGGATGTCTGCCTATACCAAAATCTGCCCACACCCAAGTCCCCAGTTGGTCCTCCATATGGGTGGTTTCGCATCCTGCAAACACTATATTTTCGATCCTCATTTGGTTGAAAAATATCTGCATATAAGTGACTCGTGCAGTTCAAACTGCACTTGCTGTTCAAGGGTAAACTGTAATGTGAAACCAATCTAAGAAGTGGTATAGCATAACAAAGGGCAGCTGGTATAATGGTTAGGAGTGAGACTCTGGAGTCAGATATACCCAAGTTCAATTTTGCCATTACTCAACGAGAAGTAATGTCTCTAAGCCTTATTTTCCTCATTTGTAAAATGCAATTATTAATAGCCACATCTGGCCGGGCGCGGTGGCTCATGCCTGTAATCCCAGCACTTCAGGAGGCCAAAGTGGGTGGACTGCCTGAACTCATGAGTTCGCAACCAGTCTGGGCAACACGGTGAAACCCCATCTCTACTAAAATACAAAAAAGTAGCCAGGGCCGGGCGTGGTGGCTCACGCTTGTAATCCCAGCACTTTGGGAGGCCGAGGTGGGCAGATCATGAAGTCAGGAGATCAAGACCACGGTGAAAGCCCTTCTCTACTAAAAATACAAAAAATTAGCCGGGTGTGGTGGCGGGTGCCTGTAGTCCCAGTTACTCGGAGAGGCTGAGGCAGGAGAATGGTGTGAACCCGGGAGGCGGAGCTTGCAGTGAGCCGAGATCACGCCACTGCACTCCAGCCTGGGTGACAGGGTGAGACTCTGTCTCAAAAAAAAAAAAACAAAAGGTAGCCAGACATGGCGGCACGCGCCTGTAATCCCAGCTACCCGGGAGGCTGAGGCAGGAGAATCGTTTGAACCCAGGAGGCAGAGGTTGCAGTGAGCCGAGATCGCGCCACTGCACTCTAGCTTGGGCAACAGAGCGAGACTCTGTTTCAAAAATAAATAAATAAAATAGCCATATCTCACTGAGGTTATTGTAAGGATTTATTGCAATAATATATGTAAAACACTAAGCACCTAATACTATATATATTTTACTGTGTTAATTATGTGCGGAACAACAATACACTCTTCATATACCAAAATTCCACACAGACAGGAACAGAACTAGTGTTGATAAAGCAAAAGGACCAAATCAGCACCATTTATCCTTCAGAATTTCTAAAGCAATGCAAGACATTTGAAAATTCTGCTGGGTGCAGTAGCTTATGCCTGTAATCCAAGCACTCTGGGAGGCAAAAGAGGGCGGATAACTTGAGCTCAGGAGTTTGGGACCAACCTGGGGAACATGACAAAACCTCATCTCCACAAAAAAATACAGAAATTAGCTGGGCATGGTGCACGCCTGTAGTCCCAACTACTCAGGAGACTGAAGTAGAAGGATGGCTTGAGCTTGGGAGGTGGAGGTTGCGGTGAGCTGAGACTGAGTCACTATAATCCAGCCTGGGCAACAGCAAAAAAAAAAAGAAAAAAGAAAATTCCTTCCTGGCCCCCATAAAGGTGAAAAGGGTAGTAAAATGGAGCAGAAATTTTTTTTTTTTTAATTTTGATTTTCTGTATTTCCAAGTACCAAACTGCCAAATTATATGCATATTTAACACTCTGCTACACAGAGAAGCACTGGCTGAGTAATAATTAAAAGACAATGAAAATAACATAGAGAAAGCTAATCAAGTCAAGCTTATACAATAGTATTACACATCAAGACACATCTTCCCAGATCATCTATGAGTAGGATTCCTAGCAAGACTCCAGGATAGACACAGAAAAAATTTATCCCACAAACCATTAGCTGGTTCTCTATTGTATAAACAAACAAAAGCAATATAAAAAAAATATAAGCACTAAGCTAAAAAGAACATTGACAAAGTGATATGCAGCAACTGAAAAAGCAAAAGAAAAACAGACCCACACACAACAGCAAAATAAAAAGTTAAAGCTATAAAACAATGAAAATATTTTCCGAGTAAAGCATTTTAGGAAAATAAATCTGACCAAAAAATTCGGATCTAACCAAAGACACATACACACCAAAAGAGTTAAAGGGGCTCTCCACCTGTCATGCTGGCAATCTATTGGAGGACAGGAAAAGGATAATTAGGCAGGGAGACAGACAGACAACCACAGGTGAAAGACGAAGAGACATACAAAGCATTCACCAAGACCAAAGTTTCTCTTTTGTTCCTATTAAATAGCTTTAATTAAAACACAAGGAACCCTAAAAGCAGAAAATACCATTGCATTTCATTATATCTTAATGGCAAATGATATTATACAAAAAAAAGATGGCTGGGAGTGGTGGCTCACACCTGTAATCCCAGCACTTTGGGAGGCCGAGGCGGGCGGATCACTTGATGTCAGGAGTTTGAGACTAGCCTGGCCAACATGGTGAAACCCCATCTCTACTAAAAAATACAAAAATTAGCTGGGTGTGGTGGCAGGCACCTGTAATCCTAGCTATTTGGAAGGCTGAGACAGGAGAATCGCTTGAACCCAGGAGGCAGAGGTGCAGTGAGCCGAGATCACACCACTGCACTCCAGCCTTGGTGACAGAATGAGACTCTGTCTCAAAAAAAAAAAAAAAAAAAAGACAAGCATACACAGAACACTTTCATCAGTGAAGCTCTTAGAGAGTATCACAAAGTTTAATTCCATGCATGCAAACACTTGTGGAGGATTAGAGACAGACAAAGGCAACCTAAAAGGGGTGCTTGAAAAAATAAGAGAGGGGAGGAATGCCTTCACTCTTTTATTTTTTTTTTGAGATGGAGTCTCACTCTGTCGCCCAGGCTGGAGTGCAGTGGCGCCATCTCGGCTCACTGCAAGCTCTGCTCTTGGGTTGCCATTCTCCTGCCTCAGCCTCCCGAGTAGCTGGGACTACAGGCACCCACCACCGCGCTCGGCTAATTTTTTGTATTTTTGGTAGAGACAGGGTTTCACTGTGTTAGCCAGGATGGTCTTGATCTCCTGACCTCGTGATCCACCCGCCTTGGCCTCCCAAAGTGCTGGGATTACAGGCGTGAGCCACCGCGCCCAGCCTGCCTTCACTCTTACTAAAGATTAGCATTATCAGAGAATATCTTTGCAGAGGCAATAAAATGCCTGGTATTTTAACAAACACTGCTTGAATCAGGCCGTACTGCTTTTTCTCCTTTTTTTTTTTTTTTTTTTTTTTTTTTCCTTTATCTCCCTTTATAGCCTCTGATTCATCAACCATCAAATACTTTCTGAGCACCAACCATGGCAGGGCATTGTTATGGGCACTGGGGACACAGTAGTGAACAAAATCAAGTCCCTGCATTCAAGGAAATGGACATTCTAATCAGGGGGTAAAGGTCAAGGGCGCCATTTTATATGCAGAAAGGAAGCCTCTCTCCTCTGACCAGTCACCACTCACTCCCTCTGCTATCTCTTCTTGCCACCTGGGCTGTTCATCTGACAGCTGAGAGCTGCCAAGCTCTTAGGGCTCATCTCCCTGGTCAAAATCCAATTCCAATAAGAAATGCTAACTTTAAGGAACTAATGACATTATTATTAAAAATCTAAAGAGAATTACTAGAAAAGGGAACCAAGTCTACCACGCCAGGAGTTGGGTTAAACATTTTACATAAACTTTACCTACATACCTTCATTTAACACTCATGACAATCCTGGGAATAGGCAACAACACCACTACCATCGAAGAAACAGACTAAATATCATTGAATTAGTTAAAAGTAACTACTGGATGCTTATTATAGGCCAGGCATTGTGTGTGTAGATATACTAGCTCATTTGTTTCATCCTCATAATACGTAAGTTCCTTGACTTATGATAGGGTTACATCCTGATAAACCCATCGTAAGTTCAAAATATCTTAAGTAGAAAGTGCATTCAATACACCTAACCTACTGAACCGTCACTTAGCCTAGCCTACCTTAATTGTGCTCAGAACACTTACATTAGCCTACAGTTGGGCAAAATCATCTGACAGCTTATTTTATAATAAAGTGTTGAGTATCTTATGTAATTTATTAAATATTGTATGGAAACTGAAAAACAGAATGGTTATGTGGATACTCAAAGTATGGTTTCTACTGAATGCGTATAGTTTTCGCACCATCATCAAACTGAAAAATCGTTAAGTTGAACCGTCTTAAATCGGGGACTGTCTGTAACTGTATGTGGTATTAGGATCCTTGCACTGAGGAAACTGAGACGTTTGGTACCCTTTCTTGAAGTTACTCTACTAGTAAATGGCAGCCCCAAGATTCAGTTCCTCTCCTGTGCTCTTCCTATCACACGTACACTCGTTTGGATTCTCTCAGAAACTAGTGCACATTCTTGCAGAAACTAGCATATGTCTCACCTCAATCTGGTCGATCTTCACTTGCTTGTATGCCTTCTTCATTTCCTTTACTCCCAGTTTCATAGCATCAACCTAAGAAAAGGAAGAAGAAAACACAATGTTTTAGTAAGTCATGTTGGTTAAATTGTCTTTATTTATTTATTTATTTAAGACAGGGTTTCACTCTTGCTGCCCAGGCTGGAGTGCAATGGCTCACTGCAACCTTTGCCTCCTGGGTTCAAGTGATTTTCCTGCCTCAGACTCCCAGGTAGCTGGGATTACAGGTGCACGCCACCACACCCAGCTGATTTTTGTATTTTTAGTAGAGGAAGGATTTCACTATGTTGGTCAGGCTGGTCTCAAACTTCTGACCTCAGGTGATCCACCCGCCTCAGCCTCCCAAACTGTTGGGATTACAGGCGTGAGCCACTGTGCCTGGCTGGTTAAACTGTCTTTAAAAAGCCATAGGAAAAGAGAATAAGAATAAATAAATGAAATAACAGGAAAAGGTGTTTTGGGAGTACCGTGGTCTTGGTGTCCTTCAATGACTGGATGGTATAATTGGCTTGTTCCATGTTGAATGACTGTTGGGCAAGATTGTCCCGCTGCTGCTCATACCTTTTTAGAGTCAATTGAGAATGGCAAATATATGAACCAGATAGAAATCCTCCAGAACAAAGTATCCCCATACCAAATAAGAGTATTTAAAAAAAAAAAAAGGAACAACAAACTTAAAAATTAGGTTATCACACAGAAAAATTGGCAAAAACAATTTAATCACTCTAACACAAATATCATTTTATGTGTCCCTCCAGTCTTTTTCCTTTGCATGTACAGTCATGCATCGCTTAACAATGGGGATATATTCTAAGAAATATGTTGCTAGGTACTTTCATCATTGTGCAAACATCAGACAATGTATTTACACAAACCTAGGTGGTATAGCCCACTACTCACCTAAGCTATATGATATAGCCTACTGCTTGCTCCTAGGCTACAAACCTGTATAGCATGTTACTGTACTGAATATTGTAGCCAATTGTAACACAATGGTATTTGTGTATCTAAACATCCTACAGAAAAGGTACAGTAAAAATACAGTATTATAACCTTATAGGGGCCAGAGTGGTATAATGCAGTCTGTTCTGTCATTCATTGACAAAAACATTGTTATGCAGCACATGACTGTATTTTAGTTATAACACTATTTTCCACTTAACATTATAGCATTTGCTTTTTTCTGTTTTGCTGCATATCTTTTTTTTTTGAGACAGTTTCACTTTTGTTGCCCAGGCTGGAGTACAATGGTATGATCTCGGCTCACTGCAGCCTCCACCTTCCTGGGTTCAAGTGATTCTCCTGCCTCAGCCTCCGGAGTAGCTGGGATCACAGGCATGTGCCACCACGCTTGGCTAATTTTGTATTTTTAGTAGAGACGGGTTCTTCCATGTTGGTCAGGCTGGTCTCGAACTCCCAACCTCAGATGATCCACCCACCTCGGCCTCCCAAAGTGCTGAGATTACAGGCATGAGCCACCGCACCCAGCCTGCTACATATCTTAATAAGTCCTTATAATTATTTTCTATGATAAATATACAGAAGTGAAATTCTTAGAGCAAAGGGTAAAACTATTTTTAAGGCTCTTCATACATATAGCTAAATGGTTTTCCAGAATTTTGAACTCCCTGAAGACAGGCATATTTTATTTTGTTTATTTATTTACTTATTTGTTTAGAGACAGTCTTGCTCTGTCACCCAGGCTGGAGTGTAGTGGTGCCATCTCAGGTCACTGTAACCTCTGCCTCCTGGGTTCAAGCAATTCTCCCGCCTCAGCCTCCCAAGTAGGTGGGATTACAAGTGCATGCAAACATGCCCAGCTAATTTTTGTATTTTTAGTGGAGATGGGGTTTCACTATGTTGGCCAGGCTGGTCTCCAACTCCTGACCTCAAGTGATCTGCTGTCTTGGCCTCCCAAAGTGCTGGGATTATAGGTGTGAGCCACTGTGCCCAGCCCCAGGTGTTTTATTAATTTTGCACCCATAATTAGGTAATCCATCTGACCTAATATAATGTGTGGTGTTCAAAATGTTTTTAAAATAAAGTTTTATATCAAATTATAATATTACCTCAAAGACTTATGTCACTATGTTCTTTATACAATATTGGAAACAATCTAACTATCCAACTAGAAAAAGAATGGTCCATTCATGGTGCAAGCAAATGGTAGAATATTATAATCTCATTAAAAAATGTAAAGTTTCCAAAGAATATTTAAAAGAACAGGGAGATGCTCATGATATAACATTAAGTGGAAAAGGAAAACCTACACATACACACTACAATTTCATTTCTTCTAAAAAGTTATATGCACACATACCACGTATGCAGAAGCAGAGGAAAGAAACTGGAAGAAATTAGCATTTTAAAGGTGGTTATTTCTAGTAGTAAGAATCTAGGTAAATTTTATTTTCTTCTGTTCATATTTATATATTTTCCAAGTTTCTACAATGAACCTATATTCTTTTTATAACAAAAAAGGTTACTTAAAACTAGCAATGCCACCAATTAAGAAGGTAAATCATTTCACCACACCCTCACCAGTCTAGGCATTACAATTTCTTTTTCCAATTTGATCTAATCTAAAAGGAGGAAGATGGCATCTGGTGTCTTGTAAAAAGTCATTTTAATATAGGAAGAGAGACACTGACAATCTTTCTGGTCCCTCGATAGCTAATTATACCTGACCTCTATAACCCTGCAGAGGATCTCATCAGCTGAACAGTCTACAGAGGTAGGCACCAAAGATACTACTTAGCTTCTGCTCAGAACTGGGACATAGTCACCCAAAACAAATTAAGGATCTTTAAATTTATTCTGGTGGGAGGGAACAAACATTTAGGATTCCTAACTTTACAAACAAAAACAAAAAAGGTACACTCTAAAATAAATAATAGGAAAACCAAACCCTACAGATCTGGTCAGTCCAAAACAGTAGTCACTAACCATATAAGGCTACTTAAATTATTTAAATTGAATAAAATTTAAACTTCATTTCCTTAGTCACACTAGCCCATTTCAAGTGCTCAATAACCACATGTTGCTAATAGCTACTGTATTGAACACACAGATATAGAGCATCTCCATCATGGCAAAAAGTTCTATTTAGATGGAAGCTGTTACAACAGATAACAACCCAGCTAACTGTATTCAATTGCATGTCAATGAAAATTTGTAATTAAATCAAGAGTGCTTAGAAAATAGTATGAAAACCTGAAGGAATGGAAGACCATTTCTCTTTTAGTTAAACCTGCTAGAGGTAAAGAAATTGTATGTGTAACTTACATCCTCTTTTGCTTTAAAACTCGCAAGGCTTTCTGCTTGACCATATTCTGGAGAGAAAAACAGATTTAATAAAAATAAGGTGGAAAACACATATACAGTAAAAGAAATTTCCCATAGCCTCAAACTCACATGCCTACTTCCTCTCTTCTTCAAAGTAGTAGGCATAATGGCTTCTGGATTCTGTTCTTCTCCTCCCAAAAACAGGTATCTCTAAGGCCCAGTCTTTAAGCCTTCGCTCCTATCTGTCTTTGCATCCCACATCCCAGAGTCCTGAACTACTTTCCCTTTTCCTAATGCATATTATCTCTGCCTTTAGCCCCAAAAGTGCTGATTCTGTATATCCAGTTGCCTTAGGGAGATTCTTCACTTGTATAGCCTATCAGCTTAACCTCAACAATTCTAAACTCCTAAACCTTATCTCACCTTGGAAATAAGTAACAATGGCCCACCAATCTCTCACCTCTCTAGGTTGAAAACTTTTTTATCAACCTTATCTTTCCTCTTTCTGTTGTTTCTTCATGCATAGTCATCCTGTTAGCTGATTTCAGAACTCACTTTCAAACTGATTCTTTGGTTTCCTACCACCATGGTTTGGGCTTTCACCGTCTCAAATCTAAATGGGCTTTCCTACCTCTGGTTGCTCTTCATTCCACACCATCCACTAAGATGGCTGGGAAAAGCCTTCCTTTTCTATAGAATTCTGTAGATCATTTTATTTGTCTTCTCCAATGAGGAAGGAAAAACAGGTATTATTACTTCACAGATGATCATAACTCACATTTACTGAGTACTACTTTATCCTAGACATAGTGGTACACAGGTCACATCAATTACCTCATTTAATCCTCATACTGTAAGGTGAGTGTTATCTCTGTTTTACAGATGGGGAAATAGAGGTTCAGTGATACCCAGGCTCACATGGTTAATAAGTTATGGATCTGGAAAAAACAAGGTAGTTCTATATCCACAGTCCATGTGCTTAAACACAGTATTTTATGTTTCTACCTAACAGGAGTGGAAAATAAGCGACTTTATCAAGGTCACAACTAGAAGGCAGTGACAGTGTTAGTATTAGAACACTGGTCCCAGATGCCTAGGTCAGTTTTTCCCAGCAGGCCACTCCTTAAGCAGTCTAACATACCAACCTAACCTGACCAGCTTAGCAAGTCATTGATCTTGAGCACAGCCTAGTCTTCCTCTCCAGATTACCACCTTCTCAGTATAGTATGCTAATTCTCATGTACATGCTTTTAGACGTGTGACCAGCATCTCTTTCCACCAGATCAATCCCCAGCCTCCCCTCCATATTTGATTGCAGACTCTCCTCCCTAAAGGATACACCCTCACATGTTTTCTCCTTACCAGACTGTAAGCATCTCTTCTGTAGGGATGCTCACAGCCCCTGCACTAGGTCCTATTTCTCTTTTTTATTTTTTGAGATGGAGTCTCACACTGTCACTCGGGCTAGGTGCAATGGTGTGGTCTCTGCTCACTGCAACCTCCGCCTCCCAGGTTCAAGCGATTCTCCTGCCTCAGCCTCCTGAGTAGCTGGGATTACAGGTGCCTGCCACCATGCCCAGCTAAGTTTTTGTATTTTTAGTAGAGACAGGGTTTCACTATGTTGGCCAGGCTGGTCTCAAATGCCTGACCTCGTGATCCACCTGCCTCAGCCTCCCAAAGTGCTGGGATTACAGGCATGACCCACTGCGCCCAGCCAAACTAGGCCCTATTTCTATAGGTGCTAAAACTAGGCTCTGCCAGCACCTTGTGCAGCAGTTACTGCCTACCTTACCTTTGCAGGACCCTCTCTCATCTTCTTGATCTGATCCTTATACTTCACTAGCTCAGCATCCAATCGAGAAATCTTCTTGTCAATGGATTCTGCTCTGCTGTCCACCTTAGGGGAAAATATCAAATGCACTGGTAGTTACTGCAATACACTTATTCCAGAAGGGGCAGGTAGAGAGGAAGGAATACAGAGGAAGAAAAAAGGAGCTTAAGGGGAAGGGTGAAAAACAGTGGTTCACAAAGAAGGGTATTCCCAACCAGAAACCCTGGGCTTTTGTAAATTATTCTCTTACCCCCCGCCACACTGCCCCGATTCTGATATACCAGGTAGCCTTCAAGTGGGTTGGGGCAGAAAATAATTTGAGAATCACTGAGTTGAGTTGGAATTTCCCTAGAATCAGAGACAAGCCAGGCTGAGAGTTCATCCAAGAGGCACATGAAATGGGCCAGTGCCAAGTGAAACCAGCTGATTGTAGATCTAATGCCATTCCCTAAATCGGGGATGATGGCTTAATCTGAGGCGCCAGGGTTCTGAGTTTTGTGTTACTGAGATCCAGGACAGAGGTACAGATATGTTGACCTAGGATATCAAGCTGAGTCCTGATGTGGACTGGGGATGACAGATGGAAGAAGGGTAAGGGATCAGGCGGGACGAGGTGGGAAGGGTGATGGGCCTAGGGCTGGGTGAGGTGAGAGGATCAAGGCGAGAGCAAGTGGACGGGCAATGGGCATCAAAACGGGTTGGGTGCTGGCAGGGCAAGGCAGTGATGGGGTTGGGGGTCCCTGGTTTGTGGCGTTAGGAATGACTTGGGTAACAGGGATGAAGGGGAGAAGGTGAGATAGAGAGGGACGACGTGTAAGGGGCCCAGGACCCGAAACGAAGTGGAAGAATATGGGCCCGGGGCTGGGGGTGGGCGGGGTCGGGTGTGTCAGAGGTCCTGAGGCTACTTATGCATGATCAAATGCCCACCGTGCCAATGCAGTCAGTCAGGCTGGGCGGCGGAGCCTTGGGTTTGGCTTTCCCGAAGAGTCGGTTCATCTTGAGCGGCCGCGAAGAAACCCAAACACTAGAGCAAAACCAGAAACGGAAGCAGAGTCACTCCCGCCTCGACTTCCGGCCCCTCCGTGCGCAAGCGCAATATGCCTCCTGGCGTTTCCCGATTCTTTTTCCGGGTTTTCAGCCGGGTCTTCAGCCGGGTCTTCCGGGGAAGGAGAGCAAAACGACTTGGTGCACTCGGAGAGAGCCTGCAGGGGGCGGGGTGTTGGTAGAAGGAATGGGAGGGGTTTTACTGTAGCAAGGCGGGGCCTCAGCTGAGTGGGTGGGGCCTGGAGGCAACTAAAGCGGCATAGGGCGAGGGCGGGGCCGGCAGGCCGGGGCGGGGCTGGGAAGTAGTCGGGCGGGGTTATGAGACGCCGCGCTCAGCTACCATCGCTGGGCGGTCAACAAGTGCGGGCCTGGCTGAGCGCGGCGGGGTGCGGAGACCGGGAGGCGACCGGGAGCGGCTGGGTTCCCGGCTGCGCGCCCTTCGGCCAGGCCGGGAGCCGCGCCAGTCGGAGCCCCCGGCCCAGCGTGGCCCGCCTCCCTCTCGGCGTCCACCTGTCCGGGGTACTGCCAGCGGACATGACCGACCCACTAGGGGCGCCGCCGCCGGCGCTCGCAGGCCGCGGATGAAGAAGAAAACCCGGCGCCGCTCGACCCGGAGCGAGGAATTGACCCGGAGCGAGGAGTTGACCCTGAGTGAGGAAGGGACCCGGAGTGAAGAGGAGATGAATCAGAGCCAGGAGGTGACCCGGGACGAGGAGGTGACCAGGGAGGAAATGGCGGCAGCTGGGCTCACCGTGACTGTCACCCACAGTGAGTGTCGGGCGCCAGGTGGGCTCCGTGCTGGTCCCGAAAGCCCGGCGGGGTCTGTGGGTTTAGTCAAGTGTCCTCCAGAAGCGCATGACCTTGCGCTTGTCCTGGCGTCCGGAAGCGTGTGTTCTTGGTTGTGTCCGTGGAACTGTCTTTTGTCCCAGGCTTGTGTCTGTACACTTTTCCACGTGGCCGGTGTATTTTGTCTCTGGCCATTTGTGCGATCCTGGGTGTTTGAGCTTCAACGTGCTTTACGTCGTGGGCCTGGTTGTGTTTGTGTGCCCGCGCAGTTATTGTGCCCTTTGTGTCCGGCATATATTTGGCCATGTGGTCTACGACTGCTCCGTGTGTGATAAGTCAGAACTTCGTGCATGCCGGGGTGCTCCTCATCTGCTGAGTGCCTTCTCCATGTGCGCCGCTTGAGTTGGCCGTGGGTCCAAGCGTTGTACTCTGGGCACCCTTTGGGTCTGCCCACTGTTGGAGTTGACACACAACCAAATGAAGTCAGTATACTGGAGAGCTGAGTCCATGAGGTTTCTCTAGAACCAGCTAGGGGAGGCCCAAGGGTCTGGGAATCTGGAGACCCGGATTCTAGATCCTGCGATTTTGAGTGACCTTGGGATGGACGCTTTCTTTCTAAGAATCCGGTTTCTCCTCTGTGAAGTAGATTTGGTAACCCTGGCGCCCGCTGACCTCACGGAGCTGTTGGGGGAACCAAACCTTGGTGTAATGTACTGGACACAGGCTCCCTCCTTACTGTCCACATCCCTGGAAAAGAATTGGCGTCTCTTCTTCAGAAAGAAAGGCTCTGCTGTTCGTATTCATTTGTCTGTTTACTTAGCACCAATCATGGATGCATTCAAGTGTGTTCAGTGGGAGAGACTTGGAGGAAAACAGTCACTTGCCCATTACAGCAAGCGAGACGAGACCAATACAATACAGGGTACAGGGCAGTCAGGCCACAGGAAGCAGATGGCTTGTGATGAAAAAGGTGGGCTTGGGAATCAGCTAGATCTGATGTCAAGTTCTGATTCCAACAGTTGGGTCTCCATAGGCAGGCCTTAACTTGCCTGAAGTCACAGATTGCTCATCTGTGAAATAAGAAGTAATAGGTAGATCTACTTCGTGGGGTTTATCTGAGGATTAAATTAGATTATGCATGAAATGCTTAAAATGTTAGCTGATATCATTCATATTGTTAGTTATTATAATAGAGGAAACAGAGATACTTGAGGAGGTCACCAGAGGAAAGCTGCGTGGCATGGGGGCAGGCTCTGTGGAGTAGGTGGCATATGAGCTGGGCCTTGAAGGCTGGGTAAATAAATATGATAAAGTGTCATCCTATATTGGTTTATGTGAAAGAATCATATTCGTCAAATGCTTTTCTTTCTCCCTAGGCAATGAGAAGCACGACCTTCATGTTACCCCACAGCAGGGCAGCAGTGAACCAGTTGTCCAAGACCTGGCCCAGGTTGTTGAAGAGGTCATAGGGGTTCCACAGTCTTTTCAGAAACTCATATTTAAGGGTAGGCATTTCTTTTTCTTTCTTTTTCTTTTTTTTTTTGTTTTTTTTTTTTTTGAGACAAAGTTTCACTCTTGTCGCCCAGGCTGGAGTGCAATGGCACGATCTAGGCTCACTGCAACCTCCACCTCCCGGATTCAAGTGATTCTCCTGCCTCAGCCTCTCAAGTAGCTGGGATTACAGGTGCCCACCATCATGCCCGGCTAATTTTTGTATTTTTAGTAGAGACGGGGTTTCACCATGTTGGCCAGGCTGGTCTTGAACTCTTGATCTCAGGTGATCCACCTGCCTTGGCCTCCCAAAGTGCTGGGATTACAAGTGTGTGTGAGCCACCGCACCTGGCCAAGAGTAAGCATTTCTTTTCCAGCTTTTCCCTATGGCCAAAGGACAGTTTTCAAACTGCTGAACTTTTCCTAATAGTCAGTCTGTTTTCAAACTGGGACAATTTTTATTTATTTGTTTATTCATTCAGTTCTTCAACAGGTATTTATTGAAGACCTGCTAGGTATTGGACACTTTCAAACACCTGGACAGGTGTCAGATTTGAAGTCTTATGATGATGGCAGAAATCTCACCATTTTTGATGAAGCTCATGGGCAGTCTTCCCTGGCTAGGTTAGATCATCTTCCCATTATATGTTACCATGGTACTCCCTGCTATTTTTGCATCACTTCTATGAAATTACTATTAAATAATCATTTTCTTAGTTGCTTAACATCTGATTTCTCTGTTAAAATAACAGCCTCCGTGAGGTTGGAGATACTGCTGTGTTTCCAGTGCCTCACATTGTTCTGACTCCAAGGAGGTTTTGAACAAACTTACCTGAGGCCTGGATGTGGCGGGCTCAGTGGATGGATGATGCTCATTTCTGCCAGGACCCACACCCTCCTGGCCCCTGTCCTCTGTCTTCCCAACCCCCTGAGAATCCATTATTCTGGTATCCACTGGGGAAAGACTTATCCCATTGGGTGTCAGTCATTATAAAGAATTTAGTAATAGGAGGCATTTTTATTTATATTTCATAATGTAACATATTGTCTTTAATTTTTTAAAATATTTTATTTCTGAATTATAAAGACAATAGAAATTCATGTTTCAAAATAGAGGAATGCATGAAAAAGAAAATGTTCCCCTGGATAAAACCCCTCATAATAACACTGTGTTATCAGCATTCATTGTGGTATCGAGGTTTCCTGCAAAAAATGAGCTTTAATGGCTACTGTAGACCTTAATGCCTACTGAAGACTTTAAAGTCTTCTGTACTGGTTCATTGGTCCCCGTTTCCTGAATATTTGGCTCTTTCCAGTTTCTCACTATTATGAAAAGGTTGCACTGAATATTATTGTATAGTAGTTACTGTGGAGTTGCATGTCCAATTATTTGTTTAGGATAAATATCTAGAAATGAAATTACTGGGTCATGACACCCTCTAAAAAGATACCAATTCTCATTAGTGAACACACTTGTCTATTTCCTGTATCCTGCTGAAATTTATTTTCAGTGTTGTACAATTATTACAGCTTGGCCTACCTTTCTCCTCTTTCTAGGAAAATCTCTGAAGGAAATGGAAACACCGTTGTCAGCACTTGGAATACAAAATGGTTGCCGGGTCATGTTAATTGGGAAAAAGGTAAATTGCTTTTTCCATCAGAAATCCTCAGAATCAAATGACTGAAGTCTTTTATACACGTTTCTGTTTAGAAGACCAAACTTGGGACCCAGATTCTGCATTGATGAAACACCTCTCTAAACAAATACAATCTTTATTTGTTTTATAGGATTACCAATTTTGTTGTTCTCATACCCTCCTGCTCCTGTTGGTTAGAACTTTTGCTCTAGGAGTTAGGAGCAGTTGTGCTGCCTTAATAATATGTTTTTTGTTTTGGTGGTGGAATCTTGGTCTGGTTAAAATGGTGCTCTCATTCACTTGGAGTAGAATTTGCAAGAGTCTTTTGTTAAAATAAACTTGTAGATATTAAGAATAATCACTCTGTTCCAGTTCAGGAGCCTCTCTCCCTTTAACCAACCTTTTAACTAAAATCTCCCACAAGGGAAAACCTTCGACTGGAAAGAAAGGTTCAGACTAAAGAACTGAGGGGAAAAAAAGACAGATGAGGTCAGCAACCCTTAAGGTGATGAGAGAGGGCTGTGGCCAGCCCTGCATTGTGTGTGATGCAGCGGAATTATGAGCATATGAAGTTCCCTTATTGTGAGTGAGGTGGCTGAGTAGAGAGAGGGCAGATAAACAAAGTGAAGGCAAAAAAATCTAATCCAGACTTGGAACTGCCAGGAGACTGGAACTCAGGACTTAGCTACGAAGAGAAATGAATAATTTGGGATAGCATAACTAAGCAGAAAGCTGCTAGACCTATCTATCAATTGTTTACCTGAGAGAAGAGGGAAATATTCTAAATTTCTGGCTTCAGGGTCAGGGAGAATGGTGATGGGCAACAGGCAGAACCAAAGAGTCAAGTTTGAAGAAACTATAGGACTTTTACTTGGAGCTGACACAGACCGTATGGAGCGAAGTGTGAACTCAAGGAAGGCACCATGGCACATGCCTATTGTCCCAGCAAGTCGGGAGTCTGAGACAGGAGGATCACTTGAGTCCAGGGGTTTGAGGCTGCAGTGAGTTATGATCATGCCTGTAAATAGCCACTGCACTCCAACCTGGGCACTGTAGTGAGACCCTATCTCAAAAAAAAGGTCTGAACTTAAGTCTAATCTACCTCTTTTGGACTGTGTGATCTCATGTTACTTTACTACATTAAGCCTCAGTTTCATCATCTGTAAAACAACAGTACTTCCCTGATGGAGTTGTGGTAAGGCTTAAAAAATAGGTAAGGTGCTTAGGATAGTGTGTGGCATGTAGGAAGTGTTCAATAAAAGTATTCATCGTTGTTAACCAGCATGACATTAAACAGGAGAGCTCAACTGGAGGCTGCCATTTAGGAATTCCATTTAAAGGAATGGTAGAATTCCACCTGTCTTGCCATTCTGGACTCCTCACAAGTGTTTACTAAAATGTGATTACCCTCCAGGCTTCAGTCTTGGTTGTTGATCAGTCTAGGGCTGAGACTGAATCTGGCACTTGGATTGTCTCCATTCTCTGCACCCAAGCTGTCAGGGCCCTCACCAGAATGTTTACCTAACACTTTCTCTCTAGTCTGGAGTCTTTGTAGATGGAAAACTTGATGTATAACCCTTTGACTTGATTTCCAAGAAGCAACAGAGTTAAAACCATTATTTCTAGGTGAGTGGTTTCATGCAGTTGTGGTCAGGTATTTTTCCTGACAGAGGCTACTGTTCTTGTTGATTGCTTTTTCTTTTTCTTTTTCTTTTTTTTTTTTTTTGAGACAGTCTCGCTCTGTCACCCCAGCTGGAGTACAGGTGCAAGATCTCAGCTCACTACAAACCTCCACCTCCCAGGTTCAAGCTATTCTTCTGCCTCAGCCTCCCAGTAGCTGGGACTACAGGTGCACACCAGCATGCCTGGCTAATTTTTTTGTTTTTTTAGTAGAGACAGTGCTTCACCATGTTGGCCAGGCTGGTCTTGAACTCCTGACCTCAAATGATCTGCCCACCTCGGCCTCCCAAAGTGCTGGGATTACAGGCCTGAGCCACCGCACCCAGCCTGTTCTTGTTGACTATTGGCTTTATTTTCTTCTTAAACATTTTAGAACAGTCCACAGGAGGAGGTTGAACTAAAGAAGTTGAAACATTTGGAGAAGTCTGTGGAGAAGATAGCTGACCAGCTGGAAGAGTTGAATAAAGAGCTTACTGGAATCCAGCAGGTAACTCTCTTCATGGACCTTGACTTTCTGCCTTCTATCAGAGCTTCCTGGATATAACTTGTGGTTATGGGGACAGGTTCTGCAGTCAGACTCCCTGGGTTCAGATCCTGGATTCACCCTTTCTCTTACTGTGAACAAGTGTATCTTTGTCTCAAGTTCCTCATCTGTAAAAAGGGAATAATGGTGACATTTCCCTATTAGGATTGTTGGGAGGATTAAATAATGTAGATTGAGCTTGACACATACTAAGTGCTTTATAAGCATTTATTGTCATAGTTATTGTCAAACCCCAGCCAGCATCCATTTATGCTCACAGGAGAGCACCTGCCATGCTACGATCATGTATTGTCTGAAGTAGAACAAGTAGCTTCTCTCTGTCTGGGCTGTTGTAATGTGTTTGGCAAGGCAAATAACATTTTGTTGGTTCATAGAAGGTCCAAGTTGAACATGATAGTGGGGTTGGGGGAGTCATCGTATTCAATTCCTAATATTAGAGATGGGGTACTAAAACCCAGTGAGGATTAGTGTGTCCGGAATTGGTGGGTTCTTGGTCTCACTGACTTCAAGAATGAAGCTGTGGACCCTCGCGGTAAGTGTTACAGTTCTAAAGGCGGTGTGTCCGGAGTTTGTTCCTTCTGATGTTTGGATGTGTTCGGAATTTCTTCCTTCTGGTGGGTTCGTGGTCTCGCTGGCTCAGGAGTGAAGCTGCAGACCTTCGCGGTGAGTGTTACAGCTCATAAAAGCAGTGTGGACCCAAAGAGTGAGCAGTAGCAAGATTTATTGCAAAGAGCAAAAGAACAAAGCTTCCACAGTGTGGAAGGGGACCGGAGCGGGTTGCCACTGCTGGCTCAGGCAGCCTGCTTTTATTCTCTTATCTGGCCCCACCCACGTCCTGCTGATTGGTAGGGCCCAGTGGTCTGTTTTGACAGGGCGCTGATTGGTGCGTTTACCATCCCTGAGCTAGACATAAAAGTTCTCCACGTTCCCATCAGATCAGTTAGATACAGAGTAGGGACACAAAGGTTCTCCAAGGCCCCACCAGAGCAGCCAGACACAGAGTGTCGATTGGTGCATCCACAAACCTCGAGCTAGACACGGGGTGCTGATTGGTGTGTTTACAATCCCTGAGCTAGACATAAAGGTTTGCCACATCTCCACCAGACTCAGGAGCCCAGCTGGCTTCACCAGTGGATCCCGCACCGGGGCTGCAGGTGGAGCTGCCCGCCAGTCCCGTGCTGTGGGCTCACACTCCTCAGCCCTTGGGTGGTCGATGGGACTGGACGCTCTGGAGCAGGGGGTGGCGCTCGTCGGGGAGGCTCCGGCGGCACAGGAGCCCATGGAGGGAGTGGGAGGCTGAGGCATGGTGGGCTGCGAGCCCTGCCCCGTGGGAAGGCAGCTAAGGCCCGGTGAGAAATCAAGCGCAGCGCCCAGGGGCTGGCACTGCTGGGTGACCCAGTACACCCTCCATAGCCGCTGGCCTGGGTGCTAAGCCCCTCATCGCCTGGAGCCGGCAGGGCCGGCCGGCTGCTCCGAGTCGGGGGGCCCCCCAAGCCCACGTCCACTCGGAACTCCAGCCAGCCCGCAAGCGCCTCGCGCAGCCTGGGTTCCTACTCACGCCTCTCCCTCCGCACCTCCCTGCAGCTGAGGGAGCTGGCTCCCGCCTTGGCCAGCCCAGAAAGCGGCTCCCACAGTGCAGCGGTGGGCTGAAGGGCTCCTCAAGTGCCACCAAAGTGGGAGCCCAGGCAGAGGAGGCACCGAGAGCAAGTGAGGGCTGTGAGGACTGCCAGCATGCTGTCACCTTTCATTAGGACTAGCTCAAGACCACTTACTTATTTTTCCCTCTCATTTTATAACATTAATTGGGGTGTGTTTGTGTTTTGATTATTATTTTTATTTTTTTTTTGAGATGGAGTCTCGCTCTGTCGACCAGGCTGGAGTGCAGTGGTGCGATCTCAGCGGCTCCCTGCAGCCTCTGCCTGCCAGGTTCAAGTGATTCTCCTGCCTCAGCCTCCCGAGTAGCTGGGATTACAGGTGCCGCCTGCCACCACATCTATCTGATTTTTTTGTATTTTTAGTAGAGATGGGGTTTCACCATGTTGGCCAGACTGGTCTCAAACTCCTGACCTCAAGTGATCTGCCCGCCTCGGCCTCCCAAAGTGCTGGGATTATAGGTGTGGGCCACCGCGCCTGGCCTATATGTTTGTGTTTTAATTACAGAATACATGCTGACTGTACAAAAGTTTTAAGTATATGTATAGGCACTAATATGGAAAATAAAAATTACCCATGAGGCCCCAACTCAGAGATGACCATTACCAAAGCCTGAAATATATTTTTCATCTTAAAAAAAATTGATATAATGTTATTTACACTTTATAAACTATTCTTTTATTGGATAAAAAATTAAACATTTTCCTGTGATGGTATTTTTCAAAGCTTGCATGCATTTCATCTTGTATAAATGTATTATTTACCTAGCCAACTCTGTATTGTTCATTTAATATTATTTTTACCATTATGTGTAATGCTTCTTTGACTATCCTTGGACATAAATCTTTTTTGACCATCCCTGGTTTTTTTGGTAGAATAAATTCTTTGAGTTGGAATTGCTGGGTGATGTTTAAAGCTCTTGCTACATGTTGTGAAATCTGTATCTGTAGCTCATGGCTGTGATAAACATCCTCAGAGATCCCTGCTATCCAACTCTTGTTACCAGCTAACTGGTCATTAGGCCAAACTGTGTGAGTGAACCATTAGACAATTTGATAAAAATAAGCACTGCTGCCATTCGTTAGCATGTGTCTGTGCCACAAGTTAGTGACACATGTACATATATTCCCTTTACCTCACAGTAACCCTCTAGGGTGTGGGTATCATAATCTTCATTTTTAAAATGAGGGTACTGAGGCATGAATAGGCTAAGTAATTTGCTCAAGATCACAAGTTAGTAAATGGTGGTCAGTTTTCAGGCAGAGGCTTTGAAGACTCTAAACCTGTGCTTTTAACATCTGCCTCTTCTTGTGACTGGGGGCTTCACTGGAGCCAAGCCTCAGGAGGCATTTGCAGCCACAGTGGGTCATGCGAGGTAGAGCAGACTGCAACCTGATAGAATTCTTGGATTGGCCCACGGCCAGCCTTTTTAATTTTTCCAAGAGTTAAAGTTGTGGATCTGAGATGTGGCCTGGCCTGCCAGGGCTATGGTGGGCTCAGTGTGATTGCTTCATTAGTATTGTGGCATGGAGTCTTCCATCAGCCTCAAAGAACCCTTGCAATGATGCATTATTTCCCCACAGGGTTTTCTGCCCAAGGATTTGCAAGCTGAAGCTCTCTGCAAACTTGATAGGAGAGTAAAAGCCACAATAGAGCAGTTTATGAAGATCTTGGAGGAGATTGACACACTGGTAAGTAAATATTCAGCTGAGAATAACTAGTTTTCTTTGACTTTATTTCAGTCACATTCACTCTTTCAGTAATGTACTCTCCTATTGCCTGAGCAAACCCATCACTTGAGAATATTAAGCATCTACTATTGTGTGCCAGTCACGTTGCTAGGTCCTGGGTGAATGCATGATGACAAGACAGTTCCTGCTTTCTAGGCACTCACAGCCCTCCAGCATAGGACTTTTATCATTTATACTTATGTTTGCCAGTAGCATCTGTAATCATCATGAAGCTGGGACCGAAGGAGTCCACGATCTCATGGTCAAGGAAACAGAGGATTTAACTTTTTTTTTTTTTTTTCGAGACGGAGTCTCGCTCTGTCGCCCAGGCTGGAGTGCAGTGGCGCAATCTCGGCTCACTGCAAGCTCCGCCTCCCGGGTTCATGCCATTCTCCTGCCTCAGCTTCTCTGAGTAGCTGGGACTACAGGCGCCCGCCACCACGCCCGGCTAATTTTTTGTATTTTTTTTAGTAGAGACGGGGTTTCACCGTGGTCTCGATCTCCTGACCTCGTGATCCGCCCACCTCGGCCTCCCAAAGTGCTGGGATTACAAGCGTGAGCCACTGCGCCCGGCCAGATTTAACTTTCTCAGAGGAGTATGTGACTGATAATTCTGCAGGCCTCATTACTTATAGAGGATTCAGCCAGACCCAGGTCTTGTGAGGCCATTGAAAATCATTAACTCAGGGGTTCTCTTTTGCAGATGATAGTAATGATATCTCTAGCCTGATGCTTCATTCTTGAAGGTGAACTGCACTGTGTACTTCTGTTGGCCAGGGTGGGTGTAAAGAAGCAGCAGCAGGCACTTTTCCTGTCACAGTGAGCCCATGGTGTGGCCAGGGCAGAGTATCCATACATAGGAAACAGTGAAAGAACAAAGTCTGTGTTACAGATCAGTTTCTATGGCCCAGACATTGAGAACACAGGGAGCTTTTATAGGGACAAGAGCAATGGAAAGGCCATACAGGATACAGACCCAGGGAAAGGGTTCCTGAAAATGGACATCACATTTACATTGGTGACCCGTGACCTGTTTTATGTACTGTGGGTGTTTCTTATGTGCTCTCATGTCATTTTCACTGAGGATTATTTGTTACATGTTTACTATTTACTAACTTGTATTATCAACTTACTCTTCCATAGATCCTGCCAGAAAATTTCACAGACAGTAGATTGAAAAGGAAAGGCTTGGTAAAAAAGGTTCAGGTGAGTTGTGTAATAGTGCACGACAAGGTATAATATGTTAATGTGTAGTTATGTGTGTTTATTCAAAATCAGGTAGTGTAGGAGCATGGCGTGTGGTATGGGCTTGTTTTGGTTGTATTTATTTATCAGCAGGAACCCCAAACATCAGAGAAGAGCCCCTTATGTCCCTGTAATTATATTTGAATTTAAACTATTTAGGGAGGGAACTCACTGGAGAGCAGATAGGGCTGACACATCACACAATTCCAGGAGGCAGTATTCATGCATACAGTGCTTCCTGCGATTGTGCAGTTGCTGTGCAGTGGCCCTGAGGCAAAGCTCCCTGCCTTTACCACCTTTTAGGGGACTGCTGGCCTAGAGCATGGTCAGAATGCTGGTCCTATGCTCCCTCCCTCCCCTTACCTTGGAACCCGGGCCAGTGGCCCATCTCCATTCATGCACAGTCTGTTTTGAGTCTCAGCCATGGGTTCCCCAGAATGGGTAAGCAAGGAGCCTTGTGTGGGCAGTGGTTGGCTATCCCTGGATGGGCCCTTACTGCCCCGTGTGTATTTTCTAGGCATTCCTAGCTGAGTGTGACACAGTGGAGCAGAACATCTGCCAGGAGACCGAGCGGCTGCAGTCTACAAACTTTGCCCTGGCCGAGTGAGGTGTGGCAGAAAAAGGCTGTGCTGCCCTGAAGAATGGTGCCACCAGCTCTGCCATCTCTGGAGCGGAATTTACCTGATTTCTTCAGGGCTGCTGGGAGCAACTGGCCATTTGCCAGTTTTCCTACTCTCACACCGGTTCTCAATGAAAAATAGTGTCTTTGTGATTTTGAGTAAAGCTCCTATCTGTTTTCTCCTTCTGTCTCTGTGGTTGTACTGTCCAGCAATCCACCTTTTCTGGAGAGGGCCACCTCTGCCCAAATTTTCCCAGCTGTTTGGACCTCTGGGTGCTTTCTTTGGGCTGGTGAGAGCTCTAATTTGCCTTGGGCCAGTTTCAGGTTTATAGGCCCCCTCAGTCTTCAGATACATGAGGGCTTCTTTGCTCTTGTGATCGTGTAGTCCCATAGCTGTAAAACCAGAATCACCAGGAGGTTGCATCTAGTCAGGAATATTGGGAATGGCCTAGAACAAGGTGTTTGGCACATAAATAGACCACATATCCCTCATTGTGACCTAATTCCAGAACATCTGGCTGGGTTGTTTGTTTCTAGATTTTGTCCTCACCTCCCAGTGACCCTGACTAGCCACAGGCCATGAGATACCAGGGGGCCGTTCCTTGGATGGAGCCTGTGGTTGATGCAAGTCTTCCTTGTCCCCAAGCAAGTCTTTAGAAGGTTAGAACCCAGTGTTGACTGAGTCTGTGCTTGAAACCAGGCCAGAGCCATGGATTAGGAAGGGCAAAGAGAAGGCACCAGAATGAGTAAAGCAGGCAGGTGGTGAAGCCAACCACAAACTTCTCAGGAGTGACATGTGTTTCCTTCAAAGGCATTTTTGTAACCATATCCTTCTGAGTTCTATATTTCCTTCACGGCTGTTCTGTCCATTTTGTGGACTGTCCCCCACTCCCACGCCATCATTGTTTTTAAAAACTTAAGGCCTGACGCAGCAACTCATGCCTATAATCCCAGCACTTTGGGAGGCTGAGGCGGGCGGATCACTTGAGGCCAGGAGTTTGAGACAAGACAAGGCAACATAGCAAGACCCCATTCTGCTTTAAAAAAAAAAAAAAAAATTAGCTTGGCGTAGTGGCATGTGCCTATAATCCCAGCTACTGGGGAGGCTGAGGCACGAGAATCATTTGAACCTGGGAGGTAGAGGTTGCTGTGAGCCGAGATCGCGCCCCTGCACTCCAGCCTAGGTCACAGAGTGAGACTCCATCTCAAAAAAAAAAAAAAAAAAAAAAATTGAGTCAGGTGCAGTAGCTCCTTCCTGTAGTCTCAGCTACTTGGGAGGCTGAGGCTAGAGGATCACTTGAGCCCAGGAGTTTGAGTCTAGTCTGGGCAACATAGCAAGACCCCATCTCTAAAAATTTAAGTAAGTAAAAGTAAATAAATAAAAAGAAAAAAAAAACTGTTTATGTGCTCCTCATCAAGTAGAAGAGTGGTTTGCTTTTTTTTTTTTTTTTTTGATTAATGAGGAAATCATTTTGTGGCTGTAGTCATAATTTATGCTTAATAACATTGATAGTAGCCCTTTGTGCTAGAACTCTACCTAAAGACCCACATCATTTGGCAGAGAGAGAGTCGTTGAAGTCCCAGGAATTCAGGACTGGGCGGGGTTAAGACCTCAGACAAGGTAGTAGAGGTAGACTTGTGGACAAGGCTCGGGTCCCAGCCCACCGCACCCCAACTTTAATCAGAGCAGTTCACTATTGATCTATTTTTGTGTGATAGCTGTGTGGCGTGGGCCACAACATTTAATGAGAAGTTACTGTGCACTGAACTGCTGAACACTGTTCTAAATTATTCATATATATTAGTCATTTAATTCTTACATAACTTGAGAGGTAGACAGATATCCTTATTTTAGAGATGAGGAAACCGAGAGAACTTAGGTCATTAGCACAAAGTTGTAGAGTAAGCGGCAAAGCCAAGACACAAAGCTGGGCGGTTTGGTTTCAGAGCCAGTGCTTTTCACCTCTACTGTACTGCCTCTCAACCAACACAGCGTTGCACAGGCCCATTCTCTGATTTTTTTCCTCTGCGTCTCCCTCTAGCTCCCACTTCCTCTCTGCTCTAGTTCATTTTCTGTAGAGCAGCCCGAGTGATCATAAAGTGCAAATCTTGCCATGTCAGTCCCCTGCTTAGAACCCTCCAATGGCTCACTTTCTCTTACTATAAAGGCGAAAGTCTTTACCCCGTGCCTTCTCCCATCTCATCTCAAGCCCCTCATTTGTTTGCTGTCTGCTGTCAGTCACTCTTCTTTCAGGTCCTCAGATGCACTGCACCCTCTCCTGCCTGGGGGTCTTTGCTCCTGCTACTACCTCTGCTTGAACAGCTCCTCACCTTCCTTCCTCCAACCCTACCCTTGTATAGGTGACTTTTGTTCATCCTTCAGAATTCAACTCACATGTCTCTTCCATGGAGAACTCTCACCTACTGTCTTGATACCCTGTCTGGCCCCCAGGTGGGATCCTCTCTCGGCTTCCCATACGTTTCTTTCACAGCATTTACATAGTCTGTGATAGTTTACTTGTGGGATTATTTGGTTAATCTTTGCCTTTAACACCAGGGTTCCTTGGGTGAAGGAGCTTCTTTATCTTGGTAACAGCATTATTTCAAGCATATTGTCTTGTATATAGTAAGACCTCAATAAATATTTGGAGAACGAATGAATGTTGAATGCACACATCAATAGTGAAACTTCTATAGCTGCATTTGGCCTCAGAATCTCTGTCAGCATTGGAATTTACAGCCTTAACAGCCTTTATTTTTTGAAGGGTTGAGAAAAGAGGCCCTAAGGCATGGACTGCTAGGCAGATGTGACAGGTGATTGCACAGGCCCCACCCACGCAGATCTGCTCATCCAAGGGGTTTCTGCCTGTGAAACTCTTCTCCCGTGAGAAGGGGAGAGAGCACCCCTTCTCAGGTGCCCACTTGCCTGGAACATGGTAAGTCTTACCACGGGGAGAACAGATGGGAATGTGTGCTCCCACAAACGAATTCTTCAGCCTCAGGGCTGGAAGGATTCTCCCACATTGTTTTTTGTTTGTTTGCTTTTTTTTTTTTTTTTTTTTTTTTTTTTTTTTTGAGATGGGTTCTTGCTCTCTTGCCCAGGCTAGAGTGCAGTGGCTTGATCTCTGCTTACTGCAACCTCCGCCTCCTGGGCTCAAGCCATCCTCCCACCTCAGCCTCCCGAGTAGCTGGGACCACAGGTCCCAGCAATTCTCCTGCCTCAGCCTCCTGAGTAGTTGGGACTACAGGCATGCGCCACTATGCCTGGCTAATTTTTTGTGTTTTTGGTAGAGACAGGGTCTTGCCATGTTGGTCAGGCTGGTCTCGAACTCCTCAGCTTAAGCAATCTGTCTGTCTTGGCCTCCCAAAGTGATTGGATTACAGGTGTGGGCCACGGTGCCCGGCCTTGACATTGTCTATTTAGTTAATGGTTTCTACTTATCCTTCAAGGCACAACTTAAAGGTTACCTCTTCTGAGACTCCTTCATAGAGTAGTCAGGAACTTTGTCAAAAGTGCCAGAAGCCAAGCCGGGCACAGTGGCTCACGCTTGTAATTCCAGCACTTTGGGAGGCTGAGCCAGGTGGATCACCTGAGGTTGAGAGTTCAAGACCAGCCTGACCAACATGGAGAAACCCCGTCTCTACTAAAAATACAAAATTAGGCAGGCATAGTGGCGCATGCCTGTAGTCCCAACTACTCAGGAGGCTGAGGCAGGAGAATTGCTTGAACCTGGGAGGTGGAGGTTGCAGTGAGCCGAGATTGCACCATTGCACTCCAGCCCGGGCAACAAGAGTGAAACTCCATCTCGAAAGAAAGAAAGGAAGAAAGGGAAGGAAGGAAAGGAAGGAAGGAAGGAAGGAAAGGAGGGAGGGAGGGAGAGAGGGAGGGAGGGAGAGAGGGAGGAGGGAGGGAGGAGGAAGGAGAGAAAGAAAGAAAGAAAGAATACCAGAAGCCTAATTGCAAAGAGACTGGGCAAAATAGAAACTTTATGGTCACGATATCAAGTTATCCCATGTAATTTTGGGAAGGTCAAAGGCAGCCAGGCTTTAGGAATTCAAACACTGCCTGTAATTAAGAGGCCTCTGCATGCCTGCATCATCCTCTCATTCCTCCTTCCACAAAGCAGGACATGTGACTGCTGACAACCCCTGTGTTGCTCATCCTGCAACTTCAGTGCCAGAGGGGAACTGCCTCTGTTTGTTTGTTTCTAATTTGAAAGATCCTGGGGAAGAATCTTTTGGCTAATCGGCAATGACCAGGGCAGCAGGGTCTCATGCCACACATAAGGTCTTTAGGGGCCAACACTTACGTTTTGGGGTAGTTCCCAGAGAGGGGGCCACAGAGTCCACATCTGTAAGTGGTAAATTAGATATTCCTTCCAGGTGGTGCCTGGCACGTTGTTCAGGCTTAATCTCTGATTCCTCAGATGATGAGTAGAAGCCTGGGAAGGAAGGGTCACTGGTGAGATGCTTGGCTGGGCTATGCCACTTGGGTATAAGAGGGGTGTCCCACTTAGGGCAGAAACTTTTAGATGGCACCAATATCCACTTTCTCCTCCTAAAAAAAGTGAACTAATTTTTAGTTTAATGCATGGCCAACCAGATAGACTGTATTTCTCAGTCTCCCTGCTCAGAAGGCCATGAGACTACATTTTAGCTAATGTGGTTTATACAGAGTGTGTACATCGTATGGGAAATGTCTTCAGAGGCAGGTGGCGTGCCCTTTCTCTCTGTGGCCTAGAATGCAGATGTCATGGCTGTGGTTGGAGTAGCTGTCTTGGACCTGAGGTAGAAACTGTGATGCGGATGGCAGAGTAACAAAATAGAGGAGCATGGAGTTGTCATATTACATAGGGCTACGTGTAGGAGAAATGAAGTTCTGTCTATAAGTCACTGTTATTTTGGGTTTTCTGCCTCTCACAGCCAAACTTCATCCTACATCATTCATATGCAGGTATGAAACAGGTATGAATCAGTCCCAGTAGAAGGCCTTATTCATAGATGGCCTCCTAGGCCTGCCACCTGCAAATCTATCAGCATCAATTCCTGCTCAGTGTTCCCATTCCAGTGGTCCAAGAGAAAGTAGCTTCCTGCCTTCCTGTGCCCATTCTCTCAGACATGTGTCTTCTACAGAGCATTTCCTGCCCTTTCTGCCCACTCTGCAGCAGGAATCAGAGTCTGTGTGAAACTGCTCTCACCTGCCCAGGCCTCTCTCCATAACCCTTTCTCCTGCCACCATTATCAACAGGCTCTGCCTAGGGGCTTTGGCCAAAAGAGGAGGTATTCTACATATACCACAGGAGGGGGTCTCTGTCTATGGTGACAATTCTGAACACTGTGTGTCCCTGTGGGACATTGTGTGAGTGCATGTGTGCAGGGCGTGCCTGGGGCTATGTCTAATGTCAGAATATTTGACAACCAGTCAGAGCAGATGTTGACCAAAAGAGCAGAGCAGCATCTGGAAATCATCCCACAGTGCCAGGAATTAACCCCAGACCATGGACACCGAGAGACCCAGGTGTTTCCAGGGGACAATCTGGGTGGCTAGGGTATAGGGGGGCACTCAAAGGGCTTGGGGCATCACCTGTTTTCGATTGTGAAAAACCTAGTTCAATGTTACAACAAGCAGTTCAGCTGTACTGTGTACACTGCCTGAATATCAGCCATTGCTGTGCCACGTGTCTGTGTGTACATGCCTTGGAGTGCTGGCACAGCCCAGGAGGAAGCCATGGGGGGACAGGATGACTCTCACAAAGCTTTTTTTTTTTTCATTTTTGAGGCAGGGTTTCACTTTGTCACTCAGGCTGGAGTGCAGTGATGCGATCATGGGTCACTGCAGCCTCGACTTCCCAGGCTCAAGCAATCCCCCCCCACCTCAGCCTCCTGAATAGCTGGGACTACAGGTGCATGCCACCAAGCCTGGCTAATTTAAAAAAAAAAATTGTAAAGACAGTCTTGCTATGTTGCCCAGGTTGGCCTGAAGCGATCCTGCCACCTTCAGCCTCCCAAAGTGCTGGGATTATAGGTATGAGCCACTGTTCCTGATTTCACAGAGGCTTTCTGAGGCTGGGCCCTGCACCCCAGCAGTGGCAGAGGATACAGACCTCACCTAGGTTCTTGGCCTGAATGATAGTCCAGGCTGGGGCAGACGGGAGTACTAGGCAGCATCCTGGGGTCAGGGACTGGCCTCTCCGGCAGGCGAAGATAACTGGGACCTCTGAGGGGACATGTGACAGGGTTGAGGAGCACCAGAGGGATGGAGAGAAGCTGGACATCAAATTCAGAGTAGAGGTGACAATGCAAGATTCACCTCCTATATCCCCTCTGCAACCAGTGTCCCCAGAGACACTGACCACTTCACTTAGTTGGGCTGGATCTTTTATTTCATGTCATATCCTCTCCATGCCCACCACTGTTCTCCAGCCTGACACTTCATGGCTTGAGGTGCTCCTGTGGGATCAGCATTTGCCATCTTTCATGATCTGGATGTTCTGTTTGGTTTTTCTAGGATCAAAGAAGACAGGCATGAGGCTACCATCTCAGGAGCTGTAGTGTACCATTCAGGGACCTGGCATAGTCCATCCAGACATCCTGCTGAGCGTCGCCCACATATGCAGTGTATGGATACAGGGCAGATCCCAAGGGTCCATGGGCACATCCTTCTACAGCTTTTCCTGTTTTGCACACCCTGCCCCTGGGGGATTTCAGCTTCCTGGGGTTTCAACCACCAGTGCATGCTGATGGCTGCCAAATCTGTCTTCAGCTCGGACCTATGTCCTGCTTGTTCATGCAGCTGTCCATATCCAGTGGGATATCCTAGGGGCTCAACTGTCCACAAACATCACTGCCCCCCACAGAACTGGTACAGACCCCCAAACCACCCATCGCAGCACATGGAACCACTGGCCACCCAAGCCCACAAATCAGAAACCAGTATGCTGCCTCCTTCCCCTCAGCCTTCACATCCAGTCACATACCAAGCCTGTCAATTCCACTCCCAATGTACCTCCTAACCATGAGTCTTTGATTAGCATGACCTTTCTCTAAGCTGGGACAACATCCTGATGTTCCTTACATTTCCTCAAATACAAACTTTCACATCTATCCAGAGCTTTGCAGCTTCCGAGGACTTTCTTCACTTCCATGGTCTCATTTAGTTCTCAGGATCCTAGAAGATGGGTTTTATTGATGAAGAAACTAAGAGCCAATAGGTTATCTGATGTAGGGAGGTCATGTTCTAGCCCTGCTCATCTCTCTGGACTCACTCCTTGCCTCTCCCTGATTCTCCCTTAAACTTTATACTCCAACATGTCCAACTTCTTATATTTCCTCAAATGTAAACTTTTCCTTGTAGACCTTTCCAAACTCATCTACTTGGAATTATCTTTCCTTGCTCCTTTTTCCTAGCTAATTTCTACTTATTCCTGTGTGCCCACTGATCCCTTAGAATTCTGTGCGGAAGGCCGGGCGCGGTGGCTTATGCCTGTAATCCCAGCACTTTGGGAGGCCGAGGCGGGCGGATCACTTGAGGTGGGGAGTTCGAGACCAGCCTGGCCAACATGGTGAAACCCCATGTCTACTAAGAATACAAAAAAAAAAAAAAAAAAATTAGCCAGGTGTGGTGGTGGGTGCCTGTAATCCCAGCTATTCGGGAGGCTGAGGCAGGAGAATACTTGAACCCAGGCGGCGGAGGTTGCAATGAGCCAAGATCGTGCCACTGCACTCCAGCCTGGGTGACAGTGAGAGTCTGTCTCAAAAAAAAAATTCTATGCTGCAATTGGCTGACTATCAGCCTGGCTTCCCCCTTACACCAATTGTATGTTCCAGGAGGCCAGTGATGCTGTCTAACTTAGGCTCTGGTCTAGCCCCAGTGCCTAGCACATAGTAAATGCTCAATAAATAATTACTGGTTAGACGAATGAAAGAACAAATGAGGTCACCTAGTCAGTCAGGGCAGAGCAAGGAAAATGGTTGCTGCCCCTACTCCCTACCCACCACCAGCTTCTAGATTTCTGCTTGGAACCATGTGCCTTCTTTGAGTTAATCTGGTGCGCATTCTATTAGGGGCATATGTTGGAGGACTCTTCTCAGGTCAAGCATGTATGAAGGAAGAAGCAGGTCAAGTCTTGCTCCTTTCAGACTGTGCACCAGAGATGGGGCCCACCCAAGCAAGCAGGGGTTGTGGGGCAGACTTACATCCGGGCCAAGCAGAGCTGGCATTCATTCGTATATGTGAGCCCATCAGTGCCGCAGACCAGGTTGGACGTCTGGGAACAGGTTGGAGACTCTCTACCATGTGTTCACAGATGGGCTATGGAAAAGAAGGGAGGGAGAGGATTCAGGGATTCAGAGGCAGTGGGGAGGGATACAGGGGTTCTGCTCGGAACCAGTGGGGCCCCAGTGAGATATCAGAGTCAAGAAGGTCCCCCGTGTGGGTCCAGTGAAGATGAAACCAACCACTCAGGGCCCCTTGGTGTGTTTGCTTGTATGTGTGTGTGCATGACCACGTGTGTGCCTATGGCTGGATGTGTACATATGGGTACCTGTGTCTCTGGAGCCCCAGGTGTGCAGGCATTCAAGCGTATGCCTGTGTTTATGTCTATGTGTGTGGAGTGAGTTTGTGCCCTCGAGCACCTGGGGACTTGTTCACACCCTCTTCAGAGGCACTAATCAGAACTTCTGCTGCTGGTCCCATTGAAGACCCCAGGATACAGAACCACCCATCATTCCCAGGAGGCCCCTCTCTCTCTGGGGCTCCTGAACTCTCCCTGGCCTGCATGATCTATCAGGCCCATGTCAGAAAGGCTGCAAAGGGTGGGAAGGCTGAAGAAATGGGGCAGAGCTTGGGGCTTAATCGAGGCCGTCTGAAAGGGTTTTAGGACAGGCCTGAGGTCAAGGTGAGAACTCAGTCAGGACTGGCATTAGCGCCTGAGACAGGGATAGGGTGAGAAAGTTCGTGCGGTGCAACTGTGAAGGCCCGAACTCTAGAAACCTGAATTTTGCCACTGATTAGCTGTATAACCTTAATTGAGGTATTTCCACTCTCTGAGTCTCAGTTTCTTCATCTGTAAAAATTATAATAGTGGTGTTCCTCTCACATAGGGCTAACTGAAATAATATATGTAAAGTATTTGGCTCTTTGGCACTGAGAAAGTGGGGCTGGATTCTGATGGACTGACGGGGACGATGCTGAGGCTGTGGATGGGAAGGTGGCTCCGAGCCTCCTCATTCCACTACACGAAGGGGCAATCTCAAGGGTCTCAAGGATGCCAGTACCACTGCCTTCTGGGTCACTGGGGGCATCAGACCAAGGGCCAAGGTGGAATCAGGATTCAGGGACAACTTGGTGTTTAGACAATCAGATGGAATGTGGTGGGGGGAGGCTGGCACACTCCACAGGTGCTTTCAAGTGTGCCAGGGTCCCCTCTTTGGCCTGAACTCCATGGCCTGCCTGTCTGCACTCTACAGGGCAGGGAGCACACCCTGTCCTGCTAAGCCTGGGTGGGGAGATCTCACTGATGGAAGGGGCCTTGGACACCAGGTGGGG
Source organism: Nomascus leucogenys (assembly GCF_006542625.1). NCBI lineage: Eukaryota > Metazoa > Chordata > Mammalia > Primates > Hylobatidae > Nomascus > Nomascus leucogenys. The sequence goes on from NC_044388.1 coordinate 81,527,443, forward strand.
GACATCACAAGGGCTTTGAGGCCAATCTTGGGACTTGGGTGAGGGGGCTGGGCCTACTCAGCCTTGGGGGCTAATCTGGGGAATGTGCAGGCCAGGAGGCCATCTTGGCCACCTTGGAGCCATTGAAGGTGTCTGAGCAGGATCGTGGAGAAGAATAACTGGTTTCTCAGCATGGATGAGAAGACTCCTCTCAGCAGAGAGAAGGTGAGAACAGCACGCAGCTGCCTTACCATTCTTGAGAAAGGGAGCTTTCCTGCTGCCACTGGCACTTCTGAAACACAAAGAAGCAAGAATTAGATGATGCCAGCTCTAGACCCCAGGTCTAGGGGTCTGAGGACTGCTTCTTCTTCAGGGAGCTTGGTCCAGCAACTACCCAACCTGGAATTCCTCAAGGAAAGGTGATGAGCCGCCAGACAATGGGGCTGCCAGAAAGCTGATGTGATCTTGGGTTCCATAAACAGAGACAGAAATTCACAAATTAGGAAGGTGACAGTCCAGCCTATTCCTTGTTAGTTAGATCCCACTGGAATTGTTGTGTCCCATATAATAATTATAAAATAACAATTCAGCAGTTATTATGTGCCGGGCATTGAGAACACATGATTTTAACTCCTCTCCACCCCTCTCTTACTGCTGTGTAACAGAGGGAAGAAAGGAGATAGTAGTGGATGCTGTGTTCTGCCATCAAGAGCCCTCCCGCAAGTCTGAGGCACTCATTTCCCCAGCTGCCGGAAATATTGACCACTCACTGCAAGTCTCTTCCTAGGAATTACCCTCAGAGAATGAAGCTGCCTTGCCCAGGGCTGCATCCTCTACCCAGGAACAGCCCATATCCCATGTCGGGTTGATGTGGTTACAAAGACCCTGATCCCCTTGCCCAAAGCTGCCTGTAGGATCATCTGAAGCCTCTGTTGCACTGCATGGAAGTCAACTTCCCTCATCCTTCATGGAAGTTACTCCCATGAACGCTCCCCAGTAACTTGCATGTATAGCTCAGAATCTGTTTCCTGGGGCATAGGTCAGTTTAACGAACTACGAAAGAGGCTCAAAGAGGTGATGCAATGCAGTTTGTTAAGGCACAGCTAGGATTTTCCCACACGTCTGCTGCAGTCCAGAGCCTGACTCTTTCTACATACACTGGTGTGCCCCTCAAGGTCTGGCTGAACTGCCTAAAGGACATGAGCAAACTGTGATGTGACTGACAAGCGTGATGGGTGGATGAGGGAACTGGAGCTATGTCTAATGGCACAGGTGGAAGGAAGGGCGTTTACGTAAATTAGAGAAGGGCAGGATGCTCCCTGAAGTCTCTGAAGGGTATCCTGGAACTGAGGGAGAGATGGACTCTTTTCAGCCTCACAGAGCAGAGCCCATCTCTGTGAGGAGGCTGCAGGGAAGCAGGTTTGGGTTCCATGTGAAGCAGAATTTTCTCTCAGTGGGAGCTATGCCACGGTGAAAGAGGCTTTCTCCAGAAGTAGTGAGTTTCCCATCACTGGAGGTGTGCAAGGCAATGTAGTTTTATATTTTCCTGGAGATGCTATTATAAGATATTTCCACAGAGAGAGGGAAACAGAAACTTAGACTAAGTCACCCCGATATGCTGTTTAAGCCTGGCATTGGGGTATCAAAATGCAAACCTAGACTTGTCACTGAACTGCTTCAAACCCTTCCATGTCAAATTGCCCAAACTGAAAGTGATCCAAATGTCCTTCAACAGGAGAATGGATAAATAAATACAATGGGGCACTACTCAACAATTAAAACAAGCAACTGATACATGCAATAACATGGCTGAATCTCAAAAATAGTTTGCTGAGCATAAGAAACCAGACACAAAAGATTATATACCTGTGGTTCCATTTATGTGAAATCCTAGAACAGGCCAACTAATCTATGATGAAAAAAATCACATTGGGAGGCTGAGGCAGGAGGATCACTTGAAGCCAGGAGTTTGAGACCAGCCTGGGCAACATAGCAAGACCCCATCTCTACAAAAAAATTTAACAATGAGGGCAGGTTGCAGTAGCACACACCTGTAATCCCAGCAATTTGGGAGGCCGAGGTGGGTGGATCACCTGAAGTCAGGAGTTCGAGACCAGCCTGACCAACATGGAGAAGCCCCGTCTCTACTAAAAATACAAAAATTTGCTGGGCATGGTGGTGCACACCTATAATCCCAGCTACTTAGGAGGCTGAGGCAGGAGAATCACTTGAACCCAGTAGGCAGAGATTGCAGTGAGCCAAGATCGTGCCACTGGACTCCAACCTGGGTGACAGAGCAAAACTCCATCTCAAAAATAAATAAATAAATAAATAAATAAAATTTTAAAAAATTTTTTAATTAGCTGAGCGTGGTGGCACGCACCTGTAGTCCCAGCTACTTGTGATGCTGAGATGGGAGGATCATTTGAATCCAGGAGGTTGAAGCTGCAGTGAGCTATGATTGCACCACTGCACTCCAGCCTGGGCAACAGAGTGAGACTTTGCATCTTAAAAAAAAAAAAAAAAAAAGAGTCAGAGCACTGGGGTGGGGGCAGGGATTGACTGACATAGGGGAATTTCTGGGGCTATGGAAATGTTCTGTATTTATTTTTCTTCCCTAAGTCCTTGACTCAAGATGTACTGTATCTTGATGGGGGTTTGGGTTACACGAGTGTATACATTGTAAAGGCTCATTGATAAGATTCATCCAGTGATAAGATTTGTGCATTTCTTGATATTTAACTGTTAGGGAAAAGAAAAGAATTTAAAAAGTATAAAGCCTTTCCATGGTTCTCTGCCCTGATCATTAAGCCTCCCTATGGACCTGAGCTGCTTAGTCTTACGTTTAGGGCACTGTATGAGCTGACCCTAAACCTGCTTCTTGGGCTGACTTCCTAGTACACCTCTCCATACCCCAGCTATTCCGCTCTGCTCACGGGTCCTGGATTGGGCCCTGCTTTGGCTCATGCCATGTCCCCTCCCTGTAATGTCCTTATCTCCGTTCTCCTCCCACCGAATCATACCCTCCTTTCAAGGCTTGATGCTGCCCCCCAGTGAAGCTGTCTTTGATATCCCCCACAGTTTCCTGAGCAGATCTGGATGGAGGCTTCTTTCACACCACCACGTACTGTCCCACTCACTGAGTCATCCCGCCTCCCTATGCACCTGAGCTTCTTGGGGTTCCTTTATGTCTGCCGTTGCGCAGCACTTGGTTCAATGTCCCACACTGTGGGTGTTCAGGAATTGAATACTAAAGTGCATTGGTGTAATCCCAGCACTTTCAGAAGCCGAGGCAGGCAAATCTTGGGGTTGGAAGTTCGAGATCAGCCTGGCCAACATGGTGAAACCCCGTCTCTACTAAAAATACAAAAATTAGTTGGGTGTGGTGGCGAATGCCTGTAATCCCAGCTACTCAGGAGGCTGAGGCAGGATAATTGCTTGAACCCAGGAGGCAGAGGTTGCAGTGAGCCAAGATCATGCCACTGTACTCCAGCCTGGGTGACAAAGCAAGACTCTGTCTTGAAAAAAAAAATTTTGTTTAAATATTTTAAAAAAAAGTAAAGTGTATTGGGAGGAGGGGGTGTTCAGAACTCTAAGATGTCAGAGTTTCTTTCTGGGGTATGTGGGGAAAAGTTACATTTACCCCCAGGCTGCCCTCGACCTTGACCCAAAGTGCCCCCTCCTCACTCAGCCAAGGCAGTAATCTGAAATCTGCAAAAACAAAAACAAAAACAAACAAACAAAAACAAACTTCTTCAGAGCAGGCCCTTCAGTGTTCCCAACTGCTCAAGGAGTAGGTAGGTGTAGGTGCCAGGCTGGCCGTAAGCAGGCTGCTCCTGAACAGGCCCCCAGACCCATTTCCCTTTCCCCCTGTGCCCAGGTCTGTTTCCAGCTGGGGAAATGGGTGTGGGATGGGCCATGAGGTCAGTGGCCCTGGGATCCTGCCAGGCGTTGCCTTATAACTTACAGCTTTTGTCCAGGCGGGTTCTAACTGGTCTCCCCGCTTCCCTGTTCAATTTATTCTCAATGTACCGACCAGAGCAACTCTTGAAAGACATAACTCTCTGCTCAAAGCCTTCAGTGCCTCCCATTTTAGTTAGAGGAAAAGCCAAGTTCTTATGTTGGCCAACAAGGTCTTTCCTGGTACAGTTCCCAGTTGCCTCTCTCATCTCCTCTCCTATCACTCCATACAACGTCCCCTCCTGCCACACTGGTCTTACAGTACCTCAGACACTCCAGGCATGCTCCTGCCTCAGGTCCTTTGCACCTGAGCTGTTCCCTCTGCCTGGAACCTTCTTCTCCCAGATATCCACATGGCTTAGTCCCTCATCTCCTTCAAGCTTTGCTCAAACATCGGACTCTCAGAGATACCTCCCCGATTTGAAATTGCAACCCCCTTCCAGTACCCATCACCCTGCCAAGTATTTTTTCCTTAACTTTTATCACCTTCTAACATACCGTTTAACATACATTGTAACCATCTTGTTTATTGCCTTTCCCTTTTCCTCTACGCCATTGGATTTATGCTCCATTAGGACCGTGCTTTTTCTGTTTGGGTCACTAATCTGTCTTAAGGGCTCAGAACAGTGCCTGACATGGTAGCTGTGAGATTGCAGGGATGGCCCAGACCCTGACGGGGCCCTGCCCCAAGTATATGTGTCCAGTCCTGGGAAAGGGCTCTGTCATGCTCACATGGCTGCCCAAGTCCCAAACCACAGCCTTTCCGAGAGATCGGGAGCTCAGAAGACCTCAGCCAGGTCTCTCTTAGCACCCACCACCCTGCAGCCAGCATACTTGTCAGTCTCTCCTGAGAGCTGGGACCCACCTCCTCCCTTCTGCCCCCACAACCTCCAGCCCAATAGTTGCTCAGTGCAGCTTTGAACTGGAACAATCTCCTCCTTTACAGCTGGAGAAACTGAGGCCCCGAGAGGGTAGGGGACTTTGGCAATTCTGAGCCAGAGTCAGGATTTGAACCCAAGTTTCTTTTCTCCCAGCCCAGAACTTTCTCCACCACAGTGGAGGGTGCATATGCAGAATGAAGGTACATGGAAAAAGCTGAGGCCTCACAGGGTGCTCCAGGCCCTGCTTCTGCTCTCATCCCAAGCTCACCGACCAACACAAAGCCACAGAGAATCTAGGTTCTGCCCACTCACCCCTGTCCACAACAAGGAGGGCAGCCAAGGCCAGGGTGATTACCCACTGGCGGACGGCCATGCTGATCCTGGGATGGTGTAGCCTGAGCTGGCTGGGGCCTGGGCCTGGGGAAGGATGGGAGCCTATTTACAGTGCCGCTCCCCTAATCTTATCTTATCTAGGGCCAGATAGAGAGGCCAGAGTTAATCTCCGCACGCTGACATCCGGAAAGGGCTTGCTCTAGGTGCAGATGCTGAGCTTTTGATGAGATGGGGCTGTGGCCATGGGGCTGGCAGGTTTCCAGAGTGACAAAAAAGTTTGGACAACTTGCAAAGCTGACTCCAATCTGAGGGTTGGAGCAAGGAGAGGAAAGTTGAAGTAGAAAGAGAGTTCAAGGCAGAGAGGAAGGGAAAGAGATAGAGAAAGAGAGAGGAAAAAAGCAACTGGAAGATGGCAGGAGGCAGAGAAGGGAGCTGGAGCCTGGATTCCTTTGCCAGTGCCTCCAGCAACCAACTTCGGGACCTCAGTAGAGCCACTTTTTTTAACTGGGCCTCAGATCACCCATGCACGAAGTGGAGATGATAATTTTGGTTCTGCCTTTCTCCCAGGCTGCTGTGAGGATGGGGGCGGTGATAGCAGATGGGAAAACATTTTGCAGAATATGAAATGAGCTGTAAATGTAAGCAGAAATGATCGTTTTTACTTACTTTTATTTCACTTATTTTTTTGGTACCACAAAGTGGGCACAACTGACCGGCAAAACAAAGGCAAAATAAAACATTAAAAGGAAGATGCTTTCTTGCTTTGCAGGTATTATGTGTTCATTTGCATTATTTTCTTTTTTTCTTTTTTTTTTTTTTGAGACTGAGTCTCACACTGCTGCCCGGGCTGGTGTGCCTGGCACTATCTCGGCTGGCTTCAACCCCCGCCTCCTGGGTTCAAGCAATTCTCCTGCCTCAGCTTCCTGAGTAGCTAGGATTACAGGCGCCCGCCACCTGCCCGGCTAAGTTTTTGTATTTTTAGTACAGATGGGGTTTCACTATGTTGGCCAGGCTGGTCTTGAACTCCTGACCTCGTGATCCGCCTGCCCCGGCCTCCCAAAGTCCTGGGATTACAGGCATGAGCCACTGTGCGTGGCCTCATCTGCATCTTCATAGGTTAAATAAAGCCAAGATTCTTTTAAAGAAAAATCAGTATCTAAAACTCCTCCATATTTACATAGTATACATTAATAAGTAATTTGGATATTTGCTCTCAAAGAATTTCTGATTTATAAAATAAATTTTATTTACATACACATTTCTCTAATTCATTTAGGTCAGTGTTTTTCAGCTCTATCTGCAGATTGGATTTCCCTGGGGGAGAATTTACAAATACAGATGCTGAGCTTCACTCTGGAATATTTAAATCAGAATCTGTGTTGTTTTTTTTTTTAAGAAAAACTTTATTTCGAAAGATTTCAAGCCTACAGATAAGTTGCAAGAATATTCTAATGACAAGGTGAAGGATTCTTGTTTGAGGACAGCCCCAGCCAGGTGTAGTGGCTCATGCCTGTAATCCTAACTCTTGGGAGGCTGAGGCAGGAGGATTGCTTGAGCCCAGAAATTAGAGACCAGCCTGGGCAATATAGCAAGACTCCAGCTCCACAAAAAAATTTTTTTTAAATTAAAAAAAAGAACAGTCCCTTTGGGGACACCAGCCAACCAGTCACCTCTACAGACCCATAGAAGCCCCAGATCTGTGGCCAAGACCAGCTTGAGGCCCCCAGTGATCCCTGACTCAGCTTCAAGATCCTTCCGTTCCTCCTTAAGAAACTGCACAGTCCCAGGGATGCCTCTGAGGCAGGTGGCAGCTATCTTTCCATTGCTTAGGCAGGTAGAGAAAATATTTAATGATGACTTCCTGTCCTAAAGCAAAAACGCCATCTTATAAAAGGGGAATTGGACTTTAAAGGTCATCTTGGGGCCAGGCACCATGGCTCACACCTGTGATCCCAGCACTTTGGGAGGAGGCTGAGGAGGGTGAATCACTTGAGGTCAGGAGTTCGAGACCAGCCCCGGTCAACATGGTGAAACCCATCTCTATCAAAAATACAAAAAATTAGCCAGGCATGGTGGCACATACCTGTAATCCCAGCTACTCAGGAGGCTGAAGCAGGAGAATTGCTTGAACCTGGGAGGTGGAGGGCACAGTGAGCCAAGATCATGCCACTGCATTCCAGCCTGGTGACAGAGCAAGAAACTGTCTCAATAAATAAATAAATAAATAAATAAATAAATAAATAAAAATAGGCTTGGTGTGGTGGCTCACGCCTGTTCCTAGCACTTTGGGAGGCCAAGCTGTGTGGATCACCTGAGGTCAGGAGTTTGAGACCAGGCTGGCTGACATGGTGAAACACCATCTCTACTAAAAATGCATACACACACACACGAATTAGCTGGGTATGGTGGTGTGTGCCTGTAATCTCAGTTACTTGGGAGGCTGAGGGAGGAGAATTACTTGAACTAGGGAGGCGGAGGTTGCAGTGAGCCAAGATTGCGCCACTGCACGCCAGCCTGGGTGATGGAGCCACACTCTGTCTCAAAATAAATAAATAAATAAATAAAATAATAAAATAAAAAATAATGGTCATCTGGGTTTCATCTCCCTTCTTCCACTAGGGCTTTTCTACAGCAGCCCCACTGGGAGGTCATTCATGGTGATGGGGAGCTCACTACCTACCAGTTTCATCGTTGGATGGCTTCGAACAAAGACAGTCCTTCCTCACACAAGAGGTCTGCCTCCCTGAGAGTCCTTGGGGGTCATAGCTTTGTCTCTGGCCTCCTGTACCTGCATGAACCTCCTGTACTTGCACGAGCACCTCTAGGCTGAGCAGGTCCGGCATCTGCCTGCCTCCTACCCTTGCACATGTGAAGCTCCTGGGCCTCTCTTCATTTCTCATCTGATCCCAGGTCTGTCTGTCAGTGTCCCAGGTTACAGTAAGGAAGGGACAGAGGGGAGCAAAGGGGTTTGACCCCTTCCTTGTTTTGGACCTTAGACTTCTATCCATGTGGCAGGAATGGCTACTGAACGTTCTAGCTGCTGCAAGGAGCCAGGACGCTTGAATTTTGCATCCTTCAAAGCACAGCGCAAAGTCAAGGGCAGCCTGTGGAGTACTGAGCTCACTTACCATCCCAGCCCACCTCAAGGTCTCCTCTTCAGGCAAATACCTTCTAGATTCACTCTTAGTATCAAACTTCATACTCTGTCATCCCATCAAAGTGTGAACCTAACTCCTATATCCAACTGCTATTGAACAGCCCACTAAGGATGTCAGTGCATCCAAGTAAACCTCACCATTAATTCACCCTTCATGTGTTCAGTAAAAGTTCAATGAGCGGCTAAGTGCCATGCTCCATGCTGAGTGCTTGGATATGGCAGAGAGTGAGTCAGATACAGTTCCTGTCCTCCAGGAGCTTTGGTTAAGTAGAGCGACAGTACTGAACGGGCAGCAGCATTGTATCATCACTGTTGGAGTGGGTCCCATGAACCACAATTGCTCCGTTCTGTGAGAGGATCCAAGAGTGACCTATCCATCTGAGATCAGAGACACCAAGGGCTGAGTGGGCAGGGCAGGCTGTAGCCAAGTGGAACAGTGCTGCAGGTAGAGGAAACAGAATGTGTGAGAACCCTGAGGCAAGAAGAAGCTTCTCACATCTGAAGAACAGAGAAGCCATGTAGGTAAGGTGGGGCCAGGGAGCCGGGAAGGGCCGTGAGAGGAGTCTGGAATGGTCAGTGGGGGATAAATAAGCCTTGGTCTCTGCTCCCCTGCCCCACATTCCAACAACCTCTGGCAGTGGAATCACAGGCACTGACCCTTCAGCCTTGTTTGCCTTCCCACGGAGGGTCTAGGTTCTGCTTCCTACATAGCTCTTGAATCCATCCCTGCCCCTCTGGAGGCTAAAGCAGAAAGATTGCTTGAGCCTGGGAGGTAGAAGCTGCAGTAAGCTGTGATCACACCACTATACTCCAGCCTGGGTGACAGAGCAAGACCCTGTTTCAAAAAAATGTTGCGTGACAGATCCAAGAATGGGAAGAACACAGTGGGCCCAAGGGCAGAGATGGTGCCTGCTTTGGGAAAAGGGGAGGTAAGTGCTGATCCCTCCATGCCCCTGGGATGCTGTGATTGCCCAAGAGAGCAACAGATACATACAGGCCCCAGGAGGCGTGGCCTGGGTCACAGTGCCTGTTGTGTCTCTGGCAAAGGGGCAAGGCTGACACCCTCCAGCCTAAACCAACCCCTCCTTCACTGTTTCCTCCTCTGGCTTCTCTGAGACATAGAGAGGTACAGGAGAGAGCTCCAGACCAGGAGTGAGGCAATCTGGGTTTGTGTGTTCATTCAACAAATATTTATGAAGTATCTACCATATTCCATGCACTGTTCGAGTCACCAGGGAGTCAGCTATAAATAAGATGGAGAAAGTCCCTGTCTTAAGGAGCTTACATTCTAGTGGGGTGATAGAAAACAAAGAAATACAACAATAAACACATGACATGTGAGGTGGAAGAGAAATCAAGTGGCCTAAGAGGAGAGTGACAAAGGAGAGGCTTCTCTTTAAATAGTAGCACGTGTCTTGTCACCCAGGATGGAGTGCAACGGTGCAGTCTCTGCTCACTGCAGGCTCTGCCTCCCGGGTGAAAGCAGTTCTCCTGCCTCAGCCTCCCGAGTGGCTGGGATTGCAGATGCCCACCACCATGCCCGGCTAATTTTTGTATTTTTGGTGGAGATAGGGTTTCACCATGTTGGCCAGGCTGGTCTCAAACTCCTGGGCTCAGTCTGCCCGCCTTGGCCTCCCAAGGTGCTGGGATTATAGGCGTGAGCCACCACACCCAACCAATCCAATTTTAATTGACATTGACCAGATGAGATAAGATGTCTATAAACTTTTTATAACCTCTTATAAAAAAAAAAAAAATAGTAGCACGTGAGCAAAGATGAAACGAGTCCTGCAGAGATGGCGGGGGAAGAGCCTGCCAAGCAGAAGAACTGCAAGTGCAAAAGCCTTGACGTGGGAACAGGGTTGGCAGCTACAACACCAGGGAGTCCAGTACAGCCAGAATAGAAAGAACAAGGAAGTCAGTGGCGGGAGGTGAGGGCCACGTTATACACTCAGCTCCCAGCCCAGCCACCAGTGTCTTAGGTGAGCTTAGGTGCATCCCTTCCCCTTTTTGGGCCTGCACATGTTCTTCCATCTCCCATGTTGGGTTCACCAATATGTACCACCAGCAGCCTGACTCCCAGGGCAGCTGTGAGGGCCCTGGAGAGGAGAATGTGAGATGAGATGTGTGTAGCTGCTGTGATACCAAGGAAAGGGCTTAAGTGGGGATTCCTGGAAGCAGAGGAGAGGCCAAGACCTAAATGTCCTGGGCACCTGCACAGGTCCTGGAATCAATACAATCAGGACAGAGATGACCTAAAACAGGGCTCAGGCAGGAAAGCTGGGCAATTCCTGCATCTCCTGTCCCAGGTCAGAGTGAAGACCTGGGTCCTGTGCCTTGGATGGGCCAACACTCCCCAGCCTTACCCAGCAGCCTTCATGCCATCTGCTTAGATTGGACTGGTGCCCAGCTCCTTGAGGAAAACAGCCACTCCTTGATGACGGCAATGCTGGATCCATCAGGTCTGAGTCATGAGGTCTGCTGATGGGTGGTGGGGACAGAGGCCTTGTTTGGCTTAAGGTGGGTGAGCTGAGCTCCAGCAGAGCTTGGGCCTGCCAGATGGCATGGCCAGCATGGCCAGTTTGCCCTGGGACCACCTTCCCTGGCCTCCAGCTCACATCCTGCTCCACCCTTCCTCCAGCCCAAAGTGCCCCCATCTGCCTGGAAACCTGTGTGAGCTACCCAGGTGTGGGCATCCCCTCAAGGGAGACCTGGTCTGGACTGAGCCAGCTCCACAGCCTGTCCTGGGCCCCTCAGCCACCCAACTCCATGTCCCAGGTCTAGAGCCCATCTGCCCATTCCACTTGGTCCAGAGCTGTAGGGGGCGGTCAATGGGAGGACACTGCTTTAAGGAGAGGTTTCATCTACTTTTTTGGGATTTGATTCCAAGGAATACTCAGTGATGAAATGGGCTGAAGTCATCCCTCCATGGGGGCATCAACTCTACCATTCAATGGACACTTATTGAGCACCTGTTGTGGGGCACCAGTCACTATGCCAGTCCTTGGGACTCCAGAGATGAATGAGACTTGGACTCAAGGAGCTTGCAGTTCACCAGTGGTGAAGAGGTGAAATGGACACTTGAGCAGGTATCTATAAAATGCTGTGGTGAGAGCCGTGATAGAAATAGTGATAGAGATATTCCTTCCACCCCATTATCCTATGGACCCCCTTCTCAATGTGTCCAAAAGTCAACTTTCCATCTTCTGTCCACCCAGAGCTGCCCTACCTCCCAGTTCCCCCACCTGGGTGGACAGCACCACTATCATCCCATGCCTTAGGCTAATCTGGGGACCATCCTGAGCTTCTCCCTCACCTCTACATTCCAGGAACCAGGTCTTACTGATTTCATCTCCTCACCACCTCTCATATCCATCACCTCCTCTATATTTCCTCTAGTTCAGCCTCTGCGACCTCTCACCTTCATCACTCATGCTGTTTCCCTGCCTCCAATCTCACCTCCTCCAATCCATTCTGCTTTCAGAGCCATCTTTCTGAAATGCAAAAATGACCACATCATCCCTCTGCCTAATATTATTCAATTACAGTTAGTCAATTCAACTAAAGTTATTCAATCACTATTGACTCAAGCATGAAAACCAAGCTCCTTGGTTTGTATGACATACAAGTTCCGCCATGACTGGCCCTCTGTTGGCCTCTCTAACTTCACCTCTGGCCACTTGAGCCTTCACTCCATCCCATAGAACCACCTGCAGGCTTTTATGCCTCCAAGCCTTTTCTCACGCTGTTCTCTCTGATTGGCGTGCCCCTCTATTACCTCCCCTTGGGCTCTCCTCTCAGACCCTCAGCCCGCTCCAGTTTGGGGCCCATGTTTGCACAGCCATCTATCCCAGCAGCAGCTGTAATGTTTCATGACCTTATCTTTCTTATGTGACTATCTCTCATATTTCCTTAAAGAGAGGGACAGAGGGACATTTAAGTCACTTCATATCCCCAATGCTCTGCCCAGGGCCTGGCATGTGTGTGTGGACTATATGAATCCATCCTGCACTGGATGAAATCTCAGGACAGCAAGAATCCCAGCTTCAGATGCCTGGTCTGCTGGACTGAGGGCTTGAGGAAGCTCTGAGGACAAGCTGCACTCTAGCGGGTCCACTGGGTCCAGCCAGTGACATCCTATGCTGTGTCCATATAGGCGGGAATAGAGGTGGCACTCTATTTCAAGGACCACATTTTCCACTGAGCTCTTAGCCAACCTGGCTGGGGACCTAAGAACTTAGTATCTCCTCTAAGACCTGAGTGTGATGCTTTATCTCCATAAGCTACCCCAAGACCATCTGCTGAACTCACAGGAAACAGCTTCAGTGCCTATCTTCTCTCCTGGTGCATGGACTCTTGCCTTGATCACCTCCAAACATGAGGGATTGTCATACAGACCTCACCAAGGAGTGGGGCTGTGCAAGAGACCTGGTGTTCTGGGGCCTTTTGCCATCCAAACATTTCCATTCATGGACATAACCAGTGGCTCAAGTCCTCTGAGCATACATACAAAAGAGCTTAGAACAAAGTCTCTTGATACCCCCTTCCCTTCCAGAGCTCTGATGGCCTTCAGAAAAATCAGAGATTATCACAGCCTGGTGCAACGTGACACAACTCCAGACAACTATGAATTTTGATAGGGTCTTTGGGTTGCAAGCAACAGAAGCAGACTTTGGCAAACCTCAGCAGAATAATAATTTTCCAGAAGGATGTGGTGTTGTGTTAGGTTGGACTCAGGGGCAGACCCTGAGAAAAGCACATTAGATTCCAAGTCATTTTCTGGGAAGCCATCCCACGAAACACCTGCAGGAGAGTGGGAATAAGGACGGCAGGAAAGGGAACTAATAAAGTATGCATCGCTGAGGTTACCACTGGGGAAACTGGGCCTCAATCCAACCAGGGATGGCTGGGACACTGTGGCACACAGGTCGGAGTTACCCCACTGAGAGGTGAAGGAGTTGGGGTATATATCCAGCAACTCCCAACAGTCGCTGATTGAGGGCTGCTGGAAGAGAGACCATTAACTCCCAGGCACTATTGGCCAGCTCCTTTCATGTCTCTGGGCTCTTAGAGAAAGCCTCCAGGCAAAGGATTGCAGGGGTTGCACAGGGAAGCCGCAGGTATGCACAAGAACGGGGACTGGTAAACAGTGTGGGTGGGACACTGACAGTGCCTGCTACCACAGCTGCACAAAAAACTAGGTGACAAGCTGAAAAAAACTATGCCCCAAAAGAACTGGGCTCAAAAAACCTAGAGTTATGTGTCCACATTCTGTTTTTTTGTTTTTTGTTTTAGAGACAAGGTCTTGCTCTGTTGCCCAGGCTGGAGTGCAGTGGTGAGATCACGGCTCACTGCAGACTTGACCTTCCTGGCTTAAGCGATCTTCTCTCCTCAGCCTCCCAAGTAGCTGGAACCACAGGTATGCATCACCATGCTCAGCTAATTTTTTATTTTTATTTTGTAGAGACCAGGGTCTTCCTATGTCGCCCAGGCTGGTCTCGAGCTCCCGGGCTCAAGTGACCCTCCCAAAGTGCTAGCATTATAGGTGTGAGCACTGTGCCCAGCCCATGTCTATTTTCTGACCAGGGAAGGGAAGAAATTTTGATGGACAGTGCCTTATTTGTATCCAATGAAGGTAAGTAGGTCTCCAAAGAAAACATGGGATTCTATTACCGAAACGAGGAATGTTGCTGGTCAGACAAAAGCCACTAACCCTTCCCCACATGCTTACTTTTTTTTGTTTTGTTTTGTTTTGAGACGGAGTTTTGCTCTGTTGCACAGGCTGGAGTGCAGTGGCACGATCTTGGCTCACTGCAACCTCCACCACCCAGGTTTAAGGAATTCTCTCACCTCAGCCTGCCAAGTAGCTGGGATTACAGATGCGCACCACCACGCCCAGCTAATTTTTGTATTTTAAGTAGAGACAGGGTTTCACCATGGCCACATGCTGATCTTTCACTTGTAGGATGAATTCACTCACAAGAGCCCAGGGCCTCATAAAGCTGGGCCAACAAGGGCCTCCTGATGGCTCCTGGACACAGGGGTGCCATTATAGAGTAACAGCTCCCAGACTCATGTTGGAGTCCTGAGTGCTGCCTCTCTTCTGGGCTGTGCCAGGGGTGGGCCAGGAGGCAGCCATGCCATCAGAACCTAGGCTCTGGAGTCTGGACACCTTGTCTGTTTGACCTTGGGTGTGTCATTGCACCTCTGAGCCTCAGTTGCTCATCTGTAATCAGGGCTACTTCATGTGGTTGTGTGGAACGTGCTCTGTTCATCTCCAGGGGGTCCCATTCCCCTTAAATTCCATGGGCCCTGTAGTGTGCACTTAACTGGAGTGGGGGCAGGTAAGGTATCCAGCAGCAAAGTTCAGAGGCCACGCAACCTGCCCAAAGGATCCTGGGGTGTGCTGAGGTGAACCAAAGTTTTGTTCACAATCTCCCACTCTCATACTTTTCTTTGGGGAGCTGTCATCATGCTCTCCCACTTATAGACAGGCTTACTCTTTGCTATTAGGGATGGGGAGGTATGGCTGCAGACCGCTTTTCTCAACTTTGTGAACTGAAAGAACAGAAGGGACTTTTCTCCTCTCCCCACAGCCTCCTTCAGTGTATAAAAACCCAAGAGAAGACTCTGATTGGGTTGGGTAAGTCATGTGCTCATCTCTTGGACCAATCAATGTGGCCTGGAAATTGGGCATCTATGATGGGTTGGGCTGAGGTCACACGTACCCTATTGTTGCCAAAGGAACAGGATAAAATGATTAGTGATTTTGGAGCCTGGCAAATGGCACAGCCTTTAGCCCAAAAGGCTAAAGTCTTCAGTCGGTTCCAGAAGCCCTGGAAATTCTTTCCTTTTCGTGATGCTTCCTGTCCATATCCAAGGTGGCCCTGGTTGGTACCCACCCTCTCAAGGCAGACTGCCTTCCAGGCAGGTGCTTTCAATATGCCCATGGGCAATGGGCCAAAGCAGGCAAGGGAGAGGTCCAGTTCTCATGCTCAAAGGCGCCCAGTAAATATTTGCGGTGAGTCAGTGTGTTGACAGGTGAGGTCTCAGGGCTTGTCTGCCCCTCCCTGGTGATTGTCTCCTGCCTGGCCCTCGGGCTGCCCAAAGATCTCTGCTACCCTCTCCCTGTGGTGGGTGTGATCTGGGCATGGTCTCCTGCCCAGGGTCTCCTGCCCACCTCTTTCTTCCCAGCCTTGAGGAGGGGTCCTCAAGGACCCCTTTGTGCGAGATCCGCACAAAGAGCTCCCCCTCTTAGCCTCTTAACCTGGCCTTATAATTCTATCCATTTTACAGACGAGAAAATTAAGGCTCAGAAAGATTAAATGACAGGTTCGAAGTTTCCAGCATTGTAAGTGGCAGAGCTGGCATTCAAATCAATATCTGATTTTAAATCTGAGACTCTTACCAGATTCCTCTGCCCACCATAGATTCTGGTTTCAAATATATACACCCAGAAGCCCATCCTGGCCCAGTAACTGAAATAGCAGGAGCTGAAAGAGCCACATAATTTGAAGTGAGTTTCGTGGAAAATTCTGTGGTCCAGCCTTGGCAGGAAGTTGCCAAAATAGTCAAGTGTGGACCACAGGTGAAACCTCCTTGCATCTGGTCCCAGCTAAGGTCTAGAGGTCCTTGAATATAGACCCACTCCAAAAGGCAGTCAATCCAGGGGGTCCAGGCAGAAGGTGGGAGGAGCTGCCACACATGCCCCATGGCACTTATAGGTTCAGCAGGCAGGACCCACGTGACCCCAGCTTGGCATCTTCCCAGACACAGCCACTGGCAGTATCTATGACCAGGCTGAATTTAGACACGGGATCCAAAATACTGCTACTCACACCACCACTGACCCCAGCAACCTGCACCCTCCTCACCAACATTCACATCGTACCTGTGTTGTCCTTGGCATTGTTCAGAGGGTACACTGCTCCCTTTGCAGAACCTCTCCTGTCTGGCCCTCAAGGCCAACCTCCCCCTACCTTTATGGTGAATGGGGTATGGGCATGGAGTCTCCTGTCGTCTCCTCTCCTCTTCCCTCCCAGATTTGAAAAGAAGTCCTTGGACTCTCACCAGGAGTGCCTCCTCGTGATGTGTCCAGCCTTAGGGTCTTCTGCTGTCCCTTTCTGAGAATCTGTGCTTGCTAGGAACCCAGGACAGCTCCAAGGAGAGGAAGGACTGAAGGAAGGGGCAGTGTGGTTTGGAGAAAGATCCCAGATTCAGGAATATGACAGAATCGTGTTTGAACCCTCACTTGGCCACTCACTCACTGTGATAGGCAGACTGATGCTCCCATCCCCCCAAATACCTACCTCCTTATCCCCCAAACCTGTGAATATGTTACCTCACATGACAGATGATTCTGCATCTGTGATCAAAGGAAGGATCCTGAAATGGGGAGGTTATCCTGGGTTACTGGGGTGAGCTTGGGCCATAAGGTTCTAATAAGAGGGAGGTGGGAGAGTCAGAGAAGGAGCTGTGATGAGGAAAGCAGAGGGGGGGTGATGCAGGCCTGGATCCCAGGGATAGAGGCAGCCCCAAGAAGCTGGCAAGGGCAAGGGACATTTTCTTCCCTAGGGCCTGCAGAGGGAGAGCAAGCCTGTGCACCATTTCAGACTCTGACCCCCGAGTGGAACAGAATGCATTAATGTTGTTTGAAGCCTCTGCATTTGTGGTAATTTGTGACTGCAGCTATGGGGTGCGAATCCACAAGTTCTGTGACCTCAAGCAAATTCCTTAACCGGAGAACCCACATTCCCTTATGGGGTGAGGGTGCCGTGGCTCATGCCTATAATCCCAGCATTTTTGGGAGGCTGAAGTGAGAGGATTGCTCGATCCCAGGAGTTTGTGATCAGCCTGGGCAATATAGCGAGATCTCGTCTTCACAAAAAATTTTAAAATTAGCTAGTCATGGTAGCACACACCTATAGTCCCAGGTACTTGGGAGGCTGAGATGGGAGGATCAATTGAGCCTGGAGGTCGAGGCTGCAGTGAGCACCACTGCACTTCTGCCTGGCCTACAGAGTGAGACCCTGTCTCAAAAATGACAACAACAACAACAACAATAATAATGCCTACCTTGAAGTGTTGTATTAAAAAGTGTATATTAGGGCTGGGTGCAGTGGCTCATACCTGTAATCTTAGCACTTTGGGAGGCCAAGGCGGGCATATCACTTGAGGTCAGGAGTTCGAAACCAGCCTAGACAACATAGTGAAACCTCGTCTCTACTAAAAATACACACACACACACACACACACACAAATTAGCCTGGCATGGTGGCTGGCGCCTGTAATCCCAGCTACTCAGGAGGCTGAGGCAGGAGAATCACTTGAACTCCGGAAGGGGAGGTTGCAGTGAGCCGAGACTGCATCACTGCACTCTAGCCTGGGTGACAGAGTAAGACTCTGTCTCAAAAAAAAAAAAAAAAAAAAATTAAACGCTTGGCTCATAACAAAACTTAATACACAATGCTGTTATGAAAATGAGGAAGAGAGAGGCGAGGAGAAGCAGAAAGAGGAAGAGGGAAGAGAGAAGTTGGGTGGTGAAGCTACAGCCAGCCCCATGTTCTGGGCAGCCCCAGGCAATGCGGGGCGCATGGAAACCTGCCCATCTCTTCACCTGGCTTTCATTCATTTTGACTTCAGGACACTCTTATCCCCCTTAGAAGGGTCAGGGCCAACCTCTACTAATAGAACTCTGTGAAAGCTTTCCCTACTGAATGAAGAACTGCAGTTAAAAACAGGTATAAGAGCCTGCCCCAGTATATGCCTCTGGCACTCCTGTGGCTCCACGCCACCAATGCACAGCAGCAGATTTGTCTTTCCGCCTTTTTAACTTTCCAGGCTTGACCAACAGTAGCCTATGCGGAAATGTGCAAGTCACAAGCTGAATCCTTCTTTTGTGAAGGAATTGAGCTGGTGACCTGAGAGAGCTGGTGTGTGTGTGTGTGTGTGATTTCCAATTGCCTCCAGTTTCTCCACATTCTCAACATTTTAACATTCTAGTGAGTGTAAAGTGATATCTCATTGTGGTTTTAGCTTGCATTTTCCTGAAAACTAATAATGGTGGGCACTTTTTCATGTACTATATAGCTACTTACGTATCTTCGAATGTTGATTCAAGACTTTTTGCCTATTTAGATAAGTTGGGTTGTTCATCTTTCTATTGCTGATATAAATTCATTGTTGGTGGATGTGTAAAATGATACAACTTATTTGGAGAATTGTTTTTGGCAATTAAAAAAATTACACATCCATCTATGCTATGACCTTGCAATTCCATCCACAGTAAATAAAAAGCATATGTCTACACAAAGCCTTATTTGTAAATATTCATAGAAGCTTTATTTGTATTAGGCAAAAGGTGGAAATGATCCAAATGTCAGTCAGTTGGTGCATAGATAGACCAACTGGAATACAGCTATGCAATGGAATACCACCTGGCAATAAAAATGAATTAACACTTGATACGTGCTACAACATGACTGAATCTCAAAAACATTATGATTCCTGAAAGAAGGCAAACACAAAAGAGTATGCATTGTATAATTCTGTATAATTCCACATATGTAAGTTCTACAACAGGGGAAGCTAATTGTAGTGACAGAGGAGGATCAGTTGTTGCTTTCAGGGTTGGGCGTAGGGAGAGTAGGAGGGAACCTTCTGGGGCAGTGGAAATACTCTCTATATTATTTAGAGTGGGGATTACACTGGGGTATACACTTGTCGAAAAATCATCAAATTAAGATCTGTGCATTTCATTGTATGTAAATGTTATCTTGTTAAAAACAAAACTGAATTATGCCACAAATTTGAAGTGCTACCACCAGGTGGCACTGATGCGTAATTTCCAAGAGTTCAACTGTAAAGTTTATGCAGTGACTAAGACTCATAAATCATTCTATTTGCGAGTGTTCTCAAAAGCATGTGGCATTGTTTTGTGGGTATTTTTCATTTCAAAAAATAGTATTGTGCTGGAGGCCTCCTTCTGTTCCTTTCTTCTTTTTTCCGCCATTCAGCATTGTGGAGTTTTGGCGGTTTTTTTTGCTCTTGTTTATTTGTTTTTTGTAGAGACCATCTTGCCCAGGCTGGTCTCATACCCCTGAGCTCAAGCAACACTTCTGTCTCAGCCTCCCAAAGTGTTGGGATTACAGGCTTGAGCCACTGCACCTGGACAGAACTGTGTTTTAAAGATTTCTTGACCTTGTGTGTGTATCTAATTCATTGCTTGTTACCGTGGTAGAATATTCTGTAGTGTGCTTATGTCACATTTTACTTACATTCATTCCCCCAGTGATGAATGCCTCATTGCATCCAGCTCTCCAGCCATCACAAATAACTTGGTGATAAAATATCCTCTTATGGCCAGGCACAGTAGCTCATGCATGTAATCCCAGCACTTTGGGAGGCCGAGGCGGGTGGATCACCTGAGGTCGGGAGTTTGAGACCAGCCTGACCAACACGGAGAAACCCCATCTCTACTACAAATACAAAATTAGCTGGGCATGGTGACGCATGCCTGTAATCTCAGCTACTTGGGAGGTTGAGGCAGGAGAATCACTTGAACCTGGGAGGTGGAGGTTGCGGTGAGCCGAGATCGCATCATTGCACTCCAGCCTGGGCAACAAGAGTGAAACTTCGTCTCAAAAAAAAAAAAAAAAATCCTCTTACATGTCTCTTCATGGAGTTGTGTGACAATCTCTTTAATTATATAGCCAGTAGTGGGATCCTCCCCATCCCTACTCATAATATTTATTTATTTATTTGTAGCATTTTATCCCCTTCTACTTAATACATTTCCTCCAGAATTGGTCATTATCTTGGGTGAAATAAGCCAGTCCCAAAAAGACAAATGCAGCATGTTCTCACGTATGTAGGAGTTAAAAAAATGTGATCACATTGAGGTAAAGAGAGGAAATATGGAGAAGAGACTGAGAAGAATGAATGGAAGAGAGCGGGAAGGATGAAGAGAAGTGGGTTAAAGTGTACAAACAGTTAGATAGAAGGAATACATTCATTGCTTGATAGCAGAGTAGGGTGACTATAGTTAAACAAAAATGTACTGTACTTGGGTGATGGACAGCCTAAATACCTTGACTTGATCACTATGCATTATATATATATATATATATATATATAACAAGATTTCACATATACCCCATAAATTTTTACAATTTTTATAAATAAAAAGATGCATCATAAAAAATTTCCTTCAAAATCTTCGTGCTAAAAGTTATTAAATATATTTAAGCAATGTCCTAAACTTTTAAATTAAAGGGAATATATGCTGGGAATCCTTTTACCTCTCTCTTTGCAAAATAGCAAGTGTTGTTTGAGATGTGTTTTAAATTTACAAAATAGTATTGTTGACTAAGATTTGGATGTCCATGTTTTTTTTCATTCTCGAAGGAGGTGACCAAATTGTTAATCTGGATTTTTTTATACTGAATAAATTTCTCCCAATTTTTTTGTAGTATAGCAACTGAATTTGTGCACCATTGTAAATTGTAAATTAAAGCTGATATTTAAAAACAACTTTTAAGGCAAAGTTTCTCAATAGTGGCACTACTGACATTTGGGACCTAATAATTCTTTGTTGTGAGGGGCTGCCCTGTGCACTGTAGGAGGTTTAGCAGCATCTCTGGCTACTACCCACTAGATGCCAGTAGCACCTCTTCTCAGTAGTGACAACCAAAAATGTCTCCAGACCTTGTCAAATGTCCAATGGGAGACCAAAATTCACTCCAGTTGAGAATGACTGTTTTAAGATAAATGAAGTCTGGGATTCACTGGGTCTTTTTCTAGATGTTTCCTTTCTTTTAATCAGTTCATTTCAAACCCAGTCTCAGCTATAGACTTGTATTACATGGCCCTTAAAAAAACATCCTCCCCTGCTTTCTAGCTGGAGTAAAGCTCCTCTTGGAGACACTTTATCTCCAGACACTTTCTGGAGTCCTTTGTCTTTTAGCGGACTGAGCATCAACAGTCTTCATGTTCGCTTTTCTCTAGGTTTCCTAACCTCCCCCTCTCAGCCACTGCAGAGGTCAGAGGAGGAAGAGAAAGAGTCAGAATTTCTCCTGTGCTCCCCTCTAGGTCCCTTCTAGGAACCTAGAAGAGCAGAGAGAGCCCCACAGCAGTGTGATAAGAACTCCAAAGAAGTGGGGCGCAGTGGCTCACACCTGTAATCCCAGCACTTTGGGAAGCCGAGACAGGCAGATCACCAGAGGTTGAGAGTTTGAGACCAGCCTGGCCAACACGGTGAAACCCCATCTCTACTAAAAATACAAATTAGCCGGGCGTGGTGGCGGGTGCCTGTAACCCCAGCTACTTGGGAGGCTGAGGCAGGAGAATTGCTTGAACCCGGGAGGCGGAGGTTGCAGTGAGCTGAGATCGTGTCATTGCACTCCAGCCTGAGTGACAGAGCGAGATTCCATCTTAAAAACAAACAAACGAACAACCACCGTCCCCCAAAACAAAACAAAATATCTAAAACAAATGAAAAAAACCCCCCAAAACAAAACAAAACAAAACTCCAAAGTCTGATGACTCAGTCTGTGAAAGAAACATCCTCCTCTTTTCTTTTCAGTTCTTTTTTTTTTTTTTTTTTTTTTGAGACGGAGTCTCACTCTGTCACCCAGGTTGGAGTGCAGTGGCGCGATCTCGGCTCACTGCAAGCTCTGCCTCCCGGGTTCACGCCATTCTCCTGCCTCAGCCTCTCCGAGTAGCTGGGACTACAGGCGCCCGCCACCACGCCCGGCTAATTTTTTTGTATTTTTAGTAGAGACGGAGTTTCACCGTGGTCTCGATCTCCTGACCTCGTGATCCGCCTGCCTCGGCCTCCCAAAGTGCTGGGATTACAAGCGTGAGCCACCGCGCCCGGCCTTCTTTTCAGTTCTGACATCCCTCTCCCCTCATCAAGTGGCTATTAATTCTCTAGACCTTTGTAACTTAATTATCTACAAGACTTGGGTGAACACTAGAGTGCTCACTGTGCCCCTCACCTCTGTTCCTCGGCATCCTAGCCCTGCAAGGTGCTTCTCAAGAGGCATTCTCTATGGTCAACGAAGTGAGCGAAATGCTGCTCACTGGATCTCTCTCTGGGACACTGGCACTGACCACTAGTTTATTAAAGGCTGTGAGAAGCTTTTCAGGAGTCTATTTTTCATCTGGCATTTCTTGGATTAAGTGATTACAAAAGCTTCCCACTCCCCCCACCACATTTAACAAATATCTATTAACATCCCTCTGAATTGGTGTCCCAGGGAACATGGTTTAGGAACTGTCTTAAATATTAACAACCTTCCAGCCTGGCCAACATGGTGAAACCCCATCTCTACTAAAAATACAAAAAAATTAGCCGGGCGTGGTGGTGCGTGCCTGGAGTCCCAGCTACTCAGGAGGCTGAGGCAGAAGAATTGCTTGAACCTGGGAGGTGGAGGTTGCAGTGAGCTGAGATTGTGCCACTGTACTACAGCCTGGGTGACAGAGTGACACTCCATCTCAAAATATATATGTATATGTTAATAACCTATACCTTTTGCAAATTGCCTTCAAATGCCATTAATTTGTTCATTAATTTGCTCAAACAAACTGCTGAGATCCACCATGTTAGGGAGTACAGCTACAAAGACTACGTGTCCCAGTAGCCCCCAGACTAGTCAGGGAGCAGATGTGGGCAGACTGTGTTGGCACCTGGGACAACGGCTGAGCCAGGTGTTCAGGAAATGATGGGTGAAGTGATTAATTCTGACATCAGTGCTCTGATAATCTTCACAGAACAAGCAAGACCTCATCTGAGCCTAGAATATAAGCCTGGGTCCCTTCCACCTTGGCAGTATCAGGAGCTTGTTAGAAATGCAGAATGTCCTGACCTAGAATTACCAAATCAGAACTTAGGCTGTGGCAAGATCCCTGGGTGATCTTTATGCGCATTCACATTTGAGAGGCGCTGCCTTAAAATAGCACGCTTTCTGACAAGAATGTAAACAGAACCAAAATATATTTCTGTGTGGTGTCTTGGTCAAAGGCTGACCTAGTGGGCTCCACACTAGGCCAGGCAGACAGAATAGGAAGATAAGGTATAGAAAGACTGGTAGTGGCAACAAGCAAAGTGTCTTCTCTCCTGTCCTGGCCCTCACCTAACAATGACTGTGATTCAGCAGGTTAGGCTGCAGATATGCAGTGTGCAGGGAGCAAAGACAGGCAATGAGGCCACCCCTGTGGTCCCTCCTGCCTAGATGTCTGCCCTGACCGGCTCAGTGTAATGGGTATGGCTTGGAGGAAGGGAGCAGGGGATGGGGGAAAGATGCTTCCCATTACCCTCATCTAGAGACACCACCTCTGCTGTGGACCAGGTAAGTGACCAGCCATAGGGCCTCGGAGCCCAGGGCTCTGTGTGGAGAATTTTTGGCCTCTTCCTCTTCCTCTTGATCTTCAACACTGGTCACAGGAGGAAGTGCAGGGAGGGTTCAGGGCAACCTGACCCTTCAGGAAGCAAACACATTTAGGGCCAGTGTACCTGGAGGGTTCAGGGCGTCCTGACCTATCAGGAAGCAGACACAACACCCTTACCTGGGACTGGATCTGGGCCCAGACCTGGGCCCTGCTAGCCTCAGTGAGACTGTGGGCAGGTTGGGCCTTGGGAAGGGGCCTTGGTGAGGACCTAGGAGAAGCCCCTTCTCACAGACTTGGGCCTGTAATGGGTAGAGAGTGGCTAGCCCAGGTGGGGAGTAACTAAGAGGGAAGGAAACTGAAAACTGCAACATCAATAACCACAGCACAACAAAACTAAATATAAAGACATCCCAACACCCACCTTACAGCAGTTTCCCTGTCCTTGCCTCTAGGAGATGGTCTGTGTGCGAAGCATCCCCCAGCAGGGGCCATCTGTGTGTGCCCTCCAGAGTCCAGAGAAGGTGAGGTGAGCTCCCAATGCCCAGGATCGCCAGGATGTAGACTTCTTGCTATTCTACCTAAACAAATAAATCAGGCAGGACTCTAGTTGACAGAGATGGGCTAGTAGAGATGGCATTTCACGTAGCGGGGAGGGCCCAAGGAAAGGCCCAAAGGCAGGACCACACTCATCCGGATAGGAAGACAAACGTCAACGTATATGTCTTTCTCCTACCCTGATTGAGCTGGCACTACTGTGTTTTCCAGTCTGAGGACACCAGTCACAACCTGCGCATATCACGGTGATAGAGTCACGTGGTTGCTCCTCAAGAACTGGGCTAATTTGGACTCAACTTGTCTTCCAGCAGCCCACTGCACAGTGACCCAACCTGGCCTCAACTGGAAGACTAAGTACTCCCCATATCTCTACAACAGTTGCTCAGGACAGTTCAGCTGGATCCACTGAAGCAGTCCCACTCCTAGAGGCAGCCTTCCTCAGAAGGGTCTCTGCCTCCTGCTTTCTGAAGGGTTAACTCCAAGAGTCAACCAGGCCAAGGCATATCTGGAGGCAGCTTCCTTGGCTGGGACTTGCCAGGGTCAGTCTCATTTGTTCCTGATAACATGAGCATAACATAATGTGTGTGTTTTCTTAAAAAACAACATAAGGCTGGGTGTGGTGGCTCAGGCCTGTAATCTCAGCACTTTGGGAGTCCGAGGTGGATGGATCACTTGAGGCCAGGAGTTTGAGACAAGCCTGAGCAATGTGGTGAAACTCCGTCTCTACTAAAAATACAAAAATTAGCTGGGTCTGGTGGTGTACACCTGCAATGCCAGCTACTCAGGAGACTGAGGCAGGAGAATCACTTGAACCCGGGAGGTGGAGGTGGCAGTGAGCCGAGATCTCACCACTGCACTCCAGCCTGGGTGACAGAGTGAGACCCTGTCTCAAAAAGAAGAAAAAAAAAAAAGCTAAAACAAAAAACAAAATAAGCAGGATCGTGTTCCATGTAAGTCTGAAAGTCTGAATCTGCTAAGGAGTGTGTAACAACTGACCTGCCAAAAAAAAAAAAAAAAAAAAAAAAAACAGAAAGGAAAAAGAGGCTGGTCATGGTGGCTCACACCTGTAATCACTTTTGGAGGCTGAAGTGTGCAGATCACTTGAGCCCAAGAGTTTGCCACCAGCCTGGGCAATATAGGGTGACCCCATCTTTACAAAACATATTTTTAAAACTTAGCCACATGTATTGGCATGCACCTGTGGTCCCAACTACTTGGGAGGCTGAGGTGGGAGGATTGCTTGAGTCTGGGAGGTAAAGGCTGCAGTGAGCTGTGATCACACCACTGCACTCCAGCCTGGGCAACAGAGCAAGACCCTCTCTCATAAAAAAAAAAAAAAGGAAGAAAAGAAAAGAAAAATAATTATCATTACGAAAGTAATTCATGTTCATTACAGAAAAATTAGAAAATACAGAAAAATATAAGGAAAAAAATCCTGCCCCTAATTCCACCATCTAAAGGCACTTCCTTATATATTTTGGTGAATTTCTCACAAGTTTTTTTCCTATGTATATTTATGTATATATTTAATATAGTTGACAGATCATAATGACCATACGTTTCATGCCCTACTTTTTCACTTAGCAGTATAAGCTCTTAGTCATTAATGTTTGCTGTAATCATAATTAATATTCCATCCTATGATCCTCTAAGTTACTCACATCCCTGAGAGTGGTGACAGATTTATATCACACTTCGACTGAGAATGTGCAGAGAAACTGTGATTTCTATATTCTTTCTCCCTAACTGATGTAGTCTCCTTCACAATGTCCCACCCACTGGTTAATAGGGAAAAATGACAACGGGCCTAACCAAAGAAAAATCTGAAGCAATAACCTAAATAGCCTGTATTTAAGGCTTTTGTTTTTCTTTTTTCTTTTTCTTTTTATTTTATTAGATGGAGTCTCACTCTGTCGCCCAGGCTGGAGTGCAGTGGCGTGATCTCGGCTTACTGCAACCTCTGCCTCCAGGGTTTAAGCGATTCTCCTGCTTCAGCTTCCTGAGTAGCTGGGACTACAGCGCCTGCCACCACACCCTGCTAAGTTTTTGTGTTTTTAGTAGAGACAGGGTTTCACCATGTTGGTCAGGCTGGTCTCGAACTCCTGACCTTGTGATCTGCCTGCCCCAGCCTCCCAAAGTGCTGGGATTACAGGCTTGAGCCACCACGCTTGGCAAAGGCTTTTGTTTTTCTATGTAATCCAATTTTGTATGTCAGAAGCCTCAGTCTTTCTCTTTGTATTTTTTCTGTAGTAAATTCTAATCCCTGCCCTCCCTTTTTCCCAGTGGATGCTATATTAGCCAGGGTCTCGGCAGAAAACAGACGGGTTACTCAATGTGGTCATTGAAGGGTTTAATGAAGACATTGTTTATGAAAGTGCCGGCAAGGCTAAGGTAGTGAATAAGAAATGGCAAAGCACTCAGGGACTAGAAATGTGGGAGAGCATCGCTACCCTGAGGCCCAAAGGAGCAACAATACAAACTGCAGCGATGGGTGAGGGGACAGCTTGAAAGGAATTTAGGTGGAGAAATGCAGTCGTTTCTTACCCGTGGTCTGGCAGAGGGGGAGCTAGGGCAATAAATACCCTGGCATATCTCTCCTCCTGCCCTCACGTTCTTTCCAGTGCCTCCCATTTGTGGAACTGAAATGGAAGGCAGAGAGGTAAGTATATTCCGCAGAAAGGCGGCCTCCCAGTGCACAAAGGGTGGAAAACGGTGGACCATGGATCTGAAGAGGCAGGTGGAAAATAACCAGCCCATGAGATTTGTGCTGAAGGGGAAAAGACAAAAGAAACAAGCACATTAGTACATTTCAAAATGTGGTACTATTCTCATCGCATATCTATGATTGAGCTTTTAATTTATTTCTCATTTTCAGTTTTATAAATAATATTGTCTCAAAAGGGGACATCTCTCAAACTCTAAAGGTTCCAGTGAAATGAATACATAGTGAGAGGAGGCGCAGTATCTCCTAGAGTCAGGTTGTATTAGTTAAGGATCTTTTGGTTGTAAATTACAGAAACACACTAGAAGGCCCAGCATGGTGGCTCACACCTGTAAACCTAGCACTTTGGGAGGCAGAGGCGGTCTGATGGCCTGAGCTCACGATTTCGAGACCAGCCTGGGCAAGATGGTGAAACTCTGTCTCTACTAAAAATACAAAAAATTAGCCAGGCATGGTGGCACACACCTGTAGTCCCAGCTATTCGGGAGGCTGAAACATGAGAATTGCTTGAACCCGGGGTGGGGGGTGGCGAAGGTTGCAGTGAGCCAAGATCACGCTACACTCTAGCGGGGTGACAGAGCGAGACTGTCTCAAAAAAGAATTATTAACTATCTGTAACAGGGATTGGAGTAGTGAAGGACTGGCCAGTAAGAAGTAAAGAGAATTTTAAAGAGTATGGGAATAACAGCTAGAAGGGGCAGTTACTACCTCTAGGGCTGAGATATCCCATCCAAGACAGAAACCAATCCCCAATCCCCACCCCAAGGGTTGAGATCCAGACATTGTTGGAGCAGGTATGGCTGCGGTTCACTGGATTGTAAAGAAGTCCATGTGGTGCTGTGTTGATGGAACTTGCTGGAAATCTACCATCTGGGATGCTTGGGAGGTGTCTGCCAGAGTCATTCCTTCTATAAAACTACCTGTAGTAGGGAGTGCCAGAGGAAGCTGCTGCGGGCCTTTGGTTGATGCTGGCCAGCATGCATGGTAGGAGCCAGACCCTGGAGAAGCTGTCTGTCTTTGCGGGAACCTGATGCTAAAGAAGTTGCTTGCACTGCAGACGCTGGATACTGGAGAAGTTTATCTATAGAACCCAGGTGTTGTGTGCTGAGACATGCAGGGGATCTGCTGAGCAGAGCACACCAGAATAACAAAAAAAGAAAAATTTATTTCTCCTATAATGTCTCTCTAGTGCCCTTTACTAACAAAGTTTAACCTCTGTCAGTTGACAAAGGAAAAATATTAAGAGTGTCCAGCTACATTTTTGCAGAGCAGGGAATGAAGTCTGAGTTTGGCACTGAGAGGCAATAGATTGATAAGTAGCACAATCCCAAGTCCATATCCCCAGAGAAGGGACCATGACTGGGCCAGCTGGACCTGTCAGTGCCCCCTCTCAATTGCTCAGTTACCTTTGCTACGAATGGAATTCATTAATAAAAAGAGAAGCAGTGAACATGGAAAAGCAGGTGCAGGAAAGTAAACTGGTCAGCTAGCCGCCTACACACTCCAGAGGAGAGAGACACTTTATCAGGAGAAACAAGCAATTTAGTCACAGAGAACTTGTCTCTCCTATCAATCAGGGACATTTCACCAGGTCTCATAATGATTTGAAAAAGTACTCCTCAAGCCTGTCCATTTCCTTTTATTCAAACATGCTGCTCACCAAGAAACCTTCTGATTTTTCTTCCTGTCTACCCTAGTACCAGCTGGAGAATAGATATTGGGCAGTGGATATACATACTATGCTGTTTGCAAAGGGATGTCATCCACTGTGATCTAATAAATTGGTATTGGATGGCTACATCAGCCTTGGATGGTATTAGTGAGAGTAAGTCTGTCCCCAAGGGACCACTCGTCTCTAGTACACTAAGAAAATCCAGTTTCTGACCCAGAGAAGCTGAGAACCAGGTTTTGGACTTGAGAGACTCAATCAAGGCACTTTCCTGAAGGATCTGGAGCCTGCACCCTAGACAACAGCCTGCTAGCACATTCCCCAGGGAAGAACCCTGCAGAACCCATAAGTGGGCATTGATAAAGAATATTGTAAGGCCAGGCATGGTGGCTGACGCCTATAATCTCAGCACTTTGGAAGGCTGAGGTGGGGGAACTGCTTGAGCCCAGGAGTTCAAGACCAGCCTGGGCAACATAGGAAAATCTTGTCTCTACGAAAAATAAAAAATTATCTATGATGGTGTATACCTTAGTCTCAGCTATTGGGAAGACTGAGGCAGAAGGGTCGCTTGAGTTTGGGAGGTCAAGGCTGCAGTGAGCCGTGATTGTGCCATTGCACTTCAGACTTGGTGACAGAGTGAGACTCTGTCTCAAAAAAAAAAAAAAGAGTATTCTATAAATGTCTAACCAATAGCCATTTTCTGATTGCTGGACTTTGAGGCTATTTGCAGCCTTTGGCTATTACATACAACACAGAGATGAACATCTTTGTGACTAGTGTTCATGATTAGTATTCTTTTTGCTATTTTGTTTTTTGTATTTCAAGTGTTCCCTTAAGATGTATGAGCAGAATTAGGGATAAATTGATATCAAATCCTTTCCTCCTGTATTTTTTGGGGAAAAATATGAACATTTTAGAGACACTTGAGACCTACTGCCCAAGGATTTCAGAAGCATATTACCAATTACAGTCGCATGAGAAACCATTTCAGCACATCCTGACACACATAGAGTCTTACAGTGTAAAATGTGTGTATGTGTGTATACATATATACATGGAGACATATACAATCTTGCTTTATTTGCATTTCTTTCATTACTTTTGGGGTTAGATATTCATGACCATATTTGTTAATCCCTTGCCCTCTTTTAGGAATTGTCTATTCAGGCCGTTCACAATTACGAAGTGTTTTATTTCAATCTCTGGGGACTGTCATGTCCCAGATTCTTTATCTTGCCCTCTTTTGAAAAGAGAGGGGCTCTGTTCCCACCTTCAAGCCCTTTGGAAATTCTCTTCTGAATTCAAGCTCCTTTGACACAGGACTGGGCTTGGGTAGCTAAGAGCTTCGATGAGACTGGAAACAAGTATATGGGAGTCTTAAAGCATGCAAAGCCAGGTGAGTGTTCATCCTCAGGTGGGGAATGCAAAGGCAGGTGAGCGTTCATCCTCAGGTGGGGAATGCAAAGCCAGGTGAGCGTTCATCCTCAGGTGGGGAATGCAAAGCCAGGTGAGCATTCATCCTCAGGTGGGGAATGCAAAGGCAGGTGAGCGTTCATCCTCAGGTGGGGAATGCAAAGCCAGGTGAGCGTTCATCCTCAGGTGGGGAATGCAAAGCCAGGTGAGCGTTCATCCTCAGGTGGGGAATGCAAAGGCAGGTGAGCGTTCATCCTCAGGTGAGGAATGCAAAACCAGGTAAGCGTTCATTTTCAGGTAGAGATTGTTCAAAGGGAAGAGAGTGGTCTGTGTATAATCTTCTTTTCTCTGTCCATTTTTTAAAATATCCCAGAGGGACCATGGTGTTTTTTTTAACTCTTTATTGTGACTCAAACTGGGTCTCTAAACAAACTCCTCTTAGGAGGCCTAAGACACATATTTAGAAAAAATGTGTCATTTAAAGTGCTTTTTTGAAGTCATGTGATGAATTATCAGAGCAGGAATCTCCTCACTGCCCACTGAGCTCTATACCTTCTTTGGCTCAGATGTAGGAGAGAAACTTTCTTTTCTTCCTCTCTCTATCCCTTTTCCCTTCTAAGACTGACACAGAGAGCATGGCTTGCCCTGAGAAACCTGTACCACAGGTGATCAGTGGATGGCAAGTGCAAGGCAGTTATGTTTGTCGACGTAAGTGTGGGGTGGCATGTGTGGGAGTACAGGAGGTGACAGCAATTCATTCACATGTGGAGTAGGGCTTAGCAATGGTAATCAAGGGGCTTTTGGGGGAGGAGAGGCCATTGGTGGTCACCTTAAATGATGGACATCGTTTGGAAATATAGTAAAGGAATCAGCTAAGTTTCTATCAGTTGCTACTCTTGTCTCACTGGCCACCAGGAATCCTGGTTGTCAGTGTTGCTGCTGGAGACGGTCACCCATCCCTCCGTTACCTATCCATCATCCATCCATGCAAGTATGCACTCATACAGCTACCTGATGTTTCCTTTATTTATTTATTTATTTATTTTTTTATTTTTTTGAGACGGAGTCTCGCTCTGTCGCCCAGGCTGGAGTGCAGTGGCGCTATCTTGGCTCACTGCAACCTCCGCCTCCTGGGTTCAAGTGATTCTCCTGCCTCAGCCTCCTGAGTAGCTGGGCTTACAGGCACCCGCCACCACATCCAGCTAATTTTTGCATTTTTAGTAGAAGTGGGGTTTCACCATGTTGGCCAGGCTGGTCTCGAACTCCTGACCTCAACTGATCCGCCCCTCAGCCTCCCAAAGTGCTGGGATTTACAGGTGTGAGCCACCATGCCCAGCCAGAAGTGAACATTCTTGACCCCACTACAGGTCAGAACTGAAATCAGAAATCTGGGGTTGGATCCCAGTAATCTGTGTTTTAACAAGACTTTCAGGTCATTCTGATGCACACTAAAGTTTGAGAACACTTACTAGATTAATAAATAGTCATTCTAATGTATCTTAGACACCTAGATTTTAACACAGAGGCAAGAATAATTTTTCAGAATTGGGGAATACTTCATGGAGAAGGTGATATTTTAAGGAAATTTCCAGCTAGATAAATCATGGAAAAGCAATTCAAATAGAGAACTGTATACCCAAAGGCATATAGTCATGGATTAGCATGGCCTTTGGAGGGATCTATAAGTGATTCTATGGGAAGGTCCGTGCATGGCAGGAAATGGTCTGAGATGAAATAAAGATGAAGACATAGGCAGGGGTCTTGGACGTCACTTGTTAATCGGGGAGATAACATGCATCGATTACTCCACTTTACAGCTGGAGGAATCCTGCTCCCAGGCTGAAGTGTAGTGGTATGCTACAGCTAGAGAAATTCCTCTACCCTACAGCAAAAGCCTGTCCTGAGCAAACTTCCCTGGGCTCACTTTCCTATTCCTGCTTTCCCTCCTCCCTTCTTCTGCTGCTCCCTCTTCTTCTTCTCCCCTCCCCTACGGGTGAGACAGCCCAGCTGCTGGGGCCTAACCCTACCCTTCCCCAACCTGGCCTAACTGCTGATGTCAGCTCTGTCCAGGCTGTTCACAGCTCTGGAGCCAAGCCTGGCCCAGTCCCCTGCTTTAGTGGGAAACTTGAGATAATGGAATGCTCAGAGGGAACACTGTAGATCTACCTAGTAGGAGGGTTCATCTGGGATTTCCAGGGCTCTAGAGAAATAGTCCTTTCCCCTGGAGACTTCCTGCTCCCAGAGAGGGGGCAGCAGCATCGGGGCCAGGGTTTCTTGGGACCCAGCCTTACATCACTCAGTGCCACCCTCCCCAGGGGAACTGGCTCCAAGCTGTGCCTGCTCCTCTCTGGTGACTCACAACAGGATTGGTCTCCAAGATCTAAACCTGATTGTGCCTGGAAGTGAAGAAGGGTGATAACACCCTTAATAACAATAGATACTATGCATTGAACACTTAGTGCTTGCTCTGTGTGGAGCTATGAGTCACCTACATTTGTAATTCTCAGTGTTATGTGATCCAGTGCCCCTTTCTTATAATAAATATTTTACACCACCACCTTTAGCATACGTAGATAATATAACCAAACTACATCAAGATTTCATAAAATTAGGCCATAAATGTCACAGTGAAGGTAAGGTGAAATAAAAGGAACATATAGGCCGGGCACGGTAGCTCACGCCTATAATCCCAGCACTTTGGGAGGCTGAGATGGGTAGATCACTTGAGGTCAGGAGTTTGTGACCAGCCAGCCAACGTGGTGAAACTCTGCCTCTACTGAAAATATAAAAATTAGCTGGGCATGGTGGTGCATGCCTGTAATCCCAGCTACTTGGGAGGCTGAGGCAGGAGACTCGTTTGAACCTGGAAGGCGAAGGTTGCAGTCAGCCGAGATCATGCCACTGCACTCCAGCCTGGGTGACAGAGCAAGATGCCGTCTCAAAAAAAAAAAAAAAAAAAAAAAAAAAAAAAAGAAAAGAAAAGAAATGTATAGCACAAGGATGTATACTTCAATATGTAAATTATATCCTAGAAGATATAATAGTCATATGCTTGTACCTTACACAGAATCCCTGTGAATGTGCAACAGTTACAAGTGGCGACTGATACAGGTCTGTTACATGACTGGCTCAAATACCACCAGTCCCATTCCCATTCAATTATGATTTACTGCAAGAGAACTCTCTTACTAGAGTTCCAAATAAGAGTCCAATCTTCCCTTGATTTACATGGTGGGCTACTGTCTTTTGTTTGTCCCTCCAGATACGTGCTCCTTCCCTTTCTACTCTGCTCTCAGCCCTAGGAGCCTGACCCACCAACCATGTTCACGCCCTCTGGTTTATGAGACCCCTGGTAGGAGATGGACCGAGGGAAGAAAGGAAGATTGGGACATTTATTTCTCTGGCTACCTCCCTGGCTATATACCTCAAACTAAGATCACTGCTGCTCTCAAGGTGGCTGATATGGTTTGGATCTGTGTCACCCCCCAAATCCCATGTCGAATTGTAATCCCCAATGTTGGAGGTGGGGCCTGGTGGGAGGTGATTGGATCATGGGGATGAATTTCTCATGCATGCTTTAACACCATCCTCTTGGTATTGTTCTAAAAATAGTGAGTTCTCATGAGATTTGGTGGTTTAAAAGTGTGTGTCACCTTTCCCCTCTCTCTCTTGCTGCTGCTCTGGCCATGTGATGTGCCTGCTTATGTAACACACCTGTATCAGTCTGCACTTGTAACTGTTGCACATTCACGGAGATTCTGTGTAAGGTACAATCTTATGACTACTTATTATATCTTCTAGCAGGGGTATGTCCAAGCATTTACAGATTGAAATATACATCCTTGTGTTAAATATTTCTTTTAATTCACCTTTACATTAATTGTGACATATTATGGCCAAATTTTATGAAGCCATGATGTACTTTGGTTATATTGCCTATGTAGGCTAAAAGTGGTGTAGCAAAATATTTATTATAAGAAAGGGGCTTTAGGTCACATAACATTGAGAACTACAGGGGTAGGTGACTCATAGCTCCACCCAGAGGTGGAAACAGAGGATCACTTGAGTCCAGGAATTTGAGACCAGCCTGGGCCATATAGTTACACCTTGTCTCTACAAAATTGTAAGTTTCCTGAGGCCTCCTCAGAAGCCAAGCAAATGCTAGCATCATGCTTCCTGTACAGCCTGCAGAACTGTGAGTCAATTAAACCTCTTTTCTTTATAAATTACCCAGTCTTAGGTATTTCTTTATAGCAATGTGCGAACAGACTAACACAGTGGCCATGGTGGATTGAATGGGGGCCCCCCCGAAAGATATGCCCACGTTTTGACTCCCAGAACCTGTGAACATGACCTTATTTGGAGAAAGGATCGTTGCTGATGTAATTCAGGATCTCAAGATAAGATCGTGCTGTATGATCTGGGTGGGCCCTGAATCTAATCACAAGTATCTCTATAAGAGACAGAAGAGAAATCAGAGAAGAAGAGATGGCTGCATGAGGATGGAGGCACAGATTGGAGTTATGCAGCCACAAGCCAAGGAGCCCTTGGAAGCTGGAAGAGCAGGATTCTTCCCTGGGGCCTTTGAAAGGACTGTGACCTTGCTTTGATTTTAAACTTTTGGCCTCTGGAAATTTGAGAATCTTTTTTTTGTTTTAATTCACCAAGTTTGCGGTAATTTGTTGTGGCAGCCCTAGGAAACGAACACTTTCTGCAACACTCCGCCCACTCTGCAACATACACTCTTCTTCCAGGTTCTAGTAATCTCCCACCCCTCACTCCTTGGGCATAGTGGTGGTGATAGCTCTGCTCCTGCCAGACCTGGGTTTCTGCCATATCCCTTCTGTCTTCCCCATCCTTGTCCACACCCTTGGATATTCCTGGACTATTTAATATATCTTAAAACCACACAGCTGGGTGTGGCAGCATGCACCTGTAATTCTAGATAATCAGGAGGCTGAGACAGGAGGATTGCTTGAGCTCAGGAGTGCAAGACCAGCCTGGGAAACACAGAGAGACCTCATTGCAATTAAAAAGTAAGAATAAATAAATTAAAAGTAAATTAAAGCCACACAACAATACTTTGTGATTATACGTAAGAGTTAGGTTCTAGGCTTATGTGATTGTAATGTCAGACAAATGAATGATGAACCATATGAAAGGTGTGGGGAACAAGCAATAATTTATCATTGTGTGAGAGTGCCCTAAGTGTCACAGTACCTCTAGCATCCCTAGCCAGAAGGGTTCCACAATCATCATTACAACTAAAAATGGCCCTACAAATTTCTAATCCCCTGTCCCCAGAGAGTGGCATCATCTTATTGTGAACAATTGATCATATAATATCTTGTTTAATCCTTACAACCACATTTTGACATGGATACCATCTCTACAGATGCAGAAACAGTCTTAAAGAGGTTAAGAAACCTGCTTAGGTCTGTCTGTGGTGGACCTGGACTTCAGACTCAGTTCTGAGGAGATCTAAGGTCTGTGTTCCTAATTGCAAAACTGTACTTTAGGTCTTTGTCAGGGGAGAAGGTGGGGAGGGCTGGGGCAGATAGAGTGCTGTGGGAGATCAAGTCTAACTCTTTGTGGGGAAGAGGGGCTCCATCAGAAATGTGCTAGTCTGGGTATGCTAGGCTATGTATAAGAACTTATAGCCTCAAAATCTTAGTGGCTTAACAGTAAAGATTGATTACTTCCTTCAGCAAAATCCAATGCAGATCTTGATAGGGAACTCTCTCCTGGGTAACTCTCATCCAAGTGGTGAAATCAGAGATTTGGCCTTCTTCCATTAGGAGGTTTCACCATTCACAGACCCTTTTGCTTCCAGCCTCACAGGTGGAGGAGAGAGCGTGTAGAAATTTTTTTTTTTTTTTTGAGATGGAGTCTCACTCTGTCGCCCGTGCTAGAGTACAGTGGCACAGTCTTGGCTCACTTCAACCTCCACCTCCCCAGTTCAAGCGATTCTTCTGCCTCAACCTCCAGAATAGCTGGGATTATAAGCGTCTGTCACCACGTCTGGCTAATTTTTTGTGTTTTTGGTACAGATGGGGTTTCACCATGTTGGCCATGGCTGGTCTCGAACTCCTGACCTCAGGTGATCCACCCGCCTCGGCCTCCCAAAGTACTGGGATTACAGGCATGAGCCACTGCACCCAGCCTAAGTGTGTAGAATATTTCATGGCCAAATGTGAAAGTGGTATGCATCTCTTCCACCTCCTTCCATTGGCAGAACTCAGTCACACAACATACCTACATGCAAGGGATCCTGGGAAATGTAGTCTATATCTGTTGAACACAGCATTGTCTCTGCAGAAGAGATGTTAAGCTCATCCAATACCTATAGCTGGAGCATAAAGAAGGGAAACTTACGTTCAAGTGTTTTCTTTGTTATTTATCTATTGCCATGGTTTGAAGGTTTCCCCCAAGTTTATATGTTGGAAACTTAATACCCAATGCAACAGTGTTGGAGATGGAGCTGAATAAGAGGTGATTAGGTCGTGGAGGCTCTGCCCTAATGAATGAATTAATGTCATTATCTCAGGAGTGGATTAGTTCTTGAGAGATTGGGTCTGTAAGAAAAGTGAGTTCAGCACCCTTTTGCACTCTTCCTCTCACCCCTCTTGCCTTTCTACCTTTCATGAGGGGATGATGCAGCATGAAGGCCCTCACCAGATGCTGACACCTTGATATTGGACTTCCCAGCCTCCAGAACTGTGAGAAATAAATTTCTTTTCTTTATAAACTACCCTGCCTGAGATGTTCTGTTATAGCAACACAAAATGAACTGAGACATCTGTTGAATGACCATGCTCATGTCCTGCCCCCTTTAAGGGCCTCAGTTTCCTCATTTGTCAGATGGTTTTGGAGGCCCATCCCTCACAGCTGCATGACGACCAGATGTAAGAGGAGTAGGGCGCTAGTTGAGGGAAATCATGAAGAGAGCTGCCCCCACCTGAGGTCTGTCCTTGTCCAATAGCTCTCCTGACTCCACTGTCACCTTCTGCAGGCAGTAAAGCTCAGCAAGATCTCTTGGATCTTGAGGAGGCCAGGCTGCCTCTTCCTCCCTGTGAAGTCTCAAGCACCCATGGTATCTCTAAATACTGGCATTATTGGGGGAAAATGGTTCAGGGGAGTAAACAAAGAATTTGGATTAGAAACTATCAGAGGCCTCTGGCAAGGGCCCTCAAGACCCAGTGGAGGTGCTAGGGATCCAGGCATCAATCTAATGAAACACTAGAGCTATGGTCAAGGAGCCAGTGCTGGGGCAGGGATGAGTGATGCTTGCTCCAATGGACACTCATTTTTTTTGTCTTCCTAAAACCTCTTTCCAGGAAAGAACTCTCCCATACCCAAACCACAAGGTTGTAGTGGGAGCTGCCATGTTTCTACAATATGACCCTGACCCTTTGTCACTTGATTGGTCCAGGGTCAGGCACCTGAGCCATGCTGGAATATTGAAGAAAGAGAGAACAGAGCGCTATATTAACTCCCCTCCAGCTGATTGGCCCAACAACATGTAACAGTTAGGTGCTCTTGGCAGCCATATTTTCCTTACTATATAGGAGTAACAAGCAGAAGAATCTGGTTTTATGAGAGAGAACGAAAAACAGAAAGATTCCCAGTGGCATTTGAGTTTCTAGTTCTACTCGGTTCCTGAGGCTAGGCTATAATCTAGTCCCTTGTCTCTATGAGATGTTCCAGTATCATTATAAATAAGTTCTCTTTCTTGATTAGACTAGTTTAGTAGATTTTTTTAATTTACAATCCAAAGATCGCTAAGAAATGGTATGAACTTTATTATAAGATATATTAATTCATTCAGAAAATATTTGTGGAGCAACTACTATGTTCTGGGTACTGTATAAAGTGCTTGAAATTCAATGATGAATAGGGTAGACATGGTATCTCCTCTCAGGGACCTTCTACTTGGAGGTAGAATAAAAGACTGGGGCAGGAACAGATCTCAAACAAGTGCTATACTGGTAAATTTCAAG
The DNA here is from genome assembly GCF_006542625.1 of Nomascus leucogenys. NCBI lineage: Eukaryota > Metazoa > Chordata > Mammalia > Primates > Hylobatidae > Nomascus > Nomascus leucogenys. Next base: position 81,565,502 of record NC_044388.1, read on the forward strand.
GGTTTTTTTGTTTTTGTTTTTTGAGACAAGGTCTCACACTGTCACCTAGGCTGGAATACACTGACACAATCATGGATCACTGCAAATTCGACCCCTCGGGCTCAAGCAATCCTCCCGCCTCAGCCTCTCAAGTAGCTAGGATTACAGGTGTGTACCACCACACCCAGCTAATTTTTTAATTTTTTCGTAGAGACAGGATACCACTATGTTTCCCAAGCTGGTCTTGGAGTCCTGGGCTCAAGCAATCCTCCTGCCTCAGCCTCTCAAAGTGCTGGGATTACAGGCGTAAGCCACCACACCCGACCAAATTCCAGGTTTATGAGAACATATAACAAGGTTATGAGAACATATGAGCTTTGGTCAGGTGTGGTGGCTCATGCCTGTAATCCCAGCACTTTGGGAGGCCGAGGCGGGCAGATCATGAGGTCAGGAGATCAAGACCATCCTGGCTAACATGGTGAAACCCCGTTTCTACTAAAAATACAAAAAATTAGCTGGGCATGGTGGTGGGCGCCTGTAGTCCCAGCTACTTGGGAGGCTGAGGGAGGAGAATGGCGTGAACCCGGGAGGCGGGCTTGCAGTGAGCCGAAATCACGCCACTGCACTCCAGCCTCGGCGACAGAGCAAGAGAAAAAAAAAAAAAGAACCTATGAGCTAAGAACTGAAGGACTGAGTAGGAGTTGGGTAGAAGGAGCTGGGAATTCAGATGTAGAGTGAGGGGAGCATCCCATATAGGAAGAAGAGCATGAGTGATGATAACTCCATCATTAAGCCAGCATCCTTTGAAGAGAGAGCAATACTTCAGCTGAGTTGGGCCAGCTGAGAGTCCTGGTTTCTCACTTTACCCCACTTTGGGCCCTCAGCTAATACATCGGTGAAAGACACTTTCTTTTCCCCAGAAGCAGCCCAGCAGAGACCACTCCATCCTATCCTGACTCTTCTATTCCTTGTCGAGCCATTACATAAGGAGAAATACGAAACACTTCCAGAAAGGCCTTGACACACTGAACATGATTTGTATATCAATCTCTCCCTTTCATTCATGCTCCTGTCATTCATGCCATAGGAAGAATGCTAGTTTTCTTCCTTATAGCCACTATCCCACCTTCCTTACGTCCTATATTGGGGGCAGCAATGTGCCTAGTCTTAGCTAAGACTACATTTTCCTTGCAGATAGGGATGGCTAACGAGAAGTCAGGGGAAGTGATTGGGTGGCGTTTTGAGAAAGCTGTATAAAAGAGGCTAACTTAGCTAGCAAGTACCACTTCGTCTTTCCCCCCATCATTCTTCCTTTACCCTCCCTGGGACATGGACTTGATGGGCGAGGCCCTAGCAGTCATTTTTTATCCATGAGGTGATCTTAATGAGTGAAGTCATGTGCCACAGATAGCAGAGCAGAAGACAAAATAATTCTAATCTGGAGACCTTGTGGATAGAGTCCCCATACCGGCCTGGCCTTTCCTAGGAGAAAACTAAGACCCTGTCTTATTTAGGCCTCTGTTGACTTGGATCTCTCTTAGTAGCAGCTGAGCAAAATTCTTCATTGATATAACCTCAAAATCCCCTTATGATCCAGTTTCCCTCCACCAAATAGCCCCAAGTCATCATTCATTCATCAATTCACTGATTGATAACCATTCCATATTCTAGAATCAGATGAGATTATGTGGGTATAAAAGCATGTTGTAAATACCAAAGCATTAAACACATGTTACACTGTGCTATTATTTTCATTAATATTATGATTTATTGTTACTCCAGTGTCATAATTAAGGAGATTTTAGTAAGTAGTATGCAATTTGCTGGGGGGAAACTCCTGTTAGTGGTGTGAATTATCGAAACCAGTGCTATTTGATGTTGTAAATTAAAGAAGCAAGGGGTGATCTAGTACAAGCATGTCTTAAAGTTTAGTATGCACAGAGAAAAACTTGGGAATCTTGTTAAAATGCAGATTCCGATTCAGAGAGGGTCTGTGGTGGGCCCTGAGATTCTGCATTTCTAAAAATGTCCTAAGTGATACTGCTTGCCCTGAACCTTTGAATAGCAGGGACCTAGGAGACCTTCCAGGTGCTGGGGAAGAAAATGATAAGAGAAAGGTAAGCCGAAAGCAGAGAGGAGAGAATTTCTGAAAATGGGAAACAAGAAGTTACTCAGAAGCTTTACCTTCAAGCAGGTTAGTAACTTAATAAAAGTCAGGAACTGTGCATGCATAATTTCATTTAATTTTTTACAATTTTATGTAAAAGGAAATATAAGCCTTATTTTACAATTGAGAAAGTGGAAACTCAAAGAAGTTAAAAATATACCCAGAGGAGTCAGGTACAGTGGGCTCATGCTGATAGTCCCAACCACACAGGAGGCTGAGGCAGGAGGATCACTTGAGCCCAGGAGTTCATGACACCCACCTGGGCAACATGGTGAGACCTTGTCTCAAAAAAAATAACCCAAAGTCAGCAGTGGCAGGGATAGGATCAGCCCCAAGCTTTTCAGTGTCCAGAGTGTGTATTTTTTCCTAAGCACCTTGAGGGAAGCTTGCTCCTTTTGCTGAATTCTTCCTCCTTATCCAGGACATATTGGTCAGAGGAGGGCAAGACCGTTGTAGGGTACCAGACCTACTACTATTTGAATCTGCTCAGCTCAACTCTTATCAATCCTGAAGGCTTTCTGTGGCTGCTATATTTTGATTTAAAACACTGGAAGCTGGGTTTTGATGGGGCCCCAGGAGTGGGGAGCAGGAGAGGTTTCTGAGGGATGTTTACAAGTTTTTTGAGACACTTTCTGTGTTGTAAGCTCAGTATCCCTTGTAGAGGCTGCCGTATTCCAGAGTAGCAAGAGCACATCCTGGAGATGGGGAGCTGCCAAGGCGAGAGCAACCCCTGCTTGGGCTCAGACCTGGGACCCTCACTTTCTCCCTGGATACCTGAGACCATTGAGGGGCTAATAAAACCTGAGATTCGTCCCAGCAATTGGCAGACTGGCAAGTGCCAGGCCCTGGTGAGGACCCTCACTTCATCCCAAGATAGGAGATAAATGGACACTTTATGTCCCCGCAAAGGGTCAGCCACTCAGGGAGGATCCTCTGTGATTGGCTGCTGGTTCTGCTCCCCACAGCCCTGGTGTAAATCTGGGCCATTTCCTTCTCCAGTTTCCCCCATGTGATTCGCCTTTGGCTAATCTCACTACCGTGGGGAGCTGGGGAAACTTCCCTGCACAATAAATCTTTGATTGGGAAGGTGGTTTTATCATTTGAGAGGAAAGAAAGTTAAAGAAGGAGAGGACGTAAGTGACTAATGTGTTCAGGGAGTGATGCAAGGGATGTGAAAAGGCAGGGAGGGGTTCCCAGCTGAGCACAAGGTGACAAGAAACGGATAAACCTGGGATTGCGGGGCGGGGTTGAGGAGGTGCCAAGGGGAAGAATCCCAGAGGCACATCAGGAAAGCTAGCCAGGGGCCTGAGTGCAGAAAAGGGCGAAAGAGCTTTCAGGATAGAAGAGAAACCAACACACATACTGTGGTTCCCTTTCCTCCCCAGAGGACAAACCGTGGTCTGCTTTGACGTCAGCTATGCAGATGTGCTGAGGCTGTTGGGCATGTTGGTTCCAGGCCTGGGATGCAGCCACAGCAGCACGAGAGGTGGGGAGGAAGGGGACAGTAGGGGCAGCCTCTCGCTGAAGGATGCCCAGAGGCACCCCAGTGTGGAGCAGCCCAAAGGGAAGGACTTAACAGCATCTGCTCTGGCTGAGCCTAAATCATCCTCCAGCCTCCTTTTCTTCAGACGTGCTTCCTATTCCAGGTTCCCACTCTCCCCTTGTTTCTGAGACAGCATCAGCATTTCCAGGGCTATGAAGCCCACGGCCACCAGATGGGCTGCAACACTGAATGACGTTGGATATCCCAGGCCATGCTTGCTCTGTCTGCCCTGGTCCTAAAAGTAGAGAAAAGCCAGGAAAACCCTCCATGGAGCCCGCAGCCTTCACTGTCTCCTGACCACCATGTCATGCTGCTCAAAATGGTTGACAGTACTTGCTCCCTCTACTTTCTTGATTCTCATTCTCCCAGCAGTCTCTAGTCTAGCTTCTGCCCTGCCCCTTCTACTGAAACTGCTCTTGCTAATGTCATCAACAGTCTAGGGCCAAATCCAGGGGCCACTTCTCAGCCCTTACTTTTTCAATCAGCTATTGCCTGTTGATTATACTCTTTTTTTTTTGGAGACAAAGTCTAGCTCTGTTGCTCAGGCTGGAATGCAGTGGTGTGATCACGGCTCACTGCAGCCTTGACCTTTTGGGCTCAAGTGATCCTGCCTCAGCCTCCTGAGTAGTGGGGACTATAGGCATGTGCCGGCATGCCTGGCTAATTTTTTTTTTTATTTATTTCTAGTAGAGATGGAGTTTTGCCATGTTGCCTAGTCTGGTCTCGAACTCTTGGACTCAAGCAATCCACCCGCCTCCATCTCCCAAAGTGTTGGGATTACAGGCGTGAGCCATTGCACCTGGCCTCAGGTTCTTTCTAACTCAAAGCTCTGCCAACTCCTAGGGTGTAGCCCTCAACCTCGTAGTCCAAGACGGTACCATCTCTTGCTACAAACAGCACAATGGAGGGAGGAAAAAAGACGAATGTAAAGGACACGCTCCTACTTTCTCTCAAAGATTCCTAGAAGCTGCTATGTAACATTTCTACTTTTTTTTTTTTTTTTTTTTTTTCTGAGTCATAGTCTCACTCTGTTGCCCAGGCTGGAGTGCAGTGGTATGATCTCAGCTCACTGCAACTTCTGCCTCTCAGGTTCACGCCATTCTCCTGCCTCAGCCTCCCGAGTAGCTGGGATTACAAACACGTGCCTCCACGCCTGGCTAATTTTTTGTATTTTTGGTAGAGACGGGGTTTCACTGTGTTAGCCAGGATGGTCTTGATCTCCTGACCTCATGATCTGCCCGCCTTGGCCTCCCAAAGTGCTGGGACATTTCCACTTTTATATTATTGACCCAAACTCAGTCACATGGTCATATCTATCTGCAGAGAGGCTGGGAAATGTAGTCCTTATTTAGCTAAAAATTGGATTACCATGAATGAGGGGGAGAACAGATATGGAGGGATATAAAGAAGCTCATGTCAGAGCTTCCATGACACCACCAATGGTGGATTCTATGGACTGGTTCACATAACATCCCTTCCCATCTCCTTCCAGTACATTAGAGCTGGGATGCCACACTTCCTAGACTCCACTGCAGCTGGCATTCCAAATGAGCTTTAGGAATTGTCATTCTATAAACTTGCATGTAACTTGAACCTGAAGCTGCGTTAAGTGGAGAGAGAGGATGCAGGTAGGGCATTAATTTTGCTGATGTGGATTGTGGCAGATTGATTTTGTAGTCCCCAACCAGTACTGGTTTCTGGCCCAGTAGCTTCCTGTGGCAGGAGTGGTGGCAGGTTCTTTCATGATCAGTGATGGCAGAACCATGATGATTCTGAGGGTTTGCAATTATTTCTGGAAGCTCCATTTTAAGTCTACTCCTCCAGCCCTGCTAGTAATGTTGTAAGCCAGAACTTTTCAAACTTTAATGTTCATATGAATGGCCTGAAAAATCTAGATAAAACGCAGATTTTGATTCAGTAGATCTGCCATGACACATAAGATTTTACATCTCTAACAAGCTCTAGGGTAATGCCTGATTGGGAAGATGGATTTCCTAGTAAATCAAGCCTGGGGTGTCCTCTGCTCACCTATACCTGGTCATAAATTCCTTTCTACTTTAACTATTGTATTAGTCAGTGTTCTCCAGAGAGACAGGATCAATATATATCAATGTCTACTGTATCTATATCTGTATCTATAGAGAGAAACTGTCAATGGAAAAAAACAAACAAACTCTGTAATATATACTATGTTTTAAAGAGGTTTATTTTGAGCCAGTATGAGTGACTGAAGCCTGGGGAAAACACAAACCCAGAGCCTCGAGTAAGTGCTCCCAAGGCAGTCACAATGCAACTCTGTTTTATACATTTCGGGGAAGCAGAAGTTACAGGCAAAGTCATAAATCAATACATGGAGATTATACTTTGGTTTGGCCCAAAAGGGTGGGACATCTTGAAGTGGGGGCTTGCAGGTCATAAGTAGATTGAGAGATTCTTTAATTTGCAATTGGGTAAAGGAGTAAGGCTTTGTCTAAAATCTTGGAGTCAGCATGAAGGAATGTTTAGGTTTAATTTTAACATACATTAGTTAAGAAGTCTGCTAACCATCATGGGATGCTATGCCAAAGTCGGGCTGCAAGAGCAAGACACGATACACTGGGTCAGGGTGACCTGTAGGGTCTCTTATTCCTACAAAGAGTCCATTCTGTCAGCCTTATGGTCTCAATTTTAATATTAATGCTGATCAGTTGTTCTGTCTACATTGCAAAAGAGAGGGGGTATAACGAGGCTTGTCTGATCTGTCCTGTCATGACTGGGAACTCCATTTTTAAGGTTTTTCTGGGGTCCCCTTGGACAAGAGGGGATCTGTTCAGTGGGCTGGGGGGTTTAGGGTTGTATTTTTAGTTTACATTGACATATGAGAGGACAGTCATTCGGGGGATTGTCTCATGTGATTATGGAGGCTGAGAAGTCCTGCCACAAGCTGTCTTCGAGCTGGAGAACCAGGGAAGCTGGTGGTGTGTCTCCGTCCAAATCCAAAGGCCTCAGAACCAGGCAAGCTGAAGGCATAATTCCCAGTCTAAGGCCAAAGGCCTGAGAACCCAGGGGCCTCTGGTGTTAAGTCCTGGAATCAAAAGGCTGGGGAGCCCAGAGTTGTTGTCCAAGGAGAGGAGAGGAAGAGTGTACCCCAGTTTCAGCAGACAGATGAACACATTCACTTTTTCTCTGTTTTCATTCTCTCTGGATTCTCAGCAGATTGGATGCTGCCCGCCCACATTAAGGGTGGACCTTCTCCACTGAATTCACTCAGACTCACACGCTTACACATCCCAAAATAATGCTTTACCAGATTTCTAGAAATTTTTTTTTTTTTTTTTTTTTTTTTGAGACGGAGTCTCAGTCTGTCCCCCAGGCTGAAGTGCAGTGGCGCGATGTCGGTTCGCTGCAAGCTCCGCCTCCTGGGTTCACGCCATTCTCCTGCCTCAGCCTCCTGAGCAGCTGGGACTACGGGCTCCCGCCACTGTGCCTGGCTAATTTTTTTGTATTTTTAGTAGAGATGGGGTTTCACCACGTTAGCCTGGATGATCTCAATCTCCTGACCTCGTGATCCACTCGCCTCAGCCTCCCAAAGTGCTGGGATTACAGGCGTGAGCCACCGTGCCTGGCCTCTAGGAATTTTTTAATCCAGTCAAGTTGACACCTAAAATTAACTGTCATTACTACCTAGTGATGGTCCTGATTCTCCTAATTCTACAATGGTTTCTTCCTTTTCTTTCTTCAGGGATCTTCTTCCTATGTTTGTCCCTTAAATATTGATGTATGCCAGGACTCAAGCTTAGGATCATTCTAGAAACTCTTCCAGGATGATCTCCTTTATTCTCCTGGTTTTAATCACTATTAATCTCAAATTCATATCTATAATCTATCCTCTTTCCTGAGCCCCAAATTCCAGTATTCATAGCTGACCAGAACTGAGTTCTACAGATGAGCAGTGCATGAAAGAAAGATTCTGTGGTCAAATAAGCTTGGGAAATGCTGGATTAAATAAAATGAAATTGGTTTCCTTGCTGAGGTACTTCTAGAACTGTTAATGTGCTAATATGCATTGCAGATTTCTAAGAGGGGGCATGTAGTACCTAGTGTTTCTTAATTTTGTTTGACATTTATGTTGGACACATTCTACGTGTTTTCATAGGTTCTCTTAGCCTGCCTAAGTCCTGGATCCTAGCCTTTTGCATTTCCTTAGCTGTTGCCACTGCAGCCAACTCTGGAGTTCTGTGGCCAGCCAGCTGCTGCCAGGAGCCTCTGGCTCCTCCAAGCATCTTGCATCATTTCCCAGCCCTCTCTGGATTTGTGCCTTCATTAAAAACATCAGCGTATAATCATTGCACCAGGCTTTGTTTTCTAGGAAACCTGAACAACCCTCAACAGTCCCCCACCTTTTTTCCTGGGATATTAATATTTCCTGGAACTAAGGTTCCTAGAATGTACTTTAGAACTATATTTCCCTGTATGCACCTTAGATTCAGCATGCCCAACAATGAATTGTAGTAGTCCATTCTCACACTGCTATAAACAAATACCTGAGACTGAGTAATTTATAAAGGAAAGAGGTGTAATTGACTCACAGTTCCACATGGCTGAGGAGGCCTCAGGAAACTTACAATCGTGGTGGAAGGTGAAGGGGAGGCAAAGACCTTCTTTACATGGTGGCAGGAGAGAGAAGTGCAAGCAGGGGAAATGCCAGATGCTTAGAAAACCATTAGATCTCATGAGAACTCACTCACTATCATGAGAATAGCATGGGGGAAACTGCTCCCATTATCCAATCACCTCCCTCCCTCCACATATAGGAACTATGGGGATTAGAATTCAAGATGAGATTTGGGTGGGGACACAGCCAAACCTATCATAAATCAATCCTGGATCCCCACCATTTTCTAATGTGGCCAATTCACAAAGTTGCATTACCTATCTGGCTCTGGAAGGCACTTGCGTAAGTGACCCTTGGTTTAGAACCTGAGGTCTCAGAGAGTGTCTTCATTGTTTTACCATCTTACCCCCAGAACTATTCTGAGAGACAGAACAAGTATGTTCCTATTTCACTGACAAGGAAACAGTAAAAAGGGATTGGCCTGGATGACACAGTTGGAAGTAGTAGAGCCAGGGCTCTAACCCAAGTTTCCAGCCTCCCAGTCCTGGCCTTGTACACTGATCAGGCCTGTGTCTTCACGTCCCCAACACTAAAAGGACACAGTGGGCTTGCATGGCCCTCCCTTTGCCCCCATTTTCCTGGCTAGATCTTCAGAGTAGCAAATGCTAGCACTCTTGAGTTTTAGAGACTTTTAAAAACGGGCACATTTCCGAGGAAAGCCTTTGCACATGTTTTTCCCAGAAAGAAGAAAGTGTAATAATGTGTTGTCTGAACTAAGGACATTATGGTTTTGAGCTTGGCCAAACTTTCCTTCTTCAGGTGTGAAAAAAAAAAAAAAGAATAAATGGAACTAGATGTGTGGAGCAACCTTTGCAACCTTTGGGGGAAGGTCTCACTTAGGGGTTAAGCTTCTTTCCAGATTCCCTGCTTGGAGAAGCTGCCTTCATAGAGGCCAGTGGTTCTTAAACTTTCCTTTTGGTTAGTTACTTGAGAATTGAATAATTGTTGTGAATCCTCTTCCTAGAAAAATTCACTTACAAATGTGAGGGAATAAAACAAAGTTGCTTGGTATTTCCTTTATGTTTGGTATTCTGAAATTTGATCATAGTTAATCTGGGTGTAAGTCTTTTTTGTTTTGTTTTGTCTATTCTTCTTGGTCTTCAGTGGGTCATTTCAATGTGAAAGCTTTTGTGTTTTTTCACCTCCAGAAAATATTCCATTATTTATTTCTTTATTTTTTCCCCTCCATTTCCTCTGTTTCCTTATGCTGGAATTCCTGTTAAATAGTATGATAGAACTTCTGGAGTCATCCTCCATACTTCCTAATTTTTCTTTTATACTTCTCACCTCTGTTCTTTCTTTTTTTTTTTTTTTTTTAATATTTTTTTTATTAATTTTTTTTTGCACACAAAAACAATAAACATTTTCTAAAAATACATACAAACAAAAAGATGCGTATCAAACATATTAGGAAGGTTACACATGGGAAGTCGGGGAATAGAAATGGGGGGTGGGAGTTAAAATAAGGTAGAGAGGGACTTTATGTGGATCAGTGATAACAACTCAATCCTCTATTTGACAAAGAAGAGGGAGAAGGAAGAGGAAGAAAAAGAAAGTGGGATAAAGGATCAGAAAGGGAGGAAAATAAAAAAAAAATTAGAGTATGACTCCAGGGTAGACCCGCCTTGTTGTCACTGAGTTGGTTGGTTGGTTTGTCTGTTGTATTTTTCATGTTTCACCAAGTTGGCCAGACTGGTCTCGAACTCCTAGCCCGAAGTGATCAACCCGCCTCGCCCCCCAGAGTGCCGGGACCACAGGCGTGAGCCACCACGTCCAGCCCCCACATTGCTTCTGGCCTCCATTGTAGACCTCCCAGACGGAGCGGCCGGGCAGAGGCGCTCCTCACTTCTTCCCAGACACGGGGCGGCCGGGCAGAGGCGCTCCTCACTTCCCAGACGGGGCGGCCAGGCAGAGACGCTCCTCACTTCTTCCCAGACGATAGGTGGCCGGGCAGAGGCGCCCCTCACTTCCCAGACAATGGGTGGCCGGGCAGAGGCGCTCCTCACCTCCCAGACGATGGGTGGCCGGGCAGAGGTGCTCCTCACTTCCCAGACGGGGCGGCCGGGCAGAGGCGCTCCTCACTTCCCAGACGGGGCGGCCGGGCGAGGCGCTCCTCACTTCCCAGACGGGGCGGCCGGGCCGAGGCGCTCCTCACTTCCCAGACGGGGCGCCGGGCAGAGGCGCTCCTCACTTCTTCCCAGACGGGCGGCCGGGAGAGGCGCTCCTCACTTCTTCCCGGACGGGGCGGCTGGGCAGAGGCGCTCCTCACTTCCCAGACGGGGCGGCCGGGCAGAGGCGCTCCTCACTTCTTCCCGGACGGGGCGGCCGGGCAGAGGCGCTCCTCACTTCTTCCCGGATGGGGCGGCTGGGCAGAGGCGCTCCTCACTTCTTCCCGGACGGGGCGGCCGGGCAGAGGCACTCCTCACCTCCCAGACGGGGCGGCCTGGGAGAGGCGCTCCTCACTTCTTCCCGGACGGGGCGGCCGGGCAGAGGCGCTCCTCACTTCTTCCCGGACGGGGCGGCCGGGCAGAGGCGCTCCTCACTTCTTCCCGGACGGGGCGGCCGGGCAGAGGCACTCCCCACCTCCCAGACGATAGGTGGCCGGGCAGAGGCGCTCCTCATTTCATAGATGGGGCGGCCGGGCAGAGGCGCTCCTCACTTCCCAGACGGGGGTGGCCGGGCAGAGGCGCTCCTCACTTCCCAGACGGTGGGTGGCCGGGCAGAGGCGCTCCTCACTTCCCAGACGATGGGTGGCCGGGCAGAGGCACTCCTCACTTCCCAGACGGGGCGGCCGGGCAGAGGCGCTCCTCACTTCTTCCCGGATGGGGCGGCTGGGCAGAGGCGCTCCTCACTTCTTCCCGGATGGGGCGGCCGGGCAGAGGCGCTCCTCACTTCCCAGACGGGGGGGCGGGCAGAGGCGCTCCTCACTTCTTCCCGGACGGGGCGGCCGGGCAGAGGCGCTCCTCACTTCTTCCCGGACGGGGCGGCCGGGCAGAGGCGCTCCTCACTTCTTCCCGGACGGGGCGGCCGGGCAGAGGCGCTCCTCACTTCTTCCCGGACGGGGCGGCCGGGCAGAGGCGCTCCTCACTTCTTCCCGGACGGGGCGGCCGGGCAGAGGCGCTCCTCACTTCTTCCCGGACTGGGCGGCCGGGCAGAGGCGCTCCTCACTTCCCAGACGGGGCGGCCGGGCAGAGGCGCTCCTCACCTCCCAGACGATAGGTGGCCGGGCAGAGGCGCTCCTCATTTCATAGATGGGGCGGCCGGGCAGAGGCGCTCCTCACTTCCCAGACGGGGTGGGCGGGCAGAGGCGCTCCTCACTTCCCAGACGGTGGGTGGCCGGGCAGAGGCGCTCCTCACTTCCCAGACGGTGGGTGGCCGGGCAGAGGCGCTCCTCACTTCCCAGACGGGGCGGCCGGGCAGAGGCGCTCCTCACTTCCCAGAGGGGGCGGCCGGGCAGAGGCACTCCTCACTTCCCAGACGGTGGGTGGCCGGGCAGAGGCGCTCCTCACTTCCCAGACGGTGGGTGGCCGGGCAGAGGCGCTCCTCACTTCCCAGACGGTGGGTGGCCGGGCAGAGGCGCTCCTCACTTCCCAGACGGGACGGCCGGGCAGAGGCGCTCCTCACTTCCCAGACGGGGCGGCCGGGCAGAGGCGCTCCTCACTTCCCAGACGCGGCGGCCGGGCAGAGGCGCTCCTCACCTCCCAGACGGTGGGTGGCCGGGCAGAGGTTCTCCTCACCTCCCAGACGGGGCAGCCGGGCAGAGGCGCTCCTCACTTCTTCCCGGACGGGGCGGCCGGGCGGAGGCGCTCCTCACTTCCCAGACGGGGTGGCCGGGCAGAGGTGCTCCTCACTTCCCAGACGGGGTGGCCGGGCAGAGGTACCCCTCACCTCTTCCCAGACGGGGCGGCCGGGCAGAGGTGCTCCTCACTTCTTCCCGGACGGGGCGGCCGGGCAGAGGCGCTCCCCACGTCCCAGACGGGGCGGTGGCCGGGCAGGGGCTCGGGAGGCTGAGGCGGGCAGAGCACTCGGCGCCAGGAGCTGGCGAGTAGCGTGGCCAACATGGCGACCGCGCGCCTGCAGCCAAACGGGAAAAAGCAGGCAGCGGTGGCGTGCGGCGGCAGTCCCAGGCAGTCCGCGGCGTGGGCAGCAGCGAGCTGAGTAGACTGCAGCCTGGGCCACAGAGGGGTGGGGGAAGGAAGGAAGGAAGGAAGGAAGGAAGGAAGGAAGGAAGCTACCTCTGTTCTTTCTAACTGCATTTTATGAGAATTTTTTTCTTTTTTTTGAGACAGGCTAGAGTGTAGTGGTGCAATCTTGGCTCACTGCAACCTCAACCTCCCGGGTTCAAGCAATTCTCATGCCTCAGCCTCCCAAGTAGCTGGGGTTACAGGCATGCACCACCATGCCTGGCTAATTTTAATTTTTAGTAGAGACGGTTTTGCCATGTTGGCCAGGCCAGTCTCGAACTTCCGGCCTCAGGTGATCTGCCCGCCTCAGACTCCCAAAGTGCAGGGATTACAGGCGTGAGCCACCACACCTGGCCGTTTTTTATTCTCCTGAATTTCTTAACTGCTTGATCTTTCAACGCTATTATTCACCCTTCAGCTGTATCTATTTTGTTATTAAACCCATTGAATTTTTATTTGGGAAACTGAATTCTAAATCGATCTTTAGTTCATTCTATTTTTTAATTTGTTTTGAGATAGGATCTCGCTCTGTGGCCTAGGCTGAAGTGCAGTGGCAAGATCAGAGCTCACTGCAACCTCGAACTCCTGGGCTCAAGTGATCCTTCCACCTCAGCCTCCTGACTAGCTGGAACTACAGGCACACACCACCACACCCAGATAATTTTTAAATTTTTTGTAGAGATAGAATCTTGCTATGTTGCCCAGGCTGGTTGCAAACTCCTGGGCTCAAGCGATCCTCCCACCTTGGCCTCCCAAAGTGCTGAGATTATAAGTGTGAGCCACTGCGCCTGGCCTACAGATGGATTTTGATGGCTCTGTTTCATAGTGTTAATTTTACCCAACTGTTTAGTAACTCTAGTATTTGTGTTTTTTGTTTTTGTTTTTGTTTTTGAGACGGAGTAACGCTTCGTTGCCAGGCTGGAGTGCAGTGGTGCGATCTTGGCTCACCGCAAGCTCCGCCTCCTGGGTTCAAGTGTTTCTCCTGCCTCAGTCTCCCGAGTAGCTGGGATTACAGGCACATGCCACCAAGTCCGGATAATTTTTTTTTTTTTTTTGAGACGGAGTCTCACTCTGTCATCCAGGCTGGAGTGCAGTGGCGTGATTTCGGCTCACTGCAAGCTCCGCCTCCCAGGTTCAAGCGATTCTCCTGCCTCAGCCTCCTGAGTAGCTGGGACTACAGGCACCCGCCACCACACCCGGCTAATATTTTGTAGTTTTAATAGAGACAGGGTTTCACCGTGTTAGCCAGGACGGTCTTGATATCCTGACCTTGTGATCCGCCCGCCTCGGCCTCCCAAAGTGCTGGGATTACAGGGAGCCACCACGCCCGGCCCCGGCTAATTTTTTGTATTTTTTTCTTTTTAGTAGAGACGGGTTTCACCGTGTTAGCCAGGATAGTCTCAATCTGCTGACCTCGTGATCTGCCCACCTTGGCCTCCCAAAGTACTGGGATTACAGGCGTGAGCCACCGTGCCCAATCTGTTTGTTCATTTTTAAATTGTGCATTATTATTATTATTTTTTTTTTGAGACAGGATCTCACTCTGTCACCCAGGCTGGAGTGCAGTGACATAATCATGGCTCACTGCAGCCTCGACGTCCCAGGCTCAAGTGACCCTCCCATCTTAGCCTCCCAAAGTGCTGGAATTACAGGTAGGAGGGATTACAATAATGCTGGGATTACAGGTATGAGTCACTGTATGAATCTAGTGCATTCTTGTTCTTGTCTGTTCTGTTTCCTGAGCCTGAATGTCGTAATTTTGTGGGAGGTGCTGGGCCAGTGGTGTGCCCATAATCCCAGCTACTAAGGAAGCTGAGACAGGAGGATCACTTGAGCTCAGGAGTTTGAGACCAACCTGGACAATATAGTGAGATACTGTCTCTAAATAGAAAAAGGAAAAGGAAAAAAAAAAAGAAAGTAATTTTGTGGGAAGAAGAATGTGTTGATTGGATGTATACATGGGGCATGTATGTCAGGAAGAAGAGAATCCGTCATGTCTTTCAGCATACCCAGTTTCTTACTCCAGTGGGGATAGTTGCTACCTGGGGCATTCACTGGTTTGGTGTGGAGAAAATATCCACTGCAGCTGGCTGATTAGTGCAAGTGTCAGAAGTAAGGGGACAGTTGGCACAAATACTCTAGATACGGTTGCTCAATTAACCACCCCAAGGAGTAGCCCAAGGCCCTCTTTTCTTTGTATTGAATAACTCTGACATTAGGATAGAGTTCTTTCTTAACTCTATTTCTATTTTTGCACTTTTGAAATAGTCTTCTGGTGCAGGACTTTTTTTGCACTACTGTCAATCTTTTCTTTCTTATCTGCCTTTGGTGTTAAAATGATCTGTACTCTCCCTCCTTTCCAAAATTATAAATATTCACCTATTTTCTTATTTTACTATTTTTACAATTTCATGTTTTACATTCAAATCTTTAAGCCATCTGGAATTTATTCTAGTGTCAGCCATGACTTGGGGCCCTAACTTAATTTTTTCTAATGGTGAGTCACTTGTACCCACCATGTATTCCATGTGTGGGCTTTTAAAATGCAGCTCAACCCTAAGAGCTCCATAAAAGCCTAGGAGTTAAGAATAGAAAAGCTAGGACTATAACTCATTCGGCTCCTAATTTCTGCTCCATTACTGCTCACTCTAGGACTCTGGCAAATCTCAGTGCTCCTTAGGGAAAAAGCTCTGACCAATGATTTAAGGCTGGGAAGGCTGAGGCAGAGAGGAGGATTTGCAGAGAACCCTCTAGAGGAGCTTCATAGTTGCTGTGTTCCAGCCACTGGGCATGGCCTTAGGGGAAACAGTGGTTCAGCCTCACAAGAAGCTGCAGGGGCCTCAAGCTCTACTCTATAACTGCATTTTCTTTCTTCAGCCCCAAGTCCTTTTCCTACTCACTCAAAGTCCCGCTCCATGCCAGTGAGGCTTAGATACTCCTCTTCCTGGGTCCCCACTGCATTTTTGCATGTTTCTCTAGAGCTATTTCTGTAATTCTTGACATGTCTGTCATGGATTAATGAATTACTTGATAAAGTTATCAGGCATGAAAGGTGCCATCTGCCAGGTGCAGGAGGAAAAACACACCAAAGGATATGGAGTTGCTGATGCCCCTGTAGATCCCCTGAGGGGGTCAGGGCACAGTGGTGCCACCATGCCCAGCTAATTTTTGTACTTTTTTTGTAGAGCAGGGTTTCACCATGTTTCCCAGGCTGGTCTCAAAGTCCTGGACTCAAGCATTCCACCCACTTCAGCCTCCCAAAGTGCTGGGGTTACAGGCCAGAGCCACCAAGCCCGACCTTGAAGTTTAATATATTTTAATTCAATCTACCTTATTAATTAACAAATAAAGTCATCTATATCCTTACTTACTGTATGGTTTACTGATGAGTCATGGGCTAAGAGAAATGAATTAAAATTTCCTTCTATTATTATATTTCTATTTCTCCATGTAGTTCCCATTTTTTGCTTTATGAATTCTGTTGCTATATTATTTTATGCATAAAAATGCATGACATCTTCATCGTAGCTTTCAGCGTTTATCATTACAAGGTGTTCTTCTGTGTCTTGTTTTCTGATTTTTTTTTTTTTTTAATTAAAAAAAAAGACAGTTTTGCTCTTGTTGCCCAGGCTGGAGTGTAATGGTGCGATCTCAGCTCAATGCAACCTCCACCTCCCGGGTTCAAGCAATTCTCCTGCCTCAGTCTCCCAAGTAGCTTGGATTACAGGCGTGCGCCACCATGCCCGGCTAATTTTGTATTTTTAGTAGAGACGGGGTTTCTCCATGTTGGTCAGGCTGGTCTTGAATTCCCAATCTCAGGTGATCCGCCCGCCTTGGCCTCCCAAAGTGCTGGGATTACAGGTGTGAGCCACCATACCCGGCAGTAACGTCTGTTTCTTGTTGCATGTATTTGCATGCACGGCGTTTATTTTTGCTTTCTATTTTTTCCTATCTTTTACTTTTGATCTTTCTGAGAAACACTGTTTTAGATGTATCTCTTGCACATGACACTAATTGCATTTTATTTTGTGACTCCAGGAGTTGTTTCTAAAAAGTAAGATTACTGGGTCAAAGGTAAAGAAAGCTTTTGTAGCTCTTAACCCTCATGACCAAATAAATTGTTTTTCACAGGTTGGACCACTTTATCTTGTCACCAGCCATTTAGAAGCAAGCCATTTCCCCACCCCTGCCAGCATGACTATTATATTCCTGCTTAAATTTTTAATAGGTGAAAATGGGATCTCATTGTTCTTTTATTTGCTTTTCTTGGCTTCATCAAATTTTACTTTAAGTAAGTTAAGATGGAAGAAGGATGAAAAAGTCAGCATGAAATGTCCCTTTTCAGATCTCTCCAATGGGATTGATGGGTGGTGGGGTTTCTTATTCCTGATTCCCTTGGTGACACTGAATCAATCACTTCCCACAGGCTCCTCAGCCCAGCCCTTGGCTTTTCCCAGGAGAATTATCTTTGTCCCTTCCTCATATCCCTGCACCTTGCTTTTTTCCCTCCCGTGGTGAATAGGCACTATAACACAACAGGAAGATACAGGGGAAGATCAATGGAATGAATTCAGATCCAAACTCCATCTCTGCTAACCATTTATTAGCTAGCTATTTATCAAATCTGGCCCTCTGGCCAGGCGTGATGGCTATCGCCTATAATCCCAGCACTTTGGGAGGCCAAGGCGGGTGGATCACCTGAGGTCAGGAGTTCAAGACCAGCCTAGCCAACATGGTGAAACCCCATCACTACTAAAAATACAAAAGTTAGCTGGGTGTGGTGGCGCATGCCTGTAATCCCAGCTACTTGGGAGGCTGAGGCAGGAGAATTGCTTGAACCCGGGAGGCAGAGGTTGCAGTGAGCCGAGATCGCACCATTGCACTCTGGCCTGGGTGACAGAGCAAGACTCCATCTCAAAAAAAAAAAAAGTTCTAGTCATTTATTAATTGGGTGATCTATGAGAGTTGCTTAACCCTCTCTGTGCCTTAGTTTTCTAAGGTAATAATTCCCAAGGATAATAAAGATTACAACAGTAATACCTATTGGAGTTTTGCAAAGTAATTAACATACGTAAAGGACAGAGGCCTCCGGAAATTGCTCCTTTTCCCACTCCAATAATGAGGTTTTGGTGGAAGGTATTTCCTTCTTACATGACCCTGCTTCTTTATCTACTGTTCTTGGTCGTAGGCCAGGGACAGGTCCCTGACACAAGGAGACTCAATCAGAGTCCTTTCCTGGGACCTTTGACACTGAGACTTGAGAAAGAAAGCCTTTGGTGCCTCTTGGGTGGAAGCTCTCAAATGTGAGACCCAGGCTATTGGCAGCCATGTTTCCAGCCTTGAGGAAGCCAGGCTGCAAGAATGAGGCTAATGGGTGGAGAGAGAAGCAGATGCTAGAGTCTGGCATTGTTGGAATCCCTGGTTCCGGCTACCCCCAAATGCATCCTATGAGCCAGCCAATAAATATCCAATTTTCCCTAAGCTTGCTTGTGTTGAGTTTCTATTCACTTGCAACCAAAAAAGAGCTTTAGCTGGGTGCAATGGCATGTGCCTGAACCTCAGCTACTTGGGAGGCTGAAGTGGGAGGATTGCTTTAGCCCATAAGTTTGAATCCAGCCTGGACAACATAGTGAGACCCCCTGTCTCATGAAAAAAAAAAAAAAAAAAAAAAAAGAAGAGTTTTAATATACATCTTAAGACATCTTAGGATAGTAAATCATGAAGTCTCCCATCTGTCTGTCCAGGTCTCTCTGAAAAGCCAAACACTCTGTCCAAGCCCGTCTCTGAGACACACATACACATGCACGCACACACACATAGAATGACTGCAGTTCCCACTCCAACTGGAGGGAGCTGTGGCTCCTTCTCTGCCTGAGCTGCCTGCACATGCCTCTACTTCTCCACACACACCAAAAGACAGCTGTGTCAATGCCCAGGCCTCGGGAACTGCACTTGCTAAACAGAATGTTATCCCGGAAATCTGTGCCCTTCTCTGTATGCCTCTTGTCCTTTTTTCATTGCCCTATTCAGTAACTTCACAAATATATAATGAGCACCTGCCAAGAACCATGTCAGGCCTGGGGCAACAAACAGTCCCTGCTGTCAAGGAACCCGCAGGCTTGTGGGGCCGTCATGCTGTCAAAAGGCAGCTCCAAGAGAGACAGTGGGATGCGTGTCAAACAGATGTTTCAGCCAAGTATGGCAGGAGCTCAGAGGAGGCCTCGTCACTTGTTGCCTGGGACAGACGTCTGGCTGGTCTGCCCCCCTCCCACCCCAGCCCTCCCTGTGCGCTGCTGCCAGAATGTCTTCCTGAACACAGCTATGTAAGACCCTCTTCCTCTGCAGGCCTGAGCCCACATTCCTTAGCCTGACAAAATCCTAATCCAGATATTGCTTCCACCTATTTTTTCAGCCACACCATCCACTGTTCTCCATTCACAAACCTCACCCACAAGTCTAAAGAGTAAAAAGTAAAAGGATCAGTTTGCAAAAATCCACCATAGACACACAGATTGGGTGTGTGTGGAGGGGAAACAGCACACTTGGGATGCATTTGCAGACCTTGTTCCAGATTCAGGTCTAACGTCACCCCTATCCCCAGGAAACCTTCCTTGCTTCTCCAAGTGAAATTAACCTCTTCCTTTTCTGAATCTATATAACCCTCTCTGTACACCTCTGTTAGAGCACAGATTGCTCCTACCTTTTTAGGAGTGCACATAATTTTTATCTGTATGTGGAGACAGATGGCATCCTATGGAGTATGGTACAAAGCAGGGATTCAAAAGCTGTTTGCTGACTATTTGGAACCATGTGAAACACCATTTGCCATTCATCAGATGGACTCTGGCTGCTGAAGTGCTCGAGTTCCTGTCATGAGCTGGCTTTACCTACTCCTTTGCACTCCGAGGATGGTGTTTTCACTCCTGAGCTGATCTCCTGTATTGTTACTTCTGTCTGATCTGTCATTTGTCATCTTCTTGTGAACCTGTGGCCACTGAAGTTTGAATTCCCAGCCTCTCTTATTTATTCCTTTATTCAGGAAACCATTATTGATGCCTCATTGGTGGCCAGTTCAATGC
Organism: Nomascus leucogenys; assembly: GCF_006542625.1. NCBI lineage: Eukaryota > Metazoa > Chordata > Mammalia > Primates > Hylobatidae > Nomascus > Nomascus leucogenys. The sequence continues at coordinate 81,585,108 of NC_044388.1, forward strand.
TCACTATCAGGAACACAAGGATTGTGTCCTGCCCTGGGATCCCTGACTTGGGAAGGGTAGGGAAGAGGTGGAGGGAAGACAAAGACATGAGTGACGGGATACAAGGAGAAGTGATGTGGCCCTAAGAGAATAGCAGGGAGAGTGCTGAGGGAGTCACAGCAGAAGGCTTGGGTTGGGGAATATGGGCTGGGGAAAGTCACTGACAGACCCACATCCATACCAACTAAATTCTCTCTTCCCCTACACTCCTCAGCATATTTTAACTGGGCCCTTGGTTGCCACAGCTGCAAGCTCTGGCCTCCCCATTCCAGGATCTGTGCTGATGGAGTCAGGAAACATTTGAATAGCCTCTGTACAGCTTATTCCACCACCCTCCCCAACCCTACTGCCCATTCTTTCCCATTTCATCCCACACAAACACACAAATCTCAAGAGCTCAACACTAATCCCTCCCAGACCTGGGATCTGGGATGCTACCCCCTGGACTCTCTTGAATCACCTCTGCTGCAGTTCATACCCAGGACACTGGGCTCAGGTAACCACTCAGGCTCCTGAGCTGTATGGGGGACCTGCTTTTCCTGTCCCTAGGGCTTGGGGCCCACCACAGGCATCTGTGATGTCCCTAAATTATTATAGGGGCTCTAGATCTACTGGCCAATTTGCTAAGGTGCTTTGCCTCTGTCTCTCTGGGTTCCCGCTCCCACCCTAGGCACCTCCTCCACCTTCCTGCGTGCAACCACTCCCCTCAGCAAACGTGTGAGGCTGCCAGACCCCGCTGAAGAGCTGTAGGCCCTGCTGGCAGGAGGCAGGCTAGCTCCAGAGAGTTGGCTGGAGGGGAACGCAGCAGATCACATTTCCTCAGCTCACGCCAAATAGTATTCAGACGTAGCTTTTCAGACAGACACAAATTGCTCATCCAATAAACACAGAAGGGCAAATCCTGGGACATTTATCAAAGTGGGGAAAGATGAGAGAAAGGACAGTCACAAGAGGCCTTTGAGAGCCGACTCAGTGTGGCTGGCGCAGAGGAGGTGGTGAGACTTCCATGCACTCCTGGGGTTTTCTCCTTAGAGGGCCTGAAACCCAGCACTGGGGCTTTGGGATTTGCTGTCACTGGGACATACAATGCCCATATTAGTGTATACACTTCTCTGCGGTGAACAGCAATTAAGAAATCTATGTGGGCCAGGTTGCCTTTGTGAGCAGACAGCCCTCACCCACATGTGACAATTGTCAGGTGGGAGAGCTGGCTGCAAGGACTTCATCAGTTGCCCCCACTGTGCAATGCACAAAATGTGCTCATGCCTCTTCCCTATTTCCAGGGTTCACAGGGGACAGTCCCTCCTGAGCTGGAACTTCTTGTTGACAGGTATAAGAACATGGGGACCAGAGATACAGGGTCCTCTGCTCATATCAGAGTGCTGGCCAAGCAACTGAAGTCCTTTGACAGCCCCTTTCCTGCTAGCCCCTTCTAACTAGCTCCATGAGCTTTCCCCTCCAGGGATTCAGCCTGGAGATTACAGAAATCGGGCCCTGGTCTAAGGCCAGAGAGAGGAAGGACTAGGTGAAGCCTCTGCAGGCAGCCTGGGTCCTCCCACTGCCTGTGCAGAAACTGTGTCATACCACTGGCGCTCTGATGTGTACCCAACAGAGCGGGAGGTGGGCCATGGGAATGAGGAGGCAATGACTAGATTAGGGTAAGGGTATGAAAGTAACTGCTGACTTTTATATAGTCAGAATATTTTAAAAATTAAAGCTGAGAGAATAAAACTTTCTATGGGGCCAAACTATAGCCTCAGCTGGCAGGGACTCTGTGGCCCCAGAGCTTGATGGCAACAAGGTGCTTTCTCGCATATGGCTGGTCCTAACACAATCAGGAAGCCGAGGGGAATTCCCAGGCAATACTCCCACGATCCCATGAGACACATGTGCTATTTTGGATATTACTTTCCAGATAAGACACAGTGAAGTTAGGTAACGTGTCCAGGTCACCCAGTTCAAGACTGGGAGGCTTCAGAATCTAATCTGACTCATACTGCTCACAGGCCTGTGGAGAGATATGGGGGTTTCAGGAATATCCAGTTGTGTGGGAATCCTTAAGAGGGTAGGGTTTGGAGGTCTGGGGTCCTCAGGGTTGGGATGCTGTCTTCAAGGCACAATGCTCAGGCAGTTTCCACTGAGGACCTGGGGTCTCTATAATTAGGGTGATTAACCCTACCAGTTTCCCCAGAACTGAGAGGGTTGAGATTTGGGACTTTTCGTTTTAAAACTGGGATGATCCTGGGAAAGGCAGGACAAGTTGGTCATCTACCTGGAACAAAAGGACCAGGCACAGATCATCGTCATGGACTTCGGGACCCACCTGCAGCTCAGCCAAGCCACACATCCCCAGGCTGGGGACCTGGGGAGTGGCATGCTGATTAGGAAAATGGGCAGAGTGGCAACCAGCTGGGAACAGCTCCTCCAGACACTTGGGAGGGCCAGGCTGTGACCACAGGCAGCAGTAAAGCAGGGCTACTGTGGCCGCAGAGCTTGACTGGAACAAGGTGCATTCTGGCATGGCTGATCCTACACAAACAGGAAGGCTGAGGGGAATTCCCAGGTGAGGCTCTCCAGGCAGGCAGGGAGCATGAACCAGGTGGCTTCCACTCTGCCTGCAGGAAGGAAATTTCTTTTCTGGTTCCTGAAACTTCATTCCTATCAGGAACAGCCTCTCTCCTACCTACCCACCTGGGGGACTCACACTGACCTGCATTTCTAGGCTCTTACCCTTCTCTCCCTCTCTGACTTTGTCCTGCTTGTTGTAGAACTGTGTTTATTCATCAGTCTCTTTCCTTTTTGTTTTTTTGTTTGAGACAAAGTCTCACTCTGTCGCCAGGCTGGAGAGTGCAGTGGCCCAAACTTGGCTCACTGCAACCTCCACCTCCCAGGTTCAAGCGATCTTCGTGCCTCAGCTTCCTGAGTAGCTGGGACTACAGGCGCCCGCCACTGCCCCAGGCCAATTTCTGTATTTTAGTAGAGACGGGGTTTCACCATGTTAGCCAGGCTGGTGTCGAACTCCTGACCTCAAGTGACCTGCCCATCTCAGTTTCCCAAAGTGCTGGGATTACAGGTGTGAGTCAATGCGCCCAGCCAGTCTCTTTGCTTTTGCAGATCTGAAACTCACTGGTACAACACTTGGAAGATTTTTAATATAAGGGGATTGAGTTCTAAGGCACAGAAACCATGGGCAGAAATGCTAATAGGCTTCGGAAAGACCAGAATGGGGGCAAGGAAGCCTCAGGAATATGGGCATTTCTCTTTCATGTCTATGTCCACTTCTTTGTCTGTGGTCTGTTTCATTCTCTCAGCTTTCTTTGCTTCTCTGTGCATTGGCAGAAGGTGGAATGTTTACATCATCTCAATTCCAGCCACACCCAGGGGCTGACTAGCTTTCTGGAATCGCAAATCTAAATTCTCAGGAGAAATCATCTGATTAGCCCAACTTGGGTCAGATGCTCACCCCTGGCCCAGACAGCTGTGGCTGGAGGCTGGGGCCAAGCAGTATCAACATGGCTATTCAGGACCCTTCCTAAAGAGGGGCAAGTTTGTGGAGAAAGGAGTCACCCTGAGCTGGCTAGACATGTTCGCTCTCTACCATATATGTTTCCTGAACTGGTAGGTAACTGTGCCTTCTCTTCCCAGAGTTTATAAAATTTCTTTTGTGGCTCCCTGGTGGTTGGCTCGATGTTACTCTCACTCTGGAATATTTAAAAAATTAATTTGGATAATTGTGGTAAGCTATTTAACAAGCCAGGTCTTAAACAGTGTGGCCCATTATCTCTACCTTATACAGCACCCTATTATTATCTCCTTTGCATGATGGTTTAGGGCATTGCAGCTCGAAGTGTGATCCGTGGATCAGCAGCATTGGTATTGCCCAAGAGCTTGTTGGAACTCCAGAATGCAGTTCCTACCTACTTGAGCAGACTATGCATTTTAACAGCTCCCCAGGTGATTCACATTAAAGTTTGATGAGCACCTGGAGGAGGTTCTTGTCTTTTCTCTCCTATTAGATTGAAAATTCTGAGGGCAGGGCCTGTATTTACAAACCTCAATTGTCCACTTCCTATGTGTAAAGTAACTTGCTTTGTCTTGCAGGCGACAGAGCTTATCAGATGCAGTTATGAGCGAATTTTAAGCTCAGGATAGTGGTTGAAGAGGGTAAATTAATTACAGTAGTCCACCCCTATCCTTGGGTGTGTGTTCTCAGACCCCCAGTGGATGCTGGAAACTGCAGATTGTATTGAACTCTACCTACATCCTATTTTTTTTTATTTGATAACCAAAACAGCTACTAATGGGTAGCTATCTAATGAGCAGGCAATGTACACAGTATGGATAAGCTGGAAAAAGGGATGATTCATGTCCTGGGTGGGATGGCAAGGGACAGGGCAAGATTTCATCATGCTACTCAGAGCAGTGTGCAATTTAAAACTTATGAATTTTTTATTTCTGAAATTTTCCATTTAATATTTTTAGGCCACGGTTAACCTCCAGTAACTGAGACATCAGAAAGCAATGGATAAGTGGGTACTACTGTACATGTTATCTGAATTTTGCTTTAAACTAATCCTGCAGGAGGTGGAGGGAAGTTGGGGGTATAGATGAAATAAACATGGCTAAATGTTGATTTTTTTTTAAGTGGGGTGATGGGAACTTGGAGACTTACACTATTTTCTCTATTTTTGTATATTTTTAAAATTTTCCACAATAAAAATTATAAGAAAGGAATGGTTGAAGACATTGTAAGAGATCATCTTGCTTCTCAAAATAAGTTAGTTTCCTAGCCAAATGAAATAAATCCAAGGCACTAAGAGAATTTCCAAATGAAATTGCTCAATCCTTGTCAGAGACTCTTGGAGGATGAATATACCGGGGAGAAGTTTGGAACATTAGTCCTGTGTAAATGATTTTCTAATTTTGCAAAAGGAGAAGTGGTAATCAGTTTCCTTCTGTTACTTCAAATCAGCTTATGTGGGGGAAAAGGGAGGAGTAATTCACCAGGTCACATAACTGGTCAGTCCAGGGGGAGTCTGATACAACATACCAGGGCGCAACCCTCTAGCTTCCTTTTTGGCTTAATTCTCAGATAAGCTCTTTCCACATAATGGCTGTAATAAGATGGACAGCGTACCTCCAAAATTCATTTCTATCTGAAACCTCAGAATTGAGCTTATTTGGAAACAGTCTTTGCAGATGCAATTAGTGAAGTCAAGATGGAGTCATACTGGATTAGGGTGAGCCCAAGTCTAATGATTGGTTTCCTTATAAGAGGAGAGGACACATCAACAGGAGAAAATCATAGGCAGAGAGAAGGCCATGTGAAGATGGAGGCAGAGATTAGAATGATGTTGCTACAAGCCAAGGAATGCCAAGGATGGCTGTGAGCCACCAGAAGCTAGAAGAGGCAAGAAAGAATTATTTCTTAGAGCTTTCAGAAGGAGCACGTCCAGCCTGGGCAACAGAGTGAGACCTCGTCTCCACAAAAAATTTTTTTTAAAAATTAGCTGGGCATGGTGGCATATGCCTGTGGTCCCAGCTACTAGGAAGGGTGACAGAGTGAGACCCTAGAAGCATGTCCCTGCTGACACCTTGATATTTTGGACTTTTAGCCTCCAGAACTGTAAGAGAATCAATTTCTGTTGTTTTAAGCCACCAAGTCTGTGACAATTTGTTAGAGGAGTCCTTGGAAACTAATATAGCACCCTTGCTAACTCCAGACTGGCCAATCCAGGGGAAAGGAAAAGCCTTTTACTCAACATTTGCAGCAGAAGTCCTGGGAGAAGGGACATTGCTCATTAGTCCTTCTTGGGCCACATGTTGATCCTTGAACAAATCAACTGTGGCCAGAGGGGTATAGTGCTCTGATTGGCCAGATATAAGTCACCCGGGCCATAGCGACCCCATAGTTAGCCTGTCGCAACCACATGGGGAAGGGTGGGAGTCTCTAACAGAAGGAGTAATGTTGAGGAGGAGGCACAAAAAATCAATACCCGTCCATTACAGGAAGACGTTGATTCTGCAAACTACACTCTTATCTAAGAATAGTTTGTGTGTGTGTGTGTGTGTGTGTGTGTAAGACAGGGTCTTGTTCTGTTGCCCAGGCTGGAATGCAGTGGTGCAATCACATCTCACTGCCACCTCAACCTTCTGGGCTTAGGCAATCCTCTCACCTCAGCCTCATGAGTAGTTGTGACTACAGACACATACCACCACCATGCCTGGCTAATTTTTTTTATTATTTTTTTTTTATTTTATTTATTTTTTTTTTTTTTGAGACGGAGTTTTGCTCATGTTGCCCAGGCTGGAGTGCAATGGCACGATCTCGGCTCACCACAACCTCCGCCTCCCGGGTTCAAGTGATTCTCCTGCCTCAGCCCCCCGAGAAGCTGGGATTACAGGCACGCACCACCATGCCCGGCTAATTTTGTATTTTTAGTAGAGATGAGGTTTCTCCATGTTAGTCAGGCTGGTCTCGAACTCCCAACCTCAGGTGATCCGCCCACCTCGGCCTCCCAAAGTGCTGGGATTACAGGCGTGAGCCACTGCGCCCGGCCATTTTTTTTTATTTTTAATAGAGACAAGGTCTCACTATGTTGCCCAGGCTGATCTTGAACTCCTGGGCTCAAGCAATCCTCCTGCCTCGGCCTCTTGAAGTGCTGAGATTACAGGTGTGAGCCATTGTGCCTGGCCAAGAATAGACTTTTAAAGATGTAAAGGAAGTGGAGATTTCTCAGAATAAACCAGAGCAAAGACTATCACATTTCTTTTTTTAACAGGTCCCTAAACTGCCAGATCACAGAGCTGCATTTGATAGTCTGTTGGCAAACTGGGTTGGCCTTTAACAATCTATGGCATGTTATTCCTGTGACTAAAAAGGAAAATATGGGTTGGATGATAGTACAATTAAAGGGAAATTGAACTTTTTAAAATGACTGGAGCGAACCTTTGCCATTATACTTGTCCACTCAGCGTGCAATCCCCCATCTTATTTTGGAAGAATTTTCCAGTCTATGTAGTACTGGAGGGCTGCAATGCCCTAGCTCCCACCATGGAGGCAGAAAGGGGAAGATTCATTCCTCCCCTACCTGGCAGCTAGGGCTCAAGCATGTGAATTGGCTCAGTCATTCCCACTGAAGACTCTGAATTCTTAGGAGTGATGCTAAGAGGCAGGAGTGGTGTAGAAATTATTCATGGAGGCAGCAGCAGCATGAACGGTCCTGTAGCAGTGGTGTTAAATAATCATGGGCAGTGGTGGCCACAGCAGAACAGTGTTATAATTGACTGTTTTCACAGTCAAAAACTCTGGTTCGTACATTGACTTTATTTAAAGGATTCAAGTTAACTTATAGGAATGTTTCCACTGTTCCAGGATGCTGCCTTCAGCCCTGCCTTTTAGTTTAACATGAACATAAAAGAGTGAATGTTGTTTCAGAAGACACTGATGAAAGTATGATATCGGAAATTGCGGAGATAATGGTCCTGCTCTATTCTGTTGCTTAGACCCTGGCTGGAATGCTGCATTCAGTTACGGACCCTACTAAATGCCCAGGTAGTCAAAGCCCAATCAAAGAAGAATAATCGGGACAGGGAAGGAACTCAATAAGGAAGCACGAAGAACAATGGAAATGGAGCTGGGCATGGTGGTGTGTGCCTGTAATCCCGGCTACTTGGAAGGCTGAGGTGGGAGGATCACTTGAGCCCAGAGTTCAAGACCAGGCTGGGCAACATAGTGAGACCCCATCTCTTAAAAAAAGAGGTAGAATTGATAGGTAGCCTGGTGAGGAGTTGTCTTCAGGTTGGGAGAAGGTACATGGCTGATCTCTTTCAACAACAGAAAGACCATCACGTGGAAAAGTATTCATTCGCTTTTCCAATGAATTTTCCATTCATTGGAAAAGGATTATTCTCTGGCTCCAAGGAACAAACTTGATATTACTGAGGAAGTTATAGACATGGATTTTAGCTTAATGCAGATGCTCCTTTACTTACAATGGGCTTCATCCCAATAAACTCATCGTAAGTTGAAAACATTGTAAGTCGAAAATGCACTTATCTAAGCTCCCAAAGATCACAGTTTAGCCTAGCCTTCCTTAAATATTCTGAGAACATTTACATTAACCTATAGTTGGGCAAAAGCATCTAACACAAAGCCTATTTTAAAAATAAAAGGTTGGTCTTCATAAGTTGCTAGCCTGGGAAAAGATCAAAGTTCAAAATTTGAAATACAGTTTCTATTGAATACATATTGCTTTTGCACCACTGTAAAATCAAAAAGTCGTAAGTCTAACAGTAAGTCAGGGACTGTCTGCATAAGAAGGCTTAATAGTTGGGTCAGTGATAGCCACAAGGGAGCAGGCTGCCTCATGACATAGCGAGCTCCCTGTCACTGGAGCTGTGCACACAAAGCCAAGAGAACTCTCAAAGAGTGTATGGTGTGTGGAAATCCTCGCTGGATGAAGTTAGGGTTGATGTCCTTCCATATTCTCTCTAATGCTGAAATCTGATGAAGTCCATAGCGCAGGTTGGGAAGAGCAGGAAATTGGAGGAAAAGAGACCAGAGATATTACAAATTGTGAGCTGTTCTGGAGTACAATTCCCAGCCACCATTTTAGCTCCAGAAAAAGAAAAAGTCATGGAGGGTTGCATTATTCCCAATTCTTCACCACTCCCTATATCCAGTCCCTTTGCCATATGACTTTGAAGTTTCTCCCACTAGAGGCAGAATATGATAATGTTGGGTTGGCCAATCAACTTGTTTTGGCTGATAGAATGTGGGTGGAAGTGACCACTCCAACCACAGGCCTTATGAGATATTGGGGCTTTTTGCTCACCCATCTTGTGCCATGTGAAAAACATGCCCTTGGTGGGCATCACAGAAGAAATAGAGACACATGGCATAGACTAACCTAGCCAACCTACAGAGCTACTACATCTTTAAGCACAGCTGTCCCAGCCAATCCATGGACACCTGAGAGAGAAATACATGCTTTATTATTGTATGGCACTTCAATTTGGTCGTTATTTGCTAAGCAGCATTATTATGGCAATAACTAATTAGCAATTAGTTATGGGATATTCCAACAATTTTAAGATATAGCAATTGAAGGCAGTTGCCAGGCTTCTGTTGGCCTTTCTAGGATATGAGAAAGCAGCACTTGAGGCAAATAACCCATCCCAACAGACTGTAGACATATCCTGTCTTGGGTATAGATGCTGCTGGAAATGGATGACCACAGTCACTGAGCAGGGCCTGGACCCAGTGCTATGGCACCTTTGTACAGGATGGGATAAAGGGGTGAGAGGAGGAAGCAGACCCACTTCGGGTCATGAGAACAAGTGTAGTTGAGCACTCAGAACAAAATATAGATGGTAATAGCATCCTGACATGCAGTTTATTTGTGTTGTGATGGATTAAAGATGGCCACAAATTCTTTCCTACATCTCTTATCAATATGTGGAGTCTGTTTCCTCTCCCCTTGAATCTAGGTTGGTCCTGTGACTTATGTGGACCAATAGAATGTAGCTATGTATCACTGTATAACTTCTGAGCCTTGGCCTGAAGAGATCTTCTGGGCCAGGCACAATGGCTCACGCCTGTAATCCCAGCACTTTGGGAGGCTGAGGTGGGTAGAAAGCTTGACCCCAGGAGTTTGAGACCAGCCTGGGCAACATGGCAAAACCCCATATCTGCTAAAAATACAAAAATTAGCTGGGCATGGTGGCGCACACCTGTAGTTGCAATTACTCGGGAGGCTGAGTTGGGAGGATCACCTGAGCCCAAGAGGTGGAGGTTGCAGTGAGCCAAGATCACACACCACTACACTCCAGCCTGGGTAACAGAGCAAGACCCTGTCTCAAAAAAAAAAAAAAAAAAAAAAAAAGTCTTCTGTTCCCTCCTATGCATTCAGAATGCTCCTTCTGAGAACCCAGCTGCAATGCTGTGAAGAGGCCCAAGCAACTCTGTGGGGGCCCACCAGGAGGAGGAGAAGTGAGACACCTGGCTAATAGTTCCAGCTGAGCTCCCAGCTGGCAACTAGCACCAACTTCCAGCCATGTGAGTAAGGTCATTTGTACCTCCAGACATTCTACCACCCCACCCAACACTCTGTGAAGCAGAAAACCACTGGGTTAATGGTTAATGCACATAACTGTAAGAAATAATAAATTGTTGTTTTAAGAGATTCATTTTGGGTAGTTTTGTTTTGTTTTGTTTTGTTTTGTTTTGCATAGCAATAAATCAGGCACTGGCAAACTTTCCGTAAAAGATCAGATAGCCAATATTTTAGGTTTTGCAGGCCAGATGATCTCTGTTGCTACTACTTAACTTTGCCATCGTAGTATGAAAACAACCATAGAAAATACACAAACAAAAGAACATGAAAAAAAAAAAAAGAACATGACTGAGTTCTAATACATTTTCACTTACCAAAACAGACGGTGGGCTAGGTTTGGCCATGGAAACTAGCTTCCCAACCCCTGCAATAGATAATTAAAACAAATTAACACCCAGAAGTGGGGAGCTTCCATAACAAAAATCTAAAACATATAACATTTACTTTGGAATCAGGAAGCTTGCAGAGTCCTGAAGGGTAGGAAGGAGGATGACAGCACAGCGAGGAAGTTCTTGGGAAATTATTCAGGACCTAAGTGACATACTAGTAACATGTAGTAACATGGATAAGAGAAAATAATTGAACTTGCACCTTGGTATGGAGATTTCTAGGCAAAACGTTCAAAATGCCAACTTACTCCCTTTAGCTGCCTGTGAAAAAGTACAGGGAGAAGAAACTATTTTGTTCAAGCAAAATTTTGAGAAACTATAGAGGGCCCAGGGCATTATCTACAGCCAGAAAAAAAAAAATGCTCAAAGTAAATTAAAACCTAGAGGGAATATTAATTCTAAGACCTTCCCCGTAAAATGGGGCCTCAAGGTCAAGGATGTGGCTGTAAGACTTTTTTGTTGTTGTTTCTCAAATGTTATATTAGTTATTTTTTGTACTCTATTAGTATATTATTGGCATATAGTAATATATGAGTAGCAATTTAAAAAAAATTTAGATTTGGGGATACATGTACAGGTTTGTTATATGAGTATATTGCATGATGCTGAGGTTTGGGCTTCTAATGATCCTATCACCCAGTAGGTAGTACCTGATAGGTAGTTTTTCAACTCTTGTCCCTCCACCTCTGTTGGAGTCCCCAGCATCTATTGTTCCCACCTTTGTGCCGTGTGTACTCAATGTTTAGCTCCCACTTATCGGTGAGAACATGCGGTACTTGGTTTTCTGTTCCTGTATTAATTTGCTTAGGATAATGGTCTCCAGCTGCATCTATGTTGCTGCAAAGGACATAATTTTGTTTTTTTCTATGGTTGTAAGACTGTTGAGATCTCAGAAAGACTTAAAACAGTGCCTCCTAAACCTCTCATGTAGACTAAAGTGCTTCTAAGAGTCTTAAAGTTCTGGTCCACAGCACTGTAATTTACAGCCTAAAGGAGGGAAGGGCTTATCTTGAGATTTGGGGGTATGGTTTGAGTAAAAATAAAATTAATGGAAAGTCCACAGTTTTTTCCCCTACAAGAATTGTACCAGTGTAAGCAGTAGTGGCTTGAGTTAAAACAGACAAAGATAGTTCAACATGAAAAGAACACACCAGGTACCCAGTGAAGCATCTTGAACAAGTTACCAGACTGTGAACAAAGCCTATTTCTTTTGGAAAAGGAGGAATGACTCAAAGGATGGAGCCAAGAGCTCCATCCAAGGGTAGAGATAGGAGCCACAGAGAATCACATTCCCTGCCCCTGGAGCAGGGGAAATTGGTGACAAGTGCATGGTTAGTTCTCACATTTGCTAATGGCTGTTATGTGCCTTTTATTAATCTCCTATTTTAAATGGGAGTGTCTACTGTGGTTTTCTTGTCCTTGTATTTCCATTATATGTTAGATGTGTGGGGGAAAAGTCACTTAAGGAGAAGTTGCAAGTTTAGTACAAATAATTTTTTTAGACTACAGTCATACATTGCTTAATCATGGGGATTCCTTCTGAGAAATGTGTCGTTAGTCAATTTTGTTATTGTGCAAACATCAAAGAGTGAGTCTAAATCTAGATGGTACAGCCCACTATACATCTAGATTATATAGTATGGCCTATTGCTCCTAGGCTACAAACCTGCACAACATGTTACTGTACTGAATACTGTAGGCAATTATAACACAATGGTAAGTGTAACTAAACATATCTAAACATAGAAAAGGTACAGTAATAATACACTGTAAAATACAAAAAATAGTATACATGTACAGGGCAGCTTTATTATAGTCTTATGGACCCATCATCCTATATGCCATCCATTGTTGACTGAAATGTTGTTACGTGGCACATGATGGTATTTGAGAGTAAATTTCCGATATGATGCCCTATTACTCCAAAACCCTTTTGTGTATATTTCCAGTGTAACCACAATATAATCATCAAAACAGAAAGTTAACATGGCTACATTATTATCATTTTATCCTTAGTCCCCATCCAAGTTTCACTGGTCATCCCAATAATATTCTGTTTTTAAATTTAATTTTTATTTTTTTAGTGACAGGGTCTTACTGTCATCCAGGCTGGAGTACAGTGGCTTGATCATAGCTTACTATAACTTCAAACTCCTGGGCTCAAATGATCCCCCTGCCTCAGCCTTCCGAGTAGCTAGGACTACAGGTATGCATCACCATGTCCAGATAATTTTTAAAATTTTTCATAGAGACAGGGGTCTTGCTATGTTACCCAGGCTAGTATCAAACTTCTGGCCTCAAGCGACCTTCCTGCCTTGGCCTCCCAAAGTGCTAGGATTATAGGCATGAGCCACCACACTAGGCCTCCAATTTTATATATATATATATATTTATTTATTTATTTATTTTAGACAGCGTCTTGCTCTGTCACCCAGGCTAGAGTGCAGTGGCATGATCTTGGCTCACTGCAACCTCCACCTCCCAGGTTTAAGTGATTCTCCTGCCTCAGCTTCCCAAGTAGCTGGGATTACAGGTGCACACCACAACGCCCACCTAATTTTTGTATTTTTACTAGAGATGGGGTTTCACCATATTGTCCAGGCTGGTCTTGAACTCATGGCCTCAAGTGATCTGCCTGTCTTGGCCTCCCAAAGTGTTGGGATTACAGGCATGAGCCACTGCTTCTGGCCCCCAGTAAGATATATATATATATAATTTTGAGACAGTCTCACTCTGTCACCCAGGCTGGAGGGCAGTGGCACGATCTCGGTTCACTGCAACCTCTACCTCCCAGGTTCAAGCGATTCTCCTGCCTCAGCCTCCTGAGTAGTTGGGATTATAGGTATGTGCCACCATGCCTGGCTAATTTTTGTATTTTCAGTAGAGATGGGGTTTCACCATGTTGGCCAGGCTGGTCTTGAACCCCTAGCCTCAGGTGATCTGCCTGCCTCAGCCTCCCAAAGTGCTAGGATTACAGATGTGAGCCACCATGCCCAGAGAATATTCTTTATATTAGAAGGACCCACTTTAGAATCACATGTTACATTTAGTTTTTTTCCTTCAGTTTTTCATTTTTCCAAAAATTACACCAAGCTAAAGCAAAGCTCTAGTTGATGCAGGTGTGTTGTGTAGACGTTAGCAGTATTGCCCTCACTACATGCTCTTTGGACAGTAGTGCAACCCCAAGAAAAGGATGGTTAGTTGTTATTTCTCTTTATTTTCCTTCAATTGTGATGAGAACATTTTCTCAGTCTTTGACTATCATGACCTTGACATTCTGGAAGATTTCAGGATGGTTGTTTTCTAGAATGTCTCACAATTTGGATTTCTCTAATGTTTCCCATTAAAATTATTAGCATTTCTTAAGGCAATATTTGAAATTAGGTAAATATATTGTTACTCATCAAATTCCATTTATTTATATCACTATGGACTCATAGTTTATTTTGTTCAACTGGTAATAAATTGTTTCTATCAATATTTATTTTCATTCTCAAATTTTTCCATATTTGGCCAATGGGAGCCCCTTCAAACTGATTTCTGTGTCTTTTTGACATAATCTTATCATTCTTCCTCACTTTCTGACACAACATTTTCCAGGTTCATCTTGTAATATTCCTAGCCAATCCCTGGAATCAGCCATCAGCCTTTTCTCCAAGAATACCTAGGTCCTTTTATTGGAGAATGGTGTTTAGAAGCCAAGACTTGGCTGCTAGATGTGCTCATGGCCTTGGGAAATTTCTGCTCCCAGACAATACACACACACACACACACACACACACACACACACACACACACCCCATTCTTATTTCATCTATCACTATATTGAAAATCATGAATTCATACCAATTTCTCAAATTTAAATAATGTATCAAAGGATTCATTTTAGTTTTCTCCCTGTCTATATTTGTAACTCCTCTGACTGTCAGAAACTTGGGTAACTCTCATCAATATATAGTTGCTATTTTTGTTTTTTTTTGAGACGGAGTCTTGTTCTGTAGACCAGGCTGGAGTGCAATGGCCCAATCGAGGCTCACTGCAACCTCTGCCTCCCAGGTTCAAGTGATTCTCCTGCCTCAGCCTCCCGAGCAGCTGTGGATTACAGGCATGTGCCACCAAGCCCAGCTACTTTTTGTATTTTTGGTAGAGATGGGGTTTCACCACGTTGGCCAAGCTGGTCTCTAACTCCTGACCTCAGGTGATCTGCCCGCCTTGGACTCCCAAAGTGCTGGGTTTACAGGTGTGAGCCACCATGCCCGGCCATATAGTTACTTTTTAATCAGTGTTCCTGTGTTCAACACTCTCTTCGTCACATCTTGGCTTCAACACCCTGTACTCGGTTGCCCTACTTCACAGGAGACTTCCTACCATGCTCAGGTCCTGAGGCCCTTTTTGCTCTCCTGGGCTTTGACCCTCTTTGCTGGGCTGCTATCCTCCCCACCCCCACCCTTACCCCTCCCTATCCTGGTTGGGCTTTGACACCCTGTCTATGCTGTTTGGACTCTTATGTTGCTCAACCCTACCTAGTGACTTTTTAACTGAATTTCTCAGGAAAAGGGAGGAAAAAAAAGGAACAAGGTAATTTGTCTTTATAATCCACAGATCCCTCTATTATCTTTATTTTTTAGAGATGTTACCCAGGCTGGTCTCAAACTCTTGGGCTCAAGCGGTCCTCCCACCTCAGCCTCCCAAAGCGCTGGGATTACAGGCGTGAGCCACTGCACCCGGCTATCCATACCTCCCGTCCCTGAACCTGAGGAATATACCTGTGAAACTGTGTCCCAAAGAGTTAAAGAAACCAACGACTAACAGAAATTCCTGAGTTTGCAGGATGGCAGATAAGAAAAGAAACAATGTGCTGAAATGCCAAAACTCCCTTTGCTTGAGATAAAAGAACTGGCTGAAATCAGTTGGAACAAATAGGGCAACTGGGCTCTTGCACAGAAAGAGCTTTCTGGTGTCACAACCCAAATTTCCACCACGTTTCACTCTAAATCCCCCTGAATTGCACGTGACCCATGAAGAGGCATGAAGAAGTAATTGTGCATGACTGAGGACTTTCCAGACCTCCCCTTTCCTTCCACCAGTTACTTAGTAATCTCAGAATCCACCCCCAAAAATTTTTCTGATAAAAACACTACCTTAAAGCCAGCCCAGGGAGACTTTAGCCAGCCCAGGGAGACCTAAAGTCACCACAGGGAGATTTTAGCTGAACTCTTCTATCTCCTTGTTGGCCTACCTGCAGTATAAAGCTTTTCTTTTCTCAAAAACCTGGTGTCACAGTATTGGTTTCTAGAACATTGGGCAGTGAGTGCTTTTGCGCTTTGGTCGGTAACACCTGGTCTGATTTAGACAATACTTTGGACCTGAAGTCTTAATTAGTTGAACCTTTGGGGGATTTTAGGAAGACACTAATGTATTTTACCTGTGAGAAGAATCTAAATAATTTGTGGCCATTGGGCAAACTACTGTGGAATAAAGGTGCCTGACAATTCTTTGCCCCTCCTCCCAACAAAAAGTGGAGTCAGCCAGGTGAAATGGTTCATGCCAGTAATCTCAGCACTTTGGGAGGCCAAAGCAGGAGGACTGCGTGAGCTCAGGAGTTCGAGACTAGCCTGAGCAATATCGCAACATCTCATCTCTACCAAAAATTTTAAAATTAGCTGGACATGGAGGTGCATCCCGGTAGTCCCAGCTACTCGGGAGGCTGAGGCAGGAGAATCACTTGAGCCCAGGAGTTTGAGGTTACAGTGAGCTATGATCACAACACTGCACTACAGGCTGGTTGACAAAGGAAGATCCTGTCTAAAAAAAAAAGGAAACACAAGAGGCAGAGCCAGTTTTACTCCCCTTGAATCTGGACTGCCCTATAAACTTGTTTTAAGCAAAAGAATGACCTAGAAGTGATGCTAAGGCTGGGCTTTAAGGGATCTGCATCTTCTGTATTTTTGAAATGCTCCTTTTTGGAATGCTTCCTCTAGTTTGTGAGTAAACCCAAGCAGCCACATGGAGAGTCCTTTGTGGAGAGTTCCAAGTGGAGAATGAAGGCCCCATGACCCAACCCATTCTGAGTTTCCAGCCCCTAGACAGCATCAACTGCTATTCACATGAGTGAAGCCATTTTGGAACTTCCAAATGTGCCAGTGCCTCAGCTGACACCGTGTGAGGCAAAGCTGCCTAGCCAACTGCAAAACTGCGAGAAATTGTTGTTTCAAAACAGTATGTTTTGGGGTAGGTGTTACGCTGCAATAGATGACTGAAATAACTGTCTACCATGTGCCGGGCACTATTTGATGCCCTTCTGATCCCTGAGGGTAAAAACAGAAAAGTAACCTGACAGGTGCAGAAGAGGGCGCCATAGGAGGGCAGAGGAAGCCCAGCTGCAGGGAGAAGCAGGGAGCTGGTGATTCTGGGCAGATGAGCACATGGATGGGCCAACGGCCAAGCCCCCATGCCAGCTTTTGGCCAATCAGCACTGCAACTTCCTCCTCCATTTGTCTCGCCGGATGGGATTAATTTTTCACCTGACGAAGTAGAGAGTGGAAAACAGCTGGAGACAGTGGGGAGGAAGGTTGCCTGGGTCTGTCTCACTAGCCCCAGTTCATGTCTGGACTGCTGGACAATGTTGTCCCAAAGGTTTCTGGGCCATCTGTATTATTTGTAATGGACTGATTCTAGGTGCCTGTGGATCGGGCAGCTGAGACTAGTGCTCAGCCCTCAGTGGACTCTGCAAGTTCCTCGATTTCTGGCCACAGTGTGTCCTGGGACAGGTCTGTGATTTTTAATACCCCCCGCAGTCCTGTCTGCTGGCCATCATTTATACCAGTGGAAGACACATCCCCATTTCCCCCTTCACTTAATTTTCAGTTGTGGGACTAATCTGACCCACCCTCACTCATTGGCCAGGCCGACTTTACCCCTAGACACAGTATGCTGGGGTCAGCTTCACCTTTACCAACTCCTTGGAGAACTCCACTTTATGTTCTAAACTAAGTTAGCAATAATTTTTCCCTTCTCTCCTTCCCACATCATCAAGATAATCACAGTATTTAAAAAGTATTTTAACAAATACCGGCCAGGCGCGGTGGCTCACAACTGTAATCCCAGCACTTTGGGAGGCCGAGGCGGGCAGATCACGAGGTCAGAAGATTGAGACCATCCTGGCTAACACAGTGAAACCCCATCTCTACTAAAAATACAAAAAAATTAGCCGGGCGTGGTGGCAGGCGCCTGTAGTCCCAGCTACTTGGGAGGCTGAGGCAGGAGAATGGCGTAAACCCAGGAGGCGGAGCTTGCAGTGAGCCGAGATCACGCCACTGCACTCCAGCCTGGGTGACAGAGTGAGACTCCGTCTCAAAAAACAAAAAGTATCGATTCAGTGCCAACTATGTGCCAGGCTCAGTTCTAGGGGCTGAAGATACAGTAGTGAACAAGAGAGGAATTTCCTGTTCTCATGAAGCTGATCTTCTAATGAGGGAGGCAAGACAACAGAAAATAAATGCATAATGTTGGGTAGTTGATATCCACTCTGAAAAAAATCAAGCAGGTTAAGGCTGGGCGCAGTGGCTCACATCTATAATCCCAGCACTTTGGGAGGCCGAGGCGGGCGGATCACCTGAGGTCAGGAGTTTGAAACCAGCCTGGCCAACATGGCGAAACCCCGTCTCTACTAAAAATACAAAAAATTAGTCCGGCGTGATGGCAGGCACCTGTAATCCCAGCTACTCAGGAGGCTGAGGCAGGAGAATCGCTTGAACCCGGGAGGCGGAGGTTGCAGTGAGCCGAGATTGCACCATTGCACTCCAGCCTGGGGGACAAAAGCAAGACTTCACCTCAAAAAACAAACAAACAAACAAACAAAAAAAAGCAGTTTAAGCAGATTTTGGCAGGAGGCCATTCTGCATAAGGTAGTCTGAGAAGGTCTCTGTCATAAGGTGACATTTAAAAGACCTGAATTGAATGAAATATTGGGGACAAGTGTTTCAGGCTAAGTGAACAGCAAGTACAAAGGCCCTGAGGCAGGAAGAAATATGGCAAGTTCAAGGAATAGCTATCAGGCTAGTGTAGCTAAGGCAGGTCCAGCATGGTAGAGTGACAGATGTGGGTGGGGAGGGAAATAGGAACCAGATTGAACAGGGCTTCTATGGATTTGGTTCTGAACAAAATGGCATGATCTGATTTATGCTTACAAAGATTTCCTGGATGCTCTGTGGAAAACAGACTAGGGAGGAGGAATGGAGGTGGAAGCAGGGTGACCAATTAGTAGCTGCCATATAACCCAGGGCAAGATGATGGTGGCTTGATCGAGGATGGTTACATCAGAGTTGGCCGGTGGTGAATTTTGATGTTTTGAAGGTAGCACTGACAAAGCTGGCTGAGGGCTTGCAAATGGCATTGAGAGCAAGAGAAACACATCAAGGACACCTTTTAGATTCTGGGGAACTGAATGAACAATAGTATCACTCTCTGAGGGAGGTAAGAACGGGAGCGGTGTGTAAGGAGTAGGTTGCTGGGGGCAAGATGTATTGTGTTTGAGATGCCAGTAAAATAAGCAGTTGAATCTGGAGGTCAGGGAAGAGATATGGGCTGGAGACAAATCAGTGATCAGCATTTGGATATTATAAGTCATTCCGAGGGAGTGAGTGTAGACACAAAAGAACATCATGGACTATGGCCGGGGCCTTCAACAACTGGGGAAGAATTCCAGAGAGGAGACAGAAATGGCCAGTGAAGTGAGGAAGATCAGAAGGACCTGGTGTCCAGGAAGTCAAGTGAGGAAAGTTGATTCTGTATGATCACAACCAAAGTGTGAACTCATAAGCCTTCATTTTCTCATCTGTGAAATGGAAACCGTAACACTACCTACTTCATGGCAGATAGTACTGGTACACAGCAAACTCTCAAAATAAGGTAGCTACTGTTATTCCCTGCTGGTTGGCTGCCAGAGCCTTCAGCTTCCCTATCCACATTACTGACAGCACCTCCATGAGTCTTTCTCTGGGGTGAGGTGTCTCTGCTCACTCAGGGTCTGAGGCCTCTGGGTCAAATCGAGGTCAAGTGGCTTCAGTGCCTAAGTCTCTCACCCACACAGCCTTCAGCCCTTACTTGCAAATCAACAAAGGGTAAACCTGTGAAAAATACGGGTTTCGGAGCCAGAATTCTGCCTCTTGCCATCTGTGGGCTCTTAGGCAAGTTTCTTAATCTGCTAGGGCCCCACTCTATGACATGGGGAGAACTGCTACTTCATGGGACAGTGTGTAGCCCAGTGTAGACTGTAACGCCGGCTGCTCTGCTGCACGCTGGCCTGGGAGTTAGAGGCTTCTTGCTGCTCTCCTCCTCAAAGTATACAAGGCTCCTGCCACACACACACCTGGAACCAAGCTGGTCTGAGAGCCCCTTATAGCCCAGGCTACCTGATGGGGAGGCACAGAAGTGGCGACCTGTCCACTTTCTTTGTTGCGGGACTCCCCGTTAAGCAGCGGGGTCCAGCCGGGCTGAGTTAGGACGGGGGTTTCGAACATGCCACCCCTCGCCCGGCGTCAAATCCCGTTTCCTGGGTAACCTTTTTCTGCCTCTCATCCTAGCCCACCAAGGCCCACTGGCCAGAACGCCGCCGCGGCCCCAAACCACCCCAGACAACCACCAGCCAGCTGTCCTCTCCGTTCTCTCCGCCGCCGCGCTGCAGGCCCAGGCTCGCACCCGAGTCCCTTCGTACCCCAGGAAGTGGCGCGGCCTGTCGAAGGCAGCGTGGAGGAAGAAGAGGAGGCGCGGCTCAACGGGACCGAAGCTCCGCCGCAAAGGCTCGGGAGGAAGAGGGCGGTGCGCGGCCAACCGTCGGAGCTCAAGTCAGACTCCGGGAACCCCACGAGGCCGCCCCGCCCGCTGCCCACCCTCCCGAGGCCCCGCCCAGCGCGCCCATCCCGGCACGGGCTGCCCCGCCTTCCCGCCCTCGTCCAGAAAACCCCGCGCCCGGCCCCGCCCCCGCCTCCGCCGGGGCCCCGCCCCTCCCCGCCCGCGCCTCGGGCGCCTTCTCGCCGCTCCCAGGTCTGGCCGGCCGCAGGAGTCTCAGCTCTCAGCCGCTCGCCCCCTGGCGCCGCGCTTGCCCGCCCCCGCTCCGGGCCCTCCCCTAGTCGCCGCTGTGGGGCAGCGCCTGGCCGGCGGCCCGCGGGCGGGTCGCCTCCCCTCCTGTACCCACACCCTTCTTAAAGCGGCGGCGGGAAGATGAGGCTTCGGGAGCCGCTTCTGAGCGGCAGCGCCGCGATGCCCGGCGCGTCCCTACAGCGGGCCTGCCGCCTGCTCGTGGCGGTCTGCGCTCTGCACCTTGGCGTCACCCTCGTTTACTACCTGGCTGGCCGCGACCTGAGCCGCCTGCCCCAGCTGGTCGGAGTCTCCACACGGCTGCAGGGCGGCTCGAACGGTGCCGCCGCCATCGGGCAGTCCTCCGGAGAGCTCCGGACCGGAGGGGCCCGGCAGCCGCCTCCTCTAGGCGCCTCCTCCCAGCCGCGCCCGGGTGGCGACTCCAGCCCAGTCGCGGATTCTGGCCCTGGCCCCGCTAGCAACTTGACCTCGGTCCCAGTGCCCCACACCACCGCACTGCCGCTGCCCGCCTGCCCTGAGGAGTCCCCGCTGCTCGGTAAGGACTCGGGTCGGCGCCAGTCCGAGGATTGGGACCCCCTCCCGGATTTCCCCGACAGGGTCCCCCGACATTCCCTCAGGCTGGCTCTTCGACGACAGCCAGCCTCCCTCTTCTGGATCAGAGTTTTAAATCCGAGACAGAGGCTCGGGACTGGATGGGAGAGAAGGTTTGGGAGGTGGGTCCCTGGGGAGTCCTGTTGGAGGCTTAGGGCCGGGACCGCACAGGGAAGTCCCGAGGCCCCTCTAGCTCCAGAACCAGAGAAGGCCTTGGAGACTTACCTGCTGTGGCCCGAGGCTCAGGAAGTTTTGGAGTTTGGGTCTGCTTAGGGCTTGGAGCAGCCTTGCACTGAGAACTCTGGTAGGGACCTCGAGTAATCCTCTCCCTTTTGGGGACTGACGTGAGGCTCCCGGTGGGGAAGGAGACTGACCTCTCGGTTCACGTGTCTTGCCATAGAGCCACTCTCCTGAGAGTGGGTTTTTCTCCTGATCGTTTGGGCCAAGTGACTTCTCTCTGAACCTCAGGTTTCTCTTCTGGAATAATAAATGGTCACCCTTTCAAGGGGTTGTTTGGGAAGATTATGTGAACAATGTAAATAAGGGCTTAATTAATGAGGGTAAGCCCTCAGTAAATTGTCACTGTGTGTTCATTTCTTCCTCTATGTGGATCGTGACCGAGAGCCCTTCCCCCTAGCCTCCTCCCGGTGTGGGTACCCAAAACCTAGGTGAGCAGGGATCTCTCCCAGGGGCAGAGAGCTTGTGTACTCTGGGGGCTAGAGGGCTAAAATATAACCAGTCAACACCACGTTGCCCATTTCTGGTACTTCCGGTAGCAGCCTGAGTCTCATCTTGCCCAGATGATCTGAACGCTGACCTCTAGCCTGTTTCAACATAGACGGAGAGCTTGAGTACGTGAGTTTGCGTTCCTCATAGCAGGAGGCTGAGCCTAGTCTGGACTTCTCTTTGACCTGTAACCTACAGGCCCACAGGCCCAAGGCAACCACAGGTTGCTTCCAGGGTTACCACACAGGTGGTCTCTCATTTCTAATGCTAGGTTATAGACAATTGTTGTGAGTGAGGGGCCCTGGCAGGCGGGATGACATCCTGCCAATAGGAGTTTTCTGTCACTTTCCCACAGAGCCCTGGCTACTACATACTCTTGCTCAATTTCGCCAGTAATTGTGTCAATGTGTTCATATCAAGTTTGGGAAGAACATCTTGGAATTGGTCAGACATGAACTGTGGTAATAATGGGGGCTTGTTTTTTAAGCAGATAATTAAATTCCTTTGCATTTGATGATGATTCTGGGAAGCAGACTAGTCCCATAAAATGAAATGGACTCTGCCTTGCTGCTAAGTGTCTGACTTGAGACATGCTATCGAATTTCTCAAAATCTCTTCCTTGTGTAAAATGTGGTTGTCGATGATTACCTTACAGGGTTTTTTTTTTTTAAGACTAAATGAGATCGTGTACATTAAATACAGCACTCAGGCTGGGCACGGTGGTTCATGCCTGTAATCCTAGCACTTTGGGAGGCTGAGGGGAGTGGATCACTTGAGGTTAGGAGTTTGAGACCAGCCTGGCCAATATGGTAAAACACCATCTCCACAAAAATACAAAAAAGTTAGCCAGGGGTGGTGGCATCCCAGCTACTCAGGAAGCCGAGGCAGGAGAATTGCTTGAACCTGGGAGGCAGAGGTTGCAGTGAGTCAAGATTGTGCCAGTACACTCCAGTCTGGGCGACAAAGCAAGACTGTCTCAAAAAAAAAAAAAACAAAAAAAAACGAGCACTCAATGCACCGCATAATAATAATATAGTAATAATATTTGCTTAGGACCTTTAAAAAGTTTCATTTTTTCAGACTCCCACGGAAATGGCTCTGAACAGCAGAGTGATGGGGGAGAGAGACTGAGTCTCCAGGCCAGAAAAAGGCCAGGTTTTTTGCTTTTGTTTTTAGTTGTTGCCTGGATATTGCACAGAAAGAAAAAATAATTAGCAAGTTAAACAAAAGTACCGCAAAGTTGATTAGATTGGTATTTGAGTATCACATCTTCTCTCGGAAGCGTAAGAGACAAGGTGGTGACCATATCTCTGCTTAGTTTTGTTTTGTAATGGTGTTGCTAGTGATCGGTTTGTCACCAGTTACTGGTGTTTCTAAATGGACTGTAATTGGCTCCTTGAAAGGACTTCCTGAGAAAGAGCATTTTGGAGGATGAGGAGAGAGTGCCTTCTCTAGTTTGGCTGCTTTCGTGTGACATGCAAGGGACCGTGACGTTTAGGCTGCTGCTGAGGCAGCCCCAGAAACGGGAGCCGAGAGGTCTTTTCTTCATTTTAATAGGGCCTGTAGGTTTGGATGGTTAGGTACAATTCTCAGAGTGGAGATTCCTGGCTATGAGGCCTTGAGAAAGCTGAAAGTCTCCTTGGGAGTGTGTGGGTAGGGGGAGTCGAGCCCATCTGTTCATGGGCAGGTGTCAGCCAAAGCCCTTGCGGGTGGTTTTGAGGTTGGTGGGAGAAAGCATCCGTGGGGTTTAGAGTTGTGGCCTTTTCACTACTTGCAGTTCCTTTCCCCGACTTGGCTTTACTTTCTGGTGTCCAGGCGTCTGGGCCAGATGCTGAGATTCCTCTCGGCTGACAGGTGTGGGTTATGGGCAAGCCCTTCCCTGGAAGACATAAGGCACCGGATTGACTGCTGATGGGTTGCTGTTGGAGCTGTCAGGGCGTTGGTATAGTCTTCAGATAGACTTGGGTTAGTGTGACCTGGGGCAGGCTGCAGGTTTGGAGCCATAGTACCCCCCGCCCCCACACCGGGCACCCTGCTGTGGACTAATGTGAGGCTTGCAGGAGTGAGTGATGCACTGGGAAGGTGGGCCTTTCCTGAGGATTCTACAGCTTTCTCCAGGGAATCCTCCCAGGTAGTTTAGGCCTGCAGGTGCTATGCTATGCTTCTTTGCTAACCCTGTCTCAGGTCCTCAGCGGGGCCATGCAGCATCCACTTATAACCCTGCAGTGAGGCCCTCTTTTCTGGCCACCTGGGTGTTTGCCTGCTGAGGTGGGAGGAACAGCGGCCTTGGGCTTCTTCCCCCTGTCACGTTTATCTCTGCCCAGATTGGGCAGCAGCTCAGTGGGACTTGACCAGCTGTGGCACTGCCAGTCTGGAGATGAGTAGGGTGATGGGGGGAGGTGGGCAGTACCTGAAGCTGAACTGGTGAGAGAGGCAGGCTGGCCTGGGGGCTCAGCTGGGGCCTGGGATGGTTGGTACAGTCCCCTCAGGGGGGTAGGGGAGTGAGTGTTAGACTGCTTAAGCCTCAGAGGCCGCTCTTGCCCACCTATGCTTTGAGGAGATCCTCTTCATTTGTTCAAAGGGAAGACTCTGATCTAGAGATGGGCACTTGGACCAGCAAACAGCAGCTACAGGTAGCCAGGGCACCCGAGGAGCACTTGCTCATGAGCCGGTTTCCTTGGTTTTTATGGGGGCTGTCGCTGAACCTCTGCCAGGGTTTGTGCCCTAGCACTTGCTGGTCTTTGCTGGGCTCTCAGCTCTCAAGTGTTTCTCTACCAGCACGTTTCCCCCTCCCTCATATGCACACATGTGGACACAAGCAGGCTGCCCAGGACAGAGTGTACTTTGATGCTTGGGAAGGGACTCTCTTGCCCTTTTGGGGATGAGCCTTGGAACCTCATCACCTTCCGGCTTGGGGTGGAGCTTCATCCTGGGGGTTGAAGCTTTAGGCTCCAGATAACTAGTCTTGTAAGCCAGTTTTGTCCTGTTGTTTTTTTCCTGGAAAATAATGTATTGACGTATACACAGACATTCTTTGTCTAACAGTCTGTGATTGAGAAATACCCTCCATGACTATTTGGTTTGCTTTCATGGTGCAACTTGGTCGCTTTCTTAGACACAGCCTATGGCGATAAGAGTGATCCCTGGCTGCTGTAATTCATTCCAGACTTTGAGCAAACACAAGGCGCCTCCTCCACCTGCAGTGGAGCCTCTGATGAACCAAATGGGAACTCCTTGGGGAATGGAGAGCAAGAGTCAAATGTGGGATTGGACTTAAACTGCAGCTTCTTAGAACTGTAACATTCCACGATGGGATTGTCTAGTGCTCTTCCTGGAGGTTACTATTCAATAGTTGGCTAGTGCACAGGTTCAGGGGTGACCTGATATGCCCTAGCATTTCAGAAGAAGATCCCTGCAAGGTGTGTCTCTGGGTCCATCTGAAGGGTCTTTTATGGATATCCGTGATGGCTAAGGCATCTGATAACTTCATTCCTTCAGTTCCAGCAGTGTTCCTGTATTGTGCTGGGCACTAGAGCTACAAAGAAAAAAACAAAATGCCTCCTCTTCAGGAACTCTTAGTTTAGGCAGGGGAGGCATAATTAAACAGTGCTGACGTCATCTAAGGGAACCGAAGTGTGTATTTGTCCCTTTCCCTATCACTCCCCTCCCTCCTTCATTTCTTCCTTTCTTCTTTCAGAAACTCCAAGTTCATATCAAAATTCTCCAGCCCTGGTTTTATTTGGTTGTTTGAAAAATTTCCTCTAATTTCTGAAGCTATGCATTAGTTCTGCTGAGTAATCTTTAACTTGCTGCTTTATAATGATTATAATGAGATATCACTGGGTATTATGGTCTTTGGGTAGCAGCAGGGTAGGGATTTCCAGGCTGGGACTAAGCTAATTTATGGGCTGGGAATTATGGGGCAGTTAATGGCAAGGCAGTCCAAGCCTTCCACAGATTCCACCCTAGGGACCATCCAGACTTAAGGAACAGGGCCAGCAGGCTCATCCCCTTTGCACTCAGCTGGACTATGAGTGTGTGTTTGTGAAAGAGGTTTTATTCAGTAGTCATACCTACTGATTTCCCTGCTATCTGTTTACCCAGTGCCTCCTGTACCTTGTTTCTTACTCTTTGTTCTCTGCTCTTACTGTGAAGAAGCAGAGACTGGAATTCTGCTTGAACCCACATCTACCTGGAAATTCCAGTTTTTCTATCCAGTGGAGCAGCAATCCAGTTGTCTTAGGACAAATGGTCTGCCCTTGAAGCTTAAATCCTTTGAGGGCCTGGCACGGTGACAATTTTACATTTGGCTTTGGTATAGACTGGTGTGGTCCCTGGGCAGTGAGGTCACTGTAAGGCCAGCCAGCCAGACCCTGGCTCCTAGGGGAATTAACAAGGCATGGGATTAGACTCACAGGGTCCCGCCTGTCCCTAAAGTTGGTAGGGGTTCCTGGGAGCCAGACTGCGATTGAGATTGTAGAGATCTGAGACCTGAGTTGTAGGGGCCTCTGTGTTGATCTCGGCCGTTGCAGGGTGAGCTGAGGCGGTCACTAGCTCAAGGAGTGATCTCAGGATATTGTTCTGTAAGTCAGAGACCTCCAGGTTGGAGAGTGGCGCTTGGGGGTGGGGGACAGGGTTTAGTGGGGAGCTGGTTCTGGGTGAATGTGGCCTAAAGGGATTTGTCCTTAGAAGACAGAGGGGTGAGTCACACACTCAGTGTTTCAGGTTCCACTTTGCAGCTCGGCCTCAGCCCGCCCCTTCCCTACACAAATGAAGGCCAGGGACTATATAATTGGCTGTTGCTGAATTCTTTGGCACTGATTTTAAAGTCTGGTCTGTGTGTGTTATGTAGCTGCTTCTCTATCCACTCCCCACACCCGCTGCTTCTCCAGAGCCCCTCACAAAGCCCAGGCAGAGAGAGAAAGAGAGAACGACTTGCCTCACAGGGATGTTGGGGATAGGGGTATGGGTCTTTGCTTTTGCCTTTTGAGGGGGGATAATCTCTTCCTTCATTTTAAAAGTAAAAAGTAATGCAGGCTCATTGAAAATAATCTGAAAAGTTGAAAGAGATATAAAAGCACACCCAAATTCCTGTCACCCAAAAGAAACATACCGGCATATTTCCTACTAGTCTTTTTCATGTTTAAGAATATAGCTGATATCTTTTTTTTTTTTTTTCTTTTTGAGACAGGGTTTTTGCTCTGTCACCCAGGCTAGAGTGCAGTGATCACGGCTCACTGCAGCCTCGACCTCTCGGGCTAAGCGATTCTCCCACTTCAGTCTCCCGAGTTGCTGGGACCACAGGTACACACCACCATGCCTGACTAATTTTTGTATTTTTTGTAGAGATGGGGTTTTGCCATGTTGCCTAGGCTGATCTCGAACTCCTAAGCTCAAGTGATTCACCTGCCTTGGCCTCCCAAAGCGCTGGGATTATAGGTGTCAGTCACCACACCCAGTGTTACAGCTGTTGTCTTTATAGATGGACAGATAGAGTGACACAGATTCATGTAGGTAGCCTGGTGTTCAGCATTTTTCATTTAAGATTCTGTCACAGACTTGACCCTATACCTTTAAAAATCACAAAGGCAGTATCATATTCTGTCAGCTGAATATGCCATAACTTAAAAAAATCGTTCAACTGTTGCTGAACACATATACATATATAGTTTTTGGTTTTTGTTAGTGATGTAGTGATGCTTGTGCAGAAAGCTTTATGTACTTTTTGGATGGTTTCTGTGGGAGAGCTTTCTAAAAAAGGAAAAAAGTGTTGAATGTTTTTTGAGAAGGGCTAGGTTTTCAAGCCAGTCTTACAAAAGGATAGACTCATTGGAAATTCCAGATTTGCTTAGTGCTGGCAGATGAGTATCACTTATTGCTGAACGATGTGTCTAGAATTCTGATTAAAAAAGAAACTAGGTCCAGGAAGTGCCTGGGGGCAGGGGCAAAGGTCCAGGCTGCAGGATAGGCTCTTAGGATCTGGCTGAGCAGAAATCTGCCGTGGACAGAATCGGTGGGGGTGATGCTTTCTCAGTAACTTTTCCATTTGTTTCTTTAGCAGCTAAGTCCCTGTGCTGGACTTCTGTGGACTGCTGTGGCTCTGGGGCTGTGGTGGTGGGTGAACAACAGCTAGCTAAACCAGTGCTGTTGACATCATTGAGATGTGACGCACAGGAAGGTGGGCGCAAGCTTGCAAATCAGATTCTGAAACATATAGCACAGCTCTCCCACCTCCAGGTGGTCCTGAGATCTAGGGAGGGGCCATAGTGAGAAACTTTAGGTTTCTAGGAATTCTGTTAGGGAGAAGCTCTCTTAGGGAGAGGCAGAACCTGGTTCTCAGTTGGGGCTGGTTCAGGTGGGTTAGATCAATAAAGCCTCAGGCCAGTGTGCCAGGCTATTCCCAAGGAGTATACTTTGAAGTTACTCCCTTTAGAATGTCCTCAATGGAGATGAATTCTCTCTGAGGGGCAGTTTTGTCTGCTGGGGTCATTTGGCACAAAGCCTGTAGTGCTAGGGCGAGGTTGCACTGAGGGAAGGGGCAGGATTATGTCAGCAGTGTGACGGATACAGTGTGAGGTCAGGCTCCTTCCTGCCCCACCACGGGGGCCTAGAGGTCATGGGGAGGGTCCCTGGCAGGGGATTCAATCATTGCCTGGCCCCATGACAGGGTATATTCTAAAAATGCCTTACGTTTTTTTCTTTCAAAGTTTCTTCCTGTTTTGCATAATGGCCTTTTGCCTTTGACATCCTGAAACCGCAGAGCTGTCATTGGTGTTGCAGGACACTGCCAGCTTGAAAAAAATCAACAACAAAAAAAGAAACAGGAAAGGATGTGGAGTTAAGGGTGTGGCCTAGGGAAGCTGGTATTTGTGTTATGGGATTGTGGGGACGTGGCATTGAGGTGTTGGGTAGCGCCTGACATTTAGAGGAGTACTCTGGGCAGAGTCCCTGCCTGCCCAAGAATAGGTAGAATTGAGTCTTCACACCAAAGTCAGGAGAGATCCCCTCAGGAAGAGAATGAATAGGGACTCATTTCCTCATTCAGCAAACTTTTATTGGTAACTACACTATATGAAGTGTGAGAGATAGACATGAACAAGAGAGGCCCCCACTCTTGGGCAGTCCCTTAGTAGTAGTAGATAGACTCTGGCAATATGGTGTGGTCAGAGAGAGGAAGCCTGGGTGCTTTGAGGGTACTGAGGAGGTGCAGGGAGCCAAATGGGTGGTCTGGGCCAGGGCCAGAGTCAGAATGAAGGACCTCTCTTCCAGACGCTGATTTTAGCATCTCTGTCTCTCAGTATGTTTGAACAGTGTCCCTTATTGGAAGGGCAGGAGTCTACTGCTAAAAGTAACCTGCAATTTCCTCTACTTGCTGTCATGTGGAAAGAATACTAAAGCTGAAATTCCAAAAGTTGCACACCTTTACCAGCAGGGCAGGAGAGGAAAGGAAGTGGAGGCAGAGTGAGCTGAAGATGATAAAAGAAAGAGAAGGTGGTGCAGTTTGGACTGTTCTGGACAGAGGAAGTCTGAGGGTAGCTGGACTGAGGGATCAAAGGGAGGCAGTTGAAAGGGAAGAGAGCTGCAGAGAGGGATTTCTTGGTCTGCAGAGGGTAGGAGCAAGCCTTGAAGGCTGCTGGGGTGAGGATTCCGAGCTCTGGTCTTCATTCTTTTTCTAATTCATTACATCATTTTAGGCAAGTCCTAACTCCTTTGGTCTCTGTTGTCTTTCTGAAATTTGAGTGGGCTGAGCCTGCTGGTCTTTAGCCTCTGTCTTTCTCTACCTCCTAGATTCCAGTTTGGCGAGTGGCGGGGGAAACCTGGTTGTATCTGCAGCATGAAAGGCCTCTGGAATTCCTTTTGAAGCTCACTACCCATGAGGCTTCTGCGAAGGATTTCATCATGTCTGTCTAGGCAGACATAAAAATTTTAGCAGGTGGATGACCCATAGTAGAAATGGCACAAGGAATGTTTCTCTCTGTCACACTGTGGTATTTGATTTAAGAAAGTTGTTATCCTCTCTGTGCCTCAGTGTTCTCACTTGTAAAATGGCAATAACAGTATCCACCTCATAGATGTTATGAAATACAGGTAGTAGCCACGAAAGGGCTTAAAACAGTGCCTAACACAGAATAAGTTGTGAATACATGTTATTTATTATTGGTAGTATAATACTTATTTGTGAAGATTTTGGCTTTTGCTTTATAGGACCTTTTTTTTCTTTTAGTTGAAAATACAATGTTACCATGTTAAATGTTAAAAAAAATTCTACTTACCATTGTAACAGAACATGCTCCCACTCGTGTAACAGAGCTTGCTATTACTTTTCAAATGTGTACATATTCCAATGCATATATTCCACTGCAGTTGTAGAGTGAAACTGTTTGCATGCAGCCATCTTTATCCAAGATTATCTTATAAAATGTTATGTTATTTATGATTATCCTAATTCTTTTGTTGCTGTCTAGTATCCTTATAGATATTCCATTAGCATACACTATTCCAGGTTTCACTATCGTAGATAATCTAGAGATGAACATTTTTGTAGTGTGTAGCTCTTTGCTTCAGTTGAATTACTTTCCTGGGATAAATTCCTGGGGAAGAATTTCTAGGCCAGAGGATACGGTCATCTTGACAATACTGATTCACATTGCCACATTGCTTTCCAAGAGGTTTGGAATCATTCGCAGGTTGTAAATTGGAAAATCCTGGCTTTTGAAGTATGTGGATTCTAAGGGCAAGATGGATCTAGCTGGAGCCTCACACTGACACTTCCAGCCTGTGTGTGTGTGTGTGTGTGTGTGTGTAGTTCCCTATGCTGGACACCATGAGGCCTTTCTGGACATTAGGACACTTCCAGCCTGTGTGTGTGTGTGTGTGTGTGTGTGTGTGTGTGTGTAGTTTCCTATGCTGGACACCATGAGGCCTTTCTGGACATTAGGACACTTCCAGCTTGTGTGTGTGTGTGTGTGTGTGTGTGTGTGTGTGTGTGTGTGTGTGTGTGTAGTTCCCTATGCTGGACACCATGTGGCCTTTCTGGACATTAGGGTTTTCCTGTAAGTGATTGCCTCGGAGCAGTTCCTGTTGAATTCACTCGGTGTCCACAAAAGGAGCCTTACTGTGGCTCTTTCAACACCCACCTACCTTTGCCAAGTTGGTTTACAGAAAGTAAGAACATTCTTTCCTTCTTCCTTGATAATGTGGCGCTAAACCTATAGCATGGGGCAGGCTCTGGCTTTAAAAACCTGACTTAAAAATAATGGTGTTGATCAAAAAGTTTGTGGATCGGTTTTTGGAAACACTGCATGTAGCTATCCACAGAAACTGTTATATTCTGTTGGGCTAGCCTGGGCGCCTGATCATTTAACTCATGTGGATGAACTTCTGTGTGATAGCCCTGGTGTATGGGATCCAGAAACAGGGCCCTAATGAAGAAAGGCTTTTAAATTATGTTGGATAAAAATAAGTTGTTACAATAGCCCAAAGTCTGCAAATATGAATTGCCAGTTCTGTCCTTGTAGTCATCCCCCATGTGCCTGCATCTTTTGTAGACTCTTGTAAAGATTCAGAAGCCCACTGAATTGCATAAATGATGGAATGATTTTAGACTTAGTGATTTCAGTGACTAAAAGTTTACAGATCCTGGCCGGGCACAGTGGCTCACACCCGTATTCCCAGCACTTTGGGAGGCCGAGGCAGGTGGATCACCTGAGGTCAGGAGTTTGAGACCAGCCTGGCCAACATGGTGAAACCTCGTCTCTACTAAAAATACAAAAATTAGCCGGGTGTGGTGGCATGCACCTGTTGTCCCAGCTACTCGGGAGGCTGAGGTGGGAGAATGGCTTGAACCTGGGAGGTAGAGGTTGCAGTGAGCCGACATCAGGCCACTGCACTCCAGCCTGGGTGACAGAGTGAGACTCTGTCTCCACCCCCCCACCCCCCGAAAAAAAAAAAGTTTACAGATCCAGTAGATGGGGCATATTCAATTTGTGACAGTCACTCCCTTCACCTTATAGCTATGTCATATGTCTTCTTCTCCTTTGACTGCATTCTGCAGCAGTCAGTTGTGACTTAATATGGCACTCTGGGCCCACTGAATTAGGTCAGAGCTGCTAGTAGTATATTGTTCCTAGAGACCTAGGGCAAGATTTTCTTACTACATAAAATGAGGGAGATAATTTCTTACCTCAAGGTGCTGGTAAGAGGAGTGAATGAGATTAGTTATATGGTAATATCAGTACTCTGAATGTCTTTTGATCAATGCCTAACTCATCCTCTTGGGCACAAAAGGCATACAGTCAGCACCCTTAGGCCACATATAAAATTCCTCCAAATGCAGGTTTTCATCTGCCTTGGGGCAGAGTCAAGAGAAAGAAGAGGAAGAGGTGTGAGGCTGTGACCACAACTTAGGGACAGAATATAGCCCAAAGCGAGTACCCCAGGCCACAAGGAGAAGGCCGCTATCTTGTTGAATCCACAGCACTGGAAACTTGGAGTGTGTGTTCTCCTGTGTCAGTTACACTGGAATTTTATGGCTGCTCACATTCTTTCCTTCAGGTGGACGTTGTTCATCAGTATCCTGGGCAAGAGGCCATCATAAACCACAGACTGCTGAGTGATTAGAAAGAGGAGCTGAAGAAGGAGCATTAGATGTTTGATTGAGTCTTAGGTGAGAAAGTATATCATTAAAACAAAAAGATAGATGTGGGCGGGCTCAGTCTTGTGTGCCTGATGTGTTGGTAGAGAAACTAAAGCACAAGCCTGTAGATAACCTGCTTTATTCTACCTTGGGGCTGGCATTGGAATCCAGGATGCCAGACCCTGAAGTCCAGCTCTCTTTCCAACCTACTGAATAATCCGAGAGAAATCACGTTCTCTCTCTGGGCCTCAGTTTGCCCATGTATAAAATGAGATGAAGGATTGGCTTGGATGCTCTCCGGAGTCTCTTCCTGCCTGGAGTTCTGACGTAGCCATGTACTCCTGCTCAGCATCACTAAATGGCTTTGTGGTAGGACCACTGAGTGCTGCCTCCATTAGGACCAGCTATGTAATGCTGGTGTGGCTGTCAGTGGACCCTAAGAGCCAGGATTGGTCTTACTGGAGAAATCGACATCCACCTAAACTTAAGACTCAGGGGTATCCAATCTTTTGGCTTCCTCAGGCCACACTGGAAGAAGAATTGTCTTGGACAGCATATAAAATACACTGATGATAGCCGATGAGCTTAAAAAAAAAAAAACTCAACATTTTAAGAGAGTTCACGAATTTGTGTTGAGCTGCATTCAAAGCCATCCTGGCTGCATGTGGCCCATGGGCCATCGGTTAGACATGCTTGCTTTAGACCTTCCAGCAGTTCTAGTCTCTAAACAGGAAATCAAAAGTCAAGATGAATAGATAAGTTGGTCAGTGTGAAAAAGTAATTGGTGGGAGCTACTGTAGAGGCAGGGTTCTAGGCTCCATCAACAACCACCTACATCACCGAACAAAAGATAATGCTTGTTCAGCACTTATTACATGCCAACCATGGGAAAAATACTTCAGATGCATTGTTTTCATGAACTCTCACAGCAGCTCTTTTTCTTGCCTAAATGCCCCGTTAGAACCTCCAGTACAATGTTAAATAGATACGCTAAGAGACAACATACTTGTCTTGTTAGGGGGAAAATATCCAGTCTTTGACTATTAAGAATGATGTTAGCAGTGGGTTTTTCCTAGGTGCCCTTTATCAGGTTGAGGAAGTTCCTTTCTATTCCTGGTTTGTTGAGTATTTTTATCATGAAAAGGTGATGGGTTTTGTCAAATGCTTTTCTGTGTCTGTTGAGATGATCGTGTGTTTTTTGTCATTTATTCTATTGATATGGTATATTATACATTGATTTTTCAGATATTAATCTTGTATACCTGGGATAAGTCCCACTTGGTCATGATGTATAATTCTTTTTATTTGTTGCTGGATTGAGTTTGCTAGTATTTTGTTGATTTGTATTCATAACAGATAGTGGTCTGTAGTCTTTCCCTCCCTCCCTCCCTCCCTCCCTCTCTCTCTCTCCCTCCCCTCCCCTCCCCTCCCCTCCCCTCTTTTCCCCTCCCCTCCCCTCCCCTTCCCTTTCTTCTCTTTCATAGTTGTTTACCACTGTCAGAAAAGGTCTGTTCGTTTTCTTTTGTTGTGAGATCTTTGGTTTTGGTATCAGGGTAATACTGCCTCAAAAAACGAGTAGGGAAGTGTTCCTTCCTCTTCTGTATTTTGAGAGAGTTTGTGGTTGGTTTTTATTAATTCTTCTTTAAATATCTGGTAGAGTTCACCAGTAAAGCCATCTGGGCCTGATATTTTCTTTGTGGGAAACTTTTTGTTTCCTAATTCAGTTTCTGGTTATAGGTCTATTCAGACCTTCTATTTTTTCTTACGTCAGTTTTGATAGTTTGTGTCTTCCAAGGAGTTTGCTTCATCTAAGTCATCTAATTTGTTGGCATACATTTCATAGTGATTCCTTATGATCCTTTTTATTTCCGTTAAAGTTGGTGTAGGGATAGTCCCTCTTTCATTACTGATTATAATAATTTGAATTTTCTTTTTTTCTTAGTCTTGCCAAAAGCTTGTCATTTTTATTGATCTTTTCAAAGGACCAACTTTGAGTTCATTATTTGTTCTCTTTGTTCTCATTTTTCTGCTTCATTAACTTCTCTGATCTTTATTTATTCTTTCATTCTGCTTGCTTTTGGTTAAGTTCGCTTTTGGTTAAGTTTGCTTTTTCTGGTGTCTTAAGGTAGAAGGTTAGGTTACTGATTTGAGATTTAAAGATCATGCACTTTAAACGTTTTGATAGATACTGTCAGTTTGCCCTCTGGCTTTTTCACATTAACAGCGTATAAGAGTGCTTATTCCTCACACTCATACCAGCCCTGGATGTTACTAAACTTTGTATATTTGCCAGTATCATATTCAGACATAGTATCTTGTTTTAATATGTTTCTCTGATTACTGATGAAGTTAAGCAAATTTTCACGTGTTTATTGGCCATCTGTCTTTCTTTTTTCATTCTTTCTTTCAAGATGGGAGTCTTTGCCATGTTACCCAGGCTGGACTCAAACTCCTGGGCTCAAATGATCTTCCCGCCTCAGCCTCCTGAGTAGCTGGGACTACAGGCGTGAGCCACCATGGCTGGCTTGCCCATTTGTATTTCTTATGTGAATATTTTTTCTTTTTTTTTTTTGAAATGGAGTCTCACTCTATCCCCCAGGCTGGAGTAAAGTTGTCCGATCTTGGCTCACTGCAACCACCGCCTCCCAGGTTCAAGTGATTCTCACACCTTAGCCTCCCAAGTATCTGGGACTACAGGTGTGTGCCACCACACCTGGCTAATATTTGTATTTTTAGCAGAGATGGGATTTCGCCATGTTGGCCAGGCTGGTTTCAAACTGGCCTCAAGTGATTCACCTGCCTCGGCCTCCCAAAGTGCTGGGATTACAGGTGTGAGCCACTGTGCCCAGCTGACTTTTTTTTTTCTTTTTTTTAACCCTTTTTTTTTTACCCTTTTTTTGGCCCATTTTTTTTTTTTTACCCTTTTAACCCATTTTTCTATTAGTTTTAAAAATATGTTTGCAGGAGCTTTTTATATTGTGGATTTTACTTGTTTATTACATATCATTTGTAAATATGGTCTCTCCATCTGTCACTCTTCTTTATCTCTGGTATCTTTAGCTATATAGAAGTATGTTATGTTATGTTATGTTATGTTATGTTATGTTATGTTATGTTATTTTTTTGGAGAGGGAGTCTTGCTCTGTCGCTCAGGCTGGAGTGCAGTGGTGAAATCTCGGCTCACTGCAACCTCTGCCTGCTGGGTTCAAGCGATTCTCCTGCCTCAGCTTCCCGAGAAGCTGTGATTACAGGCGCCCGCCACCACGCCCAGCTAATTTTTGTATTTTAGTAGAGACGGGGTTTTACTATGTAGGTCAAGCTGATCTCAAACTCCTGACCTCAAATGATCCTCCCAAAGTGCTGGGGTTACATGCGTGAGCCACTGCACTCGGCCAGAAGTTTTGAATTTTTATGTGTTTAAATCTATGTTTTCCTTTATGACTTCAGGTTGCTTTCATACTTAAGCAGGTCTTCACCATCCCAAAATGATAAAATTTTTCTCCTGAGTTTTCTTCTAAGTTGGTACTTTAGAAGCCACCAACTTGGCTTTGACAGCAAAAGATGAACAGAATTTCTGTTCAACTCTCATGCTGCAAGAAGCTTTATGTAATACTCCAGGGACCCTTTAAGGTCCCAGACTTTTCCTCCAAATCTATCACTGATTCTAGTGGCTAAGAGTAGAAATGTGAAAATTTAGCCATGTGTGCTGATAGAGCTGTAGTAATTTGTAAGCTTTGAAGTTCTAAGGAGTCAGGGGAGAAGGGAAAGTAACATTTATTGAATATCTCTTAGTGCCAAGCACTGCAGTAAGTATGTATATGTATTATTTCACTTACATCTGAAAGGAGGGCGTAATTATCCCCACCTTAGAGAAGGAAATTGGAGCTGGCTACCTTTAAAGTAGTCCTGACACCAGAGAGGTATTGCCAGGAGTACACGGCTGGCTGAGTGCCCAGGTGGCCCGTAGGAGCAGTGGGCCCTCCACAGTCCAAGGTCTGGTTCTAGGTGGAGAGAGAAGTATGTGCTCATAGGCGGGGCGCGGTGGCTCACGCTTGTAATCCCAGCACTTTGGGAGGCCGAGGCGGGCGGATCATGAGGTCAGGAGATCGAGACCACGGTGAAACCCTGTTTCTACTAAAAAAATACAAAAAATTAGCCGGGCGTGGTGGCGGGCACCTGTAGTCCCAGCTACTCGGAGAGGCTGAGGCAGGAGAATGGCGTGAACCCAGGAGGTGGAGCTTGCAGTGAGCCGAGATTGCGCCACTGCACTCCAGCCTGGGTGACAGAGCAAGACAACGTCTCAAAAAAAAAAAAAAAAAAAGAAGTATGTGCTCGTAATCAGCACCGCAGCTCCAGAAAATCTGTCAGGGCTCCAAAATCGATTAGGGGGCAGCTGACTCAGTAATAAAACTCCCAGGAGACTTACTTACATACTGGAATGCAAAGTGGCAGCTTTACTGGGAAGATTAGAACTGTTGTTGAGTAGCTTAGAATTCTCTGGCTGAATTCACTGCAAGGGAAGCCTCAGAATAAGCTAACAGCTGGTGAGTCAGCAGTCAGAGGAGGGAAGTGAATTTAACATTAGATGGGTCAGTCTCTCATGGCTGATGAATTCATCCCCACAATACTCTACACCTGCCTTAGAGACCTTTGTCTGGACTAGGGGTTGGGGTCCCCCCTCCTTTGTACAGCCCTGGAAGGACACATCCAGCTCCATCCGCCATCTCTCCCTTACTTATTTCCTTCCTTCCTTCCTTCTTTCCATCCAGCCATCAAGCTTCCTTTCATGGCCAATAATCATCATTGGGGTCTACTCATGGACTCTCTTGCCTTATGTATTTGTTTTATTTTGTCCTCATTCCCACTTCTATTTCCCAGGTATATCATAGGCAACTATTCTAATGTGTTTATAGTTTGTGTATCTGTTTTTGCCCTTGCCAAAATGGAAGCCACTGCTTTATATATAGATGTATTCTTTTTTTTTTTTTTTTTTTTTTGAGAAGGAGTCTCGCTCTTTCACCCAGGCTGGAGTGCAGTGGCGCAATCTCGGCTCACTGCAGACTCCGTCCCCCGGGGTTCACGCCATTCTCCTGCCTCAGCCTCCCGCGTAGCTGGGACTACAGGCGCCTGCCACCTCGCCCGGCTAATTTTTTTGTATTTTTTAGTAGAGACGGGGTTTCACCGTGTTAGCCAGAATGGTCTCGATCTCCTGACCTCGTGATCTGCCCGCCTCGGCCTCCCAAAGTGCTGGGATTACAGGTGTGAGCCACTGCGCCCAGCCTATAGATGTATTCTTAACTTAAAAAAAATTTTTTTTAGATTAACCTACAATAAAATTGACTTTTTGGCATATAGTCTATAAATTTTAACACATACATATTTTTGTGTATCTACCACCACAATCAGGATACAGAACAGTTCCATCACCCCAAAAAAATCCCTCTTGTAGTCACATTCTCCTCCCACCCTTAATCCCAGGCAACCACTGATCTATTCTTCATTACTATTGTTTTGTCTTTTTGAGGATGTCACATAAATGGAGTCACACAGTATATATACATTTTTAAAACACATGTAAATGGCATTTTATAGCTCATTTTGATTATATGTTTTTCATCCAGTTCTGTTTTTTTTTATTTTTAAGAAGTTTGACATAACTTCAGACTTACAGAAAAGTTGTTAGACTAATACAAAGAATTCCTGGATATCCTCTGGAGTCCCTAAATGTTAACATTTTACTATATTTACTTTTTCCTTCTCTCTCTCTCTCTGTGTGGGTGTGTGTGTGTGTGTGTGTGTGTGTGTGTGTGTGTGTATCTACCTATAGATAGATAGATATTAATATAATTTTAGATAGATGTATCTAGATCTCTCTCTCATATATATGTGTGTGTGTATATATATATGTGTGTATATATATGTGTGTGCGTATGTGTGTGTGTGTATATATATATATATCTCCTTTTACCCTTAAATATTCAGTGTATATTTCCTAACAACAAGGTGATTTAAAAATATATATAAACATAGTATAATTAACAATCAGGAAATCAACATTGAAACATTTCTGCTATGTCATCTACAGGCCTTAGGAAGACTTTGTCAGGTGCCCCAATAATAGCCTTGATGGTAGAAGAAAACCATGTGTTGTATTCAGTTGTCATGTCTCTTAGTGTCTTATAATCTGGAATAGTTCCCAAGCCCTTTGGATTTCATGACAGTGACATTGTTGAAGAGTATAGGCCAGTTATTTTGTAGAAGGTCTCTCAGTTTAGGTCTGTCTGATGTTTCCTCTTGATCAGATTCAGGTTATTCACTTTTGACAGGAATACCACTGAAATGATGCTGAGTTCTTCTCAGTGTAACGAGATCTAGAGACACACACTGTCAGTTTGTTCCTTATTGGCAGTGTGAATCTTGAGGATTTCATCGTAGTGGCATTTGGCATTACTCCATTATAGTTACTATTTTACCATTTTAAATTAAAACTATCTGGCCTCGTGTAGTGGCTCATGTCTGTAATCCCAGCACTTTAGGAGGCTGAGGCGGGCAAATTGCTTGAGGCCAGAAGTTTGAAACCATCCTGGCCAACATAACATGGTGAAACGCCATCTCTATAAAAAATACAAAAAATTAGCCTGGCATGGTGGCGCACTTGTAGTTCCAGCTACTCAGGAGTCTGAGGCAGAAGGCTTGCTTGAGCCTGGGAGGCGGAGGTTGCAGTGAGCCGAGATCATACCACTGCACTCTAGCCAGGGTGACTGTCTCAAAAAAAAAAGTAAATAAATAAAAAAAATTTTAAAGTATCTTATGGGCATATACTTTGAGATTATGTAAATATCCTGTTACTCCTCAAACTTTCATCCACTTTTTTTTTTATTTTTTTCTTACCTTTCATTGCTTTCTTGATATCCACTGGGTTTTAGCATCTACAAATCATTCTTGCCTGAATCAGTTATTATGGTAGTTGATGGTTTTCTAATTCCATTATTCCTTCTATGTTTGTTAATTGGCATTCTTCTATAAGGAAGAGCTTACCCTTTTTCCCTATTAATTAATTCATATATTAATGCAGACCTGTGCATTCTTACTTCATTAAATCACAATCCTTTACTATCATTATGTATTCTGATGTTCAGACTATCCCAGATTTAGCCAATAAGATCCCCTTCAGGGGGATGGTCTTTGGGATTCCTCTTTAGAGGCTCCTGGTTCCTGTTTTCTTTTGACGTATCCTATTACTCTTTGAGCATTTTTTTTTTTTTTTTTACTTTTAGGCACAGCAAGAAGTTCCATGGTCCTCTTGTTCTTTCCCCAACTTAGCCCTAGAGTCAGTCACTTCTCCAATGAGCTCTAGTTCCTTTTAGTAGAGAATCATAATTAGAAAACAAGAATTGGTGCCAAGTGTGCACCTTTGTTTTTAAGGTCCATCCACGTTGCCGTGTATATGTCTAACATGTTGATTTGAACTGCTGAATAATACCTCATGATTGTCATCCATCCCAGTGTTTCTTTTCTCCTTCTGTAATGAGGGACTCCTGGACTGCCTCCAGCATTACCTTCGCAAATATTGCTGTGAGGAAAATCCTTAAACATTTCCTTTATGGGCAACGTGTGAGCATGTTTATGTTGATTCAGGGGTGCCAGACACAGCTCCAGAATGGCTGCCCCAGTTTACATTTCCACCAGCAGAGCATGACAGGCTCTGTGTCTCCGTAAATAATCAGCATTAACCAGCTTCCTATTTTTTGCCAAACTAATAGATGTGCTAGGATAACTCTTTGTTTTAACTTGCTTTTCTCTGATTACTAATGAGCTGGAGCATTTCTTCATATGCCTGATGGTCTTTAGGATTCCTCTTAGGTAAATTGCTTATTGATTATAATCCTTTGCCTATTTTTCACTGGAGTTCTTACATTTTTCTTGAAGATATGCAGGAATTCCTTATACATCCTGGATATTAATCCCTTCCTGGTCTCAGATATTGCAGATATCTTCCGAATCTGTTATTTACTTATATATTTACAATTTTTTTTAAGAGTTGGGGTTTTGCTCTGTCACCCAGACTGGAGTGCAGTGGTATGATCATGACTCATTGTGGCCTCGCAATCCTGGGCTTAAGCGATCCTCCCACCTCAGCCTCCTGAGTAGTTGGGACTACAGGTGTGCACCACCAGACTTGGCTAATTTTATTTTATTTTTTAGAGATGGGAGTCTTAATATGTTGCTCAGGCCAATCTTGAACTCCTGGCCTCAAGCAATCTTTCCACCTCAGCCTCCTGCATCTATTATATATATGTTCACTTCGCTCATGCTGTATTTTGTTGGAACATAAAACTATTTTTCTCATTGTTTTGTGCAGTCTCTCACCAGCACTCTTCTTTTTCTGTAACTATGTTAATGCCCTTTGTTCTTCCATATGTTAGGTATGCTGGTATAGTTGAACTCTGCTGACTCTCCTCAGCAAACAGTCTCTTTTTATGACACCTTATCCTCTACTGAATTCTCTCTATTAAGAATGACTTGGCCGGGTGTGGGGGCTCACGCCTGTAATCCCAGCATTTTGGGAGGCCGAGGTGGGCAGATCACCTGAGGTCAGGAGTTCAAGACCAGCCTGGCCAACTCGGTGAAACCCTGTCTCCATGAAAATACAAAAATTAGCTGGGCCTGGTGGTGGGTGCCTGTAATCCCAGCTACTTGGGAGGCTGAGGCAGGAGAATCGCTTGAACCTGAGGGGGAGGTTGCAGTAAGCCGGGATGGCACCATTGCACTCCAGACTGGCTGACAGAGAGACTCCATCTCAGGGAAAAAAAAAGAAAAAGAAGAATGACTTGTCTTCCTCTTAGAGTGTGAGGTCTACATACAAATATTATTCTTGTATTTATTCAGCAAATGTATGTCATAGGCCTAGTGTGTATTAGGAACTATGCTGTCACCAACAAAGTTTAGAGAGGTTATAAAACTTGCCTGTAGCTTTTTAGAGGTGGAGGAGTGATTTGAAACCTAGCCTGTGATTCCTTCCTCCTGTGATTCCTTCCTACTGTGTTGTCTTCCCTTGAAAATTGCATTTGGGGGCCAGGTGCGGTGGCTCTCGCCTGTAATCCCAGCACTTTGGGAGGCTGAGGCGGGTGGATCACCTGAGGTCAGGAGTTTAAGACCAGCCTGGCCAACATGACAAAACCCTATCTTTACTAAAAATACAAAATTAGCTGGATGTGGTGTGTGGTGACATGCACCTATATTCCCAGGTACTCAGTAGGCTGAGGCAAGAGAATCACTTGAACCCAGGAGGTAGAGGCTGCAGTGAGCTGAGAGTGCACCACTGCACTCCAGCCTGAGTGACAGAGTGAGACTCTGTCTCAAAAAAAAAAAAAAAGAAAAAGAAAAAAAAGAAAATTGCATTTAGTTCCTGTAGACTGTGTGTCAAATGTCTAAATCTCTTCTAACAAATGGCCTAAGGAGGTGCAAAGCAAAGCATCCTCACCAGCATCCTGACTTGGCAGTGAGGCATGGGACCCTGGAGGGAGTAGTGGTAAGTGTGACTCTGGAGTTCTTCCTGGGCTACTTGTCAGTGACTGGCTCCAGGTTGAGAGGAGAGCCCAGAGGAGGCAGGTGGCTGCCCCAGCCTGGAGGTGAAAGTCTTAAAATAAAATGCCAGATGCCTATACCATTCTAATCCTTTCTGAGAAGCTGAAATCATCCCTTCTGGAAGCGCTCTAGTTCTAAAAGGACAGATATACAGCAAGATCTTCCTGGGACTAATATGGGGTTTACAGGCAAGTAGGCCTCAGAGCCTTTTCCTGGTAGTGATATCTGTGGGCAGGCACAGTTTCCACAGTTTCCAGAAATTCCAGCGGAAGGAGTGAGAAGGAGGAATCTGCCCTTGGGTGAGGACCAAAGAAAGCAGAAATTCCTCTTGGGACTTTTTCCTCCAGAGACCAAACACTTGGGAGCCTGTTTACTGGGCTTTAAAAGCTTGTGACCCCCAGTCACTCTTTCTTGACCCCAAGACTTTGCATTTCTGTGGCTTCCCCACTGGACAGAAGTGGAACTGTCATGCTGCCTGTTCTGGGGTCTCCCAGAGGTTTCCCCATGTCCTGTCCTTGCTTCTGCTGCCC
Organism: Nomascus leucogenys; assembly: GCF_006542625.1. Lineage (NCBI taxonomy): Eukaryota > Metazoa > Chordata > Mammalia > Primates > Hylobatidae > Nomascus > Nomascus leucogenys. Next base: position 81,627,823 of record NC_044388.1, read on the forward strand.
CACAGACTTGGGGATCTGTGACCACATACGGTATAGAAGTAATGCTTGAGAATGGTTTAGATCAGTGATGTCAAATAAGATTCAATTTTATGCCACCTCCATCAGTTGAAGGCCCCCCGGGCCCCTAAATTGGAAAAGATTCTGAGACAGAATCCCCACAGGTACAGCGCAGGGACAGTAAAGGCACGTGTTCTGTGATTTGTTATCCGCTGTGTGGATGCATCCAGGAATATCAGAACTCTGGAAGATTATTTAAGGGGAAGTTAGGACAGCTTTTTTGCCAATCAAGAATGTTCTTGAGGAAGTCTGTCTTCCTCTCTGGCCTTCAGTTTCTTTCCTGTGTAACCATGGAGCCAACACATAATTCCCACGGCTCTATTGGCCCTGGTCTGCCAGGATTCTCTAGGGTCTGGTTCGAGGTGGATCCTGGCCCTTCGAGGTGGCAGAATCCGATCATGGCGCTGTTTCCTTAGATTTAGGCCTTGATACCCTTGGCGACAGCATCCTGGGCTGAGTGACCACCTGAGGTTTTTCTGGTGATTTTGTGACCCATGTAAAACTTTGAGCTTTGGGGTTATTCTCTCAAGGAAATAGTGACATTTGGTGAAGAGCCTGTTTGGTGTGGCTATGTGAGGCTTAGCCAAGAAAATGCACCATTTTTATTAGGAGGTTAAGCCATCCATTGCCACAAAGTGTCAGATGCTAGGCCTAGAGCCTGGAGAAAACTTATTTTAAAATTGATGGGGTGCTGGAGGGGTTGGGGGGTGGTGGCTGTAGCTCATGAATCAGGTGCTAAACCTAGAAACAAAAGGCCTCATGTGGCAGACTGTTTCTGAGCACAGATGAATGGATGAGCAACTGGCCGAACTTTGCCCAGTTGGTCCAGCTTCCCACTTGGCCACCTAGGCTTGCTGTGAAGACCTCATCTGGCAGAAATGAGAGTGTTTTTGCCCCACCTTGATCTTAACTGTAATTTAAGACTAAAATCTTAGATTCTAAAACATCAAAGGCAAGATGGCTCCCAGCTCTGTGAGCTCAGCTTCTCACCTCTTAGTTGAACAAGTGCAGTGTGGGTCAACACATGATTGCTGCTCTTGCTGCCAGGAACTGTCCCAGCATAGAAAGGAATGGGACACAACCCCTTCCCTCAAGATGTCTAAGGGAGGAAGCAGGCAGGTCGACTGGTGCCTCATCCCTGCAGGGCCCCAGCCAAGGTTTGTGAAGGATTTTGCAGGCATATGGAGTGGGGACTGATTGGTCCCGAGAGGGGACTGGGGAAAGCTTTGAAGAGGGGATGACATTTCGTTTGAACTTCAAAAAATTGTTGCTTTACCTCTTTCCTGAAGTTTTTGAGGTGGCTTATAAGAACACATACCATAAAAAGGACCAATATAAATTTAAAATCAGAAAAAATGGGCTGGGCATGGTGGCTCATGCCTGTAATCCCAGCACTTTGAGAGGCCAAGATGGGTGGATCACGAGGTCAGGAGATCGAGACCATCCTGGCCAACATGGTGAAACCCCGGCTCTACTAAAAATACAAAAAATTAGCCGGGTGTGGTGGCACGTGCCTGTAGTCCCACCTACAAGGGAGGCTGAGGCAGGAGAATCGCTTGAAACCTGGGAGGCGGAGGTTGCAGTGAGCTGAGATCGCACCACTGCACTCCAGCCTGGGCGACAGAGTGAGACTCCTCCTCAAAAATAAATAAATAAAGAGAAAATGGAACTTAGGAAATTAAGAGGAAGAGTGAAAAGGTAGATATTTAGTCAGGCATAGTGGTTCATGCCTGTAATCCCAACACTTTGGGAGGCCAAGACAGGAAAATCTCTTGAGACCAGGAGCTTAAGACTTGCCTGGCAACATCTCAAGTGAGACCTTATATCTACAAAAAATTTAAAAATTAGCTGAGCTGTGTGGCTCGTGCCTATGATCCCAGCTACTCAGGAGGCCGAGACTACAGCCCAGGAGGATCGCTTGGGCCCAGCAGTTTGAGGCTGCAGTGAGCTGGCACCACTGCAATCCAGCCTGGGCTACAGAGCAAGACCCAGTTTCAAAAAAAAAAAAAAGATATTCAAACCATGGATCCCAAAATAGTTGTTATATTTGACCATTTGCAAAAGCTGAAAGCAAAACATGTTATACGTTGTCAGAGAGGAAAATACACAGTAGTTCCTGAGTTTAAGTTGTTTTTCTTGACCTCATTCTTAAATAGCTTCATGGGGGTAGGAGGGAAGTGGTAGTTAATAAGTGAACCTGTAAACCAGCGTTTCTCAAAATGTAGTCCAGGGAATTGCATAAAATTACAGTTACCTAGAGTGCTTGTTAAAATGCAGATTCCTGGGCCCCTGCCCCAGGCTTATCAAATCAATCTGGTGAGTAGGACCCAAGAATCTGCAAATTCACATACTTCTGCATATGATTCTTCTTGCACTCCACAGCATGAAAGCCTCTGCAATAGATGGAAACCTACCAGCATTGTGAAAGCAAGCTTGAGTGCTTGGCCTCTGAAGGTTGAGTGGGACTTTAATGAGGGAGAGAGCAAGGCATGAGAAATGGCAGTTCCACTGAGGTCAGTCAGTGGTTCATTGCCGACGAAGTCACTTTTAAGTCATGTTTTAGAAGAACTACCAAATGTAGCAGGTCAGGCATTGTGGCAGGACTGTTTCTGAGCACAGATGAATGGATGAGCAACTGGTCCCACTGTGCCCAGTTGGTCCAGCTTCCCACTTGGCCACCTAGGGTCTGCTGTGTGGACCTTGTCTGGCAGTCTTCTTTAATTTTTTTTATTTTTTATTATTTTTTTCTTTTTGAGATGGAGTCTTGCTTTGTTGCCCAGGCTAGAGTGCAGTGGCATGATCTCGGCTCACTGCAGCCTCCACCTCCCAGGTTCCAGTGATTCTTCTGCCTCAGCCTCCCAGGTAGCTGGGATCACAGGCAAGTGCCACCACACCCGGCTAATTTTTGTATTTTTAATAGAGACATGGTTTCACCATGTTGGCCAGGCTGGTCTTGAACTGCTGACCTCAGGTGATGCACCCACCTCAGCCTCCCAAAATGCTGGAATTACAGGTGTGAGCCACCATACCTGGCCTATTTTTTTCAGCAAATTCTTTGCTTTTCTCTCTGTTCCCAAATGCAGGGTACTGAGACCACAGATGTATTCTGTTTCCTGTTGAAAAAATGTTTCTCACTTAGCTGGGTGTGGTGGCATGTGCTGTAGTCCCATGGGAGGCTGAGGTGAGAGGATTGCTTGAGCCCAGGAGTTCGATAATCATGCCATTGCACTCTGGTCTGGGTGACAGTGAGAAACTGTCTCTTAAAAAAATAAATAAATAAAAAAGAGGTCCTAGGGAAAGAAACAAATAGTGGCTTGGATGGTGAGTTGGTGGAAAGAACAGTGGGTGTTGGGGGTGTTGAACTTGTGTTTGTGTGTGGTGTACCCAAGACATCATGTCAGCATTAAGAATAGACCATTCCTGTTTTCTGGTCACTGAGTTGTATGTTTTGACATCCTTATTTTGGAAGATACTTCCTTATTAGGAATGGGACTAGGGAGGGGGGTCACCCTTCCCATCTGTGGGTCATATTTTAAAATATTTATTGTTCAAGTTTAAAGATATAACCAAAGGTATAAAGAAAAATACCACAAACATCTGATTTAAGAAACAAACCAGCGGAGCGCGATGGCTCATGCCTGTAATCCCAGCACTGTGGGAGGCCGAGGCAGGCAGATCATGAGGTCAAGAGATCGAGACCATCCTGGCCAACATGGTGAAACCCCATCTCTACTGAAAATACAAAAATTAACTGGGCGTGGGTGGTATGCGCCTGTAGTCCCAGCTACTCGGGAGGCTGTGGCAGGAGAATCGCTTGAACCTGGGAGGCGGAGGTTGCAGTGAGCCAAGATTGTGCCACTGCATTCTAGCCTGGCGACAGAACGAGACTCTGTCTCAAAAAGAAAAAAAAAGAAATAAATCATTTCCTACACCTTCAAAGCCTTCATGAGTTAGATTTTGAAACTCAGTGCAAAATGCTTCACGTGAGAGTCGAGAGCCCGTTTTGGTGGCTCTCCATCCCCTGCTCTTCTGTCAGGTTTTCTTGTAGGTTTATGGAAACCTTTGTTACTTGTGCAGGTGGCAGAGAAGCGGAGAGGATAGCTGCGCGCCACCCACACAGCTAGGATTTGTTGGCGTACTCCCATGTGCATGGCAGCCAAGTGGACACAACTCTGTGATGAATCCTCCCAAGAGGACCGAGGAGCCCTGATGGAGGAGCTGCTTCTTTGCAAAGCTTTCCTTGACTCTCTTCCTGACCCCTAGTTGATTCCCCTTCTTCTGTGCTAGTTTTAGCTTGTTGTTTGTTACCTGTCACACTCACCAGTACTGTTGGCTTTGCTGGTCTCCTTGACCCCTGGGGGCAAAGACTTTTTTTGTTGTTGAGACAGAGTCTTGCTCTGTCACCCAGGCTGGAGTGCAATGGCATGATTTCGGCTCACTGCAACCTTCACCTCCCAGGTTCAAGAGATTCTCCTGCCTCAGCCTCCTAAGTAGCTGGGATTACAGCTACACCACACCCGGTTAATTTTTGTATTTTCAGTAGAGATGAGGTTTAGTAGAGATGGGGTTTCACCATGTTGGCCAGGCTGGTCTCAAACCCCTGACCTCAAGGTGACCTGCCTGTCTCGGCCTCCCAAAGTGCTGGAATTACAGACTTGAGCCACCATGCCCGGCCTCAAAGACCTCTTCTTTACTTGCTCACCCTGCCGCCCACTCCCCCGCCAACCCCCGCATGCCCTGTACCACCTGGCACATGATACATACTAACTGGGTATGTGTTTGAATGTGAATGGATGTGGTGCTGTGAATGCTTAGGGGATGTGGGTGAAATGCTTAAGAACCAACCTTGAGTGGTCTGGGAAGGCTTCCTGGGGGGATGGTGTTTGAGCTAAGGCCAGGCAGCTGTTAGATTTGTTAGATTGAAGCCCTTGCAGACTTAGAGAGCTTGTGCTCTTCCCAGAATGATGGGTGAGCCACGTACAGTAAATGGTGCTTCTCATTTCTAGCCCAAGGGGCCTCAAGGGGCACCGTGATTTCACGAGAATGCTGCAAGCAAATCTTTTCTCAAGCTGGGGAATTTGGTGGTAATGCCTGGCTCAGCTTGCGGTGCGCGCCTGGCCTTTGGAAGATTGGTACAGAGAGAAGCAGCCCACCCACATGAGCCTGTGGAACAGCACTGGTTGGGGAGCTGGTTTGTGAAGAGGGGCTGTGCAGTGTACTATCAGGTCTGAGACCCAGGAAGAAATTCCAATATCCCAACTCTCAGAGCCACAGAGTTCTAGGCACTGCCTAGTTCCACGTGTTCCCAAATGTTTCCTGAATACTTGAATTTCCTGTCCAGGAAATTTTCAAAAGAAACTTAGAGCCCTGACCCATGGCTGCCAAGGAAGGATTTTTTTTTAAATTAAATTTTAAAAATCAGTCCAGCATGAAAATCTATGATGATTTCATAAGAGAAAGGACATTTTAATATTCAAAGAGTAAGAAGCACTTAATCTTGGAAGAAAGGGCATTCCTATACATTGATTACCTTTAGTTTAATGAAAAAACACCTACATGGTCTTTACTTCTATGATTTCATACCTGGGCTAGTGAAAGATTGTCACAATAAAGCATCAGGCCAATGCTTCTTCGACCCACTGGCCAATCAGTTGACAAACAGTGACTAGATGTTTCAGCCTGTTTTGCTGAGGCTAAAGGATTGAACTAGTGCTTCAGCCAGCATGAAAACCAGTCAGGAGTCCGTGCTTGTGTTGGCTTAGATTAGCAGGGCCTTTGATGGAGGGGCATGTATGTGTTTGGGTTTGCTGTGCCAGGCAGGGGAGCAGTGGAATTTGTCTGAATTGAGCTCACACATTGAAGTTATTGAGCGACTTACATGCAAGGCCATGACCTGGACTCCCGGCCGAGAGGCCCACGTGGCGGGGCTTGAGCTGGGGGAGCCGAGGACAGCTTACATCTGCTCATCTGCTTACGTAACCCTGCCTCCCAGCTTCCAGAGCCAAGAAAACACACAAGCCAGCCCAGCGGGGCCGAGAGCCTGTGGTAGCACACGCCATGCGCCGCACAGCAAGGGCACCTTGGCTCGGCTTGAGGCCTGTCATGAAGCCCTCAGCCCTCTGCCTCCTCCCAGAGCCTCTCCCCGCGACCCCAGGCAGTGGCTCTGAAACCTGGTCGCAGGTCTGCATGATTCTGAACAGAGGTAGTTGTTGCCTTCCTGGAGTCTGAGCTCTCTGGAGTTTCTCACTGGGACAGAGCCAGGTGTGTAGCAGAGCATGGCCCCTGCAGTATGGCAGGAGGTGTGCAGGGCACTCAGGAGGCCTCCTGGCTGGCACTCGACCCAGTTAGTCATTCACCTCCAGGTCTGGGGCTGCTGTCTGTTGTCTCAAAGGTGTGAGCTGCAAGATCCTTAGAGTTGTGGAGAAAAAATTGCCAGATTGGCAAGAAGGACAGGATTGGGGGTCAAGGTGTCTCAGTGTGTTGGAAGCATGATGGGGGTTGTGCAAGGGGCACAGCGAGTTCAGAAGGGAGCAGGAGAGTGAGAAGAAGCTGTTCAGTGATAAAGCTCTGCACAGAGCCATTGGAGGAGCAAGTTCCTTGGCCATCCTTAAACCAGGGTAATTTTCATTTAGGTTCTGCCACATGCTCAGCAGGGAGCTCCTGGAAGGCAGGATTTGTCTTGTCCATCCTCCCTCCCTACCTCAACCCACTCCTCCTTGGGCTGGCACACGGTAGGTACCCAGAAAGTATCAATTGAAACAAATTGAAAGTGGTCTTGATACATATCACAGGGCAAGTTTGCAGTTAACAGACATTTCAGAGTAAAGACTCTCTGGCTTGGTGCTCGATTGGCTTCTGTGGGTTGTCAGCATGCTGTGGACAGCCCCGGCATGGGAGTGAGTGGGCGTGTGTGTGTGTGTGTGTGAGGGTGAGAGAGCGTTAGTGTGTGTGTTGGGGGTGGGGAGAGAGGAGGGAGAATAGAAGATGGACCACCCGGGTATCAGCTTCTGTCCTGGGGAGATGGTGGTGTCAGTTGCTGAGGGAATCCTGAGGAAAAGCAGGTCTGGCTGTAGGTGGTGATGGTGGTGGGGTTGCATGAGAGTCCATTTGGGGCAGGTTGAGTTTGAGGTGCCCATGACATATGGCTAGCCATGTTCTATTGGCTATGAGGTCAGGAGAGACATAAGATGGAAACAGAGGTTTGGGAACTGTCATGTGCTTAAACCAAAGACCTGGGTATAGGGAGAGTGAGAAGAGAAGGGGGCAAAGATGGACATCCAAGAAAGAAGCTGAGAAAGCCTAGGAATTGAGGTAAGAGGAGACGTAGGTAAATGTGACGCTTGGTGATCAGGGCTTCTTTCCACCTCTCCTATGCAGGACGCTCACGTCTCCTGTCTGCTTGGAAATTTATGCTGAGGGCAGAGAAGGTGGGAGCAAGGATTTGTCTAAAGATCCTGCTTTGGATCCCTGCACTCCTCCTGGTTTACCAAGTGTCACTGGACACGTCAGCGCGTTCTGAGACCTTAGAGATCATCCAGTCCAGTCCCTGCAGTTTACAAATGAGGAAACCAGTACCCTGAGAGTGGCTGTACTCTCCACTCTCAGAATACCAGAGATCATCTGGAAAGTCACTGGTGGAGCTGGACCAGGGCCCAGGCATCTCTTCTCCTGTCCAGGGCTCTTGACTTCAGGACCACCTTTCTGAAACCCATGATGGGGCAACACCAGGACACTTTCCAGCCTGCAGGTGTCTGTCCCGCGGAAGCGAGCCAGGCCACGTGTGAATTCCTGTTTTCTGGGTGGGTTTCAGAAGATACCAGCAAGTTGGCAGGGTGACAGCCCAGGTGCTTCTTGGGTTCCCCAAAATGGGGTTATGTTTAGCAGCATCCTCAGAACCAAAGGTGGGGTGGGGGCTGCAGATGTTGTGGGGGCCCTCTGAAGTGAAAAGAGCCCTGTGACAGATCTTTTCTTCATGTTTTTCACAAGTTCACTGTGCAGCAGGGCCCCCCAGGGGGCTTTGCCCAGGGTTGGGTGTTGGGCATCCCAGGCCTGGCCGACCTTGTGGGGAAGGGTGTGAATGGTGGGAATCCCCGAGGGCCCTCTTTGCCCGAAAGCCCTAAGGCTTGACATCAGATACCCATCAGGTGGCCCATCGGAGCCCTGCTACCCAGCTTGCCCAGTGAGAATCATCTCGGCTCCTTGTTAGGTAGCCATTTAGGTCCTTCCCAAAATCCGCAGACTCTCTTAAGGGAAGGGCCCGAGATTCTGTATCTGTACTAACTTCCTCAAGCAATTCTGGTGATAGGTTTGGGAAAAACTTGTCCGGGGTGACCACTGACTGAGTCCTGGTCTTCTCCGAAGAGCACAGTGCCTGCTCACTTTAGGGCACCCTGGGAGGTGGGAGCTGGCTCAGCAGGCAGTCTTACAAGGGACTGAGCTTCAAGGCCTTTGTCCCTCCAGGAGGGAGGTGCATGACCAGAGAGGGAGCAGGGCTTCAGAGAGGCAGCCCTGAGGATCTTCTTCCCTGCCCCAGAGGGTCTGCTGTCTGAGCTCTGTGATAGCACAGAGAGTAAAAGGACCAAGTTTGATTGAGGCCTATCTCTCAGTGTAAAAGTTTGCTGGTTAGAGGAGAGTGGGAAGAGCATTTCTGGCAAAGAGAAAAGTGTGGACAGGCATGGCTTAAGGGATGGGGAGGGAGACAGACAGAGCTGAGATTGAAGGGCCTATTGCTCAGCTGTGGGCCTTGGCCTTCCCTTGTGCAGGGCCACACAGCCTTAGAGCCACTGGAGGTTTTAGTGAGAAAGTAATATGGTCGGGGCTGTATCTCAGAAGAAAACGAACTAATGGGAACAGGTCCTGTGATGGTGGACCTGGGTCAGCTACGGAGGGAGGGAAGGTGTGAGATGTGTCCTGGGGAAGGGGATGGAAGAGGCAGCTATCTGGTGAGAGGAACCAGGCCCACAGCTTTTTTTCTCAGGCTGTTCAATTCAGAAGGGCGAGTAATTCCGGGAGTAGGGGGTGCTTGGAGAGCCACGCATTATTGATAAACAGGGCAGGCTGAAGCCTGCTCACTGGCCCTGGGTGGGTTCTCACCAGCATGTTTCAGATTTTGATCTGTGCTTATGGTTGGTGTTCCTACCTGTTCTCTAGGTTCCTTCCTTTGTTCTTGTGGCGCATTTGCTTCACAGGTGAAGCTGGTTACACTAGAGTAACAGTTCCCAAAGTGTGTTCCCTGGAAAAGTGGTTCTGTAGCCAAATAAGCTTGGGAAATGGTGGGTTAAATATAACGAAGGGGGTTTTTCGACTGCACAACTTCTCAGAGCCTTTGGTGTGTGTCGTGACTTTGCAGAAGCAGGATTTAATATGCAGCATTCCCGTTCTTATTTGACCACGAGGCATGTTTTTCCATTAAGCATCTTGCTGGGTCTGATGTTTTCTGGAACCCGTTTTGAGGCAGTCTGGTCTGCAGAGAGTATGGGGAGCCTGGGTTCAAGTCTTGGCTCTTGACTCTCAGCAGAGTCTTGATTCCCTGTGTTGCCTGGACTGCACCACGTATACCACATACCCAGTCTGTGACCTTTTCCTCATCCCTCTTCCCACCTACCGTTACCTCACAATCCACAATCTGCACCTCATCCATTTTTCTTCTGAGGCAAGCACTGTCTTACCAACTTACTTCTCTCATCTGCATCCATGTTCTTCTAGGCCAGAAACTTGGGAGTCATCCCTCCCTCTGTTACTTCTTCTTCCTCTTTTTTACTTTATCCCCTCTGTTACTAAGCATTCTTCTGTGTTTCCAGCTATTTCTTTTATTTTCCCTCAGTCTCTTTTGGGGTTTCTTTGCCTCCATCCCTCCCAGACCTTGGTTCACCTTCCATTGAGTCCCTTCCTGGGACATGGTCAGTCATGCCACTCCTGCTACCTTCCACTTCGAAGCTAACTCCCTCCACACTGACGTCCCCAACGTGCATGTGCACACATGTGCGCGCGCGCGCACACACACACACACACACACACACACATATATATACACACACACATCCTTCCCCAGTTAGGCTAGAATCAGAGAGATAATGTCAGCCATTTGTCCAAGGCCACGCAGCTGGGAGGTGGCAGAGCTAAGTCTCAACCTCAGGGGTTTCGAGAAATTGCCTTCTCATCCATGATCACTGATTTCTACAACAGCCTATCAGGAAGTCTGGGTAGAAATTATTTCCATTTTACAGTGGAGTCTGAGCGGGGAGGGTCCTGGGCAGGCGAGTGCTTCACAGAGTGACCAACCATCTAGGTTTGTCCCACACTGAAGGGGGTTTCTGGGGATGGTTGGTTGCCCTAATGCTGGATGTGGTGCCTGATGCTGGGCAGGAGGGCCCTCTCTGTGGCCATGTTGCCTACCAGGAGGAGACATTTCCTCTGCAGCTGCAGCCTGGCCATCTGATGCAGCCTGTGGAGTGCGAGTCCTGTGGCCTGCTAACTTCTCCCTCCCTCCACCTCTCTAGTGGGCCCCATGCTGATTGAGTTTAACATGCCTGTGGACCTGGAGCTCGTGGCGAAGCAGAACCCAAATGTGAAGATGGGCGGCCGCTACGCCCCCAGGGACTGCGTCTCTCCTCACAAGGTGGCCATCATCATTCCATTCCGCAACCGGCAGGAGCACCTCAAGTACTGGCTATATTATTTGCACCCAGTCCTGCAGCGCCAGCAGCTGGACTATGGCATCTATGTTATCAACCAGGTGAGGCCTGGGAAGGTGGAATGAGAGAGGGTGTGTGTGCGTGCAGATGTGTATCAGATGTGTGTGAAATGAGGGCAGGGGAAAGGGAGTGATTTCACAGACATCTGGCACTTACAGCGAGGAGCCAGCGCCCCAGCCACCACCAGTGCAGATGAGCTAAACGCCAAACAGTGTGCTTGCCTATTGCTGTCAACTCTATAGCCAAGGGAAATGCTGGAGTGTTTTCATTGTTCTGTTTTTGTTTTCTGGAAGTAGCCTTCCAGCAAAATTGGGAAAAAAGACAACCCTAATTATTCCAAAGTACACACTGATTATTCCCTGGCTTTGTGTAGCTGTGTATTTTCCTTTTAAAAATAAAACCACCATTTAGATGTCAGACTTTTAGGTAACTTCAAAGTTTATCCAGTCAGAGTGTGTCTCCTGGGGCACCTGGAGACAGTGCCCTTAGTTCAGGTCGCATGCCTGCATGCCAGCCCCTGGTGAAATATCTGGAGAAGTCTGATTCGTGGGCCATCTGAGAGTTATGTGGACTGGGCCGAGTCTGAGAAAAAGTTTCTCACTGCTCATCTGATCCATATGTGTTGGGCTTTAGCCCTGCTTAGGAAAGTAATGCTAAGGATAGGTCAACTTTCATCACCATGGCATGGAGAATCAGATTGATCTAAGAGGCATCTTTATTGAAATAAATTTTTCAGTTTATTTGAGGAGCATTATTTTCCCAAGAGTATAACTTTGATATTTCAAGATTACCCCTAACACTTAAATTCATGTCTTTAGACTGTAACCTCCTAGGTGCAATGACACATCTAACTTATCTAGGCACCCAATTTCATTGAAATTCATTTGAAGAGTCTGAGTACACCCATTTCTACAAGGCCCAATGTCCATTTCATTTCGAGATAAACTCTGCTTTAGGTAGGAGGATTGTTGGCAGTTTACGGCTTCCATCAAAGTCAAGGGACTCTGTGCACCTTCCCTGGGACCCCAGGGGAAGCACTTGAGGACTGCTGTGGCATTGTGCTGCATCACTTGCTGCAGGGAGATTCTGAAGAAGTGTAAGGTCTCAGTCCTGCCCTGTCCCGAAGCCTCCAACCCACTTCTGGCAAGTGGGACCCTCCCAGGGAACAATTTGTTAACAGACCCAAATATCCGGTGATTGGATGGTGGCTGCCAAATGCTTTGGAAGCTCAGAGGAAGGAGAGAGAGCAATGGCTTGGAAGAAACAGGATATAAACTAGGTTCTAAAGTCTGCAGGGAGATGGGCTTCTCAGCTGGGGCCAGTGAGCAGGGACCTCAAGGCAGAAAGGAGCCTTGCATGTTCCTGGAAATTGAGATGCCCACTGGGGTAAGAAAGCACCAGAAGCCCTGGGGCCAGGTGTCAGAGCTAAGCCTGTGAGGCAGGAGAGAGCAGAACAAGCCCTGTTACAAGGAAACTGAAGCAGGAGAGCAGGTGGTGGGCAAACCCCTTGAGGCTGTTTGAATTCTTTGGCCAAGTGAGGTACAGACCTGGGCCCTATGAACACCTGCAGGCAAGACAGCCATGCAGTTGTGGGTCACCTTGGAAGAATATTGGAGAATGCAAGAGAGAACAGGTAAATGTCTTGCAAAGTGCAGGTCACTTTAACCCAACAAGTATTCGTTTAAGAAAAGCTCTGTGATTGAGAAACATTTGTCTGATGCCAGTTAACACATACCAATGATGGCAAGATTCAGGAGCCTGTTATTAAAGCAGTGGCAGCGAGCACCTGGAAGAGGCGGCCACCATCACCAGGAGCCAGCAGGGATGACTAATAACAAGCCGTGCCAGCTGCATCTCGTTTCTCTCTTGACAGTTGCTATGCCAGTAGATGAGGGATGTACTGTGGATACAATGCTGTCATATCTTATTCAGCAGGGCATCTGACAGCATCCCACAAATCTGCCTGAGTAGAAGACAGGCAGCTGTGGTCTGGGTGCCATATAGGTAGATTAAAATATATATTTGGGCCTAGGCGCAGTGGCTCATGCCTGTAATCCCAGCACTTTGGGAGGCCAAGGCAGGCGGATCACTTGAAGTCAGGAGTTCAATACCAGCCTGGCCAACATGGCGAAACCCCGTCTCTACTAAAAATACAAAAATTAGCTGGACATAGTGGTGGGCGGCTGTAATCCCAGCTACTCAGGAGGCTGAGGCAGGAGAATCTCTTGAACCCAGGAGGCAGAGGTTGCAGTGAGCCGAGATCATGCCACTGCACTCCAGCCTGGGCAACAGAGTGAGACTCCGTCTCAAAAAAATAAAATAAATAAATAAATAAAATATATACTTGGGTAAAGAGTGTAAAAGAGAGTTAGTGATGATGCTGAATTTTTGAACTGAGGTGGCTCTTTTCAAGGAAGACTGGAGGGTGGGATGCTACATATAGATATGTTGCAGTTTAGGTGAATGTGAGACTTCCCTGTTTTGAAGTCAAATATTGGACCAGTAAAATCTAGCCACCAGCTTAAATTCCTATGATACAATTTACACACTCCCCAGGCTCAACACAGTAGATTTCTGAATGTCCTCTGCCAGCTACATGCTCCTGCCCACCTGAATCCAAGTAGACAGAACAACTAACCAAGCCAGCTCAGACCGGTGGCACAGCTGTGCTGGCTAACACTGGGCACCACCTAAGAGAGTGCTCCTCTAAAAGTGTGCTTCCCCAAATGGAGCCAAATACGCTTGAGGAATGCTGGGTTGAACCACGTAAAGCAGGTCTCATTCCTGCAGAGCCTTTGATACCCCAGTGTACATTGTAACCCCAGAAGTGTTTCCTGAGCTTGCCTGATGAGAGAACTTTTCCAAGAACCGTCTCAAGTGATAAGTGTTTTGTAAGTCACACTTTGGGGAAAGCGGGCCTAAGTTAGCGTCTCCTCCCAACTGCCTCCGTGCTTTCCCTGGAACACTAGGAACTGCCCATCTTCCCTCCCTCCCTCCTCTTCCCACTTCACAACTTAGCATCAGGAATACTTTAGTTTTGGTTTTTCAAACATATATACCTCCTTTTTTCTTATCTTGTCAACATCATCTTTTTTTTCTTTGCTTTTCCTCATACCTTTTTTTCTCTTCATCCTTTCCTTCTCCTCCAAGGGTTAACTTTCCACCTTAGGAGAATCTTTTCCTCTTTTTCTCCCACTTCCCCAGCTACTCTCTTATCATCTGCTCCAATCTCACCCTAATTGATCTTTTTGGGAAAATATGGTCAGAGTCCAGATAACTAAGTTGAGAAATGCTTAAACTCTGCCATATCTTTCCAGTAAAGAATATTACCTAATAAATAATAAAATGGTAATGGGAAACCTGAATCCTGAAAAAAAAGAGGCAAAAGGAGAAGCATTTGGAGCACATCCTTCTACAAATTAGGAACTGCCTGCGTTATCTGTTTTATGGTTATATTCTAGAAGAAGAAGAAAGGGATTTTGTAGCACCTGGTTTTGACCTTTCTGCACTGTTTGTTGAGCAAATAAACCTTATGGGCTGTTAGCCCTCTTTATAGCCTCTCAGCTTCTCCCTGGCCCAGACACCCTGCTGTCATTTTGACTCTTCATTCACACACACACATACACATGCACACACACACATATACCATTTAAGATTAGACAGAAATAATGCTCAAAATAGGAGTGGCTTCTGAGACATTTAGTCCAAGGGTTCCCAAACAGGCTTTTCAGTATCAGATTTCTTTCTGCCCCATTGAAATGCTACACAACCTTCTGCTTATAGCAGGTCACAAGGGTTTCATTCTACTTGAAGTAGGGGCCGTGTCCCATTTCCACTTTCTTAGCTTCCCATTCAGTCTCTGCTAGGATTTGCCTAGACCCCTGAGGCCAGACAGTGTAGAAACTTCTGCTCCATGTCACAGGTGAGGAAACAGGCTCCGAGAGGGACAGGCTCCGAAAGTCACATAGACAACAGCAGGGCTGCGGCTCAAACCCCAGCGTCTGACTCCAGGTTTAGTGCCTTTTCAGGGCATCAGTGATGCTCCTCACAGCCAGGGTGCCCCCAGTGTTGCTCACAGTCTAGTACCCAGGGCTGAGAGTGTGCTGTGTGCTCAGACTGCCTGGGTTCCGTCCTGGCACTGCCACTTTCCAGTCAGTGACCTCAGGCAGGTTACTTAAGCTCTGCAGGCCTCAGTTTCCTCCTTGGTGGGGAGGGCTGTGAGGCGTCCTTCTCATGGTAAACCTTCAGTAAATGCCAGCCGTTACTGGGATGGTCCACTCCTGCCTCTGCACTCTCCATTCATCCTGCCTGTTTCCTCTGCCTGCTTCCTCTGCCTGCTTCTGTGGTGGTGAATTCTTCATGGCTCCCACCGCCTCCTGCTGCACCCCCACTCAGGGCCCGCATCAGGACCCTTCCTCTTATTGGTTTGTACTCCTTGGAGTCAGAGGGTAATGGATAGTGGAGTGAGCCAGGTGGCAGAATCTCAGAGGCCATCCCGGGCCTGTAAGCCTCTTCAGAGTAGGGCCACGTATCAAGCTGCACACACAGGAGTGAACTTTCACAAGTTGTTATGACTCATACTCTGTCTATAGTAAGCTGTTAACCACTCCCATTTGGCTTATGCCTCTGTAATTACTGTACTAACTTATATCTTAAAATAAGGATATTGAAGGAATGAGCCGGGAGAGGCTTTCCTGGTTGAGATATAGAAGAACAAGAGTTGCTCTTTTTCCTTAAGGTCTCTCCTCCCACCCCTGACCTTAGCTCACCAGCATGGGAGAATACTATTTGGCTCCTTGTACTCTGAGACGTGGATGCCAAGATGTAGCATTCCCACTTCAACGGCAGCAAGAAAAGAAGCAGCAGAAGGAGAAGATATCATAGCAAACAGGGATGCGTGCTGTATTTCCTAATACTCGAACCCGGAAACGAGACTTCACTCAAGGTGAAGGGAGGGCAGGTCACCACCTGGTAGCACTAGCCCTAAATTAAGGAATGCAGAATGTTTGTGGGATTGCCCGTCATAAAAATTACGAAATGAGTAAGGAATGCAGGCACAGCTGGCCAGGTGGGTTTGTCACAACCATGGCAGCTCTTTGCCCCACAGCCAATACACAGAACTGGTCTCTCCAATTCCGATTGCATATCTTCTGGCACCTCTGTTCCTCTCCCTCAGCTGCCCAGGATTTTTCTGGTTCTGACCATGTTACTTCCTCTTTAAAACCTGTTAACATTTCACGACTGCCCACAGGCAAGGGTCTAAATGGTCGGAAGGCCCAAGCTTAGCATCTGAGACCCTGAGCTACCTCCAGCCACTTCCTCCTCCTCTCTACTTCACTGGACTCCCCATCTCCACCCAGACACCTCTGTTCTCCCCTCTGTGTGCCTTTGCTTATGCTGTCCCCTCTGTTCCTAGTGTGTCTCTGGCCATCTTTTAAGCTTCCCTCCCCAACCTCATTAGTTCTGTGGAGCCCCTGGAATAGAGCTGACTTCTCCCTCCCTGCAGCTCTCAGGCTGCTCAGAACTTTCTGGAAAGGGATGATTATCTGAGTTCCAGCCTCACCCCAGCCCCCGGACTCCCAGTCCCTCATGTCTGCCTCCGTTCTTTCTCTCTGACCACACAGCTGGTGCATAGTCAGTACAGATGCAGTCAGTGAGTGGAGCACGGGGCTTCTCTCCGGGATTCCTGCCCCTTTGTTTATCCCTAGTCTCAGGACTCCCTACTCCTGGTCTTCTGCCTAGATCTGTGCCTCTTGGAAGTGAAGCCTCCGTTCTCAGTGGGGCCAGGTCATGACCCTTGGGAACTTACAGGACCCCTCCCTTAGGCCTCTCCCCGAAGCTTCCGGCTCAATGCTGACCAGAGCACAGGCTGCCTGTGACAGTCCTTGGGGTGACCTCCCTTATCAGGTAAAAATGCAGAAAACCTATTAATACCTTAGCCTTGTGATTGTTAATGGTCACAAAACTCTTTTAGGGTCCTTTGGACTCAGCACCTTTATGGTCTCACTTTGAATTTTGACCCTCCCACCTCCCCCCCACCCCGCAGAGTGAGGCAAATGGTCTTCTGATTGTTCCTGCGGAGGGAAGCCTCCAAAGGTAAGCACATGATGGCCGGGAAGCAGAGCTGGAGCCTGCCTGAAAGGCTGTGGAGAAATGGAGGGAGGGATGCCCTGAGGACTCTGTCTGGCTTTGAAGTTTTCTCCTGTTTCCTTTTCTTCTGTGCACTGTTTTAGGATGATGGGGTGATAGTTCCAGGCTGGTTGAGGATGGATTTGGAGACAGTCCTTTGTACCCTCAGTGAGCAAGAGCATCTGAGCATCTGTCACCCTACCTCAGCAGTTGTCTCTGTTACTGGTCCAAGCAGCTGGTTCCTACACAAGGTCAAGATCAACTGGGGAGAAGCAGACTCCTGGGCCTATCCCATTAGTGAGGACAGCTGCCTGGGCTTATGGCCCCATTGGTTTGGTTTCTGTCTTGATCATCTCTACCATCCCCCCATCCCTGCCTTCCATTTTCTACCTCAGCTGTCAGTGCGCAGATTGATGTGTGTGAGAACGGAGCTCGGGAGGACTGGGGTAGGGCTGGTCCTGTCCTGTAGCCTCCCCTTCCTTCGGGCACTCGGACCCTTTGGAGCCTGCCGGGGTGGGGAGTGGGAGTGGGAAGGCCAGGGAGGGTCTCTGCGCCATCACCGTTTGAGTGTTGCCCCTTTGCTGTGTGCCCCACCTAGTCTGTGTGTCTCTCTGTTCTCCTGGGGACTCGATTTGCTGGTGAATTGCTTCCATGGACATTGTTCTGGGAAACGCCATTTTTTCTGCTCACTCATGACTCTGTGACAAGGAATGACAGCTTATTAGGAATTTGTTTTTGCATTGGAACAGTGGTCATCAGAATGGGACCCTTTTCCCTTGCAGCTTTGACATTTGCCTCTCTTTTCCTTACCTCTCTCCCTTGCATCCACCCTTTTCTCTTTTTCTTCTTTTTTGTTTTCCTTCTAGCAGAGGCCTTTTGCCTTTACTTGTTAATCCTGTTTGTAGCAGAGCAATTGGAAGGAGGAGTTCCTCTCTGATCTGCTTCTTATTCTCCACCTACCTTCTCTTCTGTACTCTCCGCCTCCTAGAGAGAGAGAGAGAGAGAGAGGAATGCCGACCTAACTACCGCTGCCACTGCTGCTGCCACCACCGCTGCCACCACCTCCCTGGTAATGTTCACATGTCCTCAAATCAACCCAGAGCCAGGGCCCTGCTGGTCAGGGGGAGGCTATGTAAATAATCCCATGAGTGTGCCATCCTCAGGCCCTGGGGTCTCCTAGGCAAGACCAGGGCCTCTGTGGGCTCTCAGAAATGCTGAGGTTGCTGGAAGCCAGCCCGTCGTACAGGGTCTGAGAGTTTAACTTCTTTTAAATTAAACCACAGTTGAGCTCATGCTGTGTGTGTATAAACTTTTGTATCCTGCTTTTTCCTTAAATTCTTTATCATCAGCATCTAACCATGTTATTTCATAGTCTGCATCATCATCACTTTCCATACCTTCATAGTAGTTGATCGTAGAATTCCATCATGATTAACTTGTCTTTTCTCTCTTAGAAGTCCTTTAGATAATGTCCAATTTTCCATGAGTGTAAATAATACCATAATGAACATCTTGGAGTCTGAAGTTTATTCTATGTTGGTTTGTTCCACATTTAGGATCATTTTCCCAGGCTAGATTTTCAGATGTGGGATTATGGGTTCAGATATGGTTTACACATTTTTATAGTTCTTAATACAGATGGCCAAATTGCTTTCTGAAAGAGAAGCTTTTCTTAAGTATTTTTCTCCAACTTGTATCTTAAACATCCTGAACGTGCTTAGCACCACTGTCTTGAGGTATCTGTGGAAAGCCACGTCTCCACTTTTCAGTGTGTTGGGCCCTGGGAGAGGCAGGCATCCTGTGCTGGCTCCTTGGAGCTGGATTTAAAATTGTCTCCTCTGGCTGGGCGTGGTGGCTCACACCTGTAATCCCAGTACTTTGGGAGGCTGAGGTGGGCGGATCACTAGGTCAGCAGATCGAGACCATCCTGGCTAACACAGTGAAACCCCGTCTCTACTAAAAATACAAAAAGCTAGCTGGGTGTGGTGGCGGGCACTTGAAAAGTCCCAGCTACTCGGGAGGCTGAGGCAGGAGAATGGCATGAACCTGGGAGGCGGAGCTTGCAGTGAGCTGAGATCGCGCCACTGCACTCCAGCCTGGGTGACAGAGCGAGACTCCGTTTTAAAAACAAAACAAAACAAAACAAAAAAACAGAAAAAACAAAACTGTCTCTTCTGTGCTCACTTCACCCAGAATCCCTGTTGGGCTCTTCAAGGAGCTTAGTTCTCTCTGAAAGCAACTTTATAGCCTCAGTCCAGTCTGTGTTCCTGTGTGGCAGGGGTCAAGGGTATGCTCACTCTTGAGAGTGGTGACTTTGGTTGACCAAGAACCACTCCCATAGCCTGGTCCCTAACCCTTGAAGGCCCATCTCTCTCACTCACTGGGGTGAAGAGTTTAAATCTCAGATCCAAGTTTTGTTGAGAGCTCTGAGCTACCATATTGTTATGGTTAACAACTAGAGCCCACCTGGGCGTGGTGGCATGTGCTGACAGTCCTAGCTTCTCAAGAGGCTGAGGTGAGAAGATTGCTGGAGCCCAGGAGCTCAAGGCCAGGCTAGGCAACATGGCGAGACCCTGTCTCCCCTGCAAAAAAACAACAACAACAAAAGCAAAACTAGAGCCCGACTGCTGTGAACTCATGGCTGAGTAGATATTATTAGCCCTCCACAAACTCAGCATTTGTATAATCCCAGGCTCTTTCCAGTAATTCTCTGGGGATCACCTCCCAGCCTGTCCACTGTGTTCCAGGATCCACACTTAGGCCTATAGGAATGCCCAGTCAGAGCTGCTGCTGCCGCTGATCTGTTACTGTTTCATGCAACCCACTCGGCCTAGTTCCTTCCTCTTACTGTCTCAGTGGGCACAGAAAAGCATACAGAGGGTGTTTCAGCAAACATTGCCACTGGCTGCAGACCTGCCCCCGGATCTGTCGTGTTGAGAGCTTAGTGCTGCGTTCTTGCATGGTGGGGAGGGGTGTGGCTCTGTGATGAGCCAGGGCATGTGTATGGGAGCAACAGTGTCTCTCTTATCACGTAGAAATTCTGACTCATTGCGGGTCTTGGCTTTGGGTTGATGGTTCCAGCCATGTTGCTGCTGTGTCTTTTGGTGCCGGAGAGGCTGGGCACAGTTGTTCCTTAAGCCATTATGGATAAGGGATGTGTCTGCTGATATACACACATGGACCTGACATCCAAGGAAGCCAGGGTGATTGGACAGAACAGTTCTTCCAGAAACTGTTGGGACTTGGACAAGAGTGGCCCATGGCTTTCTGTAGTTGGTCATCTGTCCCCTGTTGCAATCAGGGGAAGGCCACGCTTGCCTTCCTTAACCACAGTTAGGATTTTCTTGGGGATTAGACCAGATTCTAGCACCTGTCCTGAACCTCTCGCCCCGCCCCTACAAAGGCTGCCTCCAAGTGTAGTGCACATACACAGGAAGCAGGTGAGGCGTGGAAGTGGAAGTGGAGCCCCTGCCTTTAGCCCTTGCGGGAGGCACTGTCTGCTTACCCACAGTTGTTGCCTCATAGGAATCATACAACAGCTTCCTAACTGGTCTCCTTGCCTTCAGTTGGATTGGGGCACAAATCCCTCCTTGACATACAAACCATGGTTTAAGGCTCCCTGTGGCCTAAATAAAGATAAAGCTTAAATATCTTAACAAGCACCTAACCCTTCTCCCCAGCCTCTGTGATTTGGCTCATCGCTGCCTTCATGTTTCATTCTGGCTTCACTCATTCGGAATTTCTTGTAGTTCCTTGACTGGTCTCTTTTCCTTACCGCCTTTACAAACGCTCTCACCATGCATGCTTTCCTCTGCTCCTACAGATGCCTTCTCTCTCAGCACCACCTCCAGGGTCTATGTCTGGTCGATTCTGTCTGCTGTCTCCAGTCCCCGTCCTGTAGCAGTCTCTGCCCAATCATTTGGGGATTTTATATGTTTTCTGGCCTTTCTTTAGGGGGCCTGTCTTCTCCCTCTAAAAGCAGGCAGTTGACCTAGAAGGAAGGGATAACTGTAACTCTTGTCTACCAACATAAGATTAGGCCCACCCTTTAAAAGCTGGGTCTTTGAAAGGGACACCTGCACCCAGCATGCTGGCTTCTCTTCACCAAGCGTGACTTCCTACGCATTTCACAGGCTTCCAGAGGTCCCCCTGACTCTCTTCTGCTGTGAGAAACTCTAATCATGTAAGCCACAGGCTAATTCCCTTGAGCCTTAAATGTTTTTAGTAATTTCCCCTTCATCAGAGAAGCAGGATTTGGGAGGAATTTTGAAGCAAACACTACAGAAGGCAGAGTCTCCAGGTAGCATATCTAAGAGACATTTGGAATGGTCTGAGTGTTCAAGATGGATGGGAAAGCCTCTTTCTGTAATGATAGTAGCCAACATTTGCTGTCAGGCAGTGGGGCCCCATTTTTGAGATGGGGTCTCTGTCACCCAGGCTGGAGTGTGGTGGTGCTGTCATGGCTCACTGCAACCTCAGCCTCCCCGGGCTCGGTCTTCTTAATTCTGAAAAACCCAGCTTTTAAAGGGTGGACCTAATCTTATGTTGGTAGACAATGTTGTCTCATTCAATACAATGCACATGCTCTCCCCATAACACAAAAGAGGAAACTGAGGCATGGAGGTGTGATGTGCCCCAAGTCACATAGCTAATAAGTAAAGAAGCCAGCATTCCTGGGATGAAAAATGCATGTGTCTGTCACCGTGGTGTATTTGGTGCTTGATCGATGTTTACTTGAGCAAATGGAGTGGCAGAAGCACCGGATGAGTGTGCTCAGTGAGGAGGGCAGGAGTGAAGCTGGGCATCTTCCCACCTCTTGTGAGTGGTGGGGCTTGGTGAGCTTGCCAGAGCCTGTCTTTGTTATCAAAGAAGGTGTGTGCCCCGGTGTTACAGCATTTCACCCAAAGAAGCCTAGAAAATGCTTGACTTTTCTGTCATTCTGGGGGAGGACACTTTTCTCCTCCACCATTCTGCTGGCCTGGTGTTCCCACGGCCCCGATAGGTGATAGCACCTGCTAAAGTGCACCATGCCCTTCCGTCTCACTGCATCCCACAGATGAGGCCAGGCTGGGATGAGGGAGAAAGGGAGGGATATATAGTTCAGATTATTTTGGAAAACTGCCTGACCAGTTTTAAGTCTGGGCCGGACACTGGGGCATCTCACCGCGTTGAAAGGGCCGTGGCACCCCCTGCAGTGAAAGGGGCTGGAACCAGCTCTGCTTCTTGGGCTTCTCCTCCAGGGTGCCATTGCTCATGGGCCTTGGCTCTAGAGGTGCTCATTCATGGTTCCAAAATTCCAATTCCTGGGGAGGAAAAATGCTTAGTTCAGTCTCAGTTAGGCCTCTGCTTAGATCAAACAGCCAAGGCCAGTAGGCCCAGTCCTATAGTAGAGACATGGCCTCAAAGAGCCCTCTGCCCCAGTTGTTGGGGAGTGTACCAAGAGAAGGGAGCATTGTCCTGGGCTGGGCAGCCCTGGGGGTCTAGTGCACAGATGTAGAAAGGCTCTGTTGGTATACCTCCCTTTGCTTGTTGGAAAGTGCTCCATGGGGCTGAATTGTGTTTGACAGTGTAAGTCTGGGTTGGGGTGAGGGTGATTACAAGATTGTCAAGATGATTAAATGAAATGCCATTTGAAACACTTATCCATGCCTTGTGTACGGTATCCCCACCAGTGAATATTCACACTATATTATAATCCAACGACATCATAATTTTCATATGCCATTTTTAAACTTTGAACTTTTTTTTTGTTTTTGAGACAGTGTCTCACTCTGTTGCCCAGGCTGGAGTGCAGTGGCGCAATTTCGGCTCACTGCAACCTCCACCTCCCGGCTTCAAGTGATTCTCCTGCCTCAGCCTCCTGAGTAGCTGGGATTCCAGGCACCCGCCACCACGCCCAGCTAATTTTTGTATTTTTAGTAGAGACGGGGTTTCGCCATGTTGGCCAGGCTGGTCTCAAACTCCTGACCTGAGGTGATCCACCACCTTGGTCTTCCAAAGTGCTGGGATTACATACGTGAGCCACTGTGCCTGGCAATTTTATTTTATTTTATTTTATTTTTAGTAGAGATGGTGTTTCACCATGCTGGCCAGGCTGGTCTCGAACTCCTGACCTCAAGTGATCTGCCCGCCTCGGCCTCCCTAAGTGCTGGGATTACAGGCATGAGCCACCACGCCCAGCCTAAACTTTGAATTTCTTTGAACCCATGACTTACACAGAATTAGCTGAACGAAGAATTCCAAATCAACTCAGCCTGTGGGACAGCCAAAAAACACAGTGTGCCTTTGGGCTCCTTCACTCACCACGCGGGGTTAGAAAACTTTGTCAGGGGCTTTAAAAAAGGAGCTCTTGTGTGTAAAATGTTTCCTTGATTCTCTTCCTGGTGCCTCTCTTTCTCTAAGTGGTTTGCTTCCCCGAGTTCCCCACCTGAGGCTGGGCGGCTGTGGCACATCTGTGCATTCTGTACCCACACAGGCAGTCTTTTGGAGTGCCAGTTTCCAGGTCTTGGTTTTATTTTGTTTGTTGTTGTTGTTGTTGTTGTTGTTGTTTTTGAGATGGGGGTCTCACTCTGCTGCCCAGGCTGGAGTGCAGTGGTGCCGTCATGGCTCCCTGCAACCTCAACCTCCCTGGGATCAGGTGAGCCTCCTACCTCAGCCTCTAGAGTACTAGGGACTACGGGTGTGCACCAGCATGCCTGGCTAATTTTTGTAATTTTTTGTAGAGGCAGAGTCTCACCATGTTGCTCAGGCTGGTCTCGAGCTCCTAGACTCAAGTGATCTGCCCACCTTGGCCTCCCAAGTGTTAGGATTACAGGTGTGAGCCACCACGCCCAGCCCAGGTCATCTTTTGAGGGCATGGAGAGAAGACTTTGAGCATCCCACTTTTGAGATTGTGTACCAGTCCCAAGCCCCTATGACACACTTTTTCCCCAAAGTAGAGGGCTCTGACTGTGTTGATCCCAAGAGAGATGGGAAAGAGCATTGAATGAGGATTCCAAAGTATTGGGCCTTAGTTCGTTTCCTCATGTTGGTGTTGTGAGGATTCCGGTTAGGATGACAGCGTGTGTGCAGGCAGCTTTGTGAACTGCTGAGAGTGAGGTGTGGTAATGTCAGTGCTAGGTCTGTCCTTACTAACCTGGGGCCATGGGAATTGATAAGACCAGATTCCCAACTCTACCCCACAATGTGATCCCTGTGGTGACCCCTCACAGGGTTCTTTGGTTGAGCTTCCCAGAAGGGATTACCATCTGCCATTGTATGTTGAACCCCATTCATTCATTCATTCATTCAGCCAACCAGCAACTATTTATTGAGCTCTTATTGTGTGAGAAGCAGTATTCAAGGAACTGGGTAAATAAAAAAACAAAACATTCTAACCTTCATTGAGCTTACATTCTTACTGAAAGAAAACAAATAAAACATACATGAAATCCCAGCACTTTGGGAGGCTGAGGCAGGCAGATCACTTGTGATCAGGAATTTGAAACCAGCCTGGCCAACGTGAAACCCCATCTCTACTGAAAATTAAAAAAAAAAAAAAAAAAAAAAGCCAGGCATGGTGGCACGTGCCTGTAATCCCAGCTACTCGGGAGGCTAAGGCAGGAGAATTGCTTGAATCCTGGAGGTGGAGGTTGCAGTGAGCCAAGATCATACCATTATATTCCAGCCTCAGTGACAAAGCAAGACTCCATCTCAAAAATAAAAAATAAAAATAAAAATATGCAGTCCCTTTGCACCAGCACAGTTGGTGCCTGGGGACCTCGTGGTTGGCACCCTGAAGCAGGTGTCCTTCTTCTGTCCTGTGCACCTTGCTTCTATCCTGGTGTGTATGGCATGGCCTCCTACCCTCCATGGTGAGCACTGTGAGGGCAGAGGTTGAGTTGGGTTTGCTGTATTTCTCAGGTACCTAGGTTTGTGCTTGACAGGTAGATGGAAGGCACACAATGTGGTCATCAAACCTCAGTCAACCATATAAGGAAGGTAGAAGTGAAAAGTCCCATAGGTACCCAACTAATGTCACCAGTTTCCTGGATACCTTTCCTGGAGTTTATTTATAGTGTGTATAAATAAATGATGTATGTGTTTAAATGCCTTTTTCACCTTTCCTTTTAGAGCTGCCTCTTTTTAACAGTTCCACTCCATTGTATGGATGTACTATGATTTATTGAACGAGTTCCCTACTGATTCTGTTTTTTGCAGTCTTTTGTTATGATGAACATTCCACAGTGACAATGCTGTTCATAGTCATTCACACACATGCAAGTCCTTCTGCAGAATATATTCCTAGAGGGGAGTTGCTGACTCAGAGGTTTTGGTACTCTGTGTTGATTGTAGAGTGAGGGCAGAAAAGTGAGGCCCAAGAGTTTCCTAGTGACCATATATAGTGGACAAGTCACCAGTCCCTGTGAGTGTTTGGCCCAAAGGCTTTAAGGCATTTGATATCACTGTTTTTGTTTCTGCACCAGGCGGGAGACACTATGTTCAATCGTGCTAAGCTCCTCAATGTTGGCTTTCAAGAAGCCTTGAAGGACTATGACTACACCTGCTTTGTGTTTAGTGATGTGGACCTCATTCCAATGAATGACCATAATGCGTACAGGTGTTTTTCACAGCCACGGCACATTTCCGTTGCAATGGATAAGTTTGGATTCAGGTAAGAGATACTCAGTTGGAGTCTGTGGTAAACATGTTTCTCTCTCACGTGTTGACTAGGAAATGCAGTCCTGGCAGCCCAGGAGTGCCTCTTTAAGCTCTGGAGCAGAATGCCTCCTCTAAGAAATGGGTGCTTTGTATTAGTTGAGATGGAAAGAAGAGACCAGAAATGCCTGTAGTCTTTGCACATCCAGACAAGAACAAATTTTCTGTCTCTCTTTTTTTTTTTGAGACAGGGTCTGGCTCTGTCACCCCAGGCTGGAATGCAGTGGCATGATCTTGGCTCACTGCAACCTCTGCCTCCCGGGTTCAAGCCATCCTGTCACCTCAGCCTCCCGAGTAGCTGGGACTACAAACACTTGCCACCATGCCCAGCTAATTTTTGTATATTTTGTAGAGATGGGGTTTTGCTATATTGCCCAGTCTGGTCTCGAACTCCTGAGCTCAAGCAATCCATCTGCCTTGGCCTCTCGAAGTGCTGGATTATAGGCATGTGGCACCATGCCTGGCCTAAGAACAGTTTTTAGCATTTGGGAGGGACTCTCATCTTTAAGCTCCAAATGATACTGTATTTTCTTGCTTTTTTCTTTCTCTTGCCCCACAAGTTTTGGAAAGTAAATTGGAATAGTTTTTCCCCACTGAATTATTTAGCTTGTATACCTCAGCAGATGTTCCTTGGCCTGTTTTGTTTTGTTTTTGAGACAGGGTCTTGCTCTGTCACCCAGGCTGGAGTGCAGTGACACAATCATGGCTCACTGCAGCCTTGACTGCCTGGGCTCAATCCATCCTGCAGCCTCAGCCTCCTGAGTAGTTGGGACTACAGGCATGAGCCAGCATGTCCCGCTAATTTTTTATTTTTAGTGGAGATGAGGTCTGGCTATGTTGCCCAAGCTGGGCTTGAACTCTTGGACTCAAGTGATCCTCCCACCTCAGCCTTCCAAAGCGTTGGGATTACAGGTGTGAACCACTGCTCCCGCCCTTGGCCCTATAAGAAGGAACGTGATTCTGTTTTCCAGCAGGGCACAAACTTCTGCTTAAATACAAAGCCCAAATTTTTCCACCAAAATGCCCCTAGTGAAGAGGCCAGCCCAGATGCCCGACTAGGGTATTATCCAAAGCATATTGTCATTGGTGGAAAATGGCCTTATAGTCCATTGTTTTGTCTTAAAAATAAATATATAAATAAACTTGTATACTGTTTCCTAATTCCGTGTTTATATTAACATAAAAGTGTTTTAAATTACCTGTCAGTGGCCAGGCGCAGTGGCTCACACCTGTAATCCCAGCACTTTGGGAGGCTGAGGCAGGCAGATCACCTGAGGTCAGGAGTTCAAGACCAGCCTGGCCAGCATGGTGAAACCCTGTCTCTACTAAAAATACAAAAAATTAGCCGGGCGTGGTGGCGGGCGCCTGTAGTCCCAGCTACTTGGAGAGGCTGAGGCAGGAGAATGGCGTGAACCCGGGAGGCGGAGCTTGCAGTGAGCCGAGATTGCGCCACTGCACTCCAGCCTGGGTGACAGAGCGAGACTCCATCTCAAAAAAAAAAAAAAAATTAGCCAGGTGTGGTGGCAGGTGCCTGTAATCCCAGCTACTTGGGAAGCTGAGGCAGGAGAATTGCTTGAACCCGGGAGGCAGAGGTTGCAGTGAGTTGAGATCGTGCCATTGAACTCCAACCTGGGCAACGGAGCAAGACTCTGTCTCAGAGAAAAAAAAAAATAAAACCTATCAGTTGAATAACAAAACCCTTTCCTTCCTTGCTTTAAGTGAATTTGAAGATCCAGGAGCTGTGCTGCAGGTACCCTCTATGTTGGGTACCCCTGGTTTACGCTGACTAGTACACTGTGGTTGGCTCATGTAGACAGCAGACCCTTTATTTTAGATACAACTTTTTTTCTTTTTTTTTTTTTTTGAGACAGAGTCTTGCTTGTCACCCAGGCTGGAGTGCAGTGGCGTGATCATGGCTCACTATAGCCTTAAACTCCCTGGCTCAAGTGATCCTCTCACTTCAGCTTTCCTAGTAGCTGGGACCACAGGTGTGGGCCAGCACCCCTGGCTGATTAAAAAAAAAAATTATTTTTAGAGATGTCTCACTATGTTACCCAGGCTGGTCTTGCACTCCTGGGGGCTCAAGCAATCCTCCTGCTTTGACCTCCCAAAGTGCTGGGATGACAGGCATGAACTACTGCACCTGCTGAGATGCAACAGCTTTCTGTCAGACTCATTTTATTCTCATCATTTCTTCCTGTCCTCCTTTGCTGGGAGCATGAGAGCTGTGATGGGAATATAGGAATGTATGAAGTCCTTCTCCCAGATCAAAGATCCTAACTTCTTGTCTTAAAGGGAGGAAAATTTGAATGTAACCTTACTTTTAGACTCTTCAGAAATCCTTCTATACCCTTCCATCCCCGCTTTCACCCTTCCTCCCTCTCCGTATGTGTATCTTCTTCTCTTGAAACACACAGGTTTATACCCTGACCCCTCTTGATTCCTCCCTTGAAGCACAGTGGTGAACAAGGAAGGGGCCCTTGATGCCCTAATTCTTTGCCACAGCACCGTGTTTGTTTCACAAGGAGCCTGGCAGGTTTGGGCTTGGGGCAGATAAGGAAGAGAAAGCAGCAGAGACAGCAAAACCAAATCATGTCAGCTTGGCATGTACTTCCCCCTGAAATAGCTAAGAATCCATTTCTGTAAAAGCACTGATTATCAAAAAATCTCATTGGCCTGGCCACCTTTGGTTCAAACTCTCACATTAATAATGTGGACAGTAGTATGAGGTGTGCCAAAGGTGGATGACTCGGCACCTAAGTGATGACACCTCATTACGAATAGGTTCATTAAAGCAGACCCCCTGGGGACCTTTGCCTGAGGATCCTTGCAGTCAGAATTCCTGAATATATTTGAAAATAATAATTGCATCTTTATTTTCATATGTTATATATGGTTTGGCTGACTTCCCCCTCAAAGTCTGAGTTAGAGTTTTCCTTAATTTATGTGATGGGTTTGGTCTTTTTGGATTCCAGAAAGAGCTGGGTGTGGTTTGGAGCTGCACTCAGAGTCACACAAAACCACAGCCTTTAGAGAACCCACAGGAAGGCTTTGGGGCATGTCCTGATTCTTGACATTTCTCATCAGTGCTGACTTTGTATCCCTTAGGAGTTCACAATTCATAACCACTGAAATATTAAAATACAAAAAGTTTTGGAAGGATGAGAGCCCAGATGCTCTACTACTTGAAAATATGTTAAAACATAAGTTCATCATTATACATTTTGCTAAATCAGGATAAAGTCTGAAGTTTCAAAGAAGTTTTATTTTAGCAAACTTCCAGAAACTCTGCCTCAACTGTTAGGGTCACTGTTCTAGTCAGTATGCCTTTGGAAGCATGAAAGCTAGATTGGTCGATAGGATGGGTGTGGAAGGGGGGTCATGACTGGGTGGGTACAGAGAGGCTCTAAAACAATCTCAGATTCCAGGAGCTCCTGGATAAGGACTTCATGTGCAGGAACAGAGCACAGAGGAAGCAGATTCCTGAGCCACTCAAGAAGAACTGGGCTTAGTCCTTCTCTTGTCACTGACTGGCTTTCTACATAACCACAGAAACAGCGCTGTGTTGTGGAAAGAGGAAGATCATACTTTTTGGTATCTGTGTCTAAGGTCATCTGAGCCCTGATACAAAAGCAAAACAGACAAAACCCTCGTAACTGCTCCCTCCCACCCCACCCACCATCAAAAAAGCTCTAGAGAGGCTGGACATGGTGGCTCTTGCCTGTGATCCCAGCACTTTGGGAGGCTAAGGTGGGTGGATCACCTGAGGTCAGGAGTTCGAGACCAGCCTGACCAATATGGTGAAACCCCATCTGTACTAAAAATACAAAAATTAGCCAGGCGTGGTGGTGCACACCTGTAGTCCCAGCTAGTTGGGAGGCTGAGACAGGAGAATTGCTTGAAAACCTGGGAGGCGGAAGTTGCAGTGAGCCGAGATCACGCCATTGTACTCCAGCCTGGGCTACAGAGCGAGACTCCCTTTCAAAAAAAAAAAAAAAAAGACCCGGCTTGGTGTCTCACAACTGTAATCTCAGCACTTTGGGAGGCCGAGGCAGGTGGATCACAAGGTTAAGAGATCAAGACCATCCTGACCAACATGGTGAAACTCTGTCTCTACTAAAAATTAGCTGGGCGTGGTGGCAGGCACCTGTAGTCCCAGCTCCTCAGGAGGCTGAGGCAGGAGAATCGCTTGAACCCGGGAGGTGGAAGTTGCAGTGAGCCTAGATCGTGCCCCTGCACTCCAGCCTGGCAACAGAGCAAGACTCCGTCTCAAAAAAAAATAAAATAAAAACTCTAGAGAAGCAAAAAGAATAAAAGTGTTTATGTTCTCAGCAAGCTTTATTTTGGGGATGTCAGAACTTAACTAACCACTGCTCCTTCTGTGTGTATGTTTTTCCTCCAGCCTACCTTATGTTCAGTATTTTGGAGGTGTCTCTGCTCTAAGTAAACAACAGTTTCTAACCATCAATGGATTTCCTAATAATTATTGGGGCTGGGGAGGAGAAGATGATGACATTTTTAACAGGTAATGGTCATAACTTAGATATCTTTCTCCTCTGTCAACTTCACTTCCAGTTTTTTAACCAATGCTTGGCTGTTCCCCAAGGACTGACCCTCAGATGGGATGCACCCCTAGTCAGCCCACATTCTTAGGTGTGGCTTCCTACAGGTCCTGTAGGTGCTAAAAGGGATCTGTAGGAAAATGAGTTTCTGAGATTTTTGTATCGGCCTGGAAAAATGTCAAATGGGAACCAAGTGACGGGGCAAGTTTACTTTGACTTGCCGCATGCTGTTTTGTACTCAAGGAGTAAACCAATGTGCTTTGTAAAAATCCCTCATTTCATTATGGTCCCTTTCACTGTGAAACAAGTTTTCTTGAGCAGAATCCTAACTGTCTTCACAGAAGCTTTGTGTTACATTTTTATTTTGGAGTATTTTTCACATATACAAAAGAGATACTGTAGTATAATAAACCTTTGAGGACCTATCCAGCCCCAGCAACCATAATGGCATGGTCAGTTCTGTCCCATCCACATCCTGGGGCTCTTTTTAAGCTGGTAAATCTTTATGATGTGGCTTGTCATTTACAGTGGTAAAAAACATCTATCAGTAGCATTTGAAAGAACATTCTGCTCAGTCCTCTGGCCGTAGAGGCTTCAACCCCACCAGCCACCGATGAGCACCTTCTCCCTCCAGGAGCCAGTCTGAACACATTACTGAGTTTAATATCGGAATACAACCTGGTGCAGCCTTTCTGAATTGCAGTACCAGTTAACAGAAGGTGTGTGTCAGAGCAACACCCAAGTCATTCAAGTTACCATTGTGTGCAAATTTAACAGAGACCCGAGTCTTCAATATAAGCCTTGAAGAAAACTCCAGTTTTAGTATGTAGATGGGGTATCAAGTGTATGCATATTGAACATCTGCTGCATGCAGAGCACTGTGCCAGGCAGGCCCAGGACACTGGAAACCTGGACATAGGGTCCAGACAGAAGCAAGCCTGCTTCCATAGAGGCACTCCTGGGCAGACACTCCGGGCCGATACGACAGTGTGCAGGGCTGACAGGACACCACAGGTCTGAATGGTCAGAACAGCTGCGGAGGGAGGGAGCATCCGCAGGCATCTAGTCCCATGCTAAGGCGGGGGCACTAGAGGGATGGGTGGTGTGTGGAGCAACTTTCTTGAAAGATAAAGGACCTAACACTTACTATGCACCACTTGCCGTGTGCCAGGCAAGGCCAGGAATGTTTAAGTGGTCTGGGATCAGCCAGTTCTGCCTCTTAACTAACTTTGCTCTGTCCTGCTCTCCAGGCTTTCATTTTGGTCCTCATTCTTTTTCCTTGGACCAACACAGAATCCTCCACCCTGTTCTGGCTGCCTCTAGTCTTGTTCTCAGCCCTCCATTTGTTTTTTTCTGCCTTTTCCCACATGTTCTGAAGCCCTCCATTCTTATACTACTTTCCAGAGAGTATAAAAGCTAAAAGCATTTTGGAAATACTGTATATTAGGCCCCTTTCAGATACTGGCAACCGTTTGTGGGATGCTCTGAGAAGGCCTCTGTGACTTAGCCTTGCCATTTTCAGCCCATCACCTGCCACGTCCTATCCCAGACCCTTGTCACCAGTCCCCAGGAGCTTATGTTGCTCCCTGAGGGCACTAGGCTTGCTCTCACTTCCATGCCTTTGCCTGTGCCATCCTGGCTGCCCAAAATGCTCTGGCAGATACCTGTTCATCCTCAACTAGGCTCTGCCTAGGCTTGCTCCAGCAGAGGTTACAAACTCTGTGCTTCTTCCTCTGTGTCTCCAACCTCATCTTCCTCTTCTCACCTCCATCCTGCCCCTGAAGGCCCTACGTTTGAAGCATTCACACTGTATATTCTGTGGGGCAGACGCCCCCAGTGTCTGGCACATGATAGTCAGCACCACAAACTGCAGAACCAGTTGTAAAAGGACATGGAGTAGGAATGTGAGTTTTAACCAGGGTCATGCTGGGCTGAGTTCTGCCATGATGCTGGGTTGTGGGCTGAGTGAGAACAGCAAGGATGATGGTGGATGGAGCAACAGTCTTGCAGCCGGGGCTCTCAGGCCAAGTGTATGGCAGCTCTGTGATAATGAGTTTCCCTTTACTCTTTGCAGATTAGTTTTCAGAGGCATGTCTATATCTCGCCCAAATGCTGTGGTCGGGAGGTGTCGCATGATCCGCCACTCAAGAGACAAGAAAAATGAACCCAATCCTCAGAGGTGCATTGTTTGTTTATTCATACTCCTTCCCCCTTTAGGATGAGGTAGGCTGCAGGTCCGAGGCTCTGCAGAGGGCTCTGGGCCTAGAGGGAAATTGAGATGGTCAGGTTACAGTGGAGAGGGAGGAGGAAGTACGTGTAATGATTTCTTGTTAAGATTTTTGTTTTAAGACAATCTCCTTGTGCTCTTTTCCTTGTAGGTTTGACCGAATTGCGCACACAAAGGAGACAATGCTCTCTGATGGTTTGAACTCACTCACCTACCAGGTGCTGGACGTACAGAGATACCCATTGTATACCCAAATCACAGTGGACATCGGGACACCGAGCTAGCGTTTTGGTACATGGATAAGAGACCTGAAATTAGCCAGGGACCTCTGCTGTGTGTCTCTGCCAATCTGCTGGGCTGGTCCCTCTCATTTTTACCAGTCTGAGTGACAGGTCCGCTTCGCTCATCATTCAGATGGCTTTCCAGATGACCAGGACGAGTGGGATATCTTGCCCCCAACTTGGCTCGGCATGTGACTTCTTAGCTCTGCAAGGTGTTTATGCCTTTGCGGGTTTCTTGATGTGTTCGCAGTGTCACCCCAGGGTCAGAACTGTACACATCCAAAAATTTGGTGGCCATGGAACACATTCCTGGTGGTAGAATTACTAAATTGTTGTGAAATAGGTTAGAATTTTTCTTTAAATTATGGTTTTCTTATTCGTGAAAATTTGGAGAGTGCTGCTAAAATTGGATTGGTGTGATCTTTTTGGTAGTTGTAATTTAACAGAAAAACACAAAATTTCAACCATTCTTAATGTTACGTCCTCCCCCCACCCCCTTCTTTCAGTGGTATGCAACCACTACAGTCACTGTGCATATGTCTTTTCTTAGCAAAAGCATTTTAAAACTTGAGCCCTGGACCTTTTGTCCTACTAATGTGTGGATTCCAGGGCAACTCTAGCATCAGAGCAAAAGCCTTGGGTGTTCTCACATTCAGTGGCCTATCTCCAGATTGTCTGATTTCTGAATGTAAGGTTGTTGGTTTTTTTTTTTTAAATAGTAGTTTGTAGTTTTTTAAAGAACAGATCGAGTTCTAATTATGATCTAGCTTGATTTTATGTTGATCCAAATTTGCATAGCTGTTTAATGTTAAGTCATGACAATTTATTTTTCTTGGCATGCTGTGTAAACTTGAATTTCCTATGTATTTTTATTGTGGTGTTTTAAATATGGGGAGGGGTATTGAGCATTTTTTAGGGAAAAAAATAAATACATGCTGTAGTGGCCACAAATAGGCCTATGATTTAGCTGGCAGGCCAGGTTTTCTCAAGAGCAAAATCACCCTCTGGCCCCTTGGCAGGTAAGGCCTCCCAGTCAGCATTATCCTGCCAGACCTCAGGGAGGATACCTGGGAGACAGAAGCCTCTGCACCTACTGTGTAGAACTCCCCACTTCCCCAACCCTCCCCAGGTGGGCAGGGCGGAGGGAGCCTCAGCCTCCTTAGACCGACCCCTCAGGCCCCTAGGCTAGGGGATTGTAAATAACAGCAGTCAGGTTGTTCACCAGCCCTTTGCACCTCCCCAGGCAGAGGGAGCCTCTGTTCTGGTGCGGGCCGCCTCCCTCAGAGGGTCTGCTAGCCATACTCCCTGGCCCACCCTATGTTACCAGTTCTCCTTCTTCCTCCTTCCTCTTTTCCCCTGCCTTTCTCATTCCTTCCTTCCTCTCCCTTTTTGTTCCTTTGCCTCTTGCCTGTCCCCTAAAACTTGACTGTGGCACTCAGGGTCAAACAGACTATCCATTCCCCAGCATGAATGTGCCTTTTAATTAGTGATCTAGAAAGAAGTTCAGCCGAACCCACACCCCGACACCCTCCCAAGAACTTCGGTGCCTAAAGCCTCCTGTTCCACCTCAGGTTTTCACAGGTGCTCCCACCCCAGTTGAGGCTCCCACCCACAGGGCTGTCTGTCACAAACCCACCTCTGTTGGGAGCTATTGAGCCGCCTGGAATGAGATGGCACAAGGCACTTCCTACCACTGAGCGCTTTTGGCAGGTCCAGCCTGGGCTCAGGTTCCGGGACTCAGCTGCCTAATCCCAGGGTTTAGCCTTGTGCTCGTGGCGGGCCCCAAACCACTGCCCTCCTGGGTACCAGCCCTCAGTGTGGAGGCTGAGCTGGTGCCTGGTGCCTGGCCCCAGTCTTAGCTGTGCCTTTACTGCTTTGCACATCTCAGATGCTAACTTGGTTCTTTTTCCAGAAGCCTTTGTATTGGTTAAAAATTATTTTCCATTGCAGAAGCAGCTGGACTATGCAAAAAGTATTTCTCTGTCAGTTCCCCACTCTATACCAAGGATATTATTAAAACTAGAAATGACTGCATTGAGAGGGAGTTTTGGGAAATAAAAAGAATGAAGGCCTCTCTTTCTGTCCGCAGATCCTGACTTTTCCAAAGTGCCTTTAAAGAAATCAGACAAATGCCCTGAGTGGTAACTTCTGTGTTATTTTACTCTTAAAACCAAACTCTACCTTTTCTTTTTTTGTTGTTACCTTCTCATTCATGTCAAGTATATGGTTCATTCTTAGAACCAAGGGAAATACTGCTCCCCCCATTTGCTGACGTAGTGCTCTCATGGGCTCACCTGGGCCCAAGGCACAGCCAGGGCACAGTTAGGCTTGGATATTTGCCTGGTCCGTGAGATGCCGCGGGTCCTGTTTCCTTACTGGGGATTCCAGGGCTGGGGGTTCAGGGAGCATTTCCTTCTTCTGAGAGTTATGACCATGAAGTTGTCATGTGCCACGCCCTTCTCTGTTTCTGTGTATCCTATTGCTGGTGACCCTGTGTGAACTGGCCTTTGGGAAAGATCGGAGAGGGCAGAGGTGGCACAGGAGGGTAGAGGAGATGCTGTGCTGGCCTTCAGCCCAGACAGGGTCTCCGCTGACTGCCAGGGGCGGGGGCTGTGCATAGCCAGGATGACAGCTGTCATGTCCCAGAAACCGTTGTGCTGTGTATTTTGATTTCCTGTGTATGCAAGTGTGTGTATTTACCATTGTGTAGGGGGCTGTGTCTGACCTTGGTGTTCAAAACAGAACTGTATTTTTGCCTTTAAAATTCAATAATATAACGTGAATAAATGACCCTATCTTTGTAACTGCAGGTGGTTTCTGTTTGCCAGGTGTAAGGAGTGTCATGGCTGTGGGATGGGGTGGGGACAGGGTCATTCCCTGGTCTGTGACCCACACAAATACACATGCCTCACTGGAATCAGACATTTCCCCATCTGAACTTCATTCTCTTATCTGTAAAATGGGAATAATAACACACAGGGACTTTTTTGAGGCTTAAAAGTAACGATATATCTAAAACAATGGCTAATGCCTCACAAGTACTCACTACATAGTAGCTAGTGCCATTTCAAAGTAGAATTTTTTCCCCTAGCAGTTCTCGGGCCACATCCTGCTATTTTCAACAGATACCAGGATCGTTCAGATGTAGATCTCAGGGCCATTTGCACCAGGTGCTCACAGTGTAACTTGAAGGGAATTATCCAAAATGAGGTTTCTTGTCAGTCTCAGGAAATGTAACCATAAGCTCTAAAGGGTCTTAGTTGTTACCCAGGTGCCTCCTCCTTGGTGGCCCTGGGTCAGGCTGGTTGGATTGAATTGGCACTCCTGAAGAAGGGCTGCAGGAAACCAGTGAGCAGGAGAGCCACCCCTGGCAGGGAGCTGCAGGTCCTGCCAGGACAAAGCTGTGAATGTGGGGCATCAGCTAGGAAACAGGAGCAGAAAGGGCAGCCTCTTGTAGCCACTCCAGGGCCATCTGGCTGTCTCCATCTATCCATGTCATTGCTGGCGGGATCCCTGGTGATCTCAGGCCTGTGCAAAGGTGGCCTGGGGTTCAGATCTGGCCTTCAAACAGGACAACTCTGGTCCTTTGGACAAAATGCTGCCTTAGAGGGTCTGACAAAATTTAAAAAACAACAAAAAACCTGTTTCTTTCCTTCTCACACACAACCACTCACAGCACTTCAGTTCTGCCCCAGATATGTGGGGATTTCTCCCGACCAACAAGCAGTTTTCCAGTGGACACTAGCTGGGTGTCCTACAATTTAACTCAATTCTGACACTGTCTGCCTGGAGATAGCATTGGATCCCACAGGTTGAGGGCTCAGTCTCACAAGACTGCCTCCACTGCAGATGCCAGTCACAAGTAGTTGGTTGTGACCTATGCTTTAAAAAAATGTTTTTTGGATACAGGGCCTTGCTGTGTCACCCAGGCTGGCCTCAAACTCCTGGGCTCACGCAATCCTCCCACCACAACTTACCAAGTAGAAGTAGCTGAGCTGCAGGCTTATACCACTCACCCAGCTATAGTTGTGACCTATACTTCTGACCAACCAGCTATAAATTGGGGTTCCCATGAGCCTCTTCTTGGGTTTAATTTGCTAGGACAGCTTACAGAACTCAGTGTAACACTTAACATTTACTGGTCTTATTATAAGTGATATTAGAAAGGATACCGATGAAGAACTGGATGGAGAGATGCATAGGGCAAGGCATGGGGGAGGGGGAGAGAAGCTTCCATGCCCTCTCCAGGGGCTCCACCCTCCAGACACCTCCACGTGTTCAGCTATCTGGAAGCTCATCTGACCCTGTCCTTCTGGTTTTTATGGAAGCTTCATCACATAGGCCTGATAGATTACATCACTGGCCATTGCCAGTCAGCTCAACCTTCAGCCCCTCTCCCCTTCCTGAAGGATGGGAGTGGGACTGAAAGTGCCAACCTTCTCATCATGGCTTGGTCTTTCTGGTGACCAGTCCCCATCCAGGAGTTCACTGAGAATGATTTCATTAAAACAAAAGACGTTCCTGTCACCCCGGAAATTCCAAGGGATTAGAAGCTCTGTCAGGAACCAGGGTCAAGCACCAAGTATTAGAACAAAAGATTGTCCTAGCGCCCTATTGCTCAGGAAATTATCAGAGTTTTAGGGGCTCTGTACCAGGAACCCAGCGCAAAGGCCAAATAGATATATTTTATTATATCACAGTGCCACACAGGACTTTGCAAGCTGTAAGGTCTGAGTGAAGTGGAGCACACCAGTGAAAGGTTAAGTTCATCCTTTCACTGGTGTGCTCCACTTCACTGAGACACATATCCACACAGACACACAGAGACGCACACATCCACCCAGACACACGCATCCACCCACACACCTCCATCCACCCACACACCTCCACACATGCCTACACACCAACATGCATAACACACCTGACATGTGCCTATGAGAGGTCAGAATACCTGGATTCAAATCCTGCCACTGCCTCTTATTCTGTGACCATGAGCAAATGACTTGGCCTCTCTGTGCCTCAGTTTCTCACAAAATGCCTTTCAGAATTTTCTTTTTTTTTTTTTTTTTTTTTTTTTTTTTTTTTTTAGAGACAGTTTCAATATGTTGACCAGGCTGGTCTCAAACTCTCGGCTTCAAGCAATCCTCTTGCCTCAGTCTCCCAAAGTGCTGGGATTGCAGGTGTGAGCCACTGCACCTGGCCCCTAGTTTTTCTATTATTTGTTTGTTTTTTAGAGACAGGGATCTCACTATGTTGCCCAGGCTGGATTCAAACTCCTGGGCTTAAGCAATCCTGCCTCAGTTTCTGGTTCTGTGTAATGGGAGTTAGAACCTATTTCATAGGGCTGTTATGAAGATTAAGTGAGTTAATACCATACTTACGAAGCACTTAGAACATGCCTGGCTCATAATAGGCACGACCAGTGTTAGGCTTGTTTAATCGTTTGAAATGCACGTGGGCATATGTGTTGACATATACAGACATATTGCACAGATATACATAGCACACACTCAGGTGCTGGGGATCTTCCCTTTTCCTCTTCTAGGGCACACATCTTGAACTTTACTATGTGGCAGCTGGGTGAGTAAACCTCAGGGCGAGTGACTGCTGCTATTCTGGAGACACCCAGGACCTCACTAACAGTGTTTCCCTCCCCCTTCCACACCCCACCTGAGTGAAGGTGTTTAGGATGGCAGCCTTGGGGAGGGAGAGAGGTCGAACCCCCTCCCCATGGGCTCCAAGGGACCAGGGAGGGAGGTAGGAGGAAGAGGGCCAAGGACAGGATCCTAGGCTCAGCCATTTCCTCGAGAAATGCTCTGTTTCTAGTCTCACACAGAACCCAGAAGAACCAAGTCTGAGCCAAGCGATACACCCATAATCATGAGAGTAATCACCAGATCCCCCACATACCACCTCTTTTCCATGGGAGAATGTGGCCCAGGTGCCAAATCACTGGCCTACAGCTGTTCTTTGGAGGCAGAGCCAAGGGTCCCAAGGAGGCGGCTGCCCCTGGGGGTGAATGAGTGGTGCCTCCCTGGGTGAGACATGTTTGCTGCTCTCGACTGAGGCCAGCTGTGTGGGGGTGGTGGGGGGAGAGGGGAGGGAATGAGGATGACCACATTGACCACATTCTGATGGTTACCAAGTTTCTGCCACGTATCCAGGCTCCTTCCCTCTTGTTTCTTCCAGGAGGTGGGATTTCAGGCATTCCTAAGGGCTGGTTTCTTCTTAGAACTGGAACTTCTTACCATGTCAGAAAGGAAATGAGGTTTGTCTGGCTGAGCCAGTCATGGCAGGCAAGCCTCATTTCCGTCTTTGGCAGTGTCCCCAGGCAGGGAACGTGGCTACTGCCTTTTTCTGGGCTTCAGGACCTGTACCCAGGGTGTGAGGCAGAGGAACCCCAGGTGCAGAGGAGGTTGTTATGAGTGATAAGGTCAATAGACTGGAAACCAGAGGAACATGGCACCCCAAGGACATTTGCCCTGCAGCGAGATGTGTGCCAGGGTCACCAAGAGTAGAGACAGGGCACAATGATGTCACGGTGTATTTGGGGAGAGTGAGTGCCAGGTCACCAGG
Organism: Nomascus leucogenys; assembly: GCF_006542625.1. Taxonomy (NCBI): domain Eukaryota; kingdom Metazoa; phylum Chordata; class Mammalia; order Primates; family Hylobatidae; genus Nomascus; species Nomascus leucogenys. The sequence goes on from NC_044388.1 coordinate 81,667,046, forward strand.
CAGGGAGCCTGGAAAGACAAACCAGGAGGAAGCCATACAATGACCATTACTTGTGGCTGTCTCTGACTCCCCACTTGCTGTGTGATGCTGGGCAAGTCGGTTCCCCTCTCTGTGTCTCTGCTCTTTTGTTTTATGACTTGCTCTCAGAATCCACGCTTGGTCTCCCTATAGTTCTGCCCTTCCACCAGTAGGAAGTGCCCTGCTGTTGACTTTTCCTCTTGCCCTGTGACTAACCTCCGTCTTCTTGAGGGAAGTCCATTTATTTCTGGGTCATCATTTGTAAAAACAGCAGGATCACCCCCTCCTGCTCTCCTCCCTCCCTCCCTCCCTCCCTCCCAGGGCTTCCTGGAGCATCATGGGGTAAGCTGTTAAAGTTCTACCTGGTGAGGGAGGGCTGGTATGGTGTTGGAGAGAGACATCTCCCTCTTCTGCCCAATGCCATCCACGCTCCATTGTTGTCCCTCAAAAGTGCTTCTTTGTCTCCATCCTTCCTCTCACCTGCTCCTCCTTAACTTTCCAAAACTCAGGCGTCCTGATCATTCCCTACCAAGCTCAGCAGGGTCAAGAGTACACAGGGGCCTGAGGGAGAAGCACAGGGATGCAGACGGGGCAGCTGTGCCTCTGCTCAGCTCCCAGGAGTAAGAGATGGGGTTAAGAGGAGTGTAGGAGCCAACTCCCTCCCCAGATTCCTTTCAGCTGGGCCATCTGTCCTTTGACAAAGGGATCTAGGATTTCCTGACCTTAAGAAGGCTCCCAGTGGAAATGCAAATAAAAACCACAAAGAGATACACCCATTTGGATGGTTATTATTTTAAAAACCAGAAACACAAAATAAGTGTTGGCAAAGATATGCAGAAATTGGAATGTTAGCCATCGTTGATTCAGGGGAAAAGAAAAAAAGAAGAAATTGGAATACTTGTGCCTTGCTGGTAGGATTGTAAAATGGTGGAACCCCTATGGAAAATGGTATGGAAATTCCTCTAAAAATTAAACATGGAATTACCATAGAATCCAACAAGTCCATTTTTAGCTATATACCCAAAAGAAATAAAAACAGGAGCCTGAGCAGATACTAGTTCTAGCACTATTATTCACAGTAGCCAAAAAAAAAAAAAAAAAAAAAAACCCACGAGTCCATTGATGGATAAACAAAAGGCGGTATATACATACAATGGAATATCGGTCAGCCTTAAAAGGGGAGGAAATTCTGACATAGACTACAACTCGGATGAACCTTGAAGATACTATGCTAACCGAAGTAAGTCAGTCACACAAGGACAAATATCATATGATTGCACTTAGACGAGTTAGCTAAAATAGTCAAATTCACAGAGACAGAAGGCAGAATGGTGGTTGTCAGGGGCAGGGGGAGGGAAGGGGAATGGGGAGTTATTGTTTAATGAGTACAGAGTTTCAGTTGGGGAAGATGAAAAAGTTCTGGAAATGGATGGTGGTAGTGCAACAATATGAATGTACTTAATGCCACAGAAATTTACACTGGCACTCTGCCCCCAATGACTGGCTTTTCAGTTGCTACCTGTTCCCGTTTAAAAATGGTTAAAATGGGCCGGCATGGTGGCTCATGTCTGTAATCCTAGCACTTTGGGAGGCTGAGGCAGGAGGATCACCTGAGGTTGGGAGTTTGAGACCAGCCTGACCAACACGGAGAAACCGTCTCTACTAAAAATACAAAATTAGCCAGGCATGGTGGTGCATGCCTGTAATCCCAGCTACTCGGGAGGCTGAGACAGGAGAATCGCTTGAACCTGGAAGGCGGAGGTTGTGGTGAGCCGAGATTGGGCCATTGCATTCCAGCTTGGGCAACAAGAGTGAAACTCCGTCTCAAAAAAATAAATAAATAAATAAATAAGGTTAAAATGTAGAGGCCGGGCGCAGTGAGTGGCTCACGCCAGTAATCCCAGCACTTTGGGAGGCCAAGGTGGGCGGATCACTTGAGGTCAGGAGTTTGAGACCAGCCTGGCCAACACGGTGAAACCCTGTCTCTACTAAAAATACAAAAATTAGCTAGGCGTGGCGGCACATGCCTTTAATCCCAGGCACGCAGGAGGCTGAGGCAGGAGAATTGCTTGAACCCAAGAGATGGAAGTTGCAGTTCATTTACTTAGCACGTCACTGCACTCCAGCCTGGGCAACAGAGTGAGACTGTCTCAAAAAAAAAAAAAAAAAAAAAAAAAGGTAAAATGATGCATTTTATGTTATGTGTATTTTACCACAGTATGAAAAAATAAGAAGGCTCCCTGTGGTGAAGGCTTCGCCCGGACTGTTCTGCTCTGGAGGTGGCAGAGCATGGTGGTTAGCCCCAGCATCCTCCTGGAGATTCGAGCGTGAGACGTGCTGGCCGTGCGGGCTGTGCCACCTGAGGAGGATTGGCCAGTCACAGGGACTCAGCCTGGTTGCTGAATCCAGCTGGGGACCTTGCCCCCAGTGACTGGCTTTTCAGCGGCTACCTGTTCTCAAGACAAATGCTATCCTCCCCTAAGGAGTCTAGGCTATGGCAAAGCTATGACATAGGTACAACCGTCCTTTTGCCAGGTGGGGCTTAGGTGGAGAAGTTGAAGCCTGGACTCAGTCAAGATCTCAGGGCTGAGAGCAAGGAGCCTCTTACTCCCAGGGTGCCCACTTGGTTCCCACTGACTGTTGGTGGAAACTAGGGGCTGAGCTGGAGGTTTTTTAGTGGAAAAAATGACAAGCTGGGGGCTGGATTATCCCTGGGGGTGAAAATGGAGTCAGCTAGATAGGTTATGTCTTGAGGGAGAGGAGGGTCCCCTGGTGTCAGGAAAGAGAGCCTGAACTCCGTGTTAGACCCTGGATTGGAGAGTGGGCAGGACATTTGGAAGAGACAGGACTTGGTACTGGCGAGGGTACTACCACACCCATTCTGGGAGTGGACTATAGAAAAATAAATCTTAAAAGTGGACCTATCTTTTGACCTCACAAGTCAACTTCTAGGAATTCATCCTAAGAAAACAAAGTCACATCCCAAGATGTATGTGCATCAGTGTTCGCCCTAGTGCTGTTTGTGGCTCTGGAAAATGAGAAGCCACCATCAACAGGGGACTGTGCTAAGTAAAATGAAGTACATCCAAACAATCAAGTACTATGCAACCATTGAGAATGACGAAGTGGATCTGTATTTATCGATTGGAAAGAGGCCTAAGGAAACAAAGGAAACTACAGAGTGGTCTTTCCATATGAGGCAGGGAAATGTATGAATAATTTAGTGCAGAAATTACTCTGTAATTGTTTGTGGGAGCAGATGCACGGGCAAAAAATTGAAGATGATTTTCCTCCTCTACATAGCCTGGGGCCAGGCCCCTGTTCTGAGCATCCCTGCCCCACCCTGGGCTGAGGCCTTTGTTCAGAATGTTGGCCCTGTTGAGAGGACATGCTGGCTTGTCCTCTGGGAGGAGTTGCATTCCCCACAAATCCCCCAGTCTTGGAAGGCGATGCAGGGTTCCTGCCCTGGGGGAATGGTGGAGGCCTGAACCCTGTTCACAGGTGGTGGGATATGGCATGGCTGTAGGAAGGTCTGAGAAGGCAGAACAGGAGCTCAACACAGGCTGGGGGGGCTTCTGGCAATTCTCTCAGGTTTAGAAAAATCGTTACGACATTTCTTGCCACTCTTTTGTGAGTGCAATTGAACTGTCAAGCCCAAGACACTAAAGAATGGAAAGAATGCGGTAGGAGAGGAACACTGTCTTGGCTCTGGAGGGGCGAGATTCGCCTCTTGTGCCTGATCAGAGCTTGACAAGGGGGACCCCTTTTCTAGTAGATCTTTGACTCCAGAATCTAGGAGCCCTGTTGCAGAGGGAGGCCCTGACATCTGGATTTTGACACAGACCTGAGCCTGGAGCTGTTGGAAACTCATTTCTGGGACAGATGTGGAATGCTGGACAATCAAACGTCGCTGGGGCCTTTGGAGTGCTCCCTGTGTCCTGTTGCAGTGGCCACAGTGACTTTGGTATCCCCCGATGACAGAAGCACAGGAGAAAGGCCAGCTCCATGGCCCAGCTCTTAGTTCCCACCTTCCTCCAAGGCGGGCCTGTGGGGCAGGGAGGGTGCAGGTGGACTCGTGAACCCCTCACCCGTGTTCACCCTCCATGAGCACACTCGGCGCTTTCCCACGTACCGCGTGTTGCTCCTTACAATAATCCCAGCATGGGAAACTTAGGCTCAGGGGGCTCACATGACTTGCACAAGGTCACACAGAGTTTGGGTCTGACACAGATCTCCTGAGTCCCAGGCTAGGGCTCTGGCCACTGGACCGTGACCCAGCTCCTCATCCACATAGTGTAGGAGCGGGGGGATGGAGGCTGTGAGGTGCCTTGCCCCAGCCAGGGAAGTTGTGGCCTCAGCAGCACTGCCGAGAGAAGTACAGCCTGGATCCAGGTCTGGAGCCAAGAGCACCTTTGGGATGAGATGGTTTGTGTTTTGTTTTGTTTTCCCTTTACTGTTTTAGAGGACTTAGGAACCTAGTAAACTTGACAGCAACAGTTCCGTATACCAGGGGCATCGGTGTCAGCACCTTCTGGGGGATGTACAGGAATGGTTAACACTGAAACAATCCATGAGGACGCAAGGAGGCCTGAGGCGTAGGGAAGAGGGAGGAAGGGAGACTCCTGAGGGCTGGGGATGCAAGTGGACCTGAAGACATGGGGCTTTCTGCCTCTGAAGCATCACTCTGGGCAGCAACAACCAGTTCCTGCTTCATGGACAACACAGCTTCTTAATCCTCCTGGACCTGCCCTGCCTGGACCAACACCTGGTGCTCAGGAGGGCTCAGCACAGTGTCTGTCTCAAGACTGCGGGGACCCAGAAGGCCAGGTGGAGACCTAGGATTCCCCAATAAGACCTAGATGCCTGCTCAGTTCTCCCTTTCTCTTCTGGGCACCTTTCCTCCCCGACTGTACACCCTCTTCCCAAAGGAGGGCAATTGCCACACTATTCCAAGACCCCCTGTAAGTTCTCAGCCAAAGGCATTTTCCTAAGCGAAGCCAGGGGCTGTGGTTTGTTTTGATGACAAGCTGAATCAAGACTGCTAAAAAGCACGCTGTTGGGTTTAACTTCATCGACTCCAAGCCTCAATGATTTGTGTTTCCTGCGGTTTGCTCTGGATAGACGCTGACCTAGTGACAATGAGACTGTGGAACGGGGAGAGAAGAATTGCATGCTGAGGACGGGAGAAATCTCCCCCGTGAGCAATTTGTCTGTTGGGCGAAAGACATCTCATATGTCAGCTTGGGCCATTCCCACCAGCTTGGAATGCTCTGTGTCTGACTCAGAGGCTGTGTGTATCTCCAGGGTGCTGGGCTTGGTGGCCTCTGTGAGTTTGGCTGGCAGATCTCGGCCCTGCTGGCTCCCAGGGTCCATGGGCACTCTTCCTGTCTTGAGTCTATCCTATTATGCAGGTTCACTGCCCACAACATCCAGGAGACTGTTCCAAGGGTTTTCTTTGTGGGAGACAAGGCCTGCCAGGCCTTTCCCTGGCCCCTCTCCAACCCTGATGTCAGTACACATCCTAGCATACTGCTGGGAATGCCTCAATATGGGGGAGTGCAATTAGTTGAGGGAACTGAGGAAGTGCTGTACCGGGAGCCTAGGGTTGACTCCTGGGTGACCAAGGCCAGAATGTCAAAGGCGTTTGAACCAGAGCGACTCCATCTTGAATTGGGGCTGGGTGAAATAAGGCTGAAACCTACTGGGCTGCATTCCCAGAAGGTTAGGCATTCTTAGTCACAGGATGAGACTGAAGGTTGGCACAGGATACAGGTCACAGACCTGGTGTGGTGACTCACACCTGTAATCCCAGCACTTTGGGAGGGCGAGGCGGGCAGATCACCGGAAGTTAGGAGTTTGAGACCAGTCTGGCCAACATGGCGAAATGCCATCTTTACTAAAAATACAAAAATTAGCCGGGCATGGTGGTGGGCACCTGTAATCCCAGCTGCTCGGGAGGCTGAGACAGGAGAATCACTTGAACCTGGGAGGCGGAGGTTGCAGTGAGCCGAGATCACACCATTGCACTCCAGCCTGGGCAACAAGAGTGAAACTCCATCTAAAAAAAAAAAAAAAAAAGATATAGGTCACAAAGACCTTACTGATAAAACAGGATGCCGTAAAGAAACCAACCAAAACCAAGATGGCGATGAAAGTGACCTCTGGTGTCCTCACCGCTCACTATAGCTAATTATAATGCATTAGCATGCTAAAAGACATTCCCATTCCCATCAGTGCCATGACAGTTTAAAAATGGCATGGCAATGTCTGGAAGTTACCCTATATGGTCTAAAAAGGGGAGGAACCCTCATTTCTGGGGAAATCCCCACCCCTTTCCCAGAAAACTCATGAATAATTCACCTCTTGTTTAGCATATAATCAAGAAATAACTATAAGTATGCTCAGTCAAGCAGCCCACACCACTGTTCTGCCAGTGGAGTAGCCGTTCTTTTATTCTTTTGCTTTCTTAATAAACTTGCTTTCATTTTACTCCATGGACTTGCCCCAAATTCTTTCTTGCAAGAGATCCAAGAACCCTTTCTTGGGGTCTGGATTGGGATCCCTTTCCTGTAATAAGATCATCTCTCTAGTCCCCATCTGGAAACGGGGTCAGGAGGCTGTGAGGGCCCTTCAAAGCTGCCATTTTGTATTTCTAAGAAAACTCTTCAGCCTGATTATAGTTACTGCTAGGGTGCTAAAGACAGGACTCCCATCCTCCCTCAAGGTCTCAAAGCCAGAAACAAAGGTCCTCTTTGTCAATCCAGGAAACTAGGGAAGGGAGGAATGGAGGAAGGGCAGCCCCTGGTAGTTCCGGGGGATCCCCCAGGGCATGGTCAAGAGGCCAAAGGGAACTAGGCCTCGGCTGCATGTTTTCCTGGAAGGCTCTACTGCTTTTCCTTCTTCAGCTGGCCTCTACCCCTGGACCAAAGCCGCAAAGACACAAAGTTCAGCTTAAAAAGTAAAACACAAAACTTGTCCCAAGAGTCTCTGGTGACCTAGTTCTGGTGACCAAATTCTGGCCTGAGGCTGACCCCAAGGGAACCTCAGAGCATCAGCCTCTCACAGCGCCCTGGGGGTATTCAGTCCTGAGTACCTTGGCTGTAAGGCCAGGCCACTGCTGAAGTCCCCCTTCCCAGAGTCAACCAGAGGGCCACTCTTTTTCAAAGGGACTTGGTGGTCAGGCGCCAACTGTACTTTACCAGAGAGGAGGGGAACCCAGTAGGAGCTTTAGGGCTATGGGCCAAGGAGACCCTACTAACCTGGAAGGCAGTAATTATCTCCTCCGCAGGTATTCACAGCATTTTCTGGGTCACAAAGCACCTCCATAGCTTGGGAGGCCTGTTGCTCACGACAGCTTTGGGAGGTGACATGGTGGTTGGCCAAATGTAAAGAGTATGGACTTTAGAGCCAGATACGTTTGGGTTTAAAGACTTGGCTTCAGGCCAGGCATGATGGCTCATGCCTATAATTCCAGCATTTTGGGAGGCTGAGGCAGGCAGATCACCTGAGGTCAGGAGTTCGAGACCAGCCTGGCCAACTTGTTGAAACCCTGTCTGTACTAAAAATACAAAAATTAGCCAGGCGTGGACTCTGTCTCAAGACAAATAAAAAACTAAAAAAATAATAAAGACTTGGCTTCACCACATAGTCACTGGGGAACTGTAGGCAAATTGCTTTTTTGTGGACATCCACAATTATCCCAGTACTGTTTATTGAAAAGCTGTTGTCCTTTCCCCACTGTACTTCAATGCCACCTTGGTCATAGAGCAAGTGTCCTTTCCTGTGAGGGTCTGTCCCTGGACTCTATTCTAGTTCATGGCTTTATTTATCTATTGTTGTCCCACTACCATATTGTATTAATTAGTATACCTTTTTACTGAACCTTGTTCTTTTTTTATTGAGTGTCTTGGCTCTTGCATTTCCATATGAACTTTACAATCAGTCTCTCAAGAGCCACCAAAAAACCCCACCATAATCACCCCACTTTTTGAGATATTGATTGAAATGCTGGTAAGTTTATGGATCACTATAAGAGACCTGATATCTTTAAAACATTGAACCTCCAACGTATAAACAAGATAGAATCCTCATTTGGTTTAGGTCTTCTTTCATTTCTTCACAGGGATCTTATACATTTTTATTATTTTTTCCCATGTATTGTGTATATTATTACTCTTTTTTATTTTTTGAGACAGAGTCTTGCTCTGTCGTCCAGCGGGGAGTACAGTGGCATGATCTCGGCTCACCGCAACCTCCACCTCCCAGGCCCAAGTGATTCTCCCACCTCAGTCTCCTGAGTACCTGGAACTACAGGCACATGCAACTATGCCTGGCTGTTTTTTTCTATTTTCTGTGGAGACTGGCTTTCACCATGTTGCTCAGGCTGGTCTCGAACTCCTGGGCTCAAGTGATCCACCTGCCTTAGCTTCCCAAAGTGCTAGGATTATAGCCGTGAGCCATCGCGCCCAGTCTATTTTCACTATTTTTAAATAAATGATAGCCTTTTGAAATATATTTTTCTTTTGTTGCTCATATATGTAAACACAATTTTCGTATATTGACCTTGTATTCAGTAACCTTGATAATTAATTCTAATAATTTTCTCCACATTCATTTGGATTTTCTAAGTATCTTCTATGAAGATTTCCTGTCATCTTTAAATGTTTCTTCTGGCCGGGCGCGGTGGCTCACGCCTGTAATCCCAGCACTTTGGGAGGCCAAGGTGAATAGATCGCTTGAGCTCAGGAGTTTGAGACCAGTCTGGGCAACATGGTGAAACCCCATCTCTACCAAAAATACAAAAATTAGCCAGGGATGGTGGCACGCGCCTGTAGTCCCAGCTACTTGGGAGGCTGAAGCAGGAGAATCACTTGAACCTGGGAGGCGGAATTTGTGGTGAGCCGAGATCGCACCACTGCACTCCAGCCTGGGCAAGAAAGCAAGACTCCATCTCAAAAAAAAAAAAAAAAAAAAGGTGTTTCTTCCTTTCCAATCTCAAAGCTTTTATTTCGTACCTTCCTGTGCTGTCTAGGACTTTCATTACAATGTTGAATAGAGTAGTAGAGAGGTATTTTCATTTATTCTAAGTCTAGGTCTCTAAAGGAAAACTAAAGTTTCACCATTAAGAAGGGTATTTGATATAGTTAAGAATGATATTTGAAGGCCGGGTGCGGTGGCTCATGCCTGTAATCCCAGCACTTTGGGAGGCCAAGGCGGGTGGATACCCTGAGGTCAGGAGTTCGAGGCTAGCCTGACCAACATGGAGAAAACCCGTCTCTTCTAAAAATACAAAAAAATCAGCCAGATGTGGTGGTGCATGCCTGTAATCCCAGCTACTCAGGAGGCTGAGGCAGGAGAATCACTTGAACCCAGGAGGCGGAGGTTGTGGTGAGCCGAGATCATACCATTGCACTCCAGACTGGGCAACAAGAGTGAAACTCCGTTTCAAAAAAAAAAAAATGATATTTGATATAGTTTTATGTAGACTTTCATTATACTAAGAAAATTCCCTTCTATTCCTTGTTTGGTAAGAGTTAAGTTTTTTGTTTTGTATTGTTTTGTTTTAATCATGAATGGATGTTGAATTTTATTAAATGCTTTTTGGCATCTATTAAAATGATCACATGATTTTTCTCCCTTATTCTTTTAATGGGGTAGATTTCTTGGATTGGTTTTCAAGTGTTAAGCCAAACTTGCATTCCTAGAATAGAAACAATTTACTCATCATGTAGTGACCTTTTTATGTATAGCAAGATTTGGTTGGCTAATCTACTATTTAGAATTTTTACATCTATGTTCATAACTGAAATTAGTAGGTAATTTTCCTTACTCATAATATCCTCCTTAGATTTTCATGTCGCTGAAAAAGTCTTTTTCCTTTTTATTTCAATCTCATAATTATGTTCAAAGAAAAAAGTTTTGTGGCCAAGCACACTGGCTTATGTCTATAATCCCAGCACTTTGGGAGGCCGAGGCAGGAGGATCATTTGAGCCAGGAGTTTGAGGCTGCAATGAGCCATGATCACACCACTGCACTCCAGCCAGGGTGACAGAATCAGAAGACCCTGTCTAAAAACGACAACAGAAAGGCCGGCAATGGTAGCTCAGGCCTGTAATCCCAGCACTTTGGGAGGCCGAGGTGAGCAGATCACTTGAGGTCAGGAGTTCTAGACCAGCCTGGCCAACATGGTGAAACTCTGTCTCTACTAAAAATGTCTCTCTCAAAAGACCTTATTGTACTATGTTTACCTATTTTCAGATTGCAGTTGACCATGGGTTAATGAAACCATGGAAAAGGAAACTGTGGATAAGAGGGGGACTGCTGTAGTCAGAATTTTAGGGGACAGTGTTCTGTGTATGTCTCTTAGGTCAAAGTTGTTAATTGTATTGTTCAAATCTTCTATTTCGTTAATGGATTTTTTTTTTTTTTTGAGATGGAGTCTCGCTCTGTTGCCCAGGCTGGAATGCAGTGGAGCAATCTCAGCTCACTGCAAGCTCCTCCTCCCGGGTTCATGCCATTCTCCTGCCTCAGCCTCCCAAGTAGCTGAGACTACAGGCACCTGCCACCACGCCCGGCTAATTTTTTGTATTTTTAGTAGAGACGGGGTTTCACTGTGTTAGCCAGAATAGTCTCGAATTCCTGACCTCATGATGTGCCCGCCTTGGCCTCCCAAAGTGCTGGGATTACAGGCGTGAGCCACCATGCCCGGCCCTACCTTAATGAATTTTGAAATCAAATCTTCTATACTCTTTGCTTGTTGAAAATTTCCCACTAGGCTTGTAGCTTTTTCTATTTGTCTTTGTAGTTCTATCAGTTCTTACGTCCCGTGCTTTGAGACTATGTTATTAGAGATTTAGCGATTTAGGATTGTTGTATCTTCTGGGTTTAAGACTTTTTGGCCAGGGGCAGTGGCTCTCAGCTGTAATGCCAGCCCTTTGGGAGTCAGAGGTGGGCGGATCGCCTGAGGTCAGGAGTTTGAGACTAGCCTGGTCAACATGGCGAAACCCCCTCTCTACTAAAACTACAAAAATTAGCCAGGCAATGGTGGTACATGCCTGTAATCCCAGGTACTCGGGAGGCTGAGGCAGGGGAATTGCTTGAACCTGGGAGGCAGAGGTTGCAGTAAGCCGAGATCGCGACACTGCATTCCAGCCTAGGCAACAGAGTGAGACTGGGTCTCAAAAAAAAAAAAAAAAGATTTTTTGCCTTAAATTTTATCTAGGAATTATATAGTGGTGATGGCTGCATAATATTGTGAACATACTAAAAAAAATTGAATTATATACTTTAAAAGGAAGGAGGAAACCAAGCTTTTATGATATATATATATATTATATATATATAATATAGGTATATCAGCTTTCTTTTAGAGTCTTCCAATTTTTTATTTCTCAGTCCTTTTACTTTCATTTTTCCTGTATCCTTATGCCTTACCTCTGTCTCTGGTAAATAGCATGTTGTTTGTTTTTTAAATCCTGTGTACTAATCCTTGTATTTTAACTGGAGAATTTCTTTTCCATTTATATTCACTGTAACTATTGGTATATTTCAGTCTGAATCTATAATTTTATTAAGTTCTTTCTTTCTGTCTTTTTTTTTTTTTTTTTGAGACGGAGTCTTGCTCTGTTGCCCAGGCTGGAGTGCAGTGGTGTGATCTTGGCTCACTGCAACCTCTGCCTCCCAGGTTCAAGATATTCTCTGGCCTCAGCCTCCCAAGGTAGCTGGGATTACAGGCGCATGCCACCACGCCCGGCTAATTTTTGTATTTTTAGTAGAGACGGAGTTTCACCATGTTGGCTAGGCTGGTCTTGAGCTCCTGACCTCATGATCCACCTGCCTCGGACTTCCAAAGTGCTGGATTACAGGCGTAAGCCACCGTGCCCGGACCTAAATGCTTTCTATTTGTCTCCTCAGTCATCCTCAGTCATCATCAGTGGCTGTGACATGAGAAGACTTTGTGGAATGGTAGAGAGGAAAGTCATATTGGAATAGGGTGGGAGTGAACAGATTGAGGGAACAGAAATAGCATTTTGGGGGCAACTCTTTCTAGAAGTTTCGCTATGAAGGAAAGCAGAGAAATGAGTTGGAGTATGAAAAGAAATAATAGGCCAAGGAAGAATTTTAAGAGTGAGAGATACCAGAGCATGTTTGTATGCTGAAAGAGCACTCTTTATGTGCTCTATATTCCCTTTTCTCTCCTTTCTTGCCTTCTTTTGAATTGATAATATATTTTTAACTTTTCTACATTTTTTTCTCTGCTGGCTTGGAAATTATGCACTCTTTCACTATTCTTTTAGTAATACTACAGGGATTACTATATCCACCCTTGACTTATTTAAGTCTAATAAGAATTTATGTTCTTCCAGGATAATGCAAGAACCTTGGAACACTTTTACTCCATTTACTGTCTTGGCTTTTATGTCATTGTTGTTATACATTTTAATTTCATTTTCAACCTCATGTTATTATTATTGCTTTATACAGCCAGCATCAATTCAGGTTTATAAACATATTTACCATCTTCACTGTTTTTCATTCTTTTCTGCATTTGCAAGCTTTTTTTTTTTATTTGAGACGGAGTCTCGCTCTGTTGCCCAGGCTGGAGTGCAGTGGCACAATCTCGGCTCACTGCAAGCTCCGCCTCCCAGGTTCACGCCATTCTCCTGCCTCAGCCTCCTGAGTAGCTGGGACTACAGGCACCCGCCACTACGGCCAGCTAATTTTTTGTGTTTTTAGTAGAGACGGGGTTTCACCGTGTTAGCCAGGATGGTCTCGATCTCCTGACCTTGTGATCTGCCCGCCTTGGCCTCCCAAAGTGCTGGGATTACAGGCATGAGCCACCCGCGCTCGGCCATTTGCAAGCTTCTGTGTGGCATCATTTTCCTTTGACCTGAAGAACATTTTTTAGTAAGGCTCAACCAGTGACAGATTTTCTCATTTTTATTTGTCTGAAAATGTCTTTATTTTACTTTCATTCTTTTTGAGAAATTTTTAGAATGGAAAACTTCAAACATATGCAAAAGTAGAGAGACTAGTATAACGAACCTGTATATCCATTATTTAACTTCAACAATTATCAGCACCTATTCAATCTGTTTCCCACCACAGAGTCCCCCCCAAGTTCCAGATTATTTTGAAGAAAGTCCCTGGCATCATAATATTTCGACTGTAGGCCGGGCGCAGTGGCTCATGCCTGTAATCCCAGCACTTTAGGAGGCCGAAGCGGGTGGATCGCCTAAGGTCAGGAGTTCAAGACTAGCCTGGCCAACGTGGTGAAACCCCGTCTCTACTAAAAATACAAAAAAATTAGCTGGGCATGGTGGGGGGGTGCCTGTAATCCCAGCCACTTTGGGAGGCTGAGGCAGGAGAATCTCTTGAACCTGGGAGACATGTTGCAGTGAGCCAAGATTGTGCCATTGCACTCCAGCCTGGGCAACGAGAGCGAAACTCTGTCTCAAAAAAAAAAAAAAAAAAAGATCTGTAAATTCTTTAGTGTTATGCCTAAAAGATAAGTATTCGTTAAAAAAAAACACAATTTAAAATAAATTAAATTACTTAATATCAAATATTCAGTCAGTATTCAAATTCCTCTGATTTTTTCTTCTTTTATTTACAGTTTTTTTTTTTTGAATCAGAATCTTACCTTTCTTCTTGAAGGGTATTTTTGCTGAATATAGAATTCAAATTTGGCAGTTATTTTCTTTCAGTACCTTAAATATGTAATTCCATTGTCTGCTGGTTTTCATTATTTCCGAGCAGAAGTCATTGATTAAATTGTTGCTTTTATTTTTTTTTGGAAGATAATGCATCTTTACTCCTTTGACTCATTTTAAGATTTTCTCTTTGTCACTGGTTTTGATGTGTCCCATGTAGACTATGTGTCCAATGTACTATGACCTGTCCGGGTGCAGACTTCTTTTTATTTATTCTGCCTGGGTTTCTAGGATTTCTTGAATCTGTGATTTGATACCTTTCTTCTTTTATGGAAAGTCTTCAGCCATTAATCCTTCAGGATTTTCTTCTACTCCGTTATCTCTCTCTTCTGTCTTACTGGAACTTGAATTACACATGTGTTAGAACTTCTCATCACACTCTTTATGAATCATTTCCTCTCTTCTGTATTTTCCATACTTTTGTCTCTCTGCATTATTTCTGTTTTTTTATGATGTATTTTCTAATTCATAAATTCCCTCTTTAGTTTGTCAGATCAACTGGTAAACCTATCCATAATTATTTATTATTGATGATTGTATGGGTATACCTTGGAGAGATTGTGGGTTCAGTTCAAGACCACCACAATGAAGTGAATATTGCAATAAAGTGAGTCAAACAAATTTGCTGGTTTCTGAGTGTATATAATAGTTTATGTTTGCACTAGAGTCATTAAGTGTGCAATAGCATTATGTCTAAAAACCAATGTACATGCCTTGATTTTTAAATATTTTATTGCAGCCACAAGGTGGCTTATGACTATAGTCCCAGCTACTCAGGAGGCTGAAGTGGGAAGACTGCTTGAGCCCAGGAGTTTGAGGCTGCATTGAGCTATGATTATGCCACTGCACTTGAGCCTGGGTGACAGAGTGAGACCCTGTCTCTAAAAAGAAGGAGGAGGAGGAGGAGGAGGAGGAGGAGGAGGAGGAGGAGGAGGAGGAGGAGGAGAGGGAGAGAGGGAGAAGGAGGAGAAGGAGAAGAAGAAGAAAAACATCGCTGAAAAAGGCTCTCACTTTGTGAGATAAAGAAACAAAGTGAGCACATGTTATCAGAAAAATGGCCTTGATAGATGGTCCAGGCAGGGTTGCCACAAACCTTCAATTTGTAAAAAGTGCAATTCCCCAAATAAATAAAATAAAATAAAGCGGTGCACAATAAAACAAAACATGCATGTGTTTTTGGTTCTTGAATTTCCATTTAGGTTCTTTTTTATTAATCCCAGTCCTCTGCTGAAATTCTCAACCATGCCTTTGAACATGGTAAACATAGTTACTTTAAAGTTGGTTTGTTGTCATGCCAACATTTGGAGCCCCTGTGGAGTTATTTCTATTATCTACTGGTTTTGCTGGTTTTCATTCATGCTATATTATCTCTTCATGAGCCAGAAATTGTATTTGCAAAATACAATGCAAAAAATTGCTTATAGCAATATATTGAGGCCTGTGATGTCTTCCTCCAGAAAGGCTTTAAATTTGCTTCTGCCAGGCTCTTCACAGTCAGTGGCATTCCAGAATTACCTTATTCTAGTTGCAGGGATGGAGATGATTTGAAGCTGATTCCAATTAGGGTCTGTCTACTTGTAATTCACCCTTACTTCCAAGTTTCAGCTGTTCCATATCTCAACTCGGGGAGGTTCATTAGGGCTCCTTTTTTTTTTTTTTGAATACTTTAAGCTCTAGGGTACATGTGCACAACGTGCAGGCTTGTTACATATGTATACATGTGCCATGTTGGTTCGCTGCACCCATTAACTCATCATTTACATTAGGTAATTCTCCTAATGCTATCCCTCCCCCCTCCCCCCACCCCCAACAGGCCTGGCTGTGTGATGTTCCCCACCCTGTGTCCAAGTGTTCTCATTGTTCAATTCCCACCCATGAGTGAGAACATATGGTGTTTGGTTTTCTGTCCTGGTGATAGTTTGCTCAGAATGATGGTTTCCTGCTTCATCCATGTCCCTACAAAGGACATGAACTCATCCTTTTTATGGCTGCATAGTATTCCATGGTGCATATGTGCCACATTTTTTTAATCCAGTCTATCATTGATGGACATTTGGGTTGGTTCCAAGTCTTTGCTATTGTGAATAGTGCCACAATAAACATACGTGTGCATGTGTCTTTATAGCAGCACAATTTATAATCCTTTGGGTATATACCCAGTAATGGGATGGCTGGGTCAAATGGTATTTCTAGTTCCAGATCCCAGAGGAATTGCCACACTGTCTTCCACAATGGTTGAACGAGTTTACAGTCCCACCAACAGTGTAAAAGTGTTCCTATTTCTCCACATCGTCTCCAGCACCTGTTGTTTCTTGACTTTTTAATGATCGCCATTCTAACTGGTGTGAGATGGTATCTCATTGTGGTTTTGATTTGTATTTCTTTGATGGCCAGTGATGATGGGCATTTTTTCATGTGTCTGTTGGCTGCATAAATGTCTCCTTTTGAGAAGTGTCTGTTCATATCCTTTGCGTAATTTTTGATGGGGTTGTTTGATTTTTTTCTTGTAAATTTCTTTGTAGATTCTGGATATTAGCCCTTTGTCAGATAGGTAGATTGTAAAAATTTTCTCCCATTCTGTAGGTTGCCTCTTCACTCTGATGGTAGTTTTTTTTTGCTGTGCAGAAGCTCTTTAGTTTAATTAGATCCCATTTGTCAATTTTGGCTTTTGTTGCCATTGCTTTTGGTGCTTCAGTCATGAAGTCCTTGCCCATGCCTATGGCCTGAATGGTATTGCCTAGGTTTTCTTCTAGGGTTTTTATGGTTTTAGGTCTAACATTTAAGTCTTTAATCCATCTTGAATTAATTTTTGTATAAGGTGTAAGGAAGGGATCCAGTTTCAGCTTTCTACATATGGCTAGCCAGTTTTCCCAGCACCATTTATTAAATAGGGAATCCTTTCCCCATTGCTTGTTTTGGTCAGGTTTGTCAAAGATCAGATGGTTGTAGATGTGTGGTATTTTTTCTGACGGCTCTGTTCTATTCCATTGTTCCATATCTCTGTTTTGGTACCAGTACCATGCTGTTTTGGTTACTGTAGCCTTGTAGTATAGTTTGAAGTCAGGTAGCGTGATGCCTCCAGCTTTGTTCTTTTGGCTTAGGATTGACTTGGCGATGCGGGCTCTTTTTTGGTTCCATATTAACTTTAAAGTATTTTTTTCCAATTCTGTGAGGAAAGTCATTGGTAGCTTGATGGGGATGGCATTGAATCTATAAATTACCTTGGGCAGTATGGCCATTTTCATGATATCGATGAGCATGGAATGTTCTTCCATTTGTTTGTGTTCTCTTTTATTTCATTGAGCAGTGGTTTGTAGCTCTCCATGAAGAGGTCCTTCACATCCCTTGTAAGTTGGATTCCTGGGTCTTTTATTCTCTTTGAAGCAATTGAAAAATGGGAGCTAATTCATGATTTGGCTGTTTGTCTGTTATTGGTGTATAGGAATCCTTGTGGTTTTTGCACATTGATTTTGTATCCTGAGACTTTGCTGAAGTTGCTTATCAGCTTAAGGAGATTTTGGGCTGAGATGACGGGGTTTTCTAAATATGCAATCATGTCATCTGCAAACAGGGACAATTTGACTTCCTCTTTTCCTAATTGAATACCCTTTATTTCTTTCTCCTGCCTGATTGCCCTGGCCAGAACTTCCAACACTATGTTGAATAGGAGTGGTGAGAGAGGGAATCCCTGTCTTATGCCAGTTTTCAAAGGGAATGCTTCCAGTTTTTGCCCATTCAGTATGATATTGGCTGTGGGTTTGTCATAGATAGCTCTTATTATCTTGAGATATGTCCCATCAATACCTAGTTTATTGAGTTTTTTTAGCATGAAGGGCTGTTGAATTTTGTTTAAGGCCTTTTCTGCATCTATGGAAATAATCATGTGGTTTTTGTCTTCGGTTCTGTTTATATTATGGATTACGTTTATTGATTTGCATATGTAGAACCAGCCTTGCATCCCAGGGATGAAGCCCACTTGATCATAGTGGATAAGATTTTGATGTGCTGCTGGATTTGGTTTGCCAGTATTTTATTGAGGATTTTCACATTGATGTTCATCGGGGATATTGGTCTAAAATTCTCTTTTTTTGTCGTGTCTCTGCCAGGCTTTGGTATCAGGATGATGCTGGCTTCATAAAATGAGTTAGGGAGGATTCCCTCTTTTTCTATTGACTGGAATAGTTTCAGAAGGAATGGTACCAGCTCCTCTTTGTACCTCTGGTAGAATTCGGCTGTGAATCTGTCTGGTCCTGGAGTTTTTTCGGTTGGTAAGCTATTAATTATTGCCTCAATTTCAGAGCCTGTTTTTGGTCTATTCAGGGATTCAACTTCTTCCTGGTTTAGTCTTGGGGGGGTGTCTGTGTCCAAGAATTTATCCGTTTCTTCTAGATTTTCTAGTTTATCTGCATAGAGGTGTTTATAGTATTCTCTGATGGTAGTTTGTATTTCTGTGGGATCAGTGGTGATATCCCTTTTATCATTTTTTATTGCCTCTATTTGATTCTTCTCTCTTTTCTTTATTAGTCTTGCTAGAGGTCTATCAATGTTGTTGATCTTTTCAAAAAACCACCTCCTGGATTCATTGATTTTTTGAAGGGTTTTTTGTGTCTCTGTCTCCTTCAGTTCTGCTCCGATCTTAGTTATTTCTTGCCTTCTGCTAGCTTTTGAATGTGTTTGCTCTTGCTTCTCTAGTTCTTTTAATTATGATGTTATGGGGTCAATTTTAGATCTTTCCTGCTTTCTCTTGTGGGCATTTAGTGCTGTAAATTTCCCTCTACACACTGCTTTAAACGTGTCTCAGAGATTCTGGTATGTTGGGTCTTTGTCCTCATTGGTTTCAAAGAACATCTTTATTTCTGCCTTCATTTTGTTATGTACCCGGTAGTCATTCAGGAGCAGGTTGTTCAGTTTCCATGTAGTTGAGCGGTTTTGAGTGAGTTTCTTAATCCTGAGTTCTGGTTTGATTGCACTGTGGTCAGAGAGACAGTTTGTTACAATTTCTGTTCTTTTACATTTGCTGAGGAGTGCCTTACTTCCAACTATGTGGTCAATTTTGGAATAAGTGTGATGCGGTGCTGAGAAGAATGTATATTCTGTTGATTTGGGGTGGAGAATTCTGTAGATGTCTATTAGGTCTGCTTGGTGCAGAGGTGAATTCAATTCCTGGATATCCTTGTTAACTTTCTGTCTCGTTGATCTGTCTAATGTTGACTGTGGGGTGTTAAAGTCTCCCATTATTATTGTGTGGGAGTCTTAAGTCTCTTTGTAGGTCTCTAAGGACTTGCTTTATGAATCTGGGTGCTCCTGTATCGGGTGCATATATATTTAGGATAGTTAGCTCTTCTTGTTGAATTGATCCCTTTACCATTATGTAATGGCCTTCTTTGTCTCTTTTGATCTTTGTTGGTTTAAAGTCTGTTTTATCAGAGACTAGGATTGCAACCCCTGCCTTTTTTTGTTTTCTATTTTCTTGGTAGATCTTCCTCCATCCCTTTATTTTGAGCCTATGTGTGTCTCTGCACGTGAGATGGGTCTCCTCAATACAGTACACTGATGGGTCTTGACTCTTTATCCAATTTGCCAGTCTGTGTCTTTTAATTGGAGCATTTAGCCCATTTACATTCAAGGTTAATATTGTTATGTTTGAATTTGATCCTGTCATTATGATGTTAGCTGGTTATTTTGCTCGTTAGTTGATGAAATTTCTTCCTAGCGTCGATGATCTTTGCAATTTGGCATGTTTTTGCAGTGGCTGGTACCGGTTGTTCCTTTGCATGTTTAGTGCTTCCTTCAGGAGCTCTTTTAGGGCAGGCCTGGTGGTGACAAAATCTCTCAGCATTTGCTTGTCTGTAAAGGATTTTATTTCTCCTTCACTTATGAAGCTTAGTTTGGCTGGATATGAAATTCTGGGCTGAAAATTCTTCTCTTTAAGAATGTTGAATATTGGCCCCCACTCTCTTCTGGCTTATAGAATATCTGCCAAGAGATCCGCTGTTAGTCTAATGGGCTTCCCTTTGTGGATGACCCGACCTTTCTCTCTGGCTGCCCTTAATATTTTTTCCTTCATTTCAACTTTGGTGAATCTGACAATTATGTGTCTTGGAGTTGCTCTTCTCGAGGAGTATCTTTGTGGCGTTCTCTGTATTTCCTGAATTTGAATGTTGGCCTGCCTTGCTAAGTTGGGGAAGGTCTCCTGGATAATATCCTGAAGAGTGTTTTCCAGCGTGGTTCCATTCTCCCCATCACTTTCAGGTATACCAATCAGATGTAGATTTGGTCTTTTCACATAGTCCCATATTTCTTGGAGGCTTTGTTCGTTTCTTTTTACTCTTTTTTCTCTAAACTTCTCTTCTCGCTTCATTTCATTCATTTGATGTTCAATCACTGATACCCTTTCTTCCACTTGATCGAATCGGCTACTGAAGCTTGTGCATGCATCACGTAGTTCTCGTGCCAAGGTTTTCAGCTCCATCAGGTCATTTAAGGTCTTCTCTACACTGTTTATTCTAGTTAGCCATTCATCTAATCTTTTTTCAAGGTTTTTAGCTTCTTTGTGATGGTTTTGAACTTCCTCCTTTAGCTCGGAGAAGTTTGTTATTACCGATTGTCTGAAGCCTTCTTCTCTCAACTCATCAAAGTCATTCCCCGTCTAGCTTTGTTCCATTGCTGGTGAGGAACTGTGTTCCTTTGGAGGAGAAGATGTGCTCTGAGTTTTAGAATTTTCAGCTTTTCTGCTCTGGTTTCTCCCCATCTTTGTGGTTTTATCTACCTTTGGTCTTTGATGATGGTGACGTACAGATGGGATTTTGGTGTGGATGTCCTCTCTTTTCGTTAGTTTTCCTTCTAACAGTCAGGACCCTGAGCTGCAGGTCTGTTGGAGTTTGCTGGAAGTCCACTCCAGACCCTGTTTGCCTGGGTATCACCAGCAGAGGCTGCAGAACAGCAAATATTGCAGAACGGCAAATGTTGCTGCCTGATCCTTCCTCTGGAAGCTTCGTCTCAGAGGGGCACCGGCTGTATGAGGTGTCAGCCCCTACTTGGAGGTGTCTCCCAGTTAGGCTATTCGGGGGTCACAGACCCACTTGAGGAGGCAGTCTGTCCGTTCTTAGATCTCAAACTCCATGCTGGGAGAACCACTACTCTCTTCAAAGCTGTCAGACAGGGATGTTTAAGTCTGCAGAAGTTTCTCCTGCCTTTTGTTCAGCTATGCCCTGCCCCCACAGGTGGAGTCTACAGAGGCAGGCCGGCCTCCTTGAGCTGTGGTGGGCTCCAACCAGTTCGAGCTTCCCAGCCGCTTTGTTTACCTACTCAAGCCTCAGTAATGGCAGATGCCACCCGCCCCAGCCTCACTGCTGCCTTGCAGTTCGATCTCAGACTGCTGTGCTAGCAGTGAGTGAGGCTCTGTGGGCCTGGGACCATGCCGAGCCAGGCGGGTGATATAATCTCCTGGTGTGCCATTTACTAAGGCCATTGGAAAAGTATAGTATTAGGGTGGGAGTGTCCCGATTTTCCAGGTACCATCTGTCATGGCTTCCCTTGGCTAGGAAAGGGAATTCCCTGACCCCTTGCGCTTCCTGGGTGAGACAGCACCCCACCTTGCTTCGGCTCACACTCCGTGGACTGCACCCACTGTCCAACAAGCCCCAGTGAGATGAATCTGGTACCTCAGTTGGAAATGCAGAAGTCACCTGTCTTCTGCATTGCTCACGCTGGGAGCTGTAGACTGGAGCTGTTCCTATTCGGCCATCTTGGAACCAGGAGCCTTTTTTTTTTTTTTTTTTTGAGACGGAGTTTTGCTCTTATAGCCCAGCCTGGAGTGCAACAGTGCAATCTCAGCTCACTGCAACCTCCACCTCCTGGGTTCAAGTGATTCTCCTGCCTCAGCCTACTGAGTAGCTGGGATTACAGGTGCCTGCTATGACGCCGGCTAATTTTTATTATTTTTATTTTTTTGAGATGGAGTCTCACTTTGTAGCCCAGGCTGGAGTGCAGTGGCATGATCTTGGCTCACTGCAAGCTCTGCCTCCTGGGTTCACGCCATTCTCCTGCCTCAGCCTCCCGAGTAGCTGGGACTACAGGCGCCCACACCACGCCCGGCTAAATTTTTGTATTTTTAGTAGAGACGGGGTTTCACCATGTTAGCCAGGATGGTCTCGATCTCCTGACCTTGTGATTCACCCGCCTTGGCCTCCCAAAGTGCTGGGATTACAGGGGTAAGCCACCACGCCCAGCCCAGGGCTTCTTATTTTGGCTAGCCCTAAGCTTCAATAACTGTCCTCCTGTTTAAAAAAGCCATCTTCCTCTGGTCATTCATTCGAGCATGGACAAATACCTTCCAGGGAAAAAGTAGTCCCAAACACCAATTTATTATCTCTTCTATGACTATAAGCAGATTTGTTTCTTATTTTCCAGTTGTCCTCATGAGGGGGCTGGACCAAATTGCAAGAAGTGAAACTCTGCTTAACCTGCTGAGTCTCCATTTTCTCTAGATGAAGAACTAGGTAAGCCTGTTGGATTTGGCAACAGGAAAATCATCAGTGACTTTGACATGAGAAGACCTCATGGAATAGTAGAGATGAAAATCATATTGGAATAGGGTGGGCGTGAACAGATTGAGGGAGTAGAAACAGCATTTTGGGGGCAACTCTTTCTAGAAGTTTGGCTATGAAGGAAAGCAAAGTATGAAGAGAAATGATATAGGTCAAGGAAGAATTTTAAGAGTGAGAGATACCAGATCATGTTTGTATGCTGCTGGGAACGCCTATGCTGATACATATATTTCCCATCCTCATGACAGGTATATTTCTCACAGTAAATTAACAAGCTGGCTTTCTATGTCTTCCTTAGTACTGTTTTGATTAGCATGAGTCAGAGCCCAGAGTCTCAGCTCTAATCAGCTTTTTTTTTCACCATCGCCCAGGCTGGAGTACAGTGGCATGATCTTGGTTTGCTGCAACCTCTGCCTCCCAGGTTCAAGCGATTCTCCTGCCTCAGCCTCCTGAGTAGTTGGGATTACAAGCGCCTGCCACCACACCCGGCTGGTTTTTGTATTATTAGTAGGGATGGGGTTTCACCATGTTGGCTAGGCTGGTCTCGAACTCCTAACCTCATGTGATCCACCCGCCTCGGCCACCCTAAGTGCTGGGGTTATAAGCGTGAACCACCACGCCTGGCCTAAACAGCCTTTCTTATCACATCCACAATCACTTCCATTTCTTTCTGTTTTCACTCCTACCTCATCCTCAGCCCCAGAGCAAGCCCCCACCCAACTCTTACGTGATCGGATGCTCCTGACTGAGCTTCCTGCCATCAGGGCCATCAGTTTCCAGCCCCCTTTTCTTGAAGCTACCAGAGCCATTCACATTTATTGTGTGTCAGGCATTGTTCTAGGTGTTGGGCACTCAAACGTGGAAATTTAAACATGTCACCCCCCTACTTAGTCATACCTCTTGCCCCCCAACCCCATTTTCTTTTTTTTTTTTTAATTATTATTATACTTTAAGTTCTAGGGTACATGTGCACAACATGCAGGTTTGTTACATATGTATACATGTGCCATGTTGGTGTGCTGCACCCATTAACTCATCATTTACATTAGGTATATCTCCTAATGCTATCCCTCTCCCCTCCCCTCACCCCAGGATAGGCCCCGGTTTGTGATGTTCCCCACCCTGTGTCCAAGTGTTCTCATTGTTCAATTCCCATCTATGAGTGAGAACATACGGTGTTTGGTTTTCTGTCCTTGCGATAGTTTGCTCAGAATGATGCCCAACCCCATTTTCTAACCTATCTCTCCAACTTCACCCTCCTCACCCTTGGTTTCGCCCCCACAGCAGGCTGCTACATGAGGTAAGGCTGGCCTGTGTGGGAAAGAGATGCTTGGGTTGCAGACGGTGGGGGCTCTGAGCATCAGAGCTTGAATGTTTGGTCTGGGCCAGCTGGCCCAGTGGCACTCAGTGCCTGAGCAGGCTCTGTTTTCCTTGGCTGAGATCCCCTGGGGCACCATTTGAGCCAGAACTACAGTTCCAGGAGATGAAGGTAGGACAGGCATCCTGGGCTGGTGAGCCAGGGCTGGGCTGTGCCAGGGCCTTTGTTTCTAACTTGGGAGAGGCTTTGTGTTTCTGTCCTTTTTCTAAGAACTGTGGATGTGCCACGTGGGCACCACAGTGACCAGAGTCAACAAGAAAAACAATACCCGGAGGAAAATCTTACTTCCTTAAGCCACAGGATTGTGGGTGTGTGTGTGTCTTTGCGTGTGTCAAATTTTCCATGTCTGCCACATTATTTTATGTGTTTCTGTATATGCATGTCTTACCTGTGTATGTGCACATGCCTATATGTGTATTTCTTACCTGTTCCTGTGTGTGTATCTCTAGTGACCACAGGGTGGGGTCGCCAAAAGCCACATTTTATCAAAGTACTTCTCTTCCCACTATACATGATAGGAAGGAAGAAAGGGGAACTGTGAGCTTGCCAGACACCCCCAAAACTGTCCATTGCAATTAGAGAATGGAGAATCCCAGATGGCTCCAAGGGTAGGGATAAAATGGGGAACGAGGCTGGAACCCTCCCCTCTGTTTTGTGAAAGAAAGATCAAGCATCCCAGGCATACAAATTTAAGACTTATTCTGTGCCCTAGAGTCCCTGAAAAGTAGAAAAGCAGTCTGAGTAGGGAGATGAGAGATGCTATTTTAAAAAAAGGACAACAGTGGGAAAGTACTTTCCCTGTGGGGAAAGTGCAGGTAGCTGCTGGCACTCTTGCGGCCTGGCCCTGTAGATTCTGTTTGTACAGATGCCAGATCAAAAGTGTGCTAAGGGAAGCCTCTGGAACCACAAATGCTAACAAGTCACGGTGTGGAAAACAGGCCTCCCATTTGAGCCCCAGCCTTGAGGGAGGAACCCTTTCTGTGTAAATAAAGGAGATGCTGGCTACACACACCATAGCGGCTTTGCATCACAGAGGCTGAACTAGCCAGTGAGACATGGACAGGGATTTCAGGGGTCAAGACAAAGTGGACTACTGGAGACCAGCCAGCTTCCAGCTGGTGGAGCATGAGCAGGGTACAAGCCCATCTGTGAGAGCAGTATCACACTAAAGAGAGGAGTTCCTCACTCCAAAACGGACCAGTTTTAGATTTTATTTTGACTTATAGTATTTATTTTCTTATTGTGGTAAGACACACAAATAATAGAAAGGCTTTGACATCTTAATATATAATAATAGGCCAGGTACGATGGCTCACACCTGCAATCCCAGCACTTTGGGAAGCTGAGGAGGGAGAATGGCTTGAGGCCAGAAGTTCAAGACCAGCCTGGGCAACATAGCAAGACGCTATCTCTACAACAACAACAACAACAACAACAAACTCTTACTTAGTGCTCACTACATGCCAGGCACTGTTGTGTTTTGTATGTATTAACTCATTTAACTCTCATAATTTAAAATTCATGTTCTGCAAAAAGCACATAGAATTATGTGATTTTTTTCTCTGCTTTGCCTTATTATATCCTGTTAGATGAAACTGGTCTGGTTTAATAGAAAATAAAACCAACCTTTTGCCCCATTTTGGCACTCAAATATTGACTTTCTCTTCTACAGTACTTCCTTTACCCTCAGGACCAAGAATCTCTCTCCCCTCCACCTCTTTTCCTTAACCAGTTAGACATTTGGAGGCCAGGTTTACAATGGTAGTTTTTCTGTGACTGTCCTGCCCTCTGCTGGATTTAAGAGATAGATTGCTGATACATGGACTTAAGGGAGGGGGCCCATTTACCGGAAAGTGGGGTGGATCAGGAGACCGGATTTCCCTCTGGGTTACTTTTGTTCACTAGAAATTTGGTCTAGGAGGTTGTGATCCAGCCTGTGAGTATGCGGTGGAAAGATTTTTGGTGAATACAACTGCCTGGTTTAGGGTTTAGAAGTTGTCTGTGTGTGTGCCTGCTTGTTTCTTTATTTATATATGGATGGAGAGATGTGAGAGACCTCATTTGTCTAGTGTTAAAAACAAAATTTCCTATACAAATTGATCTTTAGGAATTGGCAAAATTTATCAACCATGAGCAAGAGATCAGCAAGGTGACAAAAGCTATACTTTTGGGTATGGGAAAAGCATGGAAATGGATGGATTGTTGGAATACAGAAGACTTACATAAGCAACCAGTTCAGGAAGGAAAAAAATCCTCCCCAACTAGGTAAAGATTGTAATTTCTTATACAAAAACGTCATATTCCACTTTCTTATTACAGAATAAACATGAATAAGGAGCGTTTGCAATGCCAGCAGCATCGACTGTCAATCAGGGGTTAAAAATCCAATATATCGAAGAAGCAAAGGATAGGTATACATCTGTGGCTGCTTGCTAGTCATGATAAAGTTTCATTTCTCAAGAATGATGCCCATGATCACATTGACGTGAATGCATAAACCACAGGCACAGCAGCAAATAACAAGTTCTGACTTGAAACAGGCTACTTGGCACCAGGGATTATCTCAAGCAGCATGTGATGCAGACAGAGCATAGTTTACACTCCCCACCCTCCACTGCCCCGCGTTTTCTTTCTTTTTTATTTTTATTTTTATCTTTTGAGACAGAGTCTCACTGTCATCCAGGCTAAAGTGCAATGGTGCAATCTCGGCTCAGGGCAACCTCCGCTTTCCGGGCTCAAGCGAATCTCCTTCCTTAGCCTCCCGAGTAGCTGGGATTACAGGCATGTGCCACCATGCCCAGCTAATTTTTGTATTTTTAGTAGAGATGGGGGGTTTCACCATATTGGCCAGGCTGGTCTTGAACTCTTGACCTCAGGTGATCTGCTCACGTTGGCCTCCCAAAGTGCTGGGATTACAGTCGTGAGCCACTGTGCCTAGCCTATTTTTATTTTATTATGATGATTTTTTTCTTTAGAGACAGGGTCTCACTTTGTCTCCCAGGCTGGAGTGCAGTGGTGCGATCATGGCTCACTGCAGCCTCAAACTACTGGGCTCAAGTCAATCCCCCCGCCTCAGCCTCCCAAGTTGCTGGAACTACGGGCGTGTGCCACCATGCCAGGCTAATTCTTCTGTAAAGAAGGGGTCTCTTGCTATGTTGTCCAGCCTTGTCTTGAGCTCCTGGTCTCAAGCAATTTTCCCACCTTGGCTTCTTAAAGTACTGGGATTATAGGTGTGAGCCACCACACCTGGCCAATATGTGATATTTTTTAGAGAAAAATTGATCAATTTAATTGTACCTATAATTGACTGAATAAAAGGAAACTGAAGTGAAACCAAAAGAATTGTTGAACTTATGTAAATGTTTCTTTATCACAAAATATATTATTTTCTAAAAGATCTCTCCAAGGTTAAAAAAGGAGAGTACGAAAAGTATTAAGGGATTGGAGTCGTTATTTTGGAACAATGTCTAATAGGCATCTCTTTAACATGTTCTCAATACTATTAGGCTCAAGGACCTCCAAATCTCTTGTAACATCCCTTTTAGTGTTCTGAAATTCATAAGTAATATAATCTACTTACACACTGGGAGGCCAAGGCGGGCGGATCACTTGAGATCAGGTGTTTGAGACCAGCCTGGCCAACATGGCAAAACCCGTCTCTACTAAAAATACAAAAATTTGCTGGGCATGGTGGTGCATGCCTGTAATCCCAGCTACTTGGCAAGCTGAGGCAGGAGAATCACTTGAACCCAGGAGGCAGAGGTTGCAGTGAGCTGAGATGGTGCCACTGCACTCCAGCCTAGGCAACAGTGTGAGACTCTGTCTAAAAAAAGAAAGAAAAATCTACTTACGCAGATAATGAAAAAATCAATATAATGCCAAATATATAGGAAAAACAAAAATAAATTAATTTGTTATAAAATAGAGTAATATGTATTTCAATATCGAAATCCTAGGGTGTTACTACAAAAGACATAATGAAGCAATAAGATGCTCACATCTATAAATAATGAACAAGCTGGGATGTAATAGGAGTCATAAGAAGAGAAGCCATTCCATTCAAAATGAAAGCGGAGGTGTGATGGATCTTAGAATAAAACCTGGTGTTAAGTAATCATAGAGAAGATTTATTTGTATAAACAAAATAGAGAAGTAACCTAAATTTAAGAGTAACATGACAAGTACTAGGTAGAGAAAATGAGGACATATGCTATTGTTGTGATGAGCTGGGTCTTCTTTTCAAGGAAGAGGTTATAATAATTTTGTGGTGTTATGGGATAGAATAGTGAAGGAGTATCTCATAAACCATATAACCCATCTTGATATCTCACCACATGTCAAGGCAAGCATGGAGACTCTAAAACATTTGAGACCTTGGAGACCGTGTCCTTCAAGAATTGATGGGAAATAGAGGATGATTTGAAAAAAGAAGCAGTATTTAAGAGGTTATGGACAAGTTGTATGGCAGACTTTTAGGCACAGAATCAGGTAAGACTGAAAGCCATCAGGAAATCTCCAAAAACATCATTTCAATATGTAATTTCAGAATATAGATTTTATTTATTTATTTATTTATTTATTTATTATTTTTTGAGTCAGAGTCTCACTCGGTCACCCAGGGTGGAGTGCAGTGGTTCGATCTCGCCTCACTGCAACCTCTGCCTCCCAGGTTCAAGGGATTCTCCTGTCTCAGTCTCCCGAGTAGCTGGGATTACAGGTGCACACCAATCTGCCCAGCAAATTTTTGTATTTTTAGTAGAGACGGGGTTTCACCATGTTGGCCAGGCTGGTCTCCAACTCCTGAACTCAGGTGATCCACCCGCCTCAGCCTCCCAAAGTGCTGGGATTACAGGCGTGAGCCACCGCGCCTGGCCAGATTTATTATTATTGTGCTGCAAATAATTTTTACAATTTATATACAACGGCAATAAAGTATTTAAAAATAGGTTTTATGTATGAAGTTCACTGATATCTCTACATTTCCTTTGTCACTACAAATGTAATAATGTGTTTGACCTAAAGTCCCGTGACAGGGCTTGGTGGCTTATGCCAGTAATCCCAGCACTTTGGGTGGCTGAGGTGGGAGGATTGCTTGAGCCCGAGGGGTTGAGGCTGCAATGTGCCATGATGGAGACACTGCACTCCAGGATGGGCAACAAAGCGAGTCCTTGATTCAAAAAAACGCAAAACCAACCAACCAACCAAAATCCTCAATTAACTCTTCCTATAAATTTTGGCTAGTATTATGCTGGTTTTGAACGTATTAATATCCCATCAGGTATTGCATATTCAGCCTCATCTTAAATCTAATCAACTAATTACGTCACACGAAAGCAACATTGGCTGGGCGCAGTGACTCACGCCTGTAATCCCAGCACTTTGGGAGGCTGAGGCGGGCGGATCACGAGGTCAGGAGTTCGAGAACAGCCTGACCAACATAGTGAAATCCCATCTCTACTAAAAATACAAAAAATTAGCCGGGCGTGGTGGCAAGAAACCTGTAATCTCAGCTACTCTGGAGGCTGAGGCAAGAGAATCTCCTGAACCCGGGAGGCAGAGACTGCAGTGAGCCGAGATCGCGCCGTTGTGCTCTCCAGCCCAGGTGACAGTGCGAGATTCCGTCTCAAAAAAAAGCAATCTTTCCAAACCAGTGCCCGCTCTTCTTTCTTTCTTTCTTTCTTTCTCTCTTTCTTTCTTTCCTTCTTTCTTTTTCTTTCTTTCCTTTCTCTCTCTCTCTTTCTTTTCTTACTAGAATCTGATCACCACTACTTTTCTTTTCTTCTTTTGAGACGGAATTTTGCTTTCCTTGCCCACGCTGGAGTGCAATGGTGTGATCTCGGCTCACCGCAACCTCCACCTCCCGAGTTGAAACGATTCTCCTGCCACAGCCTCCCGAGTAGCTGAGATTACAAGCGCCCCCGCCACCACGCCCGGCTAATTTTTTGCATTTTTAGTAGAGACGGGGTGTCACCATTTTGCCCAGGCTGGTCTTGAACTCGCGCGCTGGGAGTACAGGCGCAAGCCACCGCGCTCCGCCCCAGCGCTTTTCTTTTTCAGTGCATTTGTGAGCTGTATGGCGCCCGGTGCTTTTTTCTTTCTTTTTTTTTTTTTGAGACGGAGTTGCGCTCTTGTTTTCCATGCTGGGGTGCAATGGTGCGATCTCGGCTCACCGCAACCTCCGCCTCCTGGGTTCAAGCGATTCTCCTGCCTCAGGCTCCCGAGTAGGGATTACAGGCATGCGCCACTACGCTCGGCTAATTTTGTATTTTTAGTAGAGACGGGGTTTCTCCGTGTTGGTCAGGCTGGTCTCGAACTCCCGACCTCAGGTGATCGCCTTCCTCGGCCTTCCAAAGTGTTGGGATTACAAGCGTGAGCCACGGCGCCCGGCACCGGCCTGGTTTTAAACAGTCTTCCTCCTGGAGCGTATTTCTCTGGGGCAGGGGCATAAACTCCGCCCTCTGACAGTCCCTGAGGGCTCCGCCCCTATACGCACCTCGCCCCTTCTTTTCTTTCACTCTATTTCCGGGGCGGGAATCAGACGCCGACCCAAGCGGAAGTGACGTTAGGCGTCCGCCGGAGGTGTCGTTGGTGTGTTGCGCGACTGGCCTTGAGGGAGAACTGGGGCCTGCTCCCGGAGAGATACAGCTATGTCGATCGAAATCGAATCTTCGGAGTGAGTCCTGCGGTGGGGATGTTCCCGCCGTGCCGGGGGCCTGGAGGTTAAGGTGTGGGGCGGAGGGTACTCGGGGGAAGGCATCCGAGAGGCTAGGGAGTGGAGGGCCATTTCGTTGCCCCCAAAGAAGCATCTTGGATCTGGCTACCTCGGAGGTGGGCCCACAGCAAAGTAGCAGTTCTCAGACGTGAAGCCCAAAGCCTCGAGGGAGGTGGCACGGGTGGGGAAAACACACCTTGCAGACCTAAGTTATGGCCTTGGCCGACTGCTGGCGCGCTGTGATTGACCAAATTAAGGATCCACTCTGGACTCCAGTCTAATTATCTGCACAAGGGGATAGGTCTCTTTAAGCCTTGCTTCTCTCCCTGCCCAGCTTATGCAATGTGATTCGTTGTCTCTGTGCTGATACGGCCCCTTTGCTTTTCTCTGCCTAGCATTTATCACTCAGTATTGTCACTGTTTGATAACCTCATCCCAAACTAGCCTTTGTCGGTGCCTAGGAGCTCCTTTTCCTTGTGGTCTCAGTGTCTAGCATACCTTAGAGGAAGAGTTAATTGCTTTTGGAATGAATGAACAACTAGCTTTTGGAATGAATGAACAACTATCAGGCCCGATCTGGCACTGAATTTTGGGTTGTCTGTGAGCTCTCTGTAACAGCAAGGGAGAGACAGACTGGACACTGGGCTAGAAATTAAAATTTTCAAGGAATAGGGGATGAGAAGTAGTGACTAAAGAAGACCTTAGTGTGCTTTTCCAGAACTCCATCCGCCACCTGTCCTTGCCAACACTTAATAATAATTAAATTAACAGACATAAAAATTGTATCTGAGTGTAAGGGAGGGAGAGGACCTTTTTTGGAGACTTTTCATAGGAGGAAGGGAGGTTTATGCATTCGGCAAATACTGAAATGATGTTAACCGACTTGTCCAAGGTCACATAACTTTGATTCAAATCCCAGACTATCTTCAAAGCTTCTAGCTCTTTATGTATTGATTTGTGTTTGAAGGTAGGGAATTTGATTTTGGCTATGTCAAATGTGAAGTGTTTGAGGAGAGAGATGACTTATTTTGGGAATATAAAATGGAATGAATGGACATGATAGTATCATACCAGAATAACAGGGGTCTAAGTCTGGATACCTGCATACCTCATAAAGGGGCCACGAGGGAAAGACTACTGCAAGTAGCAGCAATCAGTTCTCTTTTTTTTTTTTTTTTTGAGACGGAGTCTCACTCTGTCACCCAGGATGGAGTGCAGTGGCGCGATCTCTGCTCACTGCAAGCACCGCCTCCCACGTTCACGCCATTCTCCTGCCTCAGCCTCCCGAGTAGCTGGGACTACAGGCGCCCACCACCACGCCCGGCTAATGTTTTTGTATTTTTAGTAGAGACAGGGTTTCACCGTGTTAGCCAGGATGGTCTCGATCTCCTGACCTTGTGATCTGCCCGCCTCGGCCTTCCAAAGTGGTGGGATTACAGGGGTGAGCCAACACTCCCGGCCTATAGTTGTTTTTAAGAAGAGGGGCCAGGTGCAGTGGCTCACACCTGTCATCTCAACACTTTGGGAAGCTGAGGTGGATGGATCACTAGAGCCCAGAAGTTTGAGACCAGCATGGTCAACATGGCAAAACCACGTCTCTACAAAAAATACAACAATTAGCCAGTGTGGTGGTGCGTGCCTGTGGTCTCAGCTACTTGGGAGGCTGAGGCGAGAGGATCACCTGAGCCCAGGAGGCCAAGGCTACAGTGAGCCACAGTCACACCACTGTTCCCTCCAGCCTGAGTGATGTGAGTGACCCTTTCTCCAAAAAAAAAAAAAAAAAAAAAAGGGGGATGTTTGCTTTCTCCTCAGGGATATATGCTCTAGAGCCACACTGCCAGTTTGAGTCCTGATTTTTCCACTTATTATCTCTATTATCTGATCAAATCCTCATCTGTAAATTGGGGATAAAAGTAAACTTACCTCATAGGTTTTATTTTATTTATTTTTTTGAGACAAGGTCTTGCTCTCTTTCCTAGGCTAGAGTACAGTGGCATGATCACGGCTCACCGCAGCCTCAACCTTATGGATACCAGCAATCCCCCCACCCCAGCTTCCCAGGTAGCTGGGACCACAAGCACACACTATTATGCCTAGCTAATATTTTTTTTGTTTTTTTTTTTTTGTAGAGAAGGAGTCTCCTTATGTTGCCCATGATGGTCTTGAACTCCTGGGCTCAAGGGATCCTCCCACATCAACATCCCAAGTAGCTGGGGCTACAGGCACATGCCACCATGTTTGGCTAATTAAAAAAAATTTGTAGAGATGGGGTCTCACAGCTGCCTGATCTGGTCTCAGACCTCCTGGTTTCCAGCAATCCTCCTGCCTCAGCCTCCTAAAGTACTGAGATTACAGTCATGAGCCAGCATGCCCAGCCTCATTTAGATTATTTTGTATCAATAACTAGTCTAGTCATTTAAAGTATTTCAGTGAAGTGTGCTACAATGTAATTACAAGAATGAATAGGAAACTGCGCTCTGGATTAGGAAATAAGATAGTCACCTTGATACCAACTCCCTTTCTAGGTGACTGAGACATTAGGCAAATGATTTCCTTTCCTTGAACCCCAGTTCTGTCTCTATGGTTGCAGGGGTCCCCTTGTAATTTAGATTCTGTGATTTTGGAAAATTTTACTCACATGATAAAGAAATGGTAATGAAAGGAAGATGATTGAGTAGGAGCTCGGTAGGCTTTATTTTTGACCTCTGGTGAGTGAGAATCCCTGAGCTGAATGATTTGTTTTCTTTCAGTGTGATCCGCCTTATCATGCAGTACTTGAAGGAGAACAGTTTACATCGGGCGTTAGCCACCTTGCAGGAGGAGACTACTGTGTCTCTGAATACTGTGGACAGCATTGAGAGTTTTGTGGCTGACATTAACAGTGGCCATTGGGATACTGTGTTGCAGGCTATACAGTCTCTGAAATTGCCAGACAAAACCCTCATTGACCTCTATGAACAGGTAAGAGTGGTGGTGATGCTGATCCCCATGGGTTGGTTTGTTGTGGGCCAGCTCCCCAACTAAAAAGCGTCGGTGAGCGTTCCTTCAAGCACTGTAGGGCTGCATCAGCCCATAAAACAATGGCAAGGCGTAACACTGTATTTTTTCTCCCTCCTTGGAAAATCCAGGATTTCCCAAATTAAAATTCTTTCCTTTTTTTGAGACTGGGTCTTGTTCTGTTACCCACTCTGGAGTGCAGTGGCAAGATCACAGCTTGCTGCATCCTCCATTTCCAGGATCAATCCTTCCTCCTGCTTCAGCCTCCTGAGTAACTAGGAACACAGGCACGCACCACCACGCCTGCCTAATTTTTGCATTTTTTTGTAGAGACGGGATCTCACCATAATACCCAGGGTGGTCTCAAACTCCTGGGCTCAAGCAATTTGCCAGCCTTGACCTTCCAAAGGGCTGGGATTATAGGCGTGAGAGAGCCTCAACTTTCTAATCACATAGTTAGTCTTTCTGGTAACTAGCTCCTACCTATCCTGAGCCATTTCCTTTGCACAAACCCAGGTGTGATTCAAGGGGCCCAGGAGTAACAAAGATACCCCTATCACTGGTCAAATTCCAAGAATCTCCAAGCCAAGAACGTAGGACAAAGATCAGACAAATTTGTGATTATAAAACAGCAGAGTAGACTTTCTGGAAATAAGATTGTAATTTGAAGTAAAAGTAGTGAAATTGGTTTTTTGTTTTTGTTTACGGGTTTTTTTGTTTTGTTTTGTTTTGTTTTGAGACAGAGTCTTACTCTGTTACCCAGGCTGGAGTGCAGTGGTTCGATCTCTGCTCACTGCAACCTCCATCTCCTGGGTTCAAGCGATTCTTCTGCCTCAGCCTCCCGAGTAGCTGGGATTACAGACATACATCACCACGCCCGGCTAATTTTTGTATTTAATAGAGACGGGGTTTCACCACATTGGCCAGGCTGGTCTCCAACTCCTGACCTCAAGTGATCCACCTGCCTCGGCCTCCCAAATGCTAGGATTACAGGTATGAGCTGCCCTGTCTGGGCAGTTTGTTTCTTTACAATCTATGAGTTCAATAACTCCCAAAGAAAATTTTGGTAACTGGAGAAAGGTTTCTCTGGAGCCCACGGGAATATTCCCATCTTTAGCTTTCTTTGGCGTCTACATTCTGAGCAAGAAGCCTGAGAGGAGGGGAGATTGGTAGATAAAAATGAAGGATAGAGTTTGAAGGATTGAAATTATTATTTATTTATTTTTTGAGACAGAGTCTTGCTCTGTGGCCCAGGCCGGAGTACAGTAGCATGAGCTTGGCTCACTGCAACCTCCACCTCTCGGGTTCAAGCAATTCTGCTGCCTCAGCCTCCCAGGTAGCTGGGATTACAGGCCTATACCACCACACCCAGGTAATTTTTTGTGTATTTTTAGTAGAGAGTGGGTTTCACCACGTTGGCCAGGCTGGTTTCGAACTCCTGACCTCAAGTGATCCGCCCATCTTGGCCTCCCACAGTGCTAGGATTATAGGCATGAGCCACCAAGCCCAGCTGAAGTTATTATTTATAATTACTTCAGTTGTCCACCTGAAATTGCTAGTGAAAATGGCAAGGGGTACTTCCTGGTATTGGAAATCACTTTGACAGGCCATATCTGTGTTAGATATTTTACCAAAAAATATTAATAAGAGAATGTGTTGAAACATCTCTTTTTGTTGTTGTTGTTTTTTTAATTGTCCAGGTTGTTCTGGAATTGATAGAGCTCCGTGAATTGGGTGCTGCCAGGTCACTTTTGAGACAGACTGATCCCATGATCATGTTAAAACAAACACAGCCAGAGCGATACATTCATCTGGAGAACCTTTTGGCCAGGTCTTACTTTGATCCTCGTGAGGTATGACTGTGGTAATGAAAAGGAACTTTTTGTTAACTTTGGAAATGCAATAACATGATCTTTTTTTTTTTTTTTTTTTTTTTACCATTTTATTGGATACTCTGTGATTTTGATTTAATTTTTGAAAATGATGCTTCTCTTTATATATGTTGGTTGAAATTTGCATATGTTAAAGAGAATAATTTTGTTCAGTTTTCTGATTATTTGAGTCTTCTACACACCTCAGTTTAGAGGATTACGTGTTGGTTAGTAAAAAAAGCAGAAAATTTTATTCTGATGTCATTTCCACATTATCCCTCCCTGAAGTGCTGCCTGACTGCTGGATGTTCACTGATCATTTGTGTATCTTGCCCCTAACAATTGCAGTTTCCTTCTAGCCTTTTTAGTCCCTAGAAGCTTGTGCTTTTGTTTCTTAGCTGATTATGTTTACCAGTAGAGCATGATGAGTCTTTTATTCTTCCAAAACCTTATTATCTGTATAGTTTCACTCTTCCTAAACCTTATTACCTGGATAGTTTCATTCTTCCTGCCCACCCCCACAGCCTTTCATTAGAGGTTTGTCAAAATAGGAGGAAAAAGGATTAAAAAAAAATTTTTATGGGTACATAGTAGTTGTATATATTTATGGGGTACATGAGATATTTTGATATAGGCATGCAGTACATAATGAGGGTAAATGGAGTATCCATCACCTCAAGCGTTTATCCTTTGTGTTACAAACAATTCAATTCTTTCAGTTATTTTAAAATGTATAGTTATTATTGACTATAGTCACCCTGTTGTGCTATCAAACACTATTTCTTATTTATTCTTTATATTTTTTGTATCTATTAACCATCCCCACTTTCCTTCTTACCCCCGCCACCTCCACCCTTCCCAGTCTCTGATAACCATCCTTCTACTCTCTATCTCCATGTTTTGATTTTTACTTTCTGCAAATAAATGAGAACATGCAAAGTCTGTCTTTCTGTGCCTGGCTTATTTCACTTACCATAATGTGCTCTAGTTACATCCACGTTGTTGCAAATGACAGGATTTCATTCTTTTATATGTCCAGCTAGTACTCCATTGTGTACGTGTACCACATTTTCTTTATCTGTTAATGGTCACTTATTGTTGCTTCCAAATCTTGGCTATTGTGAACACTGCTGTAATAAACATGGGAGTGCAGATATCTCTTTGATATACTGATTTCCTTTTGGGTGTGTACCTAGCAGTGGGATTGCTGGATCATATGGTACTTCCATGTTTAATTTTTTGAGGAATCTCCAAACTATTCTCCGTAGTGGTTGTACTAATTTACATTCCCACCAGTAGTGTATGAGGGTTCCTTTTTCTCCACTTACTCACCAGCATTTGTTATTTCCAGTCTTTTTGTATAAAAGCCATTTTAACTGGAGTGAGATGATACCTCATTGTAGTTTGATTTGCATTTCTCTAATGATCAGTTGTGTTGAGCACCTTTAAATAAACCTGTTTGCCTTGCGTGTGTCTTTTTTTAAGAAATGTCTATTCAGATCTTTCACCCATTTTTAACATTGGATTATCAGATTTTTTTTTTCCCATAGAGTTGTTTGAGCTCCTTATATATTCTGGGTTTTTTGTTGTTGCTGTTGTTGTTTTTGAGACAGAGCTCTGTTACCCAGGCTGGAGTGCAGTGGCGTGATCTCGGCTCACTGCAGCCTCCGCTTCCTGGGTTCAAGTAATTCTCGTGCCTCAGCCACCAAGTAGCTGGGATTACTGGTGTGTGCCACCACACTCAGCTAATTTTTGAGTTTTCAGTAGAGATGGGGTTTCACCATGTTGGCCAGGTTGGTCTCGAACTCCTGGCCTCAAGCAGTCCACCCGCCTCGGCCTCCCAAAGTGCTGGGATGACAGGCATGAGCCACCACACTTGGCCCTGTATTCTGGTTATTTATTTATTTGTTTGTTTATTTTTCTGAGATGGAGTCTTGCTGTTGTCTCCCCGGCTGGAGTGCAATGGCGTGATCTTAGCTCACTGCAACCTCCGCCTCCCAGGTTCCAGGAATTCTCCTGCCTCAGCCTC
The DNA here is from genome assembly GCF_006542625.1 of Nomascus leucogenys. Lineage (NCBI taxonomy): Eukaryota > Metazoa > Chordata > Mammalia > Primates > Hylobatidae > Nomascus > Nomascus leucogenys. The sequence goes on from NC_044388.1 coordinate 81,704,313, forward strand.
CCGAGTAGCTGAGATTACAGGCACCCACCACTACGGCCTGGCTAGTTTTTCTATTTTTAGTAGAGACAGGGTTTCACCATGTTGGCCAGGCTGGTCATGAACTCCTGACCTCAGGTGATCTACCTGCCTCAGTCCCCGAAAGTGTTGGGATTACAGCCGTGAGCCACCCTGCCCAGCTGTATTCTGGTTATTAATCCCTTGTCAGATGGGTAGTTTGCAAGTATTTTCTCAGGAGCAAGAAGAACTTAATAGGCACTGGATAATAGAATATTAAAGTAAACCTACAAAATCTGTGAGGATAAAGGAAAGGAGTTTAGGTTACCAGGACAGGATTTAAATTAGAGGTGGTGAAGCACGGGAGCCATTTAAGAAAGTACTAAAGAATATAAAAGAATTCTTGGTTCTGCAAATTTTTCAAAAACTGGAAAAACAACTCTGGGTTTAATGTAGTTGACTTGGACTCTTTTCAGAAAAATAGCAGTGTGTCCTTTGGCCAGGAGCTCAATGAAAAAATAATAATAGTGTGGATTGACTGACCTCAGTTTTCTCCCAACTCATACTTTTGAAATGCAAGCGAGCAGAACTGGGAAGTCATTTTCAAAAACTAAATTAGTTTAACTAATCCCTTCTTCAACTGGGTAATTTCTTTTCACATTTTCCTCTGTGTATGCTTCTGTTTGTTTGTTTTAAATAAGTACACTCATATCTTCTTGTTGCTTCTTGGAAATGATGCTACACCCTCTCATTTTTCAGGCATACCCAGACGGAAGTAGCAAAGAGAAGAGAAGAGCAGCAATTGCCCAGGCCTTAGCTGGTGAAGTCAGTGTGGTGCCTCCATCTCGTCTCATGGCATTGCTGGGACAGGTAATTCAATTCCTGTAGAGGCCAGGTGTGGTGGCTCACACCTATCATTCTTGCACTTTGGGAGGCTGAGGCAGGAGAATCACTTGAGCCTAGAAGTTGGAGACCAGCCTAAGCAACATTGTGAGACCCTGTCTCTACAAAAAGTAAAAAAATTAGCAGGGTATGGTGGTGTGTGCCTGTGGTCTCAGTTACTTGGGAGGCTGAGGTGGGACGATCACTGGAGCCCAGAAGGTTGAGATGACAGCTATGATCATGCCGTTGTACTCCAGCTTGGCCAATAGAGTGAGACCCTGTCTCCAAAAATAAAAATAAATTTAAAAAGTGAACTCCTGGTACAATTTCCTAATTTCCTATGTATAAACTATGTCTTAGCTGAAGAAATTGTACACCCTAAGAATTGGGGACTACCTACAGAGTTGCTTATACCAATAACTGTGCTATTCCACTCTCCCTCCTAGAGCAATATAGTGTTAGAACACCCTGGCCGGTGCTCACGCCTGTATCCAGCCTTGGGAGGAGCAGGGCACATCAGGATCAGACCATCTGGCTACATGGTGAACCCCGTCTCACTAAAATACAAAAAAGCCTCCGCGTAGTCCACTGGAGTCAGTTAGAATTAGGGTTACCATAGAATTTATCATCCTGTCTGGGATATCGTTGAGAGTACTGCTGATCACTATGCCAGAACACCAAGTGCAAATAGTAACTGTCCTGGAAAGATTGGAACAAATGCCCACCCTAGTTAGAATCCAGGCTTTCTCATTTACCAGCTATATAGTCTTGGCAAATTACTTAACTTTTCTGGTCCCATTTACTCATCACAGTATTGAGAGTAAGGATTAAGAGAAATAATATTCATAAACATTTTATACATTTCCTGCCACCTTGTAAATAGTAAATGGTAGCTGCTGGTGATGATTTTTTTAAAAATTACTAATAGTGTTGCCAGCATAGTCATTATTATAAAGCTACTTAGAGGGCCGGGCGCGGTGGCTCAAGCCTGTAATCCTAGCACTTTGGGAGGCCGAGGTGGGCGGATCACGAGGGCAGGAGTTCGAGACCATCCTGGCCAACATAGTGAAACGCTGTCTCTACTAAAAAAAAAAATACAAAAAAATTAGCAGGGCGTGGTGGCGGGCGCCTGTAGTCCCAGCTACTCGGGAGGCTGAGGCAGGAGAATGGCGTGAACCCAGGAGGCGGAGCTTGCAGTGAGCCGAGATGGTGCCACTGCACTCCAGCTTGGGGGACAGAGCCAGACTCTGTCTCAAAAAATAAAAAATAAAAAAAAAATAAAGCTACTTAGAGTAATAGATATTTTATAAATAACAAAGGGCACAAGTTTTTAATAGGGATGTTAATAACCTTTTTGCACTAAATGTGCATTTTGATAAGGACCAAAAAGCTATTTGTTGCAGGCCTGCAGTGATTCTGAGATTCAAAAGTAAGCTGCTTTTTGGCCCGGCGCGGTGGCTCACGCCTGTAATCCCAGCACTTTGGGAGGCCGAGATGGGTGGATCACTTGAGGTCAGGGGCTCGAGATCAGCCTGGCCAACATGGTGAAACCCTGTCTCTACTAAAAATACAAAAATTAGCTGGGTGTGGTAGCAGGAACCTGTAATCCCAGCTACCCGGGAGGCTGAGGCAGGAGAATCACATGACCCGGGAGGCGGAGGTTGCAGTGAGCCGAGATTGCACCATTGCACTCCAGCCTGGGAGACAAGAGCGACATTTCGTCTCAAAAAAAAAAAAAAAAAAAAAAGCTGCTTTTTAATTTTTTAATCAAACTAATAGCTGTGCATTGTTTTAAGTAGTACTTCAAGGCTTACAGTGGAAAAACAGTCCCATGTGCTTCCCTTCTCCACCTGATTCTTAACTTTCCTGACTATTAGCTCCATAGCTGAATACCATGTTTATACTGTTATTACCTGAATTTTTTTTTTTGGTCATTAGCAACTAACTTTCTTCAGTGAAAAATGATTTGTCTCATACCCACTCTCCTCAATACACACTTACTCTTCTTCCGGATTTTCAGTAGAGTTGTATCACAACTTTTGGTTCAATCTGTATTCAATGTTTACATAGTTATTTTTATATAGCTATTGTTCACAGCTAAAAAATAATTACATGTAATTTCTTACATAAATTTTTATGATTTGCAATAATTATTGCTTATTTTTTCTTTTGCCTAGTTTTCTATGCACTTCTGCTAGTCCAGCCTGAGTATTTCTAGTAGAACCGTCAAAAGTCCTTTTTTTTCCCTCTTGCTGATATCTTTCCTGAGGCCCTTCTCTTTCTGTTCTCATCAGGACTAGTTCGCTGCACAGTTATTGTACCAGGACTTCTCTTATCTTCGTCTTCATACTGGGAATTTTGGGCCTCTTATTTTTTTTGTAGGTCTTATTTATAGATTCCTCATTTTTCTTTCTTTCATAGTTAGATCTTTTTTTTTTTTTTTTTTTTTTAAATGGAGTCTCACTCTGTCGCCAGGCTGGAGTGCAGTGGCACGATCTTGGCTCACTGCAACCTCTGCCTTCCAGGTTCGAGCAATTCTCCTGCCTCAGCCTCCCGAGTAGCTGGGACCACAGGTGCCCACCACCATGCCCAGCTAATTTTTGTATTTTTAGTAGAGACAGGGTTTCACCATGTTGGCCAAGATGGTCTTGATCTCTTGACCTCGTGATCTGCCCACCTTGGCCTCCCAAAGTGCTGGGATTACAGGCGTGAGCCACTGCACCCGGCCTTTTTTTTTTTTTTTTAATTAAATGGAGAACAGAGCCTTGCTGTGTTGCCCAGACTATCCTGCCTCTGCCTTCCTAAGTACTGGGATTACAAGTGTGAGCCTCTGAGCCCAGCCTAGACCCTCATTTTGTGGGAGTACTGAGTCCAGTAACTTCCTGAGAAAGGAAGCATAGAAATAAATTTTTGAGATTTTACTTGTGTCTGTAATACCATGTACCTTTCTTTCTCTTTAAATGTTTAAGGTTTTATTATCCTCCCTGCACTGTCCCCGTATTTCTATTTTTTCTTTTTCTCTGAGTTTTCCCCTTCCCTGTTTGTTTTGCTGACCATATGTGGGAGTTTTCCTCAAATATTTAGAGCTCTCTGCTATGGTTTATATTTAAGAGTGAAACACTAAATAACGGAATTATATGTCAGGTTGGGTGATTGGAAAGAGGAGTTTGAGAACTGATAGAATTCAGCCTGGGATGATAGGATGGGGATCCTCATTTGTCATTTTCTGCAGAAATATTCTCTTGGACTGGTCAGCTTTTCTAGAGAGTAGTTCCTGTTTAGAGAGTAGTTCTTGCTTAAACCATACCTTGAGAGCCAGAGCTGAGAGGATGCAGGTAGGAGTGGAGGACAGAGAAATCTCACTGTTCAGCATACCAGTGTACACCAGTTTTCACTGTGGCTTCTCACCTCCACCCTGTCCTCAGCTCTACTGAGATTTTCAGAGCCTAGGACCTCAACCTTTCCAGAATATATATCACCTGATTTCTCTTGAGGCTCAGGCGAGGTAGTTGCACAGGGTTGGGAGAAGTCGTGGTAGCTAAATGCTGCTTATACAGACTTTAATATTGCCCCGGTTTTCAGCCCTGCAGCATGCCTTGTCCTTGAAGGGTATGTGATTCCTCCAGTTCCTAAGCCTTTTTGGAGTTTTGCAAGGTAGTTTGGCTTGCTGCTTGTGGCTTCTGCTTCTTCACCTTGTACAATTAGGTTTCAGTTTTCTCTGTTTTTGGTTTCCACTAGTCCATTCACTTTTCACCTTCTAAAATTTAACTAACATTTTTTTCTTGCTGTTCTCCCATTCTCTTTGTCTTTTGGGGCATGTATCTTTTTTATTCCTTAATTACCATCACTTTAGTGGATTTTCTAGAGAGAGTGGAAATAAGCTCATGTGTTCTACATTTAATTGTTTAGATGTGAAGAGCAAGTGAGGTTTTGGTTCTAGGTTTTGTTTCCCTTTAGTTTCTGGTTTGAGTGACTTGGTAGAAAATATAAGAAGGACAGATTTGTTGGGGGCTGGGGGTAGAAACTAGGGATAGGGGAAATGATCTGTTTTTAGATGTGTTGAAGTTCCCTTGGGACATACAAGTGGAAACTTGCAGTATAGGCCCTTGGATCTGTGAATCTGGACCTTAACCTAGAGGTTTTGGCTAAAATTATAGATTTGGAAATTACAGTAGTAGTTGAAGCTGTAAATGTAATTACCTAGGGAAAGCATGTAGAATAAGAAAAGTAAAAATGTGTCCAGGTATGGTGTTTCACACCTGTAATCCCAGCACTTTGGGAAGCCCAGGTGGGCGGATCAACTGAGGTCAGGAGTTGGAGACCAGCCTGGCCAACGTGGCGAAACCTCATCTCTACTAAAAATAGAAAAATTAGCCAGCCATCATGGCGCGCACCTGTAATCCCAGCTACTTGGGAGGCTGAGGCAGAAGAATCACTTGAACCCGGGAGGCAGAGTTTGCAGTGAGCCAAGATTGCACCACTGCACTCCAGCCTGGGTGACAGAGTGAGACGCTGTCTCAATTAAAAAAAAAAAAGAGAAAAAGAAAAAATATATTTAGCAAAGAAACTTTAGAAAGGAAGAATGTTGAGAGCATACTAGGCTTAGAAATACTGCATTTAATAAAGACCTATAATTTGCATCATTTTGGTAGTGGGCACAAGAATATCTGTTGCAACCAGTGCAACAACAGTGCAAAAACCTATTCTGTTATTTATAATAATTCCATGGATGACAATGGGGAATACCACAAAACCTAGGAATAAGAGAAAAATACATTACAATATATGATGTTGAGACACTGACTTTAGAATTGCGGGGGAGAGGTCAGATCACAGCCTGCTCCCATATTTTATGTAGCATAATTTCAGATAGAAAGTTAGATATTTTAAGATAATAGAAAAACACTGGGAGATAATATAAGCTATCAAACCTGATAGTCTTCCCAAGCTTAGAGATTAAACACCAAGGAAAAGATAAACAGATTTCATCACTTGAGAATGGAACTTAAGGTGAAAAGAAACCTATAAAGCTGTAATCCAAAATAGACATAGTCACAGCTACTTGGAAGGCTGAGATAGAAGGACTGCTTGAGCCCAGGAGTTCAAGGCTGCAGTGAGTTGTGATCATGCCACTTTTCCAGCCTGACAGAGTGAGAACCCCTCTCTTTAAAAAAAAAAGTTGGTAAAAGAATTCTTTGCAGCAAACAACAAATACCTTTATCACATTAAAGCTCACAAATTGGTGAGAATGGTAAGACTATGATAGATAAGTGAGCAAATAACATAAACAGTTAACAGAAGAGGAAATATATCTAATAAATACAGAGAAAAGTTCAACTCATTAATCAGAGAACTGACTAAAGTAGGGTATTCTATTTCTACCTATTAAATTAGCTAAAATTTTTAAATCAGCAGTCCCCAACATTTTTGGCACCAAAGACTGGTTTCGTGGAAGACAGTTTTTCCACAGATGGTGGTGGAGGTCAGGGGGATGGGTTTGGGATGAAACTCTTCCACCTAAGATCATCAGGCATTAGATTCTCATAATGAGTATGCATCCTAGATCCCTCACATGCTCATTTCAAAATAGGGTTCATGCTCCTATGAGAATCTAATGCTGTGCAGATCTGACAGGAGGGGGAGCTCAGACTGTAATGCTCTCGCTCCCTGGCTACTCACCTCCTGCTGTACTGCTGGGTTCCTAACAGGCCATGGACCGGTACTGGTCCGCAGTTCAGAGGTCGGGGACCCCCGTTTTAAATGATATCCAAAAATTATTGAGTTTTCTTGGTATAACAAAAGGAAAGGGGAATAAACATTGTGTGCTTATTATGTGAACATGTGCTTATTATACAGGCTTCACTTACTTTGTTTTATTCTCTGTGAATTAGGCTTTTTTTTTTTTTTTTTTTTGGAGACAGTCTCACTCTGTCGCCCAGGCTGGGAGTGCAGTGGCGTGATCTTGGCTCACTGCAACCTCTGCGTCCCAGGTTCAAGCAATTTTCCTGCCTCAGTCTCCCAAGTAGCTGGGATTACAGGCATGCGCCACCACACCCGGCTAATTTTTATATTTTTAGTAGAGATGGGGTTTCACCATGTTGGCCAGGCTGGCCTGAAACTCCTGACCTCAGGTGATCTGCCCACCTTGGCCTCCCAAAGTGCTGGGATTACAGGCGTGAGCCACCATGCTTGGCCCCCGAATTAGGCTTTTTTTCCTGACTTTTTCAGTTGGCAAAACTGGGAGTCAAAATGACATAGCTGGTGAATGATTCAGCCTAGGACCATCTGTCTCCAAAGTTCATTATTTCACCTCTCATAATGCAGTTGTGAACACTATTGCAACTGCAACTTTTTTTGGAAAGCAGCCCTTTTGGAAAGGAGTTTGGCAGTATATATCAAATATATCAAGAGCCTTAACCATTCATCTTCTTTTTCGGATTTAGTAATTTCTTTTCCAGGAATATACCCTAGGAGGGGAATATCCCCAAAACAGAAAAAGCTTTATGTCCAAAGGTGTTCACTGCAGCATTATTTAGGTGATTGAAAAATTGGAAACAGTGTAAATGTCCACTAATATATTGATTATGTTAACTGTGAGACATCTACTAGATGGGATATATTTTATAGCCATTAAAATGATAGCTGTGACTAATACGATCTATTGATAGGTGAAAACAGGAGAAAATAAAATTTTACATATAGTATAATTACAACTAGGTTAATGAAACACATATGTTGGGGGGATGATTGGAAGGTAGTATATAAAATGTTAATAGTGGGTGTGTTTGAGTGTTAGAACTATGGGAGATTTTTGTTTTCCAAGTTTTGTTTATAACGAAAGAACCACTCCTATAAGAAAATAGGTGGATGATAGACTTGTTGGCTCTCAGAGTCCCCTTCCACCCTTAGATCCGCCTGTGTTCTTGGACACACAGAGGAGCACAGATTATGTTATGTTTGGATGGCCAAAAATAGTTGGGGTCTAGATGGCTCACAGCTTTCTCTGAACCTCATCCTTTCGGGCTTGGTTTCTGAGCACTCATGACCAGATCTTAAAAGCACCTGAACGGATTGCTATACTTTTTTTTTCCTCGTAGGCACTGAAGTGGCAGCAGCATCAGGGATTGCTTCCTCCTGGTATGACCATAGATTTGTTTCGAGGCAAGGCAGCTGTCAAAGATGTGGAAGAAGAAAAGTTTCCTACACAACTGAGCAGGCATATTAAGGTAGGATCCTAAGACATTCAGCCAGTCAGTAATCATTTGTTGAGGACTTGTCATGGGCTCAGCCAGGCCCTGTGCCAGGGGCTTGGATAATTGAGGGGGATAACTCATTCTCCAGCTCTGACAATATTCAAGGTTGCTGCAGGTGTCCACTGGGATACTGCTGTGGCCTGGGAGTGGTACACCTCAGATGTGTCATCTAATGGATGGACATCTAGCTTGACATCTAGCCCACCATCTGCCCTTGCACTTCTTCCCAAGAAGCCTGCATTTGGAAGAATGGTTAGTTCTTTTTTGGTTACACCTGGGACTGTGAACTTTCTATGTACTTCTCCTGTTCACCATTTTTGTTTTGCCTGCTGTGTGCAGGCAGAGTGCCAGTGAGGGATTACAAAGTGGGCTTATGTGATGTTTGAGGAAAATGATTTTATCATCTTATGGTGTGGTTTTTTTTTATTTTTTATTTTTTTAAGTCTGAGAGTTTTCTAGGAAAAAGTTTTCGAGATAATTCCGAGAATTACAAGTGTATTTGCTACTTTAGCATCTCTGTATTACAGTTTCTCTGGATTTGTGCTCTAAATTCCTGGATTTTAAAATACTTCATATTCCTCAAATCTTTGACTTTGGGTTAACATTTTGGATTTGCCTTTTCTGGATTATGTATTCTAACTTGCAGATAAAGATATTTTTGAGCAGCACCTTTATTTACTCTGCTCGAAACCTTGAGACAAATAGAAATCTATCATTATTATGCTGCTGGGCTAAGATTTTCTGTTATAAACACTTTCCTTTTTTGGCATTTAAGGTGAAATCCACATTAGAGCTTTTCTTTGTTTTTTCTACCTAATTTTCTGTAGTTTTCTTCTAAGTTTGGTCAGCTACACATTATCACTTGATTAAATGAAGGTTGTGAAACACTGATAGAAAGTTTATTTACAAAATAATATAGGGAAACATACATTTACTTTGAAAAAATGAGTTTTTTCCCCCTGAGATACACAACAGGAACATATTAGGCCATATTGAGTGTGAAAGTCATGCTAACAGTGGCCTATTCTAGCAAAACCTTACAGTCTGAGCTAACAAGATCACTTGTTCTAAGTCCCATGTTAAAATAGCTTTTGTCCTTCCCTTTGGAAATGTCTCACATTCAAAAAACTAGCTTCAACTTAGTGCCTAGACATAAAACTAAGTCAGAGAAAAATACATCCACCCAGCTCCCTGCGTCCAGGTACAGAAATACCCCTCCAATACTCTATAATATGGGCCAGCTCTGACTTTATGCTAGGGCAGGGTTTCTCAAAAGGTTAAAATAGGAATTGTTTTAAGTCCACCAGATAAAAATGCATCTGTTTCATTGTTTCATTTGAAACAGTTTGGTCAGAAATCACATGTGGAGTGTGCTCGATTTTCTCCAGATGGTCAGTATTTGGTCACTGGATCTGTTGATGGATTCATTGAAGTATGGAACTTTACTACTGGAAAAATCAGAAAGGTAAAGTATTTTAAATGTGTTAACCTTCCCAGTGGAAAAATTACCTACTTTGAATTACTTACCTATGGCCACACTCTAAATCAGATTAGTTGAAAAAGGATCTGTATGTAATGAACATGTATTACTTTTGTAATTAAAAAACTCATTTAAAGCTAGGGACAGTGGTGCATACCTGTAGTCCTAGCTACTCAGGAGGCTGAGGCAGGAGGATCACTTAGTTGAACCCAGGAGTTCAACTCAGCCTGGACAGCATAGTGAGACCATGTCTCTACCAAAAAATTTTTTTTTAAAAATTAACCATGCATGCTTGTGTGCACCTATAGTTTTAGCTGCTTGGGAGGCTGAAATGGGAGGATCCCTCAAGCCAGGAGTTTGAGGTTGCAGTGAGCCATGATTGTGCCACTGTATTCTAGCCTGGGCAGCAACGCTGTCTCAAAAACAAAAAGCAAAAAACGGTATTTTTAATTAAATTCCGATTTTATTAACCAAGGGAGGACCTTTATTATCTATAATTGTTTTATTATCTATTATTTTTACAAGTAAAAAATTTTTTTTTCAGGCTGGGCGCAATGGCTCAGGCCTGTAATCCCAGCACTTTAGGAGGCTGAGGCGGGTGGATCACCTGAGGTCAGGAGTTTGAGACAAGCCTGGCCAACATGGTGAAACCCCATCTCTACTAAAAGTAAAATAAAATAAAATAAAAATTAGCTGGGCCTGGTGGTGGGTGCCTGTAATCCCAGCTACTCGGGAGGCTGAGGCAGGAAAATTGCTTGAATGTGGGAGGTGGAGGTTGCAGTGAGCCAAGATCATGCCACTGCACTCCAGCCTGGGCAACAAGAGCAAAACTCCATCTCGGGGGAAAAACAAAACAAAACAAAACAGAGTTTCGCCCTTGTGGCCCAGGCTGGAGTGCAGGGGCACGGTCTCAGCTCACTGCAACCTCCGCCTCCCGGGTTCAAGGGATTCTCCTCCTCAGCCTCCAGAGTAGCTGGGATTACAGGCACGTGTAAAAAAAAATTTTTTTTTCAAGGGGTTATATGTACAACTGATACAACATTCAAAAAAACAGAAAAAGTTACTCAAGTAGTGTTTTGCTCCTACACTTGTACCTCAGCTAGTCATTTGCCTTCCTTGGGCCAGCCAGGATTACCAGTTTCTTGTGTAACTTTCCTGGAATATCATGTGTGTGTGTTACTTACTATGTATCCTTTTCAAAATTTTGTAATACAGATGATAGCATACTATATACCCTGTTACACTTCTTGCTTTTTATAGCATATGTTGGAGATTATTGCTATATTATATTACATTGCATGGATTGAACCATGATATATTTAACCACCCATTTTATTTAAGATCATTTCCAATCTAACCTAATTGTAGTACTAATTCTGTTTCTCTTATGAAGGAAGTTAAACATCTTTTTATATGTGAAAAGCCACCAATATTTCTTTTTTATTTTACGGAAGCCACTAATATTTCTTACACTATGAAGTCTGTTAATATCTTTTGCCCATTTTTCTGTTGGATGGTTCTTTATTGATTTGTAGGAGCTCTTTATATTTTAAGGAAATGAAGTTTTATAATATACATTACAAATATTTTAAAATTTTGACTTTTATCTCTTGATTTTGCTTGTTTTGTTTTACAGACTTAAAATTTTTTTATATCATCAAATTTATTCATCTTTTCTCCTACAGTTTCTTCTAATACTTTAATCTTTTATTTTATGTTTAATTTTTGACCCTTCTAGAATTTGTTTAGCAGGATAAAGTTGGTATAGCTCCAACTTAGTTTTTTCCCCAAATAGCTATTTACTAACTTTTATCCACTGATTTAAAATGTAATTTTTGACTAGGCGCAGTGGCTTATGCCTGTAATCCCAACACTTTGGGAGGCTGAAGTTGGTAGATCACCTGAGGTCAGGAGTTCGAGGCCAGCCTGGCTAACATGGTGAAACCCTGTCTCTACTAAAAATATAAAAATTAGCTGGGTGTTTTGATGCGGACCTGTAATCCCGGCTACTTAGGAGACTGATGCAGGAGAATTGCTCAAACCCGAGAGGCAGAGGTTGTAGCAAGCTGAGATTGTATCACTGCACTGCAGCCTGGACGACAGAGCAAGACTCTGTCTCAAAAATAAATAAATAAAATGTAATTTTTATCGTAGAGTACCAAATTCCACTCTATGGGTAGTGGATTTATGAGTGATTTTTACTTTCTACTTTATATATTTCTTTATAGTTTGCTTTTATTTTTTTAAACCAGGAAGCAGTCTCACTGTATAATTAGAAAAAAATAAGAAAGGTAATCCGTTTGAACAATAATGGATAATAAAAGAAGCATCACAAATAAATAGATTAGTCAGTAAACTGTTGCAGGAAAGGGAGCTGATGATTTGGAAAAAATATTAGTTTAGTTTCCCACATCATACAAAAATAGGTAAATTCAGATTTATTAAAGATGTAAAATATGAAATTAGAGAAATTTTGCCTAGAAAAAAATCAGTAAGCAAAAGATCTAGAGTAGTATGTGGGTATTTTTTATAATACTAATTTGAATTGTATAAAATTATTTATCCCCAGCAATATGACTAGGAACTAGTTACTAGGAACGTGTATGCACAGCACTTCTATTTACTTTGGGAGTTTAGAGTAGGTACAATCCATTGCTCTGGTTTTTGTGAGTTTGTAGAGAACTGGGGTCTTTCTTGGCTTTGTGTTATTTTGATAACTGCTAACCATTGTTTCTCTAGGATCTTAAGTACCAGGCCCAGGATAACTTTATGATGATGGATGATGCTGTCCTCTGCATGTGTTTCAGCAGAGATACAGAAATGTTAGCAACTGGGGCCCAAGATGGAAAAATCAAGGTATGGATTAGTGCCACAGCCTCTCATATGTAGACATTTTGAATGTTCTGCTATGGGGTAGTGTCCTACATATGATATTCAGCATAATAATAGCTACTGATTATTGAGCATCAGCTTTATGCTAATCACTTTACTTTTTCTTATGTAATCTTAATAACTCTGCCTGGGTGATCCAATAACATGTTTAAGGTCACATACTTGGTAAGTGATAGATCTGGGACTTTAGTTCATATCTGCTTATGCCCTTTCTATTGTACCACCCTGGCTTGCTGTATAAAAATCAAAATAACTGACTTTTTTTTTTAGGGGATGGTCTAATAGCCAATTTGCTGTGGTTTGTATTTAATGCTAGAAATACATCCTGGGCTACAGAAATTGCAGAAATGGTCTCTGCTAAATGAACTTAGAGTGTATATTTTTGTTTTAATAATTTACAAGGAAAGAGTTTTAAGTTTCAAAGGATTCAGTTACCATTGTACTACGTGAACCAGACACATCACGTTCAGCTATTAGCATGCATTTTTAATGCTGTTTCAGTACATTAGTGAGCATTGCATCTTGCCTGGCTCTGTGGGCTATTAATAGTAGGACACTTTACAAGTTTTTTTTAATTCTTTTTTTTTTTCCCCAAATAAAGGTGTGGAAGATTCAGAGTGGACAATGTTTAAGGAGATTTGAGAGGGCACACAGTAAGGGTGTCACCTGTCTAAGCTTTTCTAAGGATAGCAGTCAGATCCTTAGTGCTTCTTTTGACCAGACAATTAGGTAAGTAAAAATCCCAAAAACTGCTCTCACTTGAGTTTGATATAATGAGGCCATGGAGGGAGGTACTAGTGATTCCTTATGCTTTTACCAGGATGCTTTTACCATGATGGTGTGATATGGAGAGGGAAGGTATGTGAGACTTTATGTCCCCAAAGTACAGCTGACACTTGTCGTTTTGTCATTTGAGTCTTCACCCAGAAGAGAGATTTGAAAGGGGGTAGCACTGATTCATGTTTCTCAGAGTATGGTCTTATGGACCTACCTGCATCATAATCACTTTAGAGGGTCTGCTATCCTCTAAAGGACCCAGCTGAGACCCACTGACCTCAGTCTCCTGTTAACCTGTTTTTTAGAGGTCTATCCCTGAACAGAAGCTTGTGGTATTACTGGCATATTTTCTTCCAGCCTCTTTCTTTGCAAAGCTTTTGTTTAATTGTTTGATATAGTGAAAATTACACCATATACACAATAACATAGCCCTCTTCACTTAATATTATAGCATGAGCTTCTGTAATTTATCTAAAATGCATTCAATCATTGATCACAACCATAAGATATTAAATATTTATTGTTCTTTTCATTTACTTTCATTTGGTAGAATTCATGGTTTAAAATCTGGGAAAACCCTGAAGGAATTTCGTGGCCATTCCTCCTTTGTTAACGAAGCAACATTTACACAAGATGGACATTACATTATTAGTGCATCCTCTGATGGCACTGTAAAGGTTAAGTATTTGCTATCGGTTTATTTTGGGATGTCTACTCCGTCTTTGTCCTTTGAAGAGTTTTCAGTGGTGATAATGGGAATGATTGTGCTGTAGTAAACCTCTTTACTGGCTATTTTAGCCATAATTGAGGTGAGTCTGAGACAACAACAGTATTCTGTGGGTAATTCCCATTGGCCTTGGGACCCAAATCTCAAACCTTTTCAATCCAAACAAACTTTATCATGTGTAGGAAAAGAGGAAGGGTGAAGAGTCCCAAACTGAAGCCATCCCTCATTTACAGATACATATGGTGGTTAAATCTGTTTTGCCATAGGTATGGTCCACCTGCTAACAGTCAAATTCACGAAAGGCTCAGTGGCCTAATAAATAGATCTCTTTTTTGTTGCACAGCCTCACTGCACTCCTGGTCCCCAAATTTAGGGCCTTCCTAGTAGCATTTATAGAGGAATAGGAGAGGTGTTGAGTAAAACTAAGCCTTCTCCTAGATAGTTATTTAATAAGTAATTTGCTGAAAGTAATGGATCTTCAGTACCTTTAAAGATTTAGTTATTTGAAGAGAGGGTCTCATTTCCTAGAAAATATATGAGAAACCCAAATAGAAAATTATTAGAGATCTTTGAGACACTCTATCTACATTCTGGACCTAATCTTTTTGAATTGCCTTATGTGAGTGAGTACTTTGTGGCAGAAGATCTAGACATTTTAATAAAACATTTTAACACAAATATTTAGACATTTTAGATACATATTTAAGTATCTAAAATTCAGACAGCCAGGTGTGGTGGCGTATACCTGTATTCCTAGCTACTTGAGAGGCTGAGATGAAAGGATCACTTGAACCCAGGAGTTTGAGGCTGCATTGAGCAATTTTCTCACAACTGTACTTCACCCTGGGCAACAGAGCAAGAACCTGTCTCAGTCAATCAATAAATGTATGTATGTATGTCAGACCACCATCTGAAATTGCTGTTCATGATTGGAAATCGAACCGGAAACCTGAAGGCAGGAGATGTATGCTCCCTTGGGATGTATGGGGAAATCACACAGAGCTGTTAGTACTTCAGTCATGGGATTTGCTCTCATGCTATGCATATGTGCCTCACAACTTGTAAATGCCACTGGGAGATGGCTTATCTAAGCTTCTTTATTTTGTGGTCTTTCCCCCTTAGTTCTGCAGCGAGTGGGGCAAAGCATGTCACTGACCTTTTGAATGGAAAACACTGGAAGCCTTAGTGTTCTTAATTCCTGAAATGTTCATTTTTTTTTTCTAAGCAACTGGGCTTCAGAGGAGATTAGGGTAGGCGATAACAGTGTTGACCCCAGGGCAACTGTTTTCTCCTATTTATGGGTATTTCTTGAACATCTGCTTTGTGCCAAGCTCTGTGGAAGGCACAGAGGAAACACAGCAGAGTCCATGGCTTAGAGACTTTGTACCTGATGAATTGAGTGGTATCAGGACAATGCTATTTAATGTTTGATCCATCCCTTCTCTAAACACATCTCAGATTTCTGTGCTACCTGATTTAACCCTTTCAGTTCATAGAGCCCAGAAGGACAAGGTGAAAAGATAGACTGGGAAAAGTAATACAAGTGGCCAAGAGTAGCTTCCACTTCAAAGTTCCTCATGTGTGTGTGCTAACATTGTGACTTCCGTTCAGTCATTGTCAGTATAAACCGTACATTGGAATCATTTGTAGCTTTTTAAAAAATGCCTATGCCTCACCCTAGACCTACCACATCAAAATCTCAGGATAGAGTCTCAAGCTAAAAAACCTCTATTTGAGCCAGGCTTAGTGGCACCTGCCTGTAGTCCCGTACTCAGGAAGCTGAAGTGAGCTTGAACTCAGGAGTTTAATGCCAGCGGGGGCAACAGGGCAAAATAGCGAAATCTCATCTCTTTAAAAAAAAAAGATGTTTTTTTGTTTTGTTTTGTTTTTGTTTTTGTTTTGTTTGTTTGTATTTTATTTTAATTATTTTAAATAGAGACAAGATCCCACTATATTGCCCAGGCTGGTCTTGAACTCCTGGCCTCAAGTGATCCACCCGCCTTGGCTTCCCAAAGTGCTGAAATTACAGGCGTGAGCCACCATGCCCAACCCCCTGTTTGGTTTTGATATCCAGACAAGGGTAGTTTTCTGGTTGTTTATGACAGTAGCATTGTTGACCAACAATTAATTTTAAAGAGAGAGAGCTCTATTGGCTAAGGAAAAATGTATGAGAAAAGATCATAGGTTTTTTAAAGATTTTAAGTTTTAGTTTGTGACTTTTGTTTTGCCAATTAGTCAACAAATACATGATGAATGCTTACTCTACACAGTTGGTCCTCTGTATCTGGAACATGGATTCAATCAATCACAAATTGAAAATATTTGGGGGAAAAAAGAATTCCACAAAGTTCTAAAAAGCAAAACTTAAATCTGCCCCATGCCAAGTACTACATTTGAATCCATACAAAGGAAGTGGTGTGTGGGCATTGTATTAGGTATTATAAGTAATCTAGAGATGATTTAAAGCATACAGGAGGATGTGCATAGGTTATATGCAAATACATCATTCTATTTATGGGACTTGAGTATCCTTGGATTTTGGTATCTAAAGGAGATCCTGGAACCAATTCCTCACAGATACCGAGGGAAAACTGTATATGGCAGTGCTGGATATTTGATTGGACCTAAAATCAAGTAAGAAACTTTTTTCCCGAGTCATTTCTACTGTTTTTTAGTGAACTGTTAATGTTTTAAACCCTAAAACTTTAGAAATTTTTATACCCAAAAAGGTTTATAACTTAAATTTCTGTGTGGTAGATCTGGAATATGAAGACCACAGAATGTTCAAATACCTTTAAATCCCTGGGCAGCACCGCGGGGACAGATATTACTGTCAACAGTGTGATTCTACTTCCTAAAAACCCTGAGCACTTCGTGGTGTGCAACAGATCAAACACGGTGGTCATCATGAACATGCAGGGGCAGGTGAGTGTTCAGAACATACCCTTGCACAGGACCTGTGGGCCATTCCCAAATCAGCACTTCCTGGTCCAGGCCCACCCTGCCAGTAACCAAATTTGGGTTAATTTCTCTGAAAACCGTATAAGCTGTATTTGTTTTTCAGATTTATTTATAGCTCTGTAGAACATCTCTTTGGTATTTCAAAAGTGATCTCCTTTCCCCTGGGTGTCTGTGTATTAAGCACTTTCATCCTTTGGATAAATGAAGCTGCTATCTGTCTTTAAGCCTCCTTCAGAACCTCACTGAAGATTTTAAGATAACAATATTTGTCTGAGTTAGGGGGATACAGTGTAGTATGGATTACCAACTCAGGACATCTCCTAGCTACCACGATCTAAAGTGGAACACTAATAGGAGAAAGGCAGCAGTGTCCTCAGTGTATTTTTAATCAGAAAACGTGCAAGGTTCTCAAGGAGTCTCACTTTTGTGGACTGTGTAGTAGCACTGGGGGCGTCAGAAGCATCAAGTTTGAGGACTGAAGCCCTAGGTATGTATGGTAGTGCTGCTGGATTATTGGCCTGGACACTTGGGGATCTTGCTGACCATAGAGAAGACCCAGGGGCTGGTATGTAGTGCTCTCTTTCCATTCTTTGAGTTCTATAACTGATGGAGTAGTAGTTCAGGATCCATAGCTGAGATGGCTGGTCTGCAGTATCTTTTGGGCCACTGCATAATAGCTACAGCTGCCCAGTACATCTCCTGAGCACACTTCATAGTTCTGTGCTTGACTTTTTAAAATACTTTATTTTGAAAAAATAATTTTAGATTCACATAGAAGTTGCAAAAATAGTACAGAAGAGTTCCTATGTTTCGCTCTCTCAAATTCTTCCAGTGATAACATATAATGATAATACAATGATCAGAACTAGGAAATTGACATTGGTACAGTTATTAACTCTATTACAGATCTTATTTAGGTTTAACCAGTTTTTACATGCATTCTTTTTATTTATTTATTTTTAAGCAGGGATATAATCGTTCTGTAAAGTTTCATTACATGTATAGAGTCATGTAACCACCATTACAATCAGGATACAGAACTGTTTTTTTTTTGAGATGGAGTTTTGCTCTTGTTGCCCAGGCTGGAGTGCAATGGCATGATCTTGGCTCACTGTAACCTCCACCTCCCGGGTTCAAGTGATTCTCTTGCCTCAGCCTCCCGAGTAGCTGGGATTTCTAGTAGAGACGGGGTCACTCCATGTTGGTCAGGCTGGTCTCAAACTCCTGACCTCAGGTGATCCACCTGCCTTGGCCTCCGAAAGTGCTGGGATTACAGGCATGAGCCACTGCGCCTGGCCAGGATACAGAACTGTTTTATTCCCAAAGAAACTCTCATGCTACATCTTTATAGTCACATCTTCCCCGTAACCCTAGCCCCTGGCAACTACTGATCAGTTTTCCATTGTCATAATTTGTTGTTTTTTAAAAAATAGACTTTTAAGAGCAGTTTTAGGTTCACAGCAAAATTGAGCAGAAAATACGGAAGGTTCCCATATTTCCTCTGTCCCTCCCATGGGCACACCCTTCCCCACTATCAGTATCTCGTGCCAGAGTGGTACGTTTGTTACAACTGATGAACCTGTATTTCGTACATCATTAACACACAAAGGCCATAGTTTACGTTAGGATTCACTCTTGGTGTTGCATGTTCTGTAGGTTTGGACAAATGTATAATGGCAGGTGTCTACCATTAGAGAATTGTGCAGAGTAGTTTCACTTACCAGAAATTCTCTGTGCCCTTTCTATTCTTCCTCCTTCCCCACTAACTTCTGGCAACCACTGATCTTTTTCTGTCTCCATAGTTCTGCCTTTTCTAGGAAGTCATGTAGTTGGAAACATAAAGTATGTAACTTTTTCATTTTGACTTCTTAATAAGATGCATTTTTCTCCTTGTTTTTTCATGGTTTGATAGCTTATTTTTTATTTTTTTTTTGAGATGGAGTCTCCCCTTCTCCCCCAGGCTGGAGTGCAGTGGCGCGATCTCAGCTCACTGCAACCTCCGGCCCCTGGGTTCAAGCGATTCTCCTGCCTCAGCCTCCCGAGTAGCTGGGATTACAGGCGCCTGCCAGTGCGCCCTGCTAATTTTTGTATTTTTAGTAGAGATGGGGTTTCACCATCTTGGCCAGGCTGGTCTTGAACTCCTGACCTCGTGATCCACTCGCCTCAGCTTCCCAAAGTGCTGGGATTACAGACGTGAGCCACCACACCTGGCTTTTTTTTTTTTTAAGTGCTGAATAACATTTATTTATCCAGTCGTCTACCGAAGGACATCTTGGTTGCTTCCAAGTTTTGGCAATTATGAGTAAAGCTGCTATAAACATCCATGTGCACATTTTTGTGTGAATATGTTTTCTGTTTCTTTGGGTAAATGCTAAGTAGTGTGATTACTAGATTGTATGGTAAAGTATGTTTAGTTGTAAGCAACTATCAAACTGTTCCAAAATGGATGTATCATTTTGTATTCTCACCCTTGGTGAATGAGAGTTCCTGTTACTCCACATCCTCACCAGCATTGAGTGTGGTCAGTGTTCTGGGTGTTGGCCATTCTAATAATAGGTGTGTAGTGGTATCTCATTTTAATTTGTATTTCCCTAATGAAATGTGGAAATCTTTTCATATGCTCATTTGTCATCTCTATACTTCTGATGAGGTGTCTGTTTCAGGTATTTGACTCATTTTTCAATTGGGTTGTTTTCTTACTATTGAGTTTTAAGAGTTATTTGTATATTTTGGATAATAGTTCTTTATCAAATCTAGTTTTTACAGATATTTTCTCCCAGTCCATGGCTTGTCTTTTCATTTTCTTTTTTGTTTTTGAGGCAGGGTCTTGCTTCATTGCTCAGGCTGGAGTGCAGTGGCATGATCATAGCTCACTGCATCCTTGAGCTTCTGGGCTCAAGAAATCTTCCGGCCTCAGTCTTCTAAGTGGCTGGGACTACAGGCACGTGCCACCCTGCCCAACTTTTTTTTTTTTTTTGTGGAAATGGGGTCTTGCCATGTTGCTGAGGCTAGTCTCAAACTCCTGGCCTCAAGTAATCCTCCCAGCTTAGCCTCCCAAAGTGCTGGGATTACAGGCATGAGCCACTGCATCTGGCCTCATTTTCTTGACAGTGGCTTTTACAGAGTAGAAAATTTTAATTTTAATGAAGTCTAGCTTGTTAGTTATTTCATGGATCATGTCTTTGGAGTTGTAACTAAAAAGTCATCAAACTCAAGATCATCTAGATTTTCTTTTTTGTTATCCTCTAAGAGTTTTATATACAGTTTTGAGTTTTACATTTAGGTCTGTGATCCATTTTGAGTTAATTTTTGTGAAGACTGTAAGGTTTTTATTTTACTGTGTCTAGATTCATTTTCTTGCATATAAGTGTCCAATTATGGCATCTCTTGTTGAAAACACTATCTTTTCTCTATTATATTGCTTTTGCTACTTTGTCAAAAATCAGTTGAATGTATTTCTGGGCTTTGTATTCTGTTCCATTGATCTGTTTGTTCTTTTGCCAATACCACACTGTCTTCATTACTGTAGATTTGTAGTAAATCTTGAAGTTGGGTATTGTGAGCCCTCCAACTTTGTCCTTCTCTTTCAACATTGAGTTCGCTGTTCTGGGTCTTTTGCCTCTTTGTGTAAGCTTTAGAATTGGGTTGTCAATATCCACAAAATAATTTGCTGGGATTTTGATTGGGATTGTATGAAATCTGTAGATTAAGTTGGGAAGAACTGATGTCTTTACCATATTGAGTCTTCCTATTCATGAACATAGAATATCTCTCTGTGTAGTTCTTTGATATCCTTCATCAGAATTTTGTAATTTTCCTCATTTAAATATTGTATGTATTTTGTTAGATTTATACCTAAGTATTTTCACTGTGGGGCTGCTAATGTAAATGGTATCATGTTTTAAATTTCAAGTTAATCCCAAGCCCTAACGCTTAGCAACCACTGATCTGTTTTCCATTATTATAATTTTGTCATTTTGAAAATGGTATAGAAATGGAAGCATATAGTATGTAAACTTTTCGCCTTTTCAGATTGGTTTCTCTCAGCTTGGTTTATGATGATTTTAATGTTGTATCAATAGAGCAAGCAAAGTCTTAGAGACTGAGTGTCATCCTGCATGGGGAAAGCTTCTCATTCTGTTAGAGGAAACTGGGGAGCAGACATCCAGAAAGCTTTGAGAACTACTGGTATATTGATTTAGAAAATTGTTTTTTTGTATGGCAATGAAATTTGCTTAAGGGTAATATGTCTCTTTAGGGCATGATTGGTGATGTGGGATGTATGAATTCTAAATTTTTGTCTGCCACTTAGTTTAGATTACTTATCTATTGAATATTTCCCAGGCAAGGGGAGTTAGCACATGATGAGCAGGACTGGAGATCTAATTACAAATGATAGTAAACCAAAGTGCAAAATAACAACGTAAAAATGTAGTTTAAAATGCTGCACATGGTTGAGCTGCTACTAATCCTGATGTTTTGTCTTGGGGTGTGGTGTGATCTAGATTGTCAGAAGCTTCAGTTCTGGTAAAAGAGAAGGTGGGGACTTTGTTTGCTGTGCCCTCTCTCCCCGTGGTGAATGGATCTACTGTGTAGGGGAGGACTTTGTGCTCTACTGTTTCAGTACAGTCACTGGCAAACTGGAGAGAACTTTGACAGTGAGTATTACTTACTAAGTTCATCTAAAGAAATATGGTAAGACTTGTGTCTTTCTGAACTCTAAAGTATGTGCCTTTTCCAGAGCTATAAATGTGACCCTCAGTATAAAAAATGTTGTTTTAAAACATTTAGCTCCATGTCAGATTCAAGAAGTGAAATTAATGTCAGCTGTTGTGATGATCCCCAGATCTCGGTGGCTTAACACTATATAAGTTTATTTATTTTTATTTTATTTTATTTTATTTTGAGAGGGAGTCTCACGCTGTCACCTAGGCTGGAGTGCAGTGGTGTGATCTTGGCTCACTACAACTTCTGCCTCCTGGGTTCAAGTGATTCTCCTGCCTCAGCCTCCCAAGTAACTGGGACTACAGGCCCATGCCACCACTCCTGGCTAATTTTTTGTATCTTTAGTGGAGACGGGGTTTCACCATGTTGGCCAGGCTGGTCTTGAACTCCTGACCTCAAGTGATCCACCCACCTCTGCCTCCCAAAGTACTGGAATTACAGACATGAGCCACTGCACCCAGCCTAAAGTTTATTTCTTATTATGTCACAATGTGATGTGAGTTGGAAAACCCTCCTCCATCTTTCTCCTGTGCCATTTGGAATATGTGGCCTCCCAAGATCTCTTTTTCCCTTCCACCCACCTCTGGAAGCCTCATCAGAGTGATTTATTGCAGATCTGTTCACCCTAACCCTGTGCTTTACGTGTTCCAGGTGCACGAGAAGGATGTGATTGGTATTGCACATCACCCTCATCAGAACCTGATTGCTACCTACAGTGAAGATGGACTCCTAAAGCTCTGGAAACCATAATTCAACTTTTCTTTTTAAATCAGCTTGAAAGCACATACTTAAATGAAGGCATATTCATGTAATGTGCTTTTTTTTTTTTTGCCAGCTTTTCTAAGCAAATAGATTGTCTGAATTAGTCACAAGAATAATTTTGTGAAAATTCATGTTTAAGTAGCAACTACTCTTCCTTTTTTTATATATTTTTAAGGTATTAGTTTATCTTCTTCTAACTGGTGCAGTCACTTAATGTTTTCATTAATCTTCTACCTGGAGAGTGAAATACTGATATTTCTAGAAAAAAATTCTACTCCTTTGATTATTTGAAATGCTGATGAAAATGTCCCTCCCATAGTAAAACTTGTAAATAAGGAACTATATCATATTCAGTAGCTGTGTTCTGTTCCATCTTTTTTTTTTTTTTTTTTTTTTTTTTTTTTTTTTTTTTTTTTTTTTTTTTTTGAGATGGAGTTTTGCTTTTTGCCCAGTCTGGAGTGCAGCGGCACGATCTTGGTTCACTGCAACCTCTGCCTCCCAGGTGTAAGCGATTCTCCTGCCTCGGCCTCCCTAGTAGCTGGGACTACAGGTGTGTGACACCATGGCTTAATTTTTTTGTATTTTTAGTAGAGATGGGGTTTCACCATGTTGGCCAGGCTGGTCTCAAACTCCTGACTTCAAATGATCCACCCGCCTTGGCCTCCCAAAGTGCTGGGATCACAGGCGTGAGTCACCGTGCCTGGCCCATCTTTTTTTTTTTTTTTTTTAAAGATGTTAATAAACTTTATACCTTTCTGGAGACTTTGTTCTAAAATGTAAATAAATGCTCATCTAGTTAACATATTTACTTAGAATGTGGGAGGAGGAGTGACACTATTATCCCTGAATCTCAAGTACAGCAGAAGTGAATTCCTGGGATAGTAGGATAGACTAACATGTAAAAAAGTGTAAAAAGGCCAGGTGAGGCATAGGTTCTCATTTCACTGCCCTCAGCCTGCCTCTCCTTCTGAGCTGTGTCTTCTCACATGTTCAGTCAACTCCAAGGAATATTGTGTCCATCTTCTGGATAGAACTGGTTGCAGGATCCATTACAAGAATTCAGAGTTTTGGCATCTCCCCTTTGTATGTTGTAGGAGAAGGTTTGGATTGAAAATGTGCTGTTGTTGCAAAGAAAAATTAGCAAAGGACTTGAGATTTAGAAAAGTCTCCTTTGTAATGTGCATCATTACCAGTTATCTAAAGAAAAACATGTAAAAGCCAACAAAACCCTTGAAAATATTTTGCACATGGATGTCTGTTTCATGTTTCAACTGAAGATGTATAGAGCACCTTTGATGATGAGGAAGATACCATGCTAGGCACTACTTTGAAGAACGTGAGTTCTTATTTCCACAGGCCTTTTGTGCCCCCTTTTAAATGTTAGCATTTATTAGGTACAAACTAGTGGGGAAGGTTTTTAAAAAAGTTTTGTAGTCTTGTAATTTACCTTTTTAAAAAATTTATTTTATTTTTTTGAGATGGAGTCTTGCTCTGTTGCCCAGGCTGGAGTGCAGTGGTGCCATCTCAGCTCATTGCAACTTCCACTTCCCAGGTTCAAGTGATTCTCCTGCCTTAGTCTCCCAAGTAGCTGGGACTACAGGTGCATGCCACCATGCCTGGCTAATTTTTGTATTTTTAGTAGAGGGGGGTTTTGCCATGTTGGCCAGGCTGGTCTTGAACTCCTGACCTCAGGTGATCCGCCTGCCTCGGCCTCCCAAAGTGCTGGGATTACAGGCATGAGCCACTGCGCCCAGCCTTGTAATTTACCTTTGATTGTGACCTGAAATGCAGTATGATCCTATATGTGGCATGTAGTAATGTTCATTGTTTGCTGAATTATTTCTGGGCAGCACTAAAAAATCCCTCTTTCCCAATCATATTCTATAACACATTTCCCATTTGCCATAAAACCTGCAGCTTTTTGGCCCAGGTAATGACATTTGCTGCCATTTTGATGATTTAAAAATGGTCGTGGGAGTTGAACATAGTCCTGAATTCAGGATTCCTGAGCATGTAGACAGCCATCCCAGTGGAAAGACACGTTCACTTAAGTTTAAGTTAGAAAGAGGAAACAGTTTATGCTAAAAAATTTTTAGAAAAATCTTTGAGAATTTTTGATTTAGTCTTGACCTCGTGAAGCTGGTAGTTATGATATGCATAGTTTGCACTACCATTTATGAAGATGGAGAATCTAGTCAGCACGTGTTGGTTTATTCTAGGAATTTTTATGAACACTACTGTTGCTGGCACCAAGTGCTGAATATGGTTAAAAAAAGACTCGTTTCTGCCTAAACATAGGGAAGAAGAGCAAATTAAAAGGAGTAATTAAAACTGATAAAAGCTCAGGTTACCTTTCTGATGATGAGAGGCGGGGCACTTAACGCGAAAGGGTTGGGAAAGGCTTTCTGGAGGGACTGGGGGGCGGTCTAAGCACAGGGAACCTTTCCGGGGACTGCAGTGTGGCATAGCGGCAAGGTATGTGCTGGGCAAATGATAGGTGTCTTGGGATACCAGGCAAAGAGAGCTGGATTAGGAACCGTTAAGTATATATTTTTCTTCTTTTTAAATAATGCACTGGGTGAACATGTAAACGCTAAATTGAAAATCTGCCTTTCCCAGGTAACCCTTGTTAATCTTTGTACAACTTCATTTCGTACAAACCTGAAAAACAGTGATTTTGTCTTTAAATGGGCACACGCTCCTTACACTCCTCGGGCCCTAGCCTTTCTGAAGCCCCACGCGGTCGTCCCTCCAGCACTGAAGGCTGGGACAGCCCAGCTTCCCTCCAGCGCACGCGCAGGGCCGACGGCCGGATCTGGGGCGCCGCTGCTCCGGGTGGGCGCAGGTAGGAGTCCTATCTTGGGTCCAGGGCCGGTAGAGCCCCTTACGGGGGTTAGGGAGACTGCACACCCGCCAGAGCCAACTGTCAGGGCCTGCAGACGTCGGGTGACGCCACTGTTACAAAATTGGCGGTCACATCGTGTTAAGGGCCGGGGGCAGCGGCTGCGCAAACGGGAGTCGGCTGCCGGTAATCAGCGCGCACTTCCTTCTGAATTGAGCGTGTGCAGTTGGTTCCTAGGGAAGTGCTCTGCTGCAGCCACCAGATTTAACGGATGCTGCTGTCTAGCACTTAACATAGAAGCTAAACTAACTGGCGTTAAAATTAATTCCAAGAGCATAAGGACATTTGTCCTATCCCCCACTGAGCTGTTGAATTAATGACTGGAAAACATTGCGCGGAGGTATTTCGGGGTAATATGGCTTATTTTTTAAACAGCAAATGGCATAAATCTCACGTACAATTCAGTATCTTCACCAGTTGTTTTTTTCCAGCATGTATTATTACTACCACTAACAGCCTCTGTTGAGCCCTTCATTGCTATGTAAGCAGCCATATTTAATTCTCAGAACAATGTCATGAGGGTGCGCAAATACACATGAAGAAACAGGTTTCCGGACGTGAGGCACCTCAGTCCAACTTGCACGAAGCTTGCAATGAAAACCAGATGTGACTCCAAAGCTAGGTTTCTTTTCTCCCTTGCCTCACTCTCAATATTGCTGTCAGTTTCTCCTCAATCTTTAGGTTTGGGCAGGGGCAAAGAATACATGGATTGTTCCTCCACATGCTGCAAACACATTCACCTAAGCAGAGTACAGGTAGTGAGATGAGTAGAGATAACTGAATTACAGGATTCTGGATGTCAGTCTTTGCTGTCACTTCTTTTGGCTTGTGCTAGAACAGTGGTTCTTAAAGTGTCACCTGATAGACACATTCTAAGGTCCTATCCCAGACCTACAGAATCAAAAATTGGTGGTGGGGCCCAGCAAGCATGCTCAAATTTGAGAGCAGGTAGACTACAGGGTAGTTTCCGCATATACAAAAGGTGTTTTAATTCTTGCTGTCAGTCTCAGAAGGTTCATGCTGAGATAACCAAATTTAAATGATAAAGGTGCAAGACTGACTCTTAAAATCACATTTTTTCAAATTGCCATAGCTTGGTAGTGTTCTCATTCACTGTGCTTTTACAGCTTCATTTTCCACTATTTTAAGAGAAGAAATTGCTATGAAGTGTATGTCCAAGTTAGGAAGTTCCCTGGTCAGGTTGTTTAAAACTTGCAATAGGCCGGGCGCGGTGGCTCAAGCCTGTAATCCCAGCACTTTGGGAGGCCGAGGTGGGCGGATCACGAGGTCAGGAGTTCAAGACCAGCCTGGCCAACATGGTGACACCCTGTTTCTATACTAAAGATACAAAATTAGCCGGGCATGGTGGCACACGCCTGTAGTCCCAGCTACCTAGGATGCTGAGGCAGGAGAATAGCTGGAACCTGGGAGGCAGAGGTTGCAGTGAGCTGAGACAGTGCCACCACTCCAGCCTGGGTGACAGAGGGAGACTTGGTCTCAAAAAAAAACAAAAACAAAAACAAACCAAACTTGCAATAGCAAGCTTGCAATAGCAAGGCTGCCCATTATTTAACCTTCCATGGCAATTTTAACAGTGGTATTCTGTTCCAAGTGGTTAATATTAAATCCACGTGTCAGTGTTGGTGGCTTTCAACCTTGGCTGCGCATAATCATTTTGATGCTTAGGCTACACCCAGCCGAGTTATACAGAATCCCTGGAGGGTGGGACCTAATCAGTGTTTTAATGTTTCCCGGGTAATTCCAATGGTAGCCAAGGTTAAGAACCAGTACCATATGTACAAAAAAGTTGAGAAGATAATTTCACGTACAGAAAATTTGCCACTGTTCCAAGGGCACTCTCAAGGGACATAATTGGCCTCTACTCCTATTCCCTATAAGTATGAATGGGCGGAAGCATCACAGAGAAAGCAGTTAGTGCTGGAACTTCTATTTTTGTGGATGATGACCTTGGTTAATGTTTTAAGGGGCTTTGTTTTTTCATAGGCTCTCCCTCATTACATTGTTCTGAGAATTAAATATGGCTGCTTACATAGTAACGAAGGGCTCAACAGAGGCTGTTAGTGGTAGTAATAATACAAGCTAAAAAACTACAGACAAACCTATCAGTTTCTGCCTCTTCAGGATGTAACTATTAGGTTAGTGCAAAATTGCGGTTTTTGCATGTTCTCACTCATAGGTGGGAATTGAACAATGAGAACTCATGGACACAGGAAGGGGAACATCACACTCCGGGGACTGTTGTGGGGTGGGGGGAGGGGGGAGGGACAGCATTAGGAGATACACCTAATGCTAAATGACGAGTTAATGGGTGCAGGAAATCAACATGGCACATGGATACATATGTAACAAACCTGCACATTGTGCACATGTACCCTAAAACCCTAAAGTATAATAAAAAAAAAAAAAAAAAAAAAAAAACCTAAAAAAAAAAAAAAAAAAATTGCAGTTTTGCCATTAAAAGTAATGGCACATTACTTTTGCACCAACCGACCTAATATGATTTTTAGTGTTAATTGTAAAACATATAACAAATTTTCCTAAACAATTGTGCAATTCAGTGGCATTATTTACGATGTTATGCAACCACTATTGTATTTCCAAAATGTCATCACCCTAAACATAAGCCCTGTAACACTGTCAATTAACTTCTCCTTCTCTTCCCCTCAGCCTTTGGTACTGTTTCTGCCTCAATGCATTTGCCTAGTTTAGTTCATATAAGTGAAATTATATAATATTTGTCCTTTTTTGTCTGACTTATTTCATTTAGCATGTTTTAAAGGTTCATCCATGTATCAAACAGTAAAGTGCTTCATATTTGGGGGAAGTATAAAAAGTATTCCTTTTAATGGCTGTGTATTTCACAGTATACGTACACATGTATATTTAGAGATTTATATGTACACATTAACCATTTGTTGGTGGACACTCAGGTTTCCACTTTGGACTGTTGAGAATGCGCAGTAAACACTGACCATACAAGTATGAGTTTTTTTTTTTTTGAGACAAGAGTCTCGCTCTTGTCAACCAGGCTGGAGTACAATGATACAATCTTGGCTCACTGCAACCTCCACCTCCTGGGTTCAAGTGATTCTCCTGCCTTAGCTTCCCAAGTAGCTGGGATTACAGGCGCCCACCACCACGCCCGGCTAATTTTTGTCTTTTTAGTGGAGACGGGGTTTCACCATGTTGGCCAGGCTGGTCTTCAACTCCTGACCTTAGGTGATCCGCCCGCCTAGGCTGCCCAAAGTGCTGAGATTAGAGGTATGAGCCACCGCGCCCGGCCTTCTTTCCTGTTTTTAATTCCTTTTGTATAGTCATCCCTCAGTATCCATGGGGGTACTGGTTCCACGACTTTCCATGGATACCAGAATCTGAGGGTACTCAAGTCCCTGATATAAAATGGCATGGTTATTTGCATATAACCTACACATCCTGCATAATTTAGCCATCTAGCTCTAGGTTACTTGTAATACCTAATACAATGTAAATACTATGTAAACAGCTGTTATACTTTTTTGTTTAGGAAGTCTGTACATGGTCAGGAAACAATTTTTCTCAATTGTTTTTGATCCAAAGTTGACTAAATCCATGGATGTGAAACCCAAAAAGGAGGGCCAGCTCTGGGTCATGTGCTAATTCCATGTTTAGCTTTTTAAGCAGCTGCCAGACTTTTCTACAGCAACTGCAACATTTTACATTACCATCAACAAAGTACAGAGGGTTCCAATTTCTCCATATTCTTATTTTCCATTTTTTGGATTAGAGCTATCCTATTAGGTATGAAGTGGTATCTGGTTTTTATGTGCATTTCCCTTATGACTGACAAACGCTGAAAACCTTGTGTGAGATTTGTAAAAAATTTTAAGTGCCCTATAAACAATGCTTTTTTTTTTTTTTTTTTTGAGATGAAGTCTTGCTGTCACCCAGGCTGGAGTGCAATGGTGCGATCTTGGTTCACTGCAACCTCCGGACCTGGGTTCGAGCAATTCTGCCTCAGCCTCCCGAGTAGCTGGGACTACAAGTGAGTGCTATCACGCTTGGCTAATTTTTGTACTTTTAGTAAAGTACATCACGTTTTCACCAAGTTGGCCAGGCTGGTCTCAAATTCCTGACCTCAGGTGATCTGCCTGCCTTGTCCTCCCAAAGTGCTGGGATCACAGGTGTGAGCCACCGTGCCCGGCCCTAAACAATGCTCTTAAATGCATTAAAATACAGGTTGAGAAATTTTTAGAATTTGTACACAAACCCAGTGAAAATTGAAATCTGTCACAAGCACTTTTTTGAACACTGATCAATTATACTTTCCTGAACATCTGCTTCACATCTCTAACTTTAGGGTAGCTGTGGGTGGCTGGCACAGACTAAAAGGAAGTTGACAAAACACTGATGGTTTGGGAACCTTATTTTTTAAACACATAGTTTTTCTCCTTTTGAAACTTGTATTCTTTATGAGAACTTGTTCTCTCATGCTCACTCCAATGTTTGCAGTTTTCTCAATGTTTGCAGTTTTCTAAGTCCCCTTCTTCTTGGCTCATTACCCAGTCCTCCACTTTTACTTTCCATCCTATTTCATATTAAACTATAGTTCAATAGTATTTTTGTATCACTCATTCAGACTAGCTAAAATCAAGTTATGTGTCTTAGTTAAAAGCCAAAATTTGATATCTGGGAAAAAAAAGCCTGTAGTGACACACATTGGAGATGCTTTGTAATTAGTATATTAAGGAGACAATACATTTCAAGAATTGCTTAAATTCTGATACCCAGATTTAAGCATGTGAACATATGAGACTTTTAAACATACAATTAAAGCTATTCATCATAATTTGCTATACTACCAACATTACTTTGGAGCGTAAGTCAAATGGTTTAAAGTAATCCTGTAACATACCTAAGAACACCTTCCTATATTATGCATGCAAATTCTCCACGTAAAGGTCTTTTCACTTTAATTTCTATGTTACCCAGCTCTGAAGTCACTACTCGGGCTCATCATGGTCCACAGACAAGGAGGGGGAAAAATGACCAGGACTGGTCAAGATATATATGGATATATATATATATATATATATATGAATGGCACAGCAGAAGGAAACAATTCTGGAAGTGCAAGCCTTCAAGAAGCAGCATATTATGATAAACCCCTCCTATAGAAAGGTATCATTTTTATCACTGATACCACAGGATAAATTATATATTACGCCATCTTCAAGTAACAGTTGAGGCAATAGAATAAATGCAGAGGCATTACAATGAATCCCACTTAATACAAAGAACTATACAGACCAACACTTCTCTACAAATTTTTTTTTTCCTCGTTGCCAGTTAAATACAGAGTTTTACTTTCATAGCTTAACAATGAAGGGTCATACACTGAAGCCAATACATATACCTAGCATTTCAGTCTAAGCTTGTCCACGTACATAGCTGAAGTCAATTACAAGGTTTGGCCTAGAAATGCTAGGGGAACTTCTTTGTAGTTTTTACAGGTATTAACTTCATCTTGCACACTGAAGTCATCATACATACAGGGCAAAATCAGAGCTTTTATATTTGCGTTTATTCTTCATTTAACTTTTTTAAACACTACGATAGTTGAAAATTAAAACAAAAACAAGAGCAAGTAGTGAGCATATTATGATTACAGTCCTTCACTCATTCACTACTGCACATTAAATGCCAGCAGTGAGTGTTATTCACTGGCCCATTAAGAGGTCTGACACTGAACACCACCTCTGGGATGATGTTCATCATCCTCATATGCTTCTCCATTGTAATGGCGCCGTCTTTCCTGATTTGGATCAAAGTCCACCAGTTCTACTTGATCCATCTCATCAGTCTCTTCCACTTCCTTCCTCTCGGGTAGGAGTTTTTCCAGCAAAGACAGTTTATCAGGAGAGAGAAAGCCATTCTCAGGAAAGTTTACCTTCAAAAGAAACTTTTACTGTTCAATCTGATTTCATCACTAGCTCCTTAGAGTATCATGGACCCATTTTCCCCAGAAAAACACTTGTAAACACGTAATATTTAGGTTAATCTGCCAATCTCAGGTTAGAACAGGCTCTAAAAAGGCATAATGCATAGCACACTCTGAACTAGAGTTGAAGGATTATGACCAAAAGTCAGGCTTTATTAAAAATGATTGCATTAAATAAAACTGCACTTTAACAACCACTGTTCTATCCAGCAAACTGACTTTTTAATACCAAAACCCATCCTGCAACAGCCTAACCCTTCTCACGAGATATTTAAACAAAGCTATTCTTACTCTCAAAAGGGTAGTTCTTTCTTATCCAAAGATGTTTTTAGGCCAGGTGCGGTGGCTCATACAATTGGGATTACAAATCCCAACACTTTGGGAGGCTGAGGTGGGCAGATCACCTGAGGTCAGGAGTTTGAGACCAGCCTGGCCAATATGGTGAAACCCCATCTCTACTAAAAAGCCCAGCGTGGTGGTGGGCACCTGTAATCCCAGCTACTCAGGAGGCTGAGGCAGGAGAATTGCTTGAACCCAGGAGGTGGAGGTTACAGTGATCCAGGATTGCACCACTGCACTCCAGCCCGGGTGACAGAGCAAGACTCCCATCTCAAAAAGGAAAAAAAAAAAAGTTTTAATTAATATTTTTGTGGTGACAGGCCAATTTAAGACTCAGGAAAATGACTGGATTGCTTTATACCTATTAACAAATCAAGCCTTACACTATTTTGCCAAGAAATCTGCAATTATTATAAAGCGCCTCTCAACTTTAAGATGCCAGTTACAACCTTTCATTAGTAAAATACCCACTTGTCCCACATACCCTTCCCACAACCTATCTTTAAATATCCAATTAATGATGCAAAAAACCCCATCCTCAACTTGTTAACAAAGAATGCTCAACATGACAGGAATAAGTAAATTAGGTAAATTTTCTTTCTTCTTTTTTTGAGACAGGGTCTCATTCTGTCACCCAGGTTGAAGTTCAGTGACACGATCTTGATTCACTACAGCCTTGACCACCTAGGCTCAAGCAATCCTCCCACCTCAGCCTCCCGAGTAGCTGGGACTATAGGTGTGTGCCACCATGCCTGGCTAATTTTTGTATTTTTTGTAGAGATGGGGTTTTGCCATGTTGCCCAGGCTGGCCTTGAACTCCTGAGCTCAAGCGATCCACCTGTCTTGGCCTCCCAAAGCACTGGGATTATAGGCATGCACCAGAGGCACGTGGCCAGATCCATGTGTTTCTTGCTGAGTAAGGAAATATATAAGTTTCAGGTTGTTTGGCATTCAGAAATTTTAATTTTTTTTTTTTTTTTTTTTTTTTTAAGAGACAGGGTTTCACTATGTTGCCCAGGCTGTTCTCAAAACTCCTGGGCTCAAGGGATCCTCCTGCCTCAGCCTCTCAAAATGCAGGGATTACAGGCATGAGCTACTTGCACCTGGCTGAAATTTTACTTTTTTATCAGATTTTAGTAAGCCAATTGTTCTCAAGTATTCTTACCTTAAATTCGATGATTAGGCGACCCTTTTCATATGGTCTACGATAAATTGGCATGCCTTCATTTAGTACACACTTGATATCTCCATGCTTGACAATCTGACCTAGAAACATTGAAGCCAAGTTCTTCCTTAAGTATGGTCACATTTTTATGAGGCAGGGAATATAAAGAACAGAGCACTGTCCTAGCTCATTGGCAGGAGTAAAACTTATGTGGCAAAGCAATCCTGTTACCTTTCACTTATGGGTTTTCCAAGGGCTGACAAGAGAGCCAAGACCTTATAACTTCATCTCAGCCCAGAGAAGGATATGTAACTGAGAAAGAAAAACAATGGGTTTCCCTCAGTGCCTATACTACACTTTGTTATCGGGAGACAAGGAAAATACTAGAATAGAAAAGAGAAGCTTAAGCTTGCCTAGTTCCCATACCTGGATGAGAGGTGATGACGATGGTTCGGTTGTCAAGAGTAGATATTGGCTTCTGGAAGCCACACAATGCTTCAACCAGCTGTATGTCCATACACATGAAAAGGTCTTCTCCTCGTCTGCATAAAATATAACACATACTTATATTTTTCAAATCACCAATCAGTAGATGTACCAAAGCAGGCTCCTTTTTTGTTTAATAAAAGCAAAGGGTCTTTTACAAACACTCTTTTCTTCCCCCGTTGTAAAAATCAAGCAGAGCAGAGATCTGGGAAGAGCAAACATGTGGAACCTGCCAGCCCCGTTTCCTAGATAAGGATTCGAAGTCATTCCACACACTCTAGGCAGCCTTTACCATTTACCATCCGTGAATTGTTTCATTACCTAATTTTAAATCTGGTTTCTCAGAGGAAAAGAACCTCACAAGAGTGAGGGTTAGGCCGGGCGCTGTGGTTCACATCTGTAATTCCAGCACTTTGGGAGGCTGAGGAGGGTGGATCACCTAAGGTCTGAAGTTCAAGACCAGCCTGGCCAACATGGTGAAACCCCATCTCTACTAAAAATACAAAAAATCAGCCGGGCGTGGTGGCACGCACCTGTAGTTCCAGTTACTCCGGAGGCTGAGGCAGGAGAATCACTTGAATCTGGAGGCAGAGGTTGCAGTGAGTCAAGATCGTGCCACTGCACTCTAGCCTGGGCAGGGTCCTAGATAACTTAGGCTCTATGAAATTAAACAGTGAGGATATGTCCAATTTAAAGGGACTGTAAGAATTTCCTCATTGGTGAACCTGAAATAATAGTTCCTGGCATATTGTGAGTGAACACAGCCTTTCATATTTAATGTAACAGCCCACTTCCTCCTTCTCATGCTTAGACTTTCCTTTTCCAACTCACATTAATAAAACATCTTTAGGCCGGGCGCGGTGGCTCATGCCTGTAATCCCAGCACTTTGGGAGGCCGGGGCGGGTGGAATGCCTAAGATCAGGAGTTCGATAGCAGCCTGGCCAACATGGTGAAACCCGTCTCTACTAAAAATACAAAAATTAGCTGGGCATGGTGGCGGGCGCCTGTAATCCCAGCTACTCGGGAGGCTGAGGTGAGAATAGCTTGAACCCAGGAGTTGGAGGTTGCAGTGAGCCGAGATGTCACCATTGCACTCCAGCCTGGGCCTGTTGAGCAAAACTCCGTCTCAAAAAAAAAAAAAAAATAAATATAATACCCTTCTCAAATGACAGCATCAAAAGCCTGAGCTTGACAACATTTCCCATTATCTTCAGACATT
Organism: Nomascus leucogenys; assembly: GCF_006542625.1. Lineage (NCBI taxonomy): Eukaryota > Metazoa > Chordata > Mammalia > Primates > Hylobatidae > Nomascus > Nomascus leucogenys. The sequence continues at coordinate 81,738,876 of NC_044388.1, forward strand.
TGTAAAATATTAGTCTTTTTTTTTTCCTTTTTTTTTTTTTTTTTTTTTTTTTTGAGACCAAGTTTCGCTCTTTTTGCCCAGGCTGGAGTGCAATGGCGCCATCTCAACTCACCGCAACCTCTGCCTCCGGGGCTCAAGTGATTCTTCTGCCTCACGGCCTGCCACCACGCCTGGCTAATTTTTGTATTTTTAACAGAGATGGTATTTCACCACGTTGGCTAGGCTGGTCTTGAACTCCTGACCACCCGTCTCAGCCTCCCAAAGTGCTGGGATTACAGGCGTGAGCCACCAGACCTAGCCAAAATATTAATTAATTCTAAACTAGTTTAAGATGTTCCCAATTTCACCTCCAGTCCATTAAAAAAAAAAAAAAAAAAAAAGGGCTCATACTGTCACCCAGGCTAGAATGCAGTGGCGTGATCATAACCTTGAACTCCTGAGTTCAAGCCACTCTCCTGCCTCGGCCTCCCCAGTAGCTAGGACTCCTGGCCTCAAGTGATCCTCCCACCTCAGCCTCCCAAGTTGCTGGGAATATAGCATACACAGAGGGTCTGTTATGTTAGCCATGGATCACAAACATTTGCTGTTAACCATCAATCTTTCTTGTGCTTCAGTGTTCATCATACTCGTTATTTAGCTCAAAATGGTAGACCTGAATTTATACTTAGTATTGAGTTCCAATTTAAGTTTCCTACAGAGATGCTTTTGGGTATTTATAATTAAAAGCAATTCAATTTATCATAAACTTGAGATTGAAAACTGGTGAGAGCTTTAAGGCACTTAAATTGTTTTACAAAGATTGAGGGCAAATTTTTGTCCAGGGATGTTTTCCCCACCCATCTGCTGCTTAGGTTCACACAAAACATCTAACTGAAACACATTTTCAACATTCCATACTTAGAGACAAAAAGCTAAAAATCTGATCCTATGTATTCAACCTCTTATGATCCGAACAATGGTTAACAATCTTTCCGGGAAATAGGTTCTAAGAAGTAATGGAAAACACTTTAAAAAACAAAAAACAAAACCAACAACCCAAATATGTAAGATATCAATTTGAGTGGTTGATAAAAGTCTTTACCGAGTAAAAACAGCATGGTCCTTCTGATCTAACACAATGATAATATCGCCTGGCTCCAGTCCTGGTTCTTGGTCTCCTTCACCATGGAATGTTATCTTCTGGCCATCTTTCATGCCTAAAAACAAAACGTTAATTTTGTACTCTTATTAAATATCCAACTAACGTCAGAATCATAAAATCTATACATAGATGTTTGTTTATGCGTAAAAATCACAGAAATGACTAAGAAAGCCCACTTGAGTAGTTCAGTCCATTTGCTCCTGAAGAAAGGTATCACAGTGGAGAACACAAACTCTAGAGGCAGAGAGACCAGCCTTCAAATCTCAGCGCTGCTATTCACTGGCTGGATTACCCTGGGGAAGCAAGCTGCATATCCTTTCCAAGTTTCAACTTTCCCACAGACACCTACACCTCATTAGCAATGTTGAGAGTATTAACTAAACAGGTACATGCTGGTACTAAACCATGACTGGCAAACACTGGTTATAACCAAAAAATGTTAATTATTTCAATTTCATTACTTATAACACATCAAATTACTTCCATTAAAAGTCTAACAGCAATGTAAATCAAGACCCTTCTATTGTAGTATTTATATATAAAACTAAAAAAATTTTAAATCTATAATCTTTTCTTGAGATAGGATCTGGCTCTGTTGCCTAGGCTGGAGTGCAGTGGCATAAACATGGCTCACTGCAGCCTCCATCTCCTGGGCTCAAGTGATCCTCCCACCTCAACCTCCCGAGTAGCCAGGACCACAGACCAGCTAATTTTTGGAAAAAAAAAAAAAAAAAAAAAAAAAAATTTTTTTTTTTTTTTAAGTAGAGATGGGGGTTCTCATGTCGCTCAGGCTGGTCTTGAACTACTGGGCTCAAGGGATCCTCCTGCCTCGGCCTCCTATAGTGTTAGGATTACAGACCTGAGCCCCTGTGCCTGAAAATCCGTATTTTTAAGAACTATTCAGTATAGTCCCCTTAAAAAAAGGGTAATTACACTTTGGGAGGCCGAGTCAGGAGGATACCCTGAGGATGGCACCCTGGAGCACAGGAGTTTCAGACCTTGTCTCATTTAAATTAAAACAAACAAGCAAACAAAACAATCAGTGCTAGACACTCCCTTAGCCCATGTGGTCCATAAAATACGAGGAGAGGAGTATTTTCTAACAGGGCAAAAAACATGCTTTTTTCTTTTTTTTTTAACTGAGACTTCCCTGCCCCTCACCTCTGACCCACATATTTTAGTTCAGTAAGGGTTTGGGCAACATCTCTTGGAACATAACTCATGTAAGAAAACCTGTGTTTGTAGAGTATTACACCAAAGCAGTTATCTCCTGATTATTTCCCGAGATCACTCTGGTTACCTAACAGAGCACCTTTTAGTATGGAAAATATTAATCCTGTATAAACAGAGCCAACAGTACAATGAATTCCTATATATCCATCCAATTTGGCTTCAGCAGTTACTAACTCATGACTAATATTTCATGTATTATACCCCTACGCATGCCCCCCCACATATACTTTCAAGCAAACTCCAACCATATCCATTAACCCACAAATACTTCAGTATGTACCTCTTAAATAAGGACTTAAAGCACTATCAGTATCATACACTGACAAAATTAAACAATCTGTCTTTAATCGTGTATTGAGGCAAAATAACTTGATATGCTAGGGAAGCAATTAAACTCAGCTAGGTTTTCCTGAATAAAGAGCAAGGGTAGGCATAGCACAAATGCCTTCACTTGCTATACAGTTAGGGCATTAATTTCAAGTTCTCACTTACAGTCCATTGTTGATAGGTTCTTGGAAATTGCTTTAAATAAAATAACACATAACAAGACCAATTTTTTCCCCTCAGCTGTGTTATAGTGACATGACATTATTTGAGGACCTGCATGACATTATTTGAGGTCATTCTGCTAGAAGTCCCAGTTTCCAAGAACCTATCAACAACGTTAAGACCTACTCCATATGCTATTGGTATCAAGAACACCTCAAAGTATAAACCTTAGGCATGGGCCCACTAAGGGGGAACACAGATTTATTAAGTTCAACAACTGGCCAAGGAAACTTATTTTTACCTTTCAATGTACTACATTCTTGGGTGGAAAACCCTGGGGGTCAGAGAGGCCAGTATCATGAGTCACATGACAGAATCCTATTGCAACCACTTATGTTAATGTAGATTTGTATATTAATATGGAAATAAGTTCAAATATTAACAATTCCAGATTGGTATCATACCACAGTACAGTATAATAGTAGACCCATATATAAACAGCAAAATCTGAAAAAAGATTACCATAATGTTGACTCAAGTTTCCTTCTGGGGTTACATACATTTCTTAAAATTTCTGCAATGTATTGCTGTAATACATTTTAAAATGTTTTTGCAAGTTGACAAGAGTAAAATTTAAAAATTGACAAATCAAATCCCAAGAATACAAAAAAAAAGGTTATATAGTTATTTCTAAATCTGGAGCCCAATAGGTAGGGAAGTGTCAAGTCTAAAAAAAGGAAAAGTAGTCTAAATTATTTCAAATCAATTAACGGACCATTTAAATATAATAGATGGGCAAGTAACCCAATTAAGTGGGCCAATATGCTTATTTAAACAAGTCCAGGCCAGGTATGGTGACGCACACCTGTAATCCCAGCATTTTAGGAGGCCAAGGCAGGCAGATCATTTGAGGTCAAGAGTTTGAGACCAGCCTAACATGGTGAAACCCCGTCTCTACTAAAAATACAAAAAAATTAGCCAGGTGTGGTGGTGCACACCTGTAGTCCCAGCTACCTGGGAAGCTGAGGCAGGAGAATCGCTTGAACCTGGGAGGCGGAGGTTAGAGTGAGCCAAGATCACATCACTGCACTCCAGCCTGGGCAACAGAGCAAGACTCTATCTCAGAAAAAAACAAAAACAAACAAAAAAAATGCCCATTAGTTTAAAAAAATAAACATGAGGCCTGGTGTGGTAGCTCATGCCTGTAATCCCAGCACTCTGGGAGGCCGAGGAAGGTGATCACCTGAGGTCAGGTGTTCGAGATCAGCCTGGCCAACATGGTGAAACCCTGTCTCTACTAAAAATACAAAACATTAGCCCGGCATAGTGCTGGGTGCCTGTAATCCCAGGTACTTGGGAGGCTGAGGCAGAAGAATTGCTTGAACCTGGGAGGCAGAGGTTGCAATGAGCTGAGATTGTGCCATTGCACACTCCAGCCTGGGAAACGAGCAAAACTCCATCTCCGAAAAAAACAAAAAAACCACGAATTTTAATGAGACCCAATTATTCACCTAACTCCCTTCTGAAATCCTTAAAAGTATGCCTATCCCTTGATCTATTAACTCCTAATTAAGAATGTGTACAGCCGGGCACGGTGGCTCACGCTTGTAATCCCAGCACTTTGGGAGGCCAAGGTGGGCGGATCACGAAGTCAGGAGATCGAGACCACGGTGAAACCCCGTCTCTACTAAAAATACAAAAAATTAGCCGGGCGTGGTGGTGGGCGCCTGTGGTCCCAGCTACTCAGAGAGGCTGAGGCAGGAGAATGGTGTGAACCCAGGAGGCGGAGCTTGCAGTGAGCCGAGATTGCGCCACTGCACTCCAGCCTGGGCAACAGAGCCAGACTCCGTCTCAAAAAAAAAAAAAAAAAAAGAATGTGTACAATTAATTCTAATTTTTTAAAAGATGGAAGAACTATGGTTTAACAGAAGAGAATTAAGTTTGGAACACTATTCAATCATTTACAGGACCAATGATTTCAAAAGATGATCCTGTCATATTAAATAAGGAGAGTCCTAATATATTCTCTATTAGTAATATACCAATGTGCAAAATTATGTCTGGATGGAAGAACATTATTTACTAAGCTGCTAAGAGCTATTTCTGATTGATAGGATCATATATAACCTAATTAAGAATGGTTTTTAAACAATTATAAAATGTTAATAATAAATCTGCTACAGCATTCAAGACTTCAGAATAAGTAGCTCAGAACTCACCTTTGTCAATATGAACTTCTAGAATCTTCTTCTCTCGAACTATCTTCCTTCCGTTGCAGCTTTTACATCTATCTTTAGGACTGATCCGCTCCCCATGGCCCTGGCACTCCATGCACACAGACTGAATTTGCTGAACCATTCCAGGTCCTATCTGATGAATTCTTATTTGCATTCCAGTACCTCGGCAATTGGGACAGCACTCTACTGCTCCTTTCTTACCTCCTCTACCTAAATTTAAAAAGAAAATTAAATAATATATGAATTCGTAGTGTATACAGTAGTAAATGTTTTAAGAAGACAATTCCTAAATGCTATACTTTTAATATTTTCGAAGTCTGATGGAATGCTACCCTCTGAATATACAACTGATGAGATCATTCTGAGTTTCATTCTTATTAGAACATACTTTATTTCCAATAAATAACTTTTACTTATTACAAAAAAGATACCAAACTAGCTTGATCCCAACTGTATTTAAAATATACACAGAAAAAAGTGCTGATATTTCTTTAGGTGACAGGTTTTCAGTTGGTTTTCTTCATATCTGCCCTCCCCTCCCAAATCTACGTAGTGTACATGAGTCAATTTTACATATCTAGGAAGTCTTAGCTCCATTTTCAGGTGTCATAGTAAAGATGTTTAAAAAAAACAAAAAACAAAAAACCACACCGTACCTTCACATTTGTCACAAATCACATTCTTTTGCAGAGCCAGTTTTCTTGTTGCACCATTATATAAGTCTTCTAGGGTTACTGAGAGCTGATGTACAACATTTTTACCTAAAACAAAATACTTCTCGTTACAAATCTGTTTAAGATGCTGGATCTTATTTATTTTTGCTAAAGGCACTATAAAGAATGTGGCAAAGGATAATAAAAGATGAGCCTCACAGGGTACATCTGTTGACTACCTACTATACACACAGAATGTTCACATTATCACAGATGATCCTCAAACTGTGATGTAATCACAGATGAGGGAAAATCAGGTCAGAGATTAAATATTTGCCTAAGGGCACAGATGTGGCCATCTTGGAAATATGGTAAGCAAAAGCATTACCTTCAAAGTCACTTGAGAAAAAACAATGTTATTTAAAAGAGCACATTTCACAATAATCCAAACGTTCATTTCTGTCACAATATATTCTTTGAAGCTTTCACTTCGTACCGTATTGAGCAACGTGGCCAATTACTTCATCCAAAAATTCTGCAGCACAGTAAATTCTCATTAATCAAGATTGGCCAGGGAAGCTGATGTATTTATTGAGTCACCACAGAAGAGTATCAATTTCTACTTCTTCCTGATTTAGTAGAAAACAGCCCATTTACTGCTGGCCCAGCACAGGTTGTTTTGAAGGCCAAATTTCTCATACCTTTTATAATAGCATTGCCCAACAGAACTTTCTGCAGTGATAAATGTTTTATATCTGTTCTGTCCAACGTAGCAGCCACCAATCACATGTGCTTATTGAGCATGTAAATGTGGCCATTTAGACTAAGAAACCGTATTTTTGTTTTTGTCTTAAATTAATGGAGCCACACATGGCCAGTGGCTACTAAGGAGTGCCTTACTTCACTTAAATCAGAATGGGAAATGGAAGGTCAAGATCTCATAAGGACATAAGGTTAGAAGTATGAAGTCACCTGCTAATAAGTTAATAAGTTCCTAGCTAGTGATCCTTCCACAAGGACTTATTCACAACAATATTATTGCCTTTCCACCAACTGAAAAAAGTTCTCAAACTTGTTTCTGTACAACATGCCTAATATTTTTACTTTCTAATCAAGCATGAAATACCATTAATTATGTCCTTTTGCTTATAGTTCCACCTTTAGTTTTGGCACACTAAAATCTAGCTGCCCTTATTTTGGACAGTGTTGAGTATAAGGAAGGAAAAATAAAGCTTCTAGAGCTTGATGAAGCGCATTTCCCTAAAAATAACCTCTCCATATGATCTAAAGCCACATAAAAGAGCTTGCCAATGTTAATGTGCAGGTCAGTTCTTTGCAAGGTAAGTGAAAAACCACCACTACTTTTTTGTGGACAAATTCTAACAATTTACTAATCAAGTCATTTGGATTGTGGACTTTCTCTTTAAGGAGTTTAAGTATCTTAATAAAAACATAATCCTTTCTTTGAAGATCTTTAGAGAAAAACTGAATAAACAATTTCCCAAATCTTTCCGAACCTTAAGCAGCTCAAAGTGAAACTTAATGGCTTGGCCATTCATTCTAAAACTGGTTCTGCTCATCAGCCCTTGCTTATATACACTGTACTGGGAATAAAGTGAGACTGATTCCTCTTGACTTGAACATTTTACTCCTATGAGCAGTATTTCTAGAGCCCACAGGCCACTTTCCTGATAAATATATTAAATACATAATTTTGACACAATAAAGCTGAAGCAAAATTAGATAGGTGGCAGGCAACGAGCCAGTTTTCAGCCCTGGCTCTGTTGGCTTGCTATATGAGCTTGAAAAAATTTTAGGTTTCTGAACTTTAACTTAGTCCCATTTGAAAAAGGCCACTGTACCTACCATCAAAGTCCTTTGGAGAGTGAGGGAGCACCAAATAAGATCTGTAAAAAGGGCTTGGAAAATTATATTGCTATATACTTTGTCCTTTTTTTTTTTTTTTTTTTTTTTGAGACAGAGTCTTGCTGTGTTGCCCAGGCTGGAGTGTAATGGTGCAATCTCAGCTCACTGCAACCTCCACCTCCCGGGTTCAAGTGACTCTCCTGCTTCAGCCTCCCGAGTAACTGAGATTACAGGCACGCACCACCATGCTTGGCTAATTTTTGGATCTTTTTTTTTTTTTTTTTTTTTTGTGACAGAGATTCACTCTTGCTGCCCAGGCTGGAGTGCAGTGGCGTGACCTCCGTTCACTGCAACCTCCGCCTCTAGGGTTCAAGCGATTCTCCTGCCTCAGCCTCCAGAGGAGCTGGGATTGCAGATGCCCACCACCATGCCCAGCTAATTCTGTATTTTTGTAGAGATGGGGTTTCACCATCTTGGCCAGGCTGGTCTTGAACTCTGACCTCAGGTGATACACCCACCTCGGCCTCCCAAAGTGCTGGGATTACAGGCATGAGCCACAGCACGCGGCCTGTTCTCATAATTTGTTTGATAATATCTAAGATTTTTGGAAGCAGTCGTTTGCTACCACTCTGTTGGCTTTTTAGGTCCCTTAAATCTCATTTTAAAAAAACGACACCACTGGCCAGGCATGGTGGTTCACACCTGTAATCCCAGCACTCTGGGAGGCCAAGGCAGGTGGATCACCTGAGGTTTGCACTTCAAGACCAGCGTGACCAACATGGTGAAACCCCATCTCTACTAAAAATACAAAATTATCCGGGTGTGGTGGTGCATGCCTGTAATCCCAGCTACTTGGGAGGCTGAGGCAGGAGAATCGCTTGAACCCGGGAGGTGGAGGTTGCTATGAGCTGAGACCACGCCATGGCTTTCCAGCCTGGCAATAAGAGGGAAACTCCGTCTAAAGAAAAAACAAAAAACAAAAAACACACACAACAAAAAAACACGACACCATAAATCAGAGGCAGTTTGTGGTCAGTTTGCAACATTATACCAACATGTAAACAAGCATTTAAAATGGGTGATTTCTCAAAGATCTGCTCTGACCAACAGCTAACTTTAGTTAGCTGCACAAAGACTAGATTCTTACCTCTCCTTTCTCTCTGCATCCTTCCTCCTCCTCCAAAAAACATATCAAAGATGTCCATGGGGGAGCCAAAACCGCCACCTGCTCCACCCTCTTTAATTGCCTGTTCTCCTCCTTTGTCATATAATTCCCTTTTCTTTGCATCAGAGAGAACTTCATAAGCTTGAGAAATCTGTTTAAACTGTTTGAGAAAAGAGGAGTGAATTTCATTTTTTTAAAAAAACAAGTGTTACCTAGCTACATTACACTTGATCTTAGCTAAAAAGGCCAAGAAGTGATCATAGTTACTATATTAGATACTCGATTTCAGGCCATAATAGAAATACTATACATCTGGCAAAGAACCATTCAGATATATTTAAGAGTAGATACTACTCACCTTCTCTCCTTCATTTGGATTCTTATCAGGATGGTACTTCAAGGCCAGTTTCCTATAAGCCTTTTTCAATTCTTCCTGAGTAGCATTGGGTTTGACTCCCAAAACATCGTAGTAAGTTGTTTCTTTCACCATCTTCTACTGCCTGAAATAAGAAAATGCAACTTTAACCGGCTTTCAACTGGTAGTTTTTAATTAATAAAAATGAGAGCTAAGGCCGAGCAATCTCTTTGCCAAATCCGATTATAAGAACACCACCTTTCCTAAATTTCACCAAAAAGGTAACAATTCCTGCGATAATTCAGCTATAAACTCGAACGGACAAAACAAATAATCATTATCGGGAAATAATTCGAGAGCCGCCTTCTAGCAGCTGGTTCCCATTCTCCCACACCAAAGCTAATATACTAATATAACACAACTATTATCTGGATTCTTCCCGTTTCCCCTAGAGGCGGTGACAGTTGTAACCAAAAGAAGCAGTGATATGTTCAGTCTATCGGTCATTACACTATCACTGTCTTTGGTAAATCTGATAAACTCCATATACTCTCCAGACATCTGGGCACACAGTGGTGGGGGGAGTGGTTTATAGAACAGGTTACTGGCTTCAGAGGGCAAGCCCTCCACCGCCGACGGCTTACAGCTTCTCCAGCCGAATCCCTCTCGCCCCTCAGGCTGGCAGAGTTTACCTGCCAGGTTTCCCCTTGCACTTGGCGCTGACCGATTTCCTTCCTTTCTCCCTCCCACCCTGGACCCAAGTGGCGGCGGGGAAAGCCCAGCCCTCAACAAACAAAGGGAGGGGAAACAGGGAAAGCGAAAGCAAAAGCCGCAGTCTCCGCCCGGCTCCCCCCGCAGCCCCTCGCCCCTGCCTCCCTGTGCGCGTGCGCAGGCTCGCCAACCCCCGCCCCCCCGAGCGAGCGCGGACGGGGAGGGGGGCGGCGGGGGCGCGCACGGAGGGGCAGCCGAAGACGGTAGCTCCTTGGAAATCCCAGGTTGGGGAGGGAGGGAGGTCTAGGAAAGGTCTCGGGCCCATTCACTGTGCGTGCCGCGGATGGATTGCCAGGGCACCACACTAGCCCTCCAAAAGGGAAATCGTGGGCCCCGGAACTGACAACGGTCCTACCCACGCGGCCAACTGCCTCCCGATCACAGCTCCATCGGTTTCCCGGCGTCAATGGCGCCAGCCAGGGAACTAGGGGAAGCGCGAGGGCTCAAACTCACCGGTGCGGGCTGAGGCCGGTGTGTAAGGAGCGGGAAGGAGCGCGGAGCTGTTCGCAGCTCGGGCAGTTACCGCTCCTCCGTCTCTCACCGAGCGTTCTGGAAAGTTCCGCCCGGCGCGCCGCAGCCGTCTTTTGTAGCCGAACCCGGGCGCGTCACCCGCCGGAAGTCCCGCCTGTCTCGGCCGCTGCCACCGCCCCGCGGTTACCTGGGCAACGGCGCGGGGGCGCACGGGTCGGGAGGAGCTGCGCCGAAAGGCCTTGTGGGGGTTGGTGCTAACCCGGCTTCCCGACGCTCGTGGAATCTTCTGGAGCCCTTTTTCTCCACTCAGCGAGCCTGAGAGTGCGGAAGTCTCCGGCTGGTGGGGCATGGCCCAGGAGCAGTGCAAGTCCTAGGGTTCCCAAACCTGTGGGGTGGCCGCCTCGGCCCGCGAGGGCGGGAAGGGCTCGGGTACAGTGACCCAGCGGGAGCTGTGTGTGAACGGGAAAGCTCTTGGAACAGTCTTGTCCGCCCTCCCACCCTCCTACGGGCGCCTCTTTCACTTTCTGGGAACGTGGTGAGCAAGAAATGCTTGAGCCAGGTGGGTCTAGTCCCCAGACCAATAGCATAGGCCCTGGGTTTTGCTGTTTTTCACGCGTGGTCCAAGGCGGCACAGTTAATCAAACTGTTTTGTTAGGGCTCTTTGTGCACGTCCAGGCCCCTAGACACATGTTATCTGCCCTGGACCTCGCTGATTCCTGCAGATTGAGCGCAGAGTGTTTGGGGCTGAGCTAAACAGTGAAACGTTTGGACCGTCTTTGATGCACAGAGGGCCGTGGACTCCTCTCGTCAGGTTTTCACCTAGTTTGGTTACAGAGTAGCAGCAAGAGTGTCTAACTAAAACAATTTGTTTAATTATTTGACCTAACTTTTAAATTCTACGGGTCAGTGAACCTGGATGTACAATCTGCAACGTGAGACCTTGGACTTGAAAATGGTACCACGGGGGCTTAATGGGAATTGGGGTCCGCTTCTTTATCCAGGGACACAGCAGATATGTCAGTATCTAGCACCAAGAAAGATGGAGTTTGCCACGCTCGGTGGCTCACGTGTGTAATCCCAGCACTTTGGGACTCCAGCTTGGGCTGATTGCTTGAGCTCAGAAGTTTGATACCAGCCCAAGCAACATGGTGAAACCACGTCTCGATTTAAAACAAAAACAAAACTGGAGATACAGAGTTGAAAAGCCCCAGTTAGACGTTAGTGAGAAGCCAAACAAGTCAACAGACTGCCAGGGAAACCATGAGGTAGAAGTCAGTAGGGGAGAGCTTAGTATATTAACATGATAGATCAGAGAGTTTCCTTGGGAAAGTGGCAGTTGAGCTGAGTTTTGAAAATGGGAGGAGAGCAATGGACAAAGCACAGGGGAAGGCTATACTAAGGTGTGGAAGAATATGATGTTTTTAGGAAATTGCAACTAATTGGATATAGCCATAGCTAAGGGAGCTAGAATAGCTGGAGGTGAGGCTTCAAAGCTAGTTAGGGCATGCCTTTGTCTGTTGTTATATATGCTACGCTAAGAATTTTGAACTTTATCCTTGGAAGCATCCTCATGCTGCCTCTTCAGCCTTTTCTCTTCCATTAATTTTAAGTGTAAATTGCAGTCACAGAACTATCTGCAGTTTCCCATATACACCTTTTCACCTTTGTGTGCTTTTGCATTGGCTGACAGACACCTGATTTTTTTCAATCTTAGGTGTTTCCTTCTCAAGTATCACCTCTGGTGTAACGTTTTTTGTTTAAACCAACCGTTAGTAAACGTCTAATATTACCAGGCAGTGTACTAGGGCTTTGTAATACAAAAATCACCTAAGTCAGTCCGGGCGCCGTGGCTCACGCCTGTAATCCCAGCACTGTGGGAGGCCAAGGTGGGCGGATCACCTGAGATCCGGAGTTCTAGACCAACCTGGCCAACTTGGTGAAACCCCTCTCTACTAAAAATAGAAACAATTAGCCAAGTATGGTGGCACGTGCTTGTAGTCCCACCTTCTCGGGAGGCTGTGGCAGGAGAATCACGTGAACCTGGGAGGCGGAGGTTGCAGTGAGCAGGGATGGTGCCACTATACTCCAGCCTGGGTGACAGAGCAAGACTCTGTCTCAGAAAAAAAAAAAAAAATCACATAAGTCGTGGTCCCTGCCTTCAAGGAGCTCACAACATAGGGAACCAGAAACATAAATAGTCCAGTGTTAAATGCTAATAAAGGAAGAGTAGGGGGTGCATGGTGGCTCAAGCCTGTAATCCTAGCACTTTGGGAGGCCAAGGCAGGCGGATCCCTTGAGTCCCGGAGTTTGAGACCAGCCTGAGCAACATAATAAGACCTCGTTTCTACAAAAATTAGAGTTAGTGTGGTGGTGTGGGCCTGTACTCCCAGCTACTTAGGAGGCTGAGGCAGGAGGATGGACCTGGGAGGTCAAGGCTGCAGTGAGTGGTGATTGCACCACTGAACCTCAGCCTGGGCGACAGAGCAATACCCTGTCTAAAAATGAAACTAACAAAAAAGTTAACGCTTTTAAGAAGCATTCTTACGTAAAATAAAAAAACTAGCAATAACTTTGTATGTGGTGTTCGTTTGTATAGAAATGGGATCATTATACAAGCTGTTTACAACTTGCCCTTTTCACTTTGTCATCTTACTATGTCAGGATAAATAATAATCTGCCTTGTTATTTTTAATGGCATAGTATGCAGGCACCATAATTTATTCCCCTACTGATGAACATTTCAGCAATTTCCAGTGTTTTACAAACTGCTGCAGAGAAATTAGCAAATACAGCTTTGAGTAGTCATGCAAGTATTTCTGTTGGATGGACAGCTAGAATTGAAATTGCTGAGTCAACATGAATGCAGATTTAAAATTGTAATAAATAAGTTTCCATATTGGTTTGTAACTGCTTCCAGCAGTGTGTGAGTGGGCCTTGCCAATATGAGGGCCTTTTGTTGTTAAATCTTTGCTAAGCTTGGAGACAAAAAGTGATACTGTTTCGAGTTTCTTTGTTAGTTTAACCATGTTTTAAATGTTTACTGACTCTCCTGTCAACTGTTCATATTATTTTACTATTTTTCTGTGGTGTAATTCCACTATTTTAATAATAGCCCTTTTAGGGATAGATATTAGTCTGTCATGTGTTACAGTTATTTTCTTCAGTATATTGTTAGCTTTTTACTTAGTATCTATATGTATATTTTTGGGCCATATAAAGATTTTAATTTTTATGTAGATAAATTGTGACTCTTCCTTTTTGGCCTTTTTCTTGTCTCCACCTTCCCCTTCATCAGTCCAGCATTACAAATATAAATCTGTTGTCCCAGGTTTACAGGTTATGTCTAGTACTTTCACTGTTTCCCTTTTTTTTTTTTTTTTTTTTTAATTAACAGCCTTGATGTGTTGCCCAGGCTGGCCTCGAACTCCTAGGCTCGAGTGATTCTCCTGCCGCAGCCTTTTCAGTACCTGGGACTACAGACACCTGCTGCTGCATCTGGAATCATTGTTTCATTTTAAACTTAAATTTTTTATTCCATCTAAAAGTAATTTTGGTGTAAGGACTGAGGATTATTTATAAGTAACTGATCTTTTTCTCCAAATGGCAAGCTAGTTTGTCTACAACTAATCTTATTTTTCCTGACTAATATGAAATCCGCCCCCCAGCCTTTTTTTTGTATGTGTAGAGAAAGGGTCTTCCTATGTTGCTCAGGCTGTTCTTGAACTCCTGGGCTCAAGCAGTTCTCCTGCCTTGGCCTCCCAAAGTGCTGGTATTATAGGCGTGAGCCACCACACCTGGCCACCACTTTTAATGTATACTAAATTTCCACTGAAATACATGGTACTATTTCCCTTCATTGTTCTTGCTTTTTAGAATATTCCTTGCATTTTTTGAGTGTGTTTATTCTTCCAGAGGAACTTAGGAATATTTCTGGCAGATTCCCCCCAAATCCCATTGTGAGTTTTATTGTGATTACGGTGATTTTATATATCAGTTTGGAGAGAATTAACATGTTTAGAATGTTGAATCTTCCTACTCATGAACATGTAACTGTATATTTATTTTCTTCATTTTTTAAACCAGGTCTTCATCATTTCTTCTTAAATGTTACTAGGCATTTTTTGTTGCTGCTGTCATGGATGGCCTCATTTCTTACCATTATATTTTATTTCAGTGGGATATTTCATACTTTCTTTTTTTTTTTTTTTTTTTTTTGAGATGGAGTTTCTCTCTTTTTGCCCAGGCTGGAGTGCAATGGAGCCATCTCGGCTCACTGCAACCTCCGCCTCCCGGGTTCAAGCAATTCTCCTGCCTCAGCCTCCCAAGTAGCTGGGATTACAGGCATGCTCCACCACGCCTGGCTAATTTTGTATTTTTTAGTAGAGACAGGGTTTCTCCATGTTGGCCAGGCTGGTTTTGAACTCCCAACCTCAGGTGATCCGCCCGCCTGTCTCCCAAAGTGCTGGAATTACAGGCGTGAGCCACCGCGCCTGGCCAATAACTTTAAATAACCACATGGCCATAAGTATTCATAGAGGTAGCTGGAGATGGCTGGAGGCCTGGCAGGAACCAAGTAATAAGGGCTTGGGCATTATGCTAAAAAGTTGGAATTTTATTTTGAAGGCTCTTAAGAGACACTGGAGGATTTTAGGGATGGGGTGATATAACCTGTAACAGCTGATTTTTTGTTTCTGTTCTCTTTCCTCATTGTTCTTTCTTTTGGGAGGACCTGCCAGGCACTGCTCTAAACGCTCTACAAATGTTGCCATATTGTAATCCTCACAGTAACCCTTGTTTTAGAACTGATTTGATTACATTTAAATTTCACAATAATCACTTGGGTGCTAATGTGAAGGTTAGATTCTTAGCAGGTTTTTATGGAGAGCGATCAGATCAGAAATAATGAGGCCTAAATAGAAGAAATGGAGAGGGAGAAAAATAAATACAAATATAAAAACATGTAAAGTCTTCAGGTAGAGTCATGGTGACTTGATGCAGAGGTGGGGAGAAGGAGGAATGACTTCCAGCTTTCTGGCTTGAGCAACAGGATGGTTGGAGATGCCCTTCCTGGGATAGGGAGCCCAGAAGGAGGAAGAGGAGGAAGAAGCCAGGGTAGGAGCAAAATTGGGTGAAGGAAAAGGTGAGTCCAGGTTTGAATGGCTACAACTACAGCTATACTTTTTTCTTTAGTTTAAAAAGAAAACGAGTCGGAGCGGCGGCGGCGGTGGTCATGTGGGACGCGGATGCAGACGCAGGCGGAGGCGCCAACTGCGGGGATGGCCAGGGTGATCACAGCTGCCCCGGGGCCGCCGACACCCCGGCAGCTCCGGCCAGCGGAGCTCCCCCACCGCACCCGTCAGATCCTGGCAGAGGCGCCGCGTCTGTGGCCAGGGGGCCGGGAATGCGGCCGCACATATTCACCCTCAGCGTGCCTTTCCCGACCCCCTTAGAGGCGGAAATTGCCCATGGGTCCCTGGCTCCAGATGCCGAGCCCCACCAAAGGGTGGTTCGGCGGGATCTCACAGTGAGCGGCAGGATCCTGGCCGTCCGCTGGAAAGCTGAAGACTGTCGCCTGCTCCGAATTTCCGTTATCAACTTTCTTGACCATCTTTCTCTGGTGGTGCGGACCCTGCAGCACTTTGGGACCCCCGTTTCCCACTAAGCTTGGCCTGGGAAAATGGGGCGAGGTCTAACCTTACGTCTCCTCCTGGGCGGTGCATCCATCCTTCCCTAGGGCGGGGAATTCCCACAGTTGCTACTTTCCTGGGAGGGCCTCATGGTCGGCCTGTACTGCTTTTGGGTGCTCAGGGGCCCCTTGTTTTCTCTGGTTGTTAGTTGTTTGTTACCACAGAAAATAAAACTGAGCTACTATTAAAAAGAAAGAAACATTTTTATAAGCACAAAGTGGAAAGTAAATCCTAACTAAAATGCTATTTTTTATGTTTGTATAAATTAATTTAAATTTCTTGGAATATTTAGTTTTTAATTAACTGGGGCCAGATTTTTACATATTTATTTGTTTTTTGAGTAGCACCAATTTGTTGTGGTTCTTCTCTTTTGACTATGTACAATTTCAGTCTTTTTTATGAACTCTCTCCTTCATTCCTACCCCCACTCACCACCCCTCATCTTTTTAAACTGAACTTTTTATTTAAGAATAGTTTTAGATTTGCAGAAAAGTTGTCAGGATAGTACAGAGTTCCCATTATTCTGCACTCAGTCTTACCTATTGTTAAAATTTACATTAAAAATGGTACAGTTCTCAAAACTAATGAATCAACGTTGATACATTATTATTAATTAAAGTTCGTTCTCTTTGGGTTTCCTTAATTTTTCCCTTTTCTGTTGCAGGATCCCACCCAGGACACCACATTACTTTGACTTGTCATGTCTCCTTAATCTCATCTTGACTGTGACAGTTTCTCAGACTTTACTTATTTTTAAGGACCTTGACAGTTTTGAGGAGTACATATCTTTCTTTTTGAGATGGAGTCTCGCACTGTTGCCCGGGCTGGAGCGCAATGGCGTGATCTTGGGTCACTGCAACCTCCGCCTCCCAGGTTCCAGCGATTCTCCTGCCTCAGCCTTCCCAGTAGCTGGGATTACGGGTGCCTGCCACCACGCCTGGCTAATTTTTTGTATTCTTAGTAGAGACAGGGTTTCACTATGTTGGCCAGGCTGGTCTCGAACTCCTGACCTCAGGTGATCCACCCACCTCGGCCTTCCATCTCAGTAGAGGTGGTGAAACCTCATCTCTACTAAAAATACAAAAATTATCCAAGGAGTAGTGGCACGTGCCTATAGTCCCAGCTACTCAGGAGACTGAGGCAGGAGAATCACTTGAACCCAGCAGGCAGAGGTTGCAGTGAGCTGAGATGGTGCCACTGCACTCCAGCCTGGGTGACAGAGCGAGACTTTGTCTCAAAAAAAAAAAAATAAAATAAAATAAAATTTTGGTTTTCATTTCTGACTGCCAGAGGTCCTAAAACCCTTTAAATTTCCTAAGTGATAAGAGTGAAAGTGGTATCTTGTTATTCATAACAAGCCACTTTCAATCACATCTGAGATTATATTAATGACGTGACTTTTGGAGAGCCCGAAAGAATGGCGGTGGGGGGAGGGCGGTGATTGCTAGGGGAACTAACCATGTGATTAGAGGGTTTCAGCCTCGTACCATGACCTCCAGGGAGGAGAAAGGGGCTGGATATTACCAGTGGGCAATGGCTTAATCAATCATGCTTACATAATGAAGCCTCAATTAAAAAAACCCTAACCAAAGGGGTTTGGAGAGCTTCCAGGTTGGTGCTGGAAGGATTGAGCTCTTGGAGAGGGCCTTGAAGGTCCATATCCCTTCCCCAAACTGAGAAATGTAAAAATTATTTCTAAGTTCTGTGAGCTGTTCAAGCAAATTATTGAATCTAAGGAGGCGGTTGTGAGAACCTCTGTGCTGTGGTCTGAATGTTTGTGTCCTATCAGAATTCATAAATTGGAAATCCCCAAGTTGACGGTATTCAGAGATGGGGCCTTTGGGAAGTGACTACATCATGGGATTAGTGCCCTTACAAAAGAAACCCAGGAGAGCTTGTGAGTCCCTTCTGCCATGTGAGGACACAGCTCTGTCTACAAACCAGGAAACAGGCCCTCACCAGACACCCATTCAGCTGGTGCCTTGATCCTGGACTTTCCAGCTTACATAAATGAGAAATAAGTTTCTAGTGTTTGTAAGCTACCCGGTTAATGGCATGTTACAACAGCTCAAATAGATGAAGACACCCTGATTCATAGCCAGTCTATTAGAAGTACAGGGGACCCTGAACTTGCTATTGGTATCTTAAGTTGGAGGCAGTCATGAGACTGAGCCCTTAACCTGTGGGATGTGCAATAATGTTGGATAATTAGTGTCCACATTGAATTAAATTGTAGGATACCCAGTTGGTGTCTGCAGAGAATTAGAGAATTGCTTGGTTTGAAGACCCTCCACCCCCAACATTTGGTTCAAAGTATTATGAATAGAGGAACAGTTTTCTTTTTAGGCAGAGATTTTTGTCTGTTTTGTTTTATAATATATCCCAAGCATCTAGAACACTGCCTGGTACAGAGTTGGTACTCAATAAATTATGAATGAATATGCATTGTGCCAGAATTTGTGCCAGGTACCGGGCATATAGTTGTGAAAAAGCGGAGTTGGTTCCTGGCCTCTTAGAACGTCCAGCCCAGCACCACACAGTCCAGTGATTTTTCTGCCTGCCTGGGCTGCCCTCTAACAAACATCAGAGTGCCCAATTGCTGAGCTCAGAGTAGACTTTCCTCTTAGCAGTGAGTACTTTTCAGATAGTCTTGTTTTTATGTTTTTTTTTTAATTCTAAAAAAAATAGGGGGAGTGTAATGCATTCTATTTAGTCACTCTAAGTTAAAAGTCCACAATTTTCCTCAATACAGGGACAAAATAGTGTTGTCTTTAAAGCTCCAGGCCTGGTAGAGAGCCGAAAGAAGTCATGAGGTACATTCGTTTTACTTTTTCTTTATTTTTTTAAACCTAAAGGAAGATGGTTGTAATGTTTTATATACCGAAGAGTGAAAGGATGTGCAGTAAACATGTTTATTGCTGTCTTTTTTGTAAACTGGAATGCTTCATTTATGAGATCCTGACCTATTTCTTGAGATCTTCTGTGTGCTGTTTGTTGAAATGAATTTTTACATGGCTAAAACGCTTAAGAAAAGAGCTAAAATTGAGTGTATTGAGAGATTATCTGCTGGTTCAGCACACTTCAGATGTTGTGTCAGCAACAATACTTTCTCTCACCCTGTTCTCACAGAGGCAATCACACCATCACGGGAAACTCCAAGGTTGAGAATATACCTGAAAAGTGGAAAGGATTCTGGAAGAATACTGCTGCACAGATATGAACAAAATGACTTTTAATAGCCCTTCAAAATCACAGACTCTTGGTCTAGATAATACAAACTCCTAAATCCCATTTGGCATCGTTTATTTAAAAAAATTCAATTGATAACATTTTGTGTATATACATCTTCTAGATAATTATTTTAATTCTTCACCTCACTTTGTTGTCAAATGTATTCTAACTTAAGTTTGATATTTCTTCTGAATTTCCTTCCCTGCACAAAAAGTCAGATGCGGATATGAATTGTTTTGCCCCATAAACCTTGTTGTCAGAAAAAAATTGATGAAACTATCATGGAAATAGCTTTGATTAGTTATAAACAACTTCAGTGTGTCCTATAAACCCATGATATGACACCAAGATCTACTCTGTAAGATTAAAAAAAAGTTTTCTTGCATGCATGTGGCAGCAACCTTGTTTTAAGATTGGTGTATTGTGACATTCTCAACAAAACACAGAACAAAAGAAAATACAGGCCGGGCGTGGTGGCTCACACCTATAATCCCAGCACTTTGGGAGGCTGAGGCAGGCAGATCACAAGGTCAGGAGTTCAAGACCAGCCTGGCCAACATAGTGAAACCCTGTCTCTACTAAAAATACAAAAATTAGCCGGGCATGATGGTGTGTGGCTGTAATCCCGGCTACTCGGGAGGCTGAGGCAGGAGAATCACTTGAACCCGGGAGGTGGAGGTTCAGTGAGCTGAGATCATTGCACTCTAGCCTGGGTAATAGAGTAAGGCTCCGTCTCAAAAAAAGAAAAGAAAAGAAAATACAGCTTAAGCAATGACCCTTATGCAAGATCTTCTGTAATGCCTGTGATAATTTATAAGGTGTTATTATTTGTGCTCCCACATCACCCAGTGTACACACCTCCATCATAGCATTTATGCAGATGTGTATAATGTATTGTAAACATTGAAGGCAATGCTTTCTTCCAGAAGGGTTCACAGCCACTTCCAAGGATACAACAAACAAACAGAGACAATATGCCCCAAGATGCCATACATTAAAAGTGTGGAGAATGAAAAAATAAAAACACGGGTAGTAACAAAATGGAACCAGAGACAAAGCTAAAATGCATACAAGAATGACCTTCACATTTGCTACAGCTGGGCCATGAATTTGTCTCTAAACTGACCACCTCATTGGTCCCACAATTCATGGTATCTGAAGATAAAATATCAATCCAGTACTCCAGAGAAGTAAAACTATTCCTGGAATGGAGATCAGATTGGAATGTCTCCCAGGGATGCTTATAAAGAGCACATTGTGTTATGTGAGGAGCAGTGTCCTTGACAGTATCCCTGACCAGGTGACCAGTGCAGAGGGATGCCTCTGATGGCAGCACAACAAAGAGCAATTTGCTGAGCTACAGCAATGCTTCTAGGGTGGAGGACTGTCTTGGTGATCATGGCTTAGCAATGTTTTATCTCCAGCACCGAGTATAGTAATTGGCATATAGCAAGTGTCAAGAAGTGTTTGTTGAGTGAATGTCTAATGGACAAGACCCAGTTTAAGGTCTCCCTCTAGGGCGGCTCCCCTGATTACCAAGACCTGATGTCCTGCTCCCCAGCTGTGCATCCTTTTGTTAAGGATGTCCTGCTCCCCAGCCAGGCATCCTTTTGTTAAGCTGTTAAGTGGTACAGCTATGGAATATTTATTCTACTGTTGGGTTAAACTGCCATTTTCTACCACCTACCATGATTTCTAATAAACTGCCCTTTAGATATTTTTGTGTTAAATTTCCCACATCTTCTCCAAATATGGGAGTGAGGCCAGGGGTGTTTGTTCATACACACTTGGTGGTGGTGGTAGTGGTGGTTCGTCAAGAAAGTCCTGTACTTACCACACTGAGAGGTCAGTCCTCAGGTAACCTTATGAATGCTATTGGCTTAGACTCCTACATCCAGGTTGTCCCTCAGAGCAGAGGCAGGGCTGGTAATGGTGCCAGAGTAGGCCTTTGCCATCAGCTTCTGTGCTGAGCACTGGGAAGACCTAGACACAGGCCACAGTAGTGTCAGCATTAAAAGGGACTCTGCACTGAATTAGCAGCTACTGATTAGGGGCTCTTTACACTCCTGTTGGGAGATTGGAGTTGGGTTGAGTGCATAGGTTGGAGTTCAGTTATTTTTAGCTGCCAGAGTTAGAGCCCTAGGAGTGAGGCCTGATGTAAAAGTCTTTCTTCCTGGTGGTTGCCCCCACCTGTCATTTCTGACTTTCATCTCCCTGTTATCATTGAAATTGAAAAGTCATTTTAAAGCAGGAGCTTGGTCCCATAAGCAGCTTTTTTTTTCTTTTTTTTTTTGAGATAGAGTCTTGCACTGTCGCCCAGGCTGGAGTGCAGTGGCACAATCCCAGCTCACTGCAAGCTCCGCCTCCCGGGTTCATGCCATTCTCCTGTCTCAGCCTCTCGAGTAGCTGTGACTACAGGCACCTGCCACCACGCCCGGCTAATTTTTTCGTATTTCTAGTTGAGACGGGGTTTCACCATTTTAGCCAGGATGGTCTCGATCTCCTGACCTCATAATCTGCCTGCCTCGGCCTCCCAAAGTGCTGGGATTACAGGCGTGAGCCACCACGCCCGGCCCTCCATGAGCAGCTTCCTACCTGCCTAGTCATGATGATGTCTTCACCGTGAAGAAGTTGTGATGAAGATAACTGTTCATCTTCTGCTGTGTAACTTTACCTTTTTCTTTTTTCAACAGCAATGGCACTGTCAGATCTAGGACAGGAAACTGGGAAAGGCATTGTAGTGGCTAACAATACAAATTCTGGAAACAATCCTGGCCCCACCACAAACAAGTTACTTATTTTTTTCTGTGCCTCAATTTCCTTGTCTGTAAAAGTGGATAATAATTGTATCTAGATCATAGAGTTATTGTGAAGAGTAAATGAGTTAACACGTACAAGGTGTGCAGAAGAGTATCTACATGTGAAGAGTAAATGAGTTAACACGTACAAGGTGTGCAGAAGAGTATCTACATGTGAAGAGTAAATGAGTTAACACGTACAAGGTGTGCAGAAGAGTATCTACATGTGAAGAGTAAATGAGTTAACACGTACAAGGTGTGCAGAAGAGTATCTACATGTAAATATTTGCTAATAATAATAATAATGGTCATAGAAATTATCCTATTCAAACAGAGGAAATAGTAGAGGTAGTAAATCAACATTACATTGATTTACTAAAATATTGAGTACCTACTATATGTCAGGGTCTTTTCTAGGTCAGTAAAAACAATGTTGACTGTGAGAGACACAATCCCTTTTCTCATGGAGCTTACGGATGAGTGGGGCACAGACATTAAACTAACAATTACACAAGTATATAAGGCAACTCTTCTATTAGGAAGTTGAGCCTTGACCCAGATTTCAGACAATCTTATGACTTCCAGAACGTGATAGGAATAGTGCCCCCACCCTTTTTTTAAAAGCGAGTGTTCTGGTTACCTAATGCTATTTAGCAAGCTTCCCTCAAAATTGGTGACTTAAGGTAACAATCATTTATTTGCTCAGAATTCCGCAGTTGGGGCAGGGCTTAGCAGGGATGGTGCATCTCTGTTCTGTGTAGCAGCTGCTAGGATGGCTTCCCCAGGGCTGGAGGACCCACTTCCAAGCTGGGTCACTCATATGCTGGCTGTTACTGGCTGGGAGCTCTGCTGGGACCTCTCCTTCATGTGGCTAAGTTGGGCTTCTTACAGCATGGTAGCTGGATCCTTTGAACAGGAGCACCCCAAGAGGATAGGCCACAATGTGTAAGCATTTATTAAGGCTCTGCTTGCATTGTACTTGTTAATGTCCCATTGGCAAAAGCCAGTCACTCAGCCAAGTCCAGTCAATGTGGAAGGGGACTACGCAAAGGTAGGAATTCTGAAAGGTGAGAATCAATTAGGTCTACTAAAATAATTGGCTACCACAGAGAGAAAGGCTAAGTATACATTTTCTAAAAAATTTTGTGTTCTTTTTTTTCTTTAATCACGTATGCTATGTCCTCTCAAATATCCAAGAAGTCACACAGGTGAAAAGTAAGGTCTCTTGTGAATCAAAGCCCTTTGGAGAGTGGTTAAAATTTTTGTTATAGGCCTCATAATTTAGGAGCAATATTATTCTATGAAAGCAGAAGTTTACTGTGGTTAAAAGTATGGTGAAGACAGTTACTGAAATCGTATTATTTTCTTTTTTTTTTTTTTTGAGACGGAGTCTCGCTCTGTCGCCCAGGCTGGAATGCAGTGGCGCAATCTCGGCTCACTGCAAGCTCCGCCTCCCGGGTTCACGCCATTCTCCTGCCTCAGCCTCTCCGAGTAGCTGGGACTACAGGCGCCTGCCACCACACCCGGCTAATTTTTTTTTTTTGTATTTTTAGTAGAGACGGGGTTTCACCGTGGTCTCGATCCCCTGACCTTGTGATCCGCCCTCCTCGGCCTCCCAAAGTGCTGGGATTACAAGCGTGAGCCACCGTGCCCGGCCATATTATTTTCACATAGAGAACTGGAGCTTTGCTTGTGAAAAGAATGACAAAGTAGGAGTGTCTCGGGGTTGTCTGAATGGTGTAAATGTGTAGACATTCAAATTTGTTGTCAAGAGGAATCAAACCATGCTCAGGAAAATGCCACTGGATGTCCAGTTTGAAGTGCAGTAAGAAAGACAAGTGGGAGAAAGAGCAGCAATGCAATATTGGAAAGACTAGCAGTAAGGAGACTGCAGGTTTGGGAGAATGGAACGGCTCAGCACTGAGGCTGTGAAAGGTGAGCGTGTGCTGCAGCTGTCCTCACTAGACTGAAAGCTCCTTAAGGGGAAGGGCTGTGTCTGGCTTGTTGACTCAACATGGACCCCACTGCCTGACACAGAGAAGGCACTCTAAGTGTTTGATGAATGGATGCATTTAAAGAAATGCAGAATTGGAAACCATTCCCTCTCTTTAAGATTCTGGTGCCATAAAATAATTAGAGTAACCTTAAAAAATATGGCGCTTTGGCTGGGCGCGGTGGCTCACGCCTGTAATCCCAGCACTTTGGGAGGCCCAGGCGGGCGGATCACAAGGTCAGGAGTTCGAGACCAGCCTGGCCAAGATGGTGAAACCCCCGTCTCTACTAAAAATAAAAAATTAGCTGGGCGTGGTGGCAGGCGCCTGCAGTCCCAGCTACTCGGGAGGCTGAGGCAGAAGAATTCCTTGAACCTGGGAGGCGGAGGTTGCAGTGAGCCGAGATCGTGCGACTGCACTCTAGCCTGGGTGACAGAGCGAGACTCCATCTCAAAAAAAAAAAAAAAAAAAAAAAAAAAAAATATATATAATATATATATATATATATATATGGCACTCCACTGATTAAAATCCTTTAATGGTTTCTCATTTCACCCAGATATCCACATGACTTTCTTCTTCTTTCAGGTCTGTGCTCAAGAGAGGCCTCCCACACTACCAAGACATCCTCACCACTTTTTTTTTTCTTTTTTTTGAGACACAATTTCTGTTACCCAGGCTGTAGTGCAGTGGCACGATCTCAGCTCACTACAACCTCTGCCTCTCAGGTTCAAGCAATTTTCATGCCTCAGCTTCCCAAGTAACTGGGATTATAGGCGTGCACCACCACGCTCTGTTAATTTTTGTACTTTTTGGTAAAGACAGGGTTTCACTATGTTGGCCAGGCTGGTCTCAAACTCCTGAGCTCAGGCAATCCACCTGCCTTGGTCTCCCAACATGCTGGGATTACAGGCGTTACTCACCGCGCCCGGCCATCCTCACCATTTTCTATATCCCACTTGTTTCTTCTTTATAGCATTTATCCTCACATGACCTGTATCTTTCTTTTCTTATGGTCTGCCTCACCCATTTAGACTGTAAGATCCTTGAAAGCAGGAACTTTTTTTTGGAACGAAGTTTCACTCTTGTTGCCCAGGCTGGAGTGCAATGGCGTGATCTCGGCTCACTGCAACCTCTGCCTCCCGGGTTCAAGCAATTCTCCTGCCTCAGCCTCCTGAGTAGCTGGGATTACAGGCGCCTGCCACCACGACCAGCTAATTTTTGTATATTTAGTAGAGACGGGGTTTCACCATGTTGACCAGGCTGGTCTTGAACTTCTGACCTCAGGTGATCCACCCGCCTCAGCCTCCCAAAGTGCTGGGATTACAGGCGTGAGCCACCACACCTGGCGAATGCAGGAACTTTGTTTTGTTCACTGTGGTAGCCCCAGCTCCTAGAGTGATTCCTGACATGTAGAAGTTGCTCAGAGTTGAATGAATGAGTGAATGTACCAGCCAATGGAGAGCTAGAGTTGCTTTGGTTTCATCTGACTGGAGGCCAAGACCCTGAGACTGTGGGATGTGGGTATCCGTGTGGGCTCCTATAGCCATGTCTCTCCCACTTGACTAGTAAGAGGAGCTGGTCTGACAGTGCCAAGAGCCCAGGCCCTCCTGTTCTGGGAAGTACTATTGCCTGTCTGCGATTGTGAGATTGAGGGCGCGGATACCGTAAGGTTCTTATGGTTTGGAGATGGTGCAGAAGGCAGCCCCATCAGTCTTTAAAGTAGCCAGAGAAGTTTTCTAAGTTTCAACCCAGGACTCTTGACTGAATGCGTTCAAGAAATTGAAGGAAAGGCCCTGTGTTTGGGCAAATAGGCAAGGAGAGAGTGGTAGATGAGATTAGAGAGATGGACAAGAACTTCTGTAAAACTGACCAAACAAGGGAGTTTATTCTTAATTTGATGAGCATTGCTAAAGGATTTAAGCAGGGGAGTGACATGATCAGGTTTGTTTGTATTTTGAATTTTTTTTCCCTTTTCTTTTCTTTATTATTATTATTTTTTAGAGACAGGGTATCACCCTGTTACCTGGGCTGGAGGGCTGGAGTGCAGTGGCATAATCATGGCTTACTGCAGCCTTGGACTTCTGGGCTCAAGCAGTCCTCTTTCCTCAGTCTCTCAAGTAGCTGGGATCACGGGCACATACCACCGTGCCTGGCTAAGTTATTTATTTTTTTATAGAGACAGGGTCTCACTTTGTTACCCAGCCTGGTCTCAAACTTCTGGTCTCAAGCAGTCTTCCTGCCTTGGCCTCCTAACATGCTAGGATTACAGGCATGTGAAATATTTTCTCTAGTTGCAGTGTGATTGGATTGGAGGGGACGAGTGAATTAGGGAGAAAAGAAAGAATAACATTCCAGAAAGAATAGCACGAACATCAAGGAACTCAATATACTGATGTATTGGGGTGGGGGAAAGGGTAGGAAGTTCAATGTTGCTGGTACAAGGCTGGGACTAAAGAGGTGGTGGAAGGCAAGGCAGGTTAAGTAAGTTAGAAGGCATTCCTGTGCCTTTCTTCTTAATGTTTATAAGAAATTTCAGGATAGACCACTATAAGATTTGTGATTTACACAGATCAGCATTGCTGAATTGAAATAAAATTTTCACACAAACCACCAATGATATGAATGTCGGTGCTTGGAATTACAGTAATCATCTCCTAAACTCTTAAAAATTAGATCCTTGAAAGAGTTAAGAGTTAATTAGATTCAAGAAATCAGCACATAGTGGGAGAAGTTAACCAGTCCTAGAAGCAGGAGTTGAAAATAATAGAGGGTAAATTATAGTTGGAAGATTTTAAAGTGAATTTACAGGGTGTAGTTTATGGATACATCATCATGTTTACACTGTAATGTATAGAACAGAACTGCTCAACTGGTGTCCCAATTACAGGTATGATTACCAAGAATTTGAAAAGATTATAATTAAAAAATCTTTTTTTTTTTTTTTTTTGAGACGGAGTCTTGCTCTGTCGCCCAGGCTGGAGTGCAGTGGCGCAATCTCGGCTCACTGCAAGCTCTGCCTCCTGGGTTCACGCCATTCTCCTGCCTCAGCCTCTCCGAGTAGCTGGGACTACAGGCGCCCACCACCACGCCCGGCTAATTTTTTTGTATTTTTAGTAGAGACGGGGTTTCACCGTGGTCTCGATCTCCTGACCTCGTGATCTGCCCGCCTCGGCCTCCCAAAGTGCTGGGATTACAAGCGTGAGCCACCGCGCCTGGTCGTATAATTAAAAAATCTTAATCAGGCCTACGAGGTGGCTCACATCTGTAATCCCAGCACTTTGGGAGGTAGAGGCTGGTGGGTCACCTGAGGTCAGGAGTTCGATACCAGCCTTGCCAACATGGCAAAACCCTGTCTCTACTAAAAATACAAAAATTAGCCGGGCATAGTGGCACTTGCCTGTAATCCCAGCTACTGGGGAGGCTGAGGCAGGAGAATTGCTTGAACCAGGGAGGTGGAGGTTGCAGTGAGCCAAGATCGTGCCACTGCACTCCAGCCTGGGTGACAGAGTGAGACTCCATCTCAAAAAAAAAAAAAAAAATCTTAATCAGAAGCTGTGTGTGGTGGTTCACACCTGTAATTCCAGCATTTTGGGAGGCCGAGGCTGGAGGACTGCTTGAGGCCAAGAGTTTGAGACCAGCCTGGGTAATACAGCGAGACCCTGTCTCTAATTAAAAAAAAAAAAATCTTAGAAATCGTATAGCTATTTTATCATGAAACCTTAATGTCATAAAGGTTATATTTACAGAAATATGCTCAATTTCCTCATCAAAAAAATCTGAAAATATTTTACTTGGATATGTAGCCAAAATCAACGTTATTTTCCCCAATACTTTGTTTTTTATTTATATTATTATATATAATTATAAAGAAAAAATAAGGATTTTTTTTTCACCAAGCTCTTCATGGGCCTCCCCTCAGATTTACCTCCATGTGTTCTGCAAATATTAGAATTTTATCTTTTTGCCATGACATAATGAAGTTGGGAAGCAGTAGGAGGTTAACTTACCTAAAAAGTAAATAAAATGATATCATTAGAAAATAGGAGGAGTGCATTAGGTTGGATTCACCCAGAGCAGACACTGTCACAAGGATTTGGAATGCTAGTATTTTGGAGATGATCCCAAGAATTACCAGTAGGGGAGTGAAGAAGTGAGACAAGAATGGGGAGGAAACCAGCAGAGGACGGGTTGATAGGCAGGGTACCCCATCAGTCTTGGTGGGGAGCGTTGGGGAGACAGTGTAGTACACACGTCAAAGTTGTTTCACCCTAGGGGTGAGAAAACATGTTTACCTACTTTTTTTTAAATATCATTTTCATTATGCTCAGTAGCATAAATTCCCTCACTTTAGACCTGTATATGGTCAGAGAAAGCAATGTCGCAGTTCTTGCAGTAAGAAGTTTTTGGATATATGAAACACGCAACTAAATTTATGTTTCGCTAGATTTTCATTCTATCACCACTAAATAACTTTTATGATTTGGCATCAGACCTAGGACTGCCTATAGAAAAGAGTATGTTTTGTCTTGTCCAGTTGATGCTGCCCCCAAATATCTCTTGAGTCAGTGAACTTCTGTCCCTTCGTTCAGGCTGCCAACGTCCTTTGCACTGCATCAGTAAACTGCTAACTGCTTTCCACTTTTCTGCTTTTGCCATCCCCACTAGTCCATTCTTGCTCACAGCAGCCACAATGACCTTCATAAAATGAACATCAAATATGTCACTTCCTAACTAACTCTTCAGGGGTTTTTCATTGAATGGTGAATCCACATACAGTTCTTAAATGGTTTACTATTGTCCTTGCTCGGGCCTCCTTATCTTCCTTTCACTAACTCCATTGGATTTTCACCTCCACTGGACTTCTAGCAACCCTAAAAAAAAATCTAAAAGCCCTGCTATTGGGCCTTTGTACATGCTCTTTCCTCAGTTTGGATCACAGACCTAGAATATTTTTCCATCAAGTCTTCAGGTGTTTGTTTCCTTTCTGTCTTTCTGGACTCAGTTTAATTGTCCTTTCCTCAGATAGGCCTTTCTTTTTCTTTTCTTTTTTTTCTTTTCTTTTCTTTTCTTTTTTTTCTCTCTTTCTTTCTCTCTTTCTCTCTTTCTTTCTTTCGACAGTCTTGCTCTGTCGCCCAGGCTAGAGTGCAGTGGCGTGATCTAGGCTCACTACAAGCTCTGCCTCCTGGGTTCACACCATTCTCCTGCCTCAGCCTCCCGAGTAGCTGGGACTACAGGCGCCCGCCACCTCGCCTGGCTAATTTTTTGTATTTTTAGTAGAGACCAGGTTTCACCGTGTTAGCCAGGATGGTCTCGATCTCCTGACTTCGTGATTCGCCCGCCTCGGCCTCCCAAAGTGCTGGGATTACAGGTGTGAGCCACCGCGCCCAGCCAGATAGGTCTTTCTTGACGCCCTCACAACCCTCTCCCTCCCTACTGTTTCTCTGGAGAACTCTGACTAATACAACTTTCCCCAAATGCCAAAACAAAATGAGGTGTCCCAGCTATACTCTCTCTCAGAATTTCATATTTTTCCTTCTGAGCAAGTCTCTGGACCAGGCAACCACAGCCTCTGGCTTCACTTGCTTTTCCCTTAGATCAGGTAGGTACTCTGCCCTCCAACTGCTTTTCCCTTAGAGCAGGAGTCTCAAAATCTTAAAGAAAGAAGGGCTTTCAGGGGGCCAGACAGGTTATATAAGTGAGTGGGTGGAAACAGTGGCAAACTGGAGAGCACATGGCAGCTATTCACAATTCTGGCTATTTGTTGTTGGACTTGGCTAGATTTATTGATTTTTCCCCCAAGAGATCGGGAATCCTGATTTTTTTTTTTTTTTTTTTTTTGAGACGGAGTCTCGCTCTGTCGCCCAGGCTGGAGTGCAGTGGCACAATCTCGGCTCACTGCAAGCTCCGCCTCCCGGGTTCACGCCATTCTCCTGCCTCAGCCTCTCCGAGTAGCTGGGACTACAGGCGCCTGCCACCACGCCCGGCTAATTTTTTGTATTTTTAGTAGAGATGGGGTTTCACCGTGGTCTCGATCTCCTGACGTCGTGATCCACCTGCCTCGGCCTCCCAAAGTGCTGGGATTACAAGCGTGAGCCACCGCACCCGGCCTGGGAATCCTGATTTTTTTAAAAATTTCTTTTTATTAACTTTTTTTTATAGAGAGAGGGTCTTGCTATGTTGGCTGGGCTCATCTTGAACTCCTGGCCTCAAGCAATCCTCCTGACTCATCTTCCCAAATGCTGGGATTACAGACATGAGCCACTGAGCCCAGCCAGAATCCGGGTTTTCATGTGAGATCTCATTTCTAACCATTGGAATTAAAAGAAACACACAAACAACAAAACCCTGAGCAGAGTAGCCAAAAACAATCTTGGAAAAAAAAAAAAAAGAATAAAGTTCTTATACTTCCTGATTTCAAAAAGTATTACAAAGCTATAGTAATCAAAACAGTGTGGTACTAGTGTAAAGACAGACATACAGACTGATGGAATACAATAGAAATCCCAGAAATAAATCCTTGCATAAATGATTAAATGATATTCAATAAGTATGTCAATACCATTCAGTGAGGAAAGGGCAGTCTTTTCAACAAATGGTGTTGCTAAAATCTGGGTATCCACATGCAAAAAATTGAAGTTGGAGCCTTACCTTACGTAGTACAGAAAATGAACTCAAGATCAGGCACAGTGTCTCACACCTGTAATGCCAGCACTTTGGGAGGCTGAGGCAGGAGGATTGCTTGAGCCCAGGAGTTCAAGATCAGCCTGGGCAACAGAGCAAGACCTCTGTCTCTTTAAAAAAAAATTAGCTAGGCTTGGTGGGACATGCCTGTAGTCCCAGCTACTTGGGAGGCTGAGGTGGGAGGATTGTTTGAGTCTGGGTGGTCAAGCTGCAGTAAGCTGTGATGCAATCACTGCACTCCAGCCTGGGCGACAGAGCAAGACCCTGTCTCACAAAAACAAAACAAAAAGCTTCCTCTTTCTTTCCAGCTGCAATCACTCGCTGCTGCCGGCGACTGCCTGGGACTGCCGCGGCGCGCCACCGCTGCCTGCTTTTTCTCGTTTGGCTGCAGGCGCGCGGTCGCCATGTTGGCCACGCTGCTCACCAGCTCCTGAAGCCGAGTGCTCTGCCCGCCTCAGCCTCCCGAGGTACTGGGACTGCAGACGGAGTCTCGCTCACCCGGTGCTCGGTGTTGCCCGGGCTGGAGTGCGGTGGCGTGGTCTGGGCTCACGGCAGCCTCCGCCTCCCAGCCGCCTGCCTTGGCCTACCAGGGTGCTGGGATTGCAGCCCCTGCCCGGCCGCCGCCCCGTCTGGGAGGTGGGGAGCGTCTCTGCCCGGCCACCCATCGTGTGGGAGGTGAGGAGCGCCTCTGCCCGGCCACCCATTGTCTGGGAGGTGAGGAGCGCCTCTGCCCCGCCACCCATCGTCTGGGAGGTGAGGAGCGCTTCTGTCCGGCCACCCATCGTCTGGGAAGTGAGGAGCGCCTCTGCCTGGCCGCCCCGTCTGGGAAGAAGTGAGGAGCGCCTCTGCCCGGCCGCCCCGTCTGGGAAGTGAGGAGCGCCTCTGCCCAGCCGTCCCGTCTGGGAAGAAGTGAGGAGCGCCTCTGCCCAGCCGCCCCGTCTGGGAAATGAGGAGCGCCTCTGCCTGGCCGCCCCGTCCGGGAAGAAGTGAGGAGCACCTCTGCCCTGCCGCCCCGTCCGGGAAGAAGGGAGGAGCCCCTCTGCCCGGCCGCCCCGTCCGGGAAGAAGTGAGGGGCCCCTCTGCCCGGCCGCCCCGTCTGGGAAGTGAGGAGCGCCTCTGCCCAGGCACCCATCGTCTGGGAAGTGAGGAGCGCCTCTGCCTGGCCGCCCCGTCTGGGAAGTGAGGCGCGCCTCTGCCCGGCCACCCACCGTCTGGGAAGTGAGGAGCGCCTCTGCCCGGCCGCCCCGTCTGGGAAGAAGTGAGGAGCGCCTCTGCCCGGCCGCCCTGTCCGGGAAGAAGTGAGGAGCACCTCTGCCGGGCCGCCCCGTCTGGGAAGAGGTGAGGGGTGCCTCTGCCCAGCCGCTCCGGCTGGGAAGTGAGGAGCACCTCTGCCCGGCCACCCATCGTCTGGGAAGTGAGGAGCGCCTCTGCCCGGCCGCCCCGTCCGGGAAGAAGTGAGGAGCGCCTCTGCCCGGCCGCCCCGTCTGGGAAGAGGTGAGGGGTGCCTCTGCCTGGCCGCCCCGTCTGGGAAGTGAGGAGCACCTCTGCCCGGCCACCCATCGTCTGGGAAGTGAGGAGTGCCTCTGCCCGGCCGCCCCGCCTGGGAAGTGAGGAGAGCCTCTGCCCGGCCACTCATCGTCTGGGAAGTGAGGAGCGCCTCTGCCCGGCCGCCCCGTCTGGGAAGTGAGGAGCGCCTCTGCCCGGCCGCCCCATCTGGGAAGTGAGGAGCGCCTCTGCCCGGCCGCCCCGTCTGGGAAGTGAGGAGCGCCTCTGCCCAGCCACCCATCGTCTGGGAAGTGAGGAGCGCCTCTGCCCGGCCGCCCCGTCTGGGAAGTGAGGAGAGCCTCTGCCCGGCCACCCATCGTCTGGGAAGTGAGGAGCGCCTCTGCCCGGCCACCCATCGTCTGGGAAGTGAGGAGCGCCTCTGCCCGGCCACCCATCGTCTGGGAAGTGAGGAGCGCCTCTGCCCGGCCGCCCCGTCTGGGAAGTGAGGAGCGCCTCTGCCCGGCCGCCCCGTCTGGGAAGTGAGGAGCGCCTCTGCCCGGCCGCCCCGTCTGGGAAGTGAGGAGCGCCTCTGCCCGGCCGTCCCGTCTGGGAAGTGAGGAGCGCCTCTGCCCGGCCGTCCCGTCTGGGAAGTGAGGAGCGCCTCTGCCCGGCCACCCATCGTCTGGGAAGTGAGGAGCGCCTCTGCCCGGCCGCCCCGTCTGGGAAGTGAGGAGCGCCTCTGCCCGGCCGCCCCGTCTGGGAAGTGAGGAGCGCCTCTGCCCGGCCGCCCCGTCTGGGAAGTGAGGAGCGCCTCTGCCCGGCCGCCCCGTCTGGGAAGTGAGGAGCGCCTCTGCCCGGCCGCCCCGTCTGGGAAGTGAGGAGCGCTCTGCCCGGCCGTCCCGTCTGGGAAGTGAGGAGCGCCTCTGCCCGGCCACCCACCGTCTGGGAAGTGAGGAGCGCCTCTGCCCGGCCACCCACCGTCTGGGAAGTGAGGAGCGCCTCTGCCCGGCCACCCACCGTCTGGGAAGTGAGGAGCGCCTCTGCCCGGCCGTCCCGTCTGGGAAGTGAGGAGCGCCTCTGCCCGGCCGCCCCATTTGGGAAGAAGTGAGGAGCGCCTCTGCCCGGCCGCCCCGTCCGGGAAATGAGGAGCGCCTCTGCCCGGCCGCCCCGTCCAGGAAGAAGTGAGGAGCGCCTCTGCCCGGCCGCCCATCCGGGAAGAAGTGAGGAGCGCCTCTGCCCGGCCACCCCGTCCGGGAAGAAGTGAGGAGCGCCTCTGCCCGGCTGCCCCGTCTGGGAGGTGAGGAGAACCTCTGCCCGGCCACCCATCGTCTGGGAGGTGAGGAGCGCCTCTGCCGGCCGCCCCGTCTGGGAAGTGAGGAGCGCCTCTGCCCGGCCGCCCGTCTGGGAAGTGAGGAGCGCCTCTGCCCGGCCGCCCCGTCTGGGAAGTGAGGAGCGCCTCTGCCCGGCCGCCCCGTCTGGGAAGTGAGGAGCGCCTCTGCCCGGCCGTCCCGTCTGGGAAGTGAGGAGCGCCTCTGCCCGGCCACCCACCGTCTGGGAAGTGAGGAGCGCCTCTGCCCGGCCACCCACCGTCTGGGAAGTGAGGAGCGCCTCTGCCCGGCCACCCACCGTCTGGGAAGTGAGGAGCGCCTCTGCCCAGCCACCCATCGTCTGGGAAGTGAGGAGCGCCTCTGCCCGGCCGCCCCGTCTGGGAAGTGAGGAGAGCCTCTGCCCGGCCACCCATCGTCTGGGAAGTGAGGAGCGCCTCTGCCCGGCCGCCCCATCCGGGAAGAAGTGAGGAGCGCCTCTGCCCGGCCACCCCGTCCGGGAAGAAGTGAGGAGCGCCTCTGCCCGGCTGCCCCGTCTGGGAGGTGAGGAGAACCTCTGCCCGGCCACCCATCGTCTGGGAGGTGAGGAGCGCCTCTGCCCGGCCGCCCCGTCTGGGAAGTGAGGAGCGCCTCTGCCCGGCCGCCCCGTCTGGGAAGTGAGGAGCGCCTCTGCCCGGCCGCCCCGTCTGGGAAGTGAGGAGCGCCTCTGCCCGGCCGCCCCGTCTGGGAAGTGAGGAGCGCCTCTGCCCGGCCGTCCCGTCTGGGAAGTGAGGAGCGCCTCTGCCCGGCCACCCACCGTCTGGGAAGTGAGGAGCGCCTCTGCCCGGCCACCCACCGTCTGGGAAGTGAGGAGCGCCTCTGCCCGGCCACCCACCGTCTGGGAAGTGAGGAGCGCCTCTGCCCGGCCACCCACCGTCTGGGAAGTGAGGAGCGCCTCTGCCCGGCCACCCACCGTCTGGGAAGTGAGGAGATCCTCTGCCCGGCCACCCACCGTCTGGGAAGTGAGGAGCGCCTCTGCCCGGCCACCCACCGTCTGGGAAGTGAGGAGCGCCTCTGCCCGGCCACCCACCGTCTGGGAAGTGAGGAGCGCCTCTGCCCGGCCGCCCCGTCTGGGAAGTGAGGAGCGCCTCTGCCCGGCCGCCCCGTCTGGGAAGTGAGGAGCGCCTCTGCCCGGCCGCCCCGTCTGGGAAGTGAGGAGCGCCTCTGCCCGGCCGCCCCGTCTGGGAAGTGAGGAGCGCCTCTGCCCGGCCGTCCTGTCTGGGAAGTGAGGAGCGCCTCTGCCCGGCCACCCACCGTCTGGGAAGTGAGGAGCACCTCTGCCCGGCCACCTACCGTCTGGGAAGTGAGGAGCGCCTCTGCCCGGCCATCCCGTCTGGGAAGTGAGGAGCGCCTCTGCCCGGCCACCCACCGTCTGGGAAGTGAGGAGCGCCTCTGCCCGGCCACCCACCGTCTGGGAAGTGAGGAGCGCCTCTGCCCGGCCGTCCCGTCTGGGAAGTGAGGAGCACCTCTGCCCGGCCACCCACCGTCTGGGAAGTGAGGAGCGCCTCTGCCCGGCCACCCACCGTCTGGGAAGTGAGGAGCGCCTCTGCCCGGCCACCCACCGTCTGGGAAGTGAGGAGCGCCTCTGCCCGGCCACCCACCGTCGGGGAAGTGAGGAGCGCCTCTGCCCGGCCACCCACCGTCGGGGAAGTGAGGAGTGCCTCTGCCTGGCCGCCCCGCCTGGGAAGTGAGGAGCGCCTCTGCCCGGCCACCCATCGTCTGGGAAGTGAGGAGCACCTCTGCCCGGCCACCTACTGTCTGGGAAGTGAGGAGCGCCTCTGCCCGGCCACCTATCGTCTGGGAAGAAGTGAGGAGCGTCTCTGCCTGGCCGCCCCGTCTGGGAAGTGAGGAGCGCCTCTGCCCGGCCGCCCCATGTCTGGGAAGAAGTGAGGAGCGCCTCTGCCCGGCCACTCCGTCTGGGAGGTCTACCATGGAGGCCAGAAGCAATGTGGGGGATGGACGTGGTGGCTCACGCCTGTGGTCCCGGCACTCTGGGGGGCGAGGGGTTATCACCTAGGAGTCGAGACCAGTCTGGCCAACTTGGCGAAACATGAAAAATACAACAGACAAACAACAACCAACTCATGACAACAAAAAGGTTACCCTGGAGTCATACTCTAATTTTTTCTATTTTCTCCTTTTATCTTTATCCACTTCTTTTTCTTCCTCTTCCTTCTCCTCTTCTTTATCAAATAGAGGTTATTATCACTGATCCACATAAAGTCCTCTCTATTATTTTAACTCCCCCCCCATTTCTTTCCCCGACTTCCATGTGTAACCTTCCTAATTTTGATACGCATCTTTTTGTTTGTATGTATTTTTAGAAAATGTTTATTGTTTTTGTGTGCAAAAAAATTAATAAAAAAAAAAAAAAAACAAAAAAACAAAACCACGCCTCAAAAATGGATCAAAGACCTAAACATAAGACCTAAAACTATAAAATTCTTAGAAGAAAACATAAGGGAAAAGCTTCATGACATATTTGGCAATGTTTTCTTGGATATAACACCAAAAGACAGGCAGCAAAAGTAAAAATAGGTAAATTGAAGTACTTCAAAATTAAGTTTTGTGCATCCAGGGATACAGCCAGCAAGCAGAGTGAAAAGCACCCTATGAAATGGGAATCTTATATTTGATCAGAGGTCAATATCCAGAATATATAAAGAACTCCTACAACAAAACAAAAAACCAAATTACCCCATTAAAAATGGACGAAGTACTTGAATAGACATTTCTCCAAATACATACAAATAGACAAGAAGCTTATGAAAAGATCAACATCACTAATCATTAGGGAAATACAAAGCAAATCAACATCACTAATCATTAGGGAAATACAAAGCAAAACCACAATGAGATACCATCTCACACCCATTAGGATGGCTGCTATAAAAAAAAAGTAACAAGTGGCTGGGCGCAGTGGCTCATGCCTGTAATCCCAGCACTTGGGAGGCCGAGGTGGGCAGATCACAGGGTCAGGAGTTCGAGACCAGCCTGGCCAATATGGTGAAACTCCATCTCTTCTAAAAAAAAAAAAAAAAAAATACAAAAATTAGCCGGGTGTAGTGGCAGGCACCTGTAGTCCCAGCTACTCGGGAGGCTGAGGCAGGAGAATCGCCTTAACCCGCGAGGTGGAGGTTGCAGGGAGCCGAGGTTGCAGGGAGCCGAGATTGCGCCACTGCACTCCAGCCTGGGTAACAGAGCGAGACTCCATCTCAAAAAAAAAAAAAAAAAAAAAAAAAAAAAAAAGAAGTGTTAGCAAGAATGTGGAGAAGTTGGAACTCTTGTACACTATTGGTAGAAATGTAAAATCATCCAGCTGCTATGGAAAACAGTGTGACAGTTCCTCAAAATATTAAAAATGGAATTACCATGTAATCCAGCAATTTCACTTCTGTGTATATATTCAAAATAATTGAAAGAAGAATTTTTAAAAATTGTTTCACATTAAAAACAAATTTCAATGGCTTTAGGGGTACAAATGGTTTTTGGTTTCATGGATGAATTGTATAATGGTGAAGTCTGAAATTCTAGTGTACCTATCACCCAAGTAGTAGTTACATGCAATATGTAGTTTTTTAAAATCTCTCATCTTCCTCCCACTCTCTCCGCTTCTGAATCTCCAATGTCCATTATACCACTCTGTATGCCTTTACATCTTTACATACCCAAAGCTTAGCTGCCAATTATAAGTGAGAACATGTGGTATTTGGTTTTCCATTCCTGAGTTACTTCACTTAGAAAAATGGCCTCCAGTTCCATTCAGGTTGCTGCAAGAGACATTATTTCATTATTCTTTATGGCTGAGTAGTATTCCACGGTGTATATGTACCACATTTTCTTTATGCACTCATCAGTTCATGGGCATTTAGGTTGGTTCCATGTTTTTGCAATTGCAAATTGCGAAAAGAGGATCTCGAAGAGATATTTATACACTCATGTTCATAGTAGCATTATTCACAATAGCCAAATGGTGGAATATCCACGGATGGATGAATGGATAAAGTATGGTGTGTACATGCAATGGAGTGTTACTCAGCTTTAAAAAGGAACTTTTTACACAGGATACAATGTGGATGAAACTTGAGGACATTATATTAAGTGAAATAAGCCAGTCACAAAAGGGCAAATACTGCCTGATTTTACTTATATGAGGTACCTAGAGTGGTCAGACTCATGAAAACTGTAAGTAGAATGGTGGTTGCCAGGTGTTGGGGGAGGGAAAATGGGAGCTATTTAATTGATAGAGTGTTTTTTTTTTTTTTTTTTTTTTTTTTTTTTTTTGAGACAGAGTCTTGCTCTATCGCCCAGGCTGGAGTGCAGTGGAGTGATCTTGGCTCACTGCAACCTCTACCTCCCGGGTTCAAGCAATTCTCCTGCTTCAGCCTCCAAAGTAGCTGGGACTACAGGCGAGTTCCACCACGCCAGGCTGTTCTCGAACTCCTGACCTCAGGTAATCCACCTGCCTCGGCCTCCCAAAGTGCTGGGATTACAGGTGTGAGCCACCGTGCCTGGCTGAGTTTCAGTTTTTCAAGATGAAAAAGTTCTGGTGATTAGCATGGCAATATGAAGTTCCTGAAAGTCTTAACTGCCTGCCATACCTTTAGCTATGCATTGTGCCATGTGATCTTGCTTTTCTGGCCACTAATACACTATAGACAATGGACTAGGCCTAACAAGCAGGACATGGAAACTCTGCCCAATTTTGCACATTATATAGTGAATGATGTAATTAGAAGATCCAATCCAACTTTTGGATGCAAGACACACAAAGGCAGGTCAAAGAAGCACCCTTAACCGAGAGGGATGCTTAATTCTGAGGGAACAACAAAACTGGTCAGGTCACCAGAGTTGCCTCTTTTTATCTTGAGCAGTTGTGAACAACATTCCTCAGCTGTAAGGCCTGTGTGGCTGCTGAGATGCTGCTTATGTTTTCCGACTTCCTCATATGACCCTAATATAAACCTGCATCTTCTCTGCTAACAAAAGCAAGCCTGTCCTCTGTGTTTCTTGGAAGATCCTCTCACCTTCTGTCTTGAAGGCTCTGATAGCTCCATCATACCGTTAAGTCTCTGCTTTTCCATGGAAGGAAACAATACTCCACCCTGATGAAGGTGACTCCTTAAGTCTCAATTTTGTTAAAGAAAAAATTATTCAATGATACTTGCTGAAGCATGGTAAGGAAGACTTTATTCAGGAACTTCATGATAGGTATATAGAGCTCACTGCAACAGAGTTTTGCAATGGAAGAGAGATTCAGCTCAACTCCGAACAGCAGCATGGGCAAGTGGGCATTTATGGCCAAGGAGCTGTGTAGGGGTCAGTGGATGGAAAATTACTAAGAGGAAACATCAGGGGTAAAGGAGTTTCTGGCTAAATAGACCTAACAGGATTCTTGCTGGAGACAGGCCAAGGTAATCAGACATCATCTGCGGGATAGTGGAGAATAAGGAACCTGATCAGATATTGAGAATAACCACATAAGGCGGGGTGGTGGTGGTGGTTCTTGCTAAACTGACTTAGCCAGGGTCTGTGCTAAAACTGGATTTTACAGGGAAGTGCACAGATGGGCCTAGCAGAAAATTCAGAAACCTAATTCAACCAAAGAATCTTTGCCGGTGTGTTGTACTTGAGAAAAATTATAAACTATACTTTTACCCCCGAGATAGGGATCGTTCCTTCTGCCAAAATGCCTTTGAATAATTGCAATATGATTCTTAGGGAACGTTCTGGAATTGCTGTAAAAAATCAGTACACGCATCTTATCCCTGCATCCTGCTTTTTTTTCTCCCGGATTGCCCCTCAGTTCATTTAGTGTAGACAGCACTACAAAAATTTTAACAGGTTTCCCCGCCTCTTACCCCTCCATTCTTTCCTCCCTGCACAAGGGAGAAAGCGGACTGTAGTTTAAAAAGCAAGTGGCAGTGCTACAGCAGGTTGTCTGCAGCAGGAGAGATGGC
Organism: Nomascus leucogenys; assembly: GCF_006542625.1. NCBI lineage: Eukaryota > Metazoa > Chordata > Mammalia > Primates > Hylobatidae > Nomascus > Nomascus leucogenys. The sequence goes on from NC_044388.1 coordinate 81,778,457, forward strand.
CTTAAAGGTTGTGAACGTCTCCTTATGGAGTATCGAGAAGCTGCACAGCCACCTAGAAACGTCCACAGAGGGATTGGGTCTGAAATGTCACCCCATTCAGAGACTGTGAGGCAGTGACAGGCGAGTGGTCCTCAGGTAGAGAGATGCTGAGAGAGCTGGTCCCCACAGGCATAACTGCCAGGATCCTCGCTTGGACCACAGCCCAGGGAAAACCCAGTTGGGGCGGACGCTTTTTGATCTGGGAATTGGGCAAGATTCTTTCAGCCAATCCGTTAGAGAGGTGCTGGTGACGTTACTGGCCGAGCTCCAGCCGGCCTCTGACGTCATCCCGCAGCGCCGGAAGCGGTGAGGCACAGATGAGTGGTTTGAATTTGTCCGTCTCCGATATCTGGAGGTAAGGCGGTTGTCAGCCTATCCCCTCTGCTGGCTGGGCTCAATACCGCGGGTGAGCGTTCGGCCGAGGCTGCTCCTACCCTGGAGTGATGTGCCTTGAATGACGCTGCTTTCATTCGCTGCTCTCACGGCTGCTTTCTCTGTCCTCCCCTCCTACTCCCTTGGGCTGTTTCAGCTGGCGCTCCCGTTGGTCTTCGACCCACTTTGCGTTTGTTCACGTGTGCTCCCGACACCTGTATGTACATTGGTCGCAACACAAGCAGAAAAAATATTAGAGAGTGGGCCCTGTCCAACCAAGGAGGCGGCCCAGCTTGTCGGGAAGGACAGTGTTTCCGCCAGAAATGCTTCGTGAAAGGCACTTGAGGGACCTTAGCAGCATCCTCAACAGGCCTTATAGGAATGCCAGAAGAAGCAGTCCTTGGCCAGGCGGGGTGGCTTATACCTGTAATCCTAGCACTTTGGGAGGCCGAGGCGGGCGGATCACCTGAGGTCGGGAGTTCGAGACCAGCCTGACCGACATGGAGAAATCCCGTCTCTACTAAAAATACAAAATTAGCCAGGTGTGGTGGCGCATGCCTGTAATCCCAGCTACTCGGGAGGGTGAGGCAGGAGACGCTCTTGAACCCGGGAGGCGGAGTTTGTGGTGAGCCGAGATCTCGCCATTGCACTCCAGCCTGGGCATGCCAAGAGTGAAACTCCGTCTCAAAACAAACAAACAAACAAACAAACAAAAAACAAGCCTTTCCTCATACATACCAGTGATAGTGGCTCAACAAAGCAGGGATGAAATTTCTGTTTGGAATTGCTGTGGTCTAGGTTTGGAACTTTTTGGGATTGTTCATATGCGAGGCAATACAGATTTGTGCTCGTTCTTCTTAGTTACACGATTATTACTTTGTTTTTTTCTTTTTCTTTTTTTTGAGACAGAGTCTCACTCTGTTACCAGGCTGGAGTGCAACGGCGTGATCTCGGCTCACTGCAACCTCCGTCTCCCGGGTTCAAGCGATTCTCCTGCCTCAGCCTCCCAAGTAGCTGGGATTACAGGCGTGTGCCACGACCCCTGGCTAATTTTTTGTATTTTTAGTAGAGACGGGGTTTCACCATGTTGGCCAGGCTGGTCTCAAACTCCTGACCTCAGGTGATTCGCCCCCCTTGGCCTCCCAAAGTGTTGGGATTACAGGCGTGAGCCACCGTGCCCAGCCACAGTTATTGCTTTCAAATGATCTTTTTATATGTCCACAGCTCCTGCTTGCCCTACCTTCACTATTATCACAAGAGTGATAATAGTGTTGAATGCTTTTTATCAGACACTGAGCTTTACATACTCTGCCCTTTAGCTGTTGTGACAACCCCATGGTGTAGAGCAATTGTTAATACCGCTTGACACTTGAGGGAATGTAGGCTTGGAGAGGTTAAATAACTTGCCTCAAGTCACGCAGCGAGTAGGTGGTAGAACCAATATTTGAATTCAGGCAATCCAACTTCAGAGGCCTTGATCTTTGCCACTGTTCTATATTGTTTTTCTTCGACTGTCCATTAAGCTCCCAGACACCTACTCTTTGTTACCTTTTATTTTTATTTTTATATTTTTTTGAGACGGAGTCTTGCTCCGTCGCCCAGGCTGGAGTGCGATGGCACGATCTCGGCTCACTGCAAGCTCCGCCTCCCGGGTTCACGCCATTCTCCTGGCTCAGCCTTCCGTGTAGCTGGGACTACAGGCGCCCACCACCAAGCCCGGCTAATTTTTTGTATTTTTTAGTAGAGACAGGGTTTCACCGTGTTAGCCAGGATGGTCTCGATCTCCTGACCTCGTAATCCGCCCGCCTTGGCCTCCGAAAGTGCTGGGATTACAGGCGTGAGCCACCGCGCCCGGCCTATTTATTACCTTTTATTTTATGGAGAAAATTAGGATCATGAGATGTGCTTTCCCTCACATTTCTGCCTCTGCTTTCCCTTTTAAAGTCATCAAGATTTATACCCTTTTCCTTTTGTCTCAGAGGATGAATTGTCTCTCTCATCAAAGCAATTTCTTTATGTTTGCTTCTGATATTTTATGCTGTCACTTACGAGACCTTGTTTTCATTTGTCATTTCTGTCTCCTAGTCGTGTATAAACAAGGCCAGGTTTCTCAGATCTCTGACACTTCCCCCTGCCGAAGAAAGAAAAAGTCCTTGGTGATCCATTTTAACTTTAGCTGTCATCCAATAACTTTCTTTCCCTTTATATCCAAACTGTTTTAGTGAGTATTCTGAACTCTGCCTCCATTTCCTCACCTTTTGTTTCCTTCGGTATCTAGCTCTCAGACCCATCATTCCCCTGAAATTTCACCCCAAGGTCACCAGCGACTGATTATCAAACCAGATAGAAATTTTTCAATTATTACGGGATCTCTTTGCTGCTTTTGGAACTTGGTCATCCCTCTTACTCCCTTTTTCTTTGCTTTACATGTCAGTGCTCTCAGATGATTTATTCAACAAGTATTGATTGGGATACAGAGATGAACAAGACAGATAAATTGTTTTCTCTTAAGGAATTTACATTCTAGCTGTTCTCCATGTGCCTTTCTTACCAGTCATTTCTGCTATGGGTAGTCATTTTCTTCCTTCCCTAAAATGTTGGGTGTTTCTGTTGTTTGTGACTTTGGCATATGAACAATGAAAAACTGTTCTTTTTTTTTTTTTAGCTTGACTAATTTTTTTTTTATAGTTTAAGTTCTGGGATACATGTGCAGAACGTGCATGTTTGTTATATAGATGTATACTAAGTGCCGTAGTAGTTTGCTGCACCCATCAACCGGTCATCTACATTAGATATTTCTCCTACTGCTATCCCTCCCCTAGCCCCTTACCCCCTGACAGGCCCCAGTGTGTGATGTTCCCCTCTCTCTGCCCATGTGTTCTCATTGTTCAACTCCCACTTATGAGTGAGAACATGTGGTGTTTGGTTTTCTGTTCCTGTGTTAGTTTGCTGAGAATGATGGTTTCCAGCTTCATCCATGTTCCTGCAAAGGACATGAACTCATTCTTTTTTATGGCTGCATAATATTCCATGGTGTATATGTGCCACATTTTCTTTATCCAGTCTATCATTGATGGGCATTTGGGTTGGTTCCAACTCTTTGCTATTGTTAATAGTGCTGCAATAAACATACATGTGGATGTGAAGCTTGACCAATTTTTATAAAATGATTATACCTATGTGACCACCATCCAGATTAGGATACAGATACATAATATTACCAGCATTCAGAGTGAAAACGGTTCTTTTCATTCTGTACACATTGCCTGAGTGAAGCCATTGGCTGGCTTGGTTTTAACTACCTCCTACATGCTCCCAAATTGAAGTTGTCAGCTTAGACCTCTCTGAGCTTTACCCTCACCTCTGACTATCCTGCTGGACAGCTCTGCCTGCAAGTCCCACAGACACTTCAAATTCAGAAGACTGAAACTGAACTCAGTGTCTTTCCTGGACTTAACTCGTATCACATTCATCACTAAGTCCTGGTAGTTTTACCCCCTAAACATCTCTCAAATCTGTGCAGTCTTCCCCATCTCTACTGTTGTCCTTTTACCTGCAATATCATGGCCTTCTAACTGATTTCCCTGCTTCTAGGCCTGTTCCCCCATATCTGTTCTCCACACTACTCCTCTCCACCCCCAGATGGTCTTTGGAAAGAAGTCTGTATCAAATTCCTGCTTAATCTTTAAAGATCTGTCCATGCATTCATCCATTCTTTTCTCTAATTCATTCAGCAAACATTCATTGTCTAATGGCTTGCAAAATCCATTGAAAGTTCTAAAGTTTGAGCTTCTCAGCCAGGGCTCTGCCTCATCTGAATCCTGCCTGTATCTCCAGCCTCTTCTCTGCCTCATGCTTTAGGTTCCAGCAACACCGAATGGCATCTTCATGGGTACTGTGCTATTTCTTCTTTGTGTACTTGCCCTTGTTGTTCTCTTTGCTTGGACTCTTCTCCCTGTTTCCTTTCTCCACCTCCTGCTCCTCACCTAATTAGCCTGCTCCTTTTCACCTAATTAACCCAGTTTATAAATGGGACTCATTTATAAAGTTTAGGTCCACCTCCAGGAAATTTTTTCCTGACACCTCCTTCCGCCCAATCTCGGTTGGGTACTCTAGCATTGTGCATCCACCCTTTGCACAGAGCAATCATCATATTTACCACATCTACTATTAATGTAATTGTTTCTGTGTTTCTCTCCTCCACAAGATTTATTGTTTTTAGATGAGGTCTTGCTGTGTTGCCCAAGCTGGACTTGAACCCCTAGGCTCAAGCAATCCTTCCACCTCAGTCTCCCAAGTAGCAGGGACAACAGGTATGTGCCACCATGCCTGGCTAAGGCTGAGTTTTTTGAAGGCTAGGCTCATATATTATCTCTTTATTCCCGGTACTAGAATGGCACAAGGTACACAGGAGTGTAGTAATTTTGACTGAGTGATCAGTGAGTGAAGCCAAAAGTTATATGATGCAGTGGTTAAGAACCCATTCTTTGGAATTCAAATCGTAGCTCTGGCACATGTTGGCTATGTGACTTGAACATGTTACTTATCTTCTCATCCTGAATTTTCTCTTCTCAGAATGGAGTTGTGAGTATTAAAATGAGACCATGTAAGTAAGACATTTAGCATAGTGCTTAGCACATAGTATGCACTTGATAAAGGTGTGCTGAAAACCAGGGGATCCTGGAGTAAAGACCAGGCCTAGCCCAGGACAGTGATCTCCCGAAACCCCTCCTCATTGTTTTGTGAATGCGTAGGCAGTGATGCAGTCTGTTAGCAGGGAGATTTTAATCTTGTTTGGAAAGTAGAATTACATCCACATTAAACAGTCAGAGAACTGTGAAGGTAGTTTGACCACATCCAATAATAAGATGTAGAGAAGAGAAGACAGCTCAGTGAAGGCCTTTGGGAGGAGGTGAGGCTTGAAAGTTAAATAGGATTTGGGTTTTAGGAGAAAGGAATACCACGAGACCATATTAAGAATGACTTAGGCCAGGCGTGGCTCCTACCTGTAATCCCTGCACTTTGGGAGGTCAAGACAGGAGGATTGCTTGAGGCCAGGAGTTTCAGACCAGTATAGGCAACATAGCAAGGCCCCCATCTCAAAATAAAATAAATTAGCAAGGCATAGTGGTGTGTGTCTGTAGTCCCAGCTACTCCGGAGGCTGAGGCTGGAGGACCACTCTAGCCCAAGGAAGTTGAGGCTGCAGTGAGCTGTGATGACGCCCTGCACCCAGTCTGGGCAACAGAATGACACCCTGTCTCAGAAAAAAAAAAAGTGATTTATTTGGGAGATGCTGTTCAGTATATTATACTTGAAGGGTATACATACAGGCATACCTTGGAGACATGGGTTTGGTTCTAGACAACTGCAATAAAGTGAACACATGAATGTTTTGGTTTCTTAGTGCATATAAAAGTTATGTTTATTCTATACTGTAGTCTGTTAAGTGTGCAATAGCATTATGGCTGAACAAACAATGTACATACCTTAATTAAAAATACTTTGCTAAAAATTGCTAATAGTCACCTGAGCCTTCAGTGAGTTGTGATCTTTTTGCTGATGTAGGGGGGGTCTTGCCTTGACGTTGGTGGCCGCTAACTGATCAGGGTCGTGGTTGCTGAAGGTTTGGATGTCTATGGCAAGTTCTTTTTTTTTTTTTGAGACGGAGTCTCGCTCTGTCTCCCAGGCTGGAGTGCAGTGGCGCGATCTCGGCTCACTGCAAGCTCTGCCTCCCGGGTTCACGCCATTCTCCTGCCTCAGCCTCCCGAGTAGCTGGGACTACAGGTGCCCGCCACCACGCCCGGCTAATTTTTTGTATTTTTAGTAGAGACAGGGTTTCACCGTGTTAGCCAGGATGGTCTCGATCTCCTGACCTCGTGATCTGCCCGCCTCGGCCTTCCAAAGTGCTGGGATTACAGGCTTGAGCCACTGCGCCTGGCCTGTCTGTGGCAATTTCTTAAAATAAGACAATAAAGTTTGCTGCCTCAATCGATTTTCACAGAAGTTTTTCTGTAGTAAGTGATACTGTTTGATGGCATTATTTTTCCTTTTTCTTTTTGTCTCATTTATTTTTTTGAGCCCAGTTTATGGATTTTTATAGAATTTTACCCAGAGTGTAACTTCTTTCAAAAATTGGAATCAGTCCTCTCAAACCCTGCCGCTGCTTTATCAGCTAAGTTTATGTCCTCTGTTGACATTTTCTTTTTTTTTTTTTTTGAGACGGAGTCTCACTCCGTCACCCAGGCTGGAGTGCAACGGCGTGCTCTCGGCTCACTGCAGCTTCCGCCTCCCGGGTTCAAGTGATTCTCCTGCCTCAGCCTCCTGAGTACTGGGACTACAGGTACGTGCCACCACACCTGGCTAATTTTTGTGTTTTTAGTAGAGATGGGGTTTCACTCTGTTGGCCAGGCTGGTCTCGAACTCCTGACCTTGTGATCTGCCTGCCTTGGCCTCCCAAAGTGCTGGGATTACAGGTGTGAGCCACTGCACCCAACCTCTTTTTTTTTTTTTGGAGAGACAGGCCGGAGTGCAGTGGCATGATCTCGGCTCATGGCAACCTCCGCCTCCTGGGTTCAAGTGATTCTCGTGCCTCAGTCTCCCAAGTAGCTGGGATTACAGGCGCGTGCCACCACACCTGGCTAATTTTTGTATTTTTAGTAGAGACAGGGTTTTATCATGTTGGCCAGGCTGGTCTTGAACTCCTGACCTCAAGTGATCTGCCCACCTAGGCCTCCCAGAGTGCTGGGATTACAGGTGTGAGCCATAACACCCAGCCCTTTGTTGGCGTTTCGGTAATGTTCATTACATCTTCACCAGAAATAGATTTCATCTCAAGAAACCGTTTTCTTTGCACATCCATAAGAAGCAACTCCTCATCCATTAAAGTATGATCATGAGATTGCAGCATTTCAGTCACATATTCAGGTTCTACTTATAATTTTAGTTCTGTTTATTTCTGCTATATTGGGAGTGACTTCCTCCATTGAAGTCTTGAACCCCTCAAAGTCATCCATAAGGGTTGGAATCAACTTCTTCCAAACTCCTGTTTATGTTAATATTTTGACCTCCTCCCATAAATTACAGATGTTCTTAAGGGCATCTAGAATGGTTGAATCCTTTTCAGAAGGTTTTCAATTTACTTTTCCCAGGTCCATCAGAAGAATCACAGTTGATAGCAGCTATACCCTTATGAAATGTATTTCTTAATTAATAACACTTAAAAGTCAGAATTACTCCTTGATCCATGGGCTGCAGAATGGATGTTGTTTTATCAGGCACGAAGACAATACTTATCTCCCTGTATAATATATCTCCATCAGGGATCTTGGGTGCATTGTCAATGAGCAGTAATATTTTGAAAGGAATCTTTTTTTTATGAGCAGTAGTTCTTAACAGAGATCTTAAAATATTCAGTCAGTCATGCTATAAACAGATGTGCTGTCGTCCAGGCTTTGTTGTTCCATTTATAGAGCACAGGCAGAGTGGACTCAGTATAATTCTTAAGGGCCTTAGGATTTCTGAAATGGTAAATGAGCATTGGCTTCAGTTTAAAGTCTCCAGCTGCATTAGTCCCTAACAAGACAGCCTGTCCTTGAAGCTTTGAAGTCAGGCATTGACTTCTCTCTACCTGTGAAAGTCCTAGATGGCATTTTCTTCCAGTAGCATCAAAGATCAAAGATCACTGATCACAGATCATTGTAACAGATATAATAATAATGAAAAAGTTTGAAATATTGTGAGAATTACTAAAATGTGACACAGAGACATGAAGTGAGCACATGCTGTTGGAAAAATGGCACTGAAAGACTTGCTTGACATAGATTGCCACAAACTATCAATTTGTAAAAAATGCAGCCAGGCGCGGTGGCTCACCCTTGTAATCCCAGCACTTTGGGAGGCCAAGGCGGGCGGATCACGAGGTCAGGAGATCGAGACCATGATGAAACCCTGTCTCTACTAAAAATACAAAAAATTAGCCGGGCGTGGTGGCAGGCGCCTGTAGTCCCAGCTGCTCGGAGAGGCTGAGGCAGGAGAATGGCATGAACCCGGGAGGCGGAGCTTGCAGTGAGCTGAGATTGCGCCACTGCACTCCAGCCTGGGTGACAGAGCGAGACTCCGTCTCAAAAAAAAAAAAAAAAAAAAAAAAAAAAAAAAAAAAATGCAATATCTTTGAAATGTAATAGAGCAGAGCACAAAGCAGGTATGCCAGTATGTATGTGTTTCTTGGGGAAGAGAGGAGAGAGAGGGATGAGCAAGTGGGACTAGTTCTGTGAAGAGGAATGGGAGGTGAAATACGTAGCACTGTGGAGTTACAGTATGATGAGCTTAACTTCAGGCCTGAGGGACTTGAGATGGATCAGGGCAGGGCAAGTTTCCAGGACTGTGGTGGATATTATGGTAGCCCCCAGCCACGTGGAGTTATTTAACTATTAAGTAAAAAATGTAGTTCCTCTGTTGTACTAGCTACATTTTAGATGCTCGATTGTCACGTGGTGGGTGATTTATTGGACAGCTCAGGTTTAGAACATTTCCATCATTGCAGAAAATTCTATTGGACAGCACTATTTGAGGTTACCTGATTTCTGGCCTTGTGTGGTCTATCAGATCACTTGAGTTCTTTAAGGAATAATAAGAATTTCATTCTGACGAATCCCCTCAACTCTAGAATGAAAGATGTAGAGCTGGGCCGGGCGCGGTGGCTCACGCCTGTAATCCCAGCACTTTGGGAGGCCAAGGCGGGCGGATTGCCTGACATCAGGAGTTCGAGACCAGCCTGGCCAACGTGGTGAAACCCCGTCTCTATTAAAAATACAAAAAGTAGTCAGGTGTGGTAGTGCACTCCTGTAATCCCAGCTGCTTAGGAGGCTGAGGCAGGAGAATCGCTTGAACCCATGAGGTGGAGTTTGCAGTGAGCCGAGATTGCGCCACTGCATTCCAGCCTGGGCAACAGCAAAACTCCTTCTCAAAAAAAAAAAGAAGATACAGAGGTGAAAAATAGAGAATTGGGATTTATCCACCTAGATGTGAGAATGGATGGGATTGCCCAAAGAGAGTAACAGAGCATTCCATCATAAGAAGAGCCACAGAAGGAAGGGAGAGAGAAGGCAGGAAAGAAAACTGGGATAATTATTACTGTCATGCAGAGAGTAAATAGCATTTGATAATTCACTTGTAAATATTTATTGTATGCCCGCTGTATGCCAAGTGTTAGATTAGGTGCTAGAGATATATTGATAAGCAAAAATGGACATGACCTCTACTGTCATAGTTTTCAGTTTATGGAGTTTTACTGGAGGGACTGGGTTGAAGATTCAGGAACGCCCATCCTTCTGCACTTGCCATATTGTAAAACACTGCATTCCTAAAAGTTGGAGGCTGAAACGGGTGAAGTTACTATTTAAGGTTAGTTACATAACCGTTGTGCAGTCACTACTTCAGCTTCTCAGGAAGTAGTAAAAAGGAACACCATAACTTGAGAACTTTGGGGGAATAAAGTATCTGTATTGATGGAGGACAGAAAGGGTAGTTCCTATTTTTTTTTTTTTTTTTTTTTTTTTTTTAGACGGAGCTCTGTCGCCCAGGCTAGAATGCAGTGGCGCAATCTCGGCTCACTGCACACTCCGCCTCCTGGGCTCACGCCATTCTCCTTCCTCAGCCTCCTGAGCAGCTGGGACTACAGGCGCCTGCCACCACGCCCAGCTAATTTTTTGTATTTTTAGTAGAGACGGGGTTTCACCATGTTAGCCAGGATGGTCTCGATCTCCTGACTTTGTGATCCGCCCGCCTCGGCGTCCCGAAGTGCTGGGATTACAGGCTTGAGCCACCGTGCCCGGCCGGTAGTTCCTATTATCCTGCATCTGCCAGCCATGCTCTCTGCTGCTCACTGGATTCCTCTCTTGCCCTGCTCTCAAAATCTGTTCTCTTCTGGCTTCTTTTATTGTCAGTGTGAGTAGTCGGTCACCACATATTTCCCAATGCCTAGTGAAGACATATTTCACTTCTCAGTCTGTTACCTGCTCATTCATCAGTTTCCAGCAAGTGCAAACAGATGCCCCTTGGAACGCATAGCATTTAAAAGTGGGACCTGCCCGTAGCACCATCATCATTTGAGGCTCCAGGTTTAGGCTTTTAGATTTATAGCTGACTCTTCATGCACCTGCATCAACTCCTTCACAGAGACTTGCTGAACTGCCTTTTTGACCTCTCTGGCCCACGTTATATTAACAGCCTCCTCACTGATCTCTGACTCTGGATTTCTCCATGCTAGACTGCCTACACACAGCTGTTAAGTGTTCTTTGGATGCTGTTGTTTTATCTTACTGTGAAGCTCAAAACCTGGCAGTTATTTCCTCTTGATTATGTTAAATGTAAACTTTTCAGCCCAGTATTCTTTCAACACCTCCGTCTTTTTTTGTGACTCTCCGAGGCAGCTCCTCTGGTTCAGCCAACTAAGTCTGCTTTTACCCCGACCTATGGCTTGCCATTGCTGAAATCTGTGTTGTCACTTGTGCTTTTTAAAATGGAATGGCCCCTCCCACTCCATTTCTTCTTTACCAGTCCCCTTGGCTCTTAGCCGTCTCTAACCAGGTTTCTGGAAGCCTGTACTGGCTAATACAGGACTTTTTACCTCCTTAGTGCTCATATACTCGCACTAATCTTATTCATTTGAATTTGCATCTCCTCAGCTGTCATTTGCTCACTTTGCCTTGCATTGTCTTGTCTTTGCAGATGGTAATGAAACTGATTTTTAAAAATCGGGTTTCTTGGCCGGGCGCGGTGGCTCACACTTGTAATCCCAGCACTTTGGGAGGCCGAGGTGGGCGGATTACGAGGTCAGGAGATCGAGACCACGGTGAAACCCCGTCTCTACTAAAAAATACAAAAAATTAGCCGGGCGTGGTGGTGGGCGCCTGTAGTCCCAGCTACTCGGAGAGGCTGAGGCAGGAGAATGGCGTGAACCCGGGAGGCGGAGCTTGCAGTGAGCCGAGATGGTGCCATTGCACTCCAGCCTGGGCGACAGAGCGAGACTCCATTTCAAAAAAAAAAAAAAAAAAAAAAAAAAAAAAAATCGGGTTTCTTTTTTCTTTGCTTATGGACATGAAACTTGTGCAGAGGGCGTATGTGCTGCCTTGACTGTAGGCAGGTTTCCAGGAGAGGTGTGTTAGAGGCTTGAGCACTGATAAGAGTCTGGAGTCTAGAGAGGCATCCTCTCTCTGCCCATAATTCCCTGTTTCACCTCATTGGGTGATCTCATCCTCTCTCTTTGCCTCAGCCTCTGTGACATGTTGATGCCTCTCAAATATATGTATTTAGTCCATTCCCCTCTCTTGAGCTTCATACCCATCTATCACAGCTTGAGTCTTAGATCTTCCACAGGCAACTTAAACTAATTACATTTCAATATGAAATTGGTCCTTCTTTCTTCACCTTCCTTTTTATCCCCAAATTATGTCTCCTTGTGTATTTTTCATTTTTGTTAATGGGCATCTTCCAAATTTGAAGTTTTTGGTGAGTGTCTCGCTTTTTTTTTCTTGAGATGGAGCCTTGCTCTATTGCCCAGGCTGGAATACGATGGTGCGATCTCGGCTCACTGCAACCTCTGCCTCCCAGGTTCAAGCAATTCTCCTGCCTCGGCCTCCCGAGTAGGTGGAACTACAGCCACCTGCCACCATGCCTGGCTAATTTTTGTATTTTTAGTAGAGATAGGGTTTTACCACGTTGGCTAGGCTGGTCACAAACTCCTGACCTCGTGATCCGCCTGCCTTGGGTTCCCAAAGTGCTGGGATTACAGGCCTGAGACACCGCACCTGGCCAGTGTGTCCTTTTATTCCTTTGTCATTCCCCAAATGTCATCAGTAATTAAGTATATCTTCCAGATTTCTCCTGGCTCTTCTTGCTCTCCATCCCCTTTGCTTCGGCCATTGTTGAGGCCTCATCTTTCTTCTGAATTTCTTGTCTCTTTCTCTTTTACTGATAGTCCACATGGCCATAAGGGTTGTTTTTCAAAAGAATATCAGCACTTCCATTGTTTTGCAGGTTGTGTATTGCACAAAATTGCCACATTCACACTTTAGAAATTGTAGGTTTGTGGCCGGGTGCAGTGGCTCACGCCTGTAATCCCAGCACTTTGGGAGGCCGAGGCAGGCGGATCACCTGAGGCCGGGATTTCGAGACCAGACAGACCAACATAGAGAAACCCCGTCTCTACTAAAAATATAAAATTAGCTGAGCCTGGTGACACATGCCCATAATCCCAGCTACTCTGGAGGCTGAGGCAGGAGAATCACTTGAACCCAGGAAGCAGAGGTTGCGGTGAGCCAAGATTGTGCCATTGCACTCCAGCCTGGGCAACAAGAGTGAAACTCCATCTCAGAAAAAAAAAAAAAAAAAAAAGAAATTGTAGATTTGCATATTTATTATGACTGTCTCCTGGCAGATGGGAGTAAAATATATTGTTCTAGCATCAGTATGTCATGACAGGGAAGGAAAACCTATGACACATAAAGACACCTAAGCACTAGAGAACATCTTTTTTATGTCCTTAGTTCTCTGGCAGGCAAACTCCTTCTCATCCTTTAAAACCGCACATTAATATCCCTTCCTTGTGAAGCCTTTTAAAATATTCTCCACAAGAGTCAGTCCTTTTACTGGGCTAATGCCATATTTGGTTACTGTCTTCTTGTGTTTATCACATTATATTGTAAATATTGGTATATGATTCTGTCTGTCCTACTGTACTCCAGGCTCCTCAAAGACAGGGACAATGTCCCTGGTTTATTCATCCTTTGACTTTCAATATGTAGCCTAATGTCCAGCACATATCAATACATGTGTAACAGGCCAGGTGTGATGGCTCATGCTTGTAATCCCAGCCCTTTGGGAGGCCGAGGCGGGTGGATCACCTGAGGTCAGAAGTTTGAGACCAGCTTGGCCAACATGGTGAAACCCTGTCTCCACTAAAAATACGAAAATTAGCCAGGTGTGGTGGCGGGTGCCTGTAATCCCAGCTACTCAGGAGGCTGAGGCAGGAGAATTGCTTGAACCGAGGAGGTGGAGGTTGTAGTGAGCCGAGATTGTGCCACTGCATGCCAGCCTAGGGTACAGAGCGAGACTCTGTCTCAAAATAAATAAAATAAATAAATAAATGTGTAATAAATATTTGATTGCTTAGCATGATTCAGGCAGGGAGGTAAATACTTACTCACATTATCTCATTTAATCTTCACAACAGCCTCCTGAGTCCCGTCATTATCATGGTTTATAGGTGAGGAAATTGAGACTAGGGTGGTGAAGTCACTTGCCTCAAGATGAATAGCTGGTAACTCACATGCGTGGTGGCACCGGGTGTGGCCCCGGAGGACGCGTGCTAGTGGATCCGTTTTTCTAGTGATTCTCTTGTTTTGTCCCTCAGAGTGATGATGCGGGTGTGCTGGTTGGTGAGACAGGACAGCCGGCACCAGCGAATCAGACTTCCACATTTGGAAGCAGTTGTGATTGGGCGTGGCCCAGAGACCAAGATCACTGATAAGAAATGTTCTCGACAGCAAGGTAACTGGTCATAGAAATGTGGAAATTACTATGTTTGGTTATGTGGGATAGTGATAACCAAAGATGCATATTTTCTGGGTGATCTTGATGGAAAACCTATTGTCTGCTAAAAATACAGCTCAGGAACTGAGCTCTTTTAGCCAACACCAGGGCCCTATTTATTCCTGATTCTTCCCTCCCAATGTGATAATGTTCAAGGCAGCGTGGGTGAAGGTTGGGAGCAGGCAAGTTCATCCTGTTACCATGGGATGGTAGAATTGAGTCCTGCCCTCCTTTCCCCAGGGACATTGCTCAATGGGCAGCAAGATGTAAACTCTGGAGTCTACAGGTGAAACCATGTCTCTCTGAGAAGTAATGGAGTAGTGCCATCCTTTACATATTGCTTCACGCAGAGAGTAACATCTTTATGAGACAATGGCATCTAGCACTTGTCTTAGGGTTTAATAACATGAAACTCCTTGCCCTCAGAAAAAAATCCTTACCATGTACCTTGTTTTTTCCTGTAAACATGCACACTGCTGCCTGGAGTGTGACCCCCCATAGCAAGGTTTCCCAAGGGTTCTGAACTTAGAGAGTTGGCATCTGCAGCACTGATTATGATCTTTCCTATATGAGTTAATCTAAGTGGAGGGATACAAAGCCATGCTTGAGGTGAGTAGGCCCAAGATGCAGAAGCAGCAGCTGCTTCTCTCTCTGTTCCCTTCCTCACAACAGCAACTGAAGGGGCATGTGTGTGGCACCCTGTCCTCTCTGGGGAGCAGCTGTGGTGGTTCTTCTTTCCTCCCTGTCTCAACTCCAGATACCTTGTTCATTTATCAGAACAAGAATGCTTAATGTTACCACTTCTCACACGTGCTCAGATTGTTCTGGCTCTGCAATCATCTTTCTAGAACATTCTTTCCACTCCTTCCACCCAAAGCCACCTGAGTTTCTGTGTTCCAGGAATGTGTCTTTTACTGTTTTATCTTTTAAAGGCATCTAATAGTTGTTGTTTTTCCAAAATAATAGTGGAAGCCTGATTTAATCCTTGGTCAAGAGTTTGTGTGAGAAATGGGTCTTTTTTTTTTTTTTCCTCCTGAGACAGGGTCTCACTCTGTTGCCCAGGCTGGAGTGTAGTGGTGTGATCTTGACTCATTGCAACCTCCACCTCCTGGGGCTCAAGTGATTGTCCCACCTCAGTCTCCCAAGTAGCTGGGACTACAGGCATGTGCCACCATACCTGGCTAATTTTTGTATTTTTTTTTGTAGAGACGGGGTTTTGCCATGCTGCCCAGGCTGGGAGAAATGGGTCTTCTTTTCTGGCGGCAGAGTCTGTGATCATGAGCAGGCCAGGGGTTCTGGAATAGGGAAACTTGTGGGGGTTAATTGAAGCTGCCTCATAGGGATCTTGGCAATAGCTAAGGGAGTACGTATGCTATTGGACATTTTATGGAAGGATGTAAACCTTTAGAAATTGGTGGGATTTGGAGCTCCAGCCACCTGCATAACAAGTGATTGCTAATAGGCCTTTAAGGAAATACCTGTTCAGCTGCCTCCTGTAGTGAAGCTTGTTTTCTTTAGGGAAAATAGGAGCAAGTGCCTGGTTCTTTGTTGCATTTGTGTTTAACTTTTTCCAATCTCTTTCAGTACAGTTGAAAGCAGAGTGTAACAAGGGATATGTCAAGGTAAAGCAGGTGGGTGTATTTATAACTTGGAATTTTATACTCGATGATTTTCTTATGCTGTTGACTTTAGAGTGTCTCTGCCAGCCAGTGAAGGCTTCTCTATCATGTATGGAAGTGATGGAGTAATATAGGTGAACATTAGGCAAGGTGCTTGGCATATAGTAAGTGGTTAACATAGCAGTGGCTATCTTACTGTAGGTGCTGTTGCTATTATTATAATTATTTTCCGATTGTTTATTCCATAGGTAGGAGTCAATCCCACCAGCATTGACTCAGTCGTAATTGGGAAGGACCAAGAGATGAAGCTGCAGCCTGGCCAGGTTCTCCACATGGTGAATGAACTTTATCCATATATTGTAGAGTTTGAGGAAGAGGCAAAGAACCCTGGCCTGGAAACACACAGGAAGAGAAAGAGATCAGGCAACAGTGATTCTATAGAAAGGGATGCTGCTCAGGAAGCTGAGCCTGGGACAGGGCTGGAACCTGGGAGCAACCCTAGCCAATGCTCTGTGCCCCTAAAGAAGGGAAAAGATGCACCTATCAAAAAGGTGAGGGTAGTGTGATTGGTAGATGATGTGGAGAAGAAATGAAATATAATGACTGCTTAATTGTTTTGTACACTGTAAAGTTCAGAAATGCGTGAGGGGTTATTAACCATGATGAAAGAGTCATTTGTTTGTGGCGTGAAAATCATTTGGATGAATGTTCCTTTATGTGCTTTTTTCTTAAATTCCCGAGGTAAGCCACCTGAAGGTAGAGCAATAATGGCAGTGTGTACTTAACACTGAACAACTAAAGTGGGTCAGTTGTTAATGCATCTATAGAAGGTTTTCATAGATCGTGTAATTCATATGCTGATGTCAAAGTGGAGAATTGGTCAGGCTGTAGCTGGAGTGAGAGAGGGCAAAGAAGGTATGACTCATACTCTGGCATTTCTTGCCTTCATCTAGAACAGCCAGCTGTGAATATAGGAAGGCTGGCTGGGTGCAGTGGTTCATGCCTGTAATCTCAGCACTTTGGGAGGCCGAGGCGGGCAGATCACTTGAGGGTCAGGGGTTTGAGACCTGCCTGGCCAACATTGTGAAACTCCATCTCTACCGAAAATACAAAAATTAGCTGGGCCTGGTGGTACATGCACACTTGTAATCCCAGCTACTCGGGAGGCTGAGGCAGGAGGATTGCTTGAACCTGGGAGGCAGAGGTTGCAGTGAGCTGAGATGGCACCACTGCACTCCAGCCTGGGCGACAGAGCAAGACACCGTCTCAAAAAACAACAACAATAAAAAACGGCTGGGTGTGCTGGCTCACGCTTGTAATCCCAGCACTTTGGGAGGCCGAGATGGGCAGATCACCTGAGGTCAGGAGTTCGAGACCAGCCTGACCAACATGGCAAAACCTCGTCTCTACTAAATATACAAAACTAGCCGGGTGTGGTGGTGCATGCCTATAATCCCAGCAACTCCAGAGGCTGAGGCAGGAGAATCGCTTGAACCCGGGAGGCAGAGGTTGCAGTGAGCTGAGATTGTGCCTTGTACTCCAGCCTGGGCACCAAGAGCGAAACTCCATCTCAAAAAAAAAAAAAAGAATATAGGGTCGGGTGTGGTGGCTCATGCCTGTAATCCCAGCACTTGGGGAGGTGGAGGCCAGTGGATCACCTGAGGTGAGGAGTTCAAGACCAGCCTGGCCAACCTGGTGAAACCCCATCTCTACTAAAAAATACAAAAATTAGCTGGGCGTGGTGGTGGGCACCTGTAATCCCAGCTACTTGGGAGGCTGAGACAGGAGAATCACTTCGGAGGTTGCAGTGATCATGCCACTGCACTCCAGCTTGGGTGAACAGAGTGAGACTTTGTCTCAAAAAAAAAAAAAAGAGAATATAGGAAGGCAACGGAGTGAAGTAGTCAAGTGAATCTAGTTTAATTCTCAAAAACTAAGCTTATTTCCAAGTTTAGTTGTGCTATCACACAGTATTAACTGTTGCCAAATTTAATTATTGGCATTTGTAATTTACATTGCTCGTTTTTTTTTTTTTTTTTAGGAGTCACTGGGCCACTGGAGTCAAGGCTTGAAGATTTCTATGCAGGACCCCAAAATGCAGGTCAGAATACAATTTTGGAATTTCAGTACATTTCATGTTGTAAATGACCACTCCACAGAGGTCTTAATTGCAATTGAAATCAAAGGATATCAGTCTTTCTGAATGAGATTCATTTCATTGGGCTGTTCTGTGAGAACAAGAGGCTTTTCACATTGGCAATAAAGTAGCAGCTGGAATTGTTTTGAGAGAAAGCTAAGTTCTTCAAATGAATATCCCCTCTGCCTTGTGCCTTTTAAACTTCTGGGTACTTTAAGAGAAGTTGCATTAACCTTAGTATGGTTCCTTTCAGGGAAGCATCAGAGATAATACACTGTGACAGTAGTACTGTGCTGCCCTGGCATTAACAGTCAGACATCCCTGTAATCGCAGCACTTTGGGAGGCCGAGACGGGAGGATCACCTGAGGTCAGGAATTCGAGATCAGCCTGACCAACATGGAGAAACCCCGACTCTACTAAAAATACAAAAAATTAGCTGGGCGTAGTGGTGCATGCCTGTAATCCCAGCTACTTGAGAGGCTGAGGCAGGAGAATCACTTGAATCCGGGAGGTGGAGGTTGCGGTGGGCTAAGATTGCACCATTACACTCCAGCCTGGGCAGCAAGAGCGAAACTCCATCTCAAAAAATAAAACCAAAAAAAAAAAAAAACAGGCATCATCTTTGAGGAGCCTTTGAGTTCCACTTCAATTACATTCCTTGTTGACAAGGGGCAGGTCTAATAGGGCTCACTGGAACCCACTTGTATGAGTCACACAGTCTGCCATGTGGGAGTGGAGAAGGATGCTTTTGAATTTATGCCTATAGAGATTTTACATCAGATTCTTGGGAACTATTTTGTACTGTGCATCTTCTGTGTAGTGTGGTGGTTGAAAACAGACTCTGGAGTCAACCAGATCTGAGTTGGAATCCTAGATTTCCATCTTAGGAACTATGACTTGTACAAGACACTCAACCTATCTGAATCTCAGTGCTCTCCTCTGTCAAAACTGGGCTATTAAAACCATTTGCACAAGACTGTGGGAATTAAGTGACTTAGTGAATATAACAACCAGGCACACCAAAGATTCTCAGTAGATGTCTGTTTCCTTCTCTTGTGTCCCTTTGCTAGGTTTACAAAGATGAGCAGGTGGTGGTGATAAAGGATAAATACCCGAAGGCCCGTTACCATTGGCTGGTCTTACCTTGGACCTCCATTTCCAGTCTGAAGGCTGTGAGCAGGGAACACCTTGAACTCCTCAAGCATATGCACACTGTGGGGGAAAAGGTGATTGTAGATTTTGCTGGGTCCAGCAAACTCCGCTTCCGATTGGGCTACCACGCCATTCCGAGTATGAGGTAAGCCACGTGGGTAGTGCTACTGGCTCCTGGTTCCATCCAGGTGGGCAGATAGATTCAGCCTGGGCTTGCTGAGGGCGCATATTGCACTGAGACCCAGGGAAGTGGGATGGAGTTTTTCCAGAGCAGGTGGGCTGAAGCTTCCACCTCTCTGCCTGACTTGCATGCAAGCTTTGAGTTCCCACTTCTGCCTATAATTCAGTCACATTTGGTTCTTTGTTCCTCTCAAAATATAAACCTTCGAGAGCCTAATATGTGAACTAGATGAAGCAGCTTCATTATCCTCAGGTAAAGAATTGTGGTCAGTGGCTTTTATCAGATTCTTCAAAAGCATCCGTAACCCCAGAATGATTAAGGACCATTACTCTGAAGGAAACAAACATCATAGACTTCTGTAATGACAGCTTAGTAGATCCAGGATTTGAAAATAAAATGAGAGAAAAGTATAGAATTTGTTTTCCTGTGGCTTATGCCCAGATGGATTCAGAAAGGAATGATTGATTTCTTTCAAAGAATACAAGCAAGGTGGATCTCCATGATTCCTTTGATTTAAGCAATAAGATGATGAGTCTAGATTTTAGAGTTTTTATTTTGTTTTTAAAAAACTGTGATAGAATATACATAACAAAATTTACATTTTAGTCGTCTTTAAGTGTACAATTCATTGGCATTACTATATTCATATTACTATGCAACTATTACTACCATCCATCTCCAGAACTGTTTTCTTTTCCCAGACTGAAACTCTGTACCTTAAATAATAACTCTCTATTTCCCCCTCCCACTCCTGGCAACCACCATTGTACTTTCCTTCCCTGTGAATTTGATTACTCTAGGTACCTCGTATTAGTGGAATCATACAAGGACATATTTGTCCTTTTGTGACTGGCTTACTTTACTTAGCATAATGTCTTCAAGGCTTATCCATGTTGTAGCATGTGACAGGATTTTCTCTGCCTATTTTTTTTTGACTACCAACACTCACATTTTGTTTAGGTGAATAATTACGACTTAGGTTACTGGCCACTTGAACCAAATGAAATCTTTGTGCCAGATTTTTCCCTAGTCATTACTGATTCTTTTAAGTTGAGGCATAACTTACATACAATAAAGTGCATAATAAGATGCATAGTTTGATCAGTTTTCATAAGCGTGTACCATCTTGACACTATCATTCTGATTAAGATACAGATGTCTATCCTTTCATCCCAGAAAGTTCCCTTGTGCCCCTTTCCAGTTAATCCTCCCTCAAGGATTGCTTTTATTTCCTTCAGCATAGATAGTTTTCGTCTCTTCTAGAGCTAACATGTATAAATGGAATCATACATTGCATACTCTTTTTTGGTCTGGCTTTTTTGGGTCAGCATAATTTTGAGATTCATGTGTGTTATTGTGTATATCATAGACATATGTACTTTATTTATTTTTTTCCCCTTGAGTAAATATTTAGGGATCCCAGCCTGGGCAGCATGGCAAAACCTGTCTCTACAAAAAATACAAAAAATTAGCCGAGGGTGGTGGTGCACACCTGCTACTTGGGAGGTTGAGGTGGAAGGATCACTCGAGCCCAGGAGGTTGAGGCTGCAGTAAGCTATGATCACACCACTGTACTCCAGCCTGGGCAACAGAGTGAGACTCTGTCTCAAAAAAGAAGAAGAAGAAAAAAAAAAGAATAAATATTTGGAGATGGAATTGTTAGGTCATAGGGTGGATGTATGTTGTACCTCACTTTAAAAATATAAATATATTTTTATTGTTAAAGGCTGATTTGAAAATTTAGGAGGGAAAGTCACCCATAATCCTGTTTCCCTAATGCAGAGCCCCTGACTAACAGAGCCCTTGGCCACTGAGCCCTTTTCACGTAGTGATCATGATGCTCATACCTTTTTCATACAGTGAATGTTGTCATGCTGAGGAGAATGCTCACAGCAAGAGCTGTGGTAGATATATATGGGAGGCAATAAGCAAAGTTGCTATTTATATACCCTTTTATATTACCCTGTATGATGTAATTTTGAATAAATGAACATGTTAGAAAGGAAAAGGTGATAAACAAGTAAAATTATTTTGCCTGTTGTAAAAGTAGTGTTTTCAATTAAGAAAATATAAAAAATTAAGTATGAAAAAGAACAAAGACCTTTCATAATACTAACTGTAGATAACTAAACTATAGACCTTATTTTAGATAACTTACTAAACTGTAGACCTTATTTGAATTTCACCCATTTTTCCTGTATTGTTCTTTTTCTACTCCAGAATCCAATCTCACATTTCATTTATTTGTTCTCTCTTCTTAGTCTCCCTCAATCTGTGACAATTCCTACTTTCCTGGCTTTCATGACCTTGACACTTTTGATGAATACTGGCTAATTGTCTTTAGGATGTCTTTTAATTTGGGTTTGTCTAATTTTTTTTTTCATGATTAGGTTGATGTTATGCATTTTTTTAATCATTGAAGTGATATTTCTGATTGTGTCCTCAATATGTCATATAGGGGGGCATGATGTTGAGATGGTTTATTACTGGTGATGTTAATCTTGATCATTTTGTTAAGGTGGTGTCTGCCAGCTTTCCACCTTCAAAATTAGTTTGTTTTTTTTTTTTTTAAATTCGTGAATATTTTGGGTTAGATATTTTGAGACTGTGCTACTATTTCTCCTCAAACTTGCACCCAATGATTTTAGCATCTATTGGTGCATCCTGCCTGTAATAGTTATTGTATTGGTATTTACTCTATGGTGACTTTATACTTCCTTCACCTAACTTATTAGTTGAAATTATTCTGTGTGAAAGCGCTGTTCCGTTTTTCTCATTAGTTCTTTATTCAATCATTTAATGATATGGACTCATGGATGTTTATTCTATAGTTTATAATTCAATACTATAATTATTTTGTTGCTCAAATTGTTCAGCTTTGGTTATTGAAAGCCCCTTTAGGTCAGCTCTTGTGTCACTTTGATATGCCTTCAACATCTTTTGGGCAATTTATTTTCTGGCCCCACAAGATGTTCCAGGCTTATCTGGAATGAACTACTTCTCCAAAGAGCTCTAGGTCTTCTTGGGCACTAGGTTTCTGTGAGAGAAGTGGTTGATTCCAGGATGTCCTTGCTTCTAGGTCCTCTCAGCCATAGAGCCAGAAATGCATGTATGAATCCTAACCCCTACACACACACACACACACACACACACACACACACACCCCTCTATAATTCTGTGTTTATCTACCTTTATTTGTATGTGGAAAACCATGAGTTCATACTGATATCTCTGACACCATTCCAACTCTGTAAGTTTCATTCTTGTTTCCCTTTTCCTTTTTTGTAACTGCTTTCTCCAACAGTGAGAAACCTGGCTCTCATTAGTTACAATAAATTCATTTACTTGTTCAGTCCTAGTACCCATAAAATAGTTACAGGATTCCTAACCCATACCCCTGTGACAAAGACATTTACTAACTAGAGTACAGTACTTGCCTATAGCTCTTTTTGTTTTTAGCCTTATCGTATCTAGTCAAAACACTGTTCTCCAAAGCTAGGTTAGTTACTGTATTTTCTTCCTCAGCCCGTTTAGTGTGGTTTCCTCATTCATTTGTAATACAGCTATGCTTATTTATTAGTGCTTATATTTCATTTTGGATTCTGCACACATGTTGATTGATTTTGTTTACTGGGAGAATGTGAAATATGACTGATTTTAAGAGTGAAAGCTGTTATACAAAAAGGCATTCTACTTGGTTTAACAAGTCCAAAAGAGAATTCCTGATGTTCTTCCCCAAACCTGCTTTTTCACCTAACCTTCTTTATCTCAGTAAGTAACACTCTCCCAAAACAACATGCAGCCCGTTATTAAGTTCTGTTTGTTCTATTCCAAAATGCATTCAAAGCAGGATTGCTTGTTGCCATCTCAGCTGCTACAGCTCAGCTCTAGTGTAGGCTGTGATTTTCTGGCCTAGACTGCTGTAGCAGCCTCCTTAACTGGTTTCTCCATGTCCCTCCCTACCCGTACTTTCTTCACACAGCAGTCAGAGTGATCTTTTAAACGTGTAAATCAGGTTGCCCCTATGGGCTTGGTTTGTGAGGAAGGGCCTGGCCCAGCCTGTCAGGACCACTGAGGCTTGTTTCTTGCCATCCTTTCCACCTCGGTTTTATGCACTTCTCACCACCAGCTGACTGGGTGTGGGGAAGACCTGCCAGAGCCACAGAGGACAAGGTGGTTCCCATGGCCAAGTAGATGGACAAGATGGTACAGAAGAATACAGCTGGAGCATTGGATTTGCCAAAGGAGCTTAAAAATATTCCCATGACCATGGAATTATTACAGCCTCCAGAAGAATCAGAATATCAGTTAATGCTAATGGCAAGCAGCATAAAGATGAAGAAGTTGCATCTTTAACAGTCTGTCATGAAATCTGGGAAAAAGTTACTATCAACCGAGAAAGACCCTGAAGAAAAGAAAAAAGAACCTGCAGTTACATTGCAGAATAGCCCTGAAGTGAGAGAAGAAAGTAGCTCCGGTGGCAATGCAAGCAGCAGAGAGGGTGAGACAAATGCTCTAGATACTCGTGTTTCATCTTTTATTCAGGAACGAAGCACTTCTGACTCTGTTTGGTTAAAGTGTTGGGAGATGCTTGCTGCAGCTCTCCAAACAGGAGATGGCTACACTGCTATTGGAGCTGGTGAGGAAGAATTAGGATCTCAAATTGAGGAGGCTGTATATCAAGAAATTAAGGAATATTGATACGAAATGCAAAAGTAGAGTATGAAGTAGGATATCAAATCTTAAAGAGCAAAGAATCCAAATTTAAGGGAAAATGTACCATGTGAGAATATTCCTCCTGTCTTATTTGCTAGAATGATGGCACAGGAAATGGCTAGTGATGGGCTCAGAGAGATATGGAAAAACTTGACCAAAGAAGCCATCAGAGAGCATTAGGTGGCCAAGGCAGGTGGAATCCAGAGTGGCTTGTTCACATGTGCAAAGGTAGTGCTGATGGACTGATAACATTTGTTGTCTGTAATGAATGTGGACGTCAGTGGAAGTTCTGTTGAGTTGGAATAACTACCAAAATATCTGGACTATTAAATTAGATTTTGTATGTTCATTGCTGCACTATTCACAGTAGCAAAGACATGGAATCAACCATGATTGATGCCCGTCAGTAGTAGACTGGATGAAGAAAATGTGGTACATATACACCATGGAATACTACACAGCCATAGAAAAGAATGAAAACACGTCCTTTGCAGCAACATGGATGGAGCTGGAAGCCGTTATCCTAAGTGAACTAACACAGGAGCAGAAAACCAAATACCTCATGTTCTCACTTATAAATGGGAGCTAAATACAGAGCACACATGGACACAAAGCAGGGAACGACAGACACTAGGGCCTATTTGACAGTGGGGGGAGGGAGGTGGGGGAGGATTGAAAAACTACCTATTGGGTACTATGCTTATTACCTGGGTGGTGAAATAATCTGTATAGCAAACTCCTGTGACATACAATTTACCTATATAACAAACCTGCACATGGACCCCTGAACCTAAAAGTTTTAAAAAGTTACCTATATTAAATATATTAATGATAGAAAAAAAAGAGAACCAACTTGGTAGTTAGCAAAACATAAGTTATATCCAAAAAAATATGCTTTTAGTAGTGTGATGGGACAGAAGCCCAATCATAGTAAATGGATCAAAAAGTGAATATCAGCAATAGAGCTTTAGGGTTTGCGAACCACTGATGTAAGAAAGTGGGTCATGAAAGTGGAGTCAGCAGAAACAGTGCTAATCCGGCTTGTAGTTAAGGGAGAATTGTACCCTTTTCCTGTCCTGCTCTCCTGTCCCCGACCATGGTTATTGAAGGTGGGAGGATACATACCATAAATGTTTATGGGACAGGTGATACCTCATTTAAAATCTGCTGTCTATTATTTATCAGAAATTCCACTTGAGCTTTATTTCTTTCATTTCGTCATCTTAGCAACCCTGTAAAATAGGTATCTTCACTTCCATTTCACAGATAGGGTTGTTGGGGCTTAGAAAATGATAACCCCAAATAAAGGCCTCAGAAGCAAAGTTTCTCCTTGACCTTCTCCTGCCCCCTGTCTCTTGCCCCTCATTCTTCCCCTAAGCAATCCATAGAAACTATAATTCCTCTTTCTCAAGGCAGGTTATAGAAACTAGAACCTTTCTTCCTCAAAGCCAACCAAAAAACCCAAAATATTACTCTAACCTTCTTTTCTATGTAGACCTGGCTATAAAGAAATTCTCTGATCTACGTTGTTTGATGGTAGGTCATAAGACTGCCATTCCCATACCTGGGAAGAAGGAATGCTGCACGAAGAGGTTAAGAAGAATCTGGACAGACAGGCCTTGCTGGGTTTCCCCACTCAGTCTATTCTCATTAAGTCGTATACCCTTTTGAAGCAATAATGGTTCTACATGGCTTTCCATGCTTCAACAAACCCAAGTGTAAAAATGGATAGTTTTCCCTGTATCTTTGCATCTTCATTTGGAAGGCTCCTGTGTCACATAAAACTTGGATTAAATAAATTTGTTATGCTTTTCAAAAAACAAAAAAAAGATGGATTTTGTAATTAGATTTAAAATTAGGCCAAGCAACTAGTTTTCCTACAAATTAGATTTTTAAAGCAACACACTTGGGTTAGTCCTTGTTTTTGACCTAACGCCCCTTCTTTAAATACCTTCTTATATCGGGGACCATATGATAATTTTATGGTATCTGTTTCAGTTTTTTTTTTTTTTCATTTTTGAGACAGAGTCTCACTCTGTCGCCCAGGCTGGAGTGCAGTGGTGCAATCTCAGCTCCCTGAAACCTCTGCCTCCCGGGTTCAAGCTAGTCTTGTGCCTCAGCTATCTGAGTAGCTGGGATTACAGTCATGCACCACCATGCCCAGCTAATTTTTGTATTTTTAGTAGAGATGGGGTTTTGTCATACTGGCCAGGCTGGTCTTGAACTCCTGGCCTCAAATGATCCACCTGCCTTGGCCCCACAAAGTGCTGGGATCACAAGCGTGAGCCACTGCACCCAGCTTTTTTTCCCCCCATTTTTATAAATGATTTTTTTTTTTCATTTTTTGTTTTTGTTTTTGTTTTAAGAGATGGGAGTCTCACCCTGTCTCCCAGTCTGGAGTATAGTGTCAAGATCATAGCTCACTGCAGCCTTGAACTCCTAGGCTCCAGGTATCCTTTTGCCTCAGCCTCCCGAGTAGCTGGGGCTATGGGTGCGCCACCATGCCTGGCTAATTAAAACAGTTTTTTAGAGATGAGGGTCTCATGCCCAGGCCACTGTTGAACTCCTGACCTCAAGTGATCCACCTGCCTCAGCCTCCTGAGTAGCTGGGATTACAGGTATGAGCCATGTGCTTGGGTCATTTTTATAAATTGATATGAAACTTTTTCAGTTAAAATTCTGGTAATTTATTTTTATCTCTTAAGTGAAAATGTACCTTGACTTTTTTATTTTTTAACAGTTTAAAACATATGCAGTAGAAATTATCTGTTAATATATAAATGGAAATTACATTTTTTTTCATATTGGCATTTATCTACAAATATTAAAGGATGAGATAAGGTAATACAATCTTAGGTTTAACAAATATGGTGTATATTCAAGTAATACTTGACCACCTTATCTAAATTGTACATAATATTGGAACTAGCATATGAATTTGATTTTAATTATTAGTTCACAAGCCTGGGATAATTAGATATTATTTTGCATCTGTAACTGTAATCATTTCTTGTAATTTTTGTGAAGGTGTATTGTACTTAATAGATTTTACTTTTGGAAACATGACTGTTGAAATTAGCTTAGCTTTGTTTATTTACTGTTTGACTTTGTAGGTATTTTTGTTTTGCAGAAGAACACTGTTTCAGTTTAGGAGGCTCTTCAAGAGTGAAAGCTTCTGATGATTTTTTCCCTCATAGGAAGAAATACTGGAAAGAAAATGTTAGTATAATGCAGTTGTTGTAAACAGCTTATGACTTGATTTTGATTTAGAAACCTATACTGACCAGGTATTAAGGATTGTATAAATAATTAAAGCTGTGGTCTTTTCATATGAAAGTTGATAGATAATTTTTTTGTCTTGAGTCTTATTTGGTGACTTTCTATTCATGTAATTCATCATGTGTGAATGAGGTTGTTGAACAAACTGAACACATGAGCTATAGCGAGTATTTTTTTTTTTTATTATACTCAAGTTCTAGGGTACATGTGCACAACATGCAGGTTTGATACATAGGTATACATGTGCCATGTTGGTTTGCTGCGCCCATCAACTCATCATTTACATTAGGTATTTCTCCTAATGCTGTCCCTCCCTGAGCCCCCCACCCTGTCGACAGGCCCCAGTATGTGATGTTCCCTGCCCTGTGTCCAAGTGATCTCATTGTTTAGTTCCCACCTATGAGTGAGAACATGCGGTGTTTGGTTTTCTGTCCTTGTGATAGTTTATAGCAAGTAGTTTTACAGTACAGATCTTTCCATTACATTTTATTGTTTAAAGAAAACAAAATTTGTTTTTCTGTTAGGAATAAGAAAAAAATGGTTTTTACATAGGTTCTTAGGGTACACTTGGAGTACACTTACAGGCCACTGCTGCAAAGTCTACGTTTTATTGTGCTGAATCTGCATTCTATCAGATACCCATGGAAAGACCTCAGTATATGCTTTGCACTCTGCTTTGCTCCCCTTTTCCAATTTCCTATTGCAAATCATTTTGATTAATACAGAAAACAGCATTTAAATATCTACATGAAGAATTGACCCACTAGTGTCAGCCAACCTCTGCTTTGTCAGTTCATAGTTAAGTATTTTATCATTTCAAAAATAAAGTGCATTTTCTTTTTCTTTTTCTTTTTTTTTTTTGAGATGGAGTCTAACTTTGTCACCCAGGTTGGAGTGCAGTGGCACGATCTCAGCTCACTGCAACCTCCGCCTCCCAGGTTCAAGTGATTCTCCTGCCTCAGCCTCCCGAGTAGCTGGGATTACAGGTGCCTGCCACCACACCCAGTTAGTTTTTTGTATTTTTAGTAGTTAGTTTTACCATATTGGTCAGGCTGGTCTTGAACTCCTGACCTCAAGTGATCCACCTGCCTCAGCCTCCCAAAGTGCTGGGATTACAGGCGTGAGCCACTGCACCTGGTCGCATTTTCAAAAGAATGAATTTAAGAATAATAAAATTAAAATAGGCCCACTTTTAAATTGTGGTCCATTTTAAAATTTGTAATTCAAGTTTTTTGTTGTTAACAACAACAAAAAAGTATAAATCAGATAATAGCACTCTTTGGCTGAAAATCCTTCAATGGCTTCCCAGTAGATTCAGAATAGAATGCAAACCCCTTGTCGGCCTTTAAGAACCTTTATGACCTTTGTGGTTCCTGCCTCGTCTCTGCTGCTTGGCTCCAACAATTCAGGCCGTACATTTGGGCCATATTATCTTCTTTCTGCTTCTTGGTTGCACTGAGCTTTTCCTCATCTCAAGGCCCCTGCTCTTGGCCTCCTCACTTTCTGAGACACTCTTCCCACAGACCTTGCTTGCCTGGCTGCTGTCTCAGTTCAAATCACTTCCTGGGAGATGCTTTCCCTGAACACTGTTAACTAAAGAGGCAGCTTCTACCCCCGGGCACCCTATCCCATTTTCCTTGTTTATTTTTTCTTGGCAATGTTAATTCTTGGAAGCTTTTTTTTTTGTTTATTTGTTTGCTTATTTATTATTTGTCTTTCCTCATTAGCATACATTTTCTATAAGGGCAGAGGCTTTTCCCATTTTGTTTTTTGCTAAAGTCTCAGTGCCTGGAACAATGTTGGCCATAGTACATACTTATTGAGCATTAAATATTCTTAAGTAAATGAATGAATCAGTTGAATCAAATGGACACACCATCAATTCAATAGTATGAATAGTCAAAGAGTATGAATACAGTGTACTCATACTGTTTGTCATTTTGATTAAGTCATAGTTGTTAAAGAGTTTAATGCTCAGGTTTTTTTTTTTCTTTCAACTAGCCATGTACATCTTCATGTGATCAGCCAGGATTTTGATTCTCCTTGCCTTAAAAACAAAAAACATTGGAATTCTTTCAATACAGAATACTTCCTAGAATCACAAGGTAAACAGTGTTCCTTGGTTTTCACATTTGTTTCATTTTCTGAGCTGTTCTTATATTTGATTTGGTTGTTTCCCTGAATAACAACCTGACCTCAAAAACCTACCTACAACTTTGTGTTCCCTATAAAGCGAGCCCTATGAAAAGAAACTGGATTATTTGGATTGTAGTATTATTGCCACTTTGCTGTGAGTTGTCTTCTTGGGGGACCTAGGAAGCTATTATGTCAGGGTCAGTGTTTTATTGTGACAACAGGGGACTTAAAGGCTGCTGTGAGAATTAGTGGAGTTCATGGATAAGAAAGCTGTGGACAATTCCTTGTCTCTTCTGCCATCAGTTGGGTGGGAGCTTCGGGGCTGCCTCCTGTCAGGAGTGGTGAATTAGCAGGGGGAAGGCTGTGTATATGTAGAAGAAAGCATTTCCTGGTGTGTAAGAGCTTAAGCATTGCTGGGGTGTTCACAATGGCAGCTGGCATTTACCAAGGGCCAACCAGAGGTAAAGCACTGTGATGAGCTCTTGACAGAGTAACATGGATTGCCTAGAGTGTGTCCTGAAGGAGTGTATTATTTCAAAGGTGGGTTGCTTATATTTATAATCTGATTAAGCTCATTTTGCCTGAGGGAAGTCTAAACTAAGCTTATGGAGCTTTAGAACACCTGGCCTGGCATACTGATTGGAGTCATGTTTTTTATTTATTTATTTTTTTTTGGTATCTCATATTAGTTTTCCAGATTAGCTGGGATTTGACTTTTCTTCCTTGTCTGCAGCTGTGATCGAGATGGTACAAGAGGCTGGTAGAGTGACTGTCCGAGATGGGATGCCTGAGCTCTTGAAGCTGCCCCTTCGTTGTCATGAGTGCCAGCAGCTGCTGCCTTCCATTCCTCAGCTGAAAGAACATCTCAAGAAGCACTGGACACAGTGATTCCGCAGAGCCTGAGCTGCTGCTGCGGTGTGGTCCACTGGAGCAAACTGCTGGCATCTATTCTGGGTTGCTTGTGAACTTCTACTCATTTCCTAAATTAAAACATGCAGCTTTTTCACAAAGTTTATTCTATTATTGAGTGACCACAATGTAGAGTGGCTCGAAGGAGTTCAGGATTAGGAATTTGGGTTTGTCATAGATGTATTCTCTGGTGAGGGTGGCTGGGATATACCTGACCCACCATCTTCAGAAGGACCCTTGTCAGGTCTGACCAATGGGACCAAAGCTACGTTCACACTGACCTAATGCAGAGTATGGAAGCAGTGGGCTGGTTGTAAATTTCTGTTTCTTAGATTTATCCTCTGCCTCTGTAGGCATGGACACCCTTTAATCCGAGTACCTAGAGTGGCCTCTTGTTTATCCTAGAGATACTGATGGGTCTTGTTTTCTGTTAGTCTGTTTTGTAATATTCTTTTCCCTTTCTTCATGGGGAGGCTTAGTTTGTCCAGTCCTTCCATGCCCTTCTATCCCAGATTACCTAAATGTTCCCTTCTCAGGGAACTGTCTCATCAGTTCTTCACTGTGAGAAAAGAGGCTAGATGATGGTTTGGGGTTGGAGTTTTCTTCTAATATCAAGGGTTCCTGGCTGTGAGGAAACAGCCATATGTTCGTCATGATTCAGCTGTGAAGTCTTCTTGGACCTGTTGTCTGAAAATAAAGTTAATTTGTTTGAGGCATCTCTCTTAAGTAGGTGGGAACTACTGAAATTCAGCTGACAATCACAGCATGGGTTTTGATGCATGAAAAGGTGGTTGGTGAATGAAAAAGTTGTGTAGAGCCACTACTTTATTTTTCCCTGAGAATAAATTTGGATAAAACAGTTGTATTCAGTTGTTTTTTGGGATAATATTAGAACTAAAGGTGAAGGGAAAACTAAAAAGTTGTTTTTGATCAAATTGTGGATATCTTTGAGGATGTGACTTTTCACTCAAGTTGTGAGAAAAAAAGGAAACACCCTTAACAAAAGCTTCTTCTGGAGAGAAAAAGCCACAGTCCATAGAGACATTTGACCTCAATGTCTTTCACAAACAAACAAGATGCCACAGTGGTTACTTAGCATAGGTATAGTAATAATTATATAATTAGTGATCATAGCAGCTCACATTTGTCTGACTCCTGTGTGTCCTGCATTATGCTAAACACTTGACTCAAAGGATCTTATTGAATTCTCACTGTACATAACTCTATGAGGTTATGTGCTGTTGTTATGCCCCTTTAATGGATGAGGATCTAATATTCTATAATGGGTCCTGGGCACCATCCAAAGTTGGTATTGATTCTGATGCATCAACTCATTATTTTTCCTATCAGTTGCACAGTATAAATGCAAGACTAACAGCAGAAGCCACAGAACCCAGGGGCTTTGGACCTGTGCTGATCAAAAGCTTTCTGTGGCATTTCATTGATTTCCCTGAGATCAGCCAGTTCCTTTAGCCCTTTTTGTCCATCTCTCACTACCCAACATCTTTCATCTCTTTTCTCTGCTCCTTCTGCACTCCAGGATTGTAATCCTTACGTCATTAGTCCATCCATCCATAGTTCTATCTGGCTTGATGCTGGACCTTTGGGCCTGCTTGATTGTCTGCTTCCACTCCTGAGGTGATTGTCTACAGACACGGTGGCTCCTGGAGGTTCTTCCCCAACCCAGCTGCAGAGGGCATGTGGCTTCATAGCCTTTTATTTGCAGTCATCAGGTACCAGGCACAGAAACTCTTGAAAATTGTCTCGGCACGGTGGCTCACACCTGTAATCCCAGCACTTTGGGAGGCCGAGGTGGGCAGATCACGAGGTCAGGAGATCGAGACCATCCTGGCTAACACAGTGAAACGCTGTCTCTACTAAAAATACAAAAAAAAAAAAAAAAAAAAAAAAAAAAAAAAAAAAAAAAATTAGCTGGGCATGGTGGCAGGCGCCTGTAGTCCCAGCTACTCAGGAGGCTGAGGCAGGAGAATGGTGTGAACCCAGGAGGCGGAGCTTGCAGTGAGCCAAGATCACGCTACTGCGCTCCAGCCTGGGGACAGAGTGAGACCCCATCTCAAAAACAACAACAACAAAAAAAACAACAAAACAAAAAAATCATGGGCATATTAGTTAAGAACAGGCTCTGGATTCAGACCTGGGTCCCAATCCTGGCTCTGCTACTCACAGCTAAGGGATCTTGGGCAAGTTACTTATTTTCTCTGAACTTTGGAATTCACGTATGTAAACGGGCATAACAGAGTTGAGTTATAAGGATTAAATAATCTATGTAAAGGGTTTAGCATAGTATCTGGCACAGAGAAGGACTCAATAAATGGTAACTGGAAGCCTCTGCTTTTATCTCAGTGGAGGCTGGAAAGGAGGAATTCACCTGATCCATGCCTCTGTCTGCATCTGAAGCCTTACTGCCCCTGGAAACTTTCTAAATACGTACTCCATGGACTCCTTAGATCAGAATTACTGGTTTCCCTTTAAAAAAATGTAAGCACTTGGGCTTTACCAAATAATTACTGAGTCACAATCCTACAGGCCTAAGAATCTTCATTTTAAACTATTCAGGGTGAACTTTATTGATGTTTGAGAACCACAATGTAAATGAACCTTTGGCTTCAAAGCACCTTGCATTTCTGAAGCTTATGGATTTAGCTGTGCCCTGCCAGGATACAAATAGCATTTTCTGGTTAGCTGCCTGGGCCTGTCATAGGTCTGCCTTCCCTCTGCTGTCTCAAGGTTATTTCAGAGTCTGGGGAGACCTCCAGCATTAGCTGAAGGGGAGTCCCTCATTACAGGGATCTGCCCTTCCTTTCTTCAGGAGTTTGGCAGAGCTCCTTTGGCCCCAGGTTCTTAGGAGCCAGGTCTGGAGATGACTTCCCCTCAGTGGCTCCCATTCCCTCTTCATGCCCAGAGATCAGTCCAGTGGCTTGTTCTGGGACATGTAATGAACACTGCCAGCCTTAGGCTCAAGAGCGTAAGTATTTTTCCTTCTCTGGGCCTGTCTCTGAGATACCCAGGTACAAATGATCCTTGTAGGGACCAGATCATACTTGAGATGGTCATTAAGGATGTCTTTAGATTCAGGGATATTTTCTAAAGCCTGGCATCTGATAGTCACACAGACTGGACATGGCTGGATATCAGAGATTCAGGACTCATCTGTCAGTGTTGGCCTAAATGCTTCCCTCTGCTTCCAACAACTCCAAACTGGAGGGAGACTTTCGCAGGGCTCTGAAGATTCTACCATAGACTAATTTTTAAAAATGTGATGAAAGCCGTGAAACCTCTTCAGCATAATTAATATTTACACATTTTGTATATGTTATCAGGGAATTTATGGAACCACTGAAGCGTTTCCATAGGGTCTGTAGACCCCAGTTTAAGAATCTCAAGAGAAAACGGTCATCACCATGCGTCTGGGATATATGGGAGGGGTCTCAGGTCACTGTGGAGGACTGGCGCCCACCACCATGCCTGGCTAATTTTTGTATTTTTAATAGAGATGAGGTTTCACCATGTTGGCCAAGCTGGTCTCAAACTCCTGAGCTCAAGTGATCTTCCCACCTCGGCCTCCCAAAGTGCTGGGATTACAGGCGTGAGCCACTGCGTCAGGCTTTTTCTTTTTTTAAAAAATATTTTACCAACCAAGAATAAGCATTGTAGTTCTGGCAGCCACAAGTTGAAAGCTGACACAACCCACTGCCCCACCCCCAACTTGTACTGTTTGACATTTATTGGAGGAAAAAAACTATCATTTATTCACATTGAAGAATTAGTTACTGGCCAAAGACCTTTCGAAGAATCTTCTCCAGAAACTGTAGGAGGTCCTCTTAGAATGCTAGTTGGAGTTGCCAGGGTCCAGAGGCACCTCCATGTCCTGGGTCACCAGACCACCAGCCTTTGCGGCTCTTTCTAGAGCGACATTCTGGAGGTAGGAAGCTGGGCCCAGGGCAGAGGAGGGGGCATCTGGGGATGTCTGAAGAGCCAGTTGAGCAGCTGAATCACAAGCGTTCTCTAGGTTACAAATACATTGCTCAGAGACTAGGAACTGGAAACTTGCTTTCGAGAACCCATAAAGTGGAAGATGTTCATGACAAAGCAAGAGGGTCAATAGGTCAAATACTGAAATGTGTTCCCTCCAGCTGGCCAGGCATTCGGAAAGAGACCCAGGATGTGGGAGGGAGGCCCCAATAGGTATCTGAATCCCCCACATCCCCGCAGTAGCTCAAAGCCTCTATGTCCCCTTTATGTGAATGAGAAAAGGCACCCCCTGCAAGCAGAAGCTTTTAGCTCACACTCACTTGAGACTGAGGGGCACATAGGGTGCAACTGTACAATCTTACTGTGTGGGGTCCCTGTTTCTCATGAGGTTCTCTAGGAAAGGTAGTTTTTTTGGTTCTCCATCATGTACCCAACGAAATTAAAAGAATATGGAACAAAACAGCCTTGCAATAAAATTTTGTTGAGTGAATGATGCCTGTGTCAATACACTTGGAATGGATGTAGAAAAGAGAACTTTTTCTGTTACATCTGAATTTGATTGGCAAGCGTGTTGTCCCGTAAGTCTGCATCTTTGCCCTTAGAAACAGTTTTTATTTTATTTTTATTTTTTTTTAAAAAAACCCTTCTTTTCACAGGTGTTGATCTTTAATTTTTTTTATTTAAACATTTTTTCTTGCCTTCTTCATTTTTCCTTCATATGACTTTGGAAACATTCTGATAAACATCTTACTGCCATTGTTTATGGGAAAAAAGTATATCTTACAGGTTAGAATTAGTGGAACATAAGCATGTTAATATTTTTCCACAGACTCTTCCAAATCTTTGCTAACAAAGCAAGTGATTAGGGAAGTTGGGGTTTTCCGTATCTTTTGTATGAATGGTCTATTTTCGGGGCTTGCCATGTTTGGCCACCAGATGGCAGCATTTGAACAATAAATTTTTAATTGTCTTTTACAAGCCAAAGCTGTTTTTGAAGCCATTTTATGTATCTTATGTTTCAGAATCAATGCTTCAAAATAAAATATATAAGGGGCTTTTAAAATAAGACTGATGTGTGTTTAACGTATCTCCTAATTAAGATAGAAGTTTGAAGGAAACCCAGTGTGTGGGTCAAAATACAAAACATACACGATTGACTGGGAGGCTGTTTGGCTGAGAGGTGAAATAGACTCTAAAGTTGGCTGGAAGCTGGGCGCGATGGTTTACACCTATAATCCCGGCACTTTGAGAGGCTGAGGCTGGCGGATCATTTGAGGTCAGGAGTTCGAGAACAGCCTAGCCCCTAGCCAACATGGCAAAACCCTGTCTCCACCAAAAATACAAAAATTAGCCAGGTGTGGTGGCATGCGCCTGTAATCTCAGCTACTTGGCAGGCTGAGGCACGAGAATCGCTTCAACCCAGGAGGCATAGATTGCTGTGAGCTGAGATCGCGCCACTGCACTCCAGCCTGGGTGACAGATCAAGACTCTGTCTCAACAAACAAACCCCCAAAAAACATTCTTTCTATCAAAAAAAAATAATAATAAGTTGGCTAGAGCCAAGGTTGAAGCCTGATTCTGGCACTCATGAAATGGGTCTTGGGACATGTCAATGCATGGTAGGCATTGAAAATATGCTGGCAAATTTTCTTAATTTGACCCCAAGTTAGTGACTGTTGTTCTCATCACAAGAATACCTGGGAGTAGCACTGGAAGCAGACACTTCTTTTGGGCATATTCTTCAAAAATGGCATCATTTTTACGTCTACAGTTGCTAAGTCGCTAGTCGTCAGATATTAGAGGAAGCACTGTCAAAGCAGGATGGTTCATATACAGAGAAGGTGAAGGGCTGTGTCTGCATTTTCCATGGGCCAGCTTCCCCGCAAACCTTTTGATAGAAGAACCTAGCTTCATCTGTCTTCCAGCTCTTGCAAGCCTTCTGTCTTTTAAGCAGGCAGAATAAAAGCTCCAATGCCAAATAGTACCAGAATATTAAAATTGAAAAGGACTTTATATACCAGGGGTCCTGACGTTTTGAGGGAGTCATAGATCCAAAATTTGGTGAAGATAATAGCCCCTTTCCCATATGTTTTGCATGTAATTTCAAGGGAAGCACACCCCAAAAATCAATAATCCATGGATTTTCTAGGGCAGATCTTCTCAGCTGGTGTGTGTGTGGTGTGTGTGTGTGTGTGTGTGTGTGTATCCCCTAGATTCTAATTATTTTGAACCAACTGGCATTCCTTTTTTCCAAACTACACACAGAAAGTCACTCTGCTACCACTGGGCATCTAATCTCTCCAGTGCTTTGGGGCAAAGTTTAATCTCTTGCCTGGAGAATCTATCAGAACTCTTTATTCTAGTAGCCTCTGATGTTCCATTGAGGGATTTGAAACAGAAGTGACTTATAATATCAGCAACCAACTTATGTCCTAATTAAACATCAAGAGTGCTTGCATTCCCGAATTCATGCTGGGAGAGAATATACTAAAACGTTAATTAGCGGTCCTCTCTTGGTGGTAAGAATGTGGGTAATTTAAATTGTGTTATATTGTTGTGCATGCTTCTAAATTAGCTACAGTGAATACATATTTGGGAGTGTGAAAAAAGCCTCAAATTTTATTTTTAAAAAGTGATAGGTCGCAAAGGAATGTAATCAACATTCAATTATTTATATTAATAGCTGATAAAACAAAAAAGTGGCTAATTTTTTTTTTACAGATAATGCCAGTTCCATTCCAGTATTCCATGGCCCTCCAGAGACAGGCATCCTGCAAGGCCAGATTTCAAGACCGAATTTGCTTGAGTCTGAGAATGACACACGTGAAGGTAATTCATTTGATCTGATGGATCCGATATTCCTAACACTAGATCTAGAAAAATAGTGGCTTTTTCTCTGTTTGCCCCTAACCTCAATGTCGCGAGACACCAACTACATTTTAGTTATTCAAAATTGCTGTCCATAGCAACTTTGTCTGTACTTACAAATGCCTTTCACCACCCATTGAGATCCCACAATTTCCCTTGCAAATTATGTTGATATGAAATGTTACATTAGGTTTCCAAATACTGAACCACCTTGAATTCTGGGGGTGAATCCTCTTGGTTCCCTAGGGCTTCTCTTTCAGTATTGACTTTGACTCTGAAACATTCATGATGGGATGGGTTTGGGGAATAAGATTTATAGATTGATTTATGTATTTGGCCTGGTCCCCAGATTTTAACAAAAGTATCAGGAAAAGGGGAAGAAAAGACGGAAAATGAGAAGAATGGTTAGAATTTTGGCTTGTTGGATCAGTTCCCAGAACATCCCTTGTGTTAAAGAAATCAAGTAATGGGAGAAGTGGAAAGAAAACAGGAAAGTTAGTGAAGCTAAACCAATCTACATAGTGAAGACAGAAGGCGGAGAAGGACTGAAAAAGATATGTGGGGTAAATATTTGGGGCAGACTTTGAGGCATCTGGGAGGTGGGAGCTTTGGAGTGCTCTGGGAGATTTGGGGAAAAGAAGGGGATTTGAAGAAGGGTTGGTCTCTCTAGGTATAAATGAGTCCCTTTTAATATATTTTTGAGAGATACAAACAAAGATTACATACTTGATTAATTTTTTTTTCTTTTTTTGGTAGAGACAGGGTCTCGCCATGTTGCTCAGGCTGATCTTGAACTCCTGGCCTCAAGGGATCCTCCCATCAGCCTTCCAAAGTGTTGGGATTATAGGCATGAGCCACTGCACCTGGCCTTTTTGGCCACATGTTGACTTCTGTTGTTCCTGTTCCAATTTCTCATTTCTTGCATTTTGTATTTCTTCTTTTTTTCTTGATAACATTTGCTAGATGTTTGCTTATAAAATGCTATTTTTTAGAAAAGTAGTTCTTCTTTATAACTCTTATTTTTGCCTTTCTTTTCTTTTGCTTTTAAAAAAACTTTTGAGTCAAATACAAAGTTCATATACTTTAATATTAAGAATTTTCTTTGGCTAGGTATGGTGAATTACGCCTGTAATCCCAGCACTTTGGGAGGCTGAAGCAGGCAGATTGCTTGAGCCCAGGAGTTCAAGATCAGCCTGGGAAACATGGTGAGACTCTGTCTCTAAAAAAAAAGTTAAAAAATTAGCTGGGTGTGGTGGCACACACCTGTAGTCCCAGCTACTCGGGAGGCTGAGGTGAGGATCGCTTGAGTCTGGGAGGTCAAGGCTACAGTGAGCCATGGTCATGCCACTGCACTCCAGCTTGGGTGACAAGCTGGAGTCTCTTTTGGGTCTCAAAAAGAAAAAAAAAGAATTTTGTTTTTATGATGAAATAAATTTTTAAAAATAATGAAAATATTTATGGCTATAAATTGAATGTTGGGTTGGACCTGAGATTTACAGAGACTGCCTTGGCTGTTGATAAGAAGAAAATACTTACTCTAGTTTCAAGACCTGAACCATCAAGTTTTCTTGTTTCCATCAGAGAAGTCACACGTCAGGATGCTTAAGTGTTTGACCGTAGGATAAGGCTTTGTTCCTTGTATATTTCACAATGTGTTTTTCTTTTTTCTTTTTTTGAGATGGGTTCTAACTCCGTCACCTAGGTTGGAGTGCAGTGGCATGATTATAACTCACTGCAGCCTTGAACTCCTGGGTTCAAGTGATCCTCCCATCTTAGCCCACAAATATTGTTTCTTCCTATTTTGTTATACATGAGTAACCTTCTACCCCCGACCACAAAAACACAGGATCTGCCGTTAGTCTTTTATACTTCAGCATGATTTTACAGATCACTGTTATCTTTTCCAGACAGGAATTTGCATTTCAATTCTTTTTGTACAACAAAAAGCTTCGTCCTCAATTGAAGGATTTTTAATTTTAATGAAGTCCAATTTCTACATTTTGTCTTTTATAAATTGTGTTTTGGTGTTGTAAAGTCATTGCTAAACTCAAGGTCACCTAGATTTTCTCCTATATTATCTTCTAGGAGTTTTATACTTTTAAGTTTTATATTTATGTCTGTGATCCATTATGTCTATGAGTTAATTTTTGTGAAAGGAGTAAGATCATTATTTAGATTCATTTCCGTGAATGTCCAGTTGAAGCATTTTTAAGCATTACCAGATGGGGAATTTTTTTTTTTAGTGAGAAAAGACATTTATTTTCTTATGTAAAACATATATTGTATATAACAGTAATAATGACATAAGCTGATTTATAAAGAAGGCAGAAATAAACAATATTCAGAATAAAAACCTGATAGCAGTAGAAATTTAAAAATTGAAAACTTTTTTTTTTTTGAGATGAAGTCTTGCTCTTGTCCCCCAGGCTGGAGTGTGATGGCACGATCTGGGCTAACTGCAACCTCCGCCTCCCAGGTTCAAGCGATTCTCCTGCCTCAGCCCCCCGAGTAGCTGGGATTACAGGCACCTGCCACCATGCCTGGCTAATTTTTGTATACACACACACACACACACACACACACACATATAAATATACATACATATATATACACATATATGTATACACATACATATATATACACATATATGTATACACATACATATACACATACACACACATATATATATACATTTATTATACTTTAAGTTCTAGGGTACATGTGTACAACGTGCAGGTTTGTTACATAGGTATACATGTGCCAAGTTGGTTTGCTGCACCCATTAACTCGTCATTTACATTAGGTATTTCTCCTAATGCTATCCCTCCCCCAGCCCCCACCCCAACCCATGACAGGCTGTGGTGTGTGATGTTCCCTGCCCTGTGTCCAAGTGTTCTCATTGTTCAGTTCCCACCTATGAGTGAGAACATGTGATGTTTGGTTTTTCTGTCCCTGTGATAGTTTGCTCAGAATGATGGTTTCCAGCTTCATCCATGTCCTTGCAAAGGACATAAACTCATCCTTTTTTATGGCTGCATAGTACTCCATGGTGTATCTGTGCCACATTTTCTTAATCCACTCTATCATTGATGGACATTTGGGTTGGTTCCAAGTCTTTGCTATTGTGAAGAGTCCTGCAATAAACATATGTGTGCATGTGTCTTTATAGTAGCATGATTTATAATCCTTTGGGTATATACCCAGTAATAGGATCGCTGGGTCAAATGGTATTTCTAGTTCTAGATCCTTGAGGAATCACCACACTGTCTTCCACAATGGTTGAACTAGTTTACACTCCCACCAACAGTGTAAAAGCATTCCTATTTCTCCACATCCTCTCCAGCATCTGTTGTTTCCTGACTTTTTAATGATCGCCATTCTAACTGGTGTGAGATGGTATCTCATTGCGGTTTTGATTTGCATTTCTCTGATGACCAGTGATGATGAGCATTTTTTCATGTGTCTGTTGGCTGCATAAATGTTTTCCTTTGAGAAGTGTCTATTCATATCCTTTGCCCACTTTTTGATGGGGTTGTTTTTTTCTTCTAAATTTGTTTAAGTTCTCTGTAGATTCTGGATATTAGCCCTTTGTCAGATGAGTAGATTGCAAAAATTTTCTCCCATTCTGTAGGTTGCCTGTTCATTCTGATGGTAGTTTCTTTTGCTGTGCAGAAGCTCTTTAGTTTAATTAGATCCCATTTGTCAATTTTGGCTTTTGTTGCCATTGCTTTTGGTGTTTTAGTCATGAAGTCCTTGCCTATGCCTATGTCCTTAATGGTATTGCCTAGGTTTTCTTCTAGGGTTTTTATAGTTTTTAGGTCTTACATGTAAGTCTTTAATCCATCTTGAATTAATTTTTGTATAAGGTATAAGGAAGGGATCCAGTTTCAGCTTTCTACATATGGCTAGCCAGTTTTCCCAGCACCATTTATTAAATAGGGAATCCATTCCCCATTTCTTGTTTTTGTCAGGTTTGTCAAAGATCAGATGGTTGTAGATGTGTGGTGTTGTTTCTGAAGCCTCTGTTCTGTTCCATTAGTCTATATCTCTGTTTTGGTACCAGGACCATGATGTTTTGGTTACTGTAGCCTTGTAGTATAGTTTGAAGTCAGGTAGCGTGATGCCTCCAGCTTTGTTCCCTTTGCTTAGGATTGTCTTGGCAATGCAGGCTCTTTTTTGGTTCCATATGAACTTTAAAGTAGTTTTTCCCAATTCTGTGAAGAAAGTCATTGGTAGCTTGATGGGGATGGCATTGAATCTATAAATTACCTTGGGCAGTATGGCCATTTTCATGATATTGATTCTTCCTACCCATGAGCATGGAATGTTCTTCCATTTGTTTGTGTCCTCTTTTCTTTAATTGAGTGGTGGTTTGTGGTTCTCCTTGAAGAGGTCCTTCGCATCCCTTGTAAGTTGGATTCCTAGGTATTTTATTCTCTTTGTAGCAATTGTGAATGGGAGTTCACTCATGATTTGGTTCTCTGTTTGTCTGTGATTGGTGTATAAGAATGCTTGTGATTTTTGCACATTGATTTTGTATCCTAAGACTTTGCTGAACTTGCTTATCAGCCTAAGGAGATTTTGGGCTGAGATAATGGGGTTTTCTAAATATACAATCATGTCATCTGCAAACAGGGACAATTTGACTTTCTCTTTTCCTAATTGAATACGCTTTATTTCTTTTTCTTGCCTGATTGCCCTGGCCAGAACTTCCAACACTGTGTTGAATAGGAGTGGTGAGAGAGGGCATCCCTGTCTTGTGCCAGTTTTCAAAGGGAATGCTTCCAGTTTTTGCCCATTCAGTATGATATTGGCTGTGGTTTTGTCATACATAGCTCTTATTATTTTGAGATACATTCCATCAATACCTAGTTTATTGAGAGTTTTTAGCATGAAGGGCTGTTGAATTTTGTCAAAGGACTTTTCTGCATCTATTGAGACAATCATGTGGTTTTTGTCGTTGGTTCTGTTTATGTGATGGATTTTGTTTATTGATTTGCATATGTTGAACCAGCCTGGCATCCCAGGGATGAAGCCAATTTGATTGTGGTGGATAAGCTTTTTGATGTGCTGCTGGATTCGGTTTGCTAGTATTGAGGATTTTTGCATCGATGTTCGTCAGGGATATTGGTCTAAAATTCTCTTTTTTTGTGGTGTCTCTGCCAGGCTTTGGTATCAGGATGATGCTGACTTCATAAAATGAGTTAGGGAGGATTCCCTCTTTTTCTGTTGATTGGAATAGTTTCAAAAGGAATGGTATCAGCTCCTCTTTGTACCACTGGTAGAATTTGGCTATGAATCTGTCTGGTCCTGGACTTTTTTGGTTGGTAGGCTATTGATTATTGCCTCAATTTCAGAGCCTGTTATTGGTCTATTCAGAGATTCCACTTCTTCCTGGTTTAGTCTTGGGAGGGTGTACATGTCCAGGAATTTATCCATTTCTTCTAGATTTTCTAGTTTATTTGCATAGAGGTGTTTATAGTATTCTCTGATGGTAGTTTGTATTTCTGTGGGATTGGTGGTGATATCCCCTTTATCATTTTTTATTGCATCTATTTGATTCTTCTCTCTTTTCTTCTTTATTAGTCTTGCTAGCGGTCTGTCAATTTTGTTGATCTTTTCAAAAAACCAGCTCCTGGATTCATTGATTTTTTGAAGGGTTTTTTGTGTCTCTATCTCCTTCAATTCTGCTCTGATCTTAGTTATTTCTTGCCTTCTGCTAGCTTTTGAATGTGTTTGCTCTTGCTTCTCTAGTTCTTTGAATCGTGATGTTAGGGTATTGATTTTAGATCTTTCCTGCTTTCTCTTGTGGGCATTTAGTGCTATAAATTTCCCTCTACACACTGCTTTGAATGTGTCCCAGAGATTCTGGTACGTTGTGTCTTTGTCCTCATTGGTTTCAAAGAACATCTTTGTTTCCACCTTCATTTCATTATTTGCCCAGTGGTCATTCAGAAGCAGGTTATTCAGTTTCCATGTAGTTGAGCGGTTTTGAGTGAGTTTCTTAATCCTGAGTTCTGGTTTGATTTCACTGTGGTCTGAGAGACAGTTTGTTATAATTTCTGTTCTTTTACGTTTGCTGAGGAGTGCTTTACTTCCAACTATGTAGTCAATTTTGGAACAGGTGTGGTGTGGTGCTGAAAAGAATGTGTATTCTGTTGATTTGGGGTGGAGAATTCTGTAGATGTCTATTAGGTCTGCTTGGTGCAGAACTGAGTTCAATTCCCAGATATCCTTGTTAACCTCTGTCTCGTTGATCTGTCTAATGTTGACAGTGGGGTGTTAAAGTCTCCCATTATTATTGTGTGGGAGTCTAAGACTCTTTGTAGGTCTCTAAGGAATTGCTTTATGAATCTGGGTGCTCCTGTATTGGGTACATATATATTTAGGATAGTTAGCTCTTCTTCTTGAATTGATCCCTTTACCATTATGTAATGGCCTTCTTTGTCTCTTTTGATCTTTGTTGGTTTAAAGTCTGTTTTATCAGAGACTAGGATTGCAACCCCTGCCTTTTTTTGTTTTCTATTTGCTTGGTCGATCTTCCTCCATCCCTTAATTTTGAGCCTATGTGTGTCTCTGCACATGCGATGGGTTTCCTGAATACAGCACACTGATGGGTCTTGACTCTTTATCCAATTTGCCAGTCTGTGTCTTTTAATTGGAGCATTTAGCCCATTTACATTCAAGGTTAATGTTGTTATGTGTGAATTTGATCCTGTCATTATGATGTTAGCTGGTTATTTTGCCTGTTAGTTAATTCAGTTTCTTCCTAGCATCGATGGTCTTTACAATTTGGCATGTTTTTGCAGTGGCTGGTACCGTTGTTCCTTTGCATGTTTAGTGCTTCCTTCAGGGGCTCTTGTAAGGCAGGCCTGGTGGTAACAAAATCTCTCAGCATTTGCTTGTCTGTAAAGGATATTATTTCTCCTTCACTTATGAAGTTTAGTTTGGCTGGATATGACATTCTGGGCTGAAAATTTTTTTTTTTTTTTTTTTTTTTGAGACGGAGTCTCGCTCTGTCGCCCAGGCTGGAGTGCAGTGGCGCAATCTCAGCTCACTGCAAGCTCCGCCTCCCAGGTTCACGCCATTCTCCTGCCTCAGCCTCTCCGAGTAGCTGGGACTACAGGCGCCCGCCACCACGCCCGGCTAATTTTTTTTGTATTTTTGGTAGAGACAGGGTTTCACCGTGGTCTCGATCTCCTGACCTCGTGATCCACCCGCCTCGGCCTCCCAAAGTGCTGGGATTACAAGCGTGAGCCACTGCGCCCGGCCCTGAAAATTCTTTTAAGAATGTTGAATACTGGCCCCCACTCTCTTCTGGTTTGTAGAGTTTCTGCCGAGAGATCCGCTGTTAGTCTGATGGGCTTCCCTTTGTGGGTAACCTGACCTTTCTCTCTGGCTGCCCTTAGCATTTTTTCCTTCATTTCAACTTTGGTGAATGTGACAATTATATGTCTTGGAGTTGCTCTTCTCAAGGAGTGTCTTTGTTGTGTTCTCTGTATTTCCTGAATTTGAATGTTGGCCTACCTTGCTAGGTTGGGGAAGTTCTCCTGGATAATATCCC
This sequence comes from Nomascus leucogenys, assembly GCF_006542625.1. NCBI lineage: Eukaryota > Metazoa > Chordata > Mammalia > Primates > Hylobatidae > Nomascus > Nomascus leucogenys. The sequence continues at coordinate 81,823,014 of NC_044388.1, forward strand.
AAAGAGTGTTTTCCAACTTGGTTCCATTCTCCCCATCACTTTCAGGTACACCAATCAGATGTAGATTTGGTCTTTTCACATAGTCCCATATTTCTTGGAGACTTTGTTTGTTTCTTTTTACTCTTTTTTCTCTAAATTTCTCTTCTTGCTTCATTTCATTCATTTGATGTTCAGTCACTGATACCCTTTCTTCCACTTGATCGAATCGGCTACTGAATCTTGTGCGCATATCACGTAGTTCTTGTGCCATGGTTTTCAGCTCCATCAGGTCATTTAAGGTCTTCTCTACACTGGTTATTCTAGTTAGCCATTCGTCTAATCTTTTTTCAAGGTTTTTAGCTTTCTTGCAATGGGTTCGAACATCCTCTTTGAACTTGGAGAAGTTTGTTATTACTGACCTTCTGAAGCCTACTTCTGTCAACTCGTGAAAGTCATTCTCTGTCCAGCTTTGTTCTGTTGCTGGCAAGGAGCTGTGATCCTTTGGAGGAGTATAGGCGCTCTGGTTTTTAGAATTTTCAGCTTTTCTTCTCTGGTTTCTCCCCATCTTTGTGGTTTTATCTACCTTTGGTCTTTGATGTCGATGACCTACAGATGGGGTTTTGGTGTGGATGTCCTTTTTGTCGATGTCGATGCTGTTCCTTTCTGTTTGTTAGTTTTCCTTCTAACAGTCAGGTCCCTCAGCTGCAGGTCTGTTGGAATTTGCTGGAGGTCCACTCCAGACCCTATTTGCTTGGGTATCACCAGCGGAGGCTGCGGAACAGCAAATATTACAGAAGAGCAAATATTGATGCCTTATCCTTCCTCTGGAAGCTTTGTCCCAGAGGGGCACCTGCCTGTATGAAGTGTCAGTCAGCCCCTACTGGGAGGTGTCTCCCAGTTAGGCTACACGGGGGTCAGGGACCCACTTGAGGCAGTCTGTCTGTTCTCAGAGCTCAAACGCCACGTTGGGAGAACCACTGCTCTCCAGAGCCGTCAGACAGGGACGTTTAAGTCTGCAGAAGTTTCTGCTGCCTTTTGTTCAGCTATGTCCTGCCCCCCAGAAGTGGAGTCAACAGAGGCAGCAGGCCTTGCTGAGCTGCGGTGGGCTCCACCCAGTTCGAGCTTCCCCAGCAGCTTTACCTACTCAAGCCTCAGCAATGGCGGATGCCCCTCCCCCTGCCAGGCTGCTGCCTTGCAGGTCGATCTCAGACTGCTGCACTAGCAGTGAGCAAGGCTCCGTGGGTGTGGGACCCTCCGAGCCAGGCACAGGATATAATCTCCTGGTGTGCCATTTGCTAAGACCGTTGGAAAAGTGCAGTATTTAGTCGGGAGTGTCCCATTTTTCCAGGCACAGTCTGTCATGGCTTCCCTTGGCTAGGAAAGGGAAATCCCCTGACCCCTTGGGCTTCCTGGGTGAGGCGATGCCCCGCCCTGCTTTGGCTCACCCTCCGTGGGCTGCACCCACTGTCCAACCAGTCCCAGTGAGATGAACCAGGTACCTCAGTTGGAAATGCAGAAATCACCCATCTTCTGCACTGATCATGCTGGGAGCTGCAGACTGGAGCTGTTCCTATTCGGCCATCTTGGAACCAAGCGGAAATTTTTCATATAAAGTGTTTTCTCCTCTCCCAATGTCCCATGTCCCTAATAATGAGAATTTGTGATTACAATAATTTTAAGAGAAAAGAATACAGTTGCTAGCAGAAAGTCATGCAAATTAGGGAGACTGGAGTGTGAGACCTCCTCCCTCCTCCAGCTGTTTTTCTTCCACTGACAGCTGGTAGCAGGGTGGGGTTACAGGAGCCTCTGCCTTCTCTGGGCTGGATGTGTCAAACCTGTCTAATTCCAAGGAAATCATCAGCAGAGGCCCCCTACTTCCTGCCTGTGTCTGTCTGCCAGTATGCAGACACCATGGGATAGGAGAAGTGCTCAAAGAACTGTGCATTTGCTTTGGTATCTTAATCCCAAATCCACTTCAAGATTTGGGGAAAAATGAACAACCTCCAGTGTTGTGTGAAAAGTCGATTCTTTGTGGAAAGCATGATTGAATTTTCACAATTGGAGAACTCGTCACAGTGTGTGATCTGCCCAGAGGCACTCTCCAAAACACCAAAAATTCTCCAGGAATGTTTTCATCTTTTTGAAACTCCAGTTTGCATTTCCAGGAGCCAGGCTGACCTGTGTGCATAGTGTTCTGTAAAGGCAGTTTGTTTTTTCAGTTAAAGGTGGTGGGAGGAACACTGGAGTGGTGTCCACTGTTGAGAAAGAGATGGGAACTCATTCCTGAAGGGAAGATGGGGATAGAGAGCATTAGGCTGCCCAGGCATGTGGGCAAGCAGTGAGAATAGGAGTCTTTGGGGACAAAAGTAAGTCCTGTGCTAGCTTTGCCAAGAGAAATATCAACTCATCTCTTTAAAATGAGATCCCTCCCACCCCTTACCTGGGGCCTGGAAAATGTGGTCTGCTAGGTATGGAGACACCAAATAAACTGTACTGAGGCTCCCTGTGTGTCAGTAACTACCCCTGGCAAATGCCAAAATGCCTCACTTTGCTCTTGGAATTTACAACTCAAGGTGTTTGTGTCACAGGCCAAGATGGGAGAGGAGGATCTGGCCATCAGAGGATAGAATGCTTCCCACATGCCAAGGCGCCTCCTCTTGTATTCACGCACAGCATTTTCCTGAAACTGGTTACTGAGTCTGGAATTTCTGTTAACGTTCAAAGGCAAATGAGAATTACCAAGCTGAGAGGAGGGCTGGGGGTATGCTATTTTCCTTTAGTCCCTTTCATAAAAGCCCCTGTGCTGTCCAGCTGCCTCTCTTTCCAGAAGGTGGTGGTCCAGTTTTAATTATGTTAACAGAGGGTATACAGTTAAAAAACGACTTACTCCATCAAAATCTCTTCCACTACCTAGAGCACAGAGACCAGCAGATTTGGCTGTTTGAATCCTCCCTGCCCTGCATGGCTTTTCTGAACCTCGGATCCTTCGCCTTAAACTCAGGGGTTAAAACGCTAAGAATTAAGCGAAATAAAGTATCTAAAGTGAGCACGGAGCCTGGCCTAGAGGGTTGAGTTTCCTCCCCCTCCCGGATAAGGGAAGCGGTGATGAGGCCAGGTGGAGCCCGAGGGCCTTCCTCGGAGGCGGTGCGGGCAACAGGTGAGGGCTGCGCCCGGGAGGGTCCGGGGAAGGTCTCTGGGCGGGGGAGGGGGAAAGGGGCTGCGGCTCCGGCCAGCGGGGAGCCCTGGCCCGCCCTCTCCCTTTTTGGACCTCCGAGGGAGACCGGCTGAGAGCTGGGCCAGGTGGGCTGCACCGAATGGGGAGAAGCGGCTGCGGGAGCCGCGGCGGAATCCTCAGCTGGAGGGCGCTCCCAGAGGTCTCCGGGCTCCTTGGCTCCTTGGCTCCTTGGTAGGCGCGGGAGGCGCCCATGGGGCTCCAGCCGGGGCCTAGGAGGCGGTGACAGACGGCTGGGGATGGAGGAGGCTAAGCCCCGGACTCTCTCCCGGGCTCCCGCAGGGGACTTCCAGGCACCCTCGACGGCGGACCAAGGTAGGGCGCGGGGCCGCTGGTGTGGGGACCTCCCTGGGCTTTGGGGTCATGGAAGGCTCCCAGACGCTCTGGCCCCGCAGGCGCTGCTCGTCACCGGGACCGGGCTTGGTTGGATCTGGGCAACAGCAGTTACACCGCGGCCGCTGCTCCGCCCAGGCCAGGGCAGTGTGGGGGCCGGGAGGAAGGGGACGCATGGTTTCCTCGGGGCTCCTGTGTGGCCAGCCTAAAAGTGGGGTTTTGGTCGCCTTGTGGTGAAATATCTACCCCTCTTCCATCCTCAGTAACCAGTACTGATTTTCCTTAGCGTCTCCTGTTAACCAAAGCGACCACAACCTAGATGACAGCCCCACTAGAAACTTTGAGGTCACTGGGTTAGAATCTCTAGAATCTCCACTTAGCAGCTGTGCAACACTTGGCAAATTGACTTCCTGTTCCTCGGATTTCTCACTTACAAAACAGACACTGTGATACCATCTACTTTGTAGGGTGAATGTCAATATTACATGAAATCATGAGAGTAAAACATTTGGTAGATGGTCACTCAATGAATGTGATGATTATGGCAAGGAGTTGTTTTTCAAGGGAAACTTTCCTGTGACATTGGTTTAATACATTTATTCATCTGCATTCTTTGTTTCTTTTCTGTCTTAAGGAACTACACAACAATGAGCAGGCTTAAGAAAATATCAACTTTGGTAGATGCTAAATACGGCTTAGGACGAAGTAAGACATCCTTGACAAGACAAAATTCAAAAGAATTTTGAGAAAAAATAATTTAGCCCCCCTTCCAAAGATAAGAGCTTACAGTGATAGTTTCTATATTCATTAATAAACTTATGTTTTTAAAATGGAAAAAATGCTCTGACCGGCGACAGGTTTAGGGGAGTTCATTTCACAAGTGTCTGGAGCAACAGTTAACTTCAAGGCCAACGTCCAGACATTTGGCCAGGTAAAGAATCATTTCCCACTCATTTGCTGTGCCAGTGTGGAAGGTAAACATGCTGAATAATTGAAAACAGCTGTTGTTACTCTCATAGTCACCCTCTGCATCCTTTCCTGCTATTTTCCACGTGCTTTATCCCCCAAATCTAAAAGGCTGTAAGCCAGTATGACTAATAGCAAAGGTGGTCATGAGGGCATTTTTCCTCCTTCTGTGACTCATTTCTTTCTGTGTGAGACGACTCCATAGACACAACACAATTGAGTCTTGCATGTTATCGACCCCTTTATTTAAAACCCAAAGAGGACTTACCAAAAAGAGAAGAAATCTCTTTAAAGGTGAACAATGCAGTCAAGTTACTTGCTCACAATCACATTTGTAGGCTAGCTTAATAGGACTTTGTATTATAATAAAAAGTGTTTCTGAATTGCTTTTTAGTTCATCATCACTGTATTCATTATAGCTCTGTTTCTGGAGAAAAACCTAATATTTGTTTTTTTTTTAAATGGCATTATCTAATTGCACAGTCATTTTCAGCGATACAAAAGCCAACATTAAAAATGAGCAAAGGGAAATAATTACAACTTGCAGGCTGGGAAGAGGTAAATAATCTGATATGTAGTTCTTGTGCGTGAGGGATTTAATTAGACATCAACAGAAAAAGAATTTTTTTTCTGAAGAAAAAATTAATTTAATCCACAATGTGTTTAGCTATAGAGAGTTTTATTGACAGAATTCCTTTAATGTTTTTCTGATTCATTTGGTGCTTAACAAAGGGATTACTTTAGCTCTTGTGTCTTGATTGACTATTGTATGATTCTTTAATCTTATATTGACTAGTGAAATAAACAAAATAATTATAGTGAGAGATTTTAATATGTGCATATCAAACTTGGACATCTCTGTTAGGGAAGCAGGAGCCTAGAGGAGCCAGGATGATATCGTTTTAAAATCAACTCCATCTTAAAACTAGCAAGGCACATTCCTTGCCAGTCATGACCCGTGGTCCTTAGATGTTTACAGCTAAAGTAGCAGCTTGTTAACACCTGCAAGGACACACTCCTACAATAACAGAAAGTCCAGATGTCCCAATATCCATAACAGTATGTGCTTTGAATATAATTGTAGTTATGGTTTGAGGTCCTCACACACTAGAATGTCAAGGATAGTTTTATTTAAATCAATATTATACATTTTGTCATGCTGTCTGCTCACCCTCATGTAGACTCAGCTTAGCTTAGTCTTTACATACATAAGACTCCCTACATGGCCGGGCGCAGTGGCTCACGCCTGTAATCCCAGCACTTTGGGAGGCCGAGGGGGGCGGATCACGAGGTCAGGAGATCGAGACCATCGTGGCTAACATGGTGAAACCCCGTCTATACTAAAAATACAAAAAATTAGCCAGGCGAGGTGGCGGGCGCCTGTAGTCCCAGCTACTCGGGAGGCTGAGGCAGGAGAATGGCGTGAACCCTGGGGGGTGGAGCCTGCAGTGAGCCGAGATCCTGCCACTGCACTCCAGCCTGAGTGACAGCGAGACTCTGTCTCAAAAAAAAAAAAAAAAAAAAAAACAGCAACAAAAAAGACCCCCTACATAAGAAAAACTTAAAGCAAAGATGGTGCGTTCCTCTGCTTGCCTTCTGAGGGTGCTGTACTCTGGAAGGGAGTAGCTTCTAAATAACTTGCTTCTTTCACTGCACTCCGTGACTCACCTTGAATTCCTTCCTGCGTGAGACCCAAGAACCCTCTCTTGGGGTCTGGATCAAGACTCCTTTTCTGGTAATGAATCCAGGAGGCAAAAAATAAGGACATTTAGGAATTGAGCAATTCAGTAAACATTTGTGTGCGTGTGTGCACCCACGTGCATACATACACTTATGTGTAGAGGATCTAGAAAGATCTTTATATTCTTTGAATAGAGAAGATACACATTTCCCCCCATATGATCATGGTACATTTAAAATAGTTGATCCCATATTTGGCCACAAAGAAATTCTTTTTCTTTTCTTCCCCTGGAGATGGGGTCTCCGTCTGTCACCCAAGCTGGAGTGCAGTGTCATGATCGTAGCTCACTGTAACTTCAAACTCCTGGGCCCAAGCAGTTCTCCTGCCTCAGCTTCCTGAGTAGCTAGGACTATAGGTACATGGCACCATGTCCAGCTAATTTCAATTTTTAAATTTTTTGTCGAGATGAGGTCTCACTATGTTACCCAAGCTGGTCTCAAACTCCTAGCCTAAAGTGATTCTGATCCTTCCCCACCCCACCAGCCTCCTAAAGTGTTGGGATTACAGGTTTGAGCCACCACACCTGGCCTAAGCAATTCTTGATACATTAAAAAATAGAAGAGGTATACCACAGGCCATGATATGGCTTGAATCTGTGTCCCCACCCAAATCTCATGTTGAATTGTAATCCCCAGGGTTGGCGGTAGGGCCTGGTGGGAGATGGTTGGACATGGGGGCAGTTTCTCACGAATGGTTTTGCACCATTCCTCTAGTGCTGTTCTGCTGATAGAGTTGTCATGAGATCTGGTTGTTTAAAAGTGTATAACACCTCCCACCCTGCTCCTGCTCCAGCCATGTAAGATGTGCCTGTGTCCCCTTTGCCTTCTGACATGATTGAAAGTTTCCTGAGGCCTCCCAAGAAGCTGAACAGGTGCCAGCATCATGTTTCCTGTACAGCCTGCAGAACTGGGAGCCAGTGAAGCCTCTTTTCTTTATAAATTACCCGGTCTCATGTAGTTCTTTTTTTTTTTGGAGATGGAGTTTTCGTTCTTGTTGTCCAGGCTGGAGTGCAATGGCGCCATCTCAGCTCACTGCAACTTCTGCCTCCCGGGTTCAAGCGATTCTCCTGCCTCAGCTTCCTGAGTAGCTGGGATTACAGCGGCATGCCACCAGGCTGGCTAATTATTATTTTTTTTTTTATTTTATTTATTTTTAGTAGAGACAGGGTTTCACCCATGTTGGCCAGGCTGGTCTCGAACTCCTGACCTCAGGTGATCTGCCCACCTCGGCCTCCCAAAGTGCTGGGATTACAGGCGTGAGCTACCGCTCCTGACCGTCAGGTAGTTCTTTATAGCAGTGTGAGAATGGACCAATACAGGCCACAGTATTTGAACATAATTAAAATTATAAATTAATAATTTAAAAAGTATCTAAAAATCTTGACCACTTGGATGTGAAGAATTATACTGCCAGATAACTTTTGGATTGTTAAAGAAATCAATGCTGAACTTGCACGCTTAGCAATGTAAAGTCTAACATTTTATACAAGAATCTGTATGATATAGCAAAAGCTATTTTCAGAATAAAATAGATTGACTTAAATAGCTTTCATTGTACAGACAAGAGACTGAAGATAAACTCATCTTAAGAACTTAGAAGAAATATGTAAAAAATAAAGAGAAAATTAACCAAGAGAAATTAAGAAAAGGGAAGTTACAAAATTAAGGCCGAAATTAACAAAATAGAAAGCAAAACCTAAGTATCAAAAGGTTATATAGGTCGGGTGCAGTGGCTGATGCTGGTAATTCTAGCACTTTGGGAGGCCAAGGCAGGCGGATCACGAGGTCAGGAATTCCAGACCAGCCTGACCAACATGGTGAAGCCTTGTCTCTACTAAAAATAGAAAAATTAGCTGGGCGTGGTGGCACGCGCCTGTAATCCCAGCTACTCGAGAGGCCGAGGCAGGAGAATCGCTTGAACCCAGGAGGCGGAGGTTGCAGTGAGATGAGATCGTGCCACTGCACTCCAGCTTGGGCAGAGCAAGACTGTCTCAAAAAAAAAGGTTATATAAATTCAGAAGTTGGTTTTTTTGAAAAGAGCAATAAAGTAAATAAACTCATCACTAACCAGGTTAAAGAAAAAAGAAAGCACAATTATATGATATTTTGAGTAAGAAAGAGACATAACTGAAGGGGGCCTGCCCCTCCACACATGTGGGTATTTCTCGTCAGGTGGAACGAGAGACTGAGAAAAGAAATAGGGGCCGGGCGCGGTGGCTCACGCTTGTAATCCCAGCACTTTGGGAGGCTGAGGTGGGAGGATCACGAGGTCAGGAGATAGAGACCACGGTGAAACCCCGTCTCTACTAAAAATACAAAAAATTAGCCGGGCGTGGTGGCGGGCGCCTGTAGTCCCAGCTACTTGGAGAGGCTGAGGCAGGAGAATGGTGTGAACCTGGGAGGCGGAGCTTGCAGTGAGCCGAGATTGCGCCACTGCACTCCAGCCTGGGCGACAGAGCGAGACTCTGTCTCAAAAAAAAAAGAAATAGGACACAGAGACAAAGTATAAAGAAAGAACAGTGGGCCCAGGAGACCGGCACACTCAGCATGCGAGGATCTGCACCGGCACTGGTCTCTGAGTTCCCTCGGTATTTATTGATCATTATTTTTACTGTCTTAGCAAGGCGAGTGTAGCAGGGCAACAGGTGGGGAGAAGGTCAGCAGGGAAACATGTAAGCAAAGGAATCTGTATCATGAATAAGTTCATGGAAAGGTACTGTGCCTGGATGTGCACGTAGGCCAGATTTGTTTCACTTTACACAAACATCTCAGTGTAGCAAAGAGTAACAGAGCAGTGTTGCTGCCAGCATATCTCGCCTCCAGCCACAGGGTGGTTTTCTCCTGTCTCGGAATAGAACGAATGGGAATGGTGGGCTTTAAACCGAGACATTCCATTCCCAGGGATGAGCAGGAGACAGAAACCTTCCTCTTATCTCAACTGCAAAGAGGCCTCCCTCTTTCACTACTCCTCCTCAGCACAGACCCTTCAGGGATGTCGGGCTGGGGGATGGTAAGGTCTTTCCCACGAGGCCATATCTCAGGCCGTCTCAGTTGGGGGAAACCTTGGACAATCCCCAGGCTTTCTTGGGCAGAGGTCCCTGCGGCTTTCCGCAGTGCACTGTGTCCCTGGTTAATTGAGAATGGAGAATGGTGATGAATTTTACCAAGCATACTGCCCGCAAACATATTGTTAACAAGGCACATCCTGCACAGCCCTAAATCCGTTAAAGTTTGATTCAATACAGCACATGTTTCTGTGAGCACAGGTTTGGGGCTAAAGTTACAGGTTAACAGCATCTCGAAGCAAAACAATTTTTCTTTGTACAGATCAAAATGGAGTTTCTTGTCTTCCTTTTCTACATAGACACAGTAACAATCTGATCTCTTTCTTTTCCCCACACATAACCACAGAAATAGAAAAGGTTAAAAACGATTTAAAGAGAATGTTGGTTGGGCATAGTGGCTCACATCTGTAATCCCAACACTTAGTGAGGCTGAGGTGGGCAGATTGCTTAAGCCCAGAAGTTTGAGACCAGCCTGGGCAACATAGGGAGAACCCCCATCTCTATAAAAAATTTAAAAATTAGCTGGGTTTAGATGGCACACACCCATAGTCCCAGCTACTTGGGAGGCTGAGGTGGGAGGATTGCTTGAGCCCAGGAGGTCGAGGCTGCAGTGAGCTATGATCACACCACTGCACTCCAGCCTGGGCAACAAAACTGTCTCAAAAAAAAAAAAAAAAAAAAAAAAGAGAATGTTAACTTTAACTATTTGAAAATCTTGAGGATTTCCTAGCAAAATATAAATGAATAAAAGTGACGTAAAGAGAAGCTGAAAACTTGAACAGACTCATTACCATAAGAGGTTGGAGAAATGATTATAGCTCTATCCTTAAAAAAGAGCTGGTGCCAGGTGATTTCCCAGCTCAGTGTGACCTGACTATTTTTTAAAAAGCAGGTAATACAGTGTTATTTAAACTAATACGTATCAAACATCAATAGGAATCACCTGGAAATCTTGTTAAACTGCAGACTGTGATTCAATAGGTCTGAGGTGGAACCTGAAATTCTGTAGTTCTCACAAGCTGTCAGGTGATGCTGATGTTACTGGTCCATGCTCTTTGCACAGCAAGGATTTAAATGACTCAAGACCATAAAACAGGCCGGGCATAGTGGTTCACACCTGTAATCCCAGCACATTGGGAGGCTGAGGTGGGTGGATCACTTGAGGTCAGGACTTCCTTACCAGCCTGGCCAACATGGTGAAACCCTCTCTCTAGTAAAAATACAAAAATTAGCAGGGCGTGGTGGCTGTGCACCTGTAATCCCAGCTCCTTGGGAGGCTAAGGCAAGAGAATCCCTTGAACCTGGGAGACGGAGGTTTCAGTGAGCCAAGATCACGCCATTGCACTCCAGCCTGGGCGACAGAGCGAGACTCCATCTGAAAAAACAAACAAACAAAACAACAACCCATAAAACAGGATGGAAAGCTCCTTAAGTCATTTAATAAAGCCAGCACGGCTTTCATAGCTCAATCAGGTACAGGGGATGCAAAGAAAAGGGCATCATAGACTAATTTCACTTGCACATGCATTCAGCAAATGTTTATTGAGCACCTACTAAGAATGTCAGGTCCTGTTCTAGGGGCAGGGAATATAGCAGGGAACAAAACAGGTTAAGTCTCTGCTTTCTTGATATTATTGTGATACTGGCAAAAACCTCCCTTGGCATCTCTGGAGTAATAAGAATATCTTTTATATGCCAATGAGGTGACTGGTGACTGGGAGCCCCTAGAGATCTTCAGGATGAGGGCTGGTTACTGGGAAGGCCAAGACATGATGAGAGGGCTCCAACTTCCAGCCCTACCCTCCAGCCTCGAGGGAGAGAAGAGGGGCTGAAAGTTGAGTTGATTACCAATGGGTAGTAATGTTATCAGGTATGAAGCCGTCATAAAAATGAAAGGACAGGGTTCAGAAGAGCTTCTGGATAGCTGAACATATGGAGTTTCCTGGAGGGTGGCACCCCAGAAGGGCATGGAATCTCTGCTTCCCTTCCCACATGCCTTGTGGTATGCATCTCTTCCAGCTGGCTGTTCATCTGTATCCTTTATAATAAATGGGTCAATGTAAGTAAGTGTTTCCCTGAGTTCTGTGAGCTGCTCTAGCAAATTAATTGAATCCCAAGAGGGAGTTGTGGAAACCCTGACTTAGAGCTGGTTGGGCAGAAGCACAGGCCACAATCTGTGCTTGCAACCAGCATCTGCAGTGGTGGGGCAGTCTTGTGGGACTGAGCCCTCACCTGTGGGATGCAATCTCCAGGTGGATAGTGTCAGAGTTAAATTGAATTGGTAGCCACCTAGCTGGTGTCCACTGGAGAATCATCTGCAGAACTGTTTTGGTGTGTGGAGAAAAACCCACACATCTGGTGTCAGAAATGTTGAGTGACTCTGTGGGAGTAGAGAGTAGAAAAAACACTTTTGTTATTTATGTATCCTTACACTTATTAATACAGATGCAAAAATTCTAAATAAAGTATTAATAAAAATCAAGTTATATAATAATATACTGCTATAGAGTATTTTAATTATGCCATATTCTATATATTTCAGGTATACAGGCTGGTTCACTATCAAGATATCTATTACCATTAGTAATGAATTATGATAATACTATAAAGGAAAAAACCATGTGATCCTGTCAATATACACTGGAGGAACATTTTATAAAATTTAATAGCCATTCCTAATAAAAATTCTAAGCTAATAGGGTGTGATGACTTTTCTATTAAAAAACAAGTCTAAGTAACAATACAAGGAAAACTACTTATCTAGGATAAGGACTGTATCTCTAAACCCAATAGCAAACATTGTTCTAAATAGCAAAACTCTGAAATCATTTCATTGAAATCAGAAATTAGAAAAGGATGTCCATGTGCTATTATTATGTTACATTGTCAAAGTAAGGTAAGAAAATAATTGCCATAAACTTTGAAAAAGAAGAAATAAAACTATTTATGTTTGTCTGTGTGACTTCATTATTTGCCTAGAAAACTCGAGGGACTTTAGTAATAAACTATTTGAATTGTAGGTCATTTTGGAAAAGTGGGCAGATGCAAGATAAATATACAAAAAGCACCAACTTCTCTCTATATTAGCAGTAAGTACTTTGAAAGGAAATTAGAAAACTATTTTATTTTCTACAGTTTTATATAAGCTTAAAATACTTAGGAGTGTAATTTTTAAAAATCTTTTAATTGTCATTTTATAGCTCCCCACAGCAGCTGCCCCCACCCTTCCCTTCGATGACGACGTTTGCAGGCTTCAGGGCAACCAGGGAACAAAGCTGGGGCCTGGCAGCCCCACTACGCTGCCAGCTGGAGAGAACAAGTCACAATGACAAATTATCACAATTAGCGCCTGTACTTGGGGAATCTGCAAATTGGGGAGGCCCCAGCTCCTCATTGTACAGGGGTCTGTTTGGCAGTGACCTTGTTCTGGAGATGACATTCCTTCAGCCTGAGGGAATTGATGTTGATGAACCTGTGGCATCAATTGGCTCATAATCCCCCTGCACGTTCATGCTCACCAGCTCCTCGTTGTAGAGAGACAGTGGGGACCCCCGACCGAGGATGTACACCTGGCCCTTGAGGACGGACACCTGCACTTTCCCTTCCACTCATTCCTGGGACTTGGTGTTACAGTGGCGGACAAATTCACACTCAGGGCTATGCCAGAAACTGGTATACACCAGCTCAGCAAATTTCAAGCCCAGGCCTTGTTTGATTTTGCACACTTCTCGGTATATGGTGAAGGCCTTGATGTCTAAATGAGTGTGGTAAAAGATGGTGCCTGCTGGGGCCTCGCAGATATCTCAGGACTTCATTCCAATGAAGCGGTTCTCCACGATGTCAATACTGCCCACGCTGTGCTTGCCTGCAACTTCATTCAGGTACACGAAGAGCTCCAAGGAGGTCTGGTGGGTGGTGCCATCCTTGACGTTGGTCACCTTCACGGGGGCCCCTTTTTTGAACTCGATCTCAAGAATGTCAGGGGTGTTGAGGGCTTTGGCTGGGTCCTGGGTCTTTGTGTAGAGACCTGGAGGCACTTGGTTCTTGGGGTTCCAGGATTCCAGCCTCATAGCTGATGTGCATGAGGTTCTCGTCCATGCTTCACGGGCTCTGGGGAGTGACTGGAATGGGAACCCGATGTTGCTTTGCCTATTTCATCAGGTCATTGAGGCCCTTGAACCGATTGTAGAACTCGGGCATCCTCCAGGGAGCAATGACCTTTATCTGGGGGGCCAGCAAGTAGCAGGTGAGCTCAAACCAGACCTGATCGTTTCCCTTTCCCGCGGTGCCGTGGAACACATACTTGGCCTTCTCCCGCTGGGCGATTTCCGCTTGTTTGCTGGCGATGCCGGGCCTGGCAAGAGAGGTGCCCAGGAGGTAGCGGTTCTCATACAGTGTGCACTGGACTGGATGGCCGGCCAGATGAACTCCTTCACAAACTCCCTGCTGGCATCTGCAATGAACACCTTTTTGGTCCCAAGCTTCAGTGACTTCTTCCTGGCTTCCTCGAAGTCTTCCTTCTGGCCAATGTTGGCCAGGTAGACAATGATGTCATAGCCTTGTTCCTTCAGCCACATGAGGATGCGGGAGGTGTCCAGGCTGCCACTGTAGGCCAGAACCACGGAGACTTTGCTGGACATAGCGTCTGGGATTGGAGGCTCGAGTTCCTGGCGTCTGCAATGTGTCTTCACGGTGCGGTGAACCACTCGGGCTCGGGGAGCGGTGGCAGGCGACAGAGCAGGGAGGAGTATAATTTCAAAATACCAAACCATCCACAAAAACCCAGAGAATAGTACCCACAACCCAGCTTCAACAATTGTCAATATTCTGCCCTTGTTGTTTCATCCTGCCTCTCCACCTTACCTACTGGAGTACTTTAAAGCAAATTTCAGAAATCAAAATAATTTCACCTTGACAGTAAAATTAATAAGGTATAAGACCTATTTAAAGTTATAAAAGCTCAAGTAAAGTTATAAATGTTATCTGAACAAATGGAAAGACATCTCATGTTCTTTGATGACTTGGAATCATAAAATCTATTTAAAGATTTTTAAACATTTATTTTCAGAGACAGGGTCTTGCTCTGTTGCCCAGGCTGGAGTGCAGTGGCAGGAGCATAGCTGTACTGCAGCCTCATACTCCTGGGCTCAAGGGATCCTCCTGCCTTAGTTTCCCAATTAATAAGGAATACAGGCACGCACCACTATACCCAGCTAATTTTTTTTCATTCTTGTACAATTTTTTTTTTTTTTATACTTTAAGTTTTAGGGTACATGTGCACAATGTGCAGGTTTGTTACATATGTATCCATGTGCCATGTTGGTGTGCTGCACCCATTAACTCGTCATTTAGCATTAGGTATATCCCCTAATGCTATCGCTCTCCCCTCCCCCCATCCCACCACAGTCCCCGGTGTGTGATGTTCCCCTTCCTGTGTCCATGTGTTCTCATTGTTCAATTCCCACCTATGAGTGAGAACATGCGGTGTTTGGTTTTGTGTCCTTGCGATAGTTTACTGAGAATGATGGTTTCCAGTTTCATCCATGTCCCTACAAAGGACGCGAACTCATCATTTTTTATGGCTGCGTAGTATTCCATGGTGTATATGTACCACATTTTCTTAATCCAGTCTATCGTTGTTGGACATTTGGGTTGGTTCTAACTCTTTGCTATTGTGAATAGTGCCACAATAAACATACGTGTGCATGTGTCTTTATAGCAGCATGATTTATAGTCCTTTGGGTATATACCCAGTAATGGGATGGCTGGGTCAAATGGTATTTCTAGTTCTAGATCCCTGAGGAATCGCCACACTGACTTCCACAATGGTTGAACTAGTTTACAGTCCCACCAACAGTGTAAAAGTGTTCCTATTTCTCCACATCCTCTCCAGCACCTGTTGTTTCCTGACTTTTTAATGATGGCCATTCTAACTGATGTGAGATGGTATCTCACTGGTTTTGATTTGCATTTCTCTGATGGCCAGTGATGATGAGCATTTTTTCATGTGTTTTTTGGCTGCATAAATGTCTTCTTTTGAGAAGTGTCTGTTCATATCCTTTGCCCATTTTTTGATGGGGTTGTTTGTTTTTTTCTTGTAAATTTGTTTGAGTACTGTAGATTCTGGATATTAGCCCTTTGTCAGATGAGTAGGTTGCGAAAATGTTCTCCCATTCTGTAGGTTGTCTGTTCACTCTGATGGTAGTTTCTTTTGCTGTGCAGAAGCTCTTTAGTTTAATTAGATCCCATTTGTCAATTTTGGCTTTTGTTGCCATCGCTTTTGGTGTTTTAGACATGAAGTCCTTGCCCACGCCTATGTCCTGAATGGTATTGCCTAGGTTTTCTTCTAGGGTTTTTATGGTTTTAGGTCTAACATGTAAGTCTTTAATCCATCTTGAATTAATTTTTGTATAAGGTGTAAGGAAGGGATCCAGTTTCAGCTTTCTACATATGGCTAGCCAGTTTTCCCAGCACCATTTATTAAATAGGGAATCCTTTTCCCATTGCTTGTTTTTGTCAGGTTTGTCAAAGATCAGATAGTTGTAGCTATGCGGCATTATTTCTGAGGTCTCTGTTCTGTTCCATTGATCTATGTCTCTGTTTTGGTACCAGTACCATGCTGTTTTGGTTACTGTAGCCTTGTAGTATAGTTTGAAGTCAGGTAGCGTGATGCCTCCAGCTTCGTTCTTTTGGCTTAGGATTGACTTGGCAATGCGGGCTCTTTTTTGGTTCCATATGAACTTTCAAGTAGTTTTTTCCAATTCTGTGAAGAAAGTCATTGGTAGCTTGATGGGGATGGCATTGAATCTATAAATTACCTTGGGCAGTAGACCATTTTCACGATATTGATTCTTCCAACCCATGAGCATGGAATGTTCTTCCATTTGTTTGTATCCTCTTTTATTTCATTGAGCAGTGGTTTGTAGTTCTCCTTGAAGAGGTCCTTCACATCCCTTGTAAGTTGGATTCCTAGGTATTTTTGTTTGAAGCAATTGTGAATGGGAGTTCACTCATGATTTGGCTCTCTGTTTGTCTGTGATTGGTGTACAAGAATGCTTGTGATTTTTGTACATTGATTTTGTATCCTGAGACTTTGCTGAAGTTGCTTATCAGCTTGAGATTTTGGGCTGAGACAATGGGGTTTTCTAGATATACAATCATGTCATCTGCAAACAGGGACAATTTGACTTCCTCTTTTCCTAATTGAATTCCCTTTATTTCCAGCTAATTTTTTTAAAGACGAGGCCTTGCTATGTTGCCCAGGATGGTCTCAAACTCCTGGCCTCAAGAGATCCTCCTGCCTTGGCCTCCTGAAGTGTTAGGATTAGAGGCATGAGCCACTGTACCCAGGCCTGAATTTTTAAATATAAACCCAAAAGCACAGGCAACAAAAGTAATAATAGACAAATGGGATTGTATCAAACTAAAAAGCTTCTGCACAGCCAAGGAAATAATCTACAGAGTTAAGAGACAACCTACAGAATGGGAGAAAATATTTGCAAACCATACATTTGATAAGGGATTAATATCTAAAATAATAAGGAACTGAAACAACTCAATAGTAAGAAAACAAATAATGCAATTAAAAAATGGTCAAAGGATTTGAATAGACATTTGTCAAAAAACGACAAATGACCAAGCACAGTTATCTTTTGTGATCTGTGGGTGATTAGTTCCAGAACACCCTGCACATACCCAAATCTGCTGATGCTCAAGTCCCTGATATAAAATGATACGGTATTTTCATATAACCTACACACATCATCCCATATACTTTTATTTTTTATATAAAGATGGGGCTTCACCATGTTGGCCAGGCTGGTCTTGGACTCCTAGTTCCAAGTGATCCTCCCGTCTTGGCCCCTCAAAATGCAGTGATTACAGGTGTGAGACACTGTGCCCCGCCCCCTCCCATATACTTTAAATCATCTCTAGATTACTTATAATACCTAATAAAATGTAAATGCTCTACATGAATACTATCCAGCTTCAAGAAAGAAGGACATCCTGCCATTTGTGACACCCTGAATGAACCCAGAAGACATTATATTAAGTGAAATAAGTCAGATACAGAGAGACAAATACTGCATAATCTCGTTTGTACATGAATTCTAAAGAAGTTGAACTCATGGAAGCAGAGAGTGGAATAGTGGTTATCAGGGGCTGAGAATTGGGTGTTGGGGAGATGTTGGTCAAAGGATACAAAATTTCAGTTAGGAGGAATAAGTTCAGGAAATCTATTGTACGGTATGGTGAATACAGTTAATAACAATGCATCGTGTTCTTGAAAATTGCTAAAAGATTAGATTTTAAGTGTTCTTACCTCAAAAGAAGACAGGTATGTGAAGTAATACGTTAATAAGCTCAATTTAGCTACCCCACAGTGTATACATATTTCAAGACAATGTACTGTACACAATAAATATGTATAATTTTTGTCAATTAAAAATATTAGAAAAAAATACATTGGGCCAGGCATGGTGTGTTTATGCTTGTAATCCCAGCACTTTGAGAGGCGGAGGTAAGAGGATCTCTTGAGGCCAGGGGTTCAAGACCAGCCTGGGCAACATAGACCCAGTCTCTACAAAAATTAAAAAAACTAGGTGAGTGTGATGGCATGTGCCGATAGTCCCAGCTTACTCAGGAGGTTGAAGTGGGAGGATCACTTGAACCCAGGAGATCAAGGCTGCAGTGAGCCATGTTCATGCCACTCCACTTTAGCCTGGGCAATAGAGCCAGAGCCTGTCTCAAAAAAACAAAAACAAAAGTAATTGGTTACCTCAGAGGGGTGGGTTTGGAAGGTATGGGGTATGGATGGGGCTGATTAGCTTTTTTTTTTTTTTAAATATATCCCTGTATTGCTTCATTTTGTGCACAATCTTTAATACTTTTATAATACAAAAAAGAGAAATTTTAAAAATGTGTTTGCTGTATCTCCAATGTCTAGAACAGTGTTTGGCACATATTTGGCATTCAATAAATGTTGGTTGCATAAATAAACAAATGGATTTTGTTAGCATTTGTTGAGTACCTGCAGTGTGGTAGGCGTTGGACAGCAGCTACTGCCTTGTATTTGTGTGGTCTATAAGCCATTTGAGTTCATTGGATTCTGGTGTATCAGAGAGCAAACTGCATGCCTTCAAACATAACAAACGGAGACAAAGTTACAGCTACTCCTCTAGCCAAAGACACTAGCCCTGCTCTCTGAGTGCATCATAAGGATCCTACTGATGTTTATTTCATATCTTTGATATACAGGCACACACTGTCCACACTTCAGGCAATCATTTACACACTGAGTGGGAGTGATAAGGGCATGTGGTGTAGGAGAAGTTTTCTGATCCGGACTTTACTGACTGCGCTAGAAAACTCTGAGGATATCCTTTCCAGTGTTTCTAAGAACAATTCTTCCATTTCTAAGAACAATTCTTCCATTTCTAAGCTGCATGTTGTCTGTTTACTTATGATTATTTTTTAGTTGTTATCTGTAAATGTTGGGGTGATCAGACCCAACACCAGGTCGTGGGGGCGATGAAGTCCTGCTGAGTCAAAGGAATGAGAAAAAGACAGTTTGAGAGAGAAAGTGGGACCAGGGGGCCATCGTGAGTGTGGAGCCTGTGAAGGCTCAGAGCTCTGGGAGCCCAGGCTATTTAATGGTGTTCAAACAAAGAAACAGGTGGTGAGGATGTGGGGGTTGAAAGGAAACAGTGTATCAAGTGAATGAAAAATATATCGTGGCTTGAGATAATGGGAGTGCTAGAAGCAAGGAGCCAGCAAGTCTAGCAGACACGCAAGCCCTGCCTCAGCTTCTCTCTGGACACTCAGCTTTTTCTCCCAACAGTAAATGAGGTTCTTTTTTATTTAAAAATAAATAACAATTTATTTTCTTTTCAGAAATTTGGCTCAGTTGACGGGGTTGAGTTTCTGCAGTGATTGCTGAATTAATTATTAATTAATTATATTATTATTTGAGACAGAGTCACTCTGTCACCCAGGCTGGAGTGCAGTGGTGAGATCACAGCTCACTGCAACCTCTGCCTCCCTGGTTCAAGTGATTCTCCTGCCTCAGCCTCCTGAGTAGCTGGGATTACAGACGTGTGTCACCATGCCCAGCTAATTTTTGTATTTTTAGTAAAGATGGGGGTTTCACCATGTTGGCCAGGCTGGTCTCAAACTTCTGACCTCAGGTGATCCACCCACTGCAGCCTTCCAAAGTGCTGGGATTACAGACATGAGCCACCATGCCTGGCCCAGCTTCTTATCTGGTCTTTTTGTGTCCCTGCTGTCGCCACCTTCTACCCCCTTCAAATCCACACTCTACACCTTCTAGGGACCATTTTTTTGAAAGCACAAATCTAACCATGTATATCAGACACATCTTTGCTACCTCTGTAGATTCTCTCAGCTTGATCAATTTCACAGACCCTCGGATTATTGTTCTGTGCAGGCCCCTGCAATTCTACTTGAGGCAGACCAACCATACTGTTCTCCCCTACTTCTGGGTAAAGAAGCCAGGGTTAAATCCTCTGGGGCAACTTTGACGAGCAGGAGAACGGAGTCCCTTCCATGGACTTGTCCGGGGCATGGTTTTCCCACATACCCTGTCCAGGGACATCTTGTGTGGCCAAGCAGTGTACTTTTTAGCTTTCGAGTAAAGCTAAAATTGGCTTTGCCTCTTTATGGCTTGTCATAAAGCAGTAAGCAGTTGCGTTTGTTTTCAATTCTTCCTTCACTTCACTGCTCTGAGGCTTTACTTCCCAGTAAAATTTTAGCACCTTAATCCTACCCTTAAGCTCTGTTTTCTAGGGAACTTGGGCTAAGATATGAAGTTATTTTCTGCTTGAGAAGCTTTCCTTGGCTCTTTATTGCTTCCAGAAGTGTTTATGGGGATGGGGACAGCAGTTTGGTGATCAGTAGTATTTCTTTTCTAGTAGGTATGGGTGTGTCTGAGCATAGTATTTTATTTAATTACTTTGCTTTTTTCCTTTATAGTTAAGATATTGTATTATTAAAAATTAGGAGTGCAGATAGGTTATGTGATCCATGATTTTCACTTCAGGATAGTAAAAGGCAAGCTACAGAATCTTTCAATAGAAAGGGGACATTGGTAGAGACAGGGTTTCACCATATTGGCCAGGCTGGTCTCGAACTCCTGATCTCAGGTGATTCACCCGCCTTGGCCTCCCAAAGTGCTGGGATTACAGGCATGAACCACAATCACCATGCCCAGCCCTGTCTCTACTAAAAATACAAAAATTAGCTGGGTGTGGTTGTAGGCATCTGTAATCCCAGCTACTTGGGAGGCTGAGGCAGGAGAATCTCTTAAACCTGGGAAGCAGAGGTTGCAGTGAGCTGAGATTGTGCCACTGCACTCCAGCCTGGGTGACAAGAGCGAAACTCGGTCTCAAAAGAAAAAAAAAAAAAGGAGACATTGGGTGTGAAAGGATTGAGTGAGACTTCTGATTATAGGGTCTGGTCCAAATCGCTCAGTTTGACATACCTGGTCTCCCTGGTCTACTGTTGTCCCCTCTGCAGCCTTGTATCCTACTGCATTCTTCTTCCAGCCCTCAAGGTCCAAGACAGAAGCATCTGCCCTCTGGGTGGCAGGATGAATGAACAGATGAAGGATGTCAAGGGCTCACACAGATTATATCTTAAGAAGGTTCTTGGAAAGTCCCTCATGACTCTCTCTTTACATTGCTGTGGGCAGAAAGCCCATGTGACTCCACGTGGCCTCATGTGACTAAGCTTTATGGGAGGCTGTGAAATATGCACTTTATTTTGGGCAACTGCATGTCCAATTAAAATTTTTATTATTATGGAAGGAGGACAAAATGAAAATTGGAGATGTTGAAAAGTCTCTGCCAATGTTCCTTTGCACAAGAAAAAAAATTGAGTTGCCTCTTTTTCTTTTTGACTTATTTATTACTTATATTGCAAATATGTTACAGATTTAGATGTTTCAATCTTTTAACTTCGTTTAAAGATTTCTCTCATTATACAAAGTTTAACAATTATGCAACTCTGTGGTCCCCAACCTTTTTGGTACCAGGAACCAGTTTTGTGGAAGACAATTTTTCCCTGGACTGTTGGTGGTGGTTGGTGGGGTATGGATGGTTTCAGGATAAAACTGTTCCATCTCAGATCATCAGATATTAGGTTCTCATGGGGAGCGCACAACCTAGATCCCTCGCATGCACAGTTCACAATAGGGTTCACACTCTCATGAGAATCTAATGTGGCTGCTGATCTGACATCAGGCAGTAATTGCCTCACCTCTTGCTGTGAGACCCAGTTCCTGATAGGCCACAGACCCACAGTCTGGGGGTTGGGGACCCCAATGTAGCTAAATTAGGCAGTTTTTCTTTTTTTCTTCATTGTTTCTGGATGTTTATGTTTTGCTTAAATAGGCCTTTCCTGTCCATATGTTCCTACATTTTTTTCTGGTAATTTTATACTTTTGTTTTTTGACTTTAAGTCTTTATCATATCTGGCATTTTTTTTCGGGTGGTATAGTGTGAGGTAGGGATGCATCTTTATTTTTTCAATTTTTACCTAATTGCTACAACTTATTTATTAAACTAGACTTCATTTCTCATTCATTTGAAATGCCACGTTTATGGTAAGTTAAATTCCAATACATATGAGTCTGTTATGGACTCCCTGTTCCAGTTCCATTGAGCGATTACTCAACTCATCACAATTTTTATTACTACAATTTTCTAGAAATTATTGTTTTTAACTTTAGGTATGGGATCTCACTATGTTGCCCAGACTTGTCTTGAACTCCTAGGCTCAATCTTCCTGCCTCAGCCTCTGAGTAGCTGGAAGTACAGGCATGAGCCAACACGCCTTCCTTGTAGAAATTCTTTATTCTCCCTTCTTTTTCTTCTCTTTTTCCTCCCTACTTTTGTCTTTCCTACTTCCGTTTAACCTAGCCAAGCTAATACAGTACCCCCATGAAGATGAGGCAAGCAGGTGCACGCTTCATTCTCTATCTTCTCAACTATAGCTTCTTCTGTACCTTTCCTACTCATCACCTTTCCATTTCTTTGGTGCCCAGTATCATGCCTTCTAGGTCTTGCATTGTGTGGAAATTCTAGAATTAATAGGATTGCTATTTGTAGTTCAAACTTTTTTTTTTTTACACTTCTTTTTGGACCTGCATTGTGCAAAATCTTCTGTTTTTCTCTGTTGCTGGAATTAAAAATTCTCTTCAGGTTCTCTGAAGATGTAAAAACATCACTGACACCAGGATATATGGATTCACCTCTTTCTTTATTTCCTCCTTTATTCATCTTCTTTGACTGCCTGATTGGTTTCTTCAGGAAAGATGAAGCTCTTCTCTGATATAGTGAGTGGGTGAATCTCAGAATTATGTGGCACATGAATGAGTTACATAGTGCTCAGTAGTCCCATATGGTCTTGTGAACAATTTGCTGCCCCAGATTCTGGCTGAATTTGTCCTGGATGCAGATAATGAAGAAGTTCATGTGACCCATAATGATGAGAAATAGGAGCATCCCTCCCTATGCTCCACCTCCCAGGGCTCTTTGGACTATTCTACTGTGACCTATCTTGACTTTCTCTATGGTCACGGCCTGTCTGAACAGTGTTCTTTTTCTTAAACATTTTATTAGCTCGGCCGGGTGCGGTGGCTTACATCTGTAATCCCAGCACTTTGGGATGCTGAGGCGGGCGGATCACAAGGTCAGGAGTTCAAGACCAGCCTGGCCAACATAGTGAAACACCGCTTCTACTAAAAATACAAAAATTAGCTGGGTGTGGCCTGTAGTCCCAGCTACTTGGGAGGCAGAGGCAGGAGAATCGCTTGAACCCAGGAGTCAGAGGTTGCAGTGAGCCGAGATTGCACCACTGCACTCCAGCCTGGCAACACAGCAAGACTCTATCTCAAAACAAACAAACAGAAAACATTTTATTAGCTCAAAAGTTACTCTTCCAGATGAATGTTCTATGCAACTTGTCAGATTCTATTTAAAAAAATTAGGATTTTCCTTTGATTATTTTTAATTTATCAATTAATGGGAGGGGTATTGCCCATATTAACTGTGTTGGATTATCAGAACAGATTTTGATGCCAAGAGCTAGGACTCTAGTGGGTTTTGTGTGTATATATATGTGTCTGTGTGTGTGTGTGTGTGTGTCTAGAATGTTGGTGGTGGGAGGTAAGCATGGAGGGCTTTCCTTTATGGTGTCATTTTCATAGCAATTTTAGAGGGAAAAGTAAATTTGCTGGCTCACTCTGCCATCGTGGACTAGAGGCTCTGATAACTTTTATGAGATAAAACAATCTATATTTAAAAAGGATTCAAGGCCAAATAAGCCAATACAGTTTAGTTTACATTAAAATGTTAATACATTATAAAGTCACTGAAGAATACACATGGAAAAGTTACCACAGTAACAGTCATTTTCATGAAGTGGATTTAGATACTAAATTCTTGAGTGATGGCATGCCTTGTTATTTGCTTTAAGGCATCTTTAGTACTCTCTTTCTTGTCTCCTCGGGGAATAGAAAATGGGAAAGGGACTTGTACCTGATGCAGTTCTGTGGTTGAAAGCCACAGAAGTCAATTTTGGCTTATTTAAGTTGAAAATGTATTGGTAGGATGAAGGGATGGTTCATAGAGTTAAAGGAAATGTGGAAGAGAGGGAATTCAGAGAGGAACTTTGGAGGGATCAGAAATTTGGAGCAACTCTGAGGACCTGGGGATCAGTAATAGTGGGACAGCTTCTGATATGGTTAGGCTTTGTGTCCCCACCCAAATCTCATCTTGAATTATAATCCCCACAATCCCCACGTGTCAAGGGAGAGACCAGGTGGAGGTAATTGAATCATAGGGGCAGTTTCCCCCATGCTATTCTCATGATAGTGAGTTCTCATGAGATCTGATGGTTTTATAAGGGACTCTTCCCCCTTCACTTGGCACTTCTCCTTCCTGCTGGCTTGTGAAGAAGGTGCCTTGCTTTCCCTTTGCCTTCCACCGTACCATGATTGTAAGTTCCTGAGGCCTCCACAACCATGCTGAACTATGAATCAATTAAACCTCTTTCTTTTTTTTTTTTTTGAGACAGAGTCTTGCTCTTTCACCCAGGCTGGAGTGCAGTGGTACGATCTCGGCTCACTGCAGGCTCTGCCCCCCGGGGTTCACGCCATTCTCCTGCCTCAGCCTCCCGCGTAGCTGGGACTACAGGCACCCGCCACCTTGCCCGGCTAATTTTTTGTATTTTTAGTAGAGACGGGGTTTCACCGTGTTAGCCAAGATGGTCTCGATCTCCTGACCTCGTGATCCACCCGCCTCGGCCTCCCAAAGTGCTGGGATTACAGGCATGAGCCACTGCGCCCGGCCAAACCTCTTTCCTTTTTAAATTATCCAATCTTGGGCAGTTCTTTACAGCAGTGTGAAAATGGACTAATACAGCCTCTTTAGGGCAAACATAAGGATGAGTGAGCTCTTACTATTTTCAATTTTGTTTCCCTACATTTGGAGTTCAAATTCCAGGGAGGTTCTGATCTGCCTCTGGTTTGAAAAAAAATTCTGTGTGTGTACACACACACACATCCGTACACACACACTTTTCTTTTTTCTTGTAGAGCGGATTCTTGCAGAGAAATTGTTCTAGTGGCTCACAGCTCTTTCAGATTATAAATAGTAAACCACAGGTAATAGACTAGGGATGATCATACAAAAAATGCCAGTTTCAAATGGAGAAACACATTATGCTGGAACAGCTTCATTTCTGTGTGTGATTTTTCTTAAAACTTGTCTTTCTCTTGGACTTCTTGTATCTTTCATGTATCTATGTTTTCCTTCTGTCTTATCTTCTTTTTCTTCGTTTCTGATTTTCATCAGTAAATTTCAATTGTGAAGATGCTGTGCTTTATGATGTTCTTTTCCGGGGACTGCCACTGTGGCTCCTTCCCTAGCCCTTCCTCTGTCCTAGGCAATGTCCAAAATGCTACACATTTCTAGATCTCACTTTTCCCCCTTCCTTCCATCCTCTTCCTTTAGTGTCTTACTTTTAAGACCAGTTAAATATTAAAACAGAAATGTCACCGTAGAACTGGTTAACAGTGAGTTAATGTTACCTTTGACAGATTGTATTTTTGTTCACAATTCTTCAACCCTCCTATGTCCCTGCCTTTTGCCATGGGACTTTTTGGTTCCTCTCACTAGAGAGGGACTATATTTCCCTGTCCTACTGGTGTTGGGATTTGCCATGTGATTTGCTTCGGCCAATGGGATGTCAGCGAACATGATGTTGGCAAAGGCTTAAAATATGCTCGTGGGTTTTGGCTTGCCCTCTTGTGCTTCTGCATTGCCGTGAACATTTCTTGGTTTTCTGCTGTTCCCAGTAGAAACTGTGACATATGGAGCAGAGCTGCCCCGACTGACTCGCACACCCACAGCCTGAGGCTGAGCTGTCCCAGCAGACCTGCAGACTTATGAACACGAGAATAAATGCTTCTTGTTGCATGACCCTCAGTTTCGGAAGAATCTGTTAAGCAGCACTTTTGTGGCACCATTTAATGAATACATTACTTTTACCAGTGAATGCATTTTCATTTAAACTGGGGTATTCTGGAGTTCATATTTGTATTCATGTGAATATTTTATAGATTTATTCATGGTAGCAAGAAAATGCTGGGCAGAAGGTGTCTTGTGGGATCTCCTCAGTATGCACCAGATGCACCAGGAGGCAAAAACCTACTAAATACATGTTGGTTGCCCACATTAGACGATCAGTGTTTTCATTAGAGAATGGAGTAGCCTTAGTAACTCAGAATCCTTTCCCGGCAAAGTACATTTTCACCGTAGTTCTGATATAGGTTAGAATGTGCCTCTGGTTACTATGAACTTGCCGGGGCTTTGATGGGCTCTTGAAACTGCTTAATATGGTACCCAGCAGATTTCCAGGCAGAGGTCCTCCGAGGCGGGCGCAGCAATACTTTCCTGGAGCTTGCTCTGTCTATGAGATCAACTTTGAGTTTATTCTCTAGTTTTTTCTTTTCTTTTCTTTTTTGGTCTATAAAAATCAGTGTTTTAATTTTGAGAGGCTTCTTATTTGTGGCGGCAGGCAGTATATAGAGGAGTGCTCATCTGTCATCCATGTCTTCCATGAGCTCTCAGAGCTCGTGCTCGGAGAAGACAGTGTGAACTGTGTTTTACAATATTTTAATTTATTGATTTATGGAGACAGGGTCCCACTGTATTGTCCAGGCTGACCTTGAACTTCTGGGCTCAAGTGATCCTTCTACCTCAGCCTCCCAGGTACCTGGGACTAGAGACACACACACCACCACACCCAGCTTCTTCTTGTTTTTTTATGCTTACATAAAATACTTGCTTCTTCTAAAATGGCCAAACAATACATAAATAAATGGCATAGTATGTAAAAGTTCTCAGTAATCCTACATCTCAGAGGTAACTACTCCTGATTCCTTCAGATTTTTTCTATGTATTGCAAATGTATGCTTTTTAAAAAAATTTTACAAATGGAATTACACTATAATGTCGTTTTGCAGCTGGCTCTTTCCTACATAACAATATATTGTAGCCCTCTTTCCTTGTTAGTCAATACTGTATTGGAAAGGCCATTCTCTTTTAGGTATAATTTTGTTCTGCTTTCTAGGATTATATCATAAGCCAACGTAATTTTTTTATTTTATTTTTTTGAGACAAGGTCTCACTGTGTCGCCCAGGCTGGAGTGCAGAGTAGCTGGGACTATAGGCACATGTCACCATGCCCGGCTAATTTTTGTATTTTTTTGTTTCACCATGTTGCCCAGGTTGGTCTCGAACTCCCGAGCTCAAGCAGTCTGCCTGCCTTGGCCTCCCAAAGTGCTAGAATTACAGGTGAGAGCCACTGCACCCAGCCAATATAATTGTTTATTTGCAACTGCTGAAACAACAAAAACTTGGAAGAAAAAATTTTAAAAAGGATATTAGATAACCAAAATCAATGCTAAAATGTCCAGGTAATAAAAGCTCATACTCTTTACTCAGGAATGGATTTCAGTCTGAGGCAATTTTGTTTTAAAATTTAAATTTATTTTATTTTTTTTAGAGACGAGGTCTCATTCTGTTTCCCAGGCTGGAGTGCACTGGTGAGATTACGGCTCACTGCAGCCTCGACCTCCTGGGCTCAAGCAATCTTCCTGCCTCAGCCTCCCGAGTAGCTGAGACCACAGGAGCATGCTGCCATGCCTGGCTAAGTTTTGTATTTTTGGTAGAGACAGCGTTTTGCCATGTTGCCCAGGCTGGTCTTGAACTCCTGGGCTCAAGTGATCCTCCTGCCTCAGCCTCCCTAAGTGCTGGGATTACAGGTGTGAGCCACCGTGACTGGCCCCCCTGTTTTTTTGTTTTTTTTTTTTTTTTTTTTAAACTTTAGATGCAATTTGTACACCTTAGCATAAACCCTTAGTAGAAGCAAGACGTTAGAGGGAAAGGAACTGTTAGAAGTATGCCTGTGGAAGCAGGAAGAAGTGACAGATGCCATCTGACTCCGAGGAAGGATTCAGAAAAAAACATTTCAAAAGAGTTTTAAAAAGACAGTAACCAAGGACCTTTTAGTATAGAGGCGGAGGGTCAGCAAATCCTCAAGAGTTCCTGAAAGTAGTCCCAGTGAGAGGGCTGGTGTTCATGACAGTCGCCAGCCCTAGGAGAAGACTTACAATTGCCCCCTGTGTTGAAACAGGGAAATTGTTATGCATCTTAGGAAAAGTTTCATCAAAATATGTAAAATCGAATGTGTAAAGGGCAAGCTCCAGTTACATGAAAAAGATAACTGGGTAGTTCCTTCTTCACCTATTGAGTAGACCCGGTTGACCATTCTTTCCTTGAGGGATGTGGAAGCAGTGTGGGTCCACTTCCCAGGCTCCCCACTTGCAGATAGTTTGACCTTGAGACCGAGTGCATTCAGAGGAATGTGAGCAGAAGGGAAGGCATCTCATTCAGATCTGGTCCATGAACAACATCCTTCTTCCTCTTTCCCTATCTGTTGGTGGTACGTCAAAGTTCAGGGCACCCTGAAAAGCCTGTATTGAAGACAGCAGGGCTCCATCAGCCTGGTTCCTGACCTTCCTCTCTATCTAAGGCTGATCAGACTTTTTTTTTTAATTTTAATGTGCACAAAGAGGCAATGATTAGACTTTTAGGTAAGCGAGAAAGTAATTTTCATTTTGTTCTACTATTGAGAAAATGGGGTTCATCTTTATAGCTGCAAGCGTTACCTTCAGTTATAGTATAACACAGAGGCACATACTCTTACCCCAGGCAACCTGCAATCTGTGAAGATAGCACAGGTCCACTCGTTTATATTCTTTTGTGTGAAGTCTCATTACCATGAAAACATGACAACAAATGGACCTGGTGAGCTTTTCAGCATAGTGTCCTCCCATTGTCCAGTGGTTGATCACTGGGATCCTGCAGAAAGCCCAGCTCTCTATGTTTGCCATTACATCGTCACTGCCTTTGGCCTTGAATGGGGTCTCAGTGGGCCTGGGGAACTTCAGTTGTACAACCCTTGCACTTCCCTGGAAACTATTTGGTTCAAATCTTTATGTCTTACAGCACAGTTTTGTAGTTTTCTTTCAATCTATACCCTCCACATTTCTTGTTAGTGGTAATTCTTTATATATAAACAGATCATGTTGCTATTAAAGTGGTGGGATGTATGCTTTTCATAATATTCATCATATTTGATTTATTGTTCATATATAGCAAAGTTAGTGATTTGGGTAATTTATTGTATAACCAGCTCCTTAGCGAATGTTTTGATTAGTTCTGATAGTTTGGCAGTTGATTTACTGAAGTTTGTACGTGGATTTTCATTCGATAATTCTTACCGCTTTCTGATAGTTATACTTATTTATTTTTATTGCCTTCTCCGCACCCCTATTTGTTAAAATATTCAGAGCAATGTTAAATAATAGCTGTAATATCGGTTATTCCTGTCTCGATTATAAAACTTATTCTATATTTGTAACAGGCTTGATTTCTTATTTCAGGAATATGTGAATTTTATTAAACGAAGGAAATTGTTCCCTAGTTTAATGCTCTGGAATGGATTACAGAGCATGGAAATTACCTGTACCCTGGAGTTGTGTTATTTTCAAATTATGTCAACTGGGGTGTGGAAGAAAATCACATAAATTCTTTAAGAAGAAAGAAAATTGGAAAAGCAAAATACAATTTTCCCCTTTAAAAATAGAAGCCAACTTATCAGTAAAGTGCTTGTTAGCTAGATTTTGAAGGTTCAAAAAAAGTGTCTAAGACAAATGCGTTTGCTTTGATTGAACTAACTGTTCTTCAGCATCTGACACCCAAGGAGAAGATAAGAATTTTTTTAGCACGAAAAATCCTGTTAGTTCCTATCTCGTAGCACACAATAGATCTTTTTTTAGTTTACTGTGTCTAACATTTGTGAAATACTGTTTAGACACATTATATTATTATTATTATTTTTAAGACAGTCTCACTCTGTCCCCCAGGCTGGAGTGCAGTGGTGCAATCACGGTTCACTGCATCCTTGAGCTCCTGGGCTTACGTGATTGTCCCACCTCAGCCTCCTGAGCATCTGGGACTACAGGCGCACATCACCATGCCTGGCTAAATCGTGTATATATATATTTTTTTATAGAGACAGCATTTTGCCATGTTGCCGAGGCTGGCATTATGCTATTTTAATAGTAGTTTTTACGAAGGGGAATAATGAATAGCCTGTGTGTTCAGTGATGTAAATGATTCACAGAAAACTTCTGAGACCATCCTTAAAGGTGAATTGTAATTAACGTTTATATAAAAACATACACCTGAGCTCTTCTAGAATAGATTAAAAAATGAAATAATTATTGGCAGTTTTGCCCCCTGAAACCTAAACACAATTCAATAAGTAATATGGTGAGATAACTTTATGGCCATGGATAACCCCAAATTATAATGTAAACCAAACTCATCCAGTCAGTGTACAAAATGGATTGAATGTAAATGTATTTGGTGCATACTGTATGCAGAAATGGGCACACACTTTAGGCTATGTGCATCACCCACTGTCCTCAGCCCCTTGCTCTGCCCTCCCCTCTTCTTCACCTCCCCTCCCACTTTGAGAAACCCATTCATGGGGGAACCCATTCAGCTTAACTTCCTTCTCCTTTTCCTCCATTAGCTCCCCCAGCTCTAAGCTTGGAGGCAATTGAGGCTGCTCACAGGTGAGTGTGCCAGGTGTGCAGCTGGCTGAGTGGGATTTTCTCTTCCTGCAGGGAAATGGAGCACACCTAGGAATGACCTGCCAGCCGTCCCACCCCTCCCCAGCCCATTCCCCTTCCCTTCCTCCCAGGAGGGATCTGGGCGGTCAGCCTCCATCTTCTCAGGGTCACTTCCCCTGGGCCTGAAATGCTACCTGACATTTGACTGAAAGTTGACAGACCAGGCTCAGGGCTGTGTGAGGCCAGGAGGGAGGGGGCACAGGAGCTAGAGCTGTCTGGTGTCTGGACCTGAGCTGCCAGGAAGTTGTCCTGTGTAGGCTCCATCAAAGCTGTGCTGGTCCACGTCGTGGGGGACTGCAGAGGACAGTGGTGTGGGCAGCAGGTCCCTCTGATGCAGCACTGCAGGCTGCCCTCTGATGGGAAGGAGGAGGGCTGCTATGGGCTGAATGTGTCCCCGCAACATTTCTGTGTTGAAGCCCTAACCCCCAGTGTGATGGTGTTTGGAGTTGGGGCCTTTGGGAGGTAATTAGATTTAGATTAGGTCATGAGGGTGGGATCTTCATGATGCAATTAATGTCCTTATAAAAAGAGGAAGACAGGCCAGTGTGATGGCTCACACCTGTAATCCCAGCACTTTGGGAGGCCAAGGAGGGCAGATCACCTGAGGTCAGGAGTTCGAGAGCAGCTTGGCCAACATGGTAAAACCCTGTCTCTGTTAAAATACAAAAATTAGCTGGGTGTGGTGGCGGACGCCTGTAATCCCAGCTACTCAGGAGTCTGAGGCAGGGAGAAGTGCTTGAACCCAGGAGGCAGAGGTTGCAGTGAGCCGAGATGGTGCCACTGCACTCCAGCGTGGGTGACAGAGCAAGACTCCATTTCAAAAATAAATAAATAAATACATAAACAAACAAATAGAGGAAGACAGAGTTCTGTTTCTTTCTATACCAAGGAAAGGCCAGGTGAGCACACACTGAGAAGGCGGCTGTCTACAAGCCGGGAAGAGAGCTCTCACCAACAATGGAATCTGCTGGTACCTTGATCTTAGACTTCCCAACCCCCAGAACTATGAGAAATACATGTGTTATTTGAGCCACCCAGTTTATGGCATTTTGTTACACCAGCCCAAGCTGTCTAAGGAAAGGGCCATTCCACACAGTAGAAGATGTGGAGTGCCTCTGTTGGCTCTATCTTTTCAGACAGTAGGCACCTTCTAAAGTATAGATCCTCTGTCCCTACCCCCTTAATAAATGTAAATTTTCCACAAATTCACTATTATTGTATCTTAATGGAATTACTCTAAAACATGTTCACCTAGCCCTAGCACCTACTTCCTGAAAGTAGTCCCAGTGAGAGGGCTGGTCATGACAGTCGCCAGCCCTAGGAGAAGACTTACTAGATTATTCAGAATTTAATCTGTGTGTATGTCTATTTCTTTTATGCTGTGTATCTTCTCTTGTGACTTTTGGCTGGGTGCGGTGGCTCATGCCTGCAATCCCAGCACTTTGGGAGGCTGAGGTGGGTGGATCCCTTGAGCTCAGGAGTTTGAGACCAGCCTGGGCAACATGGTGAAACCCCGTATCTACAAAAAATACAAAATTAGCCAGGTGTGGTGGCACACAACTCTAGTCCCAGCTATTTGAGAGACTGAGGTGGGAGGATGGCTTGAGCCCAGGAGGTCAAGGCTGCAGTGAGCCATGATCATGCCACTGCACTACAGCCCTGGGTGACAGAGTGAGACCCTGTCTCAGAAAAAAAAGAGTGACTTTTAAAATAGCAATATCTATAATAATTTGAACTTATGGTCACATTTACAGGATTGTAGTGCTCACTGCGGTCTTTTTATTCCATAACATCCATGCTCTGGTTTCCATCTGTGGCTGGAGTGAGGCCTGTCGGAGTTTCCCTGGAAGGTTGTGTGGTGGTGAACCCCAAGGCCTTGCACGTCTGAGCATGCACAAGTTGCTTTTCTTTTTTTTTTTTTTTTTTTTTTTATTATTATTATTTTATTTATTTATTTATTATTATTATTTTTTTTTTAATTTTTTTTTGCACACAAAAACAATAAACATTTTCTAAAAATACATACAGACAAAAAGATGCGTATCAAACATATTAGGAAGGTTACACATGGGAAGTCGGGGAATAGAAATGGGGGGTGGGAGTTAAAATAAGGTAGAGAGGGACTTTATGTGGATCAGTGATAATAACTCAATCCTCTATTTGACAAAGAAGAGGGAGAAGGAAGAGGAAGAAAAAGAAAGTGGGATAAAGGATCAGAAAGGGAGGAAAATAGAAAACATTAGAGTATGACTCCAGGGTAGACCTGTTTTGTTGTCACTGAGTTGGTTGGTTGGTTTGTCTGTTGTATTTTTCATGTTTCGCCAAGTTGGCCAGACTGGTCTCGAACTCCTAGCCCGAAGTGATCAACCCGCCTCGCCCCCCAGAGTGCCGGGACCACAGGCACTCTGAGCCACGTGAGCCACCACGTCCAGCCCCCACATTGCTTCTGGCCTCCATTGTAGACCTCCCAGACGGAGCGGCCGGGCAGAGGCGCTCCTCACTTCCCAGACGGGTCGGCCAGGCAGAGACGCTCCTCACTTCTTCCCAGAAGATAGGTGGCCGGGCAGAGGCGCCCCTCACTTCCCAGACAATGGGTGGCCGGGCAGAGGCGCTCCTCACTTCCCAGACGATGGGTGGCCGGGCAGAGGTGCTCCTCACTTCCCAGACGGGGCGGCCGGGCAGAGGCGCTCCTCACTTCTTACCGGACGGGGCGGCCGGGCAGAGGCGCTCCTCACTTCTTCCCGGACGGGGCGGCCGGGCAGAGGCGCTCCTCACTTCCCAGACGGGGCGGCCGGGCAGAGGCGCTCCTCACTTCTTCCCGGACGGGGCGGCCGGGCAGAGGCGCTCCTCACTTCTTCCCGGATGGGGCGGCCGGGCAGAGGCGCTCCTCACTTCTTCCCGGACGGGGCGGCCGGGCAGAGGCGGTCCTCACTTCCCAGACGGGGCGGCCGGGCAGAGGCGCTCTTCACTTCTTCCAGGACGGGGCGGCCGGGCAGAGGCGCTTCTCACCTCCCAGACGATAGGTGGCCGGGCAGAGGCGCTCCTCATTTCACAGATGGGGCGGCCGGGCAGAGGTGCTCCTCACTTCCCAGACGGGGTGGCCGGGCAGAGGCGCTCCTCACTTCCCAGACGGTGGGTGGCCGGGCAGAGGCGCTCCTCACTTCCCAGACGGGGCGGCCGGGCAGAGGCGCTCCTCACTTCTTCCCGGACGGGGCGGCCGGGCAGAGGCGCTCCTCACTTCTTCCCGGACGGGGCGGCCGGGCAGAGGCGCTCCTCACTTCTTCGCGGACGGGGCGGCCGGGCAGAGGCGCTCCTCACCTCCCAGACGATAGGTGGCCGGGCAGAGGCGCTCCTCATTTCACAGATGGGGCGGCCGGGCAGAGGTGCTCCTCACTTCCCAGATGGGGTGGCCGGGCAGAGGCGCTCCTCACTTCCCAGACGGGGTGGCCGGGCAGAGGCGCTCCTCACTTCTTCCCGGACAGGGCGGCCGGGCAGAGGCGCTCCTCACTTCCCAGATGGGGCGGCCGGGCAGAGGCGCTCCTCACTTCTTCCCGGACGGGGCGGCCGGGCAGAAGCGCTCCTTACTTCCCAGACGGGGCGGCCGGGCAGAGGCGCTCCTCACTTCTTCCCGGACGGGGCGGCTGGGCAGAGGCGCTCCTCACTTCTTCCCGGACGGGGCGGCCGGGCAGAGGCGCTCCTCACCTCCTAGACGATAGGTGGACGGGCAGAGGCGCTCCTCATTTCACAGATGAGGTGGCCGGGCAGAGGCGCTCCTCACTTCCCTGATGGGGCGGCCGGGCAGAGGCGCTCCTCACTTCCCAGACGGTGGGTGGCCGGGCAGAGGCGCTCCTCACTTCCCAGATGGTGGGTGGCCGGGCAGAGGCGCTCCTCACTTCCCAGACGGGGCGGCCGGGCAGAGGCGCTCCTCATTTCACAGATAAGGTGGCCGGGCAGAGGCGCTCCTCACTTCCCAGACGGTGGGTGGCCGGGCAGAGGCGCTCCTCACTTCCCAGACGGGGCGGCCGGGCAGAGGCGCTCCTCACTTCCCAGACGGGGCGGCCGGGCAGAGGCGCTCCTCACTTCCCAGACGGGGCGGCCGGGCAGAGGCGCTCCTCACTTCTTCCCGGACGGGGCGGCCGGGCAGAGGCGCTCCTCACTTCTTCCCGGACGGGGCGGCCGGGCAGAGGCGCTCCTCACTTCTTCCCGGACGGGGCGGCCGGGCAGAGGCGCTCCTCACTTCTTCCCGGACGGGGCGGCCGGGCAGAGGCGCTCCTCACTTCTTCCCGGACGGGGCGGCCGGGCAGAGGCGCTCCTCACTTCTTCCCGGACGGGGCGGCCGGGCAGAGGCGCTCCTCACTTCCCAGACGGTGGGTGGCCGGGCAGAGGTGCTCCTCACTTCCCAGACGGGGCGGCCGGGCAGAGGCGCTCCTCACTTCCCAGACGATGGGTGGCCGGGCAGAGGGCTTTTCATGGGAAACACAGCTTTAACTGGGTGGGGGAACTGTTGGATTATATCTTTCCCTCTTAAAATTCTAGCTTTTGTGTTGTGGGCAAAGGTTAGCCTGACTTTTCTTCTTTGTAGGTAATTTTCTTTTTGCTGCTTTGATGCTTCCAGGATTAATTTCTTACCTTAGAGTTCATTATTTGCATCTTGGTGTGTCTGGAAGCTGGTCTTTTGCCATTTAATTCCACCTGGCTCCTAATGAGTCTTTTTCATCTAAGGATGCAATTCTTTCTTTTTTAGTTCAGGCAGGTTTTTTTCTCTTTCTTTATATGATTGTTCTTTCTTTTCTATTTGTTTTGGTCTTTAGGCACATACGTTATTCATATGTTAGATCGCCAGTCTGTTTTCGGTATCTATTTTCTTTCTCATAATTTTATCTCTGTTCTATTTCTTTAGCTTTCTGGGAAAGCATCTCAAATTTGTACAAACATTATTGATTTAATTTTTCGCCGTGTTGATTCTACTCTGCATTTCTTCCAGTTTTCTGTAAGCTTCTGTCATCACATATCTGGTATCACAACATTCTTCCTGCTCTCATTTTAGGCTGTCTGGCTCTGAGCCAGACTCTTTTCCGACTCAGGCGGCTGCCTTAACACCTTGCCCCAGACATGTCCGTCTGGGCCTGCCCTGCTCACAGCCCTTACGAGGACCCTGGAGTGGCAAGCCCAGCACACCGGAGGCATCTCTTTCCTGCACTGGCTTTGGCTGATTGGACCAGGGATGTACGTTTGAACTCAAGAGGCTTCATCTTTCACAAATTTGAAAAAAGCGACAGAGAGGAAAATAGGCAAGTTGTTTAGGCACTAATATTTTATTGAATTCACTTTTTAAAAAAAACAGTGAATGTGCAAAACAGATGTATAGTGAATACTCACTCAGGTATGCATGAAACATCACACTTAAAACTCTCCGTTCCTTGCCTGAATTTTGACTCTGGACCCCATCTTGTTAGATTGGTGGGAATTCACTTAATTTTTTTAATGGACTTTCTCATTCCAGGTTGGTAAAAAGGAGGTCTCTCACAGCTTTAGGACATTGGGGTGGAAGCCCCAGGCATTGGTTCTCAGTCTGTTCTGATTATTACTGAGCCGTCTTGCACCGCACCTTCCAGTCCTAGGTCTGCTGTTTCTGTGCCAGGCATGGCGTGTGCAGCATTTTGGCATAACTGGGAACCTCTCAGCGATTCCTCTCGGAGGGCTTACATCTCCAGGCTTCGCCAGGGAGATGGTCTTATCTACTTGCAGGCTTCTGGGAATCCTTTCTTGGTTTTAGGGAATATACTCATGTTCCTTCTTATTCCCTCAGAGAATCTTTTCTCTCTCAGGACATTTGGCAAATCTCCAACTGCTTTAGGTTTTGGAGCCAACAATCAGGAAGGGAAGCATTGCAGCAACTTCTGCTTTCTGCCCTGCCGTAAACCTCCACAAGGAAGGAAGCACAGAGCCTGTTACTGCTTGAGAGAGAAAAAAGAAAAGAAGGAAACAGGTTGGACAGGGTGTGGTAGCTCATACCTGTAATTCCAGCACTTTGAGAGGCTGAGGAGGGAGGATTG
Source organism: Nomascus leucogenys (assembly GCF_006542625.1). Taxonomy (NCBI): domain Eukaryota; kingdom Metazoa; phylum Chordata; class Mammalia; order Primates; family Hylobatidae; genus Nomascus; species Nomascus leucogenys. Next base: position 81,859,674 of record NC_044388.1, read on the forward strand.
CTAGAGTTCAGGGGTTCAAGACCAGCCTAGACAATTAGTGAACCCCTGTCTTAAAAAAAAAAATGAAAAGAAAAGGAGGAAACACAAATTTATATTATGTAATATTATGCTAATTTATTGCTTCTGGATTTCTATGTTTTACATTAAAAAAAATAGGTCCCACTATATATTTACTATTGTTTCTTTTTTGAGATGGAGTTTCATCCTTGTTGCCTGGGCTGGAGTGCAATGGCACAATCTCGGCTCACCGCAACCTCCGCCTCCTGGGTTCAAGCAATTCTCCTACCTCAGCCTCTGGGGTAGCTGGGATTACATGCACCACCAGGCCTGGCCAAGTTTTTGTATTTTTTTTTTTTTTTTTTGAGACAGAGTCTTGCTCTGTCGCCCAGGCTGGAGTGCAGTGGTGCAATCTCGGCTCACTGCAAGCTCTGCCTCCCAGGTTCACGCCATTCTCCTGCCTCAGCCTCCCGAGTAGCTGGGACTACAGGCGCCCGCCACCACGCCTGGCTAATTTTTTGTATTTTTAGTAGAGACGGGGTTTCACCATGTTAGCCAGGATGGTCTCGATCTCCTGACCTCGTGATCCACCCGCCTCGGCCCCCCAAAGTGCTGGGATTACAGGTGTGAGCCACCACGCCCCGTCAGTTTTTGTGTTTTTAGTAGAGACGGGATTTCTCCATGTTGGTCAAGCTGGTCTTGAACTCCCGACCTCAGGTGATCCACCCGCCTCAGCCTCCCAGAGTGCTGGGATTACAGGCGTGAGCCACCGTGCCCGGCTATTGTTTCTTTTTTTCAAACTTAATCTATGAGATTCTATCCAATATTGGTGTTGTAAGGATATTTCTTGGGTATTCTCACTTCTGGATGCTTTTAGGATCTCTCTCCTAACTGGAGCTGGAGGCTGGTTCCCTGCTCAGCAATGGCACAGCCTGAGAGAAATGTGTAGGCCGTTAAGCCTTGGTCAGGCCTGTTGGGACATATGGCACAACCATCTTCGTTTGAGGAAATGACTGTGCCGGGAGTCAGACTTGCTGCCACTGGGCTTTTTCCTCACGCTCCTGCCTGCTGTTTCAGGGAAGGAAATGCCCTGTCTCCTGCCCAGCTTCTTCTGGACATTGCTGTTGCTGTCTCAGGGCTGAGCCTTGCTGCACTGGGAAGATGTGCCTCCTGCTTCCACTGCTGCTGCTCTGGTTTGAAGCTTATGCCCTGGGCCCCCAGCCCTCCTACCTTCTTAGGGCCTTAGATCCACTGCTCTAAAGTTCCTCCAAGAGAGAGTGGCTGTTGAGGGGATTCAGGTTCTCCTCTATGTCCTTCCCACCAGACACACTAATTTTCTATGAGAAGTGGGTTGGACATTGGCTTTTGCCCCCTTTCTTCATTTTGGCTACCAATATCATTATCTCTAGAATAATGTTTTGGCTCACGGATGGTACCTTTCCTTAATTTCTAGCACCAATGAGATTTGTCCCAGTTTTACATTTCCTTAGTCATTTCAGACACCTATGCTCAGATCTCCATCTGTTTTTTCGAGTTGAACATTTTTTCCCACCCCTCTCCTCCACCAGTTGTCTGTTGCCTTTAATTAACAACTAAATAGATAACACATTCTTCTTTAATTATAATATGGAAATGTCTACGAACAGAACAGATACTTTTTTTTTCTTCGCAAATCCCTAGAAGGAGTGGTTCCAGTCAAGTTCATCCGAAGTTTTAGGCAGCTGCATCTACACAGCCCGGGGGCATGGAGGTCAGTGTCTGGGGACAGAGGTAAATACCCGCAATCTGTGCATCCCTTTGATTTTCCTTTTTTAGTGCCTGATTAATCATCTGATGCTGAGGGACAGTTCTCGTTTCTTTAAATTCTTCTGGTTTGATTTGGATTTTGTACGTCACCTACAGCCTCCTGAAATGTCAGTGACTTGGATAGCTGTAGCTCCAGAAAACTTTTCTTTGAGAATTTGAGTCCCTTTGAGCTCCCCCTCAGTCTGGGAGGCAAACATCCAATGAACACAGTGCAGAAGAGGAAGCCTGCAGATCCTGCATGGCAGAGGAGCTACAAGGGCAGGGTTCCACATCTCCGTGTCTGACTGATGTAGCCCGCCGCCCCAGGCCACTGGGCCACCTGAAAGCTGAGCATCCTTTTTAAAAGAATTTTTGGAACTTTTATTTTGAAATAATTTTAGACTTAAAGAAAAGTTGCAAAAATTAAATAGAGTTCCTTTATACCCTTCACCCTGCTACCTCTGTTAACATCTTACATAATCAGGAAATTAACATTGACAGGAAATTAACCAGGAAATGAAACCAGGAAATTAACGTTCGTACAATGCTCGTAACAAAATTGCAGACCTTATTCAAATTTCCCCAGCTTTCCCCTAATGTCGTATTCTTGAGCGTCCTTTAAAAAATGATTTTTAATGCATCACAGATATTCACAAATGATTTGCAGTGGATCTGTAGTCATACCTGGAGGTCCAAAGAGTGGGTTATATTAATTTTGAGTTCTATGTTTGGTCGTTTGTGTGTTAATTTTGAAATCACAGACTAGCTCAGTGCCAAGCATGTAGTCTTGGCCGAATGAACATTGACTGTGGCCCTATGCTTCACACTGTGACTTCCAAGACGAGCTAGATGGAGTCTCTGGAGTCAGCATTAAAACCTCTAGGGAAAATCATGTTCTTATGTGGGTAATTCCAAAGATTAGCTGTAAGGAGCACAGTTGGAGCATTTGCTCTCTAGAGATCGCATGTTGTAAGGAAATTTTGCTTTTCTGAAAATTAGAAATTAGAAAAATTCTGTCAGCCAGTAACCTTTTAACAAATGGTGGAAACTAGAGCAGGACTGGGAGGAGAGGTATCCGGAATTAGGAAATGTAGCCTTGGCTGGCCTCCTCACCACACCCGGAAATATATCCCGTTGAGAGTAAATTAATGGGACCCCTACATTTATGGAATGAGGATGGTACTGATGTTTGGATAACACTCTATAACAAGTGGTTTCCCATACAGCACGTCATTAAAAATCCTTCTCTCAAAACCTGATCATGGTGGTCTGGTGTGCAGAGTGAAATAAAGCATCTTCACTGGCTCTGTTTCTTTCCAGGCTTAGAGATGGCCTGGATCCAGAGGCCCCCTGTGAGTGCAGTCAATGGGAGCCCTTCAACATGCCCTATATGGTGTCTGCTTCAGACAACTCTCATGCCTGTGCTGTCAGGACTGGAATCCTCCCCACCAGATATGGCCTTGCCTAGGGATTCTCTAAGTCTTATGTTTACCCGTGCTGTGCAGTTCAAATGTTCTAGTAGTGAAGGAATGACCCACTGATAGAAATGAAGTAGAGAAAGGTGACAATTTAGGAATTTCACCACTAGGCTAAACTGCTTCCAAACATTCAGAGAACCTTGGATGAGCAGTTCAAAGTCCAGGGCAAGCACAGAAAATGTTGTGAACAGGTTTCACTCTTTATTATCCTTTGTTATGAAGATGATGTGTTAGTAACAGTGCTACAGGTAGTTAGGCATGAGTGGGGCAGGAGAGGGCTCTCCCTCCACCCACTAGAAATGTCGGGTGATGGTTTGGCAATTATTGCATTGCTTCTCTGAAATTTATAATTTGGCAGCGCCAGGGAGAGGCCAGTTCCTGATGGTTCACACCTGTTAACATCAAAATGCTAATTGAGTGCAGGCCCCAGGGAGAAGCAACTTCCTGGGCATGCATGTTAAGAGGCAAAAATGGTGAAATACGATCTTCTGAGGGCACCCTCCACTGGAAAAGGAAGAAAGCCTCAGATGGGCATGTGTACAACTCCCTAAACTCACTGTGTGTGCTCAATTCCAAAGAGTAAGGAAAGTACGGCCATGCAGAAAGCCCACCCTAAGGGAAGAATCCTGGGAGAGAGGCGAGCCTATAAAGTCCCCTATAAAGGTGAACCTATAAAGATCAAGGTCAAAGGCCCCTTTTGCTGTCTTCTTTTGCTCTCATTTCTCTCTTGGACCTTCAGTGCCTGCTTGGGTTTCTTTCAAGCTAATTTTCTTTTCTTTCCTGTTCTAAAGCCTTTTAAATAAACTTCCACTCCTTCTCTGAAACTTGCCTTGATCTCTTTTCTGCTTTATGCCCCTTGGTTGAATTTGGGACCTATACAGATATGCTGCCAGTAACTCGGGGAAACTTGGATCTCTTTCACTGTAACAGTGGTAATTGTAATCAATGATAAGTGCTTCCTCTGTGGTTTACTTGAATTATTTCCTTTAATTCTGACTGATTTAATTTTAATTCTGATTTAATCTATAAATCTATAAATTTTAATCCTGATTTAATCTATAAATAGGCAATAATACAGATGAAGCTTAAAAAGTTGGGTAACTAGATTGAGGTCAAGTAGCCAGTAAGTGCACAGCAGAGCCTTGATTCACACCCAGGCATCTTGGCTAAGAGCCTGCCCTCTTAACCATAGACCATACTGGGACACAAGTAATCCCAACATCATTCTGTTTGATTTGACCTTCAGCATTCTCTCTTCTGATTTGTTTAACACTCAAGGCCTGGTTTTCTTATTACCTAAAACATATGCTCTTTGAGCTTTTGTTTCCTATTTCTTTGTAAAATGAGGTAACTCTGTTGGTCAGTCTCTAAGCTCCTTTCTAGGGCTAAACTTCTACAGTCCTGCAATTCTTTTTTTTGGTTGTTGTTGTTGTTGTTGAGACAGAATCTCGCTTTGTTGCCCAGGCTGGAGTGCAGTGGTGCCATCTCAGCTCACTGCAACCTCTGCCTCCTGGGTTCAAGTGATTCTCCCACCTCAGCCTCCCGAGTAGCTGGGTAGCTGGGATTACAGGTGCCCACCACAATGCCCAGCTAATTTTGTACTTTTAGCAGAGATAGGGTTTCACCATGTTGGCCAGGCTGGTCTCAAACTCCTGAGTGCAAGTGATCTGCCTGCCTTGGCCTCCCAAAGTGCTGGCATTACAGGCATGAGCCACTGCACCTGGCCAGTCCTGCAATTCTTGATATCACTCTTTAAGTGTTGGATATTTTTAACATTGCTGCTGAAAATATGCAACAAACAAATTTTAGGCTTGCAAAAATAAAGAAATCTGGATGGACCCACCAGAATGTTACCCAGGGTTATTTCTGGGTGGAGGGATGATGGTTGTTTTAAAAACGATTATATTTCTTTTTTTTTTTTTTTTTTTTCAGACAGAGTCTTGCTCTGTTGCCCAGGCTGGAGTGCAGTGGGGTGATCTTGACTCACTACAACCTCTGCCTGCCGGGTTCAAGCGATTCTCCTGCCTCAACCTCTCAAGTAGCTGGGACTACAGGCGTGTGCCACCACGCCTGGCTAATTTTCGTATTTTTAGTAGAGACGGGGTGTCACCATGTTGGCCAGGCTGGTCTCAAACTCCTGATCTCAGGCAATCCACCCACCTCGGCCTGCCAAAGTGCTGGGATTACAGGCATGAGCCACTGTGCCCAGCTTATATTTATTTTTGGCTTGTCTTTGTTTTCTAGTTTTTCTCTAACATAAATATTTGTATAATAAAGAAATATTAAAATTTAAGAAGTTGTGATCCTTTATTGTGGGCTGGTAGCCTACATTCAGCCCTTGACTTTGATGAGTAACAAAAGAATGAAATAGTCCCCTAGAAATAAGATAAAAATATTAAAAATTTTAATTGTGGTAAACAAAACCAAACCTAGCATCTTAACCATTTTTAAGTGTACAGTACAGTAGTGTTAAGTATATTCATATGTTGTGCAGCTAATCCCCAGAACTCTTTTCTTCTTGCAAAACTGAATCTCTACACCCATTGAATAACTCCCTATTTCCTCCTGCCCTTTAGCCCCTAGTGATATGGACAGAAGACAGGGAAATACTAAGGAGAAGAGGGTGGTTCCCTGGCAAAGACCCCACCCTTAAGCCTAGAGACCTGTGGCCCTAAGTGGGAACAGGCATTTCTGTTTTTGTGCCCAGAAAGTTGTCTTTTGGCCTGCCATGCCCCCCATCCTATATCCATATAAACCCCGAGCCCCAGGCTTCAGAAGCAGACGAGCAGGTGAGGAGACAGGGAAATAAGAGACAAGCAGATGAATATCGGAACAACGCAGCAGAGAAAGAGAGAAGAGGAGGAATGTCTGAATACCGAGAGGAGTTTGGCTAAGGGTGGTCAGAGGGGAGTTCCGCTGCTGGATGGCCATACTCCAGGGAAAGATCATCTTCCCACTTCATCCCCTTTCTAGCTCCCCACCCATCCCTCTGAGAGCCACCTCCACTGCTCAGTAAAACCCCGCATTCATCCCTCAAGCCTGTGTGTGACCTGATTGTTCCGGGGATGCTGGGCGAGAGCTTGAGATACAGAAAACTGTCACACTGGCCCTCTGCCCTTGCAAAAAGACAGAGTCCATTGAGCTGGTTAACACTCAAGCTGTCCACAGACGGCAGGGCTAAAAGGGCACACTGTAACTCATGCCCACCTGGGATCCTGCACATGTCTATCTACGTGCTTCCCCTCCCTTCAGGGGTTTGAACAGCGGCAGTGACTGAACAGCTAAGCCACACCCCTGTTGCATGTCCTGCGAGGGGGAACAGGGAACTCTCCTGTTTCATTGGCAGCCACCATTTTATTTTCTGTCTCTCTGAATCTGACTACTTTAGATACCTCATATAAATGGAATTGCACAGTATTGTCTTTCTGTGACTGGCTTAGTTCACTTAGCATAATGTCCTCAAGGTTCCTCTATGTTGCAGCATGTGTCACAGTTTTTTTCCAGTTTAAGGCTGAATAATATTCTATTATATGTATATACCACATTTTGTTTATCCATTCACCTGCCGATGAATAGGGTTGCTTCCACTTTTTGGCCATTGTGAGTACTACTACTTAAAGGTGTTTTTTAAAAAAATTGGTGCTGGTGCCTAATTCAGGGAAAAATAGGAAGTAAATATCTATGTACAGTAAGTCCTCACTTAACGTCATTGATAGGCTCTGGAAACTGACTTTAAGTAAGATGACATATAATAAAATCTTTTTTTTCAACTTTTATTTTAGGTTCAGGAGGGTACACGAGCAGGTTTGATACATGAGTGAAGTGTGTGTTGCTGGGGTTTGGTATATAAGTGATTTTATCACCCAGATAGTGAGCATAGTACCCAATAGTAGTTTTTCTACCTTCACACTCCTCCCACCCTCCACCCTCAAGTATGGCCAGGTGTCTGTTGTTCCTATCTTTATGTCCATGTGTACTCAACGTTCAGCTCCCACTTATAAGTGAGAACATGCAGTATTTGATTTTCTGTTCCTGCGTTAGTTTGCTTAGGATAATGGCCTCCAGGTGTATCCATGTTGCTACAAAGGACATGACATCATTGTAATTAACGGCTGTATAGTATTCCATGATGTATATGTACCACATTTTTCTTTTATCCAGTTGACTGTAGGTGGGCACTTAGTTTGATTTTATGTCTTTGCTATTGTGAATAGTGCAGTAATGAATACATGAGTGCATGTGTCTTTTTGGTGGAATGACTTATATTCCTTTGGGTATATAACCAGTAATGGGATTGCTGGGTTGAATGGTAATTCTGTTTTCCGTTCTTTGAGAAACCCCCAAACTGTTTTTCACAGTGGCTGAACTAGTTTACATTCCCATCACCAGTGGATAAGCAGTCCCTTTTTTCCAAAATCTTGCCAACATCTGTTATTAACAAAACCAATTTTATCATAGGCTAATTGATATAAACAAGAGTCAAGTTCCTGTGGCATATTTCTGGTCACAAAAACATGACCAAACTTCTAAATAAAGACTCCAAACACTTTTAATATTACACATTGAAATATGAAAGTGGACCGTACATATACTTAAGAAAAATTAGCCGGCCGGGTGTGGTGGCTCACACCTGTAATCCCAGCACTTTGGGAGGCCGAGGTGGGTGGATCATGAGGTCAGGAGTTCGAGACCAGCCTGGCCAACATGGTGAAACCCTGTCTCTACTAAAAATACAAAAATTAGCTGGGCGTGGCCGGGCGCGGTGGCTCACGCTTGTAATCCCAGCACTTTGGGAGGCTGAGGCGGGTGGATCACGAGGTCAGGAGATCGAGACCACGATGAAACCCCGTCTCTACTAAAAATACAAAAAATTAGCCGGGCGTGGTGGCGGGCGCCTGTAGTCCCAGCTACTCGGAGAGGCTGAGGCAGGAGAATGGCGTGAACCTGGGAGGCGGAGCTTGCAGTGAGCTCAGATTGCGCCACTGCACTCCAGCCTGGGCAACAGAGCGAGACTCCGTCTCAAAAAAAAAAAAAAAAAAAATTAGCTGGGCATAGTGGCAGCACCTCTAATCCTAGCTACTCGGGAGGCTGAGGCAGGAGAATCATTGGAACCTGGGATGTGGAGGTTGCAGTGAGCCGAGATTGTGCCATTGCACTCCAGCCTGGGTGACAGAGCAAGACTCTGTCTCAAAAAAAAAAAAGAAAAATTAATGAAAACAAGTCAGATAACTACCTGCTTATTCCAGTTCAGGGTGCAGGTGGCCCTGCAGCTCTGAGTGCCAGGTGGGAAGCAACCCTGGAGTTCGCCATCCCATCATAAGGCAAACTCACGAGCACCCATGCTCACTCACACTGGGACCAGTTAGACACCCGATTTACCTAATGTGTACAGCTTTGGGATATGAGAGAAAGCCAGAGTACCTGACGAAAACCCACGCAGACATGGGGAGAACATGCAGACTCCACACAGACAGTAGCCCTGGCTGGGAACTCATCAACATTATAATGAAATGATGTTGAACGAAACGATGTTATTTGAGGACCTGCTGTAGTTTGCCTGAGCACACTGGCTCTTGGGAATCTTCACATCAAATTAAATGACAGCTGGGGCTTTGGTAATGCCAGCCCCCCATGGTTGGTGTTAGCACTCACTGTGTGTGAAATCATAACATCCCTGTCAAATGGCAAGAGTTTGCATAGGACTTGAGTAAGTGCATAAAAACAGAATTGAACAGTTTTTTGGGGGCCAGACATGGTGGCTCACGCTTGTAATCCCAGCACTTTGGGAGGCTGAGGCGGGCAGATCACCTGAGGTCAGGAGTTCGAGATCAGCCTGGGCAACATGGTAAAACCCCATCTCTACTAAAAATACAAAAATTAGGCCTGGCGCGGTGGCTCACGCTTGTAATCCCAGCACTTTGGGAGGCCGAGGCGGGCAGATCATGAGGTCAGGAGATCGAGACCACGGTGAAACCCCGTCTCTACTAAAAATACAAAAAATTAGCCGGGCGAGGTGGCGGGTGCCTGTAGTCCCAGCTACTCGGAGAGGCTGAGGCAGGAGAATGGCGTGAACCCGGGAGGCGGAGCTTGCAGTGAGCCGAGATTGCGCCACTGCATTCCAGCCTGGGCGACACAGCAAGACTCCATCTCAAAAAAAAAAAAAAATACAAAAAAAAAATACAAAAATTAGACTGAGTGTACCGGCTCATGCCTGTAGTCCCAGCACTTTGCGAGGCCAAGGTGGGTGTATCGCTTGAGGTTAGGAGCTCGTGACCAGCCTGGCCAACAGGGTGAAACCCCGTCTCTACTAAAAATACAAAAAAAAAAAAAAATAGTTGGGCGTGGTGGCGGGCCCCTGTAATCTCAGCTACTAGGGAGGCTGAGGTAAGAGACTCACTTGAACTGGGGAGGTGGAGGTTGCAGTGAGCCGAGATTGTGCCATTGCACTCCAGCCTGACGACAGAGAGAAACTCCATCTCAAAAAAAAAAAAAAAATTAGCCAGGTGAGGTGGCATGTACCTGTAGTCCCAGCTACTCCAGAGGCTGAGGTAGGAGAATCACTTGAACCTGGGAGGCAGCCATGATTACACTATGCCCAAATGTTGTTGTTGGAAAATCAGGTTCTTGTGACACGACCAGGATGATTTAGGCACATGGACATGTTGTAGGGTGTGTAGGGCAGGGTTCATTGGGTGAAAAGGAAGAAAAAAAGGGAAACAGGGACTTTCAGCAAAGTGAGAATCCTGCTAGATTGAATCCCCAGTTACCACATGGGAACAGGAGTGGCCAGGCTCCTCCCCACTGCAAACAGCTCAAACTTCCCGAGGCCCCACCCCGTCCTCCCAGTGCACAGGTGGGTTGGAGATTCTCCAGGGAGCCCTTTTTACTTGGCTGTCTCAATATCCTATAAACTCCATGAAAAGTGTTGCACCAGTATTCTCCTTATGTAAAGAAAGCAAAGACTGATATGGGAGGTATTCTCTACCACAAATACTTAAACTTTTTTTATTTTTAAATAATTTTAGATTTATAAAAGAGTTGTAAAGATGGTACAGAGTTTTCATATACCCTTCACCCAGCTTCACCTTATGTTAACATCTTATGTAACCATGGTACATTGTCAAAACTGGGAAATTAACACTGATATAATCTCATCAACTAACATACAGAACATATTCAGATTTTACCAGTTTTTCCACTAATGTCTTTTCTCTGTTCCAGGATCCAATCCAGGATACCATGTTGCATTTAGCCATAAAAGTTTTTAATTAGGAGAACAAAAGGAATATCAGCTGTTAGGTCTCAGAGAATATTTCTCAGTGGATGCATAGGGGTGTTGGTCAGGGCAAGTTTAAAAATCCTCTTTTTGACAATGGTGTTCGATGCAGTTCTTCCCAACTGTGAGAATGCCTTTTTTGGCATCATGTGGGCTGTCCAAGGAGCCCCAAGTTATTGAAGACTGGGAAGAGCTTGATTCACCCAAATGGTTCCTCTCCCGTTATTGAAATTCTTCTCACATATCAATCTGTTTTTTTTTTTTTTTACATTTGCACAAGGCATCTATAGCATGAGTTACAGTAAGAAACTCATCATGAGAAGGTGCCAGATTACAAAATAGATTTTCTTTTTCACCCTAATGGCAGAATCAAGATTTTAAAATTACTGTGATTCAGGAGGCTTAAGAGCATGAGTTTTGAAACTCTATATCTTTTTTTTTTTTTTTTTGCCAATGTAAACTGTATTTTGGACTATAAAAAACTAAAATTGCCATTTAATTCAGGCAATCTCAGGTTTAAAACAATTGCCCTGCAGAGCTGTGCTCTTCAAGTTGGAAATGAAATGCGCAATTATACCATAAATGAGGACAGAGAGGGGACCACCAGGAGAGGCAGCACACGCTGCTTTGCTGTTCAGTGTGACTGAGTGTGTGTGTGTGTGCGTGCTATGAGTGTATGTTGATTGTGTGTTGTGTGTGTGGTTTGTATGGCATGGGTGTCTTGTGTGTGGTGTATGTGTGTCTATGTGGTGGGTATGTGGTTTGTGTGTTGGGTATGTATGTGCTATGTATATATGTGTGTGGTGTGTGCATGTGGTGTAAGTGCATTGTTTGTGCAGTGTGTATGTGATGAATGTGGATTATGTGTATGTCTGGTCTTGTGCAGGGAGCTGAGACCCAGGGCTTAGGGTTTTTGTTTTAAAAGTATCTCTGCATTGAGATCAATTGGTAAAGTCTTTTCAAATGTTTTGTCTCCCCAGAAATCATTTGGTAGGTATTTTCTTAAGCCCAAATGTTGGCTTTTTAGGAGGAAACTTCAAATACTGTAAGCTAGATTAAAGTGAAAGTGATTGCTGCATTACTGTAATTTCAGTAAATGCTGAAGTTTAATTAAGCAAACAAAGCCACTTTATTCAGTTATTATGCTCAGAGATTCAAAAGGGCCTATCTCTTTTGTCTCTGATGTATAAATCTGTTTCTTCTCGTCAGTTGTAGCCATTTCTTGCTCTTCAGAGGTGGCTACATGGGATGATGTACCTCATTTTGGTGTCTCTCCCCAGCAGCCCTGTGCCACTCTGTGGGAGACAGACAGTGTTGTTTAGATGCTGAGTATGGGAGCTCTGGAATCAGACTGCCTGGGTCCAGCTGCTGGATCCACCAACTAGGTGAGGGCTTAACTTCAACGAGTTTCCTAATTTGTGAAATGGGCTAATGTTGGTACTTTCCTTGCAGGGATGTTGGGAGGCTTATGTGAGATGATGATGTAAACATAATGCATGGAACATAGTAAGTTTTCAGTGAACACACACTTTAGATGATGAGAGGATCTTGGACGGATATAGCTGTCCTCTGCAGGTATAGAGAAAGGGGGAAGCCATTAGTGGGCCATTTTGTCAAGATTTGTTATGAATGTATTCCATTTTGCTTGCCTACACTGATTAGATTCATGAGTGACCTCTTACCTTGTGCATCAGTGTACCTGCCCTCTTGGTGGGATAACTAATGCCTCACTTAACAAATGCTCATGAGGGGTTCTGAAGATGCCAGTGGGTGTAGATCTGATTCATTGTTAGGGCAGAAGTCCTTTGAGCAAAAGTGCTCTCTCTCCAGTGTTGAAATTGGCCTTATCATCTATTTCCTGCACTGGAATAGATAAGTGTCTCAGCAAAACGGTACTCTCAGAGCATTAAACGGTACTCTCAGAGCATTAAAAACAATGGTACTCAGAGTATTAAGAACAACAGTACTCTCAGAACATTAAATGGTACTCTCAGAGCATCAAAAACAATGGTACTCAGAGCATTAAGAACAACAGTACTCTCAGAACATTAAAAACAATGACAACAATAAATGCCTGGCATAGTATACAAGTCACTCTGACTCTGCAGTTATTTGCCATGATTTTCAGATGAAAGTTCACATTTTGTCTCGGCTATTTCTGGGCCCTTATGCAGACATTAAGGTCTCAGCAAAGTGCCCATTAGAAGGCTCTGGGTGCTGAAATGGAGACTGTGGATGTGTGGTGCCTGCTGTGAAGTGCTCATTTGTGTTCTCTTTTTACTTTCTATTGGTTGAGGAGGATCTCCAGGCCCTCTCCTGGTGTGAGGAATGCAAATTGTAGATTCAAGGGAGCTGTGGAGGTGGGGAAACTCCTCCAGAAACTCAGAGCCTTCCACGTGTCTAGCACTGAAGCCGCTGCAAAAGAGTTTTGTGAGGACATGTAGTGTCCAGCCAGCTGGAAAGATGCTGATGGGGACAACTGCTCCATCCACCATGCCAGCATCCGCTTCTGCCTGCTGGCCTTCCTGGTTAGTGCTGGTCTTTACAATCACTGCTGGGAGTTTTGCTGAATGTCAAAAGTTATCAGTGAGAAAGCATTCCTGCCAGGTTTCTATCAGAACTCACCTCTCCCTCTCTTCCTGTCTTTTCTGCTGTAACCTCAGTCTGGGCCCCATAGGTGGATAAAGGGACGACCTCCAGGTAGTCCTCATTCAGTGTTAATGACAAAGCCTTCTCCTGCACCTATCCTTTAATCCCAAGTTTATCCCATCTCCCCTCAATCCCATCTACTCAGCCAAAACTTCTTCATTATTTCTTCAGCAAGAGGTGGATCAATATCTTCATCTTTTCTCAGGCATGACTTTCCTGCCTTCATTTCACTTTCTCTCCAGCAGTTTTTCCAGGACCATTTTCTTGTAGAATATTTTACCCCTTCTAGGTTCTCTGCTGCTAAGCTTTGCATCAGGCTTAGCTGTACCTGCATGTCCTCCCCATCCAACTCACCAAGGCAAGTTGTCTTTTTGATGTAGATAACTCCTGACCTCTTGCTTTTAATAAATGTGTCCACATTTTCAAAGGGTGATGACAATTTTCTTTAGACCCTGAATTATTCGCCTGTACCAAAATGGGGTTATGCTATTGATCAATCAACAAATCAATGAAGAAATTGGTAAATGATGAATGTTATTAAATGAATGTAATATGTGTTTTGAGGGCATATAAAAGGATAAAATCTATTGGGCTGCTTTCAAGAAGCTTATAGTCATGTTAGAGAGACAATATTAACATACGTGAATCAATAAAAGAACAGAGGACTGGTATGTATTAGTTTTTACAGTCTGCCCACATGAAGGAATTGAGGTGCTTTACAATAAAAGATAGCTATATAAATGTTACAATAATGATACAAGATCAAAAGTCATATAATGAGTAGATAATTAAAAAGGAAACCCAATGTAAGGTAAATTGTTAGGCTTGAGTACAAAATTTAAGACTGAGCTTCCTGGAAGTTAAGACAGGAGAAACATGATGAGTTACATAATTTCCTTATGCATTCCATAATTTTCTTACCTATTCCTGCACTGGAATAGGTAAGTGTCTCTGCAAAATGGTACTCTCAGAGCATTAAAAACAATGGTACTCAGAGCATTAAGAACAACAGTACTCTCAGAGCATTAAATGGTACTCTCAGAGAGAGTACCATTTGGAATGGAACCACACATCAGCTCTCCTGGGTCTATAAGAGAATGCTTGTCAATTTGCAAACAACAGAATATTTCATTTTCTTAGTATGGTACTACACACCAAAAAGAATGCATCCATTGATTTATTTGTTGTGTACATACTGTGTTCCAGGCACCATGGATATGATGGTGTACAAGACAAATTCTCTGTCTTCATAGGGTTTATAGTTTAGTGGGGAGAAAGAGTCAATAAAGTCAGTAAAGTAAGTAATTCCTGGTAGTGATGAGTGCCCTGAAGGCAAATGAAGTGGATGAATGAGATAGAGTGTTGGGAAGACGGGGGAAGATGTTTCTGAGTAGCTGACATCTGAGCAGACAGCTGAATGGTGAGAGGGAGCCCAGCTACCAGGCCCAGCTAACTTTTTGTATTTCTTGTGGTAGAGGCTGGGTTTCACCATGTTGCCCAGGCTAATCTCAAACTCCTGAGCTCAAGCGTTCCACCTGCCTCCGTCTCCCAAAGTGCTGAGATTACAGGTGTGAGCCACCACACCTGACCCAAGTTATCTCTTAAGTAGCTCAAATTAAACATGTCCAAAACAGAAGTCCTGATTTTGCTCCCCAGACCAGCCCAGTCTTTATCCAAAGAGCATTTCAGGAGAAGGAAAAGGAAGCTCCAAGACCCAGAGGTAGGAAAAACTTGGTATATTTGAGAAACAGCCAGTCGGACTGGAGAGGACTTGTACAGAGTGGGGGATACAGTGGCGGTGGTGGGGAGTGGCAGAGGCCTGGTAGGAGATGAGGTTAGAGAAGGTAGCCATGTATGGCTTTGTAGAGATTTGGATATTTCCCCCAAGAGAGATTGGGAACCAGTGGAAATTTTAATCAGGGAGCAATGTTGTATATTTGAATGCCTAATTCTAATTTCCTCTGGCTGCTGTCTGGAGAATGGATATCAGGGAGCAAGAGTGGAAGCAGGGAGGCCAACTGGGAGACTATTGCAGAAGTCTCAGCGAGAGATGACAGTGGCTTTATCCAGGATGAAGCTGGTGGAGTTGTGTTAAGTGTTCAGAATTGGAAGTAGAATCAACAAGACTGGCTGATTTGCTGCATGAAGGAAAGAAGAGAAAGAGAGGAACTGAGATTGCTCTAGGTTTTTGGCTTGAGACAGTAGATGAATGATGATCCATCTTTTGAGATGATGAAGACTGGGCTGGTTTGGGGAGCAAAATCAGGAATTCTGTTTTGGACATGTTTAATTTGAGCTACTTAAGAGATAACTTGGACCGGGTGTGGTGGTTTACACCTGTAATCTCAGCACTTTGGGAGACTGAAGCAGGTGAGTCGCTTGAGCTCAGGAGTTTGAGACTAGCCTGGACAACATGGTGAAACCCAGTCTCTACCACAAGAAATGCAAAAACTTAGCTGGGTGTGGTGGCATGTGCTTATGGTCCCAATTACTGGAGAGGCTGAGGTGGGAGGATCGCTTGAGCCTGGAGGGAAGAGGCTGTAGTGAGCTATGATCACATCACTGCCCTCTAGCCTGGGCAACAGAGTGACACTCTGTCTCAAAATAAATAAATAAATAAAAGATATAACTCAGTTGAGATGTCAAGTGGACAGTGGTCAGGTAGATCCTTAAGTATGGATGTCAGGGAAGTGGTGGGGACAAGAGGTGTATACATTCGGGTGTGAGCAGGCATTCAAGTTGTGTCTATGACTGTTTCAGTGAAGCACTTAACATAATGGTTTTCTTTTCTCTTTTTTTCAGAAACCTATTGTTTGCTAATGGACAGTGTTTTCAATGGAACAAATATAGAAACATTTTTCAAATGGCTGCTTTGTGACTGTATTAGTCAAAGTTCTCCAGAGAAACAGATGTGTGTGTATGTGTGTGTGTGTGTGTGTGTGTGTGTGTGTGTGTGTGTATAAAATCTCCTGGTTCTCAGGCCTTTTTCAGATTTGGACAGGAACCACACATCAGCTCTCCTGGGTCTCCAGCTTGCCAACTGCAGATCTTGGGATTTCTTAGCCTCCATAATCACATGAGTCAATTCATTATAATAAATGCTATAGTAAATCTCTCTAGAGGGAGAGAGAATATCTTCTATTATGTATGTCTAAATAATACATATTTATTGGTTTCCACAGAAACAGAACCAATATGAATCTCTATTCTATATAATATATAGAATATTATGTCATATATAATACATATGGTACAACTCTGATGGGGCAGGAGACATCTCTGGTGGGGCAGCAAGTGTTGGTCAGGGAAGGATTCTCAGAGGAAGGGGGATCAGGGTTTTACTAGGTGGAGGAGAAGGCAGGGACGCGGAGTATAGAGACAGGCATGGAGGTGTGGAGGGACCAAAGTGTCTAGACAAGAGTGAGAAATTCAGTGTGACTGGTGTGTAGGGTGAACAGTATAGAGTGGAGAGAACTGAGACCAGTTGGGCCAAGGGAGTAAAGGACCTTGTATTTCTGCCTAAGGAACTTGGATTCTCTTCTGCAGGCGCATGGCTCTCTACCTTTCATGGGTACAAGAATCACCTGGGGAGCTCATTAAAAAAGGGAATTCCTAAGTCTTCTCTCCAAGGAGATGGTTGCAGTAGGTCTGGGGCTCAGCAAGCAATAGCTTAAGGAGCTCCCCCGCCTGGTTCTTATGTGGTTGATACACAGATCCCACCATTGCTACGGGCTATGAAAGGCTTTTCAGAACTGGAAGTGACATGGTCCAATTTTTAGGAAGATAATTCTGCCAACTGTGTGCAAGATGGACTGACTTTACTGGCAAGGAAAATATATAGGAGTTGCTGCAGGCATCCTGGTGAGAGAGGATGAGGGCTAGGGCTGAAATGTTAGTGGGAATGAAGAAAAGGGCTGAATCTAAGGCACCTGTGTGAGTTAGTACACACAGTTGACCTGAGCAAGTAAAGGACTGAGGAGAATGAAGGTTGATTCTTACATGTCTATTTGGAAGAACAAGTGGTCAACAATAAGTACCAAGCAATAATAATGCCTAGTATTTGTTAGCTATTTGTGGAATGAGTGAATAAACAAATGAATAAATAAATATAGGACAGAAATAAGTTGAGATGGGGGTAAGAAAGGAAAATTTCATTTTAGGTGTGTACATTTAAAGTCGATACAAGAAATATTGATCTAGTATTTGTGAGGGAAGTTCATACAGAGTTGGAGGTATGGATTTGGAAATTGCATAGAGATAAGGGTTCTTGAAGCAATAGCAGAGTCTGAGAATCTCATATTGATCAAGAAGGTGTAAGACTGAAAGAGAAGAAAGCCAAGGATGTAAAGCATTTGGGGTATTTAAGGTCAGACAGAGGAAAACTGGCTGGTAGAGAGGGGAATGTGGCTGAACAGAAGTTAGGGGATTGAAAGGAGGTATGTTTTGAAAAGGCATAAAAATGAAGAAGAAAGAATTGCATGAAGCAAGTGTGCATGTGTGAGTGCAAGTGTGTGTGTGTGTGTGTGTGTGTATTACTGGAGGGATATATCAGGAATATACTGTCAATCTGAATGTGTTCTACCTCAACTCTTGTGTGTTTTTTTTTTTTTGAGACAGAGTCTTTCTCTGACACCCAGGCTGGAGTGCACACCCAGATAATTTTTGTATATTTATTTATTTATTTATTTTTTTTGAGACGGAATCTTGCTCTGTCACCCAGGCTGGAGTGTAGTGGTATGATCTGGGCTCACTGCAACCTCTGCTTCTTGGGTTCAAGCGATTCTTCTACCTCAGTCTTGTGAGTAGCTGGGACTACAGGCACCTGCCACCATGCCTGGCTAATTTTTGTATTTTTAGTAGAGACAGGGTTTCACTATGTTGGGCAGGCTGGTCTTGAACTCCTGACCTCAGGTGATCTGCCCACCTTGGCCTCCCAAAGCCCTGGGATTACAGGCATGAGCCACTGTGCCTGGCCTGTTTTGTATTTTTAGTAGAGACAGGGTTTCACCATGTTGGCCAGGCTGGTCTCAAACTCCTGGCTTCAAGCAATCCGCCCAACTTGGCTTCCCAAAGTACTGGGAATACAGACATGTGCCACCACACCTGGCCCTAAACTCTTCTTTCTAATGTAGTTTGCCAGTTGATTTAGCTCTTTCTTAAAGTCATTCGTGAATCATGATAGGAAAACCAGATCAACAGCATAAAGATACTTGTCTTCCCATTTGCTACAGCTGGAGGACAGTGCTTATTTTAAATAGAAGCTGTTTCAGCATATTTAGACATGAGGTGCGCCAGGACATATTAACTCTCACTCTATCCCCACAGCATTTGTTTCTTTGCAATATTGAGGTTAGAATCAGCCCTGTCAGGATCTCTTTCTTATCTGTTAACATTTTATAGATTTTGAAGATGTATTAATATACTCCCACCATCAGATATAAGAGTGCCTGTGTCACTCTTTTTTTTGTGGAAAATGTTTATTAAAAACATCTCTGGTAATATGTCCAGCAAAAACTGGTAATTCATTTTAATTTTGATTTCTACTCCAGGCAAACGCTTTTCATGTGGTTACTAGACATTTGTATTTGTATTAGACATTTTTTTCTGTAAATTCTATCCAGTTTTGTTGCCCATTTATATTTTGAGAACTTAGAGGTCTTTTGGATTGATATTTGTATGTTCCTTTTTTATTAAAGGCATTAATAAACCTTTTTTATACTTGTTCAAACAATCACTGATACACTTGTTCAAACAATCACTTTTTCAAACAATCATTGATGCAGTGGTGGAGAGGAAGTGTTAACAGTGTTTAGAGCAGGCTTTACACTAAATGCTGGCCCTCTGACTCTCGCCAGCCAGGGTTCTTAGTCTTTGGCTCTTACCCTTTGGTTTACATTTCTGGAAGATTCTCCAGCCAAGCCCAAGAAAGTTTTTCTTACAGGAATGGTGCCCCTTGAAAAAAACTAGAGGATGAGCTTGTGGGTCCGATCTGCTGGATGACTTGGCTTCCTCTCCTCTTTTTCAAAGCTCAGGCAGGCATACTGGAAGTCTTATGGCACCTGGGGTATTGGGCTTCCTTATAGTTGAATGTCAGGAATGTTGTTCTTGTTTTCTGCCTAAAAGGAAAACACACATGTATTTATGTCTGTTGGATAACAGGAGTGCAAGACCTTCTCTTTTGATTCCCTCCGAAGTTTTAAATTCAGCATCAGATGATTATTTTTAAAAAATTAAAATCTACCCCAGTGGTCGGGTGCGGGGAGCAGATGAGAGCCACTATCATATAATTTTCACTCTGTTGTCCAGGCTGGAGTGCAGTGGCACGATCTTGGCTCACTGTAACCTCACCTCTTGGGCTCAAGCCATCCTCCTGCCTCAGCCTCCCAAGGAGCTGGGACTGCAGGCATGCACCACCATGCCTGGTTAATTTTTGTATTTTTTAGACACGGAGTCTTGCCACGTTGCCCATGCTAGTCTTGAACTCCTGAGCTGAAGCAATCCACCTGCCTTGGCCTCTCAAAGTGCTAGGATTATGGGCGTAAGCCACCATGCCCGGCCTCAAATTTCATTTTTAGTAGTTTATTTTTGGTGTTTTGTTGTATATTGATCTTGTTTACTAGTAAACTTGATCAATTCCCTTCTTTATAGATTGTTTTCTCTGAGAGAAGTTTCTTAGTATTAGTCTTTCTTCTTCCTCAGTGGAAGAATTCATCAGTACGACCAACTGGATCTGGAGATTTCTTTGTGGAAAGACTTAAAATGATAGATTCAGTTTCTTTAATAGCTAAAGCACCATTCAGATTTTCTGATCTTTCTGAGGCAGTTTTAATAAGTTTTATTTTTCCAGGAGTTTGTCCATTTCATCTAATTTTCCAAATTTATTGGCCTGGGGTTGTTCTAATATCCCATTAGTAACTCTTTGATGTTTGTGGGGTGTAGGCCATTTTTGCAGTGAGGCCATTTTTGTTCCCTTACTTATGTAATTTGTGCTTGATCTCTCTTTTTTTTATTAGTCTTGCTAGATAATTATTCCTATTTTTTCAGTGTTGAAGGGAAAGTTACTGAGTATCAGGCTGTCTTCCCCAGCCTCCTCTCTTCAGGAATCTTGGCTATTTAGGTCCCGGCTGTCTTGGCAGGCTCCAACCCAGCCCCACAAGATTGCCAGCTTCTTTGTCTCTTAGCATTCATTCTCTGCCTGCCTTCTCAGCAACCCTAATCTCTGCCCCCTACAACCCTGGCCACCCTAGGAGTCATTAATGCCTTGAGGGCAAAAGAAGTATACGGAATATTGGACTCACTTAGTCAGCTTCTTTTTTCTTTGGAATCAGCCTTTCAAATTCTAGATATTTTTGACAGCTCTCTGATAACGTTAAACAGAAACAGTTTAAATCTCAGAACCTTTATCTATCACCCTCCTACCCTCTCATCATACCCTCCTCAGCCCTAGACAACCATTAATTTACTTTCTGTATCTATATAGATTTGCCTATTCTGGACATTTCATATAAATGGAATCAGATAGTAAGTGATCGTTTATGGCTGGCTTTGCATAATATTTCAAGGTTTGTCCACGTTGTAGCCCTTCCCAGTATTTCATCCTTTTTTATTCCTTGGCAAATTGTCATCATCCTTTCAAGTTTGGATTCACTTTTAACATTTTATCTTCTGCACTTTCAATGTTGTGAAATATCTTTGAGAGTTTCTTTAACCTGACATTTTTGCCAGCATCCCTTTCTCTGGGACATCTTCGTGCTTTTGTCATAGCCATTCTCTTGTTTGAGAGCATCATAACCTACTTTCCTTAACTAATTCTTGAAATCTTGTTTCAAATTGCACGGCAGAATACTTATTTTCACCAGCTACTTAATCAGATAGCTTACCGTAAATCATTCATTCTGGCATCTGAAATGATGAAACCAGTCTTTATTGGCAATAGAAGTTTCTTTGGCTTCCTTAGAATCACTGTTTTCTTTCAGCATGGCAACGATCACACTTTGGGATGCTAGCTGAACTGATTGAGATTATGTTTTATCGCAGCCCTCGATTCAAAGTGAGAGGTGAAGCTGGCTGGTCTTCTGGGTCGGGTGGGGACTTGGAGAACTTTTCTGTCTAGCTAAAGGATTGTAAATGCACCAATCAGCGCTCTGTGTCTAGCTAAAGGTTTGTAAACGCACCAATCAGTGCTCTGTGTCTAGCTAATCGGGTGGGGACCTAGAGAACTTTTCTGTCTAGCTAAAGGATTGTAAATGCACCAATCAGTGCTCTGTGTCTAGTTAAAGGTTTGTAAATGCACCAATCAGCACTCTGTAAAAACGCACCAATCAGCACTGTGTCTAGCTAAAGGTTTGTAAACACACCAATCAGCACTCTGTAAAAATGGACCATTCAGCTCTCTGTAAAATGGACCAATCAGCAGGATGTGAGTGGGGCCAAACAAAGGAATAAAAGCAGGCCACCCCAGCCAGCAGCGGCAACCTGCTTGGGTCCCCTTCCAGGCTGTAGAAGTTTTGTGCTTTCGCTCTTCGCAATAAATCTCGCTGCTGCTCATTCTTTGGGTCCGCACCACTTTAAGAGCTGTAACACTCACTGCGAAGGTCTGCAGCTTTACTCCTGAAGTTAGCGTAGACCACGAACCCATCAGAAAGAAGAAACTCCAGACACATCTGAACATCTGAAGGAACAAACTCCAGACACAACATCTTTAAGAACTGTAACACTCACCGCAGGGTTCACGGCTTCATTTTTGAAGTCAGTGAGACCAAGAACCCACTTTCAAATCTTCTCATCACACCAATTTCAATTTTCTACGTTACCACTTTTCATTTCTTTGCTGCACTTTCAGATTTGTTGTAAAATTTTATATGAATTTATCACTGGGGACAAGAAGGTGACACAACTCTATGCTTTATTGTCTGTGCCTGAACCGAATAACAGATGTGTGGTGACCAGTCACTGACAGACTTTGAAAGAAGTGATGTGATTGGTTACTGATCATGATGCCCATCTGTCACCAGATTTGTGGGCTTAGTTTAGCGCAAAGTTTGTACTTTATGTGATTGCTCACCATTAATATACAGTGGTAACTGCACTTTGAGTTGTTTTGTTGGGTGACTGATGTTATTTAAATAAACTATGGTAACTGAAATTCATACACATTAGAACCATGCAAAAGGTGGGATGTCTGTAATCGCTTGTCTTTAAACATAATAAAAGTGTTCAAACACACTCTCTCCTTATAATCATCTACTTAATAATGCTGGGTCTCTAACTCTGAATATCTTATTTGCATCAGAGTCTTAAGGCTGTACAGTTCTGGTTTTTGAGTTTAAAAATTATGGTATTGGCTCTGAGCTCTTGTGATTATCTTCTCAAAATGAGGTCTTTTCCTTGCTTCCTCCCTCTGCTAATGAGTTCTGCTAAGCAGCTCTTCCTCTGACATGTACCATTTCCTTTCATGGACAAAACAGCAAGGCTGGCTCTATCTCTAGCTCTTGTTCTCTCTCCCTTTCTTTATGTTCTTGTGATTTAGAACTGCCCTCCAGAAACACATCACACCCCACACCTGGCTTTATAGCTCCTAGCTTCCAGTGAGGATGAAAGTTTTGCCTTGGCACCTACAGTGTCAGCCAGCTAGACCCTGAGTTTTCTAATGAATAACTTATAAACACTGAAAGCACGATTTTCCCTGAAGAATGCCTCACAGTGGCTGTTACAACATTTCTTTCAAACCTCAGGCCAACCTATTATTTTTCCCTTTAAGAATCTAAGTTTCAAAAACTCTTCTATAGTATTTAACATGAGCTTCAAAGGCTGGCAAAAGGAAAAGTTTCCTGAAGAGGCTTTGTCTCTCTTTTTTTTTTCTTTGGAACGTTTGATATATTTTCAATGTAACAAAATAGGTTTTAAATGAATCCAGAGAGATTCCATGTAGCTCTTTTGTACCTCCAAGCACTTAAAACATAACTAGGCATATAGGAAGCATTTAACAAATGCTTGTGGCTTTATTGATTGAACTTGCAAGCTGCAGGCATACTTTTATTTATATGTAAATTTATCTCTGCAAATTGATTTTTGTGTGTTGGAGAGGGAGATGTGATATACTGAATTGGGAGGATGGGAAGAAAACTTGCTCTGTAAAGATTCCTATTGTGGGTCATTTTATCAGAATGACAAATTCAGACATCTTTGTTTGATGATGCTTTTGTCAATAGGTTGTTTGCATCATAACTACTCTCCTTAACTAATTCTTGGAATCTTGTAGGGAAAATATCTTCTGTTTAAATCTGTATTTTAAATACAGCCACCTATTAGTGAATGATAGCCATCTATTAGCGAAAAACTTTTGCAGTCCAAATAAAGGATTGGTATTTAAAAAGATAAGGCAATGAGAATTGGGGAAAGGTATCTCATCAGCATCCTTACGACCTACCTATCTTCTGGAGGGAAAAAGCACAAAACCAAATGGGAATTTCTTCTGGAGGTGTGCTGGTGGCCAAGCTGTCAAGTCCTCCAGTAGTTGGAAGTCTGGGCTATGTTCTTTTTCACTTTGTCTCACCTATGATACCTTTGCTATGCAATGAATTCAGTAGACACTGAAAAAGTGTATAGTGAAAGGAGAGCTTCCTCTCCCTTCTGTTGTTATTTCTGAGCAACTTAGGGCTATTTGAAGGTAGAGATAAATCCGTGAAGTAGTCTTGTTTTTGTTTTCTAAGCCTGTAGCAGAGAAGGGGCCTATTTACACAGGTGGGTGTGTGTGTCTATGGAGTGATTAAATCATGCTTTCTGTAACACTTCAGAAGATCCCTTCTGGGAGGATCAAAGGTCAGTTACAAAGCAGTTCAGGGCCCAACATGAAGGATTTGAGAGCTTATGGTGCCATGTGGTGATGCTGGATTTAGGAACAGAAAAGCATAATGCTAGAAATTCCTGTGTGACATGGTTCATGACATGATTTAAATTAAGGGTAAAATATTGGCAATGAAAGTCTCCATAATCCTAGTGCTAATTGCACTGGACCGAAGCACCATTCAGGAGTTCCTCAGTGCTTGCTTAATTTGGTTTTTGCTCATCCGTGTTGTTTTAGATGGAAAGTTTCTAGAAAGCAGCATTCAGGTTTGTTGTGGGTGGAACTGTGTCCTTCCCAAAGTTAGTAGGTTGAAGTCCTAACCCCTAATACTTCAGAATATAACTATATTTGGAGATAGGGCCCTTAAAGTGGTAATTAAGATAAAATGAGGTCTTAGGGTAGATCCTAATACAAATATGACTGGTGTTGTAAAAAGATACTATTAGGACATGGATATGAACAAGGGAAAGATTATGTGAAGACACAGAGAGAAGAAAACATCTAAAAGCCAAGGAGAGCAGCCTCAGAACGAAACCAATCCTACTGACACCTTGATCTTGAACTTCTAGCCTCCAGAACTGTGAGAAAAGAAATTTGTTACTTGAGTCACTCAGTCTGTGGTCTTTGTTATGACAACCCTAGCAAACTAATACAAGATATTTAAATCTCTCTGAATAGTGCCAAATCTCAAGACGATATGTAAAATAGATGCCTTTAATGGAGAAGGCAGAAATATGACAGATGAACTGAAACTTACTTTTATTTTTTTCTTTTCTAGTGGCAGATGTTGCATTTAAAGGCCAGGAATTAAAGCAGGGAGAATCAGATAGGATCTTAGATTTATGATTGTCTTTTATTTTACATCTGAAGATCTCTCAGCTGCCTCAGAAGTAAGTCTTTGATAGGAGGCCAGGGATGGGAGGGAGTTCTAGACTACTTCGATTCCATTAGGGATTAGTAGAGATATTTTGAGAAATGACTTTGGAGAGAGATCTGGAAATTGTTTGTATTTACTATTATCTGGTCTAAGCAGTGATTTTTAAATAGTGTAGCACCTTGGTTTTATCAATGTTCAGGTAAAAATGAAGTTGTACAGGATGTTCTAAGGATTAAGGAGCCTTCAAGCCAGGAGATCCCAAGTAAGCAGAGAGGAGTGGGCTCTGAGCAGAAATGGGCCCCCAAATGCTGCAGATGGTAGGGCTGACAGTTTCACCTGGGTTTCTGTTTCTTTGTTTAATGGAATTTGTTTTTCCAGTTGTAAAAGTAGTGTAAGTTCATTATAGACAATTTGGCAAGTCCATGGAAATGCCAATCAGAAAATAAAAATCTCAAGTAATCCCAGAAAAAAAAAAAAGTTGGAATAATAAAACAGGCAGTATATAGTATATATGCGCTTTTGCCCTAAAATGGGAGTTCCCTGCCCCCACTCACAGGACATGCAACAGGGTGTGGCTGGTCTGTTTGGCTACTGTGAGCACTCAAACCCCTTATGGGATGGGGAGCATGCAAACGGGCAGGTGCAGGAGCTGGGGCAAGTGCTTTTTTGGCTTCCAGTGCCATGGAAGCTCTAGGAGTGAATGCCTGTGATTCCCAAAGCCCAAGTGGGTGTGTGTTACAGTGCGCTGTTTTAGCTTTGCCATCCATGTACAGCTTAAATATCAAACAGCTCAGTGGACCCTCTGCCTTTTTGCAAGGCAGAGGGCCAGTGTGACAGCTTTCTGTATCCTGAGCTCTTGTCCAGCATCCAGGAAAAATCAGATCGCACATGGACTTGAAAGACAGTGAATGCAGGGATTTTACTGGGTGATTGAGGTCACCCTCAGTGGAATGGGTGGGGAGCTAGAAAGGGGATGGAGTGGGAAGATGACCTTCCCCTGGAGTTTGGCCATCTAGCGCTTATCTCCTCTCTGACCATGCCCAGCTGAACTCCCAACATTCAGATGCCCCTTCTCCTCTCCCTTCTCTGCTGCACCATTCTGCCACTCTTCTGCTCTTCTGTTCATCTGCTCATCTGCTCATGGAGCTTGGGGCTTGCGGTTTATATGGGTACAGGACAGGGGCCTTGGCAGGCCAAAAGGCAACATATGGGCCTGAAAATAGGAATGCCTGTTCCCATTTAGGGCTGTGGGTTTCCAGGCGTGGGGGTGGGGCCTTTGCCAGGGAACTGCCCTTTTCTACCAAGTACTTCCCTGTCTCCTGTCTGTATCAGCCCCATCTACTATTGTAGCACCTCCTACCCTACTGTGAGTCTCCCTACTCCTTCTCCCCATTGCAAATGATTCCCAGGGAGATATTCTCCTATATCCTCACGAACACAGCCTTCTCATGATCTCCATCTGTCTATCTAATTATCTATCTATTTACAACAGTTTAAAGACTTGTTCAATATGTGTCATAAGTTTTAAGTTAGTTTGAATGTTTTTATTTGTTTACCTATATTTCATAATAGGACCACAGTAAAAGAAAATTTGTAAAATAGATTTTAAAAGATTACCCATGATCCCATTCTAAAACAATTGTTAGCATTTGATTGATTTTCTTTTTAACCGTTTTATCCCATGCACAGGAACTTTTCTCCAAAAGTTGCAATTCTTTTTTTTTTTTTTTTTAGGCAGAGTCTTATTCTATCACCCAGGCTGGAGTGCAGTGGCACCATCTTGGCACACTGCAGCCTCTGCCTGCTGGGTTCAAGTGATTCTCCTGCCTCAGCCTCCTGAGTAGCTGGGATTACAGGCACTCCCACCATGCCCAGCTAATTTTTGTATTTTTAGTAGAGATGAGGTTTCACCATGTTGGCCAGGTTGGTCTTGAACTCCTGCCCTCAGGTGATCTGCCTGCCTCCGCCTCCCAAAGTGCTGGGATTACAGGTGTGAGCCACTGCGCACAGCTCCAAAAGTTGCAATTCTAATGTATACACAAGTTTCTATACCTCTATATATAGAGGTATAGAACTTCTATATATATTTCTATATCACTAAAATGATGTAAAATAATATACATCATTTTAGTGATGTATAATATAGCACTCAATCGAAACAGTAGTTTACTTATCAGTTTCTCAATTCTTAGGCATTTGGATTGTTTCTAGTTATTTGTTTTTATAAACAACATGGATATCTTTTGACAATAGATATATTTGGACATAGGGTTTTTTTTTTTTTCTATTTTGCATTTCTTCTTTAGAAATTCCACTTCTTTAGAAATTCCAAATTACCAGTAATTCCCACTTGCTGAATTACTGTCAAGGGGCATGCTAAGTTTTGTGCAGAAACTTAGAGTATGTCTTATTGATGGCAGTAGGATCTCTTAAAGAGAATTTGTATCTGGAGCCACTCTTCTTATTTTAACCTATTCCAAGATCCCTGATGGATTACAAATACTTCTGTTGTCTTTGAGAAAGTCATCTATCTAGTTCATAGCTAGTGTATTTTACCTGATACATTTGAAGGATTGGTCTGATGAAAGACAAAGATAAAGATGGGACTAGACAAAGAGTGTCTAAGACTCATATGAGGAATTCGTGGAGTGCCTGAGGATGCTTTATGTCCTCAGTGATCCCTCATGTATCAGTGAAGGGAAGTGTGAACCCAAATAAGTGGGTGCAGAGAAGCAGTTCTGTGGCACTGTCCAGGGAGGAACCCTGGGCCTGGAGACTGAATTACTGTGGCTGTGGGTCTTGTTTGAGGAACCAGATCTCAGGTTTTTCTAGAGTTTAGGGGAATGTCTCTCCCCAGCCCATTATATTTCCTTTGTTCTGAATAATCTTCTGATTGGCTTCTCTGGTATCTTGATACGATGATGGCGGCACCGTGTAACTCACTGTGTATGCCTTGTGATTCCAGCTATAAGGAGGCTATTCTGCAAGAACATATACCTCTCTCTATACATTGTGAGCTTACTTCACTCCCAGTGCCATCTTGCTGTCTTATTTTTATTTGTTATTTGCCTCTTCTGTTTTTAAATTTTGAATTTATTTTCTCTGATAACTTGCCCACATATTTCTAAGTGGCCTTAAATTTGCTGTGGAATAAGGTGTGGTTTGGTTGCAAGATGAATAGATTGGCTTTCTGGGTTTAGGAATTGGTTTGGCTCACTTAGTATGAGTTTGTCATGGAGAGGCTACTCTTCTTGGGTCTAGTGCTGTCAGACCTGACTGAGTCAAGACCAGAGAGTAGATCCTGATGATTCAGCCCCATTGCTGTCCTGGAGGACCTGTCATTAAAACACCAGCTGCCCTGAGTCACTCCACTTCCCCATTTTGTGCCCCTTCAAAAAGGCAAACACTGAGTTATATAATACTTATGAAAGTGTTAAAAGCTCAGTTAATAGTAAAGTATACCTACTGCATTTGTCTTTTCTGTGCCCTTATACCTTTTCCTTCTCTACTTTCAACCTACAGAAATTTTAGTTTTGATCAAAGGAGAAAAATGAGTTTAGCTTTTAGCCTGGATTATTCTGCTGACTAAATGTTATAATTTAATAATTTAGAATTTTGGAACTAAACCCTTTCAATAGTTAGTAACTCATAATATTGAGCTTCCTAGCATCATTTTTTTTAAATGAACATGTCTCTTCTTTCCTGAGTATGAACTCTACGCCCTCGCAGTATTGAGACCAAGTCTTCGCACAAAGCAGGAACTCAACACATGTGTGCTGAATTGAATACTCTCACCTCCAAACAGGCTTGAGAAAGCAAGATTTCTTGTCATCCTATCTTAAGAAACAGAAAGCAATGCTGCTAATAACATATATGTAGGATTGATACCCTTTACCAGAGACCCCACTCACTCAGGGATGGCAAGGAAAGACTGGCCTACTAGAGGTGGTGTTCCAGGTTCTGATTTAAATTTCATTTGTAGTCAGAGGAGCTTTGTCTATTTTAAGATTAAAAAGTATTTGTATGAAGGGTGTCATACAGTTAGTGCTAATTTTTTAATTTAGGAAATGTCATTTCTATTCAGCTACTTCAAATTAAATTTCAAATCTTTGAAACAGTGAGAAACATCCCAAAATACTTCATGTAAGGTGAGAATAAGAGCCAAAGCTTGTAGCTATGGCCAAGAACCTCTGATCTGAGGTAAAAATGTGATTCCTTTGGAAATCCATTCTAACACTCCAGTACATTTTCTTAATCCCCTCCGGTGAATCAGATGATTTTGAGAGTGTAGGTAGGCTGAGCCATTTGAGCATTTAAAACTAATAACTAGACTTTGGGTATCCAGCTCATCATTACTGTGATATCACTTGAGAATAAAAGAGAGAAAAGGATTTTTTTTTAAAGGGCAAATTCCATCTGGTCGCATTAGATCATAGGACTAGGAAGCTAAATAACCCATTTTCAGAGCTCTTCAGAGTGATTACAGGATATTTGCTGCAGAGTAGCCCTGATAAAGAGAAAGGATTTAAATAATTCCACCAGTGATCATTTTTTCTCACTTTTTTTTTTGCTCTGTACTTTCTTGTCATGATAATTGATACTTTCTCACATGTTAATGTAACAGCTGTCTCTACTGTCAATAAACAGCTTCTTTCTTTTGTGAAGGGGACAAGTGGGAAATGTGGCTCCTAGATTCCTGATGATGGACAAATGTTCACTCACATCTTGTTTGCTGCTGGCAAAATGACTCATTGAAACTGAACATCTAAGGTTTGAGGCATTTCTTTTTTTTTTTTTGAGACGGAGTCTCGCTCTGTCGCCCAGGCTAGAGTGCAGTGGCGTGATCTCTGCTCACTGCAAGCTCCGCCTCCTGGGTTCACGCCATTCTCCTGCCTCAGCCTCTGGAGTAGCTGGGACTACAGGCGCCCACCACCACGCCTGGCTAATTTTCTGTATTTTTAGTAGAGACGGGGTTTCACTGTGTTAGCCAGGATGGTCTCGATCTCCTGACCTCGTGATTCACCCGCCTCGGCCTCCCAAAGTGCTGGGATTACAGGGGTGAGCCACCACGGCCAGCCGGTTTGAGGCATTTCTGCTGCCCAGGTCAATGCACAGACACACAGCTGTCGGCCATTGTCACACGAGAAATGAACTCTTTAATAAAATAATGTTTTATGCTGATGTGTAACCACTAATGGAGTACTTGCTATAATTGGAATAAAAATAGTTCAAGGGTAAGACTAGAGTATAAACTCCCTGTGTGAAATCCATTCACTGTTATTCATAGACAATCTAGTTCAGAAAAGACTTGAAGTCAAAAGGGTACCGTCACAGGAGGTCATTTATGTGGTTAATTTTATAAAAACAAGGACTTTAGTAGCAGAATCACTCCAATATTTTGTAAAAATAAGAGGGTCTATTATGCAAAGTCACAAGAAATTTTCTGGTCATCTTGTGGCAAAACAATGGTCTTTCCATACAATACCTAGGAATATAGCTAACCAAAGAGGTGAAAGATCTCCACAATAAGAATTATAAAACACTGCTGAAAGAAATCAGAGATTATACAAATGGAAAAACATTCCATGCTCACTGAATGGACAGGAAGAATCAACATTGTTAAAATGGCCATACTGCTGAAAGCAATGTACAGATTCAATGCTATTTCTATCAAACTACCAATGACATTCTTTACAGAATTAGGAAAAATATCCTAAAATTTATGTGGAACCAAAAATGAGCCCAAATAGCAAAAACATTTCTAAGCACAAAGAACAAAGCTGGGGGCATCACATTTCCTGACTTCAAACTATACTACAAGGTTACAGTAACCAAAACAGCATGGCACTGGTACAAAAACAGACACACAGACCAACAGAACAGAATAGACAGCCCAGCAATAAAGTCGCACATCTACAACCATCTGATTTTCAACAAAGTCAACAAAAGCAACAGGAAAAGGACTCCTGATTTAATAAACGCTGCTGGGATAACTGGCTAGTCATATGCAGAAGATTGAAACTGGACTCTTTCTTACACCATATACAAAAACCAACTCGAGATAAATTAAAGACTTAAATGTAAAACCTAAAACTATAAAAACCCTGGAAGACAACCTAGGAAGTACCATTCTGGACATAGCCCCTGGCAAAAATTTCATGATGAAGATACCCAAAGCAATTGGAACAAAACCAAAAATTGACAAACAGGACCTAATAAACTAAAGAGCTTCTGCACAGCAAAAGAAACCACAGAGTGACTAGACAACCTACAGAATGGTAGAAAATATTTGCAAAGTATGCATTCAACAAAGGTCTAATATTCAGGATCTACAAGAAACTTAAACAATTCAACAAGAAAGATACAAATAATCTCATTAAAAAGTGGGGAAAGGACATGAACAGACATTTTTCAAAAGAAGACATACATGTGGCCAAACAAGCATATGAAAAAATGCTCAACCTTACTAAATGCAAATCAAAACCACAGTAAGATACCATCTCACATAGTCATAATGGCTATTATTAAAAAGTCAAAAAATAATAAATGTTGGCCAGGTTGTGGAGAAAAGGGAATGCTTACACACGGTTGGTGGGAATGTAAATTAGTTCAGCCATTGTGGAAGGCAGTTTGGTGATTTCTCAAAGAACTTAAAACAGAACTACCATTCGACCCAGGAATCTCATTAGTGGGTATATACCCAAAGGAGTATAAATTGTTCTACCATAAAGATACAAGCACGTGTATGTTTATTGCAGCACTATTCACAATAGCAAAGACATGGAATCAACCTAGACACCCATCAATAGTAGACTAGATAAAGAAAATGTGGTACATTTACACCATGGAATACTATGTAGCCATAAAAAGAATGAGATCATGTCCTTTGCAGCAACATGGATGCAGCTAGAGGCCATTATCCTAAGCGAACTAATGTAGTAACAGAAAACCAAATACTGCATGTTCCCACTTATAAGTGGGAGCTAAACATTGAGTACACATGAACACAAAGAAAGGAACAACAGACACTGGGGCCTCCTAGAGGGTGGAGGGTGGGAGGAAGGTGAAGATTGAAAAACTACCTATTGGATACTATGCTTATTACCTGGGTTACAAAATAATCTGTACACTAAACCCCCATGACATGCAATTTACCTATGTAACAAACTTGCACATGTACCCCTGAACTTAAAAGTTAAAAAAAGGATGGCCTTTCTTAAAGATGAGTTATATACTTTTCTTTTTCAAGAAGAAACTTATTCTAAATCCACTGACCTTTTCTGTAATACTAACAGCTATTTAAAATAAGTTTATTCTGTTTCTTCAAGGAAAAGATGATGTTTTGTTAGTGAGAGAGAAAGTATTATATCTGCTTTTCAAAAGAACTCTTCCTAGGGAAAGAACATCTTGAAAATAGGTGTTTGGCATTGTTTCTATTACTATGCAATTTTATTGTTGAAAAATGAGTCTCGTCCATAAAAATCTTGATAGTTCTGCCCTTCAAAAACCAC
The DNA here is from genome assembly GCF_006542625.1 of Nomascus leucogenys. Taxonomy (NCBI): domain Eukaryota; kingdom Metazoa; phylum Chordata; class Mammalia; order Primates; family Hylobatidae; genus Nomascus; species Nomascus leucogenys. The sequence goes on from NC_044388.1 coordinate 81,892,093, forward strand.
AGTTTTCTTTTAAAAAATTTTAAACACAACCTATGTGATCAGCTATGTATGTATGTATGTATGTATTTATTTATTTATTTATTTCTCAATTTTTATTTTAGTTTCAGAGAGTACGTGAGCAGGTTTGTTACTTGAGTAAATTGTGTGTTGCTAAGATTTGGTGTACGAATGATTCTGTCATCCACGTAGTAAGCACAGTACCCAATAGGTAGTTTTTTGACCCTTAACCTCTCTCTTGCCCTCCCCCTAATAGTAGTCTCCAGCGTGTGTTGTTTCCATCTTTATGTCCATGTGTACTCAATGTTGATGAGCATCTAGATTGGTTTCATGTCTTTGCTATTGTGTATTGTGCTGTGATGAATATACAAATGCATGTGTCTTTATGGTAGAATGATTTATTTTCCTTTGGGTATACACCCAGTAATGGGATTGCTGGGTTGAATGGTAGTTCTGTTTTAAATTCTTTGAGAACTCTCCAAACTGCTTCCTTAGTGTCTGAACTAATTTACATTCCTGACAATGTATAAGCGTTCCCTTTTCTCTGCAACCTTGCCAACATCTGTTATTTTTTGACTCCTTAATAATAGCCATTCTGACTGGCGTGAGATGGTATCTCATTGTGGTTTTGATTTGCATTTCTTTAATGTTAGTGAGGTTGAGCATTTTTTCATATGCTTGTTTGGCCACATGTATGTCTTCTTTTGAAAAATGTTCATGTCCTTCACCCACTTTTTAATGAGGTTATTCGTTTTTTTCTTGTTGAATTAAGTTTCTTATAGATTCTGAATATTAGATTTTTGTTGGATGCATAGTTTGCAAATTATTTTCTCCCATTCTATAGGTTATCTTTTTACTCTGCTAATAGTTTCTTCTTTTGCTGTGCAGAAGCTCTTTTGTTTAATTAGGTCCCACTTGTCAATTTTTGCTTTTGGAAACTTAGTCATAAATTCTTTGCCAAGGTTGATGTCCAGAATGATATTTCTACATTTTCTTCTAGGATTTTTCTAGTTTTATTGTTTATTTTTTTTGAGATAGGGTTTTGCTCTGTCACTCAGGCTAGAGTGCAGTGGCACAATCTTGGCTCACTGCAACCTCAACCTCCTGGGCTCAAGCAATCCTCCCACCTCAGCCTTCCGAGTAGCTGGGGCCACAGTGCATGCCTCCACACCTAGCTAATTAAATTTTTTTTTTTCCTGGGGACTGGGTCTCCCTACGTTTCTCAGGCTGATCTTGAACTTTTGGGCTCAAGTGATCCTCCTGCTTTAGCCCCTCAAGTGCTGAGATTACAGGGGTGAGCCATCACCCCAATAGTTTTTTATAGTTGTAGATATTAGATTTAAGTCTTTAATCTATCTTGAGTTGATTTTTGTATAAGGGGAAAGGCAGGGGTCTAGTTTCATTCTTATGCATGTGGCTAGCCAGTTATCCCAGCAGCATTTATTGAATAGGGAGTCCTTTCGTCATGGTCATTGTCGACTTTGTTAAAGATCAGATGGTTGTAGGTGTGCAGCATTATTTCTGGGTTCTCTATCCTGTTTCATTGGTCTATGTGTCTATTTTTGCTCCAGTGCCATGCTCTTTTGGTTACCATAGCTTTGCAGTATAGTTTCAGGTCAGGTAATGTGATGCCTCCAGTTTTGTCCTTTTTGCTTAGGTTTGCTTTGGCTATTCAGGCTCTTTTTTGGTTCCATATATAGTTTAGAAGAGCTTTTTTTCTAATTCCATAAAAAATGATGTTGGTAGTTTAAAAAACAGAATTTTCTAACTGTGTAAACATCTCCAGGAAAGTCAGTGGGTTTGATTAGTTTTTGAGAACTGATTGACATGAGAAAGTAAGAATTTGTGAACCTAATATCAACAAAAGCCTTTGCATAGTGGTTGGGATTAAAAAATAAAAAACCTGGCCAGTGATGTGTCTTTTATTTCATTTGGACCTATTTGTCACTCTGAATTAGGTTTTCAGTTGTACTGCCATTAAAACCAACTCTTGGAATAAACTGAACCTATACAGCATCAAATGTGAACTTTTGCATCATAGAATTAAATGAAGTATTTTAAAACAATGAATAATAAATTAGTATTAAAAATTAAAATATTTATAATTTTGTTATAGAGAATACTTTTTTATTAGTTATAAACTAAAAATATTAAAAATACCTTCACTCAAAGAAAAAATAATAAAAACAAACAAAAAACAACAAAATACTTTCATTCCTCTTTTACATTTTTAAAAAAGATTTAAAAATTTTATTCATATAATTTATCAATGTAATTATGAATACAGTTTGTAAATAAAAATATACCTATTGAAACTATGTAGTTACATTTTTTTACTGATAGAGATGTATAGTCAAAAAGTTCAGAGATCATATATAATACATATATTTGGGATTGAGATACATTTTTTTTGTTTTTCAGTCACTCAAGCTGGAGTCTAGTGGCATGATCTTAGCTCACTGCAGCCTCAAATTCCTCACTGTCACTTAGACTGGAGTATAGTGGCATGATCTCAGGTCACTGCAGCCTCAAATTCCTGGGCTCAAGTATTCTTCTGCCTCAGCTCCTGCACAGCCAGGACTACAGGTGTGTGCCACCAGGCCTGGTTAATTTTTACATTATTTGTAGAGATGAGGTCTTGCTATGTTGTCCAGGCTAGTGTCAAAGTCCTGGCCTCAAGTGATTCAAGTGATCTCCTGTCTCAGCCTCCCAAAGTGCTGGGATTACAGTCATGAGCCACTGCACCCAATCAAGACTCAAGACAAAGATATATATGTGTGTGTGTGTGTGTGTGTGTACATATATATGTATATATATGAGTGTGTATATATATACATATATATGTATATAAGTGTGTGTATATATATATTCAAATTTCTAGGAAAGAGAAAATGATTGATATAGTTGGGTCAGGTGTCCTTCTCTGATCCAGTCAGCAGTAGCCCAGGAAGGAGGGTTGCATAATACAGGCATCCTCAATATCTGAGTGTTTATTGTCTCATTCACAATGATTATGTAGTTTCACAGGGAAGCAAAATTTACCATCACATGAAAATAATCACTCACTAACTTGTGCAATTTGTCTTCTCTCAAATATCCTCCTGCTTAATGCTAGCACCTCCATCTCTTCACCTATCAACACATTTTTTCCAGTCAGTTTTACTGATGGATATTGTAACATCTGATAGTATAAATACAAAATCAATATAAATAGGTTCTGAAGTGAAATTGTCTTGCAAACACTTCAGGATTTCATGAAGTTGGAGAAAATGATGTTGGAGTAATGCTCACATTATACATACATGAAGCTTGGGAAAGTCAGATAAATTAACAACTAGAGAAGAGAAAGCCAGTAAGGATTATGACATTATAGTCTTCAAAGCAAATGATTTGAATACCAAAAGATGTTAATATTGGTAAATTAGTAATCCCTTGACTAATTTTGGAGTAGTGACCTTCTTTAAGATTGTACTACAGAAATCAAGTGTGAAGTGAAAGATATTTTATGCTATTATTATGACCTTTTCGTTGGCCCTATTTATGCCATCCTAGCATAAATATTTGAATTCTTCAAAGACTTAGTACATGGTTGCACCAGTTATAACCTAATTAAAAAGTAAGATAAAACAAACATGTCTTAAATTTCAATTTCATTTACTAAAGGTAAAGTCCTCATCAGATGTTTTTCATCAGCTGTTTACTATGGAATTTTGATCGCCACCTGAGTATTTGATGCTCAGTTTACAAAGGAGAACGTCCTTGTTCCAAGGCTGACCCTCTAGAGAGCTGTGGGTGGGAAGCGGTGTTCTGCACCCAGCCCTTGGCACCTTCTTTGACTAATCCATGCTCATTTGCTTCTTCAAACCAGATCCAGTTTGAACCCTAATCCTTCAGGGTCTTTCCAAGTATCTGGCTTGTTGATGTGAAGATTTAATTTGAACTAAGGTGTTTATGAAAGGCAATAGCTCAAACTGTTACTCTTTCCTGAACTGGTACTCTTTCCTTTGTTTGAACAGCGACACTCAGTGCCTAACACCAAGAGGTAAAATGGGAGAGGTTTGTGGATTCCAAGGGATGATTATGTGCAGGGGGACATTTTCTGCCACCTGCCACTTGTTCATGCCCTGTCTATGACCTTTGCAGAAGGCCAACTCTGGTATCAGTTTGTCTCTGCATTATCAACACTAAAATCCCTACTCATCCCCAAATTAACATTTTGGCCTTAATCATCTCACAGAGTAGGAATGGCAAATAGATTTCCTCTCATATGCCAGCTCTCACTGCCTGGGGAACTGCAGTAAGGATTCTGGGACTATACCTGGTTCAGCAGGAAAGATTGTATCAATGGATTCCTGATGGCTGTCAGGGTCACTGGAGATCTGATGGTAGCACACACCACATTCCTGCTATCTTTTTCCTTGATTGTACTATGCAGTGAATATTCCTGTACCACATCAAGGAAGTAATTTGCTACCATTTAGCTCTTGACTGTTCACCAAGACTCAGGGTTTACTATTGAGCTCTTACGACGACCTCCAGAAGGTACCAGGGTGTACCTTTCATATATGGGTAAATGCATATAAGATTAGTAGCACCATCTTAGTGTACAAAGAATAGCACATTATTCCTGCTGATACAGCTAAATACACTTGATTTTATTAAAGGGCTCACATTAGAGAGTACCAGTGTATAAGATTGTCTAGCACCATGCTCTAGATACAAGAATATTTCAGATTTGGTTATTCATTCTTTAAAATATACCCAGAGTAGACATTTCTGCACAGCTCAAGCTTAGGGAAGACATTATAATTTTTCTACCATCACTTTCAACACTATGCACTTTTATACTTTCTGTACTGTCAGAGAAATTTGAGCAGCTTTCAGAGTTAAGAGCTTCAGGGACAATTCTGTTAGCAAAAGAATCCCAGGGGGAAACAGTAAGGGCTAAGGACCCTTATTTTAGCCAGTACACACAAGAACCTTAGGAAGTAAAGCTGTTTGCTGTGGTTTTATTGGACTCTAGTTAACTTCACCTCTGAACCCCAAGGTCCCTACAGGAATGAGATGTGCCTCATCAACGTTCAATCCTTAAAAAGGCTCTTCCTTGTGGGACGGTCTCAGAGCACTGTGGTTAAAGTAATACAGTCCAATTTTCAAAAGTAATTTCCAAATATCTCAGCCATCTAGCTGCCTTTCTAGAACTCTGCAAGGGGAGATAAAGAGACCACAGAAATATCCCACATATCCTTTTCTCTCTCATCTATTTCCTTCACACTGAAGCTGCTCCATCTCCCTTACCCAGCCTTCCTCCAGCAAAACCCTCCATAGCCCCCCTCCCAAGCTCTAGACCCTATGCTTCTTACCTACTCCCCAATTTCCTTCCTCTGCATTACCAGGCCCCAAAGGGCTTATTTCACAAAGCAGGATGGTCCATGGGTGGAAGTTGGGTGAGAATGGTCCAAACAAAATTCTGTTAAGCATGGGAGGAGGAGAAAGGCTGGGAGCTAACATACATGACTTGCTTTTCTTTCATCATGTACATCATATACATCCCTTAAAGGTCCACTTTTAGGTTGTCGTGTCCTGGATTGTGTTACAGTCACTGGGAAGGAAAGATTGAATTGCAATTCTCACACTGGGGCGGCGGGGCAGGGGAGGTGGTCTGCAGAGTCTCCCCCACTCCAGACCTGGGTCTGCCTTCGGGATGCTATTGTGTCTGGGTGTCTGTCTAGGTTGGAAGCTGTTGCTCTGGGTCCCTACCAGCGTACTCCTGGGACGTGTTTGTCATGGTCTCTTTCCACTGGCATTAGGGGCTGTCCTCTCTAGATTGCACCTTTTGGGGTGGTTGTCTTTCTCTTCCATTCCTCATATGCCCTTCTGGAGTGGGTCTTGAGTTCACACATTCGGTTGGTAATATAGGTCCAAGGTCTATTTTATTAAAGTGTGGAGCAATTTGGATGATACCAATACACACAGGCAGGTTAAATTACAGTTACAGAGCTGCACTAATGAGTCCTACCACTTTTATGGCTCCTGCTTTGTTTCACTTCCAGAGCCCTCCTTAGGCCCAACCCTGGCTTCTGTTTAGGCTCAGCCTCTTAGGTGGATTTTAACATTTTCTCTGCCAACTTCATCCACAGCTTCTTGATGGAATTGGCAGTTGTTTCCTCTCTTGGTTTTCTCTTCTTAGAGGAATTTGTCTCTGCTTGCTCTTCCTTGATCTCAAACCTTTTCTTTCTTTTTTAAAATAACACATTTCATCTTTATACATGGAAGTCAAAGATACATGCTCATTGTAAAAATCAGGAAAATACAAAACCTGCAAAGAAAAGCCATCCACAATTATCCACAATCCCAGGAATAACCAAAGTTAAAGTTGGGTAAATGTCCTTTACTTTTACATCAGTGAAAATATGCTGTATATTTAGATTTGCATTCCGATTCTCCCTTATCTTTTCTTCTGAGTTAGTCTGTATCAACCTTTGCCAAAGTCATGAGGCTGTTATTACACCGTTATTTGTGTGTGCACATATACAGGCATGCACACATGTACACGCATACACACTTTCTCTCTTTCTCTCTCTCCAACTGGTATCTTACGGTAGGATCAGGTACTGAACTCCTGGCTCCTCTACAACCTGACTCATAACACTCAACTTTTGGGCTCTCTTTTATTAAACAGTTACTTTTTTTCTTACCTGTTCTGTCTCCTCTTCTCAACCTTTGTGGATATGTGTGGTTTCTGGTTGATTAAAGGAATTATTATATGACATCTAAAGCCTGATTTTAAATTGCATAACAGGTAACACTGAACACATATGAGGGAGGCCCCCTTCTCATGACTGCCTCATTGGTCCACTTCTTCTCATATTTGGGACCTTGGTCTCTACCCTTCCCCGGTCTTAGCTCTATTGCTTATTCTTAAGAGCCTTCAGCCTCCATAGATTGCTAGGAAACAAGGTCTGAGCACCCAAAGAGAATTTCCTGTTATTCTCTTGTACAATGACAGTGAAGAGATTTGATAAAAGCTGAGTGAATTCTTAGTCTAGGATGTTCTGTTCTTAAGCTATAATTGCTGTTTTTTCCTTTATCTCTAGAAGGATCCTGCCAGACAAAAGAAACTTTGTTTTCATAAGTGTATTATTATTTTATCAAAAATTTCTCCTTTAAAATGCATGATTAAAAAAGGATTTCATCATTGAAGATGATTTCATTTTGTCTTGGGATTGGTTTTATATGACTCTCAGAGGGGGAAAGTTCACTCTAAAGGTGAACCTTCTGGGATGCATTTATTCTACAAAGTGAGGCACACCTGATTACAGTAAATATAGAGAAGACCATGAAGTTCCCAATTTAAGAATAATTTAATATTGAAAAATGTTAAATCGGCTCTTGGTTTTTAAGGTCTACCACCTAAACGATGTGTATTAATCTTCAAAATTTAATATCACTGAGGGTAGCATAAGAGAATAAGGATTAAATGATACTGTGGAAAGATTCAAGTTAGATATTCCAAGCTTTGAAAGATTCAGAGATGCCAGTATCCATCCATGGTCATAGGTGGGAGGAGTTTTATCTTGGAATCTGTAATAAGAGAGCAAATAATTGGTCTCCTTGTTTTACCCCTCCAGGAGTCAACCCCATGATTCAGGGATGTTTCTCTTTAATCAAATCATACGCCCTTGGTTTTGGGTATTTTAATCTGGATGAGGGATGTTGTTTTAAGATTAATGGAAAATAAATATGGTTCATGAGCTATATTTTTCTTGCTGCCATGTACTCTCTAATGAGGTAAATTACTTCTCCTTATTCCAGTGGGAAGATCAAGTTCAATGTTTAGTACACCAAACAGCCCTAGGGTATTTATCATCTATTATATATTTTTTCCTTTTGCTCTACAGCTGCAACTTGATGGATCTATGCTGGAGGTACCCATAGATCCTGGGGTTCCTAGAGCAACAATGCATAAACTAGAAAGAATCAGGTGGAAGGGATGGAATGTACCTTGGCTGTCTGATCCCTTGTTTTATTGCTATTCCCGGTGGTGTTGGTCCACACAGGTGTGACTTCTCTTATTGCCCATATCAGAACTGGAAAGAGGTAAGCTGCCCTGGAAGCCAAAACACCATGCTACCAGAAGAAGGTAAGGAAGTGGAGGGTCTGTTCAGCAGGTCTGAAGGTGACCCTAAGCTCTGTGAAGGCAGAGCTTGCTGTACCCACAGTGCCTAGCACTGTTCCATAGGCACCCAGTAACTGCCGTTGAGTTTCTAAAGGTGGTTTATTGCTTCATGGCCAAACTTGTCTCCCTTCTTCAAGGGTCTTGGCTGACCCTTGAAGCTTCTCTACGTAGAAGCTCTAGTGATCTCTGCATTACAGCATTCAGAGTTTTTGCCTGGACAACCAGAGATGGTGAAGCTCTGCAGGCCTGGCTGGGTTTTGGAGTCAGGACTGGCTTTGGGAGTACAGGGAAGCCTGCAGACAGCATCAGGGAAGCCAGGGACTAGACCCAAGCTGATTTGAACATCAATCTAAAGGGCTGGGACAGAGGCAAACTCAGGTTTGAAGCACAGAGATGGAACAAGTAGACTTAGAAAATAGGGCAGGTGGTCACCCTGGATAGACTCCAAAGGGCTTGACTGAAACAGGGCTTTTGTGAGGCAAATGCATCCTCATTCAGGATGCTGAGCCTCTGAGAACAGAGTAGCTTTGGGCAGAAGCTTTTTCTACACACACCTTGATGCAGAGCCCCATGTTCCCTACCCCGCCCCCTTTAAGAACTTGCTTTGTTTCCTGCCTCAGGAAGAGGAACTCTAGAGGTCCTCCTAGAACCCAAATAAAACTCAGGCTTTCATCTTCCCAGCAGGGAAGCCAGTTCTAGAATTGGCTGTGGCTTTGGCAGAGACCATCAGTACTATTGCCTCAATCATCCAGCTCCCCACGACTTCCCGCAGGCCTGGGATTGAAGCCAAGACCCATAGGCCCAGCCCTCTAGAAAGCAGGTTTGTCATTCATTACCAGCCCTAGGAATTCACAAGCAGATCCTCCCAGCTTTTCCTCTTGGTGACTTCTGAGGGCATCACAGATGAAGCTTTCGTGCCAGATGGTCTCACGTTAGGCCCTGTGAAAGCAGCACTCACAGAGCCATTGTACCTTTAAAGAATTGCCCATTTTCGATACCTGGCATATCACTTGAATAGAAGAAGTTTAATAGAATTAACAGTCTGTGTCTGGATGCAAGATGGTTTTAACCTACAATATATTTAGGATGCTGCCGGTGCACCCCAGGGCTCCTTGAGGCAATTAAAACCGTGCCCTTGGCAATGTGCCTGACTTCAATGGCTCTTTTGCCAGAGTTACAGCAGTTTCTCATCATGTCTAGAAGAGATTAGATTTGTGTGTTGTGGAGAGAGGAAGCTTCTGACACAATAGGTCATGTTAGTGGAATTGTGGCAGGACCCAGAGTGCTCCCAGAAACTTCATTTTCTTCCAAACAAATGTAAATGGGGTTCAATTTACTGGTTAAATTCAGCACCTAGAAGAAATTACATAAACTGTGAAGCCACAAGGAGTACTTTTACTAAAAGTTATCTTGGCCTACATGGAGAAATTTAGGCCGTGGAAGACTCAGGACCATTTTAAGCTTTATGTAGACTCTTTTGGAGGCATCGTCACTTAGATCAAACAAATTAAAATGCACCCACACCTTGAATTAAATGTAAAATTTTCCATAAAAATGTTGAAGGGATTTTTATACTTTTGCCTTTGAAGTTATTTGCCTATACATGATTATTCAATTTACAATTGTCTTTGTCTACTCTCCTGAGTAGGCACAAATCAATCAGTGTGCCTACTCAGGAATTCTTGCAAAACAAGAGGATCTAATCTACAAATGTTCTCACCTGTAATAAATTTATAAATGAATAATAAATTTAACAATGACATTGACATAATGTTACATTTTTCAGGTAGTTAATTAAATGGCTATTAATTTCAATTTTGTCATCTGTAGCTTGGAACCTTTTTGTTTTTTTTCCATAGGCCCCTGAAAAGCAATGGACCCTAGCCACTGAATTTCTTGTACCTCACAGATAAAGTAGCTCTCAGGGAATTTGACTCTGATGTTTAGCTCAGGAATACAAGGTTTAAAGGGTACAGGATTACTGTTTTCAAAAAGTAGAAGGTCTGTATGTGAAAGAGGGATAAGACCAATTCTATGGCATTCCATGGGACTGGAGCGGGTGGCTCTCCAGGGCAACACAACAAAGAGGCTGTCACAGGAGGTGTGTGACCTGGAAGCATCCCCTCCCAGTCTTTTATTGAGGCTGGGAGGTTGCAGAGGGCCAAGGAGTAGAGTCAGAAGATCAGAGTTGAAGTCCTCGTGCTGATTATTACTTATGTGACTTTGAGTAAGTCACTGAATCTCTTTGTATTTCCCTTTCCTTATCTACAAAATGCAGATGTGTCCCCAGCTTGACTTATCACACAGGGTTGCTAAAGATCAAAGTGGGATCATTTCAAACTGTTAGTCAAGTTAATAGTTTCTATACAAACATTCAGCCCTATTCAAGTGTTAGAGTGATAGCTCCAATTCTAAGGATACTAATGGACCAACTAATAGTTATAGGATGGAAGGAAATCTTCAAAATGAGTCATTTAAAATTCATTAGTTCTACTGACAATAATCTTCCAGAGCATAAGTGACTCCTAATAAAGGTATAAGGAACAGGTAAAACATATTGCAGAGCCCAGTGCTGTCCATATTTACTAAGTCAAGGCTCTATAAAGACCACCTAATATTATGGCCTTTGAGGTGCAGAAATGAAAGACTAGAATTAACAGGGTTAGAGCTGAAAGGAATGTTGGACAGAGTCCCCAACTCTTATTTTAAACACAGGAAAAGAACATGTAAAGTAGTTGAGTGACTCACAAAATGATTTCTATTTATTTATATTCTGCCTTGTTTCATAAAGTAATTCAAGTGGATTACAAGAATAGATACAATGAAATAGGAAAATCTAAAAAAAACCCAAAACTGTGATTATGGAAAATCAAGTATAATGGCTGAGTGAAAGGGGTAAGTGGAATTGCAGTCATAACATGTAGGCTATAAGAACTTCTAAAGGGTTACTAAACATGAACAATAAATTTGACTGTGAGCTTCCTGGTAGCCAAAGCAAAACTGCAAACCAAGTTAGTGACAGAACCAGCATCAAAATTAAGCGTCAGTCCATTTTGCTTTTTGCTCCATTAAAACATTTGTTTTAATTGAGTCTACTTCTTATGGTCTTAAAATATTTTTGGGTGTAATGTTCTTTTTCTTTCTCTCCATTTATTCCGTCTGTGGAAATGACCTGCGTGAAGGGTCTGAGAGCTACTCCCTGTACCCAGCTCTCTGGGGAACATCTACTTTCCATAAGTTCCTGGGCGATGGCTGCCTTTCCAATCTGCTTGGTCTGTATTGCTTTCGCCATAACCATTCTGGCAAGATCTAATCAACCCCTCGTGTCGAATTTTCCTTAGTTATTTATTCCTTATGTTTATTATCCTTTGCTAGGATCTGACATCTGGGATCTCAGATCTGAGGTCTAGGATCTCAGAATTCCCTGTTGTTAAGAGTTCTAGAAATTATGTAACCCATTTCTGTTACTTTACAAAAGAGGAAACTGAGGTGCAGAGATGTTAAATGATTTGTCCCAGGCCACACAGCAGCAACTGACCTTTATTGAGTGCCTACATATGTCTCATTTAATTCTTATAATGAATTCCTGATAAGTAAATGTTGTTATCCTTTTTTTTTTTACAGACAAGAAAAATGAGGCACAAAAAACTGGAGTGCTTTGCCCTGGGTTACAAGAAGAGTAATTGAGTGAGCTGGGATTTGAACCCAGTTCTGTCTAGCTCCAAAGTCCCTTTTTTTTTTTTTTTGCACGACCTCTCCACTCAGCATTCCCTCTTGGTGAGCTGGTGACAGAGGTTGGATTGAATTCAGTTCTCTGGTCTCTGAGTCTACTGCTCTTCCCACTATACTTTAGCTCTGATCAGAAAAGACCATCTCAGGCCCCAATTCCTTTTGGGCTGGAGAGGAGTGCAGATCCAGTCTTGGATTTGGAAAGATTCACGATGAACTTGACCATTATTGTCTGTCCTGCTTTTTGGGGATTTTTTTTCGTTTGGCCGTTGGCATCTGGATCTGTGGATATTTCTAGATTTCAAACGGATTCTTTGGTTGACCTTAAACATGTAGGTTAAATCCATGCTTCTCAGCCATGCTATTAAGATGCACTGGTGTGGGGCAATGAGTTGTGAGGTGCCAGGAATTAACAATAGTTAAAGTAATCTGGGATTGATGCACCTGGGAATTTCAGACTTGACAGCTGGGACTTCTTTGCCTCTACCAGAGCCTCAGTGAAGGGAATGGGGCACGCAGTGCATTCTATTTGTAGCTAAATGGCCTCAATCTTATCTCTGCCCCAAGCAGTAAACTCCAGTGAGCATTTCCTGCCACACTATGTGTAGACCTCTGTACTTTTTACTCTTATTTTACAAAAGGCAGAATATCTGATGTCAAAGACCTTAATGACTAATAGGGAAGAGGGGTGCAGCCTATGCTAAAAGAACAAAATACCCAGACACACAACCATATCAATGACTACCAATGAATCTGGTAATTTGAAACTTTTTGGACACTTAATGTCATACAGATAAGGATAATCACTCATGGTCCAGTCCAGCACAGAGTCCCATTTAATACATAATAGACCAGTAAAAAATAATTATAAGCAGATCAAAGCATTCTTGCTGTCTCTCCTAAAAAATAAAAAACATTATTCTAGAAACTATTATTAGAAGGGCCCAGTTACCCCCCAAAACTTATATAGTATGCAGTCGTCCCCTTTCATCTGTGGGGGATACTTTCCAAGACCCCACACCAAGGATAGTACCGAGCCCTCCATACACTGTTTTTTTTCCTATACATCTAGTGTCAAAGACCTTAATGACTAATGGAGGGAGGAGCACAATCTATGCTAAAAGAAAAAAACATATAGACAAAATGCCATGGCAGAACTTCTTAACATTCTAATGCATACCTCTGATAAAGTTTAATTTATACATTAGGCACAGTAAGTGATTAACAACAATAATAATAACATAGAACAATTATAACAATATGCCAGCATCACTCTTCTTTTGCTTTGGGCCCATTGTTAAGTAAAATAAGAGTTCCTTGAACACAAGCACTGCAATACCATGACAGTTGATCTGATAACTGATCTGGCTGCTAACTGACTAATGGGAGCGTCTACAGTGTGCAGACACTGGACAAAGGGAGGATTCACATCCCGGGCGGGACTGAGTGGGATGGACGAGATTTCATCACGCTATTCAGAATGGTGTGCAATTGAAAAATTATGAATTGTTTATTTCTGAAAATTTTCATTCAGTATTTTCAGACCAGGATTGACCATGGGCAACTGAAATCTTGGAAAGCAAAACTGCAGATAAGGGGGGGCTACCGTATTCTGAAACAAAAAGCCCATGGTTTTGCATTTTCTCCCTGGGATTGATAATAGAGCTCATTGACTGTGGGGGCGGAGTGAATGTGTGTACGTGTGTGAGGGAGACATAGTTCCTTGCAGATTTTAATAAAAGAATGGAGAGGAGTTCCCAAGATTAATAAAGAATGGTTCCAGACTGGGCATAGCTCAGGCCTGTAATTCCAGCACTTTGGGAGGCTAAAGTGGGAGGATCACTCGACGAGCTTGAGACTAGCCTGGTCAACATAATGAGATCCCTCGACGAGCTTGAGACTAGCCTGGTCAACATAATGAGATCCCATCTTTACAAAAAAAATTTAAATCAAAAAATAAAAGAATGACTTCAGGATGAGTGTGATGGCTCAGGCCTGTAATCCCAGCATTTTGGGAGGCCGAGGTGGGAGGATTGCTTGAGTTCAGGAGTTTGAGACCAGCCTGGGGAACATAGCAAGACTCTGTCTTTACAAAAATTAAGAATTTAGCCAGGTGTGGTGTCATGTGCCTGTAGTCCCAGCTACTTGCGAGGCTGAGGTGGGAGGATGGCTTGAGCCCAGGAGGTTGAGGCTGCAGTGAGCTATGATCACACCACCGTACTAAAGCCTGGGTGACAGAGCAAGATCCTGTTTAAAAAAAAGAAAAAAAGAATGATTCCAGAGAGGCAGGAGCAGAGAAGAGAGGAAGCACAGCAATAGTTTTTAAAGGGCTAAAACCCAAAATATTTGTCTTTATTTTGAAGCTGAAATGTGCAATGTATCAAAATTAAGGATTTTGATAAAACTGAAATAGTTGGGTTATGTTTTACAAATTGTACTGAATTATCAAATCCTTGTCTTTTCATTTATACAACTTTCTAATTGAGGTCCTTATTAAACCAACTGCAATTGGCTTTACTAACGAGTACTATCATCTTATTTATAGTCTTACTATAGCTAATGATGAATAATTATTGATTTTGTGCTGAATGCTATTAATTTTTACTGTAAAGCATTTAAACTGTATTTTATTTATTTATTTATTTACTTATTTATTTTTTGAGACGGAGTCTCGCTCTGTCGCCCAGGCTGGAGTGCAGTGGCACAATCTCGGCTCACTGCAAGCTCCACCTTCTGGGTTCACGCCATTCTCCTGCCTCAGCCTCTCCTAGTAGCTGGGACTACAGGCGCCCGCCACCGTGCCCGGCTAATTTTTTGTGTTTTTAGTAGAGACGGGGTTTCACCGTGGTCTCGATCTCCTGACCTCGTGATCCGCCCGCCTCGGCCTCCCAAAGTGCTGGGATTACAAGCGTGAGCCACCGCGCCCGGCCTAAACTGTATTTTAATCTTTTCTTTTCTTTTTTTTTTAGTGGTTTCAGTATCAGAAACAAAAGATGTTTTATGATAAAAGGTGGATAATAGATTTTGTTCATATCACACAAGGTTTGTAAATAACCAGAATCAGAGTTTTATTTCTAGGGTCCTTACAACTCATGTTCCCAAATGTGGACTCGACATTGGTTGAGATTAGAGTGGTCAGGATTCAATAGCCTAGATTCATGTTATTTGGTCCCAGTAGTCTAAGAGTCTAGTACCCATGGTTTTTCTGCCAAACTCACATTTGATGCCTGGAGAGTATCTTTAAGATTTAGAGAAAGAGGAAAGTTCAACCAGTTGTATACTTGATCCACGGGCTGAGAAATGCTGACTGTTGGCAAAGATGAGTGAAAGAGAACATTTATGTCATACCTCTTAACTTTTGCAAGGACATATTAAAGGTTATAGATCTTGTTCTTCCTCTCTTTTTTATAGTAACACTAAAAAAAAATTGAGAAATGAGCAAAAGGTAAAATCTCCCCTTGGAGGCTGATGAAAATTGTCAGATTTGATGGGCTCTTTGGGAATCATTACTTTTTATAATGCTCTGCATATACCCAGAAAAGCACAAGAAATCACGTCAAGGTCACTGTGCTCAGCAGAAAATTTCCTTAATGCCACATAATAGTGAGTGAAAAGGGATGCTGATAAGGCTTTGGCCACCAACTCATTAGGACTGCCTGTGTGCGGGCTTCACTTTTTCTGGGAGCCGTGTAGCTTCTGTTCAAAGACCCCAGTGCTTTTTATGTATGTATGTATGTATTTTGAGATGGAGGTTCAATCTGTCGCCCAGGCTGGAGCCCAATGGTGCGATCTCGGCTCACTGCAGCCTCCGCCTCCCAGGTTCAAGTGATTCTCCTGCCTCAGCCTCCCGAGTAGCTGGGATTACAGGCATCCTCCATCACACCTACCTAATTTTTTGTAGTTTTAGTAGAGATAAGGTTTCGCCATGTTGGCCAGGCTGGTCTCAAACTCCTGGCCTCAGGTGATCCGCCTGCCTTGGCCTCCCAAAGTGCTGGGATTACAGGCATGAGCCACCGCGCCTGACCTGACCCCAGCGCTTTTGACAGGGATGGTTGATGCTTTTCTGCTGAAATTCTGTCAGTTTAAACATCCAGCCAGTCTCAGGGTTGGTCCCTCCCACGTTAGCACCCTGCCGCTTAATGTGTCCCCTGAAGGCAGGCCAGCTTTCCCTTTGGGGTCATGGAAACCTGTTATCCTCAGAAAACCAATAGTGAGGGCTCTGCCGTTTAAGGTAGAAAATCTGTCTTGATCTTCAGAATGATCAGGTCCTCATTCACTGTTTGGGAAAATAATCAGGCTCTTAGCCAAGTTTGAAGAAAAATACTGCCCCAAATTCATATGCAGAGCAATGAATGACTGGAATGCTTCTAGGAGATTAGCCAGGACAATTCTTACCAAGGAAAGCCATTCGTCAGTATTGCTGTGTCCGGAATTGGTGGGTTCTTGATCTCACTGACTTCAAGAATGAAGCCACGGACCCTCGCAGTGTGTGTTACAGCTCTTAAGGTGGCGCATCTGGAGTTTGTTCCTTCTGATGTTCGGATGTGTTTGCAGTTTCTTCCTTCTGGTGGGTTCGTGGTCTCGCTGGCTCAGGAGTGAAGCTGCAGACCTTCGCGGTGAGTGTTACAGCTCATAAAAGCAGTGTGGACCTAAAGAGTGAGCAGTAGCAAGATTTATTGCAAACAGCAAAACAATGCTTCCGTAGTGTCGAACAGGTTGCCGCTGCTGGCTCGGGCAGCTTGCTTTTATTCTCTTCTCTGGCCCCACCCACATCCTGCTGATTGGTAGAGCTGAGTGGTCTGTTTTGACAGGGTGCTGATTGGTGCGTTTACAATCCCTGAGCTAGACATAAAGGTTCTCCACCTCCCACCCATTACTGGGTATATACCCAAAGGACTATAAATCATGCTGCTATAAAGACACATGCACACGTATGTTTATTGCGGCACTATTCACAATAGCAAAGAGTTGGAACCAACCCAAATGTCCAACAATGATAGACTGGATTAAGAAAATGTGGCACATATACACCATGGAATACTATGCAGCCATAAAAAATGATGAGTTCATGTCCTTTGTAGGGACATGGATGAAACTGGAAAACATCATTCTCAGTAAACTATCGCAAGGACAAAAACCAAACACCGCATGTTCTCATTCATAGGTGGGAATTGAACAATGAGAACTCATGGACACAGGAAGGGGAACATCACACTCCGGGGACTGTTGTGGGGTGGGGGGAGGGGGGAGGGACAGCATTAGGAGATACACCTAATGCTAAATGACGAGTTAATGGGTGCAGGAAATCAACGTGGCACATGGATACATATGTAACAAACCTGCACATTGTGTACATGTACCCTAAAACCTAGTATTACTCCACCTCCCCACCAGAGTAGCTAGATAACAGAGTGTGGATTGGTGCATTCACAAACCCTGAGCTAGACACAGGGTGCTGATTGGTGTGTTTACAAACCTTGAGCTAGACACAGAGTGCCGATTGGTGTATTTACAATCCCTGAGCTAGTCATAAAGGTTCTCCACGTCCCCACCAGACTCAGGAGCCCAGCTGGCTTCACCCAGTGGATCCCGTGCCGGGGCTGCAGGTGGAGCTGCCTGCCAGTCCCTGGCCGTGTGCTCGCACTCCTCAGCCCTTGGGTGGTCGATGGGACTGGGCGCCATGGAGCAGGGGGCGACACTCATCGGTGAGGCTCGGGCAGCACAGGAGCCCATGGAGGGGGTGGGAGGCTCAGGCATGGCGGGCTGCAGGTCCCCAGCCCTGCCCCGCGGGAAGGCAGCTAAGCCCCGGCGAGAAATGGAGCTCAGCGCCGGTGGGCTGGCACTGCTGGGGGACCCGGTACACCCTCCACAGCTGCTGGCCCGGGTGCTAAGCCCCTCAGTGCCTGGGGCCGGCAGGGCTGGCCGGCTGCTCCGAGTGCGGGGCCCGCCAAGCCCACGCCCACCCGGAACTCCAGCTGGCCCGCAAGCGCCACGTGCAGCCCCATTTCCCGCTCGCGCCTCTCCCTCCACCCCTCCCTGCAAGCTGAGGGAGCCTGCTCCAGTGTTGGCCAGCCCAGAAAGGGGCTCCCACAGTGCAGCGGCGGGCTGAAGGGCTCCTCAAGTGCCACCAAAGTGGGAGCCCAGGCAGAGGAGGCGCCGAGAGCGAGCAAGGGCTGTGAG